>NC_089680.1:71374373-72826873 GCF_037042795.1 Molothrus aeneus
AATCTCATGGCTGCTGCTTATCTCCAATCACAGCTCTGCTGTCTCTGAGGCCTGCCTTTTGCAGCTTTCCCAAAACCCTCTGATTTTGTGGATTCCCACAGCCGGGAGCCCGGGCAGTTCCTCCTGCGCAGGGCAGCGCTCCTGGCGAGGCACACCAGGTGGAGCTCTGGGAAGCACCGGGAACACAGAGTCAGCAGCAGCCCTCGGGCACGTTTCCCTGGGGCAACAGCTGTACTGGGGACCGTGGGAGACGGCTGGAAAAGCAGACTCTCAAGAGGCTGCTCGGTAGAGAACAGCAATCCTTCCAGAGCTTTCCAGACTGTAAAGTTTTGAAGCATGCCCACAAAGTCACAGCACTTGCAGTGCAAGTGGCACCCACGAGTGCTTCAATCAGTCCCAGCTCACACAAAGAACCCCAGCCCTGTTCTTTTCCCGTGTGCTGACAGAGCCCTCAGTCCTCACCGAAAGGGCTGAAGGGTGCTGTGAGCCAAATTGTGAACCAACTCCATTCCCTGGCACTGAGGAACTCCCTCTTCAGTGAGCCACAGCTCCTCCAGCCCTTGGAGGGAAAAAGCTCCCTGCGAGGCTGCGTCTGGAATGAAAACCCAAAGGGCTCCCTCTCTCCTCTGAGGCCTTGCTAAGCTGGCAAGGACCTTTAGGCTTTTCCTTTAGTTACTGGATTGGAGAATTGTTTGGCCTCGGATGTTCTGCTGCTGGTTTTTCTCCTACGTCTCAGGACAGGAATCAGCTGACTGGCACCAAATTTAGGTAGTGATTTGAGGCAAGATGTTTGGACTTTTGCACTGGCTTCATCATTTTGGTGGGGTTTTTCCTGTTGCTGCAAGAGTCACCCTGCTCAGCGCTGCCTCCGTAGCACTGTCAGCCTGCAGCACATTGATCTTGTGTCTCTTCAGGCACACAGTAACTGCAGGCACGCAGTAACTGTTCTTCTCCACTCCCAAGGGATGTGTAACACCAGGGGAGCACTTCCCTGGTGGTTCACGTGACAAATGTTTTAAACTGCAAATTGAAGTTGCCAACGAGAAGCTCAAGCTGTCAAAAAATGACCTCCTGGGCAAAACATGAACTCAGAAAACCAGAATACAACAAATGAGGGTTCATGCCCTCACAGTCTGACCCTGGCCTATCCCATGAGCTGTAAGTAATCAGCCACCAGAAATCCAGGTGCTCTCCTTGTTCCCACCATGGCTGAGCAAGGGCAGATCTCGCTCCAGGCACTGCCAGGACCATGTGCTGCAAACTCAAATGCAAAACACACATTTCTGCCTGTGAACCTCACCCCAGCCCACCCAAGTGCTTGGACATGATAGTCCAACATGTTGCTTTTTGAAGCCCTCTGCTGCTGCTTCAGATGTGGTTTGTAGGCAAAAGTGCCAATGACATTGGCCATTTCCAGGAGCATGTGGTAAAAATCTGTAGGCTACAAAGCACCACTGTCCATTAAAAGATGAATGAAAGAAACCTTTACTTCTCTAGCCTACAAGAAAGTCAAGACCCTAGCACTGCCATCAAGCAGACACCTCCAGAAAGGACGCCATTTCAGGCTGGAGCACTGAAAGCTTCTCCTCAAAGATCTGCCAACCCTTCAACCACTGCTGAGCTCGAGCTGATGGCTGCAGGTCAGGCTGAATCCCTCAGTGCAGATGCTGCAAAGAGCCCCCAGTGTCCTCAGTGCCCTCCCGTGCTGCCATCAGCCTTAGTGCCACCACTGCCCTCAAATCCACAGTGATACCATTGCCCTTCATGTCCCCAGAGCCATCACTGCCCTCAGACCGGTGGTGCCACCATCAGCCTCAGTGCCACCATCGCCCTCAGGCCTCCATGCTGCCGTCAGTGCCACCATCAACCTCAGGCCTCCATGCTGCCCTCAGTGCCACCATCATCCTCACCTCTCCATGCTGCCCACAGCCTCCCAGTGCCACCATCGCCCTCAGGCCTCCATGCTGCCCTCAGTGCCACCATCACCCTCAGGCCTCCATGCTGCCCTCATTGCCACCATCACCCTCAGGCCTCCATGCGGCCCTCAGCTCATCAGAGCCACCACCACCCTCACCTCTCCATGCTGCCTTAAGTACCCTCAGTGCCACCACCGCCCTCACCTCTCCATGCTGCCCTCAGTGCTGCCATGGCCCTCACCTCTCCATTC
This sequence comes from Molothrus aeneus, assembly GCF_037042795.1. NCBI lineage: Eukaryota > Metazoa > Chordata > Aves > Passeriformes > Icteridae > Molothrus > Molothrus aeneus. Next base: position 71,376,541 of record NC_089680.1, read on the forward strand.
TGCCCTCAGAGCCACCACCGCCCTCACTTCTCCATGCTGCCCTCAGTGCCACCATCACCCTCACCTCTCCATGCTGCCCTCAGAGCGCCCTCACATCTCCATGCTGCCCACAGCCTCCCAGTGCCGCCATTGCCCTCACATTTCCATTCTGCCTTCAGAGCCACCATGGCCCTCACCCCTCCATGCTGCTCTCAGCGCCCTCATGGCTCTCTCCCCCATCCCCCTCAGTCCCACCGCCGCCCTCAGCGTCCCCAGCGCCGGCACCGCCCTCAGCCCCCGGCCCTCCCAGCCCCCGGCACGGCTCAGTCCCCTCAGTCCCGCCGTGCCCCTCAGCTCCCCGCCAGAGCCCTCAGTGCCGCCGCTCCCTCCCGGCCGCCGCAGCCCCCGCAGGGGCTCCTCAGCCTCACGGGCTCTGCACGATCTCCCCCCGCTGCCTCCGGCCCCGACGTCCCGCTCAGTCTCGGAGGCCGCGGCAGCTCCGGCCGCGGCTGCAGCGGCTGCTCGGCCCGGCCCGGCCCGGCCCGGGAGCGGCCAGAGCGGCACCTCCGGGGCACCCGGCAGGGGGAGATCCCTGGGCTGTATCTGGGGGAGAAGGGAGGAAATGAGGAGCGGGAAGGGCCGGGTGTCACTGAGGGAATGCCATCGCATCCTACGGGGAACACGGCGAGAGGAGGGTGCTGAAGGAGACTGTGATTCCGGCCGGTCACCCTGGCTTCGGGTGCTTGTGCCCGGGACAAAGCACAGTACGAGAGAAAAATGTCTGGAGTTGCACCTGTGAAGGTTTAATTCGGCTATTACGAATAGTTTCTAAACCAAAAAGTGTTGTCACACATTGGAACAGACTGCCCAGGGCAGTGTCACCATTCCTGGAAGGACTTTAAAAAGGAGTAAAAATGTCCTGTTTGCATTTGGCATGGCTTCTGGTCGTCTAAGCTACATCCTTCATCTATTTATCTAAGGCTGTGCTATTCTGCTCTACTGTGCTCATCAAAACTTCTAAGTCTCATCCAAGGATGGAACTCCCCAGGGCAGCAGACACAGCTGTAGCCAGCTAGCACCAGGCTCTTCTGCCAGGGAACAAGAAAAAGGATGAGAGGAAAGTGCTGAGAGATGCACCTGGGAGGGTTTAGTTGGCTGTTTGGAAAGGTTTCTTCACCCAGAAGTGCTGTCAACCATTGGAACAGACTGCCCAGGACTGTGGGGGAGTCACCATTCCTGGGGAGATTTAAAGAGGGGGGAAATTTGGTAGTTGAGAGATGGGATTTCTAGTGGGATTGGTAGTTCTGGGTTAACGTTTGGATTTGGTGACCTGAGAGCTCTCTGCAGACCTCACTCTGTGTTCCCTTCATGTGATGATCCAGGTCGCCATCACTTTCTCAAGAGCGATTTGTCACTTGCAGGGACTTAGGTCAAGCTCCCAGTTAGTGACATTCTCTCACCCCAAAGCCCAAAGCCCGTTTTTTGCCCTCAGCAGGCTTGGAACGGGAGCAACACGGGATGTGCAGTTCTGCATAGGCGGGGCCCATGTGTGACACCGGGTGCCTGCGGCGCCAGGCCAGCGACAGCTTCGAAGGGCTCCGGGTGTCACAGCTCTGTTGGGAGCGCGCTTGGGAACGGCGCGTTCGGAGCAGAGCCCTCGGGCGGGGCACAGCGGGGACAGCCAGGGACAGCCGGGGACCCGCAGGGACAGCAGGCACAGCCAGGGACACGCAGGGACAGCAGGCACAGCCAAGGTGTGACCTGCAGGGACACTCAGGCACAGCCAGGGTGTGACACGCAGGGACAGCAGGCCCAGCCAGGGTGCGACACGCACGGACACTCAGGCACAGCCAGGGTGTGACTCGCAGGGACACTCAGGCCCAGCCAGGGTAGGACACGCACGGACACTCAGGCCCAGCCAGGGTGTGACACGCACGGACACTCAGGCACAGCCAGGAACCCACAGGGACACCAGGCACAGCCAGGGTGTGACACTCAGGGACACCAGGCACAGCCAGGGTGTGACACGCACGGACACTCAGGCACAGCCAGGGTGTGACACGCACGGACACTCAGGCCCAGCCAGGGAGCCGCAGAGCCCGGTAAGTTTTGCTGGCCTTTATTGGCATGCACAGCCCCGCGCCACAGCCGCGCTCCGCGCGCTCCTCGGGCCGGGCGAGGCCGAGCCCCGCGCTCGGCTCAGCGGCGGCGGCGGCGTCTGCGGCTGGAGCGGCGGCTCCGGCGGTAGCGGGAGCGGCGGGAGGCCCGGCGCCTCCTGCGCACGCCCCGGCGGCGGGAGCGGCGGCGCCGGCTGCGGCTGCGGCTGCGGCTGCGGCTCCTGCGGGAGCGCCGGCGGTAGCGGGCCATGCTGCCGCGGGGCGGGGGCGGCGCATGGCCGCTTTTATAGCGCAGCGGGGCAGCCCCGCCGTGACCTCAGCGGGGACGTCGCCTCTGCGATGCTCTGGCATCACAAAGGGCCCCGCCGCACCCTCGCTTCCCTGGGAGACTTCGATTCGCTCGGAGTGTAATCCGGAATTACAGAGAGCCTGTTTTACCTGACTCTCCTCTAATAGCAGCAGCCTTTACAAGGAAAAGAAAAGGAAAAAAAAATGCATAATTTAGTTTTGTCATCTGTCTGAGATAGGGCAGGTTAAGCATAGATGCTGAGATGGTGCTTGTGGAAATGGAATGCAGCCATTTGTCACACAGCGATCTCCCGGTACTGCTGAGGTTCATCTGTCAGGTGCCTTCAGCTTGCAGGAGTAAAGGTGTTCACTCCAGAAACAGGAAAGCAAACGAGTACTGTGTGTTGATCCAGTGCTGCAGCTGGGAAGGATGCTGGAATGGCGATCCCAAGTGGAACTGGCACTCAGGAACACCCAGCAGTGCCCAGTGCTCAGAGACACCGAGACCAGCACAGTTTGTGCAGTGTTCACTGTTCTGCTTTGGAGGAACTGGCCCTGCAGGTGAGGTTCCTGTGAGAAAAGCAGAGCCCCGGGCATCCTGTGGATCCTCAGGTGCTCCTGGGCTCCAGCTCCACATCCCTTCCCTTGGCTGCCACTTTCATTACCCGTGTGGTTCCATCACCTGCAGGGTGCTCAGAGGGAGCTGACACTGCTCGGTGTCAGGTGTGCAATTAGTAGTGATGTCCTTGCTGTGCATGGCAAGAAATGGCCAATTCTATTATATTTTCTTTGCAGACTGCTCTAAAAGGAGAGAAAATGCAAGTTTTAATTTAACTTCTAAAAATTGTCTTTTTTGGAGAACTATCAAAATCTGTATAATTCATGGTTTAATGTTTTTCTTCATTGTCTGCATTGTTTCTCCAACTGGTGTTTAGGACACCAAGGATGTCCTTATGATATTTCCCATCATCTTTTATGAAGTAACCACATGCCCTCCATGCATTTTGGTAAGAACAGGAGTCAAGTCACCAGAGACTGGAAAAGGAGCTTTTATTTTGGCTTCTGCTACAGAAAGACCAGACCATGACAGAGCCTTTTGAGAGTGGATACTGAAGAAGGGTCTGGTGGCTAAACCTGCAAGGGCTCAGCTGGCCTTGGTGCCACTGGAGTCCCTGGCAAATGCAGCTCTGCAGCCCCAGGAGTGAAGCACAAGTCCTGCTGGCACTGATCTCTACAGGTTCTTGTCCAGCACCACCACACAAAGCAGGGCTGACTTCAAAGCCAAATGCAGCTTCAGCGTCCCCCTCTGTGGGTGGCAACAAACTCGTGTCCAGGGAAGCTCTAAATCAGGGCATGGCCAGAGTTGTGGGGCAGAGGTTGTAGCTGTGCTGGACCAAACACGGGAGCTTTGGGGAGAGGAGGAACGCTTGTCCCTCAGTGCCTGACACAGTTGAGACTGTGGGGAGAAAGGTAAAGTCACATGGAAAAACGGGAATTTCCTGGAGCTGTTTTACTGCTGGTCCCTCCATAGCTGTTGCTGTGTGTAGGTGCTGGTGTTTGCAGAGGGAAGTTTGCAGCGTTTCTGCAGAGGCTGCAGGCGCTGGTTGCTGGGAAGAGCAATAATAATCAATGAAGAGCAAACCTTGCCCAGCTCCTGCCAACATCCCTTGGCAGCTGGCACGTGCACAACAGGTCTGAGATGGGGTAAGAGAACAATGAAAATGTCCCTAATTAAATGGGGTAAAAATTGGTTCTGAGAATTGGAATTTTCATTGTGGTAAGTCTGATCCCTAATGGACCTTTCAGAGAAACACCTTTCAAGCTGCTGTGATCCTGTGGCACTTCAGAAAAACAGCATGCAGCATATATTTCCTGAATGTTTAGGGGGTTTTTTGGGCTCAAAGAGATAATTTTGTAATTTTTCCCCTTCTATTTTCAGTTGATAAGATGTTGATCTTAAGAATTATCAGGACAGAATTTAAGACAAGGAAACATAGCTAAACGATGCCTTATGCGAGTGCAGGGACATTTGCTGGTTCAGTTCTCCCATTCAGTGTTTTTCTTTGTGTTGGTTTTGCTCAGAAGCCTCTCCCTGCCCTGTGGTGTGTGAGATGCAGCTGAGGTGCAGATCCGTGGAAGCACAGGGCCACCAAAGGCTGGGGCACCTCTTGGGATTGTCCAGCTTGTCCCAGGGTGGCTCAAGCCCTCAGTCACCCTCGTGGGCCGTCCCTGGGCTCACCTGGCAGGCTGAGCTCTCTGTCCTTTGGGGAGGGGACTCCCACGGTGACATCCACATCATCTCTTTGTTCCTGGGCTCTTGTCCAGAGCCCTGAGCTGTGCCCCTGCCAGCTGGGAGCTCCAGCCACTGTCACCCTGCTGTTGCACCCTGTCCCTCCCCTCTGCCTCTCCTGCCCTGCCCATCCCTCCTGAGGAGCCTGCGAGTGTCCACCAGGGCTCTGCATTCCAGGACTCATCCCAGCAGCTTTGGCTTTCACTGCTGCCGAGGATGTCAAATCTCTGGGACTGGAGCAAAGCCTCCAGCTCCTCCGGTTTATGCCTCAGGCTGAGCACACCAATGTAGAAACATTTCAGGTGTGCACATTGTAACCAAAAGCCCCTGAAGCAGATTGAGGGATCCGTTCCAGGTGTTTGTTCCATTTTTGGCACCCCATGCCATGTCTCATAATTGGCAAGGCAGGTTTTGACCCTTTCCCCCTCCAAGCCAGTTTAAGGCTCTGTCAATGAGCCCCGCTGGCTCCTGTGCTGAACTCTTTTCCTCAGGGAGAAAGGCGCCTCCCATCAGGTGTCAGAGGATCAGCTGTTGGGTGGATCATTCTGTGCTGCACAAACCCCAAACTTTTCCATTGACACCATCCTCAGTCAGGCATTGGCCTGACAGCTCTGCCTATTCCTATCGCTGTAATTTGGTGTTTTGGGAAGAATTGAGGAAATCAGCCCCTGGGCTCCTGATCCCCGTGCAATCTTCACGAGGCCCTGAAGTGTCTTTTTATTTCCCAGTGACTTTTTGGTGACCCATTTGTGAGTGGCTCATTGTGGAGAGGAGTTCTCCAGGGGCTGTTTGTGGCAGTTTGTGTAAATCTGGCACCTGGGACATGACTTAGTGATGGGATTGGCAGCTTTGGGTTAACGTTTGGAGCTGATAAGAGAAAAGTGCTGAGAGATGCACCGGGGAGGGTTTAGTTGGCTGTTTGGAAAGGTTTCCTCACCAAGAAGTGTTGTCCAACATTGGAAACAGACTGCCCAGGGCTGTGGGGGTGTCACCATGCACCTGAGACATGACTAAGTGGTGGGATTGGTAATTTTGGGCTGATGTTTGGGTTTGACACTGACAGCGGCTCGGGGCAAGCTTCCTCTTGGGGATGGGCATGGGCACCCATGGACGCTCAGGGACACCCACGGACACACAGGCACAGCCAGGGACATGCAGGGACCAGGCTCTTCTACCAGGGAACAAGAAAAAAGATGAAAGTGTGGAGAGATGCAGCTGGGAAGGTTTAGTTGGCTGTTTGGAAAGGTTTCTTCTCCAAGAAGTGTTGTCAACCATTGGAACAGACTGCCAGGGCTGTGGTGGTGCCACCATGCCTGAAGGGATTTAAAGAGAGGGTAAATTTGGGACTTGGGACATGACTTAGTAGTGGGATTGGTAGTTTTGGGTTAACGTTTGGATTTGGTGACCTGAGAGCTTTCTGTTGACCTCAGTCCGTGTTCCCATCACTTGTGTAGTCAGGACCGCGCCACCTGCACAAGAGAGATTTGTTACAAAGAAAGAGAGACTTGTTACTTGGGGACACCCACGGACAGCCTGGACACGCAGGGGCACATCCAGGGACATGCAGGACACTCACGGACACTCAGGTCCAGCCAGGGTGCGACACGCAGGGACACCAGGGCCAGCCAGGGTAGGACACGCACGGACACTCGGGCCCAGCCAGGGTGTGACACGCAGGGACACCAGGGACAGCCAGGGTGTGACCCGCAGGGACACTCAGGCCCAGCCAGGGTAGGACACGCAGGGACACTCAGGCCCAGCCAGGGTAGGACACTCACGGACACTCAGGCACAGCCAGGGTAGGACACGCACGGACACTCAGGCCCAGCCAGGGTGTGACACGCACGGACACTCAGGCACAGCCAGGGTGCGACACGCACGGACACTCAGGCCCAGCCAGGGTGTGACACGCACGGACACTCAGGCCCAGCCAGGGTGCGACACGCACGGACACTCAGGCACAGCCAGGGTAGGACACGCACGGACACTCAGGCCCAGCCAGGGAGCCGCAGAGCCCGGTAAGTTTTGCTGGCCTTTATTGGCATGCGCAGCCCCGCGCCACAGCCGCGCTCTGCGCGCTCCTCGGGCCGGGCGAGGCCGAGCCCCGCGCTCGGCTCAGCGGCGGCGGCGGCGTCTGCGGCTGGAGCGGCGGCTCCGGCGGTAGCGGGAGCGGCGGGAGGCCCGGCGCCTCCTGCGCACGCCCCGGCGGCGGGAGCGGCGGCGCCGGCTGCGGCTGCGGCTGCGGCTGCGGCTCCTGCGGGAGCGCCGGCGGTAGCGGGCCATGCTGCCGCGGGGCGGGGGCGGCGCATGGCCGCTTTTATAGCGCAGCGGGGCAGCGAGGCAGCGGCAGCGGCCGTGAGGTCACAAAGGGCTCCCGGGACAGCCCTTGCCGGACAGACATGCCGTCAGCGGTGAGGTCACAGTGGCCACCTGGACACGCCCTGATACTCCGCCAACTTCTGCGAGTTCGGCGCGCAGATTGCACAACTTCAGTATGAGAATTCTTTAGGTCCTTATGAACCTTGAGGCATGTCGGCTCGCGTTTGTTTAGTTTTTTGGCTAGATTGCTATTTGTGAAAAGTGCATATTATATGGCTCTACGCAGATATTTACCATATGTATTTTGATGTGTTGATTAGTAGTGCTGTATTAACATTTTAGTAATACGGTAAATGTTGTCTTGTAGTTAAAGGGTAACTTTTGTAGTTAAAATAAGAACTATGTTAGTGGGATTTTTTTTAAGAAAGGAATGAGGCACTCGGACCAGAGAGCAACCCCAGGACACCTAAATCTTTCAGAGAAAAATAATTCATTGCCCTCTTATCAGAACAAACGAACTTCTTCCCGCCTCCAGGTTGCTGTTAGGATTCAGAGGAAGAAGTTGACACAGACCAGACAGAATCCTGTGTTTGAATGGAATTTTGCATCATGTATGAGATGTATGAATATGCAACAGGCTGTTGCTTTTAAGGGTTAATCCTCTGTTACTGTGTGTCCTTTTTTAGTTTTATGCTGCCCAGGAAAAGGTACCCGGACGTCCATAACTCTTTGTCTCTATTGTCTCATATTGTCCTAATTCAATTTGTCCAAATTATTATTACTCTAATTGTATTACTATTTTAATAACCATTTTATCACTATTAAACGTTTAAAATTTAAAAACAAGTGATTGGCGTTTTTCACACTTTCGTATTTGTTATTCCCTGATGCTATGCCCTGAGACAAAGGGAAACCGTGAGGAATTCCCACTGATGCTCAGACTTGAGGTGTGCTGTCACTGATTTTTGCAAAATGTGAGCAACGCCAATCACTTGTTTTTAAAATTTGAAAAGTTTAATAGTTATAAAATGGTTATAAAAATAGTAATACAATTAGAGTAATAATGATTTGGACAATATTAATTAGGACAATATGAGACAATAGAGACAAAGAGTTATTGACGTCCGGGTTCCTTTTTCTGGGCAGGATAAAACTAAAAAAGGACACACAGTAACAGAGGATTAACCCTTAAAAACAACAGCCTGTTGCATATTCATACACTTCATATACGATGGATAAATTCCATTCAAGCACAGGATTCTGTCTGGTCTGTGTCAGCTTCTTCCTCTTATTCCTAAGGTGTCTTCATGGCTGAGTGAGGCAGGAAGAAGTTCGTTTCTTCTGATAATGGGGCAGTCAATTCTTTTTCTCTGAAAGATTTAGGTGTCCTGTGGCTGCTGTCTCACTGCGAGTCCTTTCTTTAGAAAAAAGTATCTGTCTTTTAAAATACAAACCCATAGTTTCTATTTTAACATTTTGTTATAACCTAAAACTGTATTTAACACACTACTTAAAAGAATTAATACAGCATTACTTTCTAACACAACACATACAATATTCATTTTAATATTTGCGAAAAGCCAATCTTAAAATATATATTTTTCACAAAAACTAAGCCAAAGGATTTGTTCAGCCCGCAGACTCCACCCACTTGAGCTGTCTTTGGTGCTGCTTTAAACGGAAGAACATGAGATTCCAATGTCCGCAGAAATGTTTACATGCCTTAATCTTCTTTTTATCTTTCATTCCTGGTTTAACCCCGGCTATTGTGAAGTGAAGAATGGATGCCAGTCTGCACAACAATGTGTCTTACACTAGAGACTAATACAGAAATTTGGCAACAGCAAGCAGAGTCCTGGCACCCATTGTGTGCTTCAGCCAGGACACGTCTATCAAGTGTACCTTATTTATTTAAAATAAATAATTTAAAACTCTAGGTTAATGCCTCTAAGATTATGTATGTCATTACTGATCCGTAAGTTATTTATTTAAGATGATGTAAGCTAGCATCAAACTTTTGTATTAAAGTTTGTAACTTTGTAAATTGTAACCACTTCTGTTGTTGCCTATTATCATATTTGAGGCTGATTTTTTTCCCCCTGTTCTTTTCCTTTCTTCAATGCTTTATCTAATAAACGTGTCAGTAGATCCTGGAGATCCGGTACCTTTACTATGCAGCTGTGCAGATTTTAAGAAAAATATTGTAGGACAACGCTCTCAGGCACATGGGATAGTGGGGATGTCATGTGCAGGGCCACTGGTTGCACTTGATGGTCCTCATGGGTCCCTTCCAACTCAACATATTACGTGATTTTGCCATTGGTGGAACAATTTTGGAATTGTTTGGCGATTAAGAGAGGAATAAAACTGAACATATGGGAGGATCGGTGTGAAAAACGCCAACCACTTGTTTTTAAAATTTTAAAAGTTTAATAGTTATAAAATGGTTATAAAAATAGTAATACAGTTAGAGTAATAATAATTGGACAAATGGAATTAGGACAATATGAGATGATAGAAACAAAGAATTACGGATGTCCGGGTACCTTTTTCTGGGCAGCATAAACCCGAAAAAGAACACCATTAACAGAGGATTAACCCTTAAAAGCAACAGCCTGTTGCATATTCATACATCTCATACATGATGCATAAATTCCATTCAAACACAGGATTCTGTCCGGTCATTGCCAGCTTCTTCCTCTTAATCCTGATGGCATCGTCCTGGCTGAGCAAGGTGGGAAGAAGTTTGTTTCTTCCGATAATGGAGCAATAAATTCTCTTTTGCTGAAAGATTCAGGTGTCCTGTGGCTGCTATCCCGGTGCGAGTCCTTTCTTTAGAAAAAATGTATCCTACATGGCATAGTTTCTATTTTAACATTTTGTTATTACCTAAAACTAGATTTACCACACTACTTAAAAGAATTAATACAGCATTACTTTCTAACACAACACATATAATATTCATTTTAATATTTATCTGGTTAGTGTCAACTTCTTCCTCTGAATCCTAACAGCGCCTTCAAGGCAGGAAGAACTTCGTTTATTGTGATAAGAGGGCAATAAATTCTTTTCCTCGGTCAGATTTAGGTGTCCTCTGGCTGCTGTCTGGTGCAAGTGCCTCATTCCTTCCTTAAAAAAAATATCCCACTTACATAATTCTTATTTTAACTACAAAAGTTACCTTTTAACTACAAGACTACATTATTAAAATGTTAATACAGCACTACTAATCAATACATCAAAACACATAGAGTGAATATCTGCGCAGAGCCGTGTAATATGCACTTTTCACAACTGGCATACAGGCAACGAGAGAATCTTTAGACAGTAGCGCTCGAGTGCCCCGGGCGCCTCAGCCGGGCGCGTTAACCGCCACAACCGCCCCAGCCGCCTCAGCCGCCCTCTGCCCGCCTCGTCCCTCCCCTTCTCGGCCCGTCCCTTCCCTTCCTTGCCCGCCCCTTCTCGGCCCGTCCCTTCCCTCCCGTTCTCGGCCCGTCCCTTCCCTCCGTTGCCCGCCCGGTTCCGCCCCGTCCCTTCCCCGGCAGCCGCCGCCATGGAGGACGCGCTGAAGCGAGCGCTCGGCACGGCGCTGCTGCGGCCGACCGGGCACACGGGGAGCGGCTGCATCAGCCAGGGCCGCAGCTACGACACGGACCAGGGCCGGGTGTTCGTGAAGAGCAACTTTCAGTCGGAGGTGTGGCGGGGTAGGGGTCGGGGGGCTGCCGGGGGTGGGCGGGCAGCGTTCCGGGCCTGGGGTGGCAGCAGGAGCGGGGCAGGGCCCGTCCCTGTGCCGGCCCTGCTGAGGCCACACCTCGAGGGCTGGGGCACCTCTGGGCCCTCACGCAGGCAATGGAGGGGCTGCAGCGTGGCCAGGGAAGGGAACGGAGCTGGGAAGGGAATGGAGCCCCAGGAGAGGCTGAGGGAGCTGGGCAGGGGCTCAGCCTGGAGCAAAGGAGGCTCAGGGGGCCCTTGTGGCTCTGCACGGCTCCTGCCAGGAGGGCACAGCCGGGGGGTGTCACCGTGACATTTTCTGAAAAATCCCCTCACCAGGATTTTTTCTCCTGAGAAGCTGAGGAGCTTCAGCCTCTCCCCGTTTTACTGCTCTGGAATGTGATTTGGAGAATTGTTTATCCAGCATGTGAATTGTTTTTAATTAATGGCCAATCACAGCCAACTGTGTAGGACTCTCTGAGTCTATCACGGGTTTTTATTGTTCATTCTTTTCTAGCTTTCTGATGTCTCTCTTTCTTTAGTATAGTTCTAGTATATATTTTTTAACATAATATAATATCAATATATAATAAATCAGCCTTCTGAGAGGAATCAATTCTCATCTCTCACCTCATCCTGGGGACCCTCACAACACCACAATGGGGGGGTCAGGCTGTGCCCCAGGGAACAGGGACAGGAGCAGAGGGAACGGCCTCAGGCTGGGCCAGGGCAGGTTTAGATTGGGCATCAGCCTTTGGACACTGCCAGGGATCCAGGGGCAGCCACAGCTTCTCTGGGCACCCTGTACCAGGGCCTCACCACCCTCACAGTCAGGAATTTCTTCCTAATATCTAACCTAAACCTACTCTCAGCAGGAATTTCTTCCTGGAAAGGGTTGTTAAGCATTGGAAGGGGCTGCCCAGGTAGGTGGTGTAGTTCCAGTTCCTGCAGGTGCCCAAGGAACACCCGGACGTTGCACTTCGTGCTGTGGTGTGGGTGACAAGGTGCAGATGGCTCAAAGGTTGGACTTGATAGTCTGGGAGGTCTTTTCCAGCCTGACTGATTCTGAGGCAGGATGGTGTTGTGATACTGGCGTTGCTTGTCCAGGACATGCAGAATTTTGTTAGAGGTATCCCATGACATGCTGTTGTCACCTCCAAGGGTAGCAGTGGTGTAACAGTGTCTGCAAGCGCTGTGACAGGGGCTAAGGCAACCCAAAATTGTGTCTGCTGAGGGGGCGCGTGCCTTCTGTGGTTTTAACTAAAACTTTTAATTCCCTGCGCACAAGAAAAAGTGATACTTTTCCATAATTGTTCAAGCTTTTCTGCTTTGTCCTTTCAATACCTGGAATGTGCTGTCGAAGGTGGATTGCCTGCATTTGGCAGAGATAAATGCAATAAATACAACTTATTTCTTCAGCATCCTTTGCAGAAGCAGAGATCGGGTGGAATTTACTTTAAAGATACTCTGTATTTGTGTTTGTCACGTAAATAGCTTCAGTGGCAGAACAGGAGTCAAAACTCGCATTTGCCCTTCACAGCAAGCAAGTGTGCTTGAAAGTTGCAAATGTGTGTGCAACTGTATCTATTCCAAATTTCTCAACAATTTCTGATCAAGCTGGGGAGCTGAGTGGGGGTGGCGACGTGGGATAATGCAGGAAGGGTATCCTGCTTCACAGAGGAGAGTTTGAATTGGTGTAGCCCTTCCTTAGGTCTGTACACCGTTCTGTATTTAGCTGTACAATCCAACGAGCTGCAGGATCAGGCTTTGGGGGGGGGGGGGGGGAAAGGAGATCTGGATGGATTTTCTATTCAGCAATTTCATTTTGTCTGCTGCTTGCTGTGTGTGGATCCTGAGCGCCGATTAAAGCAAACTTTGTGGAAAAGTTTGTGTGCACTGTGCTGTGTGAGCAGCAGCTGCTGTGCATCAGCAGTTGATGGCCCAGCGTGGTGCTTTAGACAGAGACACAGCATTCCCTGATTTCCTGTGGGTGCTCTTGGAGCAAAAGGACAGCCGGAGGTGGCTCCCAGAGACGGTCACACGCATGGAGCACCACGAGGAAAGGCTGGGAGAGCTGGGATTGCTCAGCCTCCAGAAGAGAGGGATCTGTGGCGACACAGTTGCACCTTCCAGTGCCAGAGGGTAGCCCACAGGAAAGATGGGGAGAGACTTTTTACAGGGACCTGGAGTGACAGGGAAAGGGGGAATGGCCTCAAATTGACAGAGAGTAGGATTAGGTCAGATATTAGGAAGAAATTCCTGACTGAGGGTGCTGAGGCACTGGCACAGGGTGCCCAGAGAAGCTGTGGCTGCCTCTGGATCCCTGGAAGTGTCCAAGGCCAGGCTGGACAGGGGTTGGGGATAGTGGAAGGTGTCCCTGCCCATGGCAGGGATGGGGCAAGATAATGTTTATGGATGTCTTGAGGTCCTTTCCAGCACAAACCATTCTGTGATTGCCCCTTAACTGATGTCTACTGCAAATTGTCCTGTGACTGTGTTGCATGGAACACTACTAAAGGGCTTGCATTCTCTATTTCATTCATTCTACTTCCCTGCTTTTGCTTTTGCCAGATATGTTAAATTTCCCACCTGCTCTTTCTACCTGCCTGATTCTTGTAGAGAAACGTTTCTTCCTGTGATGAGTGTCCCTGGTCTCAGAGGAGGAACTCAGGAGAGTAGATTTTCCTTGCTGTGGGTAGCAGGTGCTAGAAAGAGGTCCAAAATTCAGAATGTCTTCCAGGCAAATGCAGTTTGGTGGTGGCTTGGGCTGTGCAAGTGTGATAAGGGGCATTTGGCTGCTACAGCTGATGGCCACCCACACCCTTCCCCTATGAGGTAAAAGAAAACACCATGGAAAACCATTCTGGTGAAAGCTCTGATGAGGCACAGCTGAAGGAGCTCATACTTTATTATCTCTAAGCAGTTTGCATTCCTTCAGTTGCAAACAGACTTTCTAAATTGTACAGAATTCTAGAACCTAATTTTTACTTACTTGTTTTATGAAGTGAAACCATTTTCACTCACTTGTTTCATGAAGTGAAAGCACTGTATTTGTAAAGCTACTGTCAAGTCTGATGGGGTGGTCCTGTCTGTATCTTGTGTGTGAATAAACATTTCCTCCAACCTTTCTATGTAAGTTTTACAAAATCGTTTGATGTTGTGGAAGTGCTTTGTTTGCCTGTGACTGATGCTTGTAGACACTAATGCTTTTCCCTTAATATCTGGCAGGCCAGAAGAATGTTTGAGGGAGAAATGGCAAGCCTGGAAGCCATCCTGAAAACAAAGACAATAAAAGTGCCTAAACCCATGAAAGTCATTGACCTCTCTGGGGGCATTACTGTGTTTGTGATGGAGCATTTGGACATGCGGAGCTTGAACAGGTGAAACAGTGTTGTCTTTGCCTCCTTCAACCAGAAATTTTGGCTCTTAGGAAATTTAATCACTTGTGTTCATAGGGGAAACTTGTTCAGTTTTTTTCTAAAGCGAGTCAAGAACAGTATGGGAAATCACACAGCAGAGAGTTGTATGAAATAGTTGATAATGGCTCACCTAGCAAATAGATCATACGTCCCAAACTGAGTCTCGGTTTTGGTTAGTTTTGGGTTTGTTTGCTTAGGTGATTAGTGGTTTTTACAGTAAGGTTTCTTTTCACAGAGAGGAAAATGAGCAGCCTCATCACCTGTTTTGTGTACTTGCCCTCTATATAAGAGCCACTACTTTATTGCTTGGCATGATTGTGCAGAGGCACTTCCCCAGATCAATTAATCTTGATTTCAGTATTTTCAGCTCTTTACCTTCATTTTGATAGTTACAAACTTTTGACCCTTCTCTGTGACGAGCACTTAACACGATGAATTCATCTATCTGATTCCATTAGGGAGGTGATCATGACCAGTTTCTCACCTCTCCCTCAGAACTTGTGCTGCCAGTTTAAAGTCTTATCCCTCATCCTGCTTGTTGGCAGAGTTTCTAATTCATGAAGACCTTCAGCGAGTCCCAAGAGAAAGGGCAGAGATGATGCTGTTTTGGGGTCAAAAATGGTGCCTTTGGCCTGCAGATCTCCTGTGTTAACAGGAACACATTGAAGAAAAAACTGTGCCTTAAACGACAGTGACTGGAGAACAGAGGAAGTTGAAGAAGGTCAAAGGCATAAAAGGAAAATAATTTTGTTAACATGGGAGGCAACTCGTTGTAATATCTGTTTGTAATTACTACAAGACTTTCTGAACCATATAGAGGATGAGGTTTTATTAAAAATAGACAATAAACTAGGCCCCTGTGACTCTCATCATTTAGGCATGTTAGAGAAAAGCAGCTGGGAGCAGCAATAGAAAGAAGAGGATCAGCCTTTTGGTTCTGTTTCCCAAACACAGTTTACCAGAGTTAGGAAAAAAAAATCACAACATGTGCATTCTTTCTTAAACGTCTTACTGAGAGTCCTTACAGAAGTGATGTCACACAGAAATCAGAATTGGTATTTCTCATTGTTAGTGAATTTATGCTTTTCACTTTCATTAGTGGTGTCACAAACAGCCAAGTACATTTTGTGTTAATATGCAGTCTTTGTAGGAAGACAAGGTGTTTATAACTGAAATACACTGAAAAGAATGTTTTGTTAGAGGTGTAGAACTGCTTTTGCTTACTTGATCTGTTCAAGTGACTCGTGGAATATCAAGCCCTGGTTCTATTCATGTGTCAGTGGTACTCATGTTACCTTTTTTGTTTCTTAGACACTCAGCACTGTTTGGAAGTCAGCTGGCTGATCTTCACCTTACTAACCTGAAACTTGGAGAGAAGCTGAAGAAAGAAGGAAGCATAGTTGGTACAGTACACAGCTGTTTGCATATTTAACCAAGTTGATAATAATCTACAAAGCAGTTAAAATACTGCTTTTGCAGTATTTAAAATAAAACTTTTGCTACTTCAGGACAAGTTCATCTTCCCCTGAAGATAGCGTGAGACTAGGTTTGGATGAACCAGACACAGGCAGGGATTCTTTTTGCTTTTGTTTGCTCCTTTTGCTTTTGTTTGGGTCTGTGTAAGCAAAACATATACTCAGTTTTGGCCATAAAGAACCTCAAAATAGAATTTTGAAGAGCAGAATATGCCTGGTTAACATCAAACTTTAAATTTAAAAAACAACCACATTGTAATCTTGAAAAAAACATTAAAGTGCAATTCTTTTTTATTCTCAGTAGAAGCAGCATTTTACTCTTGTGTAGTTTTAAAGGTTCATTTGTGTCGTGGATGCTCAGTATTATGTCACTGTTGCTGAGTTTTTGTCTTTGGTTTGAAAGGTAAAGGTGAAGGGCAATCAGAACTCCAGTTTGTGGATCAGTTTGGCTTTCATACAGTTACCTGCTGTGGTTATCTTCCACAGGTAGGTTGTACTTTCTCAGAGTGATAGAATTTTAAATTTATCTTGTTTTCCCTGCAGTGATATAGGAGGTCAAAGATAGCATAATGGGAATAAATGAATTTTTGTGGAGCCATGAAAATAAAAAACTCTGGTTCTGCCTGCTAAGGCAGGTTGTGTTTTGGACAGCACTTAAAAGTGCTTTGGACACTGATGGCTCTTCAATTTCCTGCACTTTAATCACTGAGAGAAAATTATTCCCCTAATTTAATGTTTTAAGATAACATTTGATTAAATGATGGTAGCATTTACTGTCCTGAATGGTGCCAGCACAAAAACTGTGCGATCCTCAAAAGCGTTATTTGAAAAAGAAGCCAATGTGCCTTTTGTGTGGTGTGGAACTGACATCTGCAGTGCTGTTCCTTCAGGTGAACGACTGGCAGAGTGACTGGGTGACCTTCTTTGCTAGACAGAGGATCCAGCCCCAGATGGACATGATTGAAAAGAAATCAGGTGACAAAGAAGCAAGAGAACTTTGGTCACAGCTCCAGGTAGGAGCAATTCCCTCAGTTCTCGTTACTGGGAGAGTACTCAAATTTTATTTTCTTAAACCAAAGTTTCTGTTTGTTGGTTTGCACCAGGTTCTGTTGGTAAGAGACTCCAGATTTTAGGGATTAAAATGCCCTTCTTCTAAGTTACAATGGCATTTGCCACATCTCCCTATGCTAACATTCCAGAGTGAATTCCAAAGTGCCAGATAGCACTTTGCCTGGCTGTTTGGGAAATGCTGGATGGAGTTCATATTCTCATTCCCTGTAACTTGCTCATGATTAGAAATGTACATAAGCAGCTCTGTCCTGCATGCTGTCTGTTCATTCACTGTTGGCACCTGATTGAGTGACTGCACTATTGGCTCTTTGGCTCCTACATTTTGGAAATTTTTTGAGACATCCTTCAGCTTTTTAATGATGAAGTGTTGGTGGCTGTTGTGACTAACCCTGGTCAATATCTGAGTTTCAAGACTTTTATTTTCTTGCTAAAAAAGATTTAGGTGACCATTCTGCTGCTGCCTTTTATGAACAGTAAGAGTCCTCTGGATGTACTCAGCATTTCTGCTGACCAGGTCCTGTGTGTTTTAAATGATGGGTTTTAGGACATGTCAAGTATGCAGATAAACCCCTACATTTGAAGGGAATGATTGTGTAATTTACACATCTTTCTTTTCTCCCCCTGCAGCTGAAGATACCCAGTTTTTTCAGTGGTGTGGAAATCGTTCCTGCTCTCCTGCATGGGGATCTCTGGGGAGGAAATGTTTCTGAGGATGAATCTGGTCCGATTATCTTTGATCCAGCCTCTTTCTACGGCCATTCAGAGTACGAGCTTGCAATAGCTGGGATGTTTGGTGGCTTTGGCAGCTCTTTTTATTCTGCTTATCACAGTAAAATCCCCAGAGCTCCAGGGTTTGAGAGGCGCCTGAAGCTTTACCAGCTGTTCCACTACATGAACCACTGGAACCATTTTGGGACAGGCTACAGAGGGTCTTCATTAAACATTATGAGAAACCTTGTAAAGTAAATTGCTGCTTAAGCCAAATATTTCCTGTGTTGTTTGGAGAGCCCCATACTTGGTGGTGCAGCTGCAGGAGTAGTGATGTTAAAAACAACCTGTGAGACCCTTGACCTTCTTAAAGACCTAGAAGCAGTGTCTCCTGCTGAATACCAAGTGTAAAATAGTCATCCCTTTTTAGGATAGCTGGGGATAACTCCACAAGGGAAAAAACTAAGGAAGGAGTGAATTTGCACAGTGAATTAAAGTTTCAATGTCCCAAAAGCATGTGAGACTGTGCAGGGTAATACAATTTTAGATGCCTAAAAGAAGTTGCTCACTGCATTTTGCTGTGTCTTCCTCCCTCTTTGAGCTCTTCATGTCCAGTTGTGTGCATGAGAGCAACGTTAACAACAGAGCTTGAAAGTCCAGGAGGTTTTTGTAACAGGAGCTGTGAGAAGGGATTTGGACTTGCTGTTAATTTTCACAGAATCAGAGTGGGTGAGGCTCGGGGGGGGATCACAGAATGTCATCTAGTCCAACCTCCCTCCTGAGCAGATTACTTAGGATTGGGTCCAGAGGCTTTTAAAGACCTCCAGGGTTCTGCTGATTGATTCCATTGGATGCAGACTGGATGCAGTGGGTGCCTCTTGGAGTGGTTGTAGGCTGTTCTGTGCTTCAATATCCACAGCAATTCTGTTTCCACCAGAACTAGTTCTCTTGCCTTTTTGGACTATGCTTTTGTCCAGTAGTGGGCATTCTGAGAGAACTTTCCAGGTAAGACGCTTTCCACGTGCACACCTTGTGGAGGTGTGTTCTCTAATGAAATAAAACCTGCACATGCTTCACATACATGACTAAAGTCAGTCAAAGTCCACCTGATAATGAAACCATGTTAGCTGGCACTTTGTGCTTTCCACACCCAAAAAGAAAACTATGAAAATATAACTTAAAAGGGGAAGGAGGTCAGGGGAGACTCCTGGGATGGCTCACAAGCTGTAACCCTCTGCTTCTCCACAGGAATGCCTATCAGTTATTTTTATTCCAAGGGGATACTACTGCTTCTGCTTTCTGATAACCAGTGTGTTTATCCACAATAGTTTATCAACCTTATTCTGGCACAAGGATCAGTAAACCACAGCGTTAGTGTCACTGGGACCACAGATGTGCCCAGTGCAAGGCTGCACTGTTTGTACACCTGTGCTCAAGAGAGTTCCAATGCAGACTTGGACTGCTGCACTGTTCACTCTAAAATACTCTGTGTAAAGGCCTCAGACACGCCAGGAGGGGGAAGGTGTAGACACCTCTGGGCTCAGTACTTGTCTGGATAACCTGGAAATGAAGGGAATCTTCCTTTCCTAAACTCTGAGCTGGCAGTCCCCACTAAGTGCAGGCTGTGGCTGTTGTGGTGGCAGCCACGAAAGTGAAGGAAGGTGACGTGTAGCTCCCAGAGCAGCACTTCACCCTGTCAGAAGCCCTTGGTGATAGTTGCAGAGTGTGGCTGTAACACTGAATTTGTGCTCTTTTGATGCAGGCTGGTAGTGGTGCTGCTCTGCAAGCCTGCCAGGTAGGTGAGAGAGATGCATGATTCTAAGGTGCACTTTGAGTGTTGGGGAATGGCTTGTGTTGACTGAAACTGCTTTGCACGGGTGTTGGCAGATTACTGAGAGTTTTCTAGTTGCTAGTTTGGCAGTTACTTACAAAAATTGGAAACAAGTTTGGAGGAGACTGGTATTTGGTACTACTTTCCTTAATTCTACTGCTTTTCTCACTGGCTGTTTGACTTTTGCTGCAAAAAATCAGCTTGGTAGAATAGGTTTTACGTATACCTTGTTACCTGAATAAAAGGTTTCCCAGTTGATTATTGTTGTCTCTGTTTTCTGAATTAGAACCTTACATCTTGGTTTATTCCTGGGAAATTACTTGCTCTGACCTGTTAAAGATCCTTGATTTGTTGGATAAATTATGATTATCTGAGGTGTTTGTGGGAATGTGCATGGTCATGGATTGGTATGGAGCAGTGTGCTACTGACGAAAATTTGCATATTCATTACAGAGCAAGTCAGGATGTTAATTTTCCTAAAATGCATTTAACTCTTCAACTCTTCATTTTAGGAGGGGAAAATGAATATGAGAATGGATTTTCTGTCAGTTGTAGTTCTGAGATTAATTTACTGATAAACAGCAACCCTTCAGGGATGACCTTTTCCTAATAGAACTGAATCCAGACACTTTTGTGATTGAAAAAAGTTGTGTTTATGCAAGTGATGCAGGTAAAAACAATTGCATTTAGAGTTTTAATGTAAGGATATTATGCTGAATTTTTCAAAGCTGTTTTCTGCTGTCAGTAAGATCCGAAGAGGTGTAGAGAGGCAGAGAGTGGAATGTGACAGGAATCTCCCCGTACCATGGATCCCTCAGCTCTGAGCCCTTCTCGGGCTGCAGAAACTGCCTGCAGATACAAATGTGCCACCCCAGTGCTGGTTTTCCTCCTGCTTCTCGTCTTCAGTGCTCTTCCAAAATAGACCTGGTGATTAAAAGTGCTGCTGGGCTCTTCCAACAGAGGTCAGAGCAGGTGGGAATTATCACATTAGAATGTGACAAAAAGCTTTAGAGGGAAAACATTTTTCTGGCAACTAAGCCACACCACAATCACTACAGCTTTATTATTTTTTATTTGTACATATTCAGTTACTTTTGTTTTTGTTTGAGTTTTTGTTTGCTTGAGTTTGTTTTGTTTTTCCTTTAACAAGTAAACAGAAAAATGAATTGGGGTTTCTTTCATTATGCAGATGTAGCTTTTGCTCTATTTCTTGTCATTATTTTCTTGCCAAACCACTTTATTCCTTTCCCCACGTGCTCCACTGCAACCCAGGGTATGATTCTTTCCTTTCAGCAGCTGGAGAGCCATCTAACCAAGAATCTTATCTTTACAGAGACGCTAGAAGAACAAATATTACAGGATCTGGGTTACAGTAATGTTTTAAAGGCTCAAAACTTTATACCTGAGAGTGCCAGTGCACTTTGCAAGTACATCACATGGGTCGATCCCGTTTTTAAATTCAGCATCATTGCAAAAATGGGTTTAAATTTTTTCCTTCTTTTTCTCCTAAGAGAAATCCTCTGCACAAGACAGTAGGACTCATTTACAGTGAAATACTGTTAAAAATTACTGACCTGATGTTCACCGGTACCACTGATACAATGCAAATTACGGTCAACGTTTCTGAGTAGAAACACAAAACAATCTCCCAGCCAAAATCAGAGGAACAAGACAGGTTTATCGGTTTCCAGGAAGACACCTGGTTTGCATTGAGGAGATTTCTCCTTTATTTAAAAGGTAAATTACCATAATTCTTTCTATAAATTTCCATGCAGTTCTGTACATTAGTTGTGTTCCACAGGGGCTTTAATAAATTGTTCCCAGAAACTGGCTGCATCCAAGCTTGGCTTAATGTTTTGCATGTTTTCTCCTCGTTGTTTGGTGTAAATATTTTCCTCCCCTTTTTGCAGTCATTGCCTCAGACCTTTGCTGCTCAGTCAGTTGTTACTTTATCTTCAGTTTCACCAGCACCTACAAACAATAAATCAAATCAGAACCTTTTAGCACTAAGGACACGCAGGCAGTGATTTTTCAGGACCAAGATGAACATTCATGATGTTCACCTGGACTGCAGAAATGATGAAAAGGGTTTTGTTTCCTTGTAAGAAAATAATAAAAAAGGGAGATTCTCTGCTCTGGATGAGGTCTGCATGGAGTGCTGTGTTTGCCAGTGCTACACCCTCAGGACTCGGAGCACCTAGAAAGGTGTGGGGTTAACTGTGACACTGTCTTGATAATCTAAGCTCCAAAAAACAGAATTTCAAATCCCACTTTCTAGTTCAAGTGTGTTTCCTACAGGGATGACAAAGAACCAGCAGCACTGGGTGCAAAACATTCACCTTCCACAGAAATGTAAAAGCTCATAATATGGTAGAACATTTCAGATCCAGCAGTAATTCAGTGTTTTGTGCCTATTTTTTTTTTTTTAGCACCTTGGTTTTTCTACAGGTAGGATTACAAAAATATGAGTGATTTTAAACAACTTGAGTGTGTCTAAGACAGATGGGCAGCCATCTGTTTCATCAGGGTGGAGTCATACCTTGTTGGAAACATGCTAGAAGAAATTTTGCAAGTCTTTGACATGTAATCTAATGTATATTCATCAAAATCCATTGCTCAACCAGAATACTTGGTGGAAAGACTCATTGCTCTTTCCACCATCACAACTTAAATGTGAGCAAATAGGAAGAAATGCTTCAGAGTAAGCAGATGTGCAATTTGGTACTTAAATTGTTGACCATTCCCCTTGTTTCCTCTGAGTGAGTTACACGAAAGTATGTAAAGATTTGTACAAATGCAGAAAGATGCTTTGCTTCATTTCAAAAGCTGATTTTACAAAATTCATGACGCTTTCTTTCCCTGGCATAGTCTGCAAGTTGGGACTCACCTAATTCCAGTACTCCCACTGTTTATAGCCACAAAATCTGCAAGCATTTGTTTTTTGTGATTAATTTAATAATTTTATGTTTTAACATGTTTCCTGCACTGACAGAAAGGGAGCTGCAACAAGATAAATGCAGCATATGCATTTATGCTCGCAGCATATCAGCTCTAAGCAGCCCAGTGGCTCTTACAGCAGTGCCATAATTGTGCATTTTTAGTTCTGTAATTATTTTCCCATGTTACAAATAGCCTGTTGTACATATTTTTACTTTAGCTCTAACACTCAAAGGGTCAGCAGTGGGCAGAAAGATAATTTTGCTCAGCCTAAAAGCATGTAAGTGGAAGCATTGTGCAAGCTAAATTAGTGAAGAGCAAAGCTCTTCTTCTAAGTGCTTTTATATTTCTTTTTGAACAGAAAATTAGGTACGTACATACCATTGACATATTGCTGTGTATTTAAAATACCTTTTAAAAAAAAAGGAATCCAGGTGAGAAAGGCCAAATGAAATCTTGACTGAAGCATCCACACTCAATGGATTTTCAGAGTATGTGGTAATTTACAGCTGGAGCTTGGTGTGAAAAAATCTGTAAGGAAGTTACCACCAAAATAGTCAAACTGGTCAGAGAAGTGGCTCAACATGTACATATTTCTCTATAATCTCATTTTTTAATCTTTTTATGCTTGTAGGTCTGCAAAATGCTTTAACTTAAGACCAGTGTCCCACTCATATTTTGCAATTCGAGAAATAATTAATAAAAAGAATTAAAAATGCCAGAAATTAACAGCGATAGTTGCCAGTGAAAAAACATTTAGGAGAGGTCATCAAACAAAGGCATGTGGTATTTGCAGCACGCTCACACTTTGAGCAGTTTGCAGCTCAGTTGGGTATTTGTGCTTGACAAGTCTCCAGTGCACTTTCTTTTCTGGGGCTTGGATTGTCTTTTGGACATTTAAAAAGCTTCTTGTGCACAAAACTGGACAAGCAGGAAGTTCCATGCCTAAACCAAGGGAAAACCATGCCAGGTGTGCTTCAATTAATCCATCTGCTGCTTGCATTACATGCCACATCACAAAATCACCCCAAAATACACAACTGCAGTGCAAGCTGCTTTTTTTCAGGCTCCACATATTTCCTGCTTTGATGTGGGACAATATTTGCCACACAAAAATTATGGAGGTTCCCCACAACATTCCCTGCAGAGGGGGTAGCCTGCCAAGCCCTGTTTTTAACTCATTTTAATCTTCAAACCTCTTCTTCCATTAAAAGTGCAGCTTCTTCTATGTTCAAATTTAATCAGAAGAAGGCAGCATTTCATTTATTTTGGTAAAATTTTTTGTGGAGACCCTCAGAACATTCTCTCTTTATCTTCCAGAGCATGATATAATCAGTTTTACAAGTATTGAACACATTTTCCCTGTAGCTCACTGAAAATAATAACTTCACCCACATCACCTCAGATTGAAAGAAAAGATAATATCCTGGAGGATTTTTACTGGGTAAAATTCTGGAGGAATTTTACAAGACCAATTTCTATGTGCACTTAAAATTGCCTGGAGTGGCATCATTGTATGGAATTGCATAGAAATAAATCTCATTTACAAGCCTTCCATCTTTAGGGCTATAAAATAGGCAGGGGAGACAAGAGTTTAATTTGGAAAAGCTGTAGTGCTGTGCTTATTTTTTTCCTCACTTGTTGTTTCTCCCTTATATCCCTTTAGATATATATATATATATTTATATATATAGATATATAGCTGAAAAGTTACCTTTCAAGTCTCTCATTACTGATGATTTATCACATTTTCTGAAGGAATGTGCCCCTGGCAAAGAAAAATAAAGTAGGTAGAAGAGCCTTGGAGTAACTTTTTCACACAGCAGGTTTAAATGGAAGGTGTAGGTGAGGTTTACCCCAAACCTGCTTTTATGTCAGATTGGTTTGTAAACGACTCTGTGAAACTGACATTTCATAAGGGAACATGTTGGGGGAGCTGCCAAAAGGAGGGATTTTGACTTGCTGAGATAAAAGTGTTGTTAATTAACTAAATAAACACAGAAAGGGACGCTTGGGTTACAAAGACATGCTAATTTTTTTAATATAATGAAACTCTTTCAATTAGGAGAAACAGTTGATATGCTGAATGAATGGGACAAAGTGGCCAAGCTTTGGGAAGAGGTATCACAAATGCTGAGAGATTAATCAGCATCTTACACTAAGATTATCCAGGAAATCTTTCTGTCACTTAACAAATCATTTGGGAGCATTCATCTCTACAAGGATTTTCATTAAAGTACTGATTAACGAGACGTAGGGAAATTTCATGTTGAGTATTCCGGCTTCTGATGACGTTTTTAAGGGAAATTTAAATACTGAAGTACATAATCCTGCCCCCAGGAGACAGGGAGGGGGAAATACAGAGAGGAGGAGAGGCTGTGCTCTGATAAGCTCTGAGGGCTGCTGTTTTTCTGGCCTGGTGGCTAAGGGTGAGGAGTTGAATTTTGTCATTATATTTTCCTTTATCAAAAGAGCAGCTCTCCCCACTTGTTTGGGTTTTTTGGGTTTTTTTCCCCCGTTGATTCTGCAGTTTCTGTGTTTATAAACAGAAATAACTCCGACGTCACCCACTTTCAATTTTGCCATTGTCGATTTCTTTCAGCATCTATTTCAGCCTATTTGTATCCGTGCTCTATAGAAAGGACACTCAGAGAAACCAGAGGAAACTCTTTCACCTCAAGCATCATGACAAGAAACAAACAGACAGGTGAGGTAGAGCTAAAAAAGGCACAATGAGGTACAGAGATAATTAATTTACTTCACTCTGATCTCCAGAGGAGATATTCACCGGATCAGATTGCTGACCCTGTATAGCCTGCAGTAGGTGAGTCCATAAAAAAAAAAAAAGTGGGATGCTTAACAACTTCTCAAAGATGCCCAGCTGCAATTTCTGACAAGGTATTTTGAAGCAAAAGGGCTGCAGACAGATCTTTGTGGAGATATAGTCTATATCTGTGCATTGAAAAAAAATGTCAGTTCTGCTTTGTGATCACTCTCAAAGCACTGCAGCAATGCACTTAAACAAACGGTGTGCCTAAAGTTTTTGTGTCCAACGGTTATGTAGTGGTAGCTTCTGAAAGAAAGAAACCAACATGGGGAAAAAAACCCCAAGAATTTAGCAAAGAAAAAATTTATCTCGTGTCCAGGGAGTCCTAAGTGAACAGCAACAAAGACAACACAAAACCCACAATAAAAGAATTGCAGAAAAGTGTGACCCCCACCTATAGCACATATTCCAGATGAGCTTTGTCTGATTTAATTTGATTTCTTGATCAATTTCTTTGTCTCAGATGAAGGCCAGTGTGTCTCACACCTGCCTTGTTGAGTGCTCCACAGCAAGAAAAACAATCTCCTAGATTATTAAAAATAATCTTCACAGTCTTAGGGCCGGTTAGCAGATGGAGTGAATCTCACTGCCTTTGAACCAAGATGCCCAAATTCTGAAGAGTCTTTTATTGATGATTAGAGTGCTCCTAATAAACTGGGACATGGGTTTATGAAATTCTTTCAAGATACAGCATTTTAGAAACTGGAAAAAAATAGGTGCTGGAGTCCCCAGGGCAAAGACTGTAAAATATAATCCTTAAATACAGAGCCATTACTGTAACTTCCCAGTGACTTGAAGACACAGAGGAACTGGAATGCTCATAAACAAAGACATTTTTACAGCCCCTTCTCTGACTGTAACAATAATAGAAAATCAACAGTTTAAAAGTGCACTGGGGTGTTAATTTTTCACTGATGTGAAGTGTAATAACTAAAATATTCCTCATATAAATACACATGTGTAAAATAAACAGATGGACTAACAGACCCCAGCACCATATTCCTAATTTTTATACAAGAATGTTTACACATGTACATTAAGCACATTAAAATGCTGTAAGGAATTTTTGGGGATGAAAAAATCCCCAATTCTGTGGTCAGATGTCTGTTTATACTAAATGAATAAGCCAATTAAACTACTTTCTAAAAAGTGTATTTTTTCTTACTAATAAACTTTATTTCAAAGAGGGATTGCAGCGTTGGGTTTATGGTTTTGGTTTGACTAATGGTTAGTTTAAAGGGTCTAAGTTTTAACAAAACTCAGTAACTACTTTATACTGTCACCATTACAACGCTGTTTAGCCTGATTTTCCAACAAAATCCAGCCATGGAAGAGAAATATTTGGCTCAGTTAAGCTGTAATGAATGTAGAGATGAAGAAAGAATAAGTACAAATACACTGGTAGTTTAACACTTAGCTAATTTTGCAGGGAGATAAACCTTGGAGTGAGGCTGAAAATCACTCTAGAAAATTTTGGCTTTTCTAAATTATTTTTTTTTTCTGTTTTCTTACTATTGCTTTCTGGTAGTAATTTTCAGTCATACTACCTGCTGTGCAAACACACACCAGGTGTATGGGGCTCCAGCTGGTAGCTCTTGTAATCACTGAAATATAATCATCAATACACAAATTTAGTTGCAGCAGTCCTTTTCTGCTTCATGCTTTTTTGAAAACACAGAATTTGAAAAGAGAAAAAAAAAAGTGCTGGAGTTGTTTCCTGCAACAGCAGAACAAAAAAAAAAAAAAGGAATTTTTAAATTCATTCCTTTTAATATTTAAATTAATCATCAGCTGATGAAATGAGTCCTGTATGAGCATTACCTGGTTTTGAGTGGCTTTTTGAGCCTCACAGGGAGGTGGCATTTGCTCTGTATCATTTCATATTTCACCTGCTCCTGATTCAGCTGCTACTGCTTTATTTTATATTTAAGATTACTCCCATAGTCAGAAAATACTCCATTACTAGAAAAGCACTTTATGTGTGAGAA
Organism: Molothrus aeneus; assembly: GCF_037042795.1. Lineage (NCBI taxonomy): Eukaryota > Metazoa > Chordata > Aves > Passeriformes > Icteridae > Molothrus > Molothrus aeneus. The sequence continues at coordinate 71,403,501 of NC_089680.1, forward strand.
GTTCAGTTAGAAATGAGAAAATAATAGCAGGGGGTTTTTTGAAGGACAACCCTGTGATGCCAACGAATGCAAACACAAATCCAGATGTTTTGGCAGGCCAATATGAGGAAAATCTCTTTGGTCTTCATTTACATTTTAAAGCAAATATTCTACCAGGAGAAAGTGAAGAATGTTGACATTCCACCACTTAGACCCTAGTCAAAGCCATGCTCTCAATGCCAAAATGTCAACGTTTGTTGCAGTTTGCTTCACATTAACATGCTATAAACACATCTGGCATATTTCTTTCTCTGTTTTCCCCCTTTTCTCCCCCACTGTCTGTTGTAGATAGGAAAGAGGGAAGGCAAGGTAATTGTCATTTCTCTCAGACAGCCATCAGCACTTCAGCTGTTCTGAAAAAAGAATAGAACCCAAACAAAACATCCCAAAAAGCAGAAGGCAGCCATCTCAGGTGCACATCTTGTGCGCAGAGATCCATATTTATTACCTGTAATCTACAATACTTACATCCCTTTCAGAATATATATTTACTTATTACAATTCCCGTTCTTTATTAGGGTTTTTAAATCCTAGGGCACCTATAATAATTGTTATAGATTACAGGCAAGTTAATTTTATCTGTTTCTATCTGCCTGGTACTGTCAGCTGAGTTTATTTCATGGCTGGACTGCATCTCCAAAGCTCTCAGGGAAACACTTTGATTTTGGCCCAATTCCTCTTCAGCCATTCCCCTTTTCCAGGCACATCCAGTAGCAAACTAAGTCCTTTTTCTCCACCCACATCTTTTCTGTTTTGGAGAGCATTTGGCCTTTCTGCCTTGCTCTGATTCTGCAGCTTTTTTCTGAACAAAAGATTTTGTCACTGATTCTTCCTCCTGGTCAGAAGGGGAAAAAAGAAATTTCCAGCTGCAGGAGCCATGAAGTGCAGACACAAGGCTTGGTGTCCTTGTCCAGCTTTTCATTGTGAATTTATTACGAATTTCATCATTTCATTATTAATTTGTCTACATTGCCCCTTATAATCTGACTGCCTGAAGAACCACTTAATAATATCACTGTTCCTAATATTTCATCCTTCCATTTGACAACAGAAGTAGAAAAAGTCCCAAAGAATCCACAATTACATTTATATTAATTATTGTGAATTACTGGCTTTTGTCTTTTTCCAACTGCATGAAATCTCTGCAGGAAGAAAAGGAGATCCAGCTGTGACAGTCAGACTTATTTATAGCATTCTAGAAATAGAAAGTGCAGTGGGAAATATTTAAATTTTTCTCCTTCAAAATTACATTAACACTTATTTTGCTTTGTGTGTCCGTGCTTTTTTAAAAAAAGTACAATATAAGCTACTCTCTCACATGCAGGAATTTCTGTGGGAACTAACACAAAAACCTCCCAAAAACACACCACCAAAAAAACCCAACCAAAACCAAACCAAAAACAAAAAAACAAAAAACAAAGCACAAAATTAAAAACCAACAACAACAACAACAACCAAACACCAAACCACTCAAAAAAAATTATTAAAAATAATCACACCATACCAAAGGCAGCATTTTTAGTTTCATTTTCTGGTTTGGCCTAGAAGACAATTGTGTCAATGATGAGTGGTAAAAGCAGACAGAGGATCTCCAGTGAAAAGAATTAAATGGTTATTTTTTTCCCTTAAATACAAACAGTCTGGATGCTGAAGGATGATGTGTCCCATCCAACAAATTCCCAGTTTACTTTGGAATTTCACACTGTACTGAAATTATGCAGTGGTTGGGTGTTTTCAAGTGGAGGTAAATTTCCATAGAAGTATTTATAAATTTTTGTTACTTGAGGACTCCAAAACTACAACCACAGCACCTGAGAAGGTCACAGGCTCATTAAAAAAGGCTGAAATGTGAATTATCACTTCTGCCCAGAGTGCAAAAGTGATAACTCACATGATCACTTTTGAAAGCACAAATGTGCATAGTGCAACATGCAAGCCAAGTCTCCATCTCCAAAATTCTCACTGGATTCATTAAGATTTCACAAAGGAAATTGAAATTCAACCGCAATTCCTTCTTTTTTTTTTTTTCTTTTTATTTCCTCCCCTTTCTCACATTCCCTCGTTTGCCATTGCTAGCAGAAGGACAGGAAATTTTGAGAGCTTTTTTTAAAATTGTATTTTATATAACTATTGCTATTTTCTTATTCCACTGGTAACGTTCACAAAGTATTTTTTATCTGCAGGATTTTATTAAGGTCTTAGCAAACTGGACATTTAAAAGCTCAAGAACCTCCCTCAAACCTTGAGCTCTGCTCACTTTGTCTTCTAGAAGAAAGCAAAGTCAGGCTTCCCCCACTTCCCTATAAATGTTTTTCAAAGTTTCAGGTGTGATTGTTTTCCAAATACGGATTGTGCCTTTAATTCCCATCTTGTAGTTAAATACAACAAAGCAAAATCACTTAAAAGTTCCAGAGGTGTAGAATAAAACCTCTCCCACTTCTGTAACAGCAGACATTTGCATTTAAAATTTTGAAATTCATGTGCCTGCTTTTGAGTTTCAGACCAAATGCAGCATCCTGTATCTTGCACCGCTAAAGAACAGGACTTATTTTGTGGTCACATTATTATTTTAAGTATTGAAACCGTAAATTTGTAAAGATACCGTTTCTGAACTCATAGCTTGCTAAATTCAAGTGTAGCCCTAAAAAAGTTTAGGACATTTCATTCTGGACTTTCTTTTCTTTTTCCTTGTGGAGCCTACATCAGATCAAGGAGACAAAAGGCTTGATCTCTCTGTGAAGATTTCTGATAGTTTTGTGAAGAATTCACAGCTTGGATGGCATTTTATTGACATCTGTCCTACACAAGTTTCATCACAATTTTCTGTAATTCTTGGAGAGATATGTTAAATATATCTGCTTAGCAGAATGGCTACACTGGGCCTTTGTTTGCAATTTTTTCCTCTCTCGGGTTCCTGTTTTTGACTGCAACAGGAACAGAAGTGAAATGCAGGAAGAGCTGTCCCTGCCAGCCAGGCTGGTTTGGGAAAGGATCTTTTGGAACCATCCACTAGAACCTCTCAGAAGTTTATTGATGAGTTTATTTGAGAAGTTTACTGATGTTTACCCAATAAGACACACACACTTTCCATGGCCCCAGCCCCAGACATGGCAATGAATTCTCCTCACAACTCCTGAAAGTGTCTTGGATTCTTTTAATCTATTATTCCATCCCAAAACCACCACCACTCCCCCGCCCCCCAGGTTTTTTTTTAATGTCACTTTAAGTCTTTTTGATCAATAAAGGGTTCAGTTATTTTTCCTATCCTCTCCAAACAAGATAAAGAAAGTAGAAGAATAAGAAGGTATCTCTGGAATGTCTATCCCACTGGATCCTTTCTTTTTCCTTGGAAGAACAAATGTAACAAATGGATGAAATTTACATCATCTTTACATTAATCGTAGGGTGGGGGTTTTGTACTTTTCACTGGTCTTTCCTTGCCATTGCTTCTGGAAAAAAAAAAAAAAAAAAATTACCTTTTCCTCAAATACATGTCAAGTACTGCTTCATTCCAGAGCTGGTTAAATTCTGTGGGGCACAAAGTGCAGGCCCAAGTTTTGAAATGTTCCTGTGATGTGATTTGGACTCGAGACCACAAGGTTTAGACTTTGTCCTCCCTGATGCAGCTTCTGCTACTTCTTTTTACTATTTCCTCCATCACAGATCTTCATTTTTTGAGCATTTTTGCTTCCTAATGTTTTTCACCTTCTTTTCCCAGGAACTTCCCTGATGGAAGCATTTCCCAGCTTTCATTCTGCTGTGGAAATCAGCCTGCTTCCTGCTGGAGTGACACCATTATCCGATGCATATGAAACATTCAGGAAGAAGTTTGGATTGGTGCATCTGCTCCAGATGCAAACAGAGGTTTTGTCTCAGTATTCTTTTGTATTCCTGCTTTAGTCACAAACTGAGCAATGTCCTTAACTTGTCCTTAAACACACAAAGTAGTGTGTGTTTAAAACAGCCATTTCCTCTGTTGCTAAGTTAAAAATATTCAAGATGCCCCAATCCTGCAGAGAGCAGTAAAGTTCTCCCATTTAGCTATGAGCAAATCTGGGAAGGAACATGATAAATCTGTGCCCTGCTCAAAAAAAAACAAAGGGCAGAATTTGTACATTTGTAGTTTTCTCTACGTGTTCTAACAATTGAAATAAATGTGGCATTTTCTCTTCTGCTGCCACAAAATAAGCTCTATTGAAAAAAAGCTCTAAAAAAAAAAAGCAAAACAAACAAAAACACCAGAAACCCAAGCCACACTTCTAGAATTTTGTTCCAAAAAACAAAAAAGGGATTTTTTTTTTCCCCTTTTGTGAACAGAAAATTGAAAGATCACAGCATCCTGAAGGCTAGCACAGCAAACCAGACTAATTCTGACACCAGTCCTGTTTGCAGCTACTTCAGCAGTTTTGGCAGCCAAATGTGGGGCCAGCCTGGAGCATGAGGAAACCCAGCCAGGCAGACAGCCACGGTCCCACACACCAGTCCTGGAAAGAAGCATTCCAGGGCTTGGCATCTGTGCTCTGGTGCTTGGGAAGCACAGCCCAGCACCGGCCACACGTGCGCTGGCTTCTGCAGCAGAGAAACAAAAGGAAAGCAGGGAACGTGCCATAGCCCGTTCCCTTCTTCTAGGAAAAACAGCATTCTCTGGGAAGTCAAAAGTGAGGCTGCGCACATTTTGTCTAAGCAACAGAAGGACTTTTGCTTCTTATTTACCTCCAGAAGTTTTGTTCTCTGTTTCTGCTCAAACTACTTTTCACCCACTGTTATTTACATTATCTCCCAAAGCTTCTCAGTTATCCCAAGTCATTCACGGGGAATTAGGATGGAAATCCATACCTGACAACCCACAGCATGCAGACAGCATTCCAAATCCCCCATCCCGTGCCACTGAAAGGATTCTGACTTCCCTTCCCCCCCCCCTTTTTTTTTTTGTTGTTGTTTTGTTTTGTTTTGGTTGGTTGGTTGGGGTTTTTTTGCCTGCATATGGGCCAAAGATTATTCCATTACATGATGAGCTCTTGGGAAGACAGGAATTGTTGTACTTCCTCAGACTCAGGAGGGTTCCAGTGTTTGGGCTGAGGCTGGGTCTGAGCTTCCCCCTCCCAAAGGGAAGTCCACCAGATGACCTGGGAAGACATCCTGGCCACGAATTGACAAAAATACACCCCAACACAAACTGCAATCTGTGATTTCTAGATTGGCTGGGATCAGAAGCTGCACAATTGTAAGGTACAGTAGGAATTCCAAGTGTTTCAGATACCCTTAGGGAGGCTGTTGCCTCCTTGGTGATCCCTCACTCATGGATAAACTGCTGCACTCACTCAGGAATGCACAGGCATGATGATGACTTCTAGAGAAAAAACTGTCCTCATCTTTTTTGGGTTACAGCTGCTGGCTGGACCTGTGAGGAACACCAAGGGCAGGTGATTCTGCCAAAACCAGTGTGATCCCAGAGAAACAGAGATGCCACACACTTCTGAGAGTCAGCCTATGAAATCTGGAGATGAACTTGGTGATTTTGTGAGATCAGTCCATGAAACCTGACCATTTCCTGGAGATGAATGTGCTGGTTCCATGAAGATTATTTCTAGCTGTTTTATTGTTTCAATAACATTCAACCCTTACTTCGTTTTCACAGTGCTCTCCAGAGAACCAGTACTGGAAATTTCCAGTAAAGTATTGGAAAACCTGTAATTGCTAACTTTAGACCAGTTTCCTCATTTTCATAGACTTAGCTAATTAAAGCGTGCCACTGCCACGTATGGTCAGCTGCATGCCTCTGCCAGTTACTCCACTGTGGGCTGCACACGAGATTTTCAGGACTTTTATTAATAATGCATTATTAATATGGAATTTCATCCCCATCGAGGCTGTTTTCATTGAATTTATGGACTCTGAAATCTTATTCTGTGTATTTCTCATTGCCTGAGATCCCCAAACACTGAAGATATGACATGAAATTCCCATCACAAAACCAGGATATAATTCATCCCTAATTTTATGTGTTCTATTGAACCCTTTATGCCACAACAAGCGGAGTTCTAGTCTTGAAAAAGAACTTTCAGAAATGAAAAATAAAAAAAACAAACAAAAAAACCCCCAAGCAGATAGATCCCTACACATTTTCAAGAAAAATTATCAACCTGCTCAATTTCCAGAGGTCTTCTTTCTCACAATGGCACTTGAAGTGGCTCTAAATTTGTTTCATGCAAAAGCAGGAATAGTGATTTTTTTAAGTTTCCTTCCTGAAGATGAATTTATAGTCTTTTAACATTGGAAGTGTCCTGGGATATAAAGTGGATCTCCCACTTGGAAAAACAATGTATTTTTAATTATGTAGAAGTAGCTGGGGATTTTGAAACCTTTGCTTTAGTCTGCTAAATGTTGAAAACATTAATTTTTAGAATTCATTAGTGGAGAGTGCTAAGTAGAGGCTCTCAGGATCTATTATGCTAAAGGAAGTTCACTTTTCTGCTAGAGGACAGGTATGAGCTATTCTGCCATTTATATTTCAAGCAAATGCTGATAAACTTTTATCAGAAATAGGTGAGGAGGAGATCTATCATTTCAATTTTAGTGCACTAAACTTTATACCAGGTGTACTCTGAAGCAGAAATGGCTGCATAAGCCATGAAGAATAATGCTAACAGTCCTAAATTTATGACTATTGATGACAACATTGGTGACAATTTTGTGGTTTTGTAAGTGATAAATATTTGGTGGGAGGTGGTCACATGAACCCTGAAAACTGCCCCCCACCTCAGCCTTGCACCACTAACACTGACAACCTGCAAAATTTAAATTTCTCTTGACTGATAAGAGATGCCTTTTAACAAGTTAACACTCACTGGCATGAGTGATCACCCCCCAAGTTACTTTGCCTATTTTAATTGAAATATCTTTAATATTTTGACTGCTACATGCAATAACAAGTGTAAAACGCTGTCTGTCCTCAATAAATCATCACTTCAGGATCTCCTGTCAAATAAACTGTGAACCAACAATTCTGGCAGATGTCTGGCACCTTTTCCCTGACTTCCCAAAAGTCAGCCTAGGTAGGGAGAGCCTCTGCACATATTTGAGAGCTATAAATTAATTTTACATGTGTCTATAAAAGCAAAATGTGTAAACAGAGCAGGTCAGCAAAGGCAGCACAAGAAACCAGTGTAAGTTGAGTGAGTGACAGGTGTGGGGTACAAAATCACATTCTGATAATTTTCACAGAGGTTTTTATGCTAACAGCTGGATTTGGCAGCCAGGTTGAAGAATTGGCCCTTAAAGTTTACAATAATCAAGTTTCTGGAAGTGTCAATTGTGGTGAAGGTGATACCCATACAAGCTGTCTTTCCAGCCTTACGGTCACTAGCAATATACAGGAAAATCCTCACATCCAAAGTTCCCTACAGGATAGGTTAGTATTTCCTTGCCTTTGACAAATCCAATGATAAAAGACTATACATTCAGCTTGAGGAAGGACATTAAAAAAAAAAAAAATCACCATTCCTACCTTTGCAGGAAACAAATTCAGAGCTGCCTAAAGAATTTACAGAACTTCCTGAAGTTTATTGCAACTCACATTTCTCTGCCTCAGCCTACCACAGCATTAGTGCACATAACTTCCACATTCAACATCCAATTATGTGCAGAGGGGATAAAGTCATGCACACAAACACCACCCCTGCCCACCTGTTTTGCCATGATCATTTATTTTCTTCACGTTGGTCATAAACAAGGCACTGTTTCTTCAGATTTCTGCAGCAAGATCAGTTCCCATGAAGAAAGTGAGACTCAGCCTGTGGCTTATTGGAGAATTACAGCATAGGCTTCACTTTTTGTTGCTTTCAAGTTTTGAATAATTATTCCAGCATTTTCTTGGTAGGAAGAAAGAAAATTACAATGAATTATTATTTTTTTTAACAGATGAAACAGAATATTTTCAGTAGTATTAATTTATATATATAAATATATATATATTTCTGGGCTTGCTTAGTTTACAAATTCCAGGTTTATTTATTCAATCCTGGAATATTTTATCAAGAGGAATATGGACTTACAGGACTGTTAGTGATGGGATTTGTTGCTTGTGAGATAACAGAAGGAATGGGTAGTGCTGTGTTATGCAGTTTGATATGTTTGCTATAGCATGTCTCAACTAGGCAGTTTAACTTTAAATTACATTTTCTTCGGGGGGTTGATTTTTATCACAGGGGTTTAAGTTTTTAAAGACACAGTATTGCACTACTTTAACTTCAAGAGAACACAAGTAAGTAAACCAATAAATAATGAAATAAATTGTAGGTTGATGGTAAACTCTTTTCAGCTGCCAACTGAAAGCTCTACCAGTCCTTATCACTGTCCTGTATAAGTAATCTGAATGCCACAATCAACTTGCTCTCAAAGACAGGCTAAATGCCATGAATAATTTGTTTATTTGCTTCTGACAAAATTATTTCCCTGATTCCACATCCTATATTGTATCAAATTCAGGTTATGTGACCCTGCTTTGTAAGAATCTTGCAGCTGCCCCTCTTGGGATGAAGAGACTCCCTTTTGCTGGCCTGTAGAACCAAGCTCACAGATGAGGACGTGCAAAATCTTTATATATCTCTGCCTTCTTCTTCTTTTTCCTCTTCTGGGAAGTATCTGCAAAGCATCTTTTTCCCCCCTCTCATCCCTGTAGCTCTAGAATTTTAAGAAGCTCTGCATAAAGCGCACAATGAATCCACCTGATCCTTACCAGCATCTCTTCTGTGCAGTCCCTGATAGACAATTCCCTCCTCTCTTATATTGATCATAATATTTTGTGATCAAGAAATTCAATGTTCATCCCATGCTTGCAGAAAACAGCCCCAATGCATGAACAAAACCCCTAGATGTCAGTACAATAACACACAAAAAAACCAGCAGCAGCTGCAAATAGCAACAGAATTGCTTTAAAGTAAAGATGGTCTTGAATGACACTCAAGGAACTTGATAAAGAGATTTCAATCTATGGTTTAGGGAGAAAAAGGAAATATTTTTCTTCACATTCACATGTGTTTTCCTCTAGGTTGTGTGCCAGTGGAAGTCAGTGGAGAACATGGCTTGGTTTTAGCTTCTGCTCTGGAAAGCTCTAGCATGGAAGTTTTATTTTGTGCAAAGAACCTTCTGGGCTATGTAAGAATAGCCACATTTTATGTCAGGTTTGGGTGTTTTAGTTCTCCTGGGCCAGGTCCTTCTGAAAAATATTCATGTTACATATATAAAACCATATTTGTTCACTTGCACACCTATAAAAATACAAATATATGCTCTTTTCCTTAACAAAGGAAGACATCTAAGAGAAGAAAAATATTCCTTTTCTTTGTGTTTGCACGCTGCAATAAAACCCATCTTAATCCCAAAGTCTAGTTTTTTAAATTGTGGGGGGAATCAATACATGTAACAGATAAATAAATATACAGGTATGAAATCTACGTGAATATCTATGTGTGAAACAAATATGATGCTTGAACTAGCAGAGATCTGTTTTTCTCTGCGTGCAAGACACATATGCAATCTGTGAAATGTTCTACCGTAGGCTGAAGGGGAAAGGGGTGTAACCAGCATTTCCTTTCCAGTCTGAAAATTTACAGGACTGCAGCAGGACATCTGTATGGAATTAGCATGGCTTCTGCCCCTCAGAAATTGAGAATCATGTGTCTGCAAACTGAGACTTCTAATCTCGAGTCCAGATATGCTTTACCTAATAATAACATCAGGACTGATTGCACCTTAGGGTGTAATAGTTAGAAAGAGTGAAATTAAGTTTTTGAGGAAGTAAAAATAAAAGCAGGCGGTTTCATGTTGTTTTAAAGTCTTTGAATCTTTAGATCTTTTTAGATGTGTGTAAGGGGTTGTGTGCAGCAGCCTATACACCAAACCCTATCCCTATATTTTCAAGCAATATTTGGGAGCTGAATTTGGGAACTTCAACTGTACCCAAAAAATCCTTCTTTCTGGAAAGCCACGTAACAAATATCTCTGCCAGTTTTCTTACAGAATTTGCACTGGTGCATGACCTATTATTTTTTCCTTCCTATAGTCTACAGGAAGGGTATGCTGTACATAATATTTCATAATTACAACATGCTGGCCTAGATCTGCTGAAATACATTCATGCAAACTTTGAGTTGTTCTTAGTGTATGTAGTTCCATCACAGATGTTTTAAACATTCCATAATGATATTATAACATATTATACGCGAGAATTTTATACAAGATAGAGAATTTATTTTATTTCTCTGTTTGAACAGTGAGATAGGACCAACTGTGGTCCCTTGCCTGAACCGTTCTGGGATTCCATGAAGTCAGCATTTGCACAGCTCTTACTGTCCTGGTTTGGGGTAAATTTGGGAGAAAACCTCCAGAAAGCAAACCCACACAGCCCCTCTCCCCAACTGATTCAGGAAAGATTCCTTGGAGAGAAGTGAGAATTTCCTGTTACAGACATATTTTATGGAAAATCCTTTTGTTAGGATTTTTTCTCCTGAGAAGCTGAGAGGCCTCAGAAACTAAATGTAAACAATGGATATCTGCTGCTGTGGAACGCAACAGGTGCATCTTTGATTGGTCTCATGTGATTGTTTTTAATTAATGGCCAATCACAGTCCAGCTGTCTCGGACTCTCTGGTCAGTCACAAGATTTTATTATCATTCCATTCCCTTTCTGCTAGCCTTCTGATGAAATCCTTTCTTCTATTCTTTTAGTACAGTTTTAATATATCATTTAAATACAATACATGTCATAAAATAACAAATCAGCCTTCTGAAACGTGGAGTCAAAATTCTCATCTCTTCCCTCATCCTGGGACCCCCGCAAGCATCACCACAAAGCCCCCACATGTCTCAATGGGATTAATGTGCACTGTGCACCAGTATTGACCAAAGCTTTGTATTCTTGTGGTTCAGATGTGCCAGCCCCACAAATCCACACAATCCAGAAAACACGGTTTTCCCCTAGCCTCTACCTGGCTGGAGGCAGGGCCCCTCCAAGCCTGGTTGTCCTTCTTTCCTTGGAAATATGTCTTGGAGGTTCCTTCAAGGGGATCGGACATGTCATCATCATCATCATCATCATACCTGGCAGCTCCTTCATTTTGATGACAGATTTCAGACCTTAAAGTAGGATTTGCGTGGTGGTAGTTAAGATGTCTAAATTAGCAACACTTCGCTTCTGTTTGCTGTCACTTAAAAAAAAAAAAGGAAAAATCAGTAGAGTGGTCCACCCTACTTCTCCTATGCTAAAAAAAAAAAAAAATCCCAAATTATAATGAGGTCTTACAGGCAGAACACACAAAAATCACTTCTGGAATGACATGCTAAAATATCTTGCCTTGTTTACATTTTTATTTCTGTCACAAAGGTAAAGAATTAGACATTCCAAGCTGGGTAATCCTTTTGTAGCTGAAGCTTTGCATTTTTGATAGATCTTTTTTGTAATTGCATGGGACAGTTCCCTCATGACATCTTTCAACACTTTTTTTGCTTTTTTTAATTTATCTTGTGTCTTAAGTACCTTTCTCTTCCGTTTTTTAAGCCCCACTTAATGTTTTGTTCCTTTTCAATACGCCTCAGGCAACATATACATTTTTTTCCTTCTACAGTGAAAGCATCGCTTTGAAACCACTACTAAAATATTTTTGAATTTTATAAATTATAAAACTGAAACTGTGGAATAATTTATCTATTTGTTGCATATGCAAGGGACTTTATGTTGAATAATATATTCACTTATAGAGGTATGTAAATGAATTAATAAAAAAATGTGAATCAAAATTGCTCCGTAAATGACTGTAATACCCTTCATATGCATTGAAGTTTTACAAATAAGCACACAGAGAGGGGAGATGATAACTCTTTATTTATTTATTTTTTAGAGAATAAACTTAGAGTGGGAGCAAATTAGTTTTAGCTCGTCTTCTTACTAGTTTTTATTTTTTGTTTGCTGAATTATGGGCATATACCAAATCAGTGCCTATATTTAAAGGGTGGGAGAAAAGGAAGTTAGACCAACTAATCTCATTTCCTGGCCTGAAATTGTGCTGAAAATTGAAATAATTCAAGTTTCTATGTGAAAACAAGAACATCAAAGCTAATCAAAAGATACTCATCCGAAGGAAGGAAGGGACAGGCAGAGAATGAAGCAGACAGGCTGAATAATAAAAAAATAAAAAAAGATGTTGATTACCTAATCTCAGCAATGCTTTTGAAACAGTCTCAAATTACATCTTCTTAGTAAGAAAAAAATCACAGTCTAGAGTAAAGTATTTAATTTTATATTATTTATTCTATTTCCAGATTAATGATGATCTGGAGGTAGCACAATTACATTGGAGGACAGGATTAGAAATCAAAATGATTGGTCAGATATATGGTCAGGAATACTATACAAATGGTAAAAAGAAAAGAAAGCACAGGTAAAAATCAACCAAACAAGCAAAAAGAGGATGCAGCTCAATCTTTCTTTGCAGTGAAACCACTGTAATCTATAGCAGATCACCTACAGCTGTACAGAATTCCTGTGCTTGAAGTACAGGTTAAATGATCAATTTTATTTTTGCTTTAGAGCAGAGAGGTTTAATCAAATGAGTTTCCAAGGTCTTTTCCAAAAATGCTTTTAAAATAGATCTATGGTGAAGATACCAGAGATATCAAAAAATATTAACAAATTATATTTGACAAATATTTAACAAATGAAGGTTGGGCACTCACTGAACACGCAGACGTGTGAATTCAGTCCAGTGTGGAAAAGGGAATAGCTGAAAAGAAATTATTAGTCCTGACATTGTCTTGTCACTTCTGCTTTCAATACCTATGCTGGTCTAGACAACCACCACTGGGTGCTCTTGGTGATTCAAGTAATGAAGGGCTGAGAATGCTTTTACTTGTCAAATCAATGTGGCCATTGAGAAACATAATTTTCATCACTGTAAGAAATTATTTACACCCACTGAGTCTAGTTTAGTTAGATCCTACAATAGCAAAATGATGGCCTATGTTTTTTACTCTGTTTCAAAGTGTCAAAATAATATGACTGGCTTTACTTAAAATTATTGCACACCCTTGTTTGGGAAGAAATTTAATCACTTGGGAAAAGTTCAGATCAAAAAATAATCTCATAAAGCATTAAGAGCTTTCCTCTGGAAAATTTTTATTTATGCAGATGTACATTTGCATGCTTCCTGAATATTCACTATATATAACATTTTGAACAATTGTTATTGGAATTGGCCAGACTTGAAGTGGAAGTTCAAGCAGAGCAAAAGAGGCATCACTCATCCTTCAGCATCAGCTACATGATGCCAATATATCATGACATCCTCTGTGAAAGAAGCTTTTTTATTTTATAACACTCAGGGAATAGAATTTGGATCAGCAGATCCGAATGTGTCCTAGGTTGGTAAGAATTGAGTTTTTTGGGATGCTGTGGTCAGACCAACCAGTGCTCAGATTTGAATATTGGCACCTGGTGTGGCCACTGAAGACATGGATACGCCTCTGAGAACACAGGGGGTTAAAAAGCAGAGCATTCCCAGGGGAATTCTCTCTTGGTTCCATGAAAGATGTCAGACCTTCCCTGCCCAGCTGCAGGATGGAAGGGTGGAGGAACACTGAGAGGCATTGGGCAGCCTGTTGGGGTCTCTAGCTGCTCAGAGTGACCCCGAGGAAAGTTCCAAAGTCTCTTTTCCCAGCCCGGCGCTTGAAGAAGGAGTCAGGGCTCTTCATTTCTCGGTCTCAAGGTTGTTTATTGTTTCTTATCTATACAATTCTTTCTCCTGTCCTGCCGAGGTCCACTCAGCAGGACAGTCCAAGGCACTCTGCCTGCCCCAGGGCAGGGTTATGTCTTTATATTAAAAACTACATGTACAATGTTTACAATTACTTTCCAATACCCATCACCTATGTTAGACAGTGAGCTTCTACTCTAAACCAATCTGTAAGTGCCAGCACCACAGCAGAAGATGGAGGCCAAGAAGAAGAAGGAGAAAGGCTGGACACACCCAGTTCCCTCCATCTTGCCTCCTGAACCCCCATTCCAGAAACCCCAAAATCTACTTTTTCACCCCGTGATAACTTCACTATCACTCTACCTAAACTGTTGTGGCTTCCTGATCTTCATATAAGGTTGGTAATTTGCTCCACAGGTCATAATCAAACCCACAGGTGCTTTGGGCTCTGTGCCAGGGCTTCTGAGCCCCCTGGCAGGGGTCTTGGCCATCCTGGACAGCCAGAGGGATGTCCTGGGTTCCTACAGCAGCCCCCCAACTCCCCCCCGGGAGAGAGAGAGGGAGAGAGCCTGTGCTTGTGCTTGTGCCATCTTGAAATTTGATATCATGTGCTGGCAGCACGGGGGGGTGTGGTGAGAAGGTGCCCGACATTTTAACTGTTTTCTCGGGCAGTGGAAACTTTACAAAGCAAGAGTCCTCCTTGATTTGAAGGAGAAAAGAGACAGACATGAAATAGAAGGAAATGGGCAAGCGTGGTGAAAGTCAGAGCAAGTGAAGGATGTCAGAAGAAGATGAGGAAGAATCCTAGGTGGAAGGAGATGATGGAGTGGCCTTTGGCTGGACTTTTTTCTTGCATAGCCATGGATTGAACCAATTTTTCCTGTAACACAGAGACTGCGTGTAGGGGGATGCAATGGCTTGAGCCAAGAGAGCGACCTGCCTCACTGATTGCCAGTGCAGGAGTGAAGTGAACAGAGAAAGCTGAGGAGGCTGTGGTGGTGCCCTCTCTCTTCAGGGAAGAAGATCTCTGTTCTCAAGACCCTTGGCCCTAGGGGAGGTGAGAATGAGGGGACTGTTGTCCAAAAAATGAGAAACTGTTGTTTTTTGGTACTTGGCAAAGCATCCTTAAAAGGAGCCCTCTAAGCATTCTTGGTCCATGGATGGTGGTGAGATTTGCTGTACATGGAAGGAGGATGCGGGGATGGCAAAAGTTCTCCAGGCAGTGCCATGAGTGACACGGAAACACAAGAGGTTTCAACTGTGTTTCCTGGGGAACCTATGGTACAAGAGAGACTGCTGTCTCCCTTGATGAACTGAGAGTTGATTATCTGAGGGGTGGTAACTGGATTGAGAATCTAAGATTCTATTTTGTGTGGTGGTGGTGGTGGAAATTGGGGGGAGGAGGAGGAATGCTTTTGGAAGGTTTTCATTCTGAGTTCTGTGTGTTCCTTTTTTCATACTGTAAGTTAATAAAGTTCTTTACTTTATTCCAAAGCTGGAGCCTGCTTTGCTGTATTTCTGGTCACATTCTCACAGCAGCCACTGGGGAGAACCCATTTCCATGGGCACGCTGGCATTCCGGAAGCATCGAACCATAACAAGATGCTTTCCAAAAGCCGCGGGAGACAGAAAGCAGGGCTGGGATGCCTTGGAAGAACACCCTTGTTTAATTCAGGGTGAAGAAGCGAGGCACTTTCCTAGGGCTCCCTGCACCTCCATGAAATTCCGCCAACTGTCGCTCACCCTCCAGTTCTGGCAAGTTCTACGTGCCGAGTTTCCCCATTGGCTCTCCACAGAAGGCCACTCCCTCTCTTCTCTCTGATTGGTCCAGCCTGTATCACTCCACTCCAGCTCCTCCCCCCGGGCCCTCTCCCTATTGGACTGTGGGAATCCACAAAATCAGAGGGTTTTGGGAAAGCTGCGAAAGGCAGGCCTCAGAGACAGCAGGCCTCAGAGCTGTGATTGGAGATAAGCAGCAGCCATGAGATTGGTCAGCAGAAAAATTATTTAAAAAGTAGAAAAGCAAGGATAAATAGAACAATGGTCTGTGTATTAACACTTGTCTGCAATAACTCTGTAAGCTACAGAAAAGTTTATCCAGCAAGATATTAGGAAGTTTGAAGCTTCATAATGGAGCTCTGTGCATTGTGTTTTAAGGCTCACAAGCAGGTATTGTATTTGAAATAAGCAGGCATTGTTTAACCAAAGGTACCTGTGCTTATAGTGGTTGGATAGAGCTACTGTCAATGTGCTTTTGCTTTGTGGGATTGGTCAAAAAACTTATAAAGTGAGTTGTAACATTAAGTTCTTGGTCTGCTGCCTGGGATGTGAGCTGCTGGCATCTTCCCATTGTCATAACCATGGAATGAGACTGGTGCTGGAAAATCAAACAGCTCAAGGCACGTTCCACAGCAGCCCTGTCCTGTTTGTGATTTGTACAGAGACACCTGGCCGGCAATAAAGGGGAGCCACCCGCAGCAGATGTACAATATTTTTCCTAAAAAAATCTAATTTCATCCCACAAGTACTTACAGTCTTAGGTTCTGCTCTTTCAAATGCAGAGCTGTGTTCCTGTCTTATCCAAGCAACTCTTAGTTATAGTACTGATTTGATTCATCATGTTGTGCTTTTTATTCTATGAAATTTCTTCCATATTTTTAAGAGAGCTGCTGCTAGCTAAAGAACCCAAGCCTTCTGGCAGTGATTCTTCTCTCCTTTACCACAGCAATGGCTTTTCTGGGCAGCTATTGCAAATTTAACATGCGTAGTTCTAAGATGAATGATCAGAACATAATCATTATTTTAAATCATGTCTGGTCTGTGTCTTTTACCCGTAGAGCATTTATGATGCCCATTCTAACAAAGACAGCTTTCTTGGGAAGCATTAATTTCTATTCATATTTACAAAGGCCAGACTTATCAAAAGTAAGACATCTTGCCCAATCTTGCCCAGTGAATGTTTTATAGTTTGGTGTGCTAGCACCTTCTTGAGTGCAAGAAGGTTTCTTGAGTCTTACAACCACTTTACAAATCACTGGTAACTGCTGACTTTGCTTTTGATGCTCTACACAGTATTTCAAGTTTGAAATTATGTCTCTCTTGGCTTTAAATTGTAACTTTCCTATGCTCTAATTTCTAGCCCACCCTTGCTGTGTAATTGCCAAACTTTTTTGGGTTGTTGGTTATTTGTTTCATTGTTTGGGTTTTTCCCCTTCAAGATTTTTTAGTGTTGTCTTTTTTCAGATGTGCTGTGTTTAACTTCTGAATTGCTTCTATATCGCTGTGTTTCCTCATATCCAAGACCCTGAGCTTATCTCAAATCAGTTCTTTCCTTTTGATTCCTTGTGTCCTATCTATTTATTCCTTGTGTTTTCTGGAGATAGTTACTCACATGAAGTGGCATGGAATCCTTCTCTTTCCCTGACTCTCAGCTGCACTTCATTCATGACAGGTTTAACAGCCTCTGTTTGAAAGAAATTCCAAATCTCACCCACAATCAGGAGGTTGCTGAACCCTCCTACCCAGTTGTCTTCATAAATGCTTTTAGTTTCTTAAGGTCTTTGAAGACTGAGGTTCCCTAACGCAAAATTACTTCTGCTAAATTTACAAATTTAAACAAAATCAGTTTCTGCGCTGTCAGAACATGGGTCAGTAAATGGAGCTTCTGTCAGAGCCACTGGATGGTCTGCCAGGACCATCGAAGCAGGGCAGTAAATGGAAAAAGAGAGTTGGCTGCTTGGGTTTTATTTCAGAGATAACAAAATCTGGCTCTTGGGTTTTATTTCAGAGATAACAAAATCTGGCTCCTGCTTCTCACCCCTAGAAGTGACAGATAAAATGCACGTGGAGCTAAATGAAGCTGTTACATGTCCCAGTTTTGTTGCA
This sequence comes from Molothrus aeneus, assembly GCF_037042795.1. Lineage (NCBI taxonomy): Eukaryota > Metazoa > Chordata > Aves > Passeriformes > Icteridae > Molothrus > Molothrus aeneus. Next base: position 71,421,173 of record NC_089680.1, read on the forward strand.
AATGACAAAAACCTTAAAGTTTCTGGGCTGCCACTGTATAACCATGGGCTGTAGTAGAGCATGAGGTGTTCACCCCTAGAGGTGCAGCTCAAAGGGATAAAAATCTCAGACGACAAAACCAGATTGTGCCGTGTTATCGCAATGACAAGCACCCAGCACTTGGGGACTGTCAACAGGGCCACGTTTCTGTTCTCACTTCTTTTATTTGTTCCTCACCGGTGGCTAACTATTCGGCACATCTAGGTAAATGCACGCTCTCGGCCTTAAAAAGCAAGCAGGGAATTTCCTAAGCCAGAGGCTTTTTTGGGGGGGATGGTTATGAGAAACAGCAAGCAGAGAACAAGCAAAAATTTTGCTTGTTCGTGAAGGAAACTGCTCCTGAAGGGAAGCGCAACTCTTCCAGCACCACACGCTCTGCTCTTGATGGCAGAAGCACCGTAAGACCCTCGATGCTGAGGCGATCGGAACAGGGAAGGAGCTCTCGGAGGAGCCCGGCGCTCCTGTGCCAGACCCAGCTGGCGGGGCAGGTGTGGGGATCCGGCGCCCTCCCCTCCGGGCTCATTCATCCTTGCGACCAGAACCTTTGGGAGCCCCGTGTGCTTGTCCCAAGGAGGGCTTTTGCGTCCATCCCACGGCGCAATTCCCGGAGGCTGGGAAGAACGGAAGGAATGCGAAGAACCCGCTTTGGGACCAGCCCCACCTGCACCGCTGGCTCTCCGAGAGCCCCGTTCCCTCCAGCAGCCGACACCCCTCGCTCCCTCCTCTCTCCTTCCCTCCTGCCATCCCCTCTTCCCGGCCCCGTCCCTCCCTTCCTCTCCCCCTCCCCAGCCCCTCACCGGCACCGGCTCCTCCTCCGGCTCCTTTCGCTGTAAATCCGCCCCTGGCGCTGGGAAGGGGCTTTTCGCTCCCCTGTTTCTCTGCCCTAGCACGTTTGTTTAGCCGCGGTTAATTAGCGTCTGGTTCTTTTTTCTTCTTCTTCTTTTTTTTTTTTTTAATGGAAAATTCAGCGCGGTTCCCTTAGATTTCCTGTTGCGGCGGAGTGGGCGGGGAGGGGGAGAGAAAATCCAACTCTGCTTTTATTCACCTCTTTTTTCCCACCTCTCCGCAGAGGGCTATCTGCGAGCAAAGTGGAGCCCGAGCTTTGATGGCACCGGCCGGGCAGGCTGGGAAGGACACACGGCGCTTTTCCCGCGGCTGAAGTTTCTCCCCGCCCGGGGGCCGCCCCGTGCCCGCTGAGGGCGGTGCGGGACCCGCGCTCCCGCCCGCGGCTGCCGGCCCGCTTCCCGCCGGAATAGCCGCAGCATGGGCAGGCGGCGGCGGCTTTGGGCACAGCGCTGGTGCTTCTTATCGCTGTGCCTGGGCTGCCTGGTGCTGTGTGCGCAGGGAGCGGCCGGGAGACAGCAGCGACAGCCGCAGCAGCAGCCGCAGCAGCAGCATCGGCCGGCGCTCCGCGCTCCCTCAGGAGCGGGCGGCCCCTTGGCCGCCACCGCCGCGCACCGGGAGGACGGGGCCGGGGGCGCCGCCGGTCGGGTCCGCCTGCGAGGACAGCACGACGGGCTCCGAGGGTAGGGACAAGGCTGAAACCCCCTTCCCCGCCGCCTGCTTGCTCCCCAGGGCATGTCCCGAGCCAGAGCCCCTTGCCGGTAGTCTCCGTGGGTGCCGCCGGTGCCGCTCTCCCTCACGCCTCACTGAGGCTGAGGACTCGCGGCTCGCTAAGCTGGGAGTTTGGTGCTTGCCTGTGGAATCTGGCTTGCTAATTAGTGCGATTTAATTAAAAGCAGACCTTGTGGGAGGCCTACCTTACGGCTGATGAATTGACCCCATTGGGCTCCTTGGTGCAGCGTCTTCCGATACTGAGATACTTTGACACTCAGTGTTTTGGGGGGTTTCTACAAAGAAATGATGCAGAGTCGGTTTGGTTTTCTTCGTCTGATGTTTCAGGGACTTCTTGGTATTTTGAGTTAGTTTAACCTCATGAGCGGGCATTCCTTCTGTCTAGTGTCGGATGACAGCAAGAAGCTCGTTTTTATGGCAACGCTTCTCAGACTTTGAATGAAAGCAGAAACAAACTCATCCCTTCCACATTCTCAGTTGTTGCAAAAAGGATGAATGTGGCCCACCCTTGCCTCATCCACCTCTCCCCTTTTCTACTAATCAGCTGAACTAACCCAAAATAAAAATCTCTTAGAGGAAGATTTTTTTTTCCCCTTTGGGGAGCATATTTTTGTAGACAACTTCGCTATGCAGTTTTTGTTTGTGTTATGCAGCCGGATTCTTCCCGTGTGTGTATGTAAAACATTAAATTCTCTTTGGAGTGCTCCCTATTTTCCTGTACACATTTATTGGTTTGTCTGTGTTTGCAGGCCAAATGTGTGTGGTTCTAGATTTCGCTCCTACTGTTGCCCTGGGTGGAGGACCCTTGCTGGAGGGAACCAGTGCATTGTTCGTAAGTATATGGCTGCTTCTACTGCTCAAGGCTTAACAAGGGAAAGTAAATATTCTTCTGTGATTGCAGAAGAAAAGCTACTTCCAGTTCTGTGTTTCACGTTATTTTTAGAAATAACCGAAGAAAGGAAAGGGAAAAATAAACAAACCAAGATGGAATTGCAGGTCCACATTCCTTGTAACTGAAGGGGGCTGTATGTTGATAAGAGACATGTCTCCTCCTAGGTTTTAAAGAAAACCCGTGACAGCTTAGGAAAAAAATCCAAAACTGTCAAATCAAATACTGAAGTGTAGTAGCAGGGGAAAAAAAAGCCAGAAGGTTTTGATATAGGCAAATCAGATCTTGAAGTTCTCTGAAACTTGGAATTATAGTCGACTAGAAAGCTTCGGAACATCTGGGATGCTTACTCTCTTGTTATTTTTAGTTGTGTTTTGATGGCTGTGAGGCATGTAGGCTGGCTACTGGCTGGTCATGGTAGGTACTGACAGATGTGATTTTTGACATACATGGCATGGCAAAAAAAAAAAGGAAAAAAGTTGTGAGGGGAATGTGCTCAGTACTCTGGTGGGATGATGTCTTTGGGGATGCTTACCATGAAATAGAAAATGAAGTTGAGCTTTCTCTGTGTTAGGTAACAGCTGATAGTAGACAATGCTTCCTTCAGACCTTAAATTTTTAATCTGTTGCCATTTAATCTAGCCTGTCACTGTCTGTTTTGTTAATAAATATGCTCAGCTTCAGAGTGGAGGTCTTTGTCATTCTCCATCTGATTAACTGCAGGCATGCAGGACAAAACTGGCCAAGGGAAGGGTGATAAGCCAAGGTCTGCCAAACTCTTGACCTTTGGTGGCCTTTTTTTATGATTCCAGTTCTCCCTCACCTGTTCACATCTATTGGTTTTACATGGTGAAACTTGACTGGCTAATATTGGGGATAACTGTGCCAATGTAACACTTATTTTCACCTCAAGCTGACCCAGAATTTCCCAGCAAAGGATTATGGTGCCATTCAGAGGAAGATCCTTTTACTAATGTTGCTGTGGAATAAAAGGAGTTCCTCGGAATGTCCTTTTCATGTTTATCAACTCTTTCAATACTGGCTACTTTACTTTAATGTAAAGTAGAGATTTTAAGAAGGATTTGGGCTGCCTATTATGCTGTTGATAGGCTTTTCAGATTCAGCTGTGTGTCTGGCTCAAATGTGTTTAGGGGCATTCAACAATCCTTACAAGATATCCTTTAAATTGTCTCTCTCAATGCCTCTTAAAGGCCTTGGTCTCAGGTCTGCCCACATCCAGAATAATCTGATTTATTTTTAATTAATGTGCACATGGGACATCTTTTAGCTCCTGCCTGCTTACTGCACTCTAATTGCTGTAAGCAATTGAAAAGAAAATTGCACTTTCTAACATGTTCATAGGGGGAATGATTTTGGCAGGCCAGTATTGTCTGTGACACTTTTTATGTTTCTGCTTTTGGTGAAGGTTTAAGTGTACAGATTTCTATGCTGACATTTAATGTCTGTGGAGATGACATTTCCCTTTAGCTAGAGTTTTTCACCTAGGAAAAAGCCTCCTGCACAGGATGCTGGACAAGGTGTCAAACTTCTTATTGGAGATGTGCTGATTATAATTGATGCATATTGTAACTGGTGATTTTAAAGTGGTATTTCCCTGAGGAGAAATCTATGAGCCGGTGGTAGGTGAAAAAGAAACCATCCTGACCTGACAGTGTTTCAAGCTGGTGATGTGGTGGTGGTTGTTGGTGGTCTGTGGCACATTTATGGTTAAAAGTGATCTTTTGTCTAAAAACCAAGGTTTTTAGACCTTGGTCTAAAAGGTCTACTTACTTTTACTCTTTTGTTATACAGAATAAACTGTTCTGATGAAAGCATATTTAGGCTATGCCTTAAGGTCTAGAGCTTTCAGTTGGTAAAAAAATAACTCCTTAACAGATAATAAATTAATAAATGGACTAAATGTAAACCTTGCTTTATCAAGAGATTGACCTTGTGGTGTATAAAGATGGGTTGAACAGGAATATTAAGAAACAACCCAATTTCCTGTGCTTGTCAAGTGGTCTAAATCCAAGTCCTGGCTCATGGAATAATATTTTAAGTCAGTCCATGGCACGTCTCTAATTCCAGTTAAACAGAAAAATCCCATAAAGTCTTTGAGTTCTCATGCCTTCACATTCTGGTAGCAGAATTTAATGATAAATGTAGACAATGTATTTTGCATCTTTTTGATGCCCAAAGAGTAGCATGTGATTTTCTCAAGGTATTTGTTTCGTTTTAGTCCTTCAGTGGTGATGTGCTGCCAGATTATTTGGTTCTCACAAAACTCTACCCTATTTACAAAGAAATTGTGATTCTTAGGGTTGTTTTGGTGGTGGTTTCTGTTTGTTTTTGGGGATATTTTACTATACCTGTTGTCTGTTGCACAATATATGTCTTTTTGGAGTCCTCTGTTGTGCTATAGTGACTGATTGCTTCAGGCTGTCTTTTGATTAATTTGCTACTTTAGCAGATGGATTTGATGTATTAATTTGGATATGCTTTAGAATAATTTAGACTTTTAGCTCTTTTTTTTTTTGTGGTCCTGTCAGTCCTTTCTTCATTGGAGCTGTGCTGGATGGTGAGTGAGAAGGGAAGGCAGGAACTTTGGGTCATCGTGGGGATGGCACAAGGTCAGGCATGCAACACACAGATGTGGGGTTTCCTCAGCTTTTTATGGTTGGTTTTTAAATAAAAGTGTGGGAGCTACCTGAGTACAGGAAACTGTATTTAGGGAAACACCACAAAATCTGCAAAGTCCAGCATTTGCACATTGACTTCCCGCCAAGCTTCTTTGGGTAAAGGATGGATAATCTTGGGAATAGAAAAAAAAAAAAGACACTAAGATGCTTTTAAAATGGTGATTATAAGAGTGAAGCCCATAGTGCAAACTGGCATTGTTTATATTCCTTCAAATCTTGGGTTCTTGGTAATGTTTTCTCACAGGAAAACATTTAGACCACAGTCTTGTGGTCTAAAAGGCGTGTTTTTAATGATTTTACATTGCTTGCATAATTGGCTGATACTTCTAACTGGGCAAAGAATTGATTACCTAATTTCAGTGGTCAGGTTAGTGCTTGAATATGCCTGATTTAAATTCTAATTATCTTCAAAATAGTCAAGAGATACTAATTATGCCAAAATTCAGTTTACTTTATTTAACTTAAAGTTACTTTTGCATGTGTAATAGCTGTCCCAATGAAGTGAGTTTTCAAGAGTTGGGGTTCTTTTTGTTTTGTTTTTTGGGTTTTTTTTTAAGCCTCAGGTTTCTGTTAATCCCTGTCACCCTCTTTCTGTGTTCTTCCTCAGCAATTTGCAGAAATAGCTGTGGTGATGGATTTTGTTCCCGTCCCAACATGTGCACTTGTGCCAGTGGGCAGATATCACCCACGTGTGGGTCAAGACCTGGTAAGGACTTGCTGTGTTTTCATTAGAGACTTCACTGAAAGTCATTCTCTTCAAGTTTCAGTGACAGAAATGCTAACGTCCTTAAAAGTAACTTCTCATTACTGCCTATGCAACTGTAAATTATGCTTAGGTAAGACACCTCAGGTTTGTTATTCCACACGTGCCTGTTTACTCTGTGTGACGAATCTAAATAAAATATGCTTAGAGAGAGAAGGAAGTTCACAAATGAGTGTGTGTGTGGTATTGACATTTTCATTCAGTCCATTTTGGTAAGAAATCAAGATTGTACAGTTTCCAACGCAATTAAATGTTCTGAGTTGCAACATAATCGTGGAAAACTCTAGAAAACCTCTCCATGAGTATACACTTAAAAAAATATGTAGCATAGGTGGTACAAAGCCCATCACCCAGATCCCATTTTAAAGACTGTGAAAGTCCATTCCTTTGGGGTGTTTTTGGCTGATTTTGGGTCTCTCTCAGCAGCACAGCAGTGCAGCATCAGCTGCAGGAACGGCGGGACGTGCGTGGATGAGCGGTGCCAGTGCCAGAAGGGCTTTTCTGGTGCCCACTGTGAGCAGCGTAAGTCACAGCCAGTTTGCTTCAAGGGCAGTGAAACCCCTGAAAGAAATGCTTGTTTTGGGGTGTGGTGTTTAGCTGGCAGTCATTCCCTGCATGAAGTGCTTTTGTGTTCTCCAAAATTCAAGTTGCAGTTCGGAATCACTGAGCAATTTTGGGAAACGCTTGGGGAGCAGCATCGCTGTGCATCCCCCTCTTCATACCAGATGCTCGCTAGTTTTTCATTCCCTTTTAACAAAGTTTTCTCTGCTTCAGAACAATAGTCTCACTGCTGGGTTGAAGAATGTTCTTCTGTTTTCTACTTAGTCTAAGGAAAAAAGGGATTAAATATGGTTCAATCCTCAGCAACCCTTTTTGGGTTGGCAGACAAACTAGAATGTGAATTATTTGCCCAGCTTTACCTATAACAACACAGTGTTTACAAGCTGCAGCAATTTAGCAAACAATAAAAGTCCCTAAAGGCTGCAGGGATGAAGAAAGACTCAAAAGTGTATTCTGAGGCCAGCTGACTACTAATTAGGAGATAAATTAATTGCATAAAGCAGGCTGAAAGAACTAGAGACAGACAGAGGGCAGCTCTGCAAAAACCGGATGGGTTGAATAGTGTGGAAGATAACTTTTTTGCCCTAGTCATTTTTATAAATGCTGGAACAATAGTCTTGTTCCTGCTTTAGCTGGATAAAACTAAAATTTTATCAAAGAGTTGTAATGCTGACCTGTGACCCCAGCGAAATTTTGTATTCAGGGTTGCTGGTCCCTTCCTGCTTTTGTTAAAATGTATTAAAATCTATTGTTAATATATTCAACACCTGAATGTTCTCAGACAAGGCAAATTTCCAGTGAATAAATGAAAAGATGATTGAATTTTCAAGTGGTGACCCTGAAGCAATCCAGAAAATCTGAACAAACTGTGGAGATTGGTTTCACTGTATCATGTAGTTAAAATTTCAGGCAGGATTATGAATATGTGTCTTCTAGAGAGTCTTAAAAATGTAAATATGTTTTTATTTCTATTTAGAAAAATTTAATTTATATCATCAAGTTAATTGTCTTGCTGAAGTGTTGTCCATTAATTCAGTAATGTAACGCATGCAACAAAATGTCTTCATTTTATGTGTGCATTCTCAGGAAAAGGTAATTCTGTTGGTGGTTCTTGGTAAGAAGCAAGGCTTTATCACATTTCCACACAACAGAATATTTTATGCTCTCCACTATGATGCAGGAGTAATGTGTACCTTTTTTCAGTTTGAAATTATTACCTTCTCTAGGTTTCTGAGGTTCTTTTGCCCTGGATACTCAAATGTGTTACAAATACCTCATCCAAACTGAGGAGGCATTTCTAGGAAGGCAGCCTAATGACTCTGAGACCAAAAATGGAAAAGTTTAAAAAATATTATGATTGTCCTGTAAGCTGAAATGTTTTGATTTGGAAACATTTCATGTGCTAATTTTGGACAATTTTGAAGCAAAGACCTGATGTAATGAGTCAGAAAGTAGCTAAAGTGATGGTTAGTTAAGGCACTCTTTTGATGGTGTTTTTCAGCCTCTCTGAAGAACTCTTCCTCTCTTCCTTTTGAACTGAGAAAATTCAGTGGTCTGGCAGGAAGCTTTGTTCTTGATTCAGACCATTGGGAAAGAGTATGAGTGGGTGCTCTGAAGTCCCCTGACAGTAAATCCTTTCTCATCGAAGTGTACCGTGGGTTTAAAACCCTTTCACCCCACCCTGCTTCCTCCTTCACTACAAAAATTTTATTTTTTTTGGGATCTTTTAAGAAACACAGGTTTTTTTTCAGGTAAAAAGCGATGAGTTAAACAGGTAATTCTTTACCTTTGCTTGTAAACATTGCTCCTCCTTCCAGCAGCATCAACTCTGAGGGATGCTTATCTCACTCTGGGACTCCTTTCTCTTCTCAAAAGGTTTGTTGCTGTTGTGACTGAACAACACAGTATGCCCAAAAAATACTTGAGGTTTGACAGAGAGATAACTTCAGTGAGGGATAATAAGTTCTTACATAATTCTTATGAGTGACTAGAGCTGCACAGCTGATTCGAACCCACTGAAGTTGGACGTGTGCTGCTAATCTGTGCTGAGCAGCTGTTTGCAATGAATACCAGCAGGTGCTGATGGAATTTGGTTTGCACAGGCATTGCTGGTGGAGGTGGCGGGAGGGAGATCAGCTCCATCCTCAGGCCTAGAGGGACTTGGAGCAGCGGGAGAAAAATGAGAATTTTTGAAATGGCGCACGTGTTAACCCGTAAATGTCATTGCCATGACATTATTAACCTTTTTGTGTCTGCTTGTTTTGTTGACTGAAGCTGTCTGTGAGAGTGGCTGTCAGAATGGAGGAAGGTGTGTTGGACCCAACCGCTGCGCTTGCGTCTACGGCTTCACTGGCCCTCAGTGCCAAAGAGGTAAAAGAAATTTAAGGAAGCAAGCTGTGAGTTGTTGTATACAAAAAAAATGCTGTGTGTACATGTTTTATGATGTGTATTTTCAACCAGCAAACTTTCACTAAACCACTTATTATTTGTAATTTTAGTAAGTGTCTTTTTTTTTTTTTTAACTTTGGCAGATGCATTATGAATTGACACGTACAAAGCCTAATTGGTAGAATTTCAGCTCATTTAGGCTGCATATTTTGTCACACAATAGTTAAAAGATTACATGTCTTTTGCTCTTTGCTACATGAAATCCAGAAAAATTGCTGGTGGTGTTGGGATTGTGTAAGTCTAGATAATTGAAAATTTTTTTTTTCTGTGTAACACCTCTTTCATAAGAGGAACTTGGGAAGTAATTTGCTCTGGTTAGTTGGGAAGAAGTCAGAGAAGGACTGAAAAAATAACCAATTACCATAGTACAGGGATCAGTTCCTAAACCCATTCTTATTCTAGAATGCATCTCAGAGATGGCTTCTGAAGGGAGACCTGTGGAAGTCCCTTTTTCAAATTCAGCTGTGAAATGCTCAGAGCTGTATATAAATTTGGAGAAGTATCTTGTACCTTTTTTATGTTTTTAAATTTTTTTTTAACATTTGTTTACTGTGAAATGGAAATAATTTCCATGGAGGTAAAGGAACTAGAAAGCCACACACTGAAAAAGCAGGAGTTTCTATTTGCTATTCCAGGTTGGTTTATAGACCCACTAGGTATCACAAGAGTAGGAGGAATGTAAAGGACTTTGTCTGTCTCTAGGTTGAGTGTTGTTGTTTTCATTCTTAAACATGATTTGCAGTTTTCTATTTATCCCATTTCCTGTAGTTATTTCTTCTGAAGCAAGCGCAAGGACTCAAATCTTACATAGTTTGGTTAGTGGAGAAATAGGAAGTAGTATTTTGTTAAAAATTTGTTAATGCTTTGAGGTGTTTTGTAGCCATTCAGAGGTGTGTCTGTGCACAGTGTATACCTGTCTAAAATAAGAGGTTACCAAGTCTGTCTGTTTGGAATGGATTTTCAAGGGATTGGACAAAGTTAGGGTAATTAGTACTTTTAGCCTTGCTTCTATTGGATCCTAACATTGCAAATTCTGCAGTCTGGGCTAAGTATCTAAGGTGGATTATACTTCTAGCTGAACTATGGCATGATAGAATTGCAATATTCAAAATTTTTTTTTTTTTTAATTAGTTGATTACATTCAGAAATGCTTTTTATTTATTGCCAGACAACTTGGTAAGCTTGCTTTTTATCCTAGATAAAAGAAATGATTCCTGGTTAAGATTTGCTTCTGTTCTCTGACTACATTCAGGGCTGTGGAATCATTTTGGTGCATATGACAGACTCCAGCTGTGATGATGGCTCAGAGTTTTTAGTAATGATATTTATACTTCATAATTGTTTGACCTTCAAAGCTTAAAAGATTCTGCTTCACCTGGGTGTTGCAGCCTAACTTTTGTGATGTTGAAAGGGTCTTATATGGATATTTAGAAATTGAGTTATTTCAGTTAAAGGTTTGCATTTTATTGCTTGAAATTGGAGGTAGTAAGCCAAATTTCCTTCTGTCACTGTCAATAAAATATAGCATACATAATTGCATATATAATAACTGTCTAAGATGACATGCTTTTACAGCTTTGACAAGGCTAAGTAAAATTTTGCCTAATCTTGGTGTTGCATAGACTTTCTCAAAATCAAATAAAGAAGTTAGTAATTTATTTTACTATTACTCAGTTAAAGATGACGGCTATAGTATATCTTGATAACTATAAAAAGTATCTAAGTGTTTAGGAGCTTTACATGAGGTGGAGTACGTGAAAGTACTGTAAAAGATGCCTTAAATGCCTATTTAGTTCAACAGTAATTTGCAATTTATGCTTTTGATGTAATAGTTTATGCTTTCCAATAAATAGCAGAATGCAGTGGTTTCTTCATCTGTGGGTTGCCATAGTTGCCTGTAATATTTTACAGCAAGAAATGTCTCAGTGGTTTAATTTTAAACTGAATTTAGCAGCCGTTCATAACTCTTTGAGTAAAATTTTATAGTTTAAGGATACGTGAACTTCCCTTGCAAATCACCTCAGAGTTATAAGAGACATTGTTTTGTAATTTTTATTTAAATCATTGTGTTTTAAATGCACGCTTTTTACGGCTCTGTAAATTAAGTTCTTTAAAATTAGGTATTTTCTTCCTAATACAGAACATGTGTGCGTTTCCTTCAGCCTGGCCTCCCAGCCTAAGCTGTAGATAAAATGTGGTTGGTTTTTCAGCTATCTGGGCTCTGAGCAGACTAATTTCCGGGCTGGAGACTGGAGGCTGAGCAGTAACTGATGACTGGCATGATCAGAGTGTTTAACTCGAGGTTTTCTGCTGGGTTAAAAAGAGAGAAAAACCTGTTTGGGAGTTCCTGCTCTTTCTGATACGTATGCTGACCTCTTACGTTTCCTGTCAAATCTGGTCCTTGGTCAGCAAGCACCCAAGATCCAAGTTTTTTTTGTGTGGTGTTTTAAAGGAAAAAAAAAAAAAAAAAGTTGAAATTTCTGCAGTTGAGTTTTCCCAGTGAAAAGAATAGAAAAAAAGAAAGAGCGACAGAAAAAGAGGCCTCATTCTCACTTGTTCACGTAAGGACAATTTTCTTCCTAGCATGACCAATTCCTTTGGTTTCTCAATGCTGTAAATGATAGTTGTGTCACTGCTCATGGTCTGTGTGCATTTTTTAAAATTTATAATCTTCAGAAATATGAAGCTGTGGAAAAGCAAGGATGTTTTCTTCTTTCTTTATCATGGGATAAGAGGAAAGAAGTAGTGAGAAAGGCAAATCTTGTTACTGGTGTAACTTTGCCTCCATACCATATAGAGGGAGGAAGAACAGTTCTCGTTTACCCCGTATTAAATGGCTCATAATGGGAAGCAAAAGGGTTTGGAATGAGTAGAAATGCATAGCTTGGGAAGAGCACCCTTTTGATGAGGGAGGAGAATTTCAGATAAAGTTACCAAGCTTTGACAGGTAAGAAACGGGGAAAAATAAGGAAGTATGGTATTTGAAGAGCAGCTCTCCAGTAGCTGAAGGGAGCCTAAAACAGATCTGGAAAGGGATTTTTTACAGGGGCAGGTAGGGTTAGGACAAGGGTGCTGGCTTTAAACTGCCAGAGGGCAGGGCTGGATGGGATTTTGGGAATTGGGAATTGTTCCCTGGCAGGGTGGGCAGGCCCTGGCACAGGGTGCCCAGAGCAGCTGGGGCTGCCCCTGCATCCCTGGCAGTGCCCAAGGCCAGGCTGGACACTGGGGCTGGAGCAGCCTGGGATGGTGGGAGGTGTCCCTGCCATCACAGGGGATGGGACAAGGTGATCTTTAAGGTCCCTTCCAACCCAGACCATTCTGGGAGACTAAAATTCTATGACTAACATGAGATAAAAAGCTTTGCTTCAAGTTGGCAGCGGATAAAAAAGCTATCAACAGCACAGAGAAGCAAGTAGGACAAGGCAAAAAGCATCCTCAGTTAAAGTGTTGTTAGTGTGTAGCAACTGAGGCAGAAGAGTAAAGAATAATGCAGAACTGAAGTGCACGTACACTGAGGTAGCTGATGGGCACAGGGCTTATGGAGATGTTTGGGGATAATGCATCTGTTTAAAATTAAGCTAGCATAGCAAACTGACACAGATTTGTATAGGAGTCAATACTTCTCAAATACAGTTTTATTAAAAAGAAGAAATACAATATATATTTAGTCTGCAGTGGTGCTGAAGATGCTTGTGTGTGCTTAAGTGACAGTGATCAGGTCTAAATTAAGCAACAGAAAATGTAGTTCCTTAAGAAACATCTTCTTCTGACAAGTATTCAGAAGATCTCTTAACCTCACACAGCTTCTCCTGGCTGTTGATTCTAGCAGTACCATGAGGCGCTTAACAGCAAAAATGTTTTTAGATCAGTGAGCTCTTCTCTTTTTGTGGGAGTCTTGGGAAGATAGCTTTTTAATTTTGCTGTGGGGGTATTTTTTTTCCCTTTATTAATGGCTGCTATTATCCTGAGGCAGAGTAGAGGCTTTTTTATGGTCTTCCTGCTTCTTTTCTTTCAGTAGATAGTAAATGAAAGACTGACCTGCTAAACATCAGTTTAATTCATCTTCAGTCCAATTTTAGCCTTTGGGAAGTGCAGCATGTGGTCCTTGGGTTATTTTCTATGGGTTCATAAAGAAGTTGTGCAAGGCCTGTTGAGTGAAGAAAAAAGTAATCAGTTTACTGTAGCATGCTCAAAACTACATGGTCCAGTTCACAGGGGATGTTCATGGTCACTGAGAGAAATACAAGTGTTAAATCATCAACTTGAAGACCAATTTATTTTAAAATAAAATAAGTTCTGTTTAATAAAATTAGCTAAAAATGAGTCAGCAGTAGTTTAAAACTATAGAACGTGAATCTTCCTACAATTTGCAACTTACACCATTCTTGCCTACTTTTATCTCTTTAAATTTTTTTTTTAGAAAGCATTTCTGTCAGCTTTTTCAACACTTAGCTGAAGGCTGATTGCAAACAAAATGCTGCAATAGTCATTTTTTCTAATAGCAAAAGAAGCTGCAGTTTAGACTAAAAAAAAAGCATGCCTCTCTTCCTGTTGGAAATAGTAGAGATAAGAATCGCAAGTACCTGCAGCAGGAAGAGGCAAAGCTTCATCTGACAGGTAAGTACCTGGGTCAAGATGTAGAATAAAATATAGGGGGAAAAATAAGGAAGTACATACAGTATTTGAATAGGTTCTTCTGTGTTGGAAGAACTTTTTAGATATTTAGGAGGGTTTTTTTGAGGCTAGAGGTGCTCTCAGGTGTTAATAACACACACATTTAAGTGCAGTCCCTGCTCACCAAACTCCTTTTCCTGCTGCAGGTTCTGGCCTGTAGATACTGGCCCCCATCATCCCCTGATGGATAACAGCAGGGCAGACTCAAAAAGCTGCTTGCCTGCTCTCAGATGTCTTCACTTGGTGACGTTACAGGGCTCTGGCACTGCATTCCCTGCTGTTGTTGTCCATCATTATCCCCAGAAACAAGGTTTTCAAAGGGAAGTAGCCAGAAAAAGCTGCACAGGGTGTGTGTTTGCTTGTTGTTAGCTGGCATTGGAAAATTTCTCCCTTCTAGGTCTGCAGAAGATACAACATTTAGGAGTTTTAAAAATGACAGGGGTAATGCTGGTCACGCTGATTGCAGTAGTGATAAAGGAAGTACTATGATTCCAGTCAGTGTCTCTCCCTTACTCCCTTCTTTTAGTTTTTAATTAAATCCCAGTATTTGGATGACTCTTTGTTTGGCACCAACAAAGGAAAAAGATAAAAACTCTTAAATGCGGCAGTTTTTCTGCTTTTGAAGCACTTGAAATCTTCAAAACTTCTTTGTTCAAGCATAGGACAGGCAAGTGTGATAGAAGTGGGGTTGTTGCACTTGTATTAGAATTAAAAGCAGAGGTTTTATGCCTTTAAAGTAGGTCTACAACAGTAAAATGAAAATATGGATTTAAATGACCTCTTCCAAGGGCTTGAGAATTTTCACCTGGGTGCAGCAGCTCAGGCACAGGCAATGTTTCATTGGTTTAAATAATTTTAAAGGGAAGCCCTGTAGCTGAGCTGCCCTAAACTGTGAAAAGAAAGAAAGAAAGAACTGCCAGAACTGTTAGAGGCAATATATATATTTTCTTCATATATCTATTTTTTTAAATCTGCACTGAAAAGTAGTTTTTTTCTCCTCTTACCTTCAGGAGGAACAAGTCTAGGAGAGCATAAAATAGTGTGGTTTTTATGTGTTAGGTAGGACTTAGAGCATCTAAGGATTGTTCACTGAAAGTGAAACAAGGGTCTGGTAATACAGAGCAAAATCATGAGTGAGAAACGTTGCAGAGGAGAGGGAAGAAGATGCCTTTGAAAAATTCTGTCTGGTCTTATCTTTTCCCTCCCTCAGTGAAAAATTTTGCTTTTGGTCAGTAGCACTAAAATGTCACCTTCTTTTTTTTAACTCCTTGGGGAGAGAGAAAATAGAAGAGCTGAGCAAGGCTATGATGGCGTTGTTAGAGTTTCAAAAAATAATTTCTTCTGAAAAGTAAAAAAAAAATTAATTTTATTAAGCTAATTAATTTGTTATATATCTAGGGGAAAAAATATCTGATCTATTTTCAGGATATCTAGGAAAGTTAGAGGTCAGAAGAAGTTGAGAAAGCCACAGGGAGTGTCTTTAACAAAGAAAATGCAAAGATATCTGCAATATTCATGTAAATAGGAAAACTTTCTGTCAAATTCAGCAAGTACTAATGTTATATATTGCTTATATAAGTGTTCTAGGCAAAATTGGAAAAAGCAGAAATAAGCTGAAGAACCCAGTTATGAAGTACTGGAAAGAGGAAGAAATAATCAAATTTTTCGCCTTTTTTGACGGTAAAATATATTAGAATAAGTTAGACGAGTTTCCTCTTAAGTTTACAGGTATTGTGTAGAGGAGGTTTGAGAGATTATCTGG
Source organism: Molothrus aeneus (assembly GCF_037042795.1). Lineage (NCBI taxonomy): Eukaryota > Metazoa > Chordata > Aves > Passeriformes > Icteridae > Molothrus > Molothrus aeneus. The sequence continues at coordinate 71,436,583 of NC_089680.1, forward strand.
GACACTCAGGAACCTTGGAAGCTTATTTCTGTAATGGTTATGAATGACTGAAATTGTTTCTTTTCCTTGGTTATATGTTCTGTGTGCACAGAGGTTCCATATTAGATCTGAGAGAGAGTGAAAGAAGAGTTTTGGATATTTCTTTGAATATTGCAGTGTTGGAGCAAGAAGTAGAAGAGAGAAAGTACATATTATTCAATAACACCTGCACAGTTGTTTGTGAAACATTGGGTTTGAAAAAACATTGAGTTTTGAAAAAAAAAGTGGGAAGGTTTTTTTGTTGTTGTTGTTTTGCTTGCTTTTCTCTCAAAGGGTATTGTCATTCACCTTAGGCTTGTTTTGATTAATAAGAAAGGGGTTTGATAAAACTGTCTCAGTGTTGAGCCAGGAGGATGAGTGTGGAGAACCCAAAACTCTGTGTGGCTTTGGTTGAAGGTGGTCAGGTGGATACCAGATATTTGGAAGGAATTTTCTTTTCTGTATTTTCTCCCCCTGTGTTCTTTGCACACCCTGGTATTTTTCATTGTGTCTGTTATGCTTTGAGCTCCCTTACAGTGAATTAAGTGTTAAGGCCTAAAATTATGTAAATTGGATCTTCTTTAAGTTTTCAACCATATCTGTCTTTGTAAGCATTAATTATGCAGTATCTTAAAAGCTGTAGTAGCCACAGTAAAATATGTATGGAAAAGAGTAATGCAGGTATTATCAGGAGTAATTTACTGAAGCCAGTCAAGAGCACATTGCATTCAGGGTTGCAAAATCATGGAGTGCCAAAAGTAAAATGGTTTATTCCACCTCAGACCAATAGCTTGCTATATGAGAAACGTGATTAAATTATTTCTTTATTGAGAGGATATATAAATTATCTTCCTTCCTATATTTTGGTCATGAAATGATACTCAGCTTTATAATGTCTCCCTGAAAATCTTGTATAAGCCCAAGAGGTAAATTTCTAAAGCCCTTTGGTTTTGCTGAACACACCCAAAAGATCTGAAGAACAGAATCTGTGTTTCTGCCTCTACACAGACAGAGCTCTAGTAAATAGTAGCAGGCTGGGTTTTTAGCTTATTATGAACCCAAATTATCACAGCAGTCTAGACAGTAACCTGAGGAAATGTTTCTTGCAGTTTAAATAGACATATATTTAATTTTTTTTCCTAAGGGTAATGTGTGAAACAGTTATTTTTCCTACTTAGGTTAATAATTAAGGAGATTGTTTTCAGCTCCAATGTCTGTGGTTTTATTAGGGTTTCTGGTCTACTGGGAATGCCTTGTGCCTTTTTCCATGCCTTTGTAATTTACACAGGGGTTGGTTATGAAACATTTTCCCTCCTCATTTTGTGAGTATGGGTGCATTCTGCAAGCCTTGGCTTTTGCTGTGGGGAGTGACACTGAATTCCAGAATGGGAGGAGAGGGTGGAATGTGCTCTTTTTCAGCAATACTCTTAAAAAGGTGTCCTGTCTTAAATTTTAAGTCTTCCTCTTCACTGATTCTGGGGTTCTGTTCCTTTGAGGTTGAACTGTGTAGCACTGACTTCATGGAGCAGGGAACCAAAGCCTGTGGACAGTGTAGTTCAAGTTTGCATCTTAAAAAGTCAAGAAAAGTAGCACATTTTTGCATGCACAGTGTAAAGTATTAGCTTCTTAATTCCTGGGATGTGAAGGAATTAATTAAGAGTTTAATGTGCATCTACCTGGCTTTCCAGCATCCAAGCTTTGATAAGTAAAGTGTTTTTGGAGGAGAAGCATGAGAGGAAGGAGCAGCAGGCAGCATGAAGGAGTTCCTTCACTGCTTTAGATATTGTAAAACAAACATGTACAAACATCATATTAGGGTAGTTGGCATAAACTGCTGAATCTTAGAAAAAACCAAAAGATATTATTTTGCTTCTTTTGTCTGTTATTTGCCCAGGGGTGATTCAGGCCGTGACTTCCTGCAATGACTGATGATTATTATTCCACTGTGTGTCAGACTGTGTGCTGAGTGTTGGGATTTCATTAGTCCCACCTCAGGCCATCTTTATATAGTAGCAGGCCCTGTGGAAGCATAAGGAAATATATACATTTACAAGGAGCACCAACCAAACCAAAAAGTGGACATCTTGCTGGAACCAAAATTCAGGAGTACTTCTCTCCAGCTTTTATTCTGTGCTTGAAATTTTCTGTCAGTCAGTGTATGATACTTCAGTTACACGTGGAAACGTTTTGTTCCAAGAAGTTTTTAAGGAAGTACTTCAGTTATGGAAGGTGCTGAATTCCATAAATGACAAAAGTGAAGTATTTCCCTATTTCTCTGTTTCTGTGCTTTTTGTGTGTGTGTGTACTTTTCAAAATGTTTCTTGTCCTGAATTATTAGAAGCATTTTCTTCAATGTTCAGATCGATTAGACAAAATTGCATTTTATTTCAGAAATATTGTTGCTTATCTGCTACTTTGCCATTCCGCCCATGTGCTTAGGTGGGAATTACTTTTTAATTAATAAGAGTATTATGAGATGCAGTTAATACTACACTAAGACTTTATCTGCTTAAAACTGTCATAACACCAATTATATAAAACTGTCTGTCTGAACCATGGAGTTGTTGCTTTTGGAAAAGAGCTGCTGCTGTTCCAGCCAGAGGAAAATGAGAATATGCTTAGAATGGATGTGACAGAAATATTGGTGGAACCTGGAATTTTGCTAAAAGCTGCTAAGCTCACACAGATTCCTGCATTGAACCTGTGGCTTTTCCTTCTTTCATTTACAGCTGCCCTCCACTTCCTTTTCAGCTGTCAAGTGAGTTTGTGTGAGGAGTTTGTGTGATGGGAAGTTTTGCATCACAGGAGCTGGTCAGAAAAGGTCATGTGGGACCACTAGAGCAGCAATAAAATTTCTACCTGAAAATGAAAGCTGTCAGCTGTATAAAAGCATCCAAACCTTCATGATGTGTTTGACATTAGTTTTCCACTAAGCTGCTCTTCTCCTCTATTGCATGTGAGAATAAACTTTATAGACCACTTCAGGTAATGACTAGAGAACCTGCTGGGGATGTGTCCCAGCTTTGAGTTAGCAGCAGTTTTAAATGTTTGAAAGACTTTTGTGATCATTATTTATGTTAACAATAAACGTGATGCTATTAGATACTTAACTGAGAAATTTACACGCAAGTTTCTCAGGAAAAGTCAAGAAATGGAGGCTTTGATTTTACTATTCAGGTTTGTAAGAAAACCTCAGTCTAAATAGCAGTGCTGCCCACAGATTATTTTTTCCAAGAAAATCAATAGCATTGCCAACTCCCTTTCATATTCCAGGAGAGTCATTGTTCATTTCCAGCCAGGAGTCTTTTTTACCATAACTTTTTGGATGTCACCTTTGAAAAAAATTCTTTTGATTTTTTTTATGTCAAGTGCAATTCACCTACCTTCTTGTTACCTTTGAAATGACCCTTATTGTGTACTCTGTGCTGGCAGCTAAGCATTTACTGTGAAAAAGCCCCCCAAATTTCCATATAAAGTTGATCAAAACATTAAAGGAAGATAAATTTTAGATAATATTTAATAAACATATGCACTTTAAAATGTTTAAATAGCTTTTTGCATTACTGTGACTTATGATCTGCAGATGTTGGAGTTGAGTAAGAAGAATAATATTTACATATGCATAAATTTCAGATTTGTGCTCTGAACCCAAGGACAGTTATGAGTATTGCCAGCCCTTTCATACTCACATGGAAAGTTTGTCAAGGAAAGCCCTGATCTCCCTTTCTTTGGAAGGTCTGGGCAATGCTGTCATTTATGCAGAATCAGTGGGAGAACTGGGCATGCCTTGCTCCTCCAGTCCTGATGGTCCCTTTGTAGGAATCCGTGAAATACCATGGAATTTCCCCTTGCAGGAAGATGAAGCTTGACTAGACTTTAATTTATCAAGACATGAAGATTTCGCATTGCAAAGGGGAAAATTCAGAGGGTTCCATTAAAAATCTCTTCAGTGATCAACTAGCAGGTTCTGCAACAAGCAGCCAAAAAGAATTTCAGATGTTTGGATACCACTGGGTGTTAGCAGAAACTATGGGGAAATTTGCCACCTCTCAGTCATAATAAAGACAGTTGTTCCTCCATCTTGTTTCCTGTTGGAGTAACTTTTAGCAAGGTGAATTCAACCTCAGGTTTTTGCCAGGACAGACTGAATGTGTCCACCCTGGAGGTTCCCTGACATAGAGTGCAGTCTCTTGGGCTTTCACTCACTGTGATGATTTTTCTTTCAGGAGAAAGTGAAGTTCCTGGTAATGCTGGCAGCATTTACTTCTTCCCAGCGTTCAGGTCCCGTGCATTAGATTATTAATTTAATAATGCTGCTGTATGAAATGGATTTTTCAGACAACAACAACAACAACAACAACAACAACAACAACAACAACAATAATAATAATAATAATAATAATAATAATAATAATAAATAATATGTTTGCTGACCTTGAGTCTGCAAGTGAGGTGATAGAAGTTGAACTTACTTATTTTTTCATCTATTCCTTAATATTTCCTAAATCTTGCTTAGGGGAGGGAGGTTCTGTAAAAAGTCCAATGAAAGACAAATTTGCTTTGTAAGGGAGTGTAACACATTGATTATTAGGTCTTGTTCTTTAATTGGCAGGGGCTGTGAAGGCCTGTCTCAGACACCTCCCTTTACTCACTCCTGATTTTGATGAACATGCTTAATGTTTTCAGAATTTGTTTTTAGTAATAGAAATATCAATCTTCTAAGTAGCTTCTAGTTAAAAATGCTTGTTTCCAGACGCACTTCCTTATTAGGATACAGTTGTGTGGTTTTTTTAAGTAAAAAAGATGGAAGATAATTCACTGTTCCTTCCTGCTAAATCTTCCTGTTGCTCACAAACATGAAATACAGTATTTGAGATAATGTGCTTTTCCCTTCTGCAGGCTGGGTGCAGAAGACTGGTGCTGCACCCCTGCTGGATTTCTCACAGGAACTGTATTCTGGCATTGGGAGCTTTCATTTAAAATTTCAGTCTCTGCTTTCCTATGAAAGAAAACTCAATTTTTAATGTTCTTCTGGATAGCTTGCAATGGACATTCCAACATGTGTAGTTACCTTTTTACTTTTCTTCATGCCTCGCTTTTTCTCTTTCATGTTGCCTGGGAAGAGGTGAAATTTTTAAGGGCAGGCAGACAAAATTCAGTTAGAAATTGGATCCTTGCATGTGTACGACAGGATTTTAATGTTTTGTCCTGAGTGACAGTAGGTGGTATTTGGGATGTTAAACGCTGTGTTTCAGGTTTTTAGCTAGTGGGTGTTAGACACAGAGGACATGTGGCAGACTGGCTATCTATTCCATGTCTGCTTAAAGCAGGCTTTTTTACACCTTCATCTGGATCATTTGTTTGGCCAGAGGAACAGGAAGAAAACTAAAACAGATGGATACTGAGCCAAGATTAGAAATCTCAATGTTGCAACTCCTTGTCTCAGGCTCCTGTGAACTAGACTTTTTAAATTACAGGTAGAATTAGAATTTTTGGAAGGAATTAATGGAAAAAAAAATCCAAGAACCGAAATTTGAATAGTTGAATGGTTCCATTTGAGAATGCAAAATATACACTTTTATGACAAAATAGAAATGTTGCAGCATAGCTAAATACTGAAGTCCATGGTGTGATTTTTTTTCTTGAGGCCAGGAAAAAAAAATATTCCTCATTAAATTTGATTATATTAACAACTTGAATTGTTGATAAAAGTTGTCATTCTTCAGGTCACTGTGCATATTGAATATAATTTTTGAAGTTAAAAAACAAAACTGTACAACACATGTGCTGAAGATCACCTCATTTCACCAAAGCAGTTACCCTTTCTGGAGTAACAGATGATTTGTAACATGTTCAACATGTGTTCTTTCTGGCAAAATTATTCCATCAGCAGTGCTGGCAAAGGAACAAATGAAGAACCACCTAAGAAGACAAGCAAACCCATATGGGAAAGATGACTGATTCATAAGTGGGGGTTTTTAAGGTCTGATCAACCATTATAATAATATAATCTGACTGGCTGGGCGAAACAAATCCACAGCTTCACTTGAAGCTACAAAGTATCTTCAAAATTGCATCTATTTTTATTGCATTTGCTTCCCACATGTAAAATTTACTGTGTGACTACAGATCTTTGTGTAAGCAGCTGAACTTTGCCATTAACATGAACATGCTTGCCTTCACTTTGTATTTTAAAATCCTGTAGTATAGAAGAATTTTCCTCGTAGTATAGAAGAGCAGCCACTAATCAGTCTCTTTACCTTTGGATTTCATGCTGGATAAACTGAAGAAGTAAAGATTTTTAAAATGGGTGCACTTTTTAAGAATAACGTGTTAAATTACAGTAAAATTTTAAAATACTAGTAGTATTATAAAATGTATATCTGAACAGACATGCAGCAGGCTTATGCTGATAAACATTGCTTGGTTACAGAATCTGCATTACAGAATCTAATATTAATATTAGATTAGTGCATATTCTGTTCATTAGGGCATGGGTAGGCACCTATGCATCGGTAGTTTCCAGAGCATGTATTTCTATTTGATAGGACACAGTAAGCAATAGGTGTATTGGCATTACTCCTTCTTGTACCTGACTCATTCATATTCTCTTGAACAAACATGCTTTGGTGTCTGGTTATATTCTCTAATCTCTCTACTATTCACACTTTGTAATCTGAACTTTCATTGCTAGTTTTGGCAGAGTTTACACAATCATTTTGTGTCTTATTGGAAGGTAGTGGAACTCAGATACAATTCACAACTCTGGTTTGAGTTTCAAGGTTAATTTCCTCTGATTGAATTCCAAGCTTCTTAATGCAGATTATCTTTGGCCAGGATATTCCTGTGGGTCACCAGCCATCACACAGAGAAATATATGGTTTGAACTTCTACTCCTACTCTGATTCCTTCCTGATATCCAAAGATTGGTGCTACAAAAAGTTGTCTTGGAGAATTGCTGCTGTAAAAATACAGTACTGCCAGCAGCACTACTTATTTCCTGAATAGGAATTGCTAGGTGAGCTGGGATTGCTAAGGAATTCAGACCTGCTGAATGCAAGTGTTGGGAATTTGAAGATGTGTGGTAAGTCATTATTTGATTTCACTGTAGAGGGCATTCACCCATGGAGAGCTGAACTCTCAGTGTGTGGAGCAAGGACAGGATTTTCTTTTTATCATGTATTTATTTTACTAGAAGTGCCATTTTTGTGGCTTGATGGTCACAGGAGAAGCTCAGGGTGTTACTTTGAGGAATGTTTTGTATTGATAATTAAGAAATAGTAAAGTTCACAGGCCTTACTGAGTATGTAAGATCTTTTAATCTTTTATCATCAGTCATTTCTGTACTTGTGTACTTGGTTAACTTTATTTAAAGTGAATAAGCCCAGTTGAAATTGACTACCAGTGTGCATCAATAACTGCAGAAGTCTTTCCTAGACTGGTACCTGAGTGACCCTTACCAAAGAGAGGGAGCAGAACATTTATTTCGGTTTGAACTTTGATTTTAAGAGCCTGGGAAGCTTTGTATAGCATCTCATTGGGAAGACCATTTCTTTGCTTTCCAAAGATGTCAAAGCTCTTATTTTTTCAGGGTGAAAGTACCAAGTTATAAAAAGCAAAGGTTATCCCTTTTGCATATTGGTTGTGGGACCAGCTGCACCCTAATGATGAAAGTGTGTGGAAGACGGTGTCTTATCCACCTGTTGGTGCTGGAGCCTGCTTTTGATAGGACAAAAAAGAAAGAGGAACAGCAGCTTGAGCAGCCATAACCTTGCTGTTGGGCCTTTCTTCACGTGACTGATTCTGAGTAAAAACTTTGCGTTTTCTTCTTTTTTTCACCCCTCACTCTTTGTAGGTGTTCCCATAAGGATGTGAAATCTGGCTTAGAGCAACAAGCTGTTTCTTATTTATTCCTAGAGAATTTCAGTTAATTGTTGACCCTAGTTGGCGTTGACTCATAACTTAAAAAACCTCTCTTTATACAGGTTCAGTGTTAATGAACTAATTTTTCACAGGAATTCTGCTAGAAGTATATTTTCTATGCTTTATTCAGTGTACTGCATACAGCTTGGATTGGTTGTGTTGTCTCATGGCTTCCTTCTGAAAATAAGTGGTGGTTTGCCAATCAGTTCCTCTGTCGGTAGCACAATTTTGCAACAGGAATTCCAGCTGTAATGATGATTCTGTGACTCTCTCTGGCATGCATCTTGATCAGTGTGGAGTGAAAAAAATGTGTGGTTGCTGTGGCCTGTAGCTCCCTCCTATAAATCACGATGAAGTAGCCTAGAAGCAAGAAAACCAGTTTCCAGTCCTTGTTTGCTTAATCTCGTCTTCTCTTTTTATTTGCTTGCTTGTTTGTTTGTAAAATTCTCTTGCTTACTGCGGATTTTACTGGATACATTGTCAATGCTCAAGAGCAATTTTGTGTCCAGCTGCCTTTCATTTAGTTGTATCTTTTTGAAAGAAATGAATTGAATTGTAACCTCGTGAAAGTCACTACCTTCAATGGAATGTGTCATGCAACTTCTGTAAGCAGCAATATAGCTTAAATTTCCATGGAATTTTCTTAATATATAATGATTTTCTTAATATATAAATTTTCTTAATATTTCCATGGAATTTTCTTAATGTATTCTTATATTTCTTTTCTTGATTCAAAACCAATTCCTTCTACAGCCACAAGTACAGTGCCTCGTGTAATAAAGCGAGCTTTCCTTTTTTTTTTCCCCTCCCCCAGATTACAGGACAGGCCCGTGTTTCACCCAGGTGAGCAAGCAGATGTGCCAGGGCCAGCTGACAGGCATTGTGTGCACCAAGTCTCTGTGCTGTGCCACCGTGGGACGGGCCTGGGGCCACCCCTGTGAGATGTGCCCTGCCCAGCCCCAGCCCTGCCGCCGTGGCTTCATCCCAAATATCCGCAGTGGGGCCTGCCAAGGTGAGCTCTGGCTGGAATTCTCCGCGTGACAACCCTCACCTCTGACAGTCACCCTGGAAACCTTGCAGTAAGGTCACTGTTTTCCTTGTGTTGTGTGTGGCCTGTGTTTTGGGATGGAACCCAGGTGTGCTTTGCTGCCTCCAGATTTTGGCTGCTGGACGTAGAGAACAAAGCTTAAGTGCCTGGAAAAATTGATTATTAATCAATACTAAGGAGAAATACTGGATGTTGTTTTTCCTTCTGTGTCAGAGCTAGGCCTCTGCCTGCGTGCAGCAGTTTGTGTTTTGCCATTCATCTTGAAGTGATTAATATGTTTTAGACACTCTTTTCATAGCAGTGTCAGGAGCAGAAACAGTGCACCACGGAAGGGGTGCATGTTGCAATCTCCAAGTCAAGCTCCATTGTATGATTTGGCCACATACAAAGGGTCCTTGAAGCTGCTCTGCCAGGCTGGCCCTGGCATAGCTTCTGGGGCTTCATTTCAATTATGTGAGAGATCAGTGGTGCTCTTTGGCACCCATGCCCACAATAATTGTGTTTTCCTTTTCTGGCAGTATATTCCCTGTGGCAAATAGTTTTGAGTTACCCGTTTGACCACGTTGCTAAATTCCCCTGGGGAGCATAGAAACAATGTGGTAGTCTACTTTGTGTGATGGGTAAACAAAGGAATTTTGAACAGCCGTAACTTTTGCTACATTTTTGACATATAATTGCTAAATAGGAAGCTTGGATTGTATTTATGTCGGCTGGGCTTAGCACACTGTGTTACAAGGTGATGGCAAGGCGTAGATGAGAAATGCTTGGCCTTTCTCTGGGGAAAAGGGAGAGACAGAATTTCTTCATTTCACAGAATCTTTGCCTTGCAGCAGTTGAGACATTTCCTTCTGAGCTCTGGGTACTGGTTACTCCTCCCTCTTCACAGACCTGAGCTCTGTGCTGTGAGCAGGTTGGTAGCGCCATGTCCGCTCTGTTATGAATTACCAGCCCACTTTGATGCAGGAAGGGGCTGGATGTGGCACTTTGTGCCTTTCCAAACTCCACATTTCAGTGCAGAGTCTGTTGAAATGAGATCACAGAATATCAGAATGGCTGGGGTTGGAAGGGGCCTCTGGACATCATCCAGTCCAACCCCCTGCCAGGGCAGAGTCAGCCAGAGCAGGTGACACAGCAGTGTGTCCACGTGGGGTTGAAATGCCTCCAGACCTCCCTGGGCAGCCTCTTCTGGTGCTCTGCCATCCTCAGTAGAAAGCTCAGAAGAAACCAAATGTTTTCTCTGAGGGTTTTAGAAGCAAACAGAGGGATCTGTCCTGTTTTTTTAGTGCTTTTCTTTCTGTTGAGGACATCAGATTTGCAGAGACTTTGATATAGGGAACACAAACCTCTTTGGTATTCAGTGAAACTACCTTTGTCATGTATCAGGGAGACCAGGCTCACTCAGTCCACACTTCATATGTTTGGCATTTTTGAAGTGATTGCTTACATCAGTAGATAGCTGGGTTTGGGAGTTGGTATGAACAACTCAGAATCAGTGGAACTTGCAAGTTTTGCTGTTGGAAAATGAGTCATGATTTCAGTATGTGCTAGAGATCTGAATTTGACAGGATGTAACTCCCAAGTAGGAAGTTGCTCCTATTCTGCAAAGGATTTGCAGGATTCGATCTTAAATAGGTCTTCAGGACCTTTTGAGGCTTAATTATGTTTTCTGGGTAATGTTCTTCTATTAGTAGATTACTACTACATTGTAGTAGTACTGTTACTTCATTATTACCTCGAACAGGTTTAAAAAAAATTTAAGAGAAGCAAAACCAATCCAAAATTCAAATTGTTTGGTTGTGTTCCTTTTTTTTTTTAATTTTATTTTTCCCCCCTGGAAGTTTCTATTCAGTCATGCCTTAAAAAGGGATTTAACTGTTCAGACATCCCTCATTCCAAGAATTCAGGCAGGAGGAACTTCAGTGTTGTGCTTGATTGAGCTTTATTGCCACTGCTGCCTGGCCTTGGGAGAAGCATAATGGCAGAAATCCTGTGCTGGATGTTCTCTCAGTTCCTGCCTGCATTCCTCAAAAGTCCCATTTCCCACTTGCACCCTTTCCCTGCAGACAGTTTATTTTTTGCTCTAAGGAGAGAAGAGTGGTCACGGCTGAGTAGATTTTGAAAATAGGAAGGTTCTTCTTCCTGCCTCTGCTGCTGACATGGTTATGTGCATATATCCATGACAGGAGATGAAATCCAAGAGAATCTGTTCTGTAGTAGGATGTTAAAATGTTAAAGGCACTGAGGTGAACTGGGCAAGAGAGAGAACAACAGGGGAAGGTTCAAAGTTGTAATCTGGTGCTTGGTATTAATGTGTCTGAGTGACTGAAAATATTGACAATGTTGTCTAGGGTCACGTCCTGCTGATGTGAAAATAATTACTAAAACAGGGAAAAAATAGCATGGTATTATTTCTGTTGTGTGCAGTATTTCTGCTTTCTAGGATGCAGAGGAGGAACCAACAGTTTCCCACTGTATTCATGACCAATTCACTTTTTATTCCCACATGCCAGATCAATTACAAGGAAACTCCCCATACATATGGAAACTCCCCAGGTAGAACTAAAGAGAGAGTTTTTTTTTAATTTGGATAAATTTTTTCACCACTATAATAAAAAACTCTCCAAAATTTGTGTCTGACATCTCAGTGGATTTATTTTTCCTGAGCTTTTTTGGTTTATCAGAGTTTTTTTAGAAACAGCCCACAGACAGAAAGGGAAGGTGCATGTTTAAAGTTAGCTGTGCAAATCCCACAGGCATTTTGCAGAGAAGAGTCTGCAAGAAGCACAAAATCTTTTTTCCCTCACCAAATATTAGACTATGAACATATAGAAAAATTCTGCTTAATCTGTAACATATTGAACTTTTCTATGTAGAACTGTATCTGCAGAGTTATTAATCAAATTTGCTGTTTATGGTTAAAAGTTTCTTATGTTAATGTGGTTGAGGTTTAAAAGTGTGAATAAGTGGATAATTAATAATGCTGGAACTTCTGTGTGGTTTAGCCTAACTGTCAAAGATTCTCAAAAATAAAAACAACTTCATTTCAATTTGCTTGTATTTTGAGAAAAAAAAAATCCTAAAACAGCATTTAGGAAGCAATTGATAAAATACACCCTTTTAATAAAATACGTTTTTTCTTCTTGACTTTTCTCAGTCCCAAAACACCAATAATGTATTAAAACAAACTTAGGTTTTCAGCAAAAAGTAATACTGACAAAAAAAACCCCATCAGTCTTCTAGCATTAAGTTAGGAAAACAGTTGAATCTGCTTGCTTTCTTAACAATTAAATACGATGTAAGTGTGCTTAAATATGATGCATTGCATCATTGGGATTGGCTCTTCAGGCTTCAGCAAAGCTCAACATCTATTTTCCATCTTAAAAGAGCTGAAAGAAATTAATGTAATTGATAGAGATTAAAATTTAGTTCACCTCAGGCCTCCAGTGATATTTTCCTGTTTCTGGGAGGTGTTTATTGCCTGCTGCTGCTGCCATTAATTCACTATTCCTTGACACCTTCAGCTTCTAAGAGTGTACATCACACACACAATGGATTTTAACAACTGATCTGCTGACACAGGGAACTTAATTTCAGTGTTAATAAGTGACAAAAGGCACAGGCACACTGTGTGTGATAAATGCATTTTGAGGCCCCAGGGTCAGAAGACAAACACCACATGTTTTACTCAGTAGGGAGCTACAGGGTGGGCTGTGTATCAATAAATGCTGGAACCATCTTCTCTCTAGATGTTGCTAGGCCATGTCAGGGTTCACAGAATAATTGGGGTTGGAAGGAACCTCTGGAGAGGAACCAGTCCAGCCCCTCACTCCTTAAAATACTTATGGCATGAAATGTTTGATTTCCAAGTAAACAGGCAGCAGGCACTGGTTATTTAGAGGAAAAAAAAAAACCTCACAAGTTAAAAAAAAAATTAAAAAATTAAGAAATTCTATGCCTTTGATAAAGTCCTTAATCCATTTGCAGCCTTAGCTGTTGCATTTTGGACATGGTAGTATGCTGTCTAAATCAGCATGGACTCAGGAGCTGAATGCAAACTTCTCAGCAAATGTATTTAAACCTAAGTCCAATGGTTACCAAAAAAAACCCCCAAATCTGCAAAAAGTGCTTTCCTTCTTCCTGAGATATGAGAAATTATACTTGCTTAAATGAAAAAGCAGGTGACTGGGCAAGGCAAATACCATAGGTTTATCTATAGCACGAGCACCAGGAGGAATAAAAAACTGAAGAAGCACTATAATCCACAAACTCAGGTGGAATTTCAGTGCCTTATAAGGGCTTTGATCATCCACCTGAAAAAGAGTTCATATTCTTGCCAGATGTTATCGGGGGGCACCACACAGAAGATTCCTGAAACATTTGGATAGTAACTCCATGGTACAGGTACTAAGGAAGCCAACCAGGAAAAATCTCCTATTGGATAGTTTTGTGTAAAAAGGTACAGAAACATGGGGTGGTTTATGTGAAACCAAATTAGAGCTGGGAAGAAAAAAAGAAAACAAAAACACAAAACCAGCAACAACAATACAAAACCAAACAAAAAAAAAAAGAAACAAAAAAAAAAACCCAAAAAAAACCCCAAAAAAAAACCCAACAAAATTTGAAGTGGAAGTAGAACTTTCTGAAATGCAACAGGAAGCTACTGAAAGTAACTTATGTATATCTTTTGTCAGGTAATCAGATCTGGGTCTGTTTTTTTTGCGTTTGCAGATGTTGATGAGTGCCAGGCTATCCCTGGAGTCTGCCAAGGAGGAAACTGCATTAATTCAGTAGGTTCATATGAGTGCAAGTGTCCTGTGGGCCACAAACAGAATGAGGCAACTCAAAAATGTGATGGTAAGTGATTCTGTAGGAGAACATACCTAAAAAGGGGTTTTGCAGAGCATTAGAGCACTTTGGTAATGAACATTATTAAGCAGTTGAATAGTTGTGGTGTCTGATCTGGGCATAGCATCACTGAACTGTGCTTTTTTATTTATTTGCAGCATCCCATCTTTTCTACTTGGCTGTTCCTATTTTGCATTAGATATTTTTTTCTGTCTGACTTTTGTGGGTAAAGACAGCGTTTATTTCCTTTGAAAATTTAGGCACTTGATAAAAACTCTTGTGTGTGAGTACCAAATAACTGCTGCTGAGTTACTAGGATTTTCTTTGTTTTCTAAAAGATATATTCTAGATTAGGTAGATATTTTTAGTGTCGGGACTACAGAGTGAAGGCAAATATGGCAGTTTTGATGAGTCTGGTAAGTGAAAAATACCAAGGAAATGCCCTTCTCTTTTAGATTAAAAAATAAGCAGACCACCTTTAATAAGTATAGTTTAATAAACATAGACCATATTTACTCAGAAAATGTGTTGATGTAATTAAGAGCAGCAATTCCATATAATTTAAAACAATGTGAAAGAAAATTGTTGGGTTTTTGTGAGTTTGCTGAAGACTTAGTTGATTTCAGTGACTTTTTCATGCCTCTGAAAGGAATCAGAACTCTCAGACTTCATCATAACCAGCGGGTGATTTCACATTTAAGTTGTGATGATAAGAGGATTTTGTTCTTAAAGGCTTTGACTTGTTTGCTGGCAGTTTAATTGTGGTACCAAATTACATTTTGCTCAATATTCAGTTACAAACAAATATATTGTTTGTTGCCAATTTTGGACATATCCTCAGAGGTTTTTTGAGTTGCCTAGAGTACAACACTCACAGAAAAATTAATATAGTCAGTTTAAAAATCATGTCTTTTCAGTGAAAATGTTCCTTCTGGTGTTGTTGCAAGTAATACCCAAGTAAATTTTTTTTTAAAATCCAAAGGTATTTCTTTCTGGTCCCGCCCTTCACATTCTTCTGTTTTTCTATGGTTTGTTTTTTTTTTTTTTTGTGTTGACTAGTTTTAATTTTTACTCAGCGCCTGGAAGGGGAGGGGGCAGGCAGGTATGTAGGTGCTCGTGGTTGAAAAGGAACAGCAAAAGTCAGAAGGTCTCTGAAAACTTTAAAAATTGTATTAGGAAATTACACATTTGGCATGGAAATTGGAATGTTTGTCCCCGGCCTCCAGGTATCAGAGATGGGGTTTGGATTTTGAAGTAAAGGGTGGGGTGAAGAGGGAGGAAGGAAGGGAGAGAGAAAGAGAAAAAGAAGGCAAAAAGGAAAGAAAGAGGGAAAAAAAGTTCCTTGCATTGGCTTTCTACACAAATTAGTACAAGAGGTCCTTTATTGGTCTAGTCCTTGATTTTTACCCACAGAATCTGAACCTGTTTGTGGCTGTTTCTCAGAGGCAGCTCTTGTCTATCTATCCATGCCTATAACCCATTCTTTTTTGTTAGAAGTGCACTTGTTTTTTTGATTCTCTTAACTGTGGTCCTTTTGATGCCAAAGGATGTATTCAGAGACATGTTTCCTTTCTTCTGAAAACAGTACTTTGAGCATTCTTTGGATTCTGTTTTAACAATCTAAATGTTTAAAAATGCTATTTTCCTTGATAGTTTCCACTTGAAAAGGTGAATGTATTTTTAACATAGATCATCTTAAAAAGCTGTGGCGCTTATGGGACTGTGCATAATCATCTGCTGTCTGATTTTGCTGTTACTTCATGGTTTGCTAATAATCAACAGCTCTTCATTTCCTGTTGGCAGCCTGCTGCAGAACAGGTCATGTGTTCTGGCTTTTCTGTCTTTTGAGCCCTGCCACTTGTGTCCGTGGCAAAAGTTAAGTACTTGTCATCCCTCGTCACAGCTTCCCTAGTCAGGTAATTCCCCACAGGGAATTAGGCAAATAACCTCCTTCTCCTCACCGTTTGTTCCATCTTTTTTGGGGAAGAAAGACATTGTGAAGCTTCACAGCCAAGGAGGTAATGCCAAAGTTATAGCAGGATAACACCACGCTTACATTACTCTAATGATGGAGCAGGGAATGAAAGATAAGCCATGGTTCCATTTTGGCTTTTTTACTTGTATGCTTAATTAAATATTTGTAACCTCTCAGGGTTAAATTTATAGGAAAATACCATAGCCAGTCCTTCAAACAAGTGCACTTTCAGTTGGTAGAGCTGGTAATTTGAATGAAGTAGCATTATTTATATATATCTAGGAATCTGTGGGCGTGGGTTGGGCCATTGGGAATGATGTAAGGAACTGATGTCATGTGAGTTAGCAGAACCTGTGTACAGAGAAATCATTTAGTAGAAACTGCATTATTTTAATGAGTTTTTTTGTCACAAACATGGTTTAGAAGTGATGTGGTATGGAGTATTCTGCTCACTCCTTTCCCTCCTTTAGATGTGGAAAAGCAGATCAGATGTTACTGGCTGCAAGGGACAAAATCCAAGTTGGAGTCAGTAACAGCCAAGGCTCCAGTGTTCACAGGCTGGAGCCTTGCCATGATTATTTAGACCTTCTTTACTGTAACAGCAGTTCTCCTGCCTAAGAAGGAGAGATTTGAGGTCCCCTGTATACCCTCTGCCCCTGAGCATCCTGAGGTATTTTGTGTTTTAGGGTTTTTTTTTTTCTCCTGTTGCTTTTCCTGGAAACAACAGCACTTGTTAGAAAAAGTAGGAATGTCCATGTTGTGCTTTTTGTACCCCTAATAGCTGAAAAAAATTGGGAAAGACCATTATAGGGATTGTACCAAATTCCAGATATCCAGTCCACCAATGTGATGTCTTAGCTACACAAAAGAAAACCCTAAACCCTCCACTTTTTTGTTTTGTTTTGCCTTAAAATTTTGGTCTACAATATACTGAGTTTTCACTGTCTTTTTAGGAATTAAATGCTGTTCATTTTTAGGATGTTGTTATCTCCCAGAGTTAATGGAACTTCGATCTTTGGGTTATTTGGAAATGAATTAAATGTAGAGAAACTTTCAGTTATGATTGCTGCTTTACAAAAGGTGTGGAGTATTACTTATTGTGTTTTCCAGGGTTCCAATAAATGTGTTCTATTTACTATTCTCAAATAGCAGATACATCATACTCATTAAATAGATGTAGTTAGTTATGGCACCCTTTACAATTTAAGGTGTTCTAAGGAGGTAGGATGCCTCTGCTGCTTTTCCAAAAAGATAGGTTACTATCTACTGTTGATATCAAAAGGTTAAGACTTTATGAAACAGATTAAGGCCTTAAAAAAAAAAAAAGTGCCACCAAAACGGAAAGAATCCCTTAAAATAAATAGTTCTATTTCGGATTTTCCTGCTTCAATGCATAATTGCACTAGACTGTATGCTATTCAGACTTGGTCCTACCAGGTATTACTACTTTCTAATATTATTTTCTAGACTAAAACTGCTTTTAGGTAGCCCTTTCCTAGAGTTTGGCAGTTGAGAGCCCCATTTCTGGTACTTGTAATTCAGTTATTTATGAAACTCTGCTTTCCCTGGCAGTAAAAGTCAAAATTTCTGAACTGCAGGCAGCTAGGCTGGGTCTTTTAGGCTGAAACTCACTTGGTACTAAATCTGCAACACTTTGGTCATACATTTAAATTCTTTCTCACGTTGAGACTGGATGTCCCATCCTGCGTGCAGCACTGGAACCATTCATGCCTCCAGTCTTCCTCTCCCTTAATACAGCATTTCCTGTTGCTTATATTTGGAGCATTTTCCCTGAGACCATTAACTTATGTACTTTGGAGGGGAGAAGGGAAGAAAACGAATAAAATATTCAGTCAGCCTCACTAAAAGTAGCCCTCCCTGAGATGAAGTCTCAGAATTTCCTGTCAGAGGAAATAGTGATATTTTGAAATAATTACACGTGCAAGAACCAGGGAAGGGGAAGGAGAGACAGATTTGGCTCAAAAACCAGTGAAACAAAAAGCCAATTACTCATTACTGCTCCAGTAAAATAAACTATTCCTCCACCAGGGTTCTCCATGTTAATTGGTTTTTCTGTCCACATGGAGAAGACTGTGGAGTCTTCCTGCCACTCTGATCACTGCCTGGGTTTCAGGAAGGTGCTTTTTTACCTTCCCACCTCCCTGTCATTCTTGGACAAGACCCCTGGACAGTGCTAAACTGCCTTGGATGCAGCCAGTTGGGAAGGATGATCTGCATCCTGCAGCTTTGCAGAGGTGGTGAAAAACTTCCTTCATCTGCCTTTAACTTGCCAGCTACAAATGGGCTTTGCACTGCTGGACTACTGGTTCGGAATTTGGCAGCCCCTGGTTAGACACAGCAGCTCATTTATCAGCGTGGTGACGTCTCACTTTATACACATTTACACACAAAATTGCCTTGGTGTTTCAGTGGGACCTCTGCTTTCAGTCAGCGGAAACATTTGAATGCTTCAAAAGGTTCGTTTGCATTTGCAAGGGCTTGGCCAAAATTCTTTCTTAGAGCTGGAATGTTAGGGGGCCGGAGAGCAGCCAGATCTCACGGGCCATATTTGTGTGGTCACAGGAAGCCCAGAGATATCCTTGGCTGGCTGCTGTGCCATCCTCCTCCCTTCATCCTGAAAGCGGGATGCGTATTCTGGCATTCCTGTCCGTACTGTTCTCTGCTTCTCAGAGGTGGCACTGAGTCATTCGGGAGGAGGGAATCTCAGCCTGCTCTCGTGCACTCTGTGCCTGGAAGGGTTAAACACCCTGTGCATGTACAAGGAAAACCTCCAACAGGTGGCAACCAAAACTGTTCTCAGTAAGGAAGCACCAGCAATATTTTATTCAGAGATGAATAACAGCTTCATTTCAGAAAAGCTCTCTTTGCCTCCTTTTGATGCAGTGTGCTAATTATCCCATGTCCTATCCTTTTTGGGCAGATATTGATGAATGCAGCGTCATCCCAGGGATTTGTGAGGGTGGTGTTTGCTCCAACACTGTGGGGAGTTATTTCTGCGTCTGCCCACGGGGTTTTGTCACATCTGTGGATGGATCCTGCACTCCTGGTAGGTGCTCCATCCATCTGGCACTTCCCCCTGCCCCAGGGCCTCGCTCTGTTGTCCAGGCGAACATAGGAATTGTCAATTTTGTTTGTTTCTCAAATCTGCATCTGATGAGCCCAAAAGTTAAGCTCACTTTGGTTTTAAAGGAGCAAGCATTTATCCCTACTTGGCGCTTCAAATCCCATATCACACAGGTTAATTTAATCTTTAGTGGTCAAGATAGGGCACAAAAGTAAACTCAAAAGACATTAAGTTACGTATGCTGATGTGCCACTAATTTGTCAGAAATAGATAATGAAGGAAACCAAGTGTTGGATTTAATTAGATTACACCTTTTACAGGACAGTTTATTTAATAGCTATCCCTACATTAAAAAAAAAAACATTTTGTTTATTTCTACGTCTTGATTTCTTATATATAGGTGCATGTGTCAAGTATGTGATTTAACCATTTTGACCACTTAACTATAAATACTGCATACCACAAGTAAAAAACCTTAACAATTGCTAACAGTAATGTATTTTCTAGATCTCACGTGGTTCTTCTTACTTCAGATATCCCAAAGCTGTTTGTTCTCATACTGGGGAAGGGGTAGGAATTCTGAAGGGGTTTCTGACTTGCAGATAAATGTTGTAAGCAAGTAGCAGCACATGACCTGCAAGTGATTTAAAATTAATATTTTTTAAACAGTGTAGCCACCTTCTGTTATTCAGGTTCATCTGAGGAGTGCCAACTTCAAATACATTGTGGCTAGCCTCAGGAATACTTAAAACCTATGATTTCCAATATGATCAAAATTTCTGTGGATTTTGGAGTGGTTTACAATTTGATTTTTAAAGTCAGCTCCCCAAACCTGAGTCCTGCAGAAAAATCACAAGCCCTAATCTGACAATAAAAGATCATCTGCCCTTGAAGGAGAGTAGTTTTCACATGGCATTACTAAATATTCTGTTGTACTTTCAGTCAACTGAGCAGAGCAGGCTAATAGCATTTTTCCAGTTAGATACATCTAAGCTAAGGGGAAAAAAATCATTAAATTTATTGATGTTGCTATTGCTACATGCAGGATCTCAGGTTTTGCCATAGTAGGGTTTTTATATATATAAATATATATAGTTTTTTGTTTGTATTGCCTTGTGTTTTTCACATTATCCATATTTTCTTGTTGGACTGAGCAGACTTTAGGATTGCATGGTGGATTAATGCAAAGCTGATGCCACTGCACCTGTGTGATCCTGCAGTAAATCCAGTGTGGAGTACATGGGTCAGATTGGGTGCAGTTTGGATGTTGTTGAGGGTTTTTGTTTGGTTGTTTGGTTTTGCTTTTGTTATTTTTAACACAACTTGTAAACCATTTTCATCCTTACCTCAGCTGAACAAGGGAATGTAGCTTTGAGAGCTCACGTTGATGCCTTTTTCTCTGGCCCTAAAAACATGAGTCACACACGATTAGGGTGATAAAAAGGGTACCTTTTATATGAGGGTTCTCAAGTACACAAATTCATCGGGTAGAAAAGGCCAAAGATGCACCCACTGTGTAATCCATGTACAATTTTTATAGATTCTTCAAATTATCATATCTGACAAGAGCCCCCCCCCCCCCCCCCCCCGCATCAGGAACCTGCCTGGTGAAGTAATTCCCCCAGTTCTATCTAGTACCTTCTGGATTCTCTCCCCTTAGGATGAGATCCAAGGGGAGATCCATGTTTACAAAAGTCTGTCTCGGAAAGCTGGTTTCAGCCTTGGTTTCTAAGGAGGACCAAGACAGCACAGGGATCCTGGAATTTTTTTTGTTTTTCTGCCAAGGAAAAGGTTGAAACTAGGCTACGAAATGAGGCTACAAAGCTACAAGTATATGTTTAAAGGATACAGAGAATGTGGAAACCCAGGGCACTACAGGGAATATTTCTCTGTCTGCTCTGGGGTGCCCTGACCCCCAGGGCAGCACTGACTTTGACCCTCATTCATGGAGAAAGTTCCCCAGACTTCAAGATAGACTGGAACCCACAAAAGTGTCAAATAGATTATAGAGAGCAGTGTAGGTGTGTCACTTGGTGAGAAATTGAGGGTTTGGGATTTTTAGTGTGTTGTGGATGGAAGCAAGATGGAGGGCACGGGGTGTCATCCTGGGTTTCTTCTTCATGCTTCTTCTTCCTTCTTCTCCATGGGTTTGGGTGGCTTTTTGTAATTGGGCAGAAAAGTCCCCATTGCAGCTCTTTGGGATCAGTTATTGGGTTAAAAGGGAGAATAATCTAGGTGTCAGTTCTTAACTGGATAGTTTAGTCTTAAAAGACCTTGTAACAAGAGATTGTTGGCCATTTTTGCCTTCTAAAGAAAAGCTGCTGAACTTTCAGTGATGAGACTGTTTTATGATAAGAAATAATAAACACTTGAGTCCGAACACAAATTACTGTCTCAAGTGCCTTCAATCCAGACCCAGAGAAACCAACGACGGGTACCCCCACAAGAGAACGTGTAAAAGGAAGAAGGGTAAAGCCAAAACGGCATCGATGTCACCATTTTTGGTTTTTGTCTTTACCTTGGCTGCCAGATCAGCGAGCAGGCAGCTGTTTCTCCAGCTCTGCGAGCGGCCGCTGTGCCCAGGAGCTGCAGGGGAGGTTCACCAGAAGGCAGTGCTGCTGTGAGTCTGGCCACTGCTGGGCCAGTGCCTCCGGCCCAGAGGTGTGTCCTGCCAGAGGATCTGGTGAGTGCCCTCTTGGTTTGGCTTTTATTTTGGCTATTATTTTCTCCTTGCTGTTCATTCTGCTTTGGGTGGAGGTCACCGGGATGTTTTAAACTGCTTTAAAATGTAGGCTAAACAGAAAAAAAATAAGGTCATGAATTGCATTATTGTTAATTTGCTTGGTTTTAATACTGATACTGCCATCTGTTAACCATTTTTCTTTTTGGTCTGTGGTTGTTTGGCACTTGGGTTTTTTAATGTCCTTTTGTTGGCTTTGGAAATAGTTTTTGGGAAATGGGAAAGATTTTGTGGTGAGGCCAGAAGAGAAAACGACTCTTAGGGTCCATAGTTAATTTTGATTTAAAGGAACGGTTCCTTTCCTGTTCCATTGCATTTTGGGTTACTTTGAACTACAATGCACCAGTTTTTAAGTTGTTCTTTCGGTTCTGCTCAGAGAGGAATAGCGCGCATCCCTAACGAAAGGTATTTTCTTTATCAATGAGAAGGTATTTTCTTCTCCTCTGAGAAACCAGGGAGTTACAGCGCTGCTGTCAAGACATCAAGAAGACAGCGTCAACAAACACTTGAACAAATATTCCTAAATTACAGCATTCCTTTTCATTATTTCCTTGAGCAACACCTGCCACTCGGAGTGGCAGGGGGAGGATGCGACATCACGGAGAGGAGGAGTTGCCGTCCTGGCTTTTGTAGCACACAGGGAGAGCCGTGCCTTCCCTTTGAGCTGGCTGTGAGAGGCTGACCCCGTGTGTGCTGCTGTGTCCCCCGCTGTGTGACAGATGAGCACCGCAGGCTGTGCGTGGACGGTGCCCCTGCCCGAGGCGGCTCCCGGCGCGGCGGCGGAGCGGGAGGGAACGGCTTCCACCCCGGGGCCAACGGGAATGGATTCGGACCGAGAGGAGCTGGCTTCATCCCCATCCCAGGAAGCAACGGATTCTCCCCGGCTGTGGGCGGAGCAGGGGTGGGAGCAGGTGGCCACAGCCCCACTGGAAGTGGCCCGATCATTACAGGGCTGAGTAAGTGCTTGTGTTCTGACTTGCTCCGCTATTTTTTGGTTTTTTTTTTTTTTTATGCTATTCCTTCTGTTTTTCCTTTATTTTTACTGCTCAGTCTGGATATGGTATGGTGTTCTTAACACTTAAAAGTGATTTTGCCATTCAAGCATGTTTTAAACACCTCAGCTGCTACATCAGGAAGGTCAGGAGCCCTTCCTGATGTAGGAAGAGGTTTTTGCATGACTTCAGTTACCGAGTCCCTGAGCCTGTGTTGTCCCTGTTGAGGTGTCTTTGTCAGCACTAATAAAACTCCAGATTTCTAGGTATTTTCCAAAAACTACCAAGGTTAAAAATAAACGTCTTCTGTATTTTCTCTTCCAACTGTAAAACCTGCTTACTCTGCAGAAACACTGCCTTGGCTGAAAGCCCCAGGTGAATAATTTTCTGGCAGAAGTCTCATGGATGTAAGCATTGCTCATGACATGTGTAAACACACCCCTGGCATGAGAACCATAGAGATCATAAAATGTAAGAAGTATTATTAAGACAGGTACACCAAAAATTGCCATGACTTCCACACAAATTGTGGTTTATCCCCGAGTTCACTGACAGGCTCATCAGGCTATAGACAGAAATGGTAAATCATATTTAAGAATGTTTGTCTAATGCATTTTTTTTTTATTTCCAAGAGCTGTTTGTTGTTGTTAGTTTCCTGCCAGGTCAACAGATAGTGCTCTGAAAAAGGTTTTATTAATGTGTTTGTGCACCTCACAACATCCTTTTTAAAGCCAAGTATAATATTCATATTTACTTCCGTATAAAAATCTGATGATTTGTCTCTCATTCTGATTTTTTTATATTAGCAATACTCAATCAGACAATAGACAACTGCAAGCACCATCCCAACCTTTGTTTGAATGGACGTTGTATACCAACCCCCTCTAGTTACAGATGTGAATGCAACATGGGATATAAGCAGGATGAAAATGGCGATTGTATTGGTGAGTGCAGATTTCAAAATCCATTATTCTAATATTCTTCAGCTTAAAATCTTTTTTACAAAAAGAAATCATATTAATTTTAATGATGCTGCTCTTCAGAGAGAGTGAAAAGACCATGGTATTTCAGTTTTCTATGAGAGTTATCTGTTTTCTTACCAATAAAAAAAAAACTTGAGTTGCAAATATTGCTGTTGAGTATTTCTACTCCTGTATTTAAAGGCTATTGAACATTTTTTGCCACATTCAATAAAGTAAGTTGTGCTTCATTTTCTCTTCTGTTAGGCTGACAAAGCTCGACTTTTGGGATGTAGTATTGTTATGATCAAGATGATGAAGGGTAGAATTTATGTTTTGCCTCCTCATAAGGATTAATGGCAATTTGAAAGATATAAAATAATTTTAAAATTGCGTTAATTCACTTCTGGTTAAATTTGCATTTTGGATGAAAATACAGAATGCTAACTTTATATAACAAGAACTGAATTTGGCATCCTATACTTCTATTCAATTACTGTGAACTTCACTCTTGCAGTGTCCAAAACTCATCAGTTATTTCAGAGAAAATACAAGATTTGGGGGTTCTTGTGAGGTGGTTGTGTGGAGAGGAACCCCCTATGCAGGATACACTGATTAATATATAGGAACCTACATAAAAAATTGTGGTTATATTTTGGATTGAACCCTTGTTTACTGCGTCTTTATAAAGAGATTGAGATATGTGAATGAAAAACACCACACAAGAGCTTGTTAGCAATAGGTTTGCCTCACAGTCAGTGTGGGTTGAGAATCAGTTTCTAATGTGTCTGTGGATTGCAGGTCTCCTCTTAGTTCAGCTGTGTTCTTGCATCAGAGAGCTCGGTTGTACCTGCACCATTCCTGGCCACTGTACACCCTCATTTTAAGAAAACTCACTTAAAAGAGATGCCACCATTTCCCCAGGCAGTTGCACTGCTCCCATAGTCAAATATCCAGAAAGTTTTCAGAACATCTAATCTAATTTAAACACTACATTTTCAAAAATACTCAGCTTTTGTTTTTTCTTGTCTTATCCTCACTGTACAAAGAAAGCAGTTCAGTACCTTCTTCATTTCACTTTTTTGTACTTGAAGGTTTATATAATTCTTCTTCCAAGCTGTCCTTTATGATGTAGTGAGCCTGAATATTTTTAGCTTTTTTATTTGGGTGAGAGTTTTCTGTGCCTCTGATCTCTGACTGGGAAGTTCAAAGGGCTTAATTTCTTGCTGGATCCTTGGTCTCAGGAGCCATCATCACACTGTGAGAGGGGAGTAGGAGTTTTGTGATGTTTGCCTTGCTGTTCTTTATAAAAGATGGCTTGATGGCTCTTGATGGCTGTTCTTTATTAAACGAGTTATGGCGAACCCTGGCTCATTTGTTACAGCACTAGATTTTGCATCACTGAAATCAGTAATATTTTTAACTCTGGTGGGCCTTGACACTCAAGGACTATCTGGTGTCTTGGACTATTTGATCTTTTTGAAATCTAGTTTACATCTTGTATTAATATTTTTGTTACTCCAGGGTCAAGTTGATAATAACATCTGAAGCACATAGGTTGTAGCAAGTAGAGCTGTATGAACTTCAGTTTTTTAGTTCTTCAGGTGTCATTGGAGCATGGCAATAATCTGTGGTTTGAAAGGCCCATCAGCTTTACTTATATGGGTGCTGGGACAGGAAAAGACAATTGATAATTGTCTTTTTTTTTTGTCTTTTGTTCTTGATAACGTCACTGTCATTCTGTCCCTGACCCTTCTGTGGGCTCACCCTGCAGGACACTTGCTTGGCAGTTCCCCTTCTATTCCTGGCTTGTGATAATTAGTGAAGTTGCATCTAATTTTCATTTTTGGGTCCCAGTGCCTGAAAACTCTGAGGTTAGGTTGATAGGTGCATTGGGGAAGAAAAAATTGACCTGGTTAATTATCTAGTTTACAGGCATGTGCCCAGTAAAAATGTGTCTTCACTTAAAGAACTTAATCTTGACTTTACAATGCTTACCTCAGCATAAAAGAGTAAAGTGAAAGCAGAGGAAATTTTGGATGCACTGGGATCAAAACAAAAATTTCAATTGGTTTAACAAAAGCTGAATGTGCAGTGCCAGCTACAGTGCTGTCCCACGTGGAAAGCATGGGAAGAGACCCCCCAAAATGGCTTCAAAAAAGTTTAAGTGTCATTTTGCCCATTTTTTTATTGCATGAAATAAATCAGTCATTACTAATTTCAGCTCTGCAGTGGTTTGCCTTCTCAGTAGTTGCTTGAATTTAGATGTTTTATAAGAGAGTGAACTCTGTAAATTATAAATAACTCTGTGAGCTCCATAAATAACACAGCTTTGTTTCACTGGTATTTTCTAATTGTATTATAAAGAAGTAGCCAAAGTATCTTATGTTCCCTCCTGAATCTGAGATTTGTAAACAGTAGTTGCTGCAAACTACACAGAAGGTTTCTTAGAAATATAGGCAAGATATATATTCTAATTTATATATATATATATATATATATATATATATGATTATAGTCAATTTCTATATTATAATTTGAATATTTATCCTATTACTGACAGAACAGTCTTGGGGCATTGGTAATAGGGTTAATGGCAGATAAATGAACACTATTGCTGTACTTCTCTGTCTGCCTGCTCCCAAAGCAATAAATTAAATCCAGAAATGGTTACATGTTTTTCTGTAGAGTTAAAGAAAAGCGTTGTTTCAAGATTAATCCTGCCAAACCGAAAAACTGTGGTGTTACTTATTTGTCTCTGACCTAAACTTGCATTATGCTGTTCTTCACAACAGAACATGGCCAAGGACCATGAGTGTCCTAAGTGGTCTGGCTCTGAATGGTCAGTCCTTTTCTCCAAAATAGACAGCTTTAATTTTATTACCTTTCCTTATTCATTTCTGTTTCAAAAAACTCTGGATAAAATTGTAGGGACTTTTAAAAAAGTGGGATCAAACCTGTAGGTGTGCTGTGTTGAATTTTAGTTGTCTTGTGAATACAAATAGGCCTATTTAAAATTTTGTCATCTGTCTCCAGACTCATTGCAGTAAGTCTTTTAAGGGGGGTTTTGGAAATTTCCTGCTGTGCGTGAGAGAATTCTGACAATTGTTAAGAGATGAAAAACTGAAAAGTGGAGATGTGTGTGAGGCAAGTCCTGAAAAACTAACATTTGACCTTGAAAGGGGGTATGCTGCAAGACAGAATAAATGGGTTAAATATCTCTGTCTTAAATGTTTCCTGTTTATACTGCTGGAATATGCATGCTTTCAATGCAAAATCAAAGCCAACAACTCCTTTCTATTAACATACATTTGCCATTTCCCTCGGTTATCAAGAGCATATAAAAATAAGACCAGCTTAAGATGCATATTTCATGTGGAAGTCATGTGCATGAAGGATGCACATGGCTTTGGAAGGATTTTCGAAGCTTAAGTCAGCTGTTTGATAGAGAACCTCTGCATTCCTGCTGTAGAGCTTATAAACTTACAGACAGATCCTTTGGACCATGAACATAGGCTTTTTTTGAAGCAAGTTGGAGCCTGTAATAGAGAAGGTCCTAAATGTCATTCTCTTCAGGAAAACTAAATAAAACAGATGAGCGCTGTGTCAAGTATTTATAAGTTCCCTCTGTGCTCCCTTATCATAAGGCAAAATATAAATACAGTAAATTCATTTGAATTAGGGCACTTGACAAAAAAATTATTGTTGAGATGTGATTCAGAGTTTGATGTTCTGTTGGTAGCTGAGGACTTTGTTCTGAAGGGGTGGTGTTTAATCCTCCTTGACCCCTTCCTAAATCAGCTGAGCACTGAGAAAAAATCACCTCTGGTGAAAAATCACCTCACTTCTGACAAAGAGCATCCCAACACCCAGGCATGGCAGAGAAACTTGAGGGCAGGGAACTACTACAGTGACACAGACTGGCATGTAAAAAATCATGGTTAAATACCTCGGTATTTAACACCCTGAATTCCTCTTTTCTTTATCTCCTCTCAATTCCTGTGGTTTTACTGCAGTGATCAGTGGATATGCAAATGTGAATGACCTAATTACTTGTGAGGGGAGGTGTTTGATTCTTCCATTTGCTCTTCCTTTATTCATTTAGCTGTTTACACAGAATGTATCTGGGCACCATGAGTGCTGTAAACCAGGCAATTATATCAGTGACTTGTGTAAACACAGATTCTTTTTGTACAGTGATGCTCTGGATTTAAACTTTGTGTGTTCATTAACTCAGTAATTCCTGTTAAATATGGGGTCTTATTTATTATTAAATTAGAACAAAACAGACCTTTTGCCATCTTTTATAGTGATTTTAGAAGTTATTCGTGGAACAGCACTTTCTAGAAAGTACACATAACCATCCTTATGATTTCAATTTCTTGTTGCATGCCAGTATTCTCAAGATGTTATGAGCTGAGCTCTAGAACCAGATTTGATAAGGAGTGAGTGGAAATGATCACAAAAATTGCCCTGGGGTTTTCCTGGTATTTCTGGAAGCACGCACTGCAAAATGCATGGGAAAATCATCATTGTTAGGAACTGATCAGCTTCAGAGTTTCTTACTGCAGCTTTCAGCCAGATGCCAGAAACTCTTGCAAATCAACACCGGGTTTGTGGTGTTAAAAGCCTGCCTAAGTGAAGAGATGAGTAATTACAAGTGCATTGTAAATAAAGTGAAGGGCCTAGCTGGAGGAAAAAGTCAAATTAGCAAAAGTTGCTGATAAAGAAATGGGGGATTTCATCAAGGGATCCATTTGTCACCTGTAAATTGAGCTCTAACAGCGAGCAGCTGCTTAGGTCATCCTTTAGGAACTGCTGTGGGGACTGATCCAGCAGTCCTGCCCTACCAGTGGGATACACCCACTCTGCTCCAGTGGATTACAGGGTTCTGGAGGGTTTACAGAAGAACAATTGTTATTTTAGATCTGGGACTAGCTGTCGTGACCAAAGACACCTCTGACTCAATGGTAACTACTGGATATCAAATTTGGGAAAGGGTTCTTGAAAAAGAACTGTTGAAGTTTTCTGAGCCCCATGTCAAATGAGAGTTATTTCTGACATTTCAGTTGGTTAAAATGTGTTTGGTTGCACCCAAATACCCAAAACTTTTGGAAAGGAGAGCAAGGTACATTATAGGAAAGAGGTTAAATCTGGCATTACTCAGTGCAAAGACTGAGGTTGAGGGTGCAGTGGAGCATAAATATTTGAGATGTGGTGCATAGACTGTGGTCTCATTAAGAATCCCTCCTGCTGGTGTGCAGCCCCTCCTCAGTTTTTTACAGCAAACCTGTAAAATAGTAGGGGTGGGCTTTGGATGCCATGGTTTGCTCTCAATTTGAAGTGCCTGTTTTGATTAGTGTTGTTTTTTCTCGTGAAGGAGCATAAATGGCCATTGATTTAAACGAAACTGGGTTATATTAAATCAACCATTAAGGCAATCATCAGGTCTCAAAATCCTCAAGAAGATTTTTTTGTTTTTCTGTTGGCCCTTAAGATGCTTACAAATGATGCAGCGCCACTTCACCTCTTACAAATGGCCTGCCTAGCTGAACCAGGAACAGCCCCGTGTTCCTGACAAAGCAGTGATTTTGAACCAAGAACAGGCTTTGGTAATTAGCATTTGGCTGGTAGTTACCGTCTTTTTCACTCAGAAGCTTCCAGAGTTGGGGGGGGGGGGGGGGGGGGGGGAAGTTGTAGACTTTGTGAAGTCATTAATGCTTCTCTGTGCTGCCAGCAGATGTTGATGAGTGCACATCAAACCCCTGCTCCAATGGGGACTGTGTCAACACACCTGGTTCCTATTACTGCAAGTGCCACGCAGGTTTCCAGAGAACTCCCACCAAGCAAGCCTGCATTGGTAAGAGAACTGCTCCATGTCTGCTGGCATTGCAGATGTCCTGACCCCTTGCATCAGACTCCATTTGAATTTGAATTTGAAAGATAGGCGTGCAATTTCAGTAGATCCCAGTGTTGAATTGGTTCTAGATTTGGGCTGCCACCTCATTTGTTTTGTTGTTGTCTTTTAATGTTTACCCATTTTTCTGGAATATCTGTCTGGGGAATTTCCCAGACAGGAGTTCTAAAAAAAAAAAAAGTAAAAATTGAATGACAGGTGCTTTTTTGTGTATGCATGCAGATGAAAGTATTCATCATATTTTAAAAGTATTCATGAAGAAAATGCAAAGCATCACAACATGTAGCATTTGCTGTACATGTCTGTAAAAATATTATTTTTCCCTGATGCAAGGAGACTAAATTCCTAACTTACTTTTGAACTTTTTTCTAGGTAATGTTTAAGTGATGTGCCAGTATTTTTCAAAGCACTAATTGCCTCCCGAATGCATTTTTATCTTAACTGTAGTTCTCTGTTTGTGCAGGATTTCGTTTGTTTGGCTGGGTTTGTTTTTTCTTCCCCTTAGATATCGATGAGTGTGTTCAGAATGGCGTTCTTTGTAAAAATGGGAGGTGTGTGAACACTGAGGGAAGCTTCCAGTGCATTTGCAATGCTGGGTTTGAGCTGACTGCAAATGGAAGAAACTGTGTGGGTAAGGGCCCTTCTGAAGAATGGGGCAGGCATTAGCTTGGTGGTTCTAGAAATTGTGCTTCATACTACAGGTGAGGATCACCGAAGATTACTTTTTTGAAATACCGTGAACTTAGAGGCCTTTAATTCAAATAGTTATTATACAGAACCATATGATCTCAAAGAAAATTTGAGGTGACTTTTGTTTTTCAAGCTGCACCTCTACTCAAGAGTCCTAATAATAATGTTTTTCCATAAAGCTTCACAGCAAATGATCCATAAATCAGCGTTGCTGAAGAAAACACCTGTTTCTAAATTTGGCTGCACAGCGTGAAGAAAAAAACTTGCTAGATAAACAACAAGCTTAATTCTCTCAGGCGATGGAAGCTTTTTATCCTCTCATGTATGAAAGAAAGACACACCCTGTCCTTTCATACGCAGCCTGCTGAAATATGCAAAGCAACAGATCACAACATGAAAAATTGCTGCTTTTTCTGTGGAGTGAAAACTCTTGAGATACTTTATCAGAGTTATGATCAGAAATTGATCCTCAAGGGAAGAAATATGCCACATCAGTCCTCACTGATCATTTTCACTGTGTTGTCTTCTGGAGGGTGAGAAACTAAAAGCAATTTTCTTTGCAATGTTTTGTAGACCACGATGAGTGTGCCACCACAAACATGTGCTTGAATGGGATGTGCATAAATGAGGATGGGAGTTTTAAATGCATCTGTAAACCAGGATTTGTCCTGGCTCCAGATGGACGTTACTGTACTGGTATGTGAAATCTGGGGGGATATTGATGGAAAATGGCTTTCACTGTCTGCTCATCCCTGCAAGAATGGCAGTCTGCTAACATGGATTGATTCAAAGCCATATAACACCTTGCTACTCACTAAAGTAGATTTCTTTAGCTGCCTGGAAACAGATCCTTAATTTACTGAAAGAAGTACTTAATAGTGTTAGGAAAGCCACAATGATCAACAAATTAGCTTCTGAAAAGTCTTGGAGCATTGTAAATGCATCAAAATATTCAGGCCCTTTGTGAAATGGTAAAGTGAGCAGCAGTATGGTAAATTTAAGGTGTTAGAGAGATTCTACATTGATGAGCCCCACCCACATACACATATTTTCCACATCATTTTTCTAATAATTCAGAGTGCTTAGCACTTGAGTCATTTTACGGGTCACACAGCATTGTAAACTTCTTAAAGTGCAATCACTAAAAACTTCTATTAAACATTTTAAGAATACAGTCTGATTTAGCTTCAGTTTCAGCAAACTAATTGAAAATACTTGTTGCCGCCCACAGAGGTATGTTTGGACTTAAGCTACTTCTAGCAAGTAATCTAAATTGTTAGTCTTCTGATTTGAATTTTAACCATTTCTACTAGTTGTGCTTTTCTTAATAACATGCAGTTGTGCTTAAAAATTGATGACCACTTAAAAGTTCTTTGAAATTAAAATTAACCATCATAAGGATATTTTATGTCTAGTGCTCTTTAGCCATACTTTAAAGAAAAATTGAAATACAAGCTGGACAAAGGGGAAGATTTGTCATTGATTTTGCTTAATGTGGAATATGAAGTACTTCTAATCCTAAAGTTCTTCTGCATGTTTTGGGGATGTTTTGTTTGTTTGTGCAGCTGGAATTTTGGTTATTCCAAGATTAAATTTTTATTAGAAATAAAACAAATATATTGTTATCTACTATCATAAAGTAATTTGATAATGTTCTGAAACTATTAGCTGTAACTTTGCTTAAAAACAGATTGATTGCTGAAGTGTCTTGCCTCCTCTTAGATATTGATGAATGCCAGACATCAGGAATTTGCATGAATGGCCATTGTATAAATACTGAAGGCTCATTTCGGTGTGATTGTCCTCCTGGCTTGGTTGTTGGAGTTGATGGTCGTGTGTGTGTAGGTAAGTCAGATTTATTCTTTTCTCTTCATAGAAAAACAAGTGGAATTATCAGGTTAATTAATTATCGAATGCATCAAATTATTTCCTTCTAAATAATGTTGATATCAAACCACAAACAAGATGCAAGCCCATAATCCTATTGTTAAAAGACAAGAAATTAATTTTCTCTCTCCAATGAGGCGGTACCTCTTGTTTACCTGTTACTCATATAAGAGTAAGCTTAAAGTGCCTGCTCTGCCTGGCATCTCCTTTTGGTTTTGAGACATACCCTTTCTAGTCTGATGAAAAGTAGTATTTTGCCATGTAATCAGCCTCTTATCCTCTCAATTGGTACTGGTTGGAATTTAAGAGATTCTTCACTAAGCTCTGCTAGGAGCTCTAGCATATCTTCAGGGAGCTCGTGGGACAAAAAGTGGATAATTTTCAAGCTGATGAAAATTATACTTAAAAAAGTATAGAGGGCAAGAAGTATTCAATTCCTTGTTCTCTGCTGATTGCTGATGGGGAGGGAGGAGAGGAATAAATATTTGACAGAGATTTCTGAGAGTTATGACACTGTGTGTACTTTGCGAAGTTCCTTAATTTAATCCACAGTCTTTTCCCTGTGTGTCTCAGAACATCAATTTTATATCCCTGAAATTCCTCCTTCCCCAGCTCCTGCATATGTCTGTCATCAGGCATGTTAGTGAACAGAGACTCTACAAGAATCATATTTATTAATTATTAATTAAAAATTAATGGCTGTTGTTGCTGATGGACTCATGGATGTTGCATCTGCCTTTGTCTTATCAGCATTTTTCCAGATAAAGGAAAAACAGCATCACAATGCTTTGGAGGTTCTCACACCAAAGGGATGGGACATACTAAATCCTCATGTTGCTGTTACCAGCTCATTTCAAATAACATTTCAGATGGTGCTAAAGTTCAAAAGTCTTCAAAATGAAATCTAGGACAAGTGTTTCTACCAAGTGCCAGCACAATCTAGCCCCTTCTGTTACCACTTCAGCTTTAAAAATGCATGATAAAAACTGAGGCTGTCTTAAAAACATAGATTCAAAAAAAGCTAAAACACATTCTCAGTCTCTCAGTTGGAGCACAGATTTTGTTGTTTTAAGTAAATTAAATGTTCTAGTAGGCAAAACTGTACTGAAGATTGAACCAACAAAAGCAAGTTGTGTTCCCTCCTGTGTGGTAGCCGAGTTGTTTTCTTCTGGTTTATTAAAAGTTTGGAGAAAAGCATTGAGAAGTAAAACAATGAGAAGAGGCCTGGTGTACTGTTTTAAATATTGGGATTTCACTGCTCAGTGGCACACCAACAAAACCAGATTTGAGTACAGGCTGTTCAGTACCTTTTTTGTGTTCCAAGTTGGCCTCATCTTTACGCCTGTCAGTGATACAGCTGCAAAGAATCAATACAGTACTCAGTTTTCTGTGCTTTCATTTACCTAATGTGTTGCCACAGTACTAGCAGCAAAAGGCTTGACAGGTTGGCCATCATCTGTGAACACCATTTATTTAGAAGTTACGTGTTGCACAGCTTTAAGGCTTACCATAAATGCTTACATTTTCAACAGGAAGTTCCCTTCATAGGACAAAAAATCTTAAAGCAGAATAATGATCTAGTTGGAAAATTCATTTAAAAAAAAGATGATGTAATTATTCCAGCCATAAAGTAGCATAGCAAATTTCAAATACTGCATAACAACATATCCTCACACATAACTTGAGAGCAGAATTTCCAAGCCAGTCCACTGTTCAGAATTGTGCATGTGTGT
The DNA here is from genome assembly GCF_037042795.1 of Molothrus aeneus. Classification (NCBI taxonomy): domain Eukaryota; kingdom Metazoa; phylum Chordata; class Aves; order Passeriformes; family Icteridae; genus Molothrus; species Molothrus aeneus. Next base: position 71,470,395 of record NC_089680.1, read on the forward strand.
TTATATGTAATCCACATGCTGTGTTAACTACAGGAATTCTGTGTCTGGCTATTCGATTCCATATATTGCATGATCTAAATAGTACTTTTCAGACATTCTGGCTGCTAGATGATCACTGGTAGTTTGAAAATTAATAACTTAAATTGGACATCTTGTAAGAGCATTCCCGCAAGTCTGCTTGGTAACCAGCAAGGAATATAAAATCTGAGAGCCCACAGTCTGGCTGCCCCCTCTTTCCCTGAGCCCTGTTTTACTTCTGAATAATGACCTTGATCCTGGTGAGAGTACACATAGAGAGGAAATGCTGGTATTATATACTTGTACTTAGTATTTATAAGTATGGCTGAGTCAATCACAAAATGTTATACAAGCTTAAAAAAGGTACAGCAAAGGGGAGCAAATGCTTGGAAAAGGAACAGTTACAGAGTTGTGGAACAGCTAGATAAATACCTGGAGCCAAACTTCCAATATTTGAATATTTGCAGGCTTTTTAGGTTTGGCTGTACTTCCAGCTGCAGCTCCATGCTTGGACACCTCAGCTGGCTCTGTGTGTGAGCATGTATCACCTCAGAACTTGTGCTGAGCTGTGGCTCCAGCTTCACACAGTATTGCTTGCTCTCTGCTGAGACACTTCTAATTACCTCTGCCCGGAGCCAGAGCCATCCAGGATAGACTAAATAAACTTTATTTTACCCTGGTAATTTTGTAGAGCCAAATGGATAAGTGTTTGTCATAAGCCTGATTTGACCTTCTAAGGCTCCTGGATGGGTGCAATGACTTTCCCTGAGTGTGGGTCAGACACTTTTCCACCTGATATTGACCACAAATGTGGTGATGATAATTTTTGTGGTATTGAAGTGCTACACTGCCAAATTTAAGAGTGTAGAAGTGCCATGCCTGGGGACAGGTGGAGAGTCCCATAAAGGGGTACCATGGGTACAGCAGCACAATGCTCATCTCTGATCCAGGGCAAAAAATAAATTCTTGGTGCTCTGGAATGAGTAGCCAAAGGCTGATCAAACTAAACATGGGGAGCAGCACAGGGTCATCAGTAAATGCAGACTCAGAACTGTTGTGGAATAGAGAACCTGAGCTTTGTGAGGTGCCTACAGCAATTGAATCATCCACAAAGAGCCTGTCCTTCTCATTCTTGCTCGTAGCACAGCCCAAGGGGTCCATTCTCCCTGTCACACAGTTGCTGTGGGAGAGCCAGCTTGGTTCTTCATCCTTCACAGGCTTGGTGAATCACTGACTGTGTAGGTCAGACTGTTTTCCTGTCACTGGGCATGAGATTGTCCCCAGGTTCTCCGTGTCACTTCACTAAAAGCACTGATGTGCACTGAGAGCACTTGGTCTCTTGTGCAGAGCAGTTGCTCAGTAAATCTGTAGCTTCCTTCAGCTACTTCCCACACTCCACATCTTTGAAGACTTTCCTCCAGAGTATTTCTTTCACACTTTCCCAGTCTTCTGTCCCTCTGCAGTCTCCCTTGGTCCCTTCTGTCCCTCTGCAGTCTCTGTTTCCTTCCCTTGACTTGCTTCTCCATTTCCTCAGACATATAACTAGGGAGAAACCTCCCCTTCTGTGATAGGGCAGTGATTGATTATTGCCCCCTTTGTTCATGGCAGAACTTGTCAGGGTGGCAACTGGACTTGTCTGAGATGGAGGGAAAGGATGTGATGCCTCTAATTATTTTGCAAAGTAAGTGAACAGAGATTTCTTGTGCAAAAGTGCTCAGCTATTTTCAAGCATCATAATCTTTTCCTGATGTCAAGTGCAAGCGAGTTGTACTGGCTTCACCTAGATTCTTGGCAAGGAAAGAAACCTCTAAAATCTAGGACATATGTAGCTGTGCTCCAGAACTATCTGTTCCATGGGATAGCAAAGGCAAGAGAAAACATTTATGTGCAGGCAGTACTGTTACACAGGAGCCAGCTTACAACACTCAAAGGGCCGACAGAACACATAAGGAATTGCCAGTTCTTATTTGGATTGGCCCTGGATATTCAACATTCACTGTAAAGCTTCTCATGCAACTTTCCTTTGTTGTTTTGGGGTCATACTTCAAGCAAGGAGCTGTCTGGATTCCCTCAAACTCGTTTCAGTTTCTGAGTCCACTCAGGCTCGTGTCCAGGCCACAGTGCATGGTGGTTTTACTGGGGGACTGTCAAGGAGCATAAATTAAAGCTGTGTTCTGTTCTAGTCCATAAATGTACCTGAAACAAAGAGTATTTCTGCAGCTCCTGTAGAATTTTAGGAGTGTTTATCGGTATCCTGCAGTTCTCAGCTATACATTTTTAGAAGGACTGTCCAATCTTATGCTTATTCAGAGGTCTCTAATACTATCCTGTAAGCAAACATGGGAAAAAACATTGAAGCTTAAAGAGACCAAAACCAGAAAAGTACAACAAAACCCCAAACAAATGTATAAAAAGCAGTCTCAGAGACATTCTCATAGTTCTTGGATAAGTATGGGAGATTAATATTCCTGTAAAGGTCAGTATTGAGATATGTCTTGTAAGACATTTCTTGCATCTTACTGGTCAAGGCTGTCAAATTGATTTATGTGATTAAATCACCTGTAAGATTGGCAGTGTGTACGTGGTGAGTTTTACACATGTGTGGTTGGCCTGTGTAATTTTTCTGCTGTCTAATTTTTGGACTGGTCTTTGGGGTTGAAGAACCTTTCAGGTGTTCTGTGTTTTGTTTGTGTGACAAGTGGTGGTTCATCCAGCCCACCATTTCCAGGCCTCTCCCCAGGGATGGCAGTTTAACTTCCAGTGTGTTTTTAATCACAAATCCCCTGAAGTTTCTTATAGTCTGGACAGTATCACTGCTTCCCTCACTGCCTAGCTGTGTGTAAAATTTGCTAGATTGCTTTTCCCAGCTGGATTTTGGGGCCTCTTTGGTTGTGCTAAACCAGCACTGGTGCCTGTTTATGTATAAACCTATTAAGATGGTCATGTCACGTAAATGCTGGTCTGAACAATCTGCTAAAATTGCACTTCTGTTCATGATTTTGTAAATACAGCTGGAGACCATGCTCCTCCTTCCAGTAGCTGGTACAATATCCCATATTATAATATAATACATATATACCAATATTTATATTTATATTATTTTGGGATATTATGGGTAATATGGGATATTATATTGGGATATATATATATATATATATATATCCCAATATAATATCCCATATTACCAGCCCTGTGCTGCTGGTGGGTTATCCTAGCTGAGGACCCATTGTGGAAGTCAGAGGTGTCTGTGGTACTTCCCAAAGGGAAGAATCAGCCACCACATGCTGATCCAGGCTGTTCTGTGTTTCTTACTGGCATATTTGTTGATGGATTTACAGAGCTGCTTTGGGGTGTGGGTCGCCTTTGCTGGCTCCTTTGGAATGCCTTTGAATTTAGTCACAATATCCTGGTTTAGGTGGTTTGAAAGTGCTTTGGGGAAAGCTCCAGGAGGCAACCACGCTGAGAATTGGCCTTGGTCTCATCAAGATTATTAAGGCAGTGCAGATGTAGCCAGTGTGACCTTTTTGTTAACCAAAAATAAGAGGCTTTAGCTTTTGGGATAGTATGCATACATTTAATTTTCAGCCTAAGGAAATAATTACGTCTTCCTCTGTCCTTTTCTTTAGATACTCACATGCGTAGCACATGCTATGGGGGCATCAGGAAAGGGCTGTGTGTCCGTCCCTTCCCTGGTGCTGTGACAAAGTCTGAATGCTGCTGTGCCAACCCTGACTATGGCTTTGGGGAGCCGTGCCATCCCTGCCCTGCTAAAAACTCTGGTAAAATTTTTTTGTTTCTTCAAGGGGTACAGTGAACATACAGACTTTAAACAAAAATCTTGTTGAAATCACATTGTTGATTTATTTCATGCCCTAAAGAAAAGGGAACAGGGTAAATTTGGGTTCCTGAATTAAATGTTTGCTATAAGTATTAATTCTTGCAAGAGAATAAGCAGAATTCTCCAATGAATCTGTAAATTTCCTGCTCCAGTCAATACAGCTTAAAAGAGCAGCCCATATTATTTCTAGAAATATGTATTTCATTTTATAAGAATCAATTGTTTAAGTAAACCTGGGAATTGATTTAAAAAAAAAATCTCCTGACTACAGAGCTGAGGTGATGCATCTTGGACAGAATTTCCATTTAGTACATTTAGTATTAATATTATAGCAGAAAACTATTTAGAAAAAAAAAAAAACAAGTAAAAGTGACAGTGTGATTAAAAGCAGTAACTTGAGAGGACAGTCATGTCAAGACTGTAAAAAAAGAAATCACCTGAGTTTTTAACTCTGGTCATCTAAGTTTGGTTTTGTGTGTATATATATATATATATATATATATGAAAGTTCAGGATGGATAACTAAATTATCTATAAATGGTTATTTCATGTGAACATTGGCATTTTGTGAGTTACATTGTGGAAAAATTACTTTGGGGAAAAAAAAAATCATGTGGGTTTAGTTTAGAATTAAAGAAGGTGAAATACTGGAAATAACATTTTCTTTTCCCCAACATCTCCACCTCAACTGAGCAGCTGAGTTCCATGGCCTGTGTAGCAGTGGAATAGGCATTACTGTTGATGGAAGAGGTATGTTGCATATTTTCTCTAATATATACGATTGTCCTGGTTTAGGGCAAATTTTGGGAGGAAATTTCTGAAGTGTTTTTTTTCTTGAAGGCAAATTTAAGCAGCCCCTCCCCCAAGAAGTTCAGGAGGTAAATTTCTTTCAGGAAAAGTGGATGACATTGTTTATTTAACAACATTTTGTTGATAACATCGAAATGTTGTTACATTGACATTTTAACAGCTGATTAACAATTCAACAATTCAGCATCATAAAGTCACCCCAGGACAATGATTCAAAGTTTTTTAAAAAAACCCTCAGAACTGTTTTTTTTTTTTTGATAACATACTACAGTGGAGTTTTAACTTCAAGATTAATATGTTAATTTTAGTATTTTAATTCTCAGACTACAATATTTGAATGTTGTCTAGAGGAAAGGGTGGAATTAACTCTCTAGAACAGTGGATTTTGCCTGACCCTCTCAATAAAAATAAGTCATCTGTTTCAGAGTTCTGACCTATGATTTTGTTTTCAGACTAGATATTTTTTCAGATTAGGCATAAAACAGTTCTCTCTCATTTGACAGGAGTCACTTGCATTTGCAGTTGATTTTCAGTCAGCTGGGATAGTAATAGAGCAGTTTTTCACTCCAAATCCAATGTTCACTCATGGATTGTTTCCATGGACAGATTGTATCTCTGTAGAGTTAAAAACTGGAAGGGAGTTTAACTGAAAAAACCATATCCTTATGAAAAAAAGTCCTGAAAGTGACCACTTGCATTTAGTATTGGGAACTGTAAAGCTCCACATACTTTTCCTAGTGCCACAGAGACAGGGATTTTAAAAAACAGTGGCTGAGCCAGGTGTGAAGTAGGGGCAAAGCACGCTGCAGCTGCCAGATAAGTAAAATGGGTTGAAGAAGGAATAGGAGGATACAGGAACATAAAATTTATTGCTAGGTATTTGTCTGATGTGTTAATAATTATCCTTGTCAGCATTAAAGCTCCTGTTCTATGCAGCAGAAACAGAATAAGAGCTTCCATCATTACATTTAGCAATAGCCTAAATAACTTTTAAAACTAGGACTTAAATAAAATAAATTCTGGTTTTGTTCAGTACTTGTAAGTATCTGCGTATTTTTTTCTTCATTGTTTAGCATGCTGTAAACTTGTATGAATGATGTGAAATCCATGGAATTTATGAATTCTCTCCGTTTGCTTTCCAGTGAATTATATAGGGTCCAGTGAAGAATCTCTAAATCTCAGAGAATTAATGTCAGTATTCAGTAATACTTAAAACAAGCAGCATCCTACCATAAGAATTTGCATGCAGCCTGATGGAGTGGTTCATGTGTCCTTTTGGACACATGGAAAATGCAGTTTCTCACTAAAACATTGAAAAACTGTGCTGTCTACCAAGTGCATGACAAAGATCATTCATGTCTCAACTGAAGTCCTCTTTTGTTCAGGTTTCTAGAGCAAACACAGGGTTTTCTGTGCCTCTTGTACAGCAGCATTGCAGCCAATTTTCATGCTTCTGTTCCTGTCACTCCTTGTGTGGCTTGTCCCCAAGATCCAGACGTGTTTAGTGAGCTACAGAATACACTTTGCTCTAAAGAAAATACAAATCTGAAGTGGCGCGCCAAATCATATTTTCTTACAAAGTTTTTCAGGCGTCCCATAGCATTGAGTTTTATCCAGGGGTAGCATGGTTTTTTCCAAATGCATATGTGATTAAATGTATTAAATCAGTATCTAAACTGCACTGTGATTAAATAGGAAATGTTCTTTGCAAAAAGTTGAGCTCTACAAGTATAAAACAAGCCTTTCATGAAGTCACAGCTAGGCCAGCACCCTTTCTTTCCAGGGTTTGGGAAAGGAACTATTTAAAGTAATGGGCTTACCATATGAGAAGAAGGAAAATATTGAAAAACCCTCTTTTCCTCAGAGGCGAGAAGCATTAAAATTAGTCTGTTCCTCTTCTTACAGTTCATATGAATATTTTGGAGTTTTCCAACTACAGCAGAAACTTTATATAGAACTGTAAATTCAGGGTATATAACTCATCCATCATCCTGTCCTGTCTGTCTGAGAAAAAATTTAAATTTCCAGCAAGTACTTACAGGACTGAATATGCTGTAGTTTTGACCTCTGTTTTACTTATGTATTAGGAAAATTTATGTGTCAACTAGTAATTTATAACTTCTTACCTAGATCCTTAAACTACAGGCACTGGGTCCACAGGCTGGGTATTTTGCATCAAGCTTTTTGTTAACAACAGGTAATTCCCTGTCAGTTTAGGTTGGAAAGGATATCTGGAGATGATCCAACCTAACCTTCTGCTCAGAGCAAGGGTATTTTCAAAGTTAAACCATTTCTCAAAGCCTTGCCTGGGGGAATTTGGAAAATCTCCAAGGATGGAGTTCCTATAGCCTCTTTGGGCAGCTTCCTCCACTGCTTAGCCACACTCATGGTGAAGAATTGTTTTTCTGGTGTTTAATTTAAATTTCCACCATTGTATCTTGCAAGTGTTGTCTCCTGCCATGTCGTTGTGCACCTCAAAGATGTGCCTCCATCTTGTTTGTAATCATCTCTTAAAATCAGGGTAGTGCTGTTAGGGGTCCCTCTGATAATCCCTCTTTTCAGCTGAACAAATCCAGCCCCTTCAGCCTCTTCTTGCACCTCAGGCACTGATTCTGCTGAGGGAATTTAGCCACACTGACATGAGCTGTGTGTAGTTCAGGAGACACTTGGAGCACTCTGAGAGGAAAATTTCTTAATCCAGGTGATAGTTTAAACAGAGCTGAGGCATTACTGGACCTATTGATTACCAGCACAGATGAACTAATTAGTGATGAACCAATGCACTAATTAGTGATGTCCATACTGATGGCAGCCTGGACTGCATTGGTCATGCCCTGTTGGAACTCCTGCTGAATTGAGGGGTGTGAGCCAGATGGAGAGTAAAGTACCCTGAATTTCATGAGCATGAACTTGCAGTTGCTTAAGGCATCAGTGAATGGGATTCCCTTGGAAACTGCCCTCAGGAGGAGGAGCAGAACAGAGCTTTGAGGATGTTTTCCTGAGATCAAAAGAGCTCTCTGTTCACATGTGTAAGAAGTCAGGCAAGGAGGGGAAAGAGCAGCATGGCTGAGTAAGGATCAGGCTGAAGTGTGAGAAGGAAATGCAGTGTCAGTGGAGCCAGGGAAGAATGCTGTGAGGAACAGAGGAAAGCTGCCCAGATGTGTAGGCATGGGATTGGGAAAGCTAGGGCACTCTGGGGCTGAGTTGAGCAAGGAGTGCCAGGGCATAGGAGGCTTGAGGAGTGGACCCATGTGAAGTGGCCCAAAACTGGATGCAGTGTTCCGGGTTTGTCCCTCTAGTGTCAAATAAAGGAGAATAATCACCTCTTTCAGCCTTTGGGCTGCATCTGTGCCTTGGCTCTGACTGAGGGCCCTAGCATGCAGTGAGTCAGGTGTTGCCCACACCTCTCACAGGAGCAGGTTTGTCACAGCTGGCAGTGCCTGACTGTCTTCTGTTGCTGTGCTGATGCAGATATTAACGAGTGTGCTTTGGATCCTGATATTTGCTCCAATGGGATTTGTGAAAACCTGCGTGGCAGCTATCGCTGTAACTGCAACAGTGGCTACCAGCCTGATCCTGCTGGAACCAATTGTGTGGGTAAGTTCTGGTTGTTTTTTTTTTTTTTATTGTGGATGAATTATTTATCATTGTGTTGATGCTGGTTTGACCTGACAGGATTTAGGTCGCAAGACATCTGCTTCTTCAAGCTGCAATCAAAATGCAAAAAAATTTGGAAAATGATACTTTTCTCAATCTCTGCATAATTGTTACTCTTACTGTATATTTTGCATACTGTACATTTTTGTATACTGTATATTTATTGTGTTGCTGTTTGGGATGTGTAAGTAGGAGGTAACATTGCAGGTTTCACTCTCCATCTAATTAATTTTATTATTAATGAAATCCAGAGGGTTTTTGTTTTCTTTTGGGAATTCTTATATCCAGAAAAAGTGTGTCACACCACAAGGGCATTGTAGAATCATGTTGCTTATAGCCTTGTAATTTTAAGCAGAAAGGCAAAGTTTGTTTAAATTAAAAGCTAATAGAAATCTCTCAGGAACCATCAGGATGTCCAAAGTCTTGTCCTTAAATACTGTGTTTATTTTGGTAAATTATTGCTCTCTGCACTTAAAGATTTACTGACCTGTCCACTGGCAAAACTCCACCAGTTTTGCTGGGGAAAACCTGGTCTATAGCTGCAGTACAGTTTTCATATCAAACATTCCTTCCTGATGATGCAAAGGAAGCACAAAGTAAAGAAAGTGTCTCCTTTCATCTGCTTGAATAAAGGAACTTTACATCTAGCTACTTCCTAAAGCCCTAAATATTACCTTCTGGCAGGAAAAGCACTGCTGCAGAAAAGTTATTGGTGTTTTTCTTTTTAAAATGCTTCATGTATTCATTCTCCAAGTGGATTTTATTGGAAGGGGTTTTATTTAGCTAATTACTCTTGGGATTGGGTAAGTGCTAGTATAATCTATGTATTTACTTAATTAAAGATAAAGCTGACTGAATTTGAGGATGTGTTTATTCCTGGATAGAATTTTTCCATAAAAGAATTTAAGTGTGAACACTCAGATAAAAGGTTGAAAGATTATAATTAATGGCACAGTTTATGAGATGCCAGAAAATAGAAATGGTCATCAGTCAGAATGCAGACAGAATTTTTGTGAGGTCTGAGTGGGTTTAAAGCATAAACTGCATTATTCAGTATTTTACAGAGCTTATCCCAACAGATTACAGTCCAAATCTGAAGTTATTCTGTGAGATTCTAATGAAATAATGCATTCATCACACTGCATAGCTGGGGCCAAAGGATTTTATGACAACAGGCTCAGAATTGCTCTTGAAAATGTCAGTTTGCAAATTTATCCTCCTTTCCTTGGTTGAAATCAGATGAAGTTAGATTAGGGACAGGTTAGGAAAGAAGAGCTTTTTTAAAATTTATGGCTGCCAGACATAAATCTTGGATTCATCATTTGGGGAAATTTAGGCTTTGTTGTCTGAATCCTACAGGAATAAGCACAGCTTGGAAAATCTGAAGAAGTTGGGGTAACCAAAATTCACCAGATTGTAGTTATATTGCATTCTCACTTTTCTTCTATATTTTTAAACTTAAAAACTCTCTAAAAATCTGTTTAAGATTTCAGTTGCAATATTAGGTTTGGGAAATCAAGCAGTCAATAAAGAGGAGACAACCTGAAGCAGGATGAAATGTCATGTTTATCCTGGCTTATCTTATCAGTATTCTTTTATACACATTGGTTATTTTAACATGTGGTGAGCATTAAAGGAAAGGGCTTAAAATTATAATTTTCATCTTTCATAGAATAAATAGTAGGGCAATGAGGAAGACACATTATTTTTAATTAGAATTACTTTCACTTAGTTTAAAGGGAGTTCAAGGAATTCTGTTACTGTACCTAGTCAGTGTGCTTGATATCCTGGTCTTAATCATTTTTTTTTTAAATTCAGTGCTCCTCTGGAAGGGAGGTGTATGTGTACTCTTGAGATGGCTGCCATGCATCAACCGTACAGGATAGATTTTAATCCACTTCATGGATAACAAAAACAATTTTAGCCCATAAAAGAGAGAACAGTAATTAACACACTGCTGTGCCTGTGTTTAAATAAAAGAAGTAATTAAAATACTGTTTTCAGAGCAAATAGACCTCCATTAGTTTATATGGTGTAGTCATAGAAACGACAAAGATCATTGTCATTTGGCCAAGGTCAGGGTCATTGTAGGAAAACATAATTATTCTTTTGAGACTAACCATGATCTAATTTTTGTGTTTGCTAGTGAAAAAAACAAAAAAACCAAAACTTTAAAGGCAGAACAGAAATCTTTGCAGTAAAAACCTGGAAGTGAGCCAGAGCTTTACAAGCCAGAGCTGTCATTTTTGGTCATGGTCTGTCTCCTGTCCCTGCAGACATTGACGAGTGCTCTGTGAACGGGCTGCTGTGTGACAACGGGCTCTGCCGCAACACCCCGGGCAGCTACAGCTGCTCCTGCCCCCGGGGTTACCTGTTCAGCTCGGAGACAGACACCTGTGAAGGTGAGGAACCTGCACGTCCTGTCAGACCTGTTGCTTGTTCTGCCACGTCAAAGCGAAACCGTCGCGGGAGCGATGGCAGACACCAGAGGAAAAGGGAGAGCTGTGATGTTGAATAAATCTCCGCATTTCTCTTTTTATTTCCCTGCTTTTTACTGTGTTGGGTGTTGCTGTTGAATTTCTTTCAAAGTAATAATTTAATTTGATGTGATAATGTTTTCCTTTGCTTAGCTACAACATTTTTAGCCTACAATACGTGGTTGCCTTTGATCACATAGTAGGAACACCACATCTGCCATTTAGGGAAATGCATCTGTCTTGATCACAGAGTCTCCTTTTTCTTTTCTCCCTTCTTCTCTCCCTTCACTCTGGGGTGATAGTTAATTCTAGATCAAATCCTATTATCTGTGATGCATTCCAGACCCTGTGTGTTACTGCCCAGTAATACTAAAATTGTCCTTCATTTTTTCAGTACAATCCAAATTGCTTTCTTCATAAATAGTAATATTTATAAATAGTAATATTTATAAATAGTAATATTTATAAATAATCTTTCTAAATAGTAATATTACTATTTATGTTAGTTAGTACTTCAGTGTTAGTTAATACATTACTACAGATGTTAAAGCAGCAAAAATGTCGTATAGCAGAAACTAATGAGCAATTTTAGTTATTAAAAAAAAAAAACACGGAAAAATGTACCAAAAAAAGTTAAATTAGAAGCATTAGCTTATGTGCCAGCTCTTAATTAATATTAGGAGATGTACAGTTTTACTGGTCTTCTCCTTTTTTTTTTTTTATTAGTTCCACAGTAAATCTCAGTATTTGTAATCATTAGGAAGTTTTTATAGTAAATGGTTTTGCATTTCTTTGAGTGATGGGGAAGCTGTAGTTCTTCGTTGCAAAACACTTGTTATGTGAACCAGTGTAATCATCCAGATTTTTCTGAAGTGGTGGAAGATATTACTGTCCTCAGCTCCTTATTATTATTGATCATGTAGAAGTTACTGCCATACAGCTAAGCAAACACATAGAAAGGAAAGTAGAAATTTTTTAAATTCTGGCAGTATAAAATCATTCACATGTTTCACACAAAACGTCTTCACTCCTTCTATGCAAAAGAAATTACATTCCTTTATATTTTAATACATGTGGGTTTCAGAGGACCCCTTTGGAGGTCAGTTCTTGCTCTTTTTGAATGTTACAAATTGGTACCACTTGTTCAGAGTGGGGCTTTTCTTGTGTCAACCCTCATGGATTTACAGAGCTTTCTGTGCCAAGCTGTCTCAGTGCCTACCTGTGCTCAGGAATTTATCCTCCAGGGTCTGTGTCTGTGCACTGCAAGATTTCTGTCTGTGAAAACAGTTTACTGTGTGCCCTTAATGCACATGTTTCTTGAGGCATCTTCCAGACAGAGAAACTGATGCAGTGTGGTCAGGGGAGGTGCTCACTACCAAGAACATCTGAGCATAAAACACTGACCTAAAGCTGGATGGGTGAGAAGCCAGAATGCAGACAACCCAGCCAGTCCTGTTGAAATAAAATGTATCTGCATTTTCAAACAGTAAACTTGGATTTATTTCTTAATGGTAATAACACTATTATTATTAATAATCTTGAGTCTTTGTCCTTAAATTGACATCTAAATTTAGCCATTGCGGTAAAAAAAGCTGGTCAGGAGGGGTTTTGTGTAAAAGTGCCTGTAAAACTATTAAATGTTGTGGTTTTACTCACATTGGCTAGGCAGTAGCAATGCTGGGTTGGCAGCAGAGAAAGAAATTACTCTCTTTCTGCACAAATCCTGTTTCTCATAATTCGTTTTGGAGTTGTAAGTTCACTGGTTGTAAAAACCTGCTGTAGTCAGGAGCTCTGTGTTGAGCACTGAAAATGCTCTGATGCTTCTTAGTCACCAAGAAATTTTTAATATGACTCTCATCAGCAAGACTCTCTTCTTCTCTGAAGAAACAACAAAATTCTTGTTTTGTTTGTAGTTCAGTTGAAATTTTTTATCAGTTTGTTGCGAGGAGTAGGAGACTTGTTTGAGGCACCAGAGTCTATGAAAGTTGAGATTTTTATGACAAGCTCCATGGTTTAGTTTGTGTTTCCAGTGACATAACTAGTTAAATGTAAACCAGATGTGCTTTGAAGTTCATTTCCAGGAATGTACAGTGGACTGTTTCAATTTTTCTTTCTCTGACGTTTACAATGTACACTCACTTCACTTAAGAGAAAAAAAAAATTAAAACACACCTAAATAAATATCTTCATACATAGCAGGTTTTATTTTACTATACAGAATAGTGTTAAAATCTATTTGGTTTGTGGCTTACTCTTTTAAAAATTACCATTTAGTATTATTATGAGAAGCTGTAGGGAAGCAATTTCAGGAGCTTGTTTACATTGTGCATGTGATACTTTTTCATTTGATTCAGCAGTGCACTAATGCTGATATGCACTTAATATCATTTAATTTTTTTTTTTTTTTCCTGGATGGCAATTTTGGGATGTAGTCAATGCACTATTATCAGATAGCACTATATTGCTATCCAAATTTATTTGGCTTGGGGTTTTGTTTCTTTTTTTCCTTCTTACTTAGCATAGTGCTAAAGTATATGAAATGCAGAAAGGCCTGGAGCATGGCCCATGAAGCCAAGAGAGCTGACTCTACTTTTCAAAAGGTGTTGAAAGGTTTTGCCCCTCTATCTCCACTTACTCCCTTCTTTGGTTGTAGTTTCCGGGACATTGGCTTCCAGGTGTGGCCCTCAATTATTTTTGTCAGATTTTCATTTAAACTCTGAAAATTTGAAACAAAAAGATGTCTTTTCTTAGAAGGAAACTGATTGTAATCCTGCCTTGCTAAATGCCAAAGGGAAAATCAAAGATAGGCATGACAACCTCATGTTACTCCCATAAATGTGCAGCAGTTTAACTTTCATGTATCTTCTTGAAGTGATGATTTGGACAGTGACACCTGTCTGCTTTTCACTTTGTCTTGCACATTGGTTGTGCCTGTGCAAACCTCTGTGTGAGGTCAGCTGACAGTGTGACACTTCACATGAAAATCACCCATTTTCAGCTTTAAGTACCTTCACAGATGATACCTGGTCCCTCATGGAAATTTCTCTCACGTTGCAACTTATTTAAAGAAGGGAGGAACACTTGTGATTGTTTGGACGGGGAATACATCACTTCAGTTTTGTTAGTTTGTCCTGTCTTTTCAATTTTTTCTCACTTTTTTTTTTAAGCTAGACAAACTTCTGAAAGCAAGATGGCAGATGGAGAGGAAGCAAAAGTGTGTCTTTGTCTCAGAGCATTTCCATTCAGAGGATTATTTGACATAAAGTAGATACTTAAGATTGCTTTTTTTTGTGTGTCAGAGTGATTTATGATTTTAGGGACCACTTTGGTTTCTCTGCAAAAGCAGCAGAGAGCCCTCCCCACCACCAGGTATTGCTGGCTGGGGAAACCAGAGAGTGGGAAGCAACAGAGTCAGGGAGCATTCCCTGGGTGATAAAAACTGAGTTAATAGAGTATAAAATATATCCACAGGGAGGAGAATTGCTGGTGAGCACTCCAGGATGCCAGCTTGGATGCAGAGGGACTTGGAGCTTTTTCTGTCAGAATTAACAATGAGACACATTGTCCTGACCTGATAAAGCCTCTTAGATCTTACATCCCTGTGTCTGTGTATGATTAATCTGTAAAATGGGCAATCCATAGCTTAAAATCAGGCTTCAGAAACATAAAGCTCTGTCATTGCTCAGAAAGTTGTTGACAGTCAGAGCCAAGTCCTATTTGCTCTTTGTAGATAAGTCCATTAAGTAAAGGATCTGTAGAAGCTGGCTTTTAAATTAAGTGCTTGCTTTTGGCATGAAGAGAGATACCACAGTTTCTAAAGTTTACTGATTTTGGGCATTTTTATCCTCTCTCTCTCTCTCTCTCTTGCTTTCTTTTTTTTATCTTTTAATTAATACATTCCTATTATTATATGTGTTTAAATACCTGTTGCTTCCTGTGATGCACATCTCTGCTGAAAGGAAGGCTTGATGCATCATAAAAAAATAGCAAATTGTATCTCTTAGAAAACTTAAAAAACATACAGAGGGCATTTCAATTTGTCTTGAAAATGATCTCTTGATGCTATTAATATCTCTAGTGCTTAGCTAGATACTACATTAGGTTATAATTAATTTAAATTAAGATGGTTTAATTTATAGATATTACAAGATATTCCTGAAGCACTGCCAGCAAATATAAACAAGCACTAAACATTTTTTACTTCAAGCCTGCCAAAGGGAACTGGTTGGATTAGAATGTATAGCTTGATTCAGGATGCATATAAAAAAATTAGATTAGTTGAGTTCAGAAGAAAATGGTGGATATGCATCAACAGTTCTTCTTGGAGTGAATGTGTGTTTGCATTGTTTCAATCTTAAAACTGATTCCACTTAAAAGAAAAAAATCAGCAAATAATGCTGTCTGCAGGGGTCCTCTTCTTGCATGTGAACAAGCTTAAAAATCTCACAGGGATAATAAACAGGATTTTGGGGTTAAAGAGAAGTACCCTTTACAGTATTCCAATTACAACTGCTATTTCTTCGGTGTTTCCATAACTAGAGAATTGCACCCAGCATTGTGATATTTTGCTTCTGACAGGGTTTTCTTAATTCTTCTTATGGGGCCATAAATGGCAGAAACAATGAGGGCTTTGTTTGTTCTCTGCATGGTGTGGCTGGGAATGCATTTGCATTCTGTGAGCAAAGAGTTTTGTTTTCTCACGGGACAGTTGTAATTGATGCTGGAGAACTTCATGGCCAATGCTGTTGGAAATTAATTGTCCTTGTAGAACGGGGCCATTTAATTAGCACCTCCAAAATATGTGTACTTCAAAATACAGCCTACCTGTCTGTCCCTGTACCTTTTGATACAAAACTTGCTGGGAGGAGAGGAGGGGCAAATATTTCAGGCGGTCCTGGTCCCTCACAGTCCCCCAACAGCACTTAGAGAGTATAAATTACCATGGAATACTTCCCAGAGGCACTCTTTAGTCCTAATAATGCCTTTTGTTTCTGGATTACAGATATAAATGAATGTGAAAGCAGCCCATGTGTCAATGGTGCCTGCAGGAACAACCTTGGGTCCTTCCACTGTGAGTGTTCATCTGGCAGCAAGTTGGACCCTACAGGACTGATTTGTATTGGTGGGTGTTTCCTCCTTTCATTTTCCCTTTTTATTAAAAAAATATATAAATTTATATACATATATATTTATTTATTTATATTTATATATATAGATACATATTCTACATGTATCTAAAAATGTTAGCATCCTTTGAGGATTCTTTTGGGAAAAAAAGCAGAATGCTGCAGAGGTTTTATTGGAGTAAGCAGCAACAGCTGTCTGCAGGATGTCATTGCCATTATTTTTGAAAACCATTCATTAATGTGGGTTTTTTTTCCCTTGGCTTTCTAAGAAAATTCAAAAGGGTTGTATTCTGCTGTACTTTGCAGGTGTTTATAAGCTGCCATTGTTTCATATTATTTGTATAGCATAATTGAAATTATTGCAGGATATGTGTGGTGCTCCAACTGATAAGTGGTCATGAATAAGTGGGTGTCATTATTAAGTGGGTGATGCTAATCTTAAATGTTACTTTTGTTTTCATATGGATTTGTTTGGCATTTTTCATTCAAATTTTCTTGTCAGGATTTTCGTAAGGAGGAAAAACGAATGCAAAGACTCAAGCTCCCATTTAATTATGGTATTCTTCCATACCTTAATGTGTTTTTTAAGTGAATGTTACTTTTGTGCCTAAGCTTTCTCTTACATTTCCTTGTAGCATTACTGGCTGGTGAAGTTTATTATTGTTTTTGTAATTTTCATGTTATGCTGATTTCTTGATATAACCATGCTAAACATATGCTTTTTGTAACTCTTATTTTCAATCTTGTGTTCTTACATCCAAAGGGGCCACAAGTTCACAAAGAGCTCAATTATAACAATGTTCTGGATTTACTTTGCAAATGGTTTTTGTTGGATTGTTTACAGTATGAGGTCCCATTTGGCCTGAAAAGCAGTGACAAATAACATAAAATATAAACAAAAAAATTAGCTGAGTAGTCAGATAAAAACTGAAGAACAGGATCCAGCAACACACTGTGAGCCTAATCATTCGTTTTTCATGTTGACAAAAACTGTCTCAGGAACCATGTTTTCCCACCAAAAGTGCGAATATGTTAAGACAGAAGGGTCAGAAGTAGAGCTGGTGCAAGACATACAGATTTTTACTGCTAGAGCCCAGTTTTTCCACCTTGGCCAAAATTTCGTTGGCATTGGAAGCAATGAGAGGAGGGCAGGCTGGGTTATTGAAAACTGAGTGAGGGGCTGGAGATTACAGGTGACTTACTGTGTGGAAAAACTTAGAAGTGTTCTTATCAAATGTATGCCATTTTAAATCTCAAGCTTATTTTCCTGCAATACCCCTATAGAGAAAAACTTGAATATATTTGCCCTATTTTTTTTTGCAGATTGCTTCTGTAAAGCACTGCTGTAGCAACAGATACCTTATTCCTAAATATAAATAGTAAAAGTATAAATATAAAATAGTATTGAGGTTTAGGATTTTTTGTGTTCTGCATAGGAATGATCAAAATAAGGTAATGTCCAATTCTGACAAGTTTATTTTTACTTTCAAATTTGCTCTCATGTCAGAACCCAGAATCAGAACCACATTATTCAGCAAAGAAGTGAGCCATTTGTCTCTTTCTGTGGGCTTTCCTGAGCAGATAGAGAAAAATCCATTGCTCAAATTACAGTAATTTGCACTCAGATTTAAGCTCAAACCTTCAGCAAATGAGGGTTGTAGGTTCAGCAGTTACTAGATAAAAACTTTCAGCAATGATAGTGACATACTTTGCTTGCCCATGGGCAGCTTTTGCAATATTAAGACCATGCTCATGGAGGGAAAAAAAGAGGAGTTGTTTTTGAAGGATGTTTGAAATATTCAAGTGTTTCATTGCTATTTTGGGAATTGCCCATACCTCAGGGACACTGCCATTTGTGCTTTTTGAAATACACACTTTTACGTGCTTTTTACACATATTTTAGTTAAGATTTTTGGAGTTCATACAGTGCACAATAAGTAGGATGCCATCTGCCTGTATTATGCCTATATTCTTCTTCAAGTGTGAGTCAAAGAGATAAGAGCAGCAGAAAGAATGCTTTGATGTTGGATAATAACTCTTCCACCAAAGATTTTTGTCTGGACAAAAGAGATGATGCAAAATAAAGGAATATCCTGGAAAGGATAAGACAAGCAGACTTTGGCAGGATAGTGTGGATGCAGCTGGTGTGAGCAGAAGCACCTGCTAATTTGTAGAATTTAAATAATTTTTGAGATATTGGTTTTGATTTTTCACTCCTATAAAGTTGGCAAGTAAAAGGAAATAATATTGAGCTCTGTATTTATGCACCTTTCCAAGCATGCTCTGTCCCACATGTTTGAGGCCAATGCTAGCCTAAATAATAGAACTGTTTTACACTTAGCTGTTAACGAAATACCCTGCCCAATTTCTGGGGCTGATTTCACTCGCATTGTTGGGTGAGGTTTTTTCCCTGTTGCTTTAACCTAAGAAAGTTTGTGCTCCCTGGGGTCCACATAATTTTTTAAGATGACAACTTGGTAAGAAAGTTGACGCTGTTTGGAAGAAAATAAGTTGGAATGATTCTATTTTGAGCAAGTTGTTCCTGAGGATGAGGTACTGGTAAAATGTCTGGCTTTTTGCACATACAATGCATGTAAATCTTAAAGCCAAATCCTATTTTCCTTTCATTATTGATCAAACTAAATTTGTCTGGGTCACTTTGAACTCTTGAGTATGCACCTACTTTTAAACCCTGGCCAGGCTGAGCTCCCATTTCAGGTCTGACCTTACAGGCTGCTTTTGCTGTCTGATCACCAATCCTTGAGACAGGATTGCCTGTCTCAATAAATGTTGTACCATTTAGGAGTAACCTTGGTAAGGTAGGGAAGTGTAAAGGTGTTGAAGGTAAAACTTACAAAGTATGTACCTGATTTGAGATCTGACTGACTTTTCAAAGTGTAGCTAATGCAGCAGCAGAACCAGACCCCTAAAATAATACAGAACACTCCTACCCACCATGTTTTTGTTTTTGTTTTTTTTTTTTAAACTTTCTTACAACCTTGAAGGCTTCCCTTTGAAAGAGACAAGAACCACCTGCATTTCAGAAAGGGTTCAGGCAGACACCCAGGAAAGGGAGTTCTATGCTGGGATCTCTGCTTTTGTATATTTTAGATGGATCAGTCACTAGCTGAAAGAAATAAATATATCCACTGCAGTGTCTGGAAGAACCTCTGCCAGCTGTGGGACCTGGATTGTAAAATGCCTCAGGCAGTGTGGTTTGTTGGTCACTTTCAGTGGTAGTGCTAGCCCTTTACACTAAAATAAAATATTTAGTTTAGATAAATAGCACTATCTATCTAAACTAAAGTGTATACAAAATTACTCTAATGGAAGATTTTTCTTTTTAAAGAGAGCCTGTGCTCCCTTGGTACTCTGCCTGCTGGTGTCATGGATGTGGCATGCCAGCTCTTCTGGCTGTGACAATTCTGTGTTGTTTTTGCCTTCTGTTCTGCTGCAGACAGCCTGAAGGGGACTTGTTGGCTTAATATCCGAGACAGCCACTGTGAAGTCAACATCAACGGTGCCACGCTGAAATCTGAGTGCTGTGCTACTTTAGGAGCAGCTTGGGGCAGCCCATGTGAACGGTGTGAACTGGGTATGCTCCACCATCCTGCATCTTTTGGGAGAAGGGAATAAGTATCACTAATAGATTGTTATCATCTCTCTATATAAAAAAAAAAAACCCAAACAGAAAAACACCCCCAAAGAACAAAACAAAAAAAAACAAAACAACTAAAGTAAACAAAAAACCACCAAAACTAGCTCCCCTCCCAAAAACCTATGAAAAGAAGTTGTCTTCTTCAGAAGTTATCTATTTTAGAATTGTAATCTGCACCACCGGAGATCATTCTAATAACTTTGAAGCATACCAGGAAATAACATGTGAATAAACCTCTTAATGGCTACAATATGTTTCATCTCCACAAGGACTATGTATTGACTGGGATGGGGAGGTAAAGGACTAAAACAGTAAAGTGAAATATCTGGCAAAATTCATTTTTATGGTGTGGGCTGTTAACACTTTTTTTCCCAGCTCTTTTCGAACATGTAGCTCATGTACCATTATTGACTGCAGAAATAGTGCTGCTATTATATTTCAGGGCTAGTTATGGAAGCTGGAAGCAGCAATGCTAACTGTACTCTAGTTTATGGCAAAAATACTGATCCCCTTAAGGCTGGAAAAGTGCCACTGGCAGCTGAACTGGTGTCAAGATGTTTTAGCATCTCATTTTAATTGGAACAGTAACTGTGGGCACATGTATCCCCCCTGAACAAGCAGAGTGCAAGCAGCATCCGGCAGAGCTCTTAACTGTGCAGTGCAGCAAAGGTATTCCTTTGGACTTCAGGAAGCAGATGGTCAGGTTAGACTGGTAAAACCGATCAAAATCTAATCAATCTAGATAGATAATCAGCTCAGATTGGGTGAGTTTGGGCTCTGAATTTCCTATTCTGCAAGTAGTTAAATTACAGCAAGCTCTGAAATCATTATATGATGCTACATTTTCCATGCATCTGCTCCAGTAAGCTCATTGCTCAGATCC
This sequence comes from Molothrus aeneus, assembly GCF_037042795.1. Taxonomy (NCBI): domain Eukaryota; kingdom Metazoa; phylum Chordata; class Aves; order Passeriformes; family Icteridae; genus Molothrus; species Molothrus aeneus. The sequence goes on from NC_089680.1 coordinate 71,490,862, forward strand.
ATTATTAAGCTTTGGTGGGGAAAAAAAGATAATTGACGTGACTACAGTTTTAAATCTTCAGGCCTCTTGAAGGAATTTTACCTTTTAGCTACATGTGAGTGCAGGAACTGATCTGATTAGATGCTGATCATTTTACTAAGGAAAGCACATGAGAAAGTAACAGTCTAAGATTAATTTCCTCAACTATTCACTTGGTTTAAACATGAGTCAATAGTTTAAATATGAGTCAATACTTTTCTTGATTGAGGCTAGAGCACTCCCTAACTTGCAAAGTGAAATTATTAGCGAATTCTGAAGATACATGTGTTTTTAAATTTTCTGCTCCTGCCTTCCTGTCCCTCTAAAGCAGTAACAATACCTTTCTGTCTTGATTCCAGACACAGCTTGCTCAAGAGGATTTGCCAGAGTCAAGGGTGTTACCTGTGAAGGTGAAGTTTTTGCTCCTTACTCAATGTTACATGTAATAAATGAAAAAGCTGAATTAATAATAATAACAAAAGGTTTTATTTTCATGAAAATGCAGTCCTCAATAGCCACAGTCAGAGACAGTGGTGCTGGGTGAACCCTGATCCGACCTCTATCACGCCAGATATTCCTCTGTTCACAAATGCTGTTTTATACAGTTTTTTCTGCCTGAGGCAGAGGTGCCCTGATTTCTTTTGTCACCCCGCATACGCATGAAGTCTCTTTTCTCTGTGCAGGGCTGGTCAATGCTGTTTCTGGGAGGTGGCTGGTGTTTGATCGAGTTATGGGAACTCGATATTCAGATGCGTCTTCCTGAGACTCTGGTTATCTTGATTGAAGATGCTTATCAAGTGTTCATCACTCTTGCAGTGTTCCCCGGATAGTCCCGGGAAAGGCTCATCACTGCACCAGGCCACGTCCTTTTGCTTGTTAATTAGGCTTCCTTTCCTTGCTGCCATCTGGAGTTTCACAATTTCGCTGTGGCAGTCTGTCTCCTGAGTGTCAGTGGTCTTAAGCTTTTTTGATTTTTGTTACATACACAATTTTGTTCACAACTTTATTTTATACATATTTCATGTAAGCATGAATTACTTCACATCACATATTACATTCAATATGTCATTTCCCCCCCCCCCCCCCATTTGAAAATGTGATGAAAGGGGATTCACTGTGTTATTTCTTTCCTGTCACTTAAAATTCTCCACGAAGCTGTAGCTCTCCCCTTGGAGCCTGCAGGTAACTGAACCCTTTGTGTCCCCGACAGACGTCAACGAGTGCGAGGTTTTCCCGGGGGTTTGTCCCAATGGGCGGTGCATCAACAGCAGAGGCTCCTTCCACTGCGAGTGCCCCGAGGGGCTGACCCTGGACGGCACAGGGCGAGTGTGTTTAGGTAAGCGCACACCCCACTCTCACAGCTGTGTCCCACAGCTGTCCAAAATCGTTCTCCAAGGGGCTGGAAAGAAAGCCTGGTTTATTTCTGAATTATCCCAGATAACGTGCCTACTTAGGTGTCAAATATCTGTGCCAGTTCAGAGAAGAACTGTTGATTCCTTCGAGGAATGAGTTTGTTTTGAGGCTTGTTTTGCCCTCAGTGCAGTCAGTAGGCTGTGCTAAAGTGCTGTCCCTGCTCTGACTCCTGTTCAGGAGCAGCAGTGTCCTGGGTGATGGATGGTGAGCACAAATATGCTGGTGCAAATTAGTCTTGTTTTTTTCAGTGCACAGGCCAGTGTGTGGTTCTTTTCCTGACGTTTGTGTACACAAGTACAAGATTTTGCCTGCATACTTGGTTGATTTGTCTTCTGGTTAACCTGCTTTGCTGCTAATGGAATGGACGCTTGAGTATTATAAGCATAATTAACTTTTCTGGAAACCTTATTGTATTTTCCTGGTGTTACAGTAAGCCTAACAACAGTCAGCTTTTTTGGTTTTAATCTGTATTCACTGCACTATTCAATTAATTCAGTAACATAAATATAGGGAGGATTTTTTAAAAATTTTTTTTACCTTTTCTTTTTTAACCACAAGAGCCACAAAAGGGTCATTTCATAAGTCAGAATGGTACAATAAAGAAACAGATGTGTCTGTCCCATCAAATAAAATAATCATTTTATAAGTGAGAATACTTGGTACAGTAAAGAAATACATGTGTCTGTCCTGTCAAATACACACAGAATCCTAAAAAGCATAATCATGTGAGGGTAAGGGTTTATCTTGATATGGGAGACAACAAAATAAATTCTTGTGCTTTTATGTGGCACAAGAAAGATCCAGAAATTTAACTATAGTGCAAATCAGCAACTTCAAATGGCTGAACATTGTGCAAAAATGCAGAATCTTGAGCAGGAGCTGAGCGTTTATGTGTGCTTGTGTTCTGCCAATTGGCGGGGGTGATTTAAAAAACACAGACACCGATGGAAAGAATGGTGTCATCTTACTGAGAGTACAAAGGCAACACAAAGGTAAAATAATGCATTCAATAAAACTACACGCTTGGCTTTAGCAACAAGCAAAAGTAAGCAAGGCAGTGCACCTAATAATTACTATATGAGAGAAAAGGCTAGTGATGAGAAAGATTCATCCCCAGTTGCCTAAATACTTCACCATCATCCAGATCCTCATTCACAGCAAGGACCTGGAGAACCCTTCCCAGCAATTGGGAAAATCCTACACGCTGTGTCCACCTGTAACTGGGATCTGCAAATTCACCCCAAAAGTGAGTCCAGCTTTTATAGGCCCAAATCACCAAGTCGAAGCAACTTGATTATATTTTTAGCAGAGAAACTCCTGGATCTGGTGGCACACGTCCCATCCAGCAAGGGCTGAGGCTTGGCCCAGGGCCCAGGCCTCAGCTTGGAGGGTTTCCCCTCAAATACCCCACAAACAGGCCTCCATTCATGGAGAATCTGATGCCTTTTCCAGGGCTACCTAAAAGCAGAGGCCAGACAAAATTAAGGGAATAAAAAGTGGTTATATTTATTGAAGGGCCTTCAGGTATACTTCCTGAAGACATACGAAACCCCAGCAGGGGCTGCGCCCAAAATGGATGACAGGTTTTTATACTTTTATAAGTTTGGTCCAGTTGCATATTGGGGGTTAATCTTCCAATTACATTTACAAGTCCATAACAGCTTCAGGTAATGAAGTAATTTACCCTAAGTTTGCTTCCCCCAACTCACTTTTGTTTACATTTCTGAGTCCTGAGGCAGTGAGGTGTCCTTGATTCCCAGGCCTAGAGAGGAATTGTTTTGTCTGACCAAAATCTGAAGACAGTAGCTAGCACTGTATATAGAGTTTGGAGTTATACACTAAAGAACTGCAGGATGATATAAAAATACATAAATACATGAAAAATATACAAGGTAAAATCCTAAGGCGCTTAGGAAAGTTTCTTAAATTGATACATTATTTATAGGTAACTACGCAAGTTTATACAGAGCTAGCATAAGCACCTTTGTAATCTGTTTTTAGCTAAATAATACTGGTGGTGTTAATCACAGTACCCAGGATTCATCTTGTAAGTCAAGCCTGGCTGAGGCCTGCTGCTCAGGCCTCAGCACGTATGTGAAAAATGTGAATCAATTGTTTTTAAATTTTTAAAAGTTTAATAGTAATAAAATGGTTAGAAAAATAGCAATATAATTAGAGTAATAAGTTTTTTTGACAATTTGGATTAGGACAATATGAGACAATAATGACAATATGAGACAATAGAAACAAAGAGTTAGGGACAACCAACCTGGGTACCTTTTTCTGGCAGCATAAGCCCGGAAAAGGACCCATGTTAACAGAAGATTAACCCTTAAAAACAACAGCCTGTTGCATATTCATACACCTCATTCATGATGCATAAATTCTATTCAGACACAGGATTCTGTCTGGTCATCATCAATTTCTTCCTCTTAATACTAGCTGGTGTGACTGAGGCAGGAAGAAGTTCATTTCTTCTGATAAGGGAGCAATAAATTCCCTTTCTCTGAAAGATTTAGGTGTCCTGTGGCTGCTGTCTCAGTTCAAGTCCTTTCTTCTGAAAAAAAAGTATCCTACATAGCACAGTTTCTATTTTAACATTTTGTTATAACCTAAAACTGTATTTAACACACAACTTCAGAAAATTAACACAGCATTACTTTCTAACACAACACACATAATACTCATTTTAATATTTGCGAAAATATCATAAAATATGCATTTTTTCACAATAAAACAGCCGAGAAGAGGGATAACAGCCTGTTTGTTGTTGTTGTTGTGTAACGCAGATATCCGCACGGAGCAGTGCTACCTGCGCTGGGAGGAGGAGGAATGTCTGCAGCCTGTGCCCGGCAGGCTCCGGATGGATTCCTGCTGCTGTGCCCTGGGGGCTGCCTGGGGCTTTGGCTGCCAGCGCTGCCCTGCTCCCGGCTCCCAGGAACACAGGGCCCTGTGCCCCAGGGGCCCCGGATTCTCCAACAGGGGGGATCTTCTCACTGGCAGGCCCTTCTACAAAGGTGAGCCTTCCTCCTTCTGCCTGAGGGGTAAGTGTGGGTGCATCCCAGAGGGTATCCGGAGGGAATTCCTGCTTGAGAGATGGATAAAGGCCTGAAAGAGTTGATGGTGATAATGGCTTGGAGTGTGCTGTGGGAATCTCTAATATTAGAGGGTTTTGAGAAAACTGCAAAAGGCAGGCAGAAAAGTTACAGAAAAGTCTATCTAGCAAGACATTAGGAAGTTTGAAGCTTAATAATAGAGCTCTGTGCATTGTGTTTTAAGGCTCACAAGCAGGTATTGTATTTGAAATAAGCAGGCATTGTTTAACCAAAGGTACCTGTGCTTATAGTGGTTGGATAGAGCTACTGTCAATGTGCTTTTGCTTTGTGGGATTGATCAAAAAACTTATAAAGTGAGTTGTAACATTAAGTTCTTTGTCTGCTGCCTGGGACGTGAGCTGGTGGCATCTTCCCATTGTCATAACCATGTAATGAGACTGGTGCTGGAAAATCAAACAGCTCAAGGCACGTTCCACAGCAGTCCCATCCTGTTTGTGCTTTGTTCAGAGACCCCAGCCAGTGATATGTGTTCCTAGAACAGAGGCTAGACAAGATTAAGAGAATTAAAGTGGGTATTTATTGAAGGCCTTCAATAGGTACAGCTTGTCAGAATAGTCAGAAGCCTCCGAGAGAGGCTACACTCAAGATGGAAAACTGTTGCAGTGTTGTGAGGGTCCCCAGGACAAGGTGAGAGGTGAGAATTTGACTCCCAAGTTCTCAGAAGGCTGATTTATTATATTATGATGTTATATTATATTAAAAGAAAATGATATACTAAAACTATACTAAAGAAAGAGAAAGGACACATCAGAAGGGTAGACAAGAATGAATAATAAAAACCCATGACAGACCAGAGTCCTGACACAGCTGGACTGGGATTGGTCACTAAGTTAAAACAATTCACCTGCTGGATAAACAATTCTCCAAATCACATTCTAGAGGAGCAAAACGTGGAGAAGCTGAGGCTTCTTATCTTCCCAGGAGAAGAAATGCTGGCAAAGAGATTTTTCAGAAAATATCACGGTGACAGAAAGCAATCACGAGTTTTTCACCCAGTTAAGGTTTGGTCCATTTACGTGTCAGGGGTTAATCCTCCAATTACAGCTTCAGGTAATGAAGTCATTTACTCTAAGTTTGGCCCCCCTGAATTTTGACATTTGTTCATGTCTCTCAGGGCCTGAGACAGTTTGGTGTCCTTCAGTTTCATGCCTAGAGAAGCACTGATTTGCCTGAATAAAATGGGAGAACAGTAGTTGACGGGCTATGGGGTTTTAGAGTTACACACTAAAGCAGTACAGGAAAAAAAAATTATATATATATATTGAAAAATATAAAAGCTAAATCCTAAGGCATCAATTCTGGTGTCTGAGGATTAATTGTGGGTGCATCCCTGAGGGTGTCCTGAGGAAATTCCTGGGTTTGAGGCTGCTTGTTAAGTGTACTTGAGAGATGGGATAAAGGTATTTGCCTGAAGGAGCTGATGGTGGGGAGATTCTCTGCTTTCATGGGAGCTTGAGAGCGAAACGTGCAAAGGCTGAATTGGGTAAGGAGGAGAAGGAAATTCCTGAAAGGAGAGGAACTCTGAATTACAGGAATAGTGCAAAATGCACATGTTTTTTAGGATAGTGCTTTGCAGGGAATGAGCCGAGCATCAAATGGTATGAGAAATAAGTTATTTTAGATGTAAACATAAAATATTACTAAAATTCAACGAGGGCTCTCTGGGAGACTGAAGAAGGGTGGATTCTTTATCTGGTTTGCAAAATCAGTAAGTGATTAAAAGGAGAGGGTGTCTGTTGTGTTACAATCGTGAGGGCAGTGACAACAAGGATCTGCAGTGATAATGGAGTAAATAAAAATATTTTGTCCAGTTCTTGCTGGCTTCATCTTCTGTAGAGCAATGACAAAACAGAATAGGCTGGAAAGTGTCAAGAAACCAGACCCAAGTTACTTCAGATGGCTAAAATCTGAGAAGAAAAAAACTAGTTTTCTGTGCCCAGAAGCTCAGGTGATCCAGAAATTTGTTAGGGTTTTTTTGGTTTTTTTTAAAGGATATATTCTGAAGCATTTGTCTTGGAATATTTTGAGTTGCTTTAGAAAGCTATAACAGGTGAGACCTCTGCTTCACCATAAATAAGCTTTGCTTTTCAGGAGTTGTTACTCTTAGGCAAAGCTCTTGATTTTCATTGGTGATTTATTAAAGAAATTAGGAAAATAACAACCAGAACAATAGCAACAAATTACCAACATTTGTTTAATTGAAAGAGTTAATTATTTCATAAATCTTGCCTAGGATGAGATTTTCTGAGGTTCTCCTTCCTGTTTCTGTTTCTTAATTTGGACCACTCTTGTGTTCCATTCACAGAAATGAGTGGGAGATGTTTGTTTTGTTGAAGATGATTCTCAGTTCAGGGCATTGCCTCAGCAAATTATTTCACAGAGTGTAGGAGAGGTCGTTCAGCCTTGTCCTATGCAATATCCTTTAACAGTTTGTGTTACTCAGCATTGAGGAGAGGTGAAACATTTCACTTGATGCTCTACAAAAGAAAAAAAATACCATTTTCAAAACAGCTCCAGATAAAACTCTGGCAGTCTCAATTTGAAAACCAAACCCAGTCAGCCAGGTGATGGTAGCATATTGTACAAACTGGCTCAGGAATGCCAGGAATATTGATTGTGGCACAAAGCAAACTTGAGCACCATACACATACCAGAGTTTCAACTCAGAGAATATCCCTGAATTTCTTTGCTTGCTGATAAGCATAAACTTTTAATTATTGGCTTGGGTAATGTGAAGCAAAGAAACCCAAAAATAACCAAAAAGATAGGGAAACGTCTCACCTCCAGTCTCCAAGGATGTCCCCTCTAACCTAAACCCTGCCTTTTATGCTCAATGCAGTTGGTAAGAAGGAACAGGAAATTCCTCTTGATTCCATATATCTTTGTGCTTGAGAATTTCTTAATTCCTTTGTTTTTATTCCTAGATATCAATGAATGTAAAGTGTTCCCTGGCATGTGCATGAATGGTAAATGTAGAAACACAATTGGAAGTTTCAAATGCAGGTGTAACAGTGGGTTCACTTTAGATATGGATGAAAGAAACTGTACAGGTGAGTAAGCCTTGCATTTTCCACAGTTTTCCCTGGAATAATGGAATAGTCCTGGTTGAAAAAGACCTGGAAAGACCAGCCTGTTCCTTCAACCTGTTGTGGGGAAAGGGAGCCCAGATGAGGTTATCTAGCACCCTGTCCACCTTGGAAAGATCCAGTGAGGGGGACTCCACCACATCCCTGGGGCTTTTTAAATTGGCTTGCTCTTGTGGCATAGCTTGGTGATCTGGAAACCCAATGCCATTAATTGCCTTCAGTTTCTAAGAGCTCAATCTTTGGAGAGAATGGCAAACAGTCTCAAGTTTTCCTTTCAGAAACTGATTAGTTAATAAGTGCAACACTTTTATAATTTTATAATTGATGTTTAAGGTGCTCAGGTCATGCTGTATCTGTACAATCTGTAAAATCAATAAGGATCACCAGCAATGTCAAGTTTAATGCTCTAACACAGAGATTATCTTAATTTATGAATGTAGAGACTGCAAGTTAATTTTCACTTAGATTTAATACCTGAGAGCACACAAGGGCACCTCAGCAATTCTGACACCAGTGCAACATTAACTCAGGAAGACACAAGACACGTGTGTTTATTTTACAAGTTTAGGATTTTTTTCTTTACTGTCTGGAAAATCTGAAGATAAACTTGACAGTTCTGTGGCTGTGGGAACTCGGATGCCAGCATTGTGGGTGGCTGGAAATGAAGGAGGTTTTGTTACAATGTACAGGCATCCATGAGTGTGTCTGAGTAATAACTATGAAGTGTGGGTGGTAAGGCATGCTCACTGAGGTTGGTCTGGATGCTAATGTTGCCCTAACTGGTGATTTCCTTGTTTTTATAGTGATTGCATTGATGAAGAATGTATTTTACAAACTTTATTTCTAAACTAACCAGAATAGGTCAGAAAACTCCTTGCAAAAGCTTTTTTTTCCCCCTTCTGTTCTGTGGTGACAAAATTACTCCACTGAGCAGCTGTAGAGAACAGGTTCTCTGAAACAGGTTACTTTTTTGCTTGTTTTAAATTAGCAAGAAATTGTTTTATAAAGTTTGTAGGAGCCCAGATACTCAGTAATGTGACAGATCTGCCATGTGGGTCTGACACCTCCACACATCTGTGAGGACTGGGTGACAGCAGAAACCTGTCCGTGGGCAATGACCCAAAGTCCTCTCCTGCAACACTTACCTGTTTCACTGGATCATATCCACATTAAAATTCTCCTTTAGATTTCTGACTCACTACCAGTGTGATTTAAAAAGAGCTCTCCTGTCTTTTCTGCTATTGTTTTCTGTAGTAGGTTTCATTCAAACTTAACTAACAAGACAACCAGTGAACTGTAAATCTGGTATTGATAGGAGCTAATTCCTAATGGAAAGGGTGTATGTAAACTTATAATGCTATTACTGGAAAAATATCTTCATAATAATCAAATTATAATCAATGGCATTGTAGTAATGGAGTCAGTTCCTACCTCTGTAAGAATGGTATCTTGAAATGTCTTACACTTAGTTATTTCCTTAAGAATCTAACCTTACATTGCACTTAATAGAAGCAAACTTGTTACATAATTTGCTATAGCCTGAGAGCTCTGAAGACTCAGCCTTACAAGTCTTTCATTATCTGTCTCATAATCAGATGTTTCTGTAAGTAAGTTTTTTTCTCTGTTGATTTGCATACTGTATATGGTTTCTGTAGGCTTAATTTACAGTGACCTTTTTTTTCTGTGAAAAGCAGGATAACCTTAAACTCAGTTTGATTTTTCTAACCTCTCCACTGCTTTGTAACAGACATTGATGAGTGCAGGATATCCCCAGACTTGTGTGGAAGTGGCACTTGTGTCAACACTCCTGGCAGCTTTGAGTGTGAGTGCTTTGATGGCTACGAAAGTGGATTTATGATGATGAAGAACTGCATGGGTAAGTGTTGCCAGGATCCCCTGGAGTCTCCATTTGCTGTGCAAAGCCTGGCTGTGATCTGAGCTGAGCACTTCAGATGTGTCATTATTGTGGCTTCATGAGCAAATGATTCAGATACGCAGTTTATAGAGACAGATAACTGAATTAAGTATATAGCCTTGCTTGTTCTGTATGCTAATTACTTATACCCTTAAGAGAAACTTATTCTGTACAGAGATTTTAGGATAGCAGCAGCTCTTCATACAATTAATTTAAAAACTGCTAATGGGGTTCCCAAATATTTGGTAAAGCTAGGAATAGAAAGCTGGAGTTTCAAAAGCAGTGTCAATCCCTTTTCCTTGCTTCTTCTAGGACTGAAGAAATTCTCATATCATTTCCTGAAAAAAAAATACATCTCTTTAATCTGTTTAAAGTTGTAAGAATAGGTCTGGAGACACAAAAAGGTGTCTAGCCACCCTGAAAAAGTCTAGACTTAAACTTCTGTCACCTTTTCTTGTTTTCCTGCAAATTGTGGTGCTTTTAGACTTTCCTGGGAGTCCAGAAGTGTGAGTGAATCCTCCACCTTGAACATCTTCTGTTTGTATTTCTCTCCATCCACACCTGTAGTGTTAGCTGGTTGTATCAGTTTTGTGAGTCAAATATTCAGTTTGCCTTTGTGAGCTGTAGCCAGAATATTTCCCAGCCCCACACCATGGCAAACACAGGAGTTACCAAACTGAGGAGCCATTTAGGTAAAAATTGATACACAAAGATCCACCATAACTGCATCCACAGGGAAGAATTTCAGTGCACATGTGAACAAGTGTTTGATTGCCTTAAGCAATTTCAAAATATATATACATCAGATTAATACATTATTCTAAAGGGCAATATCCAAAAATTTGCTGTCTTTGCTTGTGTTCCATGTTTTCTTGAATATCCAATGTTAAATGATGAATGTTTGGTTTTCTTGAGAGGAAAAATACCCATCTTTAGAGTTAATAATGACATATAATTTTTGGTTTGCTCTGTTGTGCAGCCTGAATAGAAGAGCAACACCATACAACCATCCTTTTATTTTGTAGGCACTGGGAATTGCTTTTCTCTTTGTTGCCCCTTATTTTATATGCCCATTTTATATCTGCACATGGTGGTTTCTTTGCAGACATAGATGAATGTGAGCGCAACCCTCTGCTGTGCAGAGGTGGCACCTGTGTGAACACTGAGGGGAGCTTTCGCTGTGACTGTCCCCTGGGGCATGAGCTGTCACCATCCCAGGAGGAATGCTTGGGTGAGTTTCAACTCAGGAGAATAATCTTTAGTTGGAGGAATGGTCAGTCCCTGGCAAAGGTGGGGTCTCAGGAATCTCTTAAGCAAATTAGTGCTCCTCCTTTATGTCAAAAATTGTATCTTCAAATAAAAAACTAGAAGCCTGTAAAATCCTCAGTGCTAGTAATGCTGTTGACTCCAGAGAGGAGTGATTTATCAGGCCTCTTAGGGGTTATTTAGCAATTGAAAGGACTGTACCACTCATGGGAGCAACTTTAATCAGTCATGAAAAGGTGTTGTCCTGTGTTAAAATGTATCTCTCCTTTTAGCACATAATCCGCCAAAACGATGAAGAAAAAAAAAAAAAAGAAAGAAAAAGCCAAAAAATAAGCACGTTATCTCTTTGGCTTATTTTCTTGATGGGAAATAGAAGACTTGGTAATTAATGCCCACCCCAGACTCTGTAATTAATGCTCTCAAACCAGAGTCAAATCTTTGGACACAAACATGGAGTGCAGAACTCCATTCCTTGAACTGGAGCATGCCAAGAACAAGAAAGAAATTTAACAAACCTGACAGCCACCACTTTGCAATATTACCTCTCATTCTGCCTGGAACCTGAGCTGTTTAAGCTGTTAAATATCCTGAATTGCAACTGATCTGAATGATTCTTCCCCAGATGTGAACGAGTGCTCGTTGAGTGACAGTCTCTGCAGAAATGGCAACTGTGTGAACATGGTTGGGACCTACCAGTGCTTCTGTGACTCTGGGTACCAGCCCACTCCTGACAGACAGGGATGCACAGGCAAGTGCTGGGCACCTGCACCTGGGGCTTTGTGCTTCAGCTGCATTGTTCCACCTGTCCTTGCTTTTATTTAACTTTACACCTTCCTTTTGGAAATCAGCAGGGCTGTTTCCTCATGTGGTTTGACGCTTATCATGGGCTATTGTGAGCATACAGAAGTATAAAGGAATATAAGGAAGGTATAAAAATGTGGTTCCTGAAGTGAACTCTGCAGAATACTTTGAAATTATGCTTCCTGTACTGCTCCATTAAAATCAGATGTTTGAGCTAACAATAAGAAAATGCACCTAGGTTTCTTGATCAAGCAAAAAAAGCTCTATGTGTTGATGGTGTATCTTTCACTTTTTTCTCCTTATCATGTGCATCTCTTTAATCCTTCACTACAGTAATACTGAATTATGTAGTGCCCAGCACATCAACTCCTTGCAAAGGAGAGCAGCAGTACTGAGAGGGTTTTCTATTTGCTTGTTATGGTTATTTTTTTACAAAATTGCAAATTTGTGCCACATTTCAAGCTTTAAGTTTCTCAGCATTTCCCTTTTTTTCCTTTCCAAACCTTTTTTCTTAAGCTTTTTTGCACACCCCTAGCAATACACAGGAGCAAAACCAACATTTAACTAAGCAGCTTGCTCCCACAGATGAAAAAGCAGTTAAAAGAGGGAAAAACGAACCAAATACAGATCAGAGGCAGTAGAATGAGAATAAAAATCCAGAATGGAGCTACTGGTGAACTTCTTTATGTAAAATGTAAAGGGAATACGATGTTTTTCTTAAAGAAGTAGACTTACTGCTACCAATGTTGCCTCCCCAGATATTGATGAGTGTATGATAATGAATGGAGGCTGTGGCACCCACTGCACTAACTCAGAGGGCAGCTATGAGTGCAGCTGCAGTGATGGCTACGCTCTGATGCCAGATGTCAGGACCTGTGCAGGTAGGTTTTTACACCTGAAAAGCTCCAGCATCATTATCTTGGAGCCAAAATCAAGGGGGTGTTTCAGCCTATCCATGCCAGAGTGACAGAATTATTGGTTGTTTTCTTTTTTCCCCCTCCTCAGATATTGATGAATGTGAAAACAATCCAGATATCTGTGATGGTGGGCAGTGTTCCAATATCCCAGGGGAATATCGCTGTCTCTGTTATGATGGATTTATGGTTTCTATAGACATGAAAGCTTGTGTTGGTAAGTAGCTGTGTGCTACCAAATTTAGTGTAAGTCTTGAAGATTCTGCAGCTTTTTCTTTCTGTTCTTTCTACTGCATCCTTGAAAGTGCATATTGAAATTATGCATACTATGAAAAAAATAATCTGTATGCCTATTGGTAGCTCCTTAACAATGAACCAGATCCCATAGTTAAAAAACATTGGTGTGATTTTAATATAATGGAACGTGTATACTGAGAAGGGATCAGATGAGGCGCTCAGAAGTGGGCACTTCAAAAATTGTTCATTGGAAGAAAATTATTATGAGCACAAATATGTTTTAAGAAAATAATTTTAAGTGATTCCTGTAAGAAAAAGCTTGCTTCATATTCCTTTAATTAATTTTGCTAATTAGCATTAGCAAAAAATGGTGAAAACAAATGTTATTTGTTTTACCACAAAACAGTGGTATTTGGACTACACATTTATCCTTACTTGTTTTAGGGAATTTACAGAGTGGAACAGCTGAAATATATTACAACCTCATATAGCAGGTATTTTCACCTGAAACAAAGTGTTCCAAAATGACAGTAATGTCCAACTAATAATTAATTTATAATCACCTACAGATGTGAATGAATGTGATTTGAATTCCAACATCTGCATGTTTGGGGAGTGTGAAAACACCAAAGGCTCCTTCATTTGTCACTGTCAAGTTGGGTATTCAGTCAAGAAAGGAACCACAGGGTGCACAGGTAAAACAGATTTCCAGTGAAGGTGTTACATACTTTGGTTGGCTTCCAGGTAAAATGAATGCACAAGTGTTCACACACAAGAGAGAGCTTGGTAACTGTATATATTTGTATCTATATGAGTGTTTCACATCTGCTAGCATGTGCCAGAGTTTTAAAGGGAGTGTTCCTTCACCAGTATCAGTGCTGGAGGGCCATGGCAAACTGATTTTAAAGATTTTGGCAGCGCAGGTTATGTGAGCACCCCTGTTACAGAACAGGGCTTGGGGTGGCAGGGCTACAGGAGGGGGAAAAAAAAGGTTTAAAAATCCTTCAACCTTTGCCAACAATTTTTGAAGTTCTGTAGTCATTCATAATCACTCTATGAATTCTGTGATATTTGAGCAGTACCTTTTCTTCTGCATGCTCTCAAGAATCCAGGCTCATCCAAAAGAAGCTGACAGAATGTCTCCTGCAATTTTGTGTTTAGGAATCTGTTCTATAACTACTACAGCCATGGGTGTATAATTATTTTTATGACTGAAAGGTGGCTGTGCACGCAAAGCCCTCATCCCAGTTTTAGACGTAAAAAGATCAGCATATTTCATATTTCTGGAAAAGAGTGTTAATTTCATGCTGAGAAGCAGTTGTAGGAAAGTGGACTGATTGTCATGTTTGCAAACAAAGAGCAAAAATAAAATGCAATTGTCACTCCTTTTTACTAATGCAGAATACGAAATAGTTTGCTTGAATTATTCTAAGTTCTTTAACATTTGTTTTTTAAAGGGCTGCGAACCCTCACAGTGGAAATATGTAAAAGGAACAGAATTTTTAATATTCTGATGCAAATACTGATAGTTTGTTTTGTGCTCGTAGATGTGAATGAGTGTGAAATTGCAGCTCACAACTGTGACATGCATGCCTTGTGTGTCAACGTGCCAGGAAGTTTTAAATGCAGCTGCAAAGAAGGTTGGGTTGGAAATGGCATTAAGTGTATTGGTAAGTACATGGAAAACAAAGATTTTTTTTTTCTCTGTCTCCCCACTCTTTTTTTTTCTTTTTTTTGAAAGCATGTAATGTGACTGTGTGATTAGTCCATTGGAAACAAAGAATTATTCTGCTGTGTGCTGTAGCCGGTAGATAGATGGGTATGAAAGATTCTTATGTTTCACAGATCTGGTTTTTTAAGGGGAAAAAAAAATATCTACTATCTCAGAAATTTGATGCTGTAACATCTTTCCAAATTAACTACATATTTTACAAAGTTTATATACAACTGCTACTAGAATATGCAAAAAAAAAAACCAAACCAAACCCAGAAATTAAATAGATTTGTTCTATTGTTTCCTGTCAGATATTTCCAGTCCTTCAAACATTTTTTAGTAAATGTCTTTTAATTTATCTGATTTATAGACCCTGATATAAACCAGATTGGGACTGGAGGGGTGGGAAACCTGTATCTGCATTTGCTGGGCTGCTGTAGTTCTGTGTGTCCCCATGCCTTCATGTTTCAGTTTGATGGGTAAAAGATTGTAATACTTGCTTTTTGTTTTCAGAACATTTTGGATCTATGGAAGATAAGGCTTAATTGATGTGATCTGCTAAAAAATTTTTTTTCTTCTTTTTTTCTTCTTTTTTCCTCTTTTTTTCTTCTTTTTTTTTTCTTTCTTTTCTTTTTTCTTTTTTTTCCATACATATTAACATCCAAGTGAATAGCTTGCATCAACTCTCATGGGGTTTCATTGTTTTCAATTTCTTCTATTACTTGAGGAGACTTCCTAAATAAGTGGCAGTTTTTTACCTCACTGCATTTCTTTGGTTCAGCTTCTTTTTTTTAAAACTAATTTTAACTGTAAACTCATTAACAGGACATTTATATCCAAGTAATGAGCCAGCTGAATTCCATCTGTTATTCCCCAGTCCCACCTGCTGTAATTTAAAGGAAGACGTATTAAAATGGAGTCACTATAGATTAACCCTGTATCATCTAATACTAAATATATGTATTTATGGAGACATAAGTCAAGTTTGCAGTGGTGCTGATTATCTTGGCAGTTAATTACCAGCCAGTTTACTAATTGCTGTGCTGCTGCCTGCACTTTTTGACCCCGATGTGCAGATCTTGATGAGTGCTCCAACGGGACCCAGCGGTGCAGCGCCAACGCCCAGTGTGTGAACAGCCCGGGCTCCTACCACTGTGCCTGTGCAGAGGGATTCACTGGAGATGGCTTCACCTGCTCTGGTAAGGGGTTTGGTGACACCTGACTTGTCCCTGGTGGCTCTTCTCTTGTGTGGAACCTTTGTGAATTAGACCTAAGCCCACAGAGCCCAAAGACGATGAATGTGAAAATGTAATTTAAGATCAAGATGGTCCCTGTCTGTCCTGTGTAAGAAATGGTGTGAGAGGCATCCGATTGTTCTTTGATTTGTGTCCCAGTCGGATGCACCAGGTCCATTTTTAGGGGGAATTCCTGCTGCTTCTTCCTCCTCCTCATCTTCATGCCAATTATTTTGAACATGCATGTCCTGGCTGCAGCAGTGCCTCTAGTCAAGAGCACCAAATGCCAGCTCTATTACAGTTCCTCTAGCATCATCTATTTTCCCATCACTCTTTTATTAGAACAGGATGTGATTATTAAATAGGACTTTTTAAAAAGAAAAACAAACTGCAGTTAAAAAACATTGCCCATGATCTCTGTTTAAATTTGTAGGTGAGAATGGACATTGTTATTAACACAGCAAGTGACTCAAACTGATATGTATTATATGAAGTATAGAGATTTCGTATTAAATATTAATTACTGTGTCTTGGGTTACTCTGATCTTTATCACTTACAGGGTGGAGATACAACATTGTCTCTGCTCTCAACTTTACACACATCCTGTATTTGGTAACCATATTTAGGTCTGAGAATGCATCCTAATCATAGTAAAATACCAAGAAAATGCTGTGAATATATTTAATATTGGCTAATTACAAACAAAAATTAATTTAAAACTTAGAAATTACATTTTCTGATTAGTAATGTGAAGTTTTTTATTTAACAATAAAGACCTTCAAATGTGGCGTGGTTTTTGTATTTCAGGTTTTTGGTTCATGAGCAAAATGTTTTATTCCTATATTGAAAGGAATATAGAGATTATATATAGAGAGAATATATAGAGAAACCCTATATATAGAGAATATATAGAGAAACCCTATATCCTGGGTTTCTCTAAAAATTGGATGTCATGCTAATTATGGACTAATAAAATGAAGAAAGCATGCAAAATCTTCTTTGGACAATCATAACAATACCTGACAAAATTATCACTTCTTATGATGACTGCAGTGGTCAATGCCCTCCCTTGCCATTTTATAGCTCTTTTGGGTCATACTAGGAGAATTTCTGGTGTGCAAGCAGTACTTGTAATGTTCCTCACCTTCAAAGAATATTTTCTGAAGTTAATATGATAATAATTTTCTACGTATTATTTAGGAAAATTTGCCATTTGAACATCTTTTCTGTCAAAATAGCATAGCAATGTATACCAAGAGGCAAAATTTTGACTTTTTAAGCAAGGTATTTAACTTTTTTGTCAAGATTATTCAAAACTGAATCTTAAAAGCCTACATAATTAAAAAATTTTTCATCTGTTGATGAAAAATGAGGAGTAAGGAATCGTGGCAAGGTGAAAGGAATAATTTTGCAAACTGTGTTTGCTTTTCTGCATTCTTTCAATTTACTTCAGGATACAAGTGTTCTGTTTTATACCTTCAGCGCTCAACAGCGCTATTATTTTGAACACCAGGATATATTTTATGTGCATTTCTGCCGGTGAAACCTGCAGTTCCAGAGAGGTTTTCCTGTCTTCCGCAGATGTTGATGAGTGCGCAGAGGATGTGGAGCTGTGTGAAAACGGGCAGTGCCTGAACGCGCCCGGCGCCTTCCGCTGTGAGTGCGAGATGGGCTTCACCCCTGCCCCTGACAGCAAGTCCTGCCAAGGTGAGCTGCTGCTGCTGCTGCTGCTGCTGCTGCTGCTGCCTCAGCTCTGCTCTCTGAGTTTGGGCTGGCTGCTCTGAAGCAAAGAGCAACCGACAGGACCTCAGCCTGGAAGCAGAGAAAGCACCACATGCTTCACGTACAAGGAGTTTCTCCAGTGTGAATTATGTTGGGAGGTTGCTTTCATCTTTTTTGTGATGTCTTCCTGGCTTTCACCCATAAATCCCAGAGCAGAGGTTTGCCTCAGCAATTTTGTAATTTTTTTTTTTAAATTCCTTTTTGTCACTATTGGACAGTGTGTGGGAAATCCTCTGTTGTCTTTCTAATCAAGTTCAGCTTCTATTCCCTATTGTGTTCTTTTACCTTTTGTTGTTGTTATTTAATATGACGTTACAGTAAATGAAAACATTTTAGCGCAAAGCTTTTATCTTATTTCATATTTAATGGTGAAAATCACATAATGAAAACTAAAATTCTTGGTGAGATTTGATAAACAGGTTTCAAAGTTTAATCTCTAAGGTTCAGTCCAGAGCGTGGCATGTTCCAATGTTCAGGTGTACATGTATGAATCAGACTTCAGAATAATTCAGGTGCTTCTCAGGAATTACCTGTACCACAGTCAGCTTTGTTAATCATTATCAAGTATTGTCAGTCATCTTTACTGAATTTCTTGGTGCAGCTCATATGGTAAGCATTGTATTACAGTGGTGCCAATGTTCTAATAAAAATCCCCTAATAGATCCAATCTTTTCCAGCCAACCAATATTTTGAAAAACAATGTAATTCTAAATTTTGGGTCAGTGTGTTGAAGGATTTGGGTCCAACAAGTGAAGGATTTTGGAGAAATGCTTAATATGTTACTGTGATTACAGCAGAGATCTGAAAGCATTCCATTGATTAAATTGTGCTGTTGGAGAACTAAAATATCTGGGTGCTGAATTCTTAAAAGTTAGCTTTTATTTCTCTCATTTTGAGGTTTATATATTAATCAGTACTATGGTATGCAGAGTCCTTTGCTGATTTCTACAATCAAGAGGTAAAATCCAGTTTTGATATGGTGAAATAAAAATTATTAATCCACTTTCTTCAGAAGTCTCTTGAGATGTCAGTACATTAGCTTCTCAGTGACCTGATTTGGAGGTCATTCCATGGCTGTACTCCAGGGTATTTAGAAATTTTATTTTCCAGATGAAATTGAGTCAGGACTTTTGGATGTTGAGTATTCATTTTCCCTAGAAAATGTGGCTCTCAAATGGTCCTCAGAATTTAACCTTTCTCATATATTACTATAAAGAGGCATTTTATCACTTCTCAGCCTCTGGCTGAGGTAATCCAGCCAGGCTAAAAGTAGGTATTTTATTACTGTAATAATTTTAATACCCCTTTTGCACATCTTGTGCAATATTAGTTCATCAACAGAGCACTGTACTCAGGATTTCAAATTAAGATTTGGCTGTGCTTTGTAAAATGATATTAATGCTTTCCACTTCCCTGACTGTGCTAAAAATAATTCACTAATACGTGCCAGGACAGCATTTGCCTTTTCCACAGCTGCTTTATTCTGGCAACTTAAAAAGTCCTGCTGTCTGACAGGACATGGAAGGGTTTTTTTTCCACTCCTGTCCCACTTACTTTCAGCTCAGAAGCCTTTCACAGTTTGTGCCTAAAGCCACGGCTTTGCAGTCCGTGGTGTCAGTGTTCATCTCCTTTCTACACTGCAGCTGACAAAATCATCCAATTTTCTGTCAGTGTCTTTCAGCTTGATTTCATCTTCAATTTACTGAGCGTGCAGTCCTTTAGATGCATTTTAGCTCATCTGTATGTAGTTACTACATAAGTATTTCAATGTGGGCTTGAGAAAATCATAGATAATTCTTATACTTTCTATATTCCTCCTATTTTCCCTGTATTCTTCCTCCAAGGACATAGGCTTTTGATGCCTATACACTCTCATTTCTCTTATTACACTTTCTTTACAAATACAAATTCACAAATAGAAATTTTGTGTAATATTCTACCTAAACTCAAAAATGTTAGTTTTTAAAATATTTTGCATTTGTCCCCTTTTGCTTTTATGGTGCTGTGACACATAGTAACAACAACAGCAATAATAATAACAGTAATGTGGTAAAGCTTTGTAACTTTCTGATTTTAATACATTCCTTCAGACACAGATGAATGCTCCTTCCAGAATATTTGTGTGTTTGGCACCTGCAATAATCTCCCAGGAATGTTTCGTTGTATCTGTGATGATGGCTATGAACTGGATAGAACTGGGGGAAATTGCACAGGTAAGTCATTGCTTTTCAGAAATACATCAGCAAAAAGGGTGGCTTCTTAAATATGAAAATGAACAAGGTTTATTTGTAGTCATTTGGTGAATTATTTTTAAGACTCTACTTCAGTTTCAGCTGAAATTCACTTGCCTTTGAAACTTTCTAAGTTGTCCTGGGAAGTAAAATTATTCTTTTCTGTCCAGTGAGCAGATTTATGAATGTGGATTTTCCTGTTTTAGATATTGATGAATGTGCTGATCCCATTAATTGTGTTAATGGTCTTTGTGTAAACACTCCTGGAAGATATGAGTGTAATTGTCCTCCAGACTTCCAGCTGAATCCTACTGGAGTGGGTTGTGTGGGTAAGTAAAAGCTTCCGAAACTATCACTTTAAAAATCACTGCTTTTATGCAAATAAGATAGAAAATTAACGATTCCACAATTCTGCATATCCTATTATATAGTTTTTTTACCGTTGTCTCTCTCAACATCAATAACTATCAATGTTCTTGAAGTGCCAATGACCTCAAGAGCACAATGTTACCTCAGCTCCTCCTTCTTAGGTATGGAATTGCAGATGAATGCCTGCAGTTCTTTGCCTGGATCTTGGTGTGCAGCTGTAACCACGTGTGTTTTTTTACACAGATAACCGTGTGGGCAGCTGCTACCTGAAGTTTGGGCCAAGAGGGGACGGGGGCCTGTCCTGCAACACTGAGATTGGGGTTGGAGTCACTCGCTCCTCGTGCTGCTGCTCGCTGGGAAAGGCCTGGGGGAACCCCTGTGAGACCTGTCCCCCTGTCAACAGCAGTAAGGACACGTCCTCACCTTCTCCTGGTGCTGCCTTATTTCAGAAGGGGTGGAAAAGGAATTTACAGTCTTTTCCTGTGTTGCTGTACATTGGTCATTCGAGTCAAGTTTCCCTGTCAGAGGGACCAGGGGTGTGGACCTGAGCATCACAGACCTGACCTTTAGTCTTCTGTAACTGACTTGGTGCCTGTTCTCACACTAATAAATCAGTGCTGCCTTTAGGAGGCACTTCCCACCGGGCCAGGTGATACTTTAGGTGGTGTTGGGCATTTTATTTTGCTCTTTTTTCCCATTAAAAAAAAAAAAATTAAGAACTTTACAGATAAGAATAAAATAGAGTGCATGTGTCTGCTGGGCATGCTCAGCAGCTCCAAGCTGGTAAGGAAATAAATTATTTATGTTTAGAACTCAAATAATGGCTTTAATTTGAAGGGCTTCCTTATTCTCCAAAGCAGATTGTTGATAACTGCTATTATTTGTGTCTAAGTTGCTCTTGAGTACTTTAAAAACTATTCCTTAATGATAGTTATCAGCTTTCTAGAACTTTGAAGGTCTTCAATGAATAATGCAACACAAATGTCAAGTATGTTTTCTTTACATAACAATGGGAATTACAAGTTTGACACTTACCTTTATCAGTGGCATACTGACATCTCATATTAAGGAACTAATCAAAACAGAAATTATGTACCTCTGTAAGGACACAGTATGGAAAAATCAATATTGTGCTTGCCTCAAGAGTATCTGAATTATGGTAATAAAATAAAGCATAAGTCCTCATCTTACATTGGTTTTCTGTTAATCTAATGCACATGTTTTATTTACTGTGAATAGGTCAAAAAAAGTAGAAACCAAATGACTGTAGGGAAGAACAGCCATTAAAAACACAAGTGATATTTTATGATTCTGTTGTCATAATTTTATTTTTTATGAGACTGACATGTCTCTTGTTATATTTTACTTTAGCTGAATACAATACTCTCTGTCCAGGGGGAGAAGGATTCAGACCAAATCCCATCACTATTATTTTAGAGGGTGAGTTTCTCATAAATTACTGTGATGATTGATATAATAATAATAATAAAGGGGTCATCTTCGAAGAGGAACTGCATTTTTTCAAAAATCATTATATTTCGTGCAAAGCTAAAACAACTGTTTATGTGAATTGGGAAACAACATGAAAAGGCACACAGCAAAAGAATATTGAAGTCCAGCACCATTGCAGTAGGAAAACAATCTGGTGCATACCTTTTGTGTGCTTCCTTACTTTAACTGGATTTCAAAATTGGGCCCTGAAGGATAAGTTATTTATGAAAATTACAGCTCATCAGCAGAAAGTGCAACTGTCAGGAAATATTCATCAGGCAAAGCAGCTCTGGTTCCAATAAATGGGCAGAAGTGAGGAATTAGATGCCAAAATCCTGTAAACAGCAATGGAACATTGGGCTTAACAAGCTGAAACTGCTCCTTAAGGGCTGTTTGAATGGAAGAGAATGAGCATCTTATCCATGCATTCCTGGAGAGCAATTTAGAATCAAAAAAAAACAAAAAAAAAAACCAAAAAAGCCCAAAAAACCACACATGACAGTTCAAAGCTACTAGTTGGCAAAATTCCAGGGCAGTACTTAAATTCTCTTCTTTCTTTTCATTCCAGAATGAAAATATGGTGAGTTGTTTTTTTTTTCCCCCCTCTGTTTTCAGACATTGATGAATGTCAGGAGCTGCCAGGTCTCTGCCAAGGTGGGAATTGCATCAACACTTTTGGCAGCTTCCAGTGTGAATGCCCAAAAGGTTACTACCTCAGTGAAGAGACAAGAATCTGTGAAGGTTGGGTCCTTTAAAGCCTCTTTCTCTGTCACAGTGCAGTTTTTATGAAAACCATTACTTTTTAGCCTTAAATCCATAAGTGGGCGTGGTACACCCCACCCTTACCTAGAGTATTCCCTAAAATCATTATCTTTGGCACCAGTGATACAATTAGTACAAAGCTTGAAATGGAACACTTCAATATATTAATGTTTATTTTAGATATTGGACCTCAGCCATGTGTATTCAGCAGACTGAGGGTTTATTAATGATTTCTTGCTTCATATCCTGCAAGTGTTATGATGCTCTCTGCATTTTGGATGTGAGACTACCAGTTTAATTTACTCAATATGATGTAAAGTTCATACTGGTTTTCCTTTTGTGTTTGAGATTTTTTGTAACTGTTAAAAACCAAAATTGTAAATTGACCCTAAACAGTGACTAACTCTGCTCTGAGAAGAAGGTGTGAATGTCTTTTGTGAAGTTGATTTCACTGGCAAGTTAAGAACTTAGAGTTTATTCAGTATGTTGTCTGGCACTTAAGAGAACTAAGCCTAAACTTAGAGGCTAAAATCAGAGCTGTATTTTTCAAGCAATTCTTTAAATGAAGGATTTTTGTTACTTAGCTTGGTTTATTATGGTTGTATTTCTCAGAAATATTTGCTTGGCCTTGGACCTCCTCTCCCTCGTTAACCGGAGTGTTTTTTCTTGTTTTCTAGATATTGATGAGTGTGTTGCACACCCTGGTGTCTGTGGTCCTGGCACCTGCTACAACACCTTGGGGAACTACACCTGCATTTGCCCACCTGAATATATGCAGGTGAACGGAGGACACAACTGCATGGGTATGCAAAATGTCATCTTTACTAGAAGATTATCAGGCTGTGTGAGGCCCAGACCCTGTACTTTGTGTTTATTTTGACTATTTTTAGCTCCCAGCTGGTGTCATGTTGTCAGAAAAGAGACCCCTGTGATTGGCCTGCAGCATTTAGGGCCTCTTACTCCCTAACAGGGCTCACTGTTCACTGGTTTATTTCAGCTGATCATTTCTAAATGGTGGGGTTTACCATATAAATGTATCTGTTGAGTATTTACACTGTGTTTATGATTTCTTAGAAGTTTGTCTTTTTCCCCCTTGTGTCTTTAAATGAAGACAAAATATGTCACACAAGTCTGAAACAAAGACTGTGGATTACATCAATCCTTAAATTATTTTTTAATGCCTGTGTTTATGTTGCATTCAGAAAAATGAGTTAATGAATCTTGTCTGGTTTGGTAGGGGGTTGATATTTACATAATATCACAATTATCATAATGTTGGTTACTTAATAAGTGCTTCTTTTCTCACATCCAGACATGAGGAAAAGCTTTTGCTACAGAAGCTATAATGGAACCTCGTGTGAGAATGAACTGCCCTTCAATGTGACCAAAAGGATGTGCTGCTGCACATACAATATTGGGAAAGCCTGGAACAAACCTTGTGAGCCGTGTCCAGCTCCAGGAACAGGTAAAGCCTTCTGTGGCCACCCCATTTTGTTACTTTCTTTGCTTATCTGCTGCTTTGACCTATTAGCTAAAGTTAACATTTCATCCCAAAAGAACTTTTACTGAGCAGTAAAACTGGTGTTGAAGATACTGGCTGACCAGAGATACCTCCTGTCTAGTGTGTCCTCCAGGATAATTAATTTAGGAGAGTGTAATTTTTAGTTCTTGGTAGTTGGAGACACGTTTATCCTGGTAGTCCTAGTCTGTCAGAACATCAAAAATGGGTTTTGTACTGAGTGTAGGAAGCCTTTTTAGGTTTTTCAGCTGTCTCATGTTTGATCTATGATCTGCTTGGTTGCATTTACATTTCCTCTGCTGAAGGTGACTGAACTTGAAAAATTGCCCAGTAAGTGTGGCATTGCAACAGGAAGTAAAAAACTCTCTTCCATAAATGGAGGTGAAAATAATAAAGAACAGTTTGTTTTTAGTCAGTCTTTATGGAATTGTTTTCCTAGAATAAGACATCCCTGAAAGCTCAACTCAGAAAAGTCATTGGTGGGAGAATCACTAACTCAGAGGGAAACCTGACATCCACTGAAAAAAGAAAAAAGGCATCCATTTGAAAAAAAGAAAAAAGATGCTTAGATAAAACTAAAAAAATCATGTGCCTGTTTTGTACAAACACAGTTTGTTGTTTAATGTACTTGCCCCAGGTTTACTGGTTTAGTGTCACGTAATCTATGCCTCTGGTGCTATGATTTTAATGTCATTTATGATTTTAGTGTGAAGAGTTCATTACTTCCATTCAAAGTGGTTTATCCTGGTGATTTGAGGTAAACAACAGATAATTTAAGAAAGATTTTCCCTCACAGTAAAGAGGAGGAAAATAGGACTGAAAAGAAGAGAAAACTGCCTTTTCCTTCTTAAATAGGAGGAGGGAGAATGAAGGAATGCTCCTAGCAGTCAGGAATGGGAAATGGAAATAAGCTTGAGAGGGGAAATACATGTTTGCTACCACAGAGAGCTCATGAAATTCTTTCCCATAGTCATTTATCTAAATGTCATAAAATTGTCACCATGGTGACAACATGATGAGAAGAGTACAGCAAACTGCTGGCAGGGATTCATGCAATTAATGCTCTTGGGTGGAATAAAGAATTCTCCTTTTAGATTTCTGACACTCAAATTCTCAAAAACTCCTGCAGCTTTTAATGATTTGTTAAAACCAAAATTGCTTGGTATTGTGCAAGCATTAGTTATGGGGTTCAAATATTTTCTGAAATATTTCAACGTTGCATTGTTAGCGTTTCTAAATGACTTTACTGTTTTTGCAGGCATGGTTGAACCTTTTTCACCATGAAAAGGGATTATGTGGGGGATCAAACACAACTTCCAAGTGGAAATGGTTGAATAGCTGCACTTGTGTTCTATAATCAGTTGTTTTGCAATCTGGGTGAGGGCTGCACATCACAGACAGGGGTTGGGGCACACTGACCTTACCCACGTCACCAGACTGAGCCCAGTGGCTCATAAAGAGCATTATTCTGCCCTGATGAGGATTGCAAGTGAACTTCACATGGCCACGCATTTGCCTTTTTTCCCTTGGTGAACAGAGCCCTTTCTTCCTTTTTTCTCTGTTTATTCTTAGCAATCAGTCTCTGTTTGATGACTTTAAGTAGTAAAGACTGTTTTGTTTGGTTTTACACATTATGCAGATCATAACTATTAGCATACAGACTTTAACCAGAAATAATAGTCCTTTTTTGTTAGGTTTTTTACCCAAAGAAGGGTAGAAAGCTGCTTCACTGTTACAAGGTAATGAAGAATGTACAGAACTCTTCCATGGTTTGGTAAATTCAGGAGTGCCTGATCTCAGTTTTTTTCCTGTTAGGTGACAGATCTTTTTGTCCTAAAATATTGTATAGTTATAAGTATATGTGGTTTTGAAATATTTTTAAAAGTCACTGATGCAAAGCCAAGCTTCCAGAAGGTAAATCTCTGGCATGCTTTTATGTGGGCATTTTGGCAATTTGTATAAAGACATTTTCATACAATCCTTACCTAATTATATACCCTTTCTCTCCACAGTAAAGACTGGGGAAAAAAGTGTGAAAAGCTGAATTCACTGAAATTCATGAAACATGGAGTTAGCATAATAGATCTAAAGAGGTTCTGCAGTCCTTGGAGGATCCTTCCTCATCCTCCCAGACCTGATGTGTTTTATTACGGAAGTAGGTGATCACACAGGTGATCCTAGTGTCCCACTAGGACAGGGTAGTGAGCACAGGGCTCTGTTTTTTTCTGGGATATTTACTCACAGGCTTACTAACAGCAGTAAATGGCATAAATCTCCTTGCAGAAAAGAGCTAAGTTGCTAAGCCTCAAATCTTACACATAAGTAGTATGTAAAATATATTAGTGTATTATTATAGTAGCATGTATTAAAGATGTATCTATGGAAGGGCAGTAAATTGCTGGATGGTAAAGCACTATGGGAGACAGCTCTGTAGCCCTTTACCCTGCACTGCAAGAATAATCTGGGTGAACATTAAGCAGACATTAAAGAGTAGGACAGAAGAAAGTAGAAAATGCTGATGTTCAGATACACTGGATCCTGCTTGGCTTAGAGAAATGACCAAGTATGTCTGAATGTGGGAAAAAGATTTTGCCAAATATCATTCTGAGCAGTGCTTAACTAAATTTTCTAAAACTGGGGATGTTTGGTGTAAAGGAGGCAAGAATTATTCAGTTTATAATGGTAGTTAAACTTTTCAGAATCATGTGCTGCTGAGGAGCTGCCATTAAAATGTAGATGACAATAAACTGAAACTACAGCCAGTAAAGACTATAACTGCTCCAGATTAAAGAGCATTACTTGTAAGAATACAGAAGGAGCTCTTTGTCTTTTCAGGCTTTGGTGCTAGAATAATTTGTCAGCATTTCAGGTTTAGAGACAAATCAAAGGCAGGCTCTATACTCTTCCTTCTGTTGGGTAAAGAGGTTTCCTGTAAGTCCTCAGCAGCACCAGCAGTGGACCAAGCACTCATGGAGGTCTCCAGATATTAAACTTCCAGAAACCCTTTGAATTTTATGTCAAATCAGATGTTTTTATAAGTGTTACTCACTTTCTTGAAGGATATTTCACATTAACCTAATGGCCTGACTGTAGAAATAACCCGCCACACACCTTGAAATGCTTCCTTGGCTGTAGTTTGGAAACTGAATATTGAAACTTACTTTTTCTGGATAATTTGAATGCTGATAGGATCTAAAAAGGTGCTGAATAGTGGCTGCATGGTTTTTGTTTGCAAACTGCTCATTCAAACTGGTTGTGTCTTCACACTGGAATTGCTTCATTTCCCTCAAACAGGTACACATTCCTCTGGTAGTATTATGCAGTTTTGACATGCTTATAGTTGTAGGCCTCTCATTTTTTATATTTCTACCTAGATAAAAAATTATTGCTGTAAATGTGTAATAACTTTTTGCCTGGAGAGCACTGTTCTGCCGCTAAAACCTCATCTGCAAAAATTAGAAGAATCCATGATAGAAATTTTTCTCTGTATGTTGCAAACCCACTCAATTTCAAACACCTAGAGAACTGTAGGTTAATTTATTTTACACACCAAGCATTTCCCACTCTGCAAATGCAAAAAGAGGATATAGGATATAGGATATAGAAGGAGCATATTAAAAAAATGTGGGGCTTTTGGAGCATCTCTTTTTAAAGTCTCCATTCTGCTGAACAGTTCAGAGGAACTGATCTGCAGTAATTCCACAGAAAATAAAATAGATAGTATTGTAAAAGGAGCATAGGTACTGGTAAATTATATTTATTTCTCATATTTGATGCTTAAAAAACAGGAATAAACCTTAAGGGCTTCTGTTAAAAAAACCAACAAAACAAAACCAAAACCTGATTGTATGACTGAATTCTCAAATCATATTTACTCATATGCCAAAATCTGCAAAAAAGATTTGAGGAAAGTATGTTGCTATTTCAATTTGCATTAGTTTAATGGCAGTCTGAGTTTTCAATAGAAGCTATAGAAGAGGCAATTGCTCTCCTGAGTAGATTTGGCTTAAAACAGCTCTGAGAAGACTGTGGTTAACTCTTGGGAGATTTATGCATTCCCTGAAAATGCATTGCTCTATATTTTGCTCTAGTTGAATTCAAGAGCCTATGTGGAAATATTCCTGGCTTCACTTTTGACATCCATACTGGAAAAGCTGTTGGTAAGTTTCACCACTCTTTATTTTATCCTAAAATTGTTTTGCATAATGTTTTTGTGCCTGCATAATGTTAACTAAAATAAGCATTTCATATCTTAAAGTGGTTACATTTCATTTTGGAGTTACAGTGGTGACACAAATTGCAACCAGTTTTTATGTAAAATGTTTCCTTTTTGTTTTTAACTTCTACATTTTGTTGTGGTATTTTGTTCACCTGCCACCATTCGAGTTCATGATTTTGAGTTTTAATCAATAAGTTAAAAAGCTTTGCCTTCAAAAATACTGTGGAGCTTCTCTGCAGGATTGTGAGTTTTGCATCTTGGCCAGTATTTAGTGTAGCTCTGTTTTGATCACTTCCTGAACTTCACGTGCCATTTTCTGTCATAATGGGCATGTGTGTGGTTTTGTAACCTGTGTGTAATTTCTGTGGATTAAAGGGAACGTCTCAGCTCATTTTTAAACACAGTGAAAATGAGAATCCTTGCAGTGTGTAAAGACATGATGAACTCTACTTAAAAGTAGCTCCTCTGCCTTTCAGACATTGATGAATGTAAGGAAATCCCGGGAATCTGTGCCAATGGAGTTTGCATCAATCAGATTGGCAGCTTCCGCTGTGAGTGCCCCACTGGATTCAGCTACAATGACCTGCTCCTGGTCTGTGAAGGTGATTTGAAATTTGGTTATTTTCTCCTTAGCCCCCTTAAGCTCATCCTAAAGGGAAAGGGAACATTTAATTCATGTGGTTTTCAAAATCTAAGAGACAGACTGTGAGCTTTTGTAGGGCTCGAGGTTATAAATCAGTTTAAGTGCTTGTCTTTATTACTGCTGCACAAGCACCTAATAAAATTTGTTTTCTGTAAAGCCCTAAATAGGTAGTCAGTGCTTTTGTTTTGTTTATTTTAGGGAGAAAATTTAATTTTTGTTCTTAGAACTTCTCAAAAAAAGTATCTTGGATTTTTTTCCAACTTGTGTCTCTTCTGCTACAGTTTTAGAGGCAGAGATACTCATAGAAACTGATAAAGTTTTGTGTGTTGTAAAGCCAGTAGGAGATTTGTCATTTGTTCAAGAATTTTGTGCTAACATGTGCAACCTCAAAAGTTGCAAACTCTGCCACTTATTTTTTCAGCCTAAAGGCAAAGAGGAAGATTTTTTATTAATACAAAAATTGCTTAAGGCAGATGTTGCAGATTTCCAGAGTGACTTTGATGCGTGGTAAGTTGGATTTGTGGGATCCTCTTTCATCCAAAAGGTGACATGGGTGAATGGTGCTGATTTTGCTTTTTGTGTGCATTCCCAGCACGCAGGGCTGGAGGTCAGGCTGCTGGGGCTTTGTGTAGGACTGAGGTTTCCTCTCGCACAGACAGACAGTGAGTAAATCTGAGGCAGGGGTGGTTTCTGATGCCTGAACTCTTGGTTTTTCAGACATTGATGAGTGCAGCAATGGGGACAGCCTGTGCCAGAGAAATGCTGACTGTATCAACAGCCCTGGGAGCTACCGCTGTGAATGTGCTGCTGGCTTTAAACTGTCACCCAACGGTGCCTGCGTCGGTAAGAAATCAGATGACTTTTCTCTCCTGTTTTTACCTCACCAATGGTGTGCATGTGTTTCTCTCAGCATCCTTTATTTTCTGTTACCCTTGTGCATTCTGCTGTTTTGATTTATAGCCACATTTCTCAGTAAAAGGAAAGAAAAAGACAGAGTGATGTTTTTGAGGGACACTTCCTAGGTGTCACCCAAATCCTGAGAGTAGTTTTATCCTCAAGGTGTGTAGGCAAGCACTTCCTGTAAAATTAAGCTCTCTTACGATTCAGATTAGCTTACAGATAGTTTTGAATCTGGTTTTAATCATAACAACAGATTGTAAAAACATTATTTATGTAAAACGAGGATATAATGGAGGTCAATAGCGTGCACCATGTGTTTTGTGTTTTTGTTATAGATCGCAATGAATGTCTGGAAATTCCTAACGTTTGCAGTCATGGCTTGTGTGTGGACATGCAGGGAAGCTACCAGTGCATATGTCACAATGGCTTCAAGGCATCCCAAGATCAGACTATGTGCATGGGTATGGAGGGAAAATACTTTCCTGTGTGTGGTTGTTTTTGGTTCCCCCCCCCCCCCCCACCCTTTGCAGCAGGGAAGATGAGTCTGATTTTTTCAGTAGGTTGTACTGACATTAAAAAACTAATTCAGGCATTTCTAGGGGTTTTTTTTTGTGATTAAAGGCTGTGAAGTTGTCCTTGGAGGGGAAAAATTCATTTGAGAAAAAAACAGAACAAAACAATTCGTTCTGAGATAGCTCCACATTACTGAAGAAACACTTCCAGAGGAACACATCATAGTGACTTACTCAACAGAGAGTTTTATAGGATGTATAGAGTGATAGAGCTTGGAGCTAAAACCACACATTTTCCAATGATTTAAATCTATTGAGTTCATGTGTCATTTAAAAAACCAGAATCCCCCTTTTAATGTAACTTTATACTAATATCATGTGAAATTGATGACATCATAGAGATGATACAAGAAATTAGATTGAACAGTAAGAATGTTCATGTTCTTTTCATTCATAATCTTAGTTCTTAATCTGTTTAGTTCTGCAGGGTTTTAAAATGAAAAGGTGATGCATTTCAGCTTTAAACAGATATTTAAAACCTATTCCTGTTGTAATACATGTTCATATTTGCCCACAGTCTTCTCGTCTTTAAACTAAGTCACATTTGTCAGACGCTCAGAGGAGGATATTTGGAAAAGTGACCTGATTTGACAACACAGAATTTTGAAGAACTAGAACTAGCAGGACAAAATCTCAATAGCTTCCAGATCCCCATGAAACTCCAGAAATTACTGTAACACACAGGAGACATTGAACTTTAGTGCCTTTTAAAAATGGATGTTTGCAGAAGTTTTTAAGCAGTCTTTGTAATTCTGGATGTGATATTGATATTATCCATTTACTTATATGAATTGAATTATATTTTCAACAGCTTTTCATGGGCTCTGAGGTACAATATGTACACAACAATTGATCATTTCAGGGCTGTGATGGCCAATCCTTCATATTCAATCCTGATCACTTGTATATGTTAAAGAAATTAAGAAACGTTAGTATGGAAAACAAAAAGGTGGAATGCCTTCAGATAACTGCACATACACATTTAGTTTTACATACGACAGTACCTTTTATTTTAAAATACATACAAAATTACATCATGTTGTGTTTTTCTCTGTGTACTGAGAAGCTGTAAAAATCTGTAGCATAAACACAAAATGTGACAGATGAAACGAGGGACCAAAGTTTAGGATGCTACAATTGTGCACAGAGAACACATCACCCATACCTGGGAAAACCAGTTCCCACCTGCAGTTTGTCTCTCCTTGCAGATGTTGATGAGTGTGAACAGTATCCATGTGGAAATGGAACCTGCAAGAACACAGTTGGATCATACAACTGCCTGTGTTATCCAGGATTTGAATTAACTCGTAATAATGACTGTGTGGGTAAGAGACCTAATCCAAGCTCTTGTTTTCATTGCTGCTAGATTGGCATGTCAAGGAGAACAGTGAGTAGATAAAAAGAAGAGATGCCAGGGTATGAATAAAGTTAATTGAGTGCAGTAGCTTCTGCTGTAACCAGCCCTAGAGATTAATCCTTTCTATCATGTTTTAAACTAATTAAAAGATTTTTTTAATTACAGCCAATTGAGATAATATAATATACTAAATATCTGGACTGCTGGGGCAACTTTTAGTTCACTGAAGTTTAAATGCATCTCTCAACTCCTTTAGAGTACCTTGGTATTTACAGCACATCTCTGGCTACAGGCACAGTCCACAGGCACCTCTTGTTCTATCCCACCACCAGTGCTGCCTCATGAATTTCAAATAATTCCTTTATTTCACTGTTTTGCTTGACTCTTGCACAGGGTGAGAAAGAAGACCAGCAGTAAGAAAGCCAGGAGAGCTGATCTGCTCTCCTAAAATGGACATCTGCTGACCTGCCAGATCTGCTCTCCTAAAATGAGCAAAATCATGCAGAGCTGACACAGGCATTGCTATTTTGCATTCCCTGAAGTACAGGGCACCAGAGTATCTGATGGGTTTGGACTGCTTTAATTCCTGGGTTCTTGTGATGAAGCAACCAACACCTTCCTGGGCTGATAAACAGGCTCACAAACCTGAGATCTCCTTTGTGCAGAGCATAAGCAAAGAAAAGAGGGAGGCTTTAAACTCCTTCCTGCTGCAGAAGGAAGACACAGCAAAGTCTTCAGCTTCAGGATAGAACTAATACATCTTTTAAAAAGCATTTGAAATCCTCTTCTTGTCCAGGAAAGAAAAAAAATTGAAGTAACAAGAATGTTCTGCAAAGGACAAGTTTTTCTCATAGCTTGATGCTTATCCGAAATCCTTTTCATTTATTCTTCCTCATCCATAGTTTTCCTTCTGCAGTGCTCCTTTAAGTCTGCATTACTGAAGTAACCCTACAAAATAACAAGAATTTGAAAACATCATTTCCAGAACTGCAACTAAGGAGAAAATCATCCTGTAAAAAGCAATTTACATAGTCCAAAACTTGAAATTGGCAGGGTTTTTAGGAGGAAACTCAAGTGCATATGGATCCAGATAAAATCTAGAACCCCCCATGTAACATTTTCTCCTCTGTTGGTAGACTTGGTGTCATGCAGTCCCTTAGCAGTAATTGAATGTCTCCAGATGCAGTAACTGAGTAATGCTAGAAGCCTGGAAATGGTAATACCCTATAAAAAAATTGCGGTTTAATTAGAATGTGCATCTTAATGCTCAAGTGAGAGTTACTTTCCTCTGGCTGTCAGCTGATTTCTTGTTGCTACAAAATGCACCTTTTCCACAGAAATACTAAGCATTGAAACTTGTGTGTGTTCATAACATACTGTATATAGTGTGCTGGGACTCGACTCTCAATTCTTGGGTTCAATTTTTAATTTTTTAATTTTTTTTTAATCAGATGTTGATGAGTGCAGCTCCTTTGGTCAGGTGTGCAGAAATGGACGGTGTTTCAATGAAATTGGTTCTTTCAAGTGTTTGTGTAACGAAGGATATGAGCTCACTCTGGATGGCAAGAATTGTGTTGGTAAGTATGAAACCACATGATGTTCAAGTACTCGTGAGCTGAAGTAAACTAATACCTGCCATGCAGAGGGAAGCAACAGTCTGAATGTCTAAATATCAAAAGAGAATGATGGGGACTGAAATGAAAACACTTTTTTTTTAATAGTTGTTGGTCTTCAAGCAATTAATTGCCTTAGAAAAAGAAAATTAGTACAGAACCCTTCAGTGATTTTCATGTTTTGTTACCATAAGAATTACAATATTCTAAACCTTTCTTGATTTCCTCCATTCCCCAAAGATACCAACGAGTGTGTGGCACTGCCTGGCTCGTGCTCTCCTGGTACCTGCCAGAATTTGGAAGGCTCATTCAGGTGCATCTGTCCACCAGGATACGAAGTAAAAAGTGAAAGTTGTATTGGTAAGGCAAGTTGTAACTGTTGCTCCTGAGCAATTTAAGAATTTGTATGTGGTTCTAATTGGGTGGAAAGCAGTTGTACACCCTAATGGTTGTTAATGTTTCCTGACTGAAGGTGACAGGGAATGTCACCTTAAGTCGGGAAACATTAGGTATGAAAAGTATGAAGGTATAAAAAGTCCTCAGGAAGAGATTTTAAAAAGGGAGGCAGAAGAATATTTTGTATAGTACTCTATTTTGAACATTGATGTCTTCATTAATGCAAAGAAAAATATGTCACAAAAGAACACAAGCTCACCACCCTTCTCAAGGTGAAGGAAAAAAGGGAAGTTTATTTTCTGACTCCAACATTTATAGTTTTCCAAAAGTGACGGTGGATTGGAGGGTGACAGTGCCACCTCTCCAATGACACTGGTCAAACCAACAGTCCATCAAATTTCTCCTCCTCCATAAAGGAATGCACAACAATGAGTTATTTACAGAAAGTGTGTGATAAAGTTTACTACAAAAATGTCAACATCAGAAGGCTCAGAAAATCTTAAAAAACCAGGGTGACAAAAATACTTTTTAAAAAGGAAGTATTTTATCTTTCAGTGACTTTTGAAAAAATATAATTCATATAACAGGTGTTCTCACTGTATTTATGTAATTTTTACAGAAGGTAATTATTGTCAATCAATGCATGAACTAAGCATTTGGTTTCAGAGGGAAATGAAGTTTAAAAATCTTGATGAAGTTATGGTGCTTATAGGAACAATCAGTTAAGTCAGTTTCTTCTAACAATAGGTTTCTGATTTCAATGTTATTATTTATATAATGTCTCTAAATTGCTGAGATTCCCAGGAGGAGAAGGAGGATACAGCAGACCAGTCATCAGTTTTTATGTTCTAGCTTGTTCATACAGGTCTCACTTATAGCCTTGAATGCCATTCAGGAGCTGAATGTCACACACTGAACTAAGATTTGCTGTGGCAGAGGGCAAGAAATAAATCCAGATTACAAATTGCTTTTCCAACAGAGCAAAGCATGGGATACTGTGAATTTATTGGGCATTTAAGATTTGACTTACTGCCACCTAATCTGTGTGGCTGCAGGAACAGGAACCATTTTGAACTTTCTGTCTTGAACAACAGGGTTTATTTTTCTAAGCCCCAGAGTTCTCTCAGCCACTTGTATCATGCCACCAATATT
The DNA here is from genome assembly GCF_037042795.1 of Molothrus aeneus. Taxonomy (NCBI): domain Eukaryota; kingdom Metazoa; phylum Chordata; class Aves; order Passeriformes; family Icteridae; genus Molothrus; species Molothrus aeneus. Next base: position 71,525,584 of record NC_089680.1, read on the forward strand.
CAGTTTGCCTGCCAACCTCATGATTTCTTTTGGCAGCTGCTAGCTCCACATTAGCAGTTATGTTTGAGGTGAATTCAAATCATCTACAGTTCTAAAGTCATGAATGTAAAGTAAAGAAAGCTTTTGGTTTTCAAGGAATGTTACTGTTTATGGCCACTTTAGTACCTTCTCAGAATCTATGTTTTTGAGAACATTAGTGACTGCCAGACAGATTTTTGCCCAAACTGAATGGAAGGGGCTTGCTTGCATTCTTTTGTCATTCTGCCACGTGTCCAGAAAATCTGAAGCCAGATCTCCTAGGAAATGCCCAGATTATCACATGTGATTGCACTAAAACTTAGATTAATATTTTGACAGCCCTTGCAGCAGATGTTCCCCATTACTCTCCATTGATGTTGCATGCAAACAGCTTTATGAGAATCTATTACTGCTGTCTGTGATGTGAAGGTTGGCAGTGGCTGATTGCTTTGTGAGCTCAGGGTGATTATATGCAGAAGAAAACAGAACTGGGGCCGCAGAAATATTCCTACCTTTCACCTACCCATGTGATATATTCCCTTCCATTGTACAGGAATAAAGGGGAAAGGACTTGTTTACTTCCACAGCCTGGCTAGTCACCTCTCCATCGTGGCCACAGAAAGAGCCTTAGCACCAAACCATTCATTGCAGTAATAATGAGCACTTCAAGAGAGCAACTTTGCTGTGCAGCTGAATTGCTGAGCTTTGTGTATTAACAGCTATCACAGCAAGTGGGAAATTATTTACCATTTTCTCTGAAATAAGCTGATTTGGAATGCTTCACACAGAATGTAGCCTGGGAAGCTACTGCAGAGTTCAGCCAAATGCCAGATTGTGCTGCAGTGGTTTGTCCATGTGCTGTACCTAATAGCAATTTCTGAAAGTGGGACTCAAGGTAGTATTTTTCAGATATTACACCACAGATTCTACTCCACCTCATTTCTTCCTTCACTCCACTTATATTTTCCAAATAATGAAGATTGTATTTCCATTGTTTTCTTACCTGCTGAAAACAGGGCGGTTTTCTAAAATTCAGAACAGCAGGGCAGAAATGGCGCTACAAATTTGAGTATTCAATGTCCATGGAGCTAATTTTCATGGAGAGAGCCTTGTTCCTGCCCATTCTTTGGTCAAGCTCAGTGTGGCTTTTATTGTAGAACACTTATATAGCCACAGGCTTCTGTGATGGTTCTTCCAGTATTCCTTACTGAAAGACTCAAATAGCATTGTACTTTGAAGATTAACAAAATGCATCTAATAATTTATCAGATTATAATCACCTTTAAAAATTACCTTAGCAAGGCAGTTTATATATTCTTTTAGTATTTGTAGAATATGATAAGTCAAAATATAGTTTTGAATAATAGATATGAAAAATTAAGTGTCTCTTAATATATTATTTTTCCTGCTTTGCCTGTTGTCTGTACAGTGAGGGATGTACACCTGATGCTGTTTGAGCTGCACAATTTTACAGGCACTTAGAGATTTACACTAAATACTAATATTTGGCTTATGCCTTTCACAATTATTTAATATAATATTTAATGATATACTGCTATTAAAAAATAAATCTTAAATGTCTTCTTGCAGTAATAGTAATAGATGATAGATTATTTAGTAGAACAGGAATACATTTTAAATAACACAATGAAAGTGGCAGTTAAAGACTGCTAAATATAAATCTGGGCATGTAAATACAAGTAAAGGTGTCACTCTACTAATAAGTAGCTATAGTTTCAGTCCCGAATCTGACAGTATATGAAAAAGTATACCTTTAATTAAAAAGAACTCCCATCGTACAGATTTTAAAAAATAATCTTTGGATGTTGTATGGATACATTTTCGTTTACAGAAAAATATTGTTCCTGTGGGAAATACATTCTGAAAGCATTTGTTTAATGTTTATATTTTGATTATAATGAAGAGCAGAGAATGGTGTTTGGAAAAGAAGGTGCATGCCAGTGAGAAAATCTGATTTGAAGGAATCAGTGAAATAGCTTTAACTCTTGATCATTCTATTGGAAGCTGCTTCAGTTAAATCAATCAATCAATCAATAAATAAACACTTTTCCTTGACCACGGGGTTCACAGCAAGTGAGGTTGTGGTGAAGGTTTCTCTGTTGCTTTACAGATATTAACGAGTGTAACGAGGATCCCAACATCTGCCTCTTCGGGTCCTGCACCAACACCCCAGGAGGTTTCCAGTGCATCTGTCCCACAGGTTTTGTGCTGTCTGATAACAGGAGGAGGTGCTTTGGTGAGTTCATGGATAAGGAATGCAATAACTCAGTCTAAAAGATAACAGATACTCTGTGGAAACTCCTCCCAGTTTATATCTTTACGAGGATTGCTAAGTGATTTTTTAAAAGTATGAAAAATACAGGTCTTAGGTTATTTCTCTCAGGGCAGACAGTCATCTGTTGTGGTGCTGTGAGGGTGCCCAGGATGAGGTGAGAGATGAGAATCTGACTCCCAAGTTCTCAGAAGGCTGATTTATTATATTATGATATTATATTAAAAGAAAATTATATACTAAAACTATACTAAAGAAAGAGAAAGGAGTCATCAGAATGCTTCACAAGAATGATAGTAAAAACCTGTGATAGACTCAGAGAGTCTGACACAGTTGGCTGTGATTGGCCATTAATTAAAAACAATTCACATTCTGGGTAAACAGTTCTCCAAATCACATTCCTATCAGGGAGAAGCTGAAGCTGAATCTTCCCAGCTTCCCAGGAGAAGAAATCCTGGTGAAGGAATTTTTTGGAAAATATCACAGTGACAGTCATCATCTGATTTGGGAGAAGGTTCTATCTCTTCATAACTGTGTTTTTGTCTCCTAGATACTCGTCAGAGCTTCTGTTTCACCAACTTTGAGAATGGGAAGTGCTCATTGCCAAAGGCTTTCAACACCACAAAGGCCAAGTGTTGCTGCAGTAAAATGCCAGGGGAAGGATGGGGTGATCCTTGTGAGCTCTGTCCAAAGGAAGAGGAAGGTACACGTTTAAAGTTTAAAATTTGTTGCTGGGGGAAAAGGAGGAGCACATTGGTGTTGTTCAAAGAGAGATCTTTCTGGCATTTGCTCTCAGTGGCTTTTTCTAGAATGATTTTTCAAGTCAGCCAAAGGAGTAAAATTAAATGGAAGAAATCACAGACAAAGAAAAATACTTACTTCTTGGTTTTGCCCTATAAAGACCTGAACTTAGGTCCTTTTTGGATGACTTTCTTTTTGGATGACTTTAACCATTTGTCATGATTCTGTCTCTCACTTGCTCTGTTTTTTAAAGAAAATTTATCTCTGCAGTTGCTTTTCAGGACCTGTGCCCATATGGTCATGGAACTATTCCTGGAATTGATGATACACGTGAAGGTAGCTATTCTTCTAAATGTAAAAAGTAATATTAATACCAAAAACTATACTTGGATATTATAGCACGTGACAGTTTACTCCTCACAGCTCCTGGTGACAAGAGGCTGACCTGTAAAATATGTTAAAAAGAACACTTCTGGAAGTGCATGGCTCTAGACAAACATAACAGGGAGCTTAGGTTTTTTTAAATGCTTTTTTTGTGACTTGAAATGCATCAGCTGAGTGGCTGTTAATATCTCCCTGCTTTTTAGATGTCAATGAATGTCTTGAAAGCCCAGGGATTTGCTCCAATGGTCACTGCATCAATACCGATGGATCGTTCCGCTGCGAGTGCCCCATGGGGTACAACCTGGATTTCACAGGGGTGCACTGCATAGGTGGGTGCAGTTATAGGAATTGGAAGTCTTGAATTTAAAGCACAACTTGTCCCAGTTCTCCTCACTCTGCATTTGTTCATTATAAACAGATACAGATGAATGTTCCATTGGCAACCCCTGTGGAAACGGAACGTGCTCCAATGTGGTTGGCAGCTTTGAGTGCAGCTGTCACGAAGGATTTGAGCCAGGGCCAATGATGAATTGTGAAGGTAACCTGTCCTCTTCATTTTTTTTTTTCCTTTGGCTTTTGTCCAGCTTTTGTCAGCATTCAAATTATTTCATTAGCAATGTTTTTCATGCTTTTATAACTCAGAGGAAAACAAAGTTTCTATACTTTGAAATATGTCATTGGAAAAGAAATCTGAATTGCTTTAAGCAGAACTTTTAGTTTATCACAGGACTTCCCACACTCAATGGGAATGCCCCACGTGGGGCATTCTCAAAAATGTTATATTTTATGAATCATAATTAGTTTGTTTCTGAAGCTGACATTTCTCATCACACGAAAGTACATTAAATATGAGCATATAATAAAGATCTGAAATAGGCCTGCCCTGACTTGCCATACTAAGCTCAAGTAGTTCTATATATATACTATGTCATTATTCTTAAGCAGAGCATTGTTGAATTTCTCTAGTTACTCAGAAGCTAATTAGTTTGAATTAGCTTTCTGATAATTTTAGCTGAAAAGAGAAACATAGGTGTAATAAATCTTTCTTGGTGATTATTTTGAAACATGGTCGAGAATGCCTGTTCTGTTTCTCTCTGCTCAGATATCAATGAGTGTGCTCAGAACCCCCTGCTGTGTGCTTTTCGTTGTATCAACACTTACGGTTTCTATGAGTGCACCTGCCCAGTGGGATATGAGCTAAGGGAAGACCAAAAGATGTGCAAAGGTAATGACTGACGTATAAACTTCTCCCCACCTTCCATCACCAGCACATAACCCAAACATTTCTGTGCATCTTGCATTCATCCTCTCCAGTGGAATGTAGCCAACAGCTCAGCAGGTGATGATTTGCTCTTTCAGAACTCACAAAAAAGCAGTATTTAGTGTTTTTGTCATCGAGTGTAACCCTTGATGGGGACTGCAAAGCCAAGAGTGTTGAATTTCATCTTTAACATGACAAGATGATACAGCCCAGGAGGATCAAGATAACTGCATATAATCATAGATTTTAGACTTTTCCTTCAGTGCTTTTACTTAGAGAAACCTGTACGTCCTTTCTCTTGAAGTTGTCTTCAGAAACTGAAGCTACTGGAAAAAAGTTCAAACACAAAATTTTTATTTTTTCCCAGATCTAGATGAGTGTGCTGAAGGTCTCCATGACTGTGAATCAAGAGGCATGATTTGCAAAAATCTGATTGGTACCTTCGTGTGCATTTGTCCTCCTGGGATGATCCAGAGACCTGATGGAGAAGGATGCACAGGTAAAGCTTAGAAGGGGAAGAAGGCAGCTAATAGAATATACAGAAGGAAAAAAAAAACTTGTTTTATACGTGTATATACTTATTTATTTATTTATTTAGAAATGTATATTTTTTTCTGATTTTATATATATAATTTTTATACATATAAATATATTTTTTTCCTGATTTTATATATATAAAATCAGAAAATAACAATTCATTAAGGACATTTAAGACATCTAATGATACCAAGCATCTTAAAATTTCTATTTTGTTTCAGTGTGAGTTCTAACTGACTAATAAGAATAAAAACCTCATTGCTCTAAAGCTAAATCCAGAAGTTTTTTAGACAGTTGTTACATCTAAAAAATTACTTGCCAAAAAAATGAGACTTCAGTTTATGGGTAGGAAGCAAGATTTTCATAAATAAAAAGTTACATTTCCTTTAGCATTAGTATAAATAATGTGTCACTTCTTTAAAGAATTAAGACTCCTAGGATTCTGAAACCACCTATAAATACTATAAAGGATGAAAGATATGGAAACTGCCATAGTTCAAAACAATTCCCCATTCTGGAAGTAAACAAACACCTTTTCTCCATCATTTACTCAATTAGTTGAGAGGAGGACAGTAGCTATATTTTAGCACATTGTACTTTCTTCTGATATATTGAAAAAAACCCCAGGACCAAAATTCTACGGGGAAAAAAAAATAAACATCCAACTTAATGAATGTTTTAATTAAAAGTATTTTATAAAAACGTTCCTTCAGCAAGAGAATGAGCACTCTCTTTTAGAGATTTTTTTTTTTTTATTTTACAGAAAATAATCTTTATTAACAAGAATTTTCCCTTTCTTTTGGCATATAATTCTGCTTTTAAGGAACCTGAGATTTTCCTGAGGTTTATTGTAAGCATCTAAAAAATTTGTGTAACAGCTTACAGTATCCGTGCCATTAGCTATGGAAGAAAATACATGAAGAGTATAAACTTTCAGGAAAATATTATGTGGACTCAAATATGACTTATTGTGGGAGAGATCAAGTGCAGAGACTCTTGATGATTACAAAGTGAAGATTTGTCACTCAAATCATGCATGTGTTCCAATTTTATTTAAATTTTACTTACCAGCTGAATGTTGTGACTGCAACTTGCTCTGCTGCGTTTTCTGCTTCTTGTTATAAGCTGTGAAGCAATTAAAGCTTTTGTCCTGTGATGAAGTACAGAAGGAATGGAATAGGATAATGCTCCTTTGAAAGCCCTTTCCAGGCTTAATCAGTGGATTTTTCCACGTCTTGAAAATATTTTTCAAATGCTACATGGAATGTTTAATGCATTCTAGAAATTCTGATTTATTTTCTTGCAATGAATTGCTGTGTTTGTTGTCAATGTAATTATATTTTATTTTTGTTCTTATTGTTTTCTGTTACTCTTACAATTTTATTGATGTTGTTATATTTGTTAATTAATTTTTAAATTACATTTTTAAAGATGAAAACGAGTGCCGCTCCAAGCCAGGTGTCTGTGAAAATGGGCGTTGTGTGAATGTTGTTGGCAGCTACAGATGTGAATGTAATGAAGGATTCCTCTCCAGCCCATCAGGCACTGAGTGCCTTGGTAAATGTCTCTCTTGTACACGTCTCATCTCACATTACAGTGTAAATGTAGGGAGAAAATTAGGCTTCTGAAAACGTATCAGCCCTCATATCTACAGAAATTAAATAATTACACTTTTTAGTTAAATAATGGTACGATATTAAAAATATTATTAAAATTATTAGATCATTTTAGGAATTAACAGCTTGTAGCAATGAGGCCTCACATAGAAGTGTCTAAATTCCATAGGACATAAATGTAGACAAAATACAGGGATTTTTAAAGAAGGAGAATTTAGTCACCTTTAGATAATTCAAAAATGGATGAAGAGTAAAGTTGAGTGTTTGCTTATTCAGAATGTGATCTTAAGCACCATATGGCAACTAGGCATCTCAATTTCTACACCTTTAATTCAGACATAAAATACTGTGATTTTACCAGAAAATTGCAAGGTTTTTTTTTTCGAGGCAAGCCTGCAAGATATATGCTGATGAAGGGTTTTTGTTCATCAGTGCGCATTTTCTTTTTAATATATTCATATTTGTCATTTGCACCACGAAATTCATCATTCCCTTTTTTGGAGTCAAACAGAACTGCAAAAATTTACTTTTTCTTGACCAGTGTTCGGGTGTACATACAGCACCGAAAGGGTGTATTTATTTATTTATGTATTCTTGCATGAAAAAAAGCCTAATTATCCTGTGCCATTACTGTAAAACAGCTCCCTCTAAAAGGTCATGAGCAGTGTGCTGACTTCATGGCTAAGCAATAACATTGAAGTGCAGAGTATTTCCTGAGGATTAGAACCAGATGGGAAGACAAAACTGCAGTCTGTTAACCCCAGTCAGTAATTAATGCCGAGGAAATACCCTGTTTGGAGGTCATTATTGCTTTTCTATATTTAATATGTAATTTTCCTATTATTTTCTGCCTTTGGAAAGTTTGCTTCTTGCTGCTTTTCCTTTCGGGTTTCCTGGGTTAGAAATTGCAATGAAAAATGGATCTGGCAGAAACACAGAATTTCTTCTGAATTATAGCCCGAGCATTAATTCACAGATTACATTGTTTTAAATACATTGTGCAAACCTTTATATTCCACTCACCTTAAAATTCATTCCACATTCTCAAACTGGGGACAAAGCATTTATATGTTCCTCAGGTCATAATGTCCCTAAAGACCTGCACAGTATCCCTGTCTGGGAGAACAGAAATTTGCAGAGTCTTGCAAATTACTGTAGCCAATATTTTGTTTCACAGAACTGACACTTTCAGTGAGGACAGCTTTATTTGATGTAAAAAGTTAAGTTAGCAGGTGGGCAAATTAAGTCTTTCCTAAAGCCAAAGTTTGCTTTTTGCCTAATTCTTGTAAGACATGTACATATTCTTTTAATCTGTAAAAGACAGGGTCAGCTGAGTATTGATACATTTACACATTCTGAGGGATCACTATTGGCTTTGAGAGAAAAAAAAGAAAATCTTTTCTATAAAAAACATAAGGATTCTCAGATCAGTAATTGACGGTGTCTCCATTTTAATCAAGAAATGAGACAGATGACATAGAAGGTAGAAGAAATTTTATTTTCTATATAGAAGATAAAATCTCTGCAAGATTTGGAGTTTCTAGTAGCACTGGAAACTGGGATTTCTTTTGTCCTCAGCTGCCTGTTTGAAGATAACCTGTAGGAGCCCCATGACTTTAAAACTTTGCTCCCCTTTCATTATTGATAGGCATTAACCAAAAAGTTTAAAAATTAAAATAGAATTAGACAGGGCCATACCAACAATAAGGCCATACAATTCTACTTTTTTCCCACAACAAAATTTAGGAGTACCACTGAAAAAGTACTGAGTTGCATATACACTTTTAAGTTAGGATTTTTTATTTAAACCCTAGCAGGATAATTACAGATGATAAAACTTGTCATTTTGGCCAGTTAAACAAACAAACAAACCAAACCTCTAACCCCACTCCAAATAAAACATTGAAATATGAACACAACATAGGCAGCTGAAGTAGGAGCTCAGTTTTGCCCTCAGCCTTTATCTTGTTTTACTACCTAGAGCACAGCTTTCCTAGAAGCAAAACTTAAAAAATAAGAAGCAAAACTTTAAAAATAGCAAAACCTTTAGCTTTTCCTAGAAGAAAACTTGAAAAAATAGCAAAACCCTTCATCAGCATTTATCTTGTTTTACTACCAAGAGCACAGCTTTCCTAGAAGCAAAATTCTTACCCTGCTCATGCAGACACTGAACATTAGGGGTGTCTTGGATATATTTGGAATGGCAGCATACTACCAGGAGCACACAACAATTCTGAAAGGCTAAATCAAGATGGACCTGATGGTAGCTAATCACCTTCTGCTGCTTGCATATATTGACGGAGAGCCAGAATAATTCACCAGATGCTTAATGGGAGCAGATCTTTATCTCCTTCCCTATTTCCAGCCTCTCTCCTTCTCCCTCTCAGATAATCGGCGGGGGTTTTGCTTTGCTGAAGTTCTGCAGACCATGTGCCAGATGGCTTCCAGCAGCCAGAGCCTTGTCACCAGGTCCGAGTGCTGCTGTGACGGCGGCCGGGGCTGGGGGAACCAGTGCAGGCTCTGCCCCCTGCCCGGAACCACCCACTACAAGAAACTCTGTCCGCACGGGTCAGGCTACACCACAGATGGAAGAGGTATCTGCAGGGATGAAAAGAGGAGGAAAAGGGGAAAAGCATATGCTCGCATGCTTAAGGAAAATGCAAGAATTCTCTTTGAAGTTCCTTCGGAGAATTTCCTGTTAAACGGCAGAGTTTGATTTTTCAAATAATGCCAAGAGAGCAGAAATTAAAAGCACATTTGGCAGTAGCTGCAAACAGATCAACTGGGCAGAATTTTCAGGATCAGGATCTGGTTGGAAGTACCAACCAGTAACTAAAAGCTAGAAATTATCCCAAAGCTTTTGTATTGCTGAAAACTTGGACACATGGCAAAGGCAGCAACCATCTCATTTAACAATAATCTCACAATGCTTTGCAGGTACTATTTCTACACAGAAAGAAGCTAATGTGTATTTTTTAATGTTGGTGATAACTTTTGACATGGAAGTAGTCATAAGAAAATTCTTTTGTATGGGTTTTTATTTGGAGTTAGCAAAACTGGAATCTGAGTGCCCAGTGAAACAACAGGAAGGTGTTGATGCAAAAAACAGAAATCAGATTTGAAAGATGTTTGGCTTTGGAGTGAGATCCATTTTTAAAGAGGGAGAAGGGAGAAAGTTCCTGTCAGAAGCATGATGATGAGGAACTGCAAAAATGGAAGAGAAGAAAAAAGTAGAATTTAAAACTGAGACATGACATATTTAATAATTTCTATACAGATATTGATGAGTGTAAGGTCCTGCCGAACCTGTGCAGGAATGGGCAGTGCATTAACACCATGGGCTCCTTCCGGTGCTTTTGCAAAGCTGGCTATACCACTGACATAACTGGCACATCTTGTAATGGTAAGATTCATTAATTAATCATCAGTTGAAGTATTCATCAGTTATTTTTTTTTTAGTTGTTACACAGTGATGTACCAACCTTTGTAAACACTTGTTGCAACCATTTTTTTGTCTCTTTTATCTCGTGTCCTCTATTTCTTTTCCTAATACGCATTTCTGGTTTTGTGTTTCATTTGGGGAAATGGAGGAACAAGCTCTGCTGGCAGAATTCCTGCAGTAGAATGATTACTGAAGTTGGTTAAAGCTGTGCAACCACTTTAAGAGGCAAACCAGCTCATTACTTCACTTCTACGTTTTTCCCACTTTTTTTTTGGTTTGCAGGTACAAATATACTGTAGAATACCAAAAAGTAAATATTTGTTGCTTAGATGCAAATACCAATGCCACTCTCACTCTAGTGTATTACTCCTTCAAGGCAGTTTGTTGTGGTAGTAGCAGCCCCACATAAATTCCACAGCAACACATTCACAGAGAAAGGAATAGGAACCCTGAACAAATGTAAATGGGGGGCTTTCTTCTGTGAGCATTTTTCTCTAAAAGCTTCTGCTGTGTAGCAAACATCTTTCTGTCAGAGAGATGAGGACGAAAGATAACTTAATATTCCCTCTTGTTAGATCTTGATGAGTGCTCCCAGTCCCCCAGACCATGCAATTTTATCTGCAAGAACTCAGAAGGGAGCTATCAGTGCTCATGCCCCAGGGGCTATGTCATTCAGGAAGATGGAAAGACATGTAAAGGTAAGAAAGTTAGACACAGTACCTTTTAATTTGGTTACAACTTAACTTAAAATGAATTGGTTTTGGAGTGTGGTGTTTTTATCAGATTTGATTAAATGTGCCTCTTTGTTGACTTTTTTAAGACAACAGCATCTCTTACTTTCAGATCTTGATGAATGTCAAACCAAACAACACAATTGTCAATTTCTCTGTGTCAACACCCTTGGAGGCTTCACATGCAAATGTCCACCTGGTTTTACACAACATCACACAGCTTGTATTGGTAAGAAAAACACCGGTTTTCTTTCATAAGCTTTTCTCTAAGGACAACATTCTCAACTGTCTCTTGTGCTCTTTATGCAGAGCAATAGTGTCAAGAGGGTAGAAAACAGATTTTGAAAAGCAGCAATTAAAGCTAAAGAAAAAAATAAGTCTATCCAGTCTGTCCAATATTTCTGTTTTCTTGGTTAGTAAAGAGTTGTACATATTTAATACATGTTATTATGTTCTAAATATAACCACATGGAGACAAAAGGGTGAATTATTAAAATCTCATTTAAAATGTAGTTAACCAAAACCAGACTGCATTTTCTTTTTTTAGTTGATACAGATGTCTTCAGATCTTAAGCATATGTATAAATCTTGCCAACTGAAACTGTTTCAGTTCAGCTAACACAAAAGGGCAGCATTTTTCCAATATCAGCAATTACATTCCATACTCATATCACAACTGAACTACCACTAGCATTTCCAATTTATTAATTACTCATAGCTCTGCATGTCTCCAGTTCATCTGGCGTTTAAAAATGAAAAGGTACAAAATAAACTGCTGCACCTTTGTGGATTTTATTTTTATGTTACATGAACATGTCCAACATCGTGCCACAAGGTGAACCAATCTTCTTTTTCCTCTGTATTTTGAAGATAACAATGAGTGTGGTTCTCATCCATCACTGTGTGGATCAAAAGGAATTTGCCAAAACACTCCTGGAAGTTTTACCTGTGAATGTCAAAGGGGATTTTCTCTGGATTCTACTGGATTAAACTGTGAAGGTAAGTAGGAGCAGTCAGATTTTTTCATGGTGTGAATCCTTACTTCAGTTTCTACGGAACCATTTGATGTTAAAGACAGAGAAAACAGAGCACCAGCCATAGTAAAAGTAATTACAAAAAGAAATTGGAAAGTATTAGACTGATTGTAAGTATAACAAAAGCATATGCAGGAATGTACTGTCTCGAGTAATTTTTACAGAAATTAGGATAAAATGGTGACTGTTTAGTTGAACTCTTCAATGGTTGTTTTCAGCTTCACATAGGTTTATGCATCTAAAAGTATAGTAGTTGTGGGGCTTTTTTACATTTATGTCTTCATATGTCTAAAGAGAATCTCTTTACAATTTTCGTCTTGGCTAATTCTAATTAGATTAGATTCTAAATTCTGTACTGAATTCTCCTACCACAGAGTTACACACTGAGGAGGCCAATTCACTGCATTCAGAAAGATAATTATTACACTTAAAATGAAGGTTATATTGATGAGCTTTATCTCTCCAAGGGGAAGCCTCAGTTAGGAAATATCTATTTGAGAGCTCCAGACTTCTCAGTGGGCCTCAGGTATTGAGCAAAGAAGAAAATGAAAGCAGTACAAGGCCACCTGGCTGAGAATTAAAAATGCAAGAGCATGCATGGAGAAATTTATGGCCTCTCAAAATACCAACAACTCTGATACAGCGTTTAATACAGGAATTGGTATTTAGAGCCTATTTCTCAAACAGCATTGCAGAATATATGCAGCTAAAGGTTTTACTAAGATTTATCTCCTGTCAGTTTACTTTGTTCTCATAAAGTGCATATGTCCTGGTGTGCCTATAAAACAAAGAATTTTTCTTTTATTTTCTACTTGACTTGGATGCTGTACCTTAAAAATTAGGTTACTTACAATCTACTTATTTCCTGTGGCAGATGCAATTTAAGATGTCTGAGTTTTTAGAATTTGGAAGGTGGGATGGTTGTGGCTGTCACCTTTTATAAACACTTGTCTCAGAGACTTTTTATGTGGCTTTTTATTTTCAATTGCAAAGACATCCAAATTTGACATTCAAACACTAAAATATTTCTCAGGAAAATGAAAGCTTATCCCTAAGTGATTGGTTTAAAACTGAAATTACAAAACCCCTCAAATTCTAAGCATTATGTTAAAGCAGCAACGTGGGATTGCTGGGAATAGTGTTTATTCTCCAAAATTGAGTACCGAAAAGGCTCAAGAACTAAAATCAGATTATTGATGGAAAGAACTGGACATTAGTTGACTTCCAGGCTTTCCAAAAGAAAAACCTTCATGGTCCTTCTATCTTACATCAGTGCTCCTCTGTCATAAACCATAGAACCACAAAATGACTGGAATTGGAAGGGACCCCAAAGCCCATCCAGTGCCACCATGTCAGGGACACCTCCCAGTGTCCCAGTGTCCAGCCTGGCCTTGGGCAGTGCCAGGGATGCAGGGGCAGCCCCAGCTGCTCTGGGCACCCTGTGCCAGGGCCTGCCCACCCTGCCAGGGAACAATTCCTCATTGCCAAGATCCCAGCCAGCCCTGCCCTCTGGCACTGGCAGCCATTGCCTGGCTGCTGTCCCTGCAGCCCTTGGCAATTGTCTGTGTCCATCTTTGCTGCAGCCCCTTCAGGCCCTGCCAGGCCACCCTGAGCTCAGGCCAAAGCTTCTCCTGCCCAGGTGAGCAATGGCAGCTGTGCCAGCCTTTGCTGCCGGCAGAGCTGCTCCATCCCTCTGCCCGTGCTGGAGCCTCCTCTGGCCTGGCTGCAGCAGCTCCAGCTCCTTGCTGGGCTGGCCCAGGGCTGGGGCAGCTCTGCAGGTGGGCTCTGACTGAGGGGCAGAGGGGCAGAATCCCCCCTGCCCTGCTGCCCACGCTGGGCTGGGCCCAGCACGGGGCTCTGGGCTCCGGGCCCAGCACGGGGCTCTGGGCTCTGGGCTCAGCACGGGGCTCTGGGCTCCGGGCCCAGCCCAGGCTTTGGGGTCCAGGCTTGGCCCAGCACAGATTTGGCTTCTTGGGCTGCCAGACGACACGGCTGGGTCATAACAAACTTCTGATCCCACAGTGTTTGGCAGTGGGTGTAATCCTGTGTCATGCTCTGCTTCCCTCCTGAACACACAGATGTGGATGAGTGTGATGGAAACCACAGGTGCCAGCATGGCTGTCAGAACATCCTGGGTGGATACAGATGTGGGTGCCCACAAGGATTTATCCAGCACTACCAGTGGAATCAGTGTGTTGGTAAGGAAACAAACAGCACAGAATTTAAACAGCAGATGTATCAGAGTGTTTATAGGGGCAACACCAGGCAAGGGCAAGAATGAGCAGAACTAGGAGTGTTCAGCAAAAGTCTTTTTATCTGTCTCCCACTCTTTCCATACATGTACTACTCCCAGTGTAAATCAGTGACAGGAGGTAGCAAGAAAACACACTCAGCCTTTTGAAACTCCCTGTGACAGTTAGCTTTCCTAGAAAGGTCTAAATTCTGATCTCTTTCTTCTGTGAAAAATCCCCATCATTGAATGTTCATTGAATTCCTGAAAGTATCAATGTAATACCTCTGCTGAGGAAAAAAAGCATTGAAAAACCATACCTGTCATAAGAAAAAAAACCCACAAAAATCCCCACAAAAAAACCAAAAAAGCATAAAAACCATTAGCAATTAAAGAATGTTACAGAATAGCATCTAAAGCAAAGAGTGAGAAAATTAGAGCAACAAAACCATTAAGGATTTCCTTCTTCCAAAACAGTCTTAAGGCCAGCATTAGTTCTTTGTGCAGGGAATGGGACAAATTAGGAAGCTTGGGAGTTTTGTTTAGATTTAGCTCATTCAATCCATTGCTTGAATTAAGCTATATCATGCACAAAACAAAATGTGGGATTTTTTTGTTAATAGAAACCAAGTTGCACAGAAACAATGTCATATCACGCTGTTCACAAAGACCAATACAAAATATTTACCTTTTCAGGTTTGCTTTCATGGTTTTCTGTCAATGGTATCATAATCAGAGCATGACTCTGAGCACTGTCATTTACACTGACTTTACTGTCCTGATTCTCTATATACAAATTAGTTTATTCTACCCATTTTAACATTAACTAGCACACCAGCCTTCAGTTTCTCTGAAGTCCCAATCACCACAATCACTCCTGGCTTAATGCTGCTCTTCAGCAAAGAGAGCAAAGGACTGGGGCGAGAGTGACAGAACCCACAATGAACAGCTCCCACAAAACCCCAAACCAGCTTAAGTTTCTGTAAATCATGGTCCTCAAAGGAATCTCCCTCCAAGTGACTGTGGGCAAGAATGGCAAAGCATTCACTAGTGGCCTTGGTGAGGAAAACTGAGGTGAGGAAAACTTTGTGAGGAAAACCTACAGGTTTTAGAGAAATACCTTGGTGAGAGAAATAAAATAACCATGATACCAGCTACCAAAACAACTTTCCATACCACAACATCAACATTCCTTTTTTTTTTTCAAGTCTCACTGACTGGAGATGTCATCTTCGCTATATTTTAACACCCACAAGTGAAGATGATACTCCTTTTCTCTTCCAGAAACCAAGTGTCCATGGGATGATGAGGTCAGGGATGCAGCAGAGCCCTGGGACTTGCAGATGTTCTGATTTCTTAGTTGCATCATGCTGACCTGTTGTCTATCATACTAGAAAACACCAGTATTTTTGTGTTTGCTTGCCAGATGAAAACGAATGCTCCAATCCTCACATGTGCGGCTCTGCTTCTTGCTACAACACCCTGGGGAGTTACAGGTGTGTGTGCCCATCGGGATTCTCCTATGACCAGTTCTCCCATGCCTGCCACGATGTGAATGAGTGCTCCTCTGCCAAGAACCCCTGCAATTATGGCTGCTCCAACACCGAGGGTGGTTATCTCTGTGGCTGCCCGCCTGGCTATTACAGAGTTGGGCAAGGGTGAGTTTCTCCACACAGCTTTTCACCAAAGACACATTCAGAAGGTGCAGAGGTGCAAATTAAGGACAAGCTGCTAAGTCCTTTCTAGTTTCGGGCTAAATATCCAGAAACTAGAAAAAAAAATAAAATGTCTGTGCATGCAACACGACATTAATTTTAAATGTAGCATATAAATAACGTTAAACAAGTTCTACTTTCTCCCCCGGTATCAGCACATGAACTCCTTCACAGGCCTGCTGAGTGGGGATTGATAATGCATAAGGATAGGTACTAGGTGTACTGAGATAATTAAGGGGTTTAAGTATCACTGGTCAATCCAGAACATTAAACACAAATTAACATTGTTCTGGTACAGGGCAGGCTGGCTTTGTTTGGTTTCCCTGTAGGACTTGTAAATGAAAATTAGATCAGGCTAAAAGCCTTCAGCCAGCGTTTGCATTCCCCTTAGTAAGCCACTCTAGTGTGAGGGAAATTATTGCACAGCCCTCCTGCTGAGGAAAGGGCAAGGAGGGGGATGCAGACACTGTGGCACAGATTACACACACTCCATTTAGCAGGGACAGCTCATAAAACTGCAAGGAGTGACTAAAACACATGTTTTCATTCCACAGACACTGTGTCTCAGGGATGGGATTTAACAAAGGCCAGTACCTGCCACTGGATGGAGATGCTGATGGAGAGAGTGCTTTGTCCCCTGAAGTGTGTTATGAGTGCAAAATCAATGGCTACTCCAAACAAGACAGCAGGAGGAAGAGAAGTGCTAACACTGTATGTACCAGGATAAAAAACCACTGTAATGTTTCTTGAGGAATTTTCCGAGGTGTGACACCAGGAGTAAACGGAGGAAGTCCTTTAAACAGGTCACATTCAAAAATCTCTTTTCTCCCCCTACCTCACCTAGGTCCTGCTGGCAGTAATAATTTGACAATAACAAATACATCAGCAGCTGTGAAAGGATGAAGTTTCTAAAGCTTGCAAAGATTCCTTTGTAGTGTGAGATGTGGTCTAGTTCCTCAGAGTACATTCAGGGGAATAATTCTCCTTTAATTGCAGACACCTGGGGAATTGGACATGTCTACAGCAAGTTCTACTGCCAGGAGGAGGTTGGACAGCATTTATAGTCTGGGACAGCTAAACAGATCTTGCAGAAGATCATTTTAGTCTTGTTGTCTGTTCCATAGTTCCTCATAGAGGTGGGGGATTAGACCTGGCTGATGGAAGTCAAATGTTCATCAGAATTGATCAAGTTTTTAGAGAATTATACATTTAATTATTTTTCTTGCTGCATTTTGTGGGCTTATGAAGGTAAGTTACAGGAAATCACATCAAGTTTGTAATTGTTACATCTTGTTATTACATTTTTTAAATACCATTAACCTTTTCAGTTTCTAGAACTTTCTAGGCAGTAAAAGTGACATCCATAAATTATGTGAAAAAAGAAACATTTTTTAATCATTATCATTATCTATGGGGTTCAAGTATTTAAAACACTGCATTACTTGCTCCTGTTCAAAAATTTTCATTAATTTCATGATGCATTTTTAGTTGCTTTTCATACTGGTACGGTATGGAATTTTCAGAGAAGATGCCAGGGAATTTCCATGCAGTGTTGTGAAATGCATTTCTCTGTTGTTTCTGTTGGTCATAAGAACATTATATTGTGTCTAAACACAGGTTTCTCCTTGTGGTGGGGCATTCCCCCCTTTCCAGGCTGCAGTGCAATCTGAGAAATCCTCATCTTGCCTCGGCCTTGAAAATTAAATCTGACTTTTGCTGATAGCCTGATGGTTTTTAAAGTGATCTTAAACACCTGTTCATAATACTCCTCTGCATGGCCTGTTTGCAAGCACAAAGTTAAACAGGTTCTCAAAATCAGAGCCTTCAGAGGCTGTGCAAGGCCTGCTTGAGGCCTTTAGGCTTTACAGGCCATGTCGTCGGGAATGGAGTCAGGAGCTGTTTAATTATCAATTCCTGCTCTAAACACTCTTCCCTCCTGCAGCTGGAGCAGGTGAGCTGGGGGAGCCTGGACACGGAGAGTCCCCTGAAGGTGCAGGTGGCCATGTCCAGGCTGGGCAGCCGGGAGCCCATCCTGGCGCTGCTGCCGGCCCTCAGGCGCCGTGCGCGCTACGCCATCGCCCGCGGCAATGGGCGCGGAACCTTCTGGATGCTCCTGAGGGACGGCGCCAGCCACCTGCACGCCGTCAGGGGCAGGGCAGCGCCCGGGCTGCATGCTCTGGACATCACCAGCGTGGCCCTGCCCGAGGAGAAGGAGATGGAGCAGATGGGGAGCGGCCATGAGGACGGCGGCCTGCAAGGGGAGAAGGGAGAGGCCCTCAGGCTGAGGCTGTGGGTGCGCCTCTATTAGCCGTGGTGCTGTTCTTCAGCCACTTGTTTTTGTGTCTACACACCCAAGAATGTCTGCTTTTCCAAGCAAATATGCTTTGGAAAAGTGTATTTTGGGAGAGGAAGGCAGAGGGGAAGAGCCCTTCCTTTCCATCCTGCCAAGACTGCAGAACCACCCTTTCAGGAGGGCAACTTAAAATTCTGCCACTGCCAAAACTTCTATTTACAAGGGCAAATCATGGTTATTTTATCTTTTATATAACCTCGATTTAAAGTATATTTAAAAAGCTAAAGTTCAAGAAGTCATCCTATGGCACTAAATGGCACAAATACATGAGCTATTTTTTTTTTCCCTGTTAGCAGTCTGTTACACTTTGGGTATTTTGCTATAATTCCTAATGAAAAAAAAATTATAGAAGTTTATTTATTTTTAATGCAGTAATATATGGAGAAAATAACAAATTATGTAAACAAAAAGGGAAACTTGCTTGTTTTTCTGTAGTTTTATAAATTTGAGGTATAACATTTTAGAGGTACTTTTGTAATCAAGGAAAAAATAAGTAGATTGGAAAGGTGTTTTCTTTTCTACTTGGACCAGCATCCAAACAGTATATAAGTAATTCTAAAATATATCAGATCTGAAAGATCAGTGTAGTAGGATATCCTGAAGTGGGAGATTGTAAACTGTTTGCATAGTAGGACATTCTAAAGTTCTCTTGCAAATGAGAACAAAGAAAAAAAAGGGGAAAAAAAAGTCATAGAGGACAAGTATCACACTATCAGTCTCTGCAGACATCCTATTTCACAGCAGCTCAGTGGGTTTGTGTTCTGAATCACCCACAAATGGTGGAGGAGGCACCAGCCCTGTAGCAAAATACCTGGACTGTTTTTTAACCCCCTTAGAACTGCAGAACCAAACTGTGCTGCCCTTCCCTCAGTGACCTCATGAGCCAAGACAGGCAGCCACTCCTCATGCTCTCAGAAAGGGTGCTCCACAAACTGGCATTAATTCCTGCAGGCAGCTGAAGGAAATGTCTCTCAGAAGAGAATGCTTCACTCTGTTTGGTGCTGGCTGGAAACCAGGCTGCATTTCCTGAGCCCTGAGTGCTGTGTCAGGACTGCCACACCTGCAAGCTCAGTTATTGCAGAGCAGGTGAGGAAAGTTATGTATTTGAAGTTTCATTTGTTAGAAATCTCATTAATGCTGTAGTTATACGCACCTCATTCTATCATAGCTTGTTCTGTAAGAAAGATGATGGTACAATGACTTGAGTTTTAGTTTAGTCGTTTTTTGGTTTTGTTTTTCTTTTTACATTTTGTACTGTAATGTGTTAATTGTATGTCTCAGTGGTGCTTTCTGTGGCAGCTGGTGCCTGTCACTGGCCATGCCACAGAATCTCACATGTGAAAATAGCCAAAGCACATCCAGGATTGTTCCAGTTGCATTAGGTGCTGACCAAAGACTTTGTACTAAGTTAAACTCAGTGATTTTTCTTCTCTTTTGTTGAGTTTGGGGATTTTGAAAAGAGATGTTTTAAGAAAAAAAGCTTTCTCTTGAACATTTGTATCAGTAAGACAACACTTTTTTTGCAATAAAGCTTATTTTGGATTTTTTTTTTTTTTGGTCCTTTTTTCTATTCAGAGTCAAACTGGTGATTGATTTAAAACAATAGCCAATACTAGGGTCTGGAACCACATTTATTTAAAATTGCTTTCAGATATGGTTGTGCAAGTTTCAAAGGATTCAGAGCTGCCTCTGAGTAAAATAACTGACATTACAGAAATAAAGAGACCTCTAGGGGTCTGATAAATACATACAGGACAGCACCGACTTAAAGGCTAAACAACTGCAATAGGTGGTTTAGAAAAAGGCTTCTCTTGCTCCAAAATTTTTCCAGGAAACCCTGCAGGAAAAGCCATCAGACTGGCACACAGCAAAGAATTTTGTCCTTTGTTGTCAGATTCTCAGGAGAGAAAGTAACAGCAACACTCACCCGTGATTTCTCTGAGGCTACAAATTCTGGAGAATTTTCTTGTACCTTTTTTTTTTTAAAAAAAGAAACGATCATCAGATGGTTTCATCTGCATTAACTAATTACACAGTAAGTACAAGGTACAAAAAAAAAAAAGTATTATCTCTTTTCTAGAAAGGCAGCATTACCACCAGAATTGGTAAATTCCACAAGATAGTTATGCACAATCCCAGAAAGAAGTCACTCCCAGCTTCAAATCCAGATGAAAAAATAACTGGAACTAAAAGAAAAAAAAAATAATCCCAAGGAAGAAGTCCAAAACCTCTTTGCCATCCAGCCTGTCACAGTATATATTTCTATACCCTTTTTTCAAAATTCTACCTTTTTACAGCTGCTAGTCTTTTAATGAGAAAGCTGACTGCACATGCACAGCCATGGTGTCCCAGGAAGCCACAGACCCCCACAACTTTTCTTTAAAAGTAGAATGAAAATCTTGCTATTTAAGAGAGCCTGCTGTATCCTGTGGCAACTGAAACCAGGATTTTAGTGACTATTTGTAAGATCTAAGGTTGGCCTAGGCAGCAGGGACTTTAATTATAATTGTCCATACTGTGCAGTACAGACTGAGGTTTGATTAAAGCCTTTTAGTCTAATCATCATCATAAATTAAAAAAAAAAAAATTATATTACATAAATATGTGTGCTTTGACATCTTTAATCCCTCAGTTGTGTAAAAGGCTCAGTTTATATAGAATTATATACAATTTATATACAATTATATACAATTATACAATCCTTTATACATGAGCTGTTGGCATGGCTAAGGCATTCTAGAAAGGGCTGAGGGATTCTTATATGGGATTTTACTGTGCTGCCTTGGGATCAGCAGTCACACCTGGGATGGAGGGGCTGCAGATGGCAGCTGGAGGGTCCTTGTGCTAAACCTGGAAAAGAACCCAGGAGTGGCAGGGCACTGCAAAACTCGATACAGCAAACATCTCACTGCCCTGACTGTGCTGCTCAATTCCTGCCACGCGTAATAAATTAAGATTACACACCTAAACTAAACTGAAGCTGCAGAACAGGCACGCCTTAAATCCAAGAAGAGGGCTGGGTTTGTGAGCTCCGCTCTGAGGAGGTGGATAGTCACACTTCATAAAGCAGGAGGGTGTCACCGTGATATTTTATGAAAAATCCCCTCACCAGGATTTCTCCTCCTGGGAAGCTGAGGAGCTTCAGCTTCTCCCTGTTTTGCTGCTCTGGAATGTGATTTGGAGAATTGTTTATCCAGCATGGGAATTGTTTTTAATTAATGGCCAATCACAGCCAACTGTGTTGGGACCCTGATCAGCCACGGGTTTTTATTATTCATTCTTGTCTAGCCTTCTGATGTGTCCTTTCTTCAATATAGTTTTAGTACATAATTTCTTTTAATATAATATCATGTCATAAAATAATAAATCAGCCTTCTGAGAACTTGGAGTCAAATCCTCATCTCTCACTTCATCCTGGCGTGACAACACCACAACAGGAGGGAATGAAAACCTGAGACAGGGAAGAACAACATTTCATACCCTGGGTTCATAAAATTTCATATTTAAATTTCAAATTTCATATATAAAATTTCATACCCAGGATTTCATAAAATCCTGGGTCCCTATTGTGTCTGTCCATAGGTTTGACACCAAATTGCTGTGGCAGAGATGACAGGAAATGAGTTCTTTGCTCCCACAGAATTACAGAAAGGGTGGAGGAGGTGGTTTCTCACACGTTGCAAGGAGCCAGCCCCATCTCAGCATGGGTGGTCACAGAGAGCTCTGACCTGTGTGTTTGGGCACAGCTTTAGCACGAGCTAAGCCCTCCCAAGGCCTCCTCCCTGCCTGGGCTTGTCCAAAATGAGGTGGTTACCCAAATCCTATGGAAATGTCAGGGAAAATACAACCCTCTCTAACAGCTCTTTTTTGTGTTGGCAAGTCAGGCATGGTTTTATTCTTGGCCAGGCCTTGTGAGTGTGGTTGTCAGATCTTCAGCCTCCACACTGAGGCTGATGCAAAGCTTTCCCACTCATTTATGCATTTCTTGCAAACACTGACATTATTGTTGCTTCCAAACTACATAATTCTCTTCATTAATCACTGCTCTTTCCTCTGGTTATTGATTTTTCGCTCTTCATGCTCATTTGGCCCACATTTTCAGTGCTTTTGTCATTTTTTCTCAGACAGGGAGTCACCAGCTTTCCAGGCCTTCATCTCCTCTGTATCTTCTGGTTACTCCGATATCCGTGAAGTGCCATGAATATAGGATCCTAGATGTGCAATCTTCAACTCCTTTTGGCTTTGTTTATTGAAGCTTGTCGGGGTTAGTTTTAGCAAAATTAAGTTTCCAGTGATTTCAGGATCAGAGGAACAGTAAGAGCCTGTGAAGAAACCTGACTAGTGCTGGCTAAAAGTGGTCGCTGCTTACAAATAACTAAAGCAACTAATTAAAAATTAGTCAGGAAAGTTCCAGCATTTCCATTTCCACTCCAAAAGCAGACCTCCAGACACAGAGAATGCCAGCAGGAGCTGCTCTTGGTGTGCCAATCCCTTTGCTGCCCCAAAAAGCACTTGTTACACAAACAGGATTTTTTGGTACGTTTTAAAATCCTGTGACTAGCAATGTTTTTACTTAAAGTAAATATGCAACACTTTCCTGCATTTTTGTCCAATTCTCCTATTTCTATATTGCTCATATAGAAATATTTGGTATTTCTCTGCTTCAGCCTCCAGCATTTCCTGAACAATGTAGACTCAAAAACCCCTGTCAGCTGCCCCTGAGATTTCCCCCTGGGCAAAATTACTGAGAAGAAAAAAAATATTTCAAAATCAAAACAACACAAATATGCACATGGCTAGACAGACACTCCCCCTTCTCTGCAATGATGAGAAATGAGGAATTACCACTACACCTGAATTCTGGAAATACTTGGAATTTTAGGCCAGATCACCAAACTCACAGCTGAAAATGAGCTTGTGGTTTTGAATCCAAAAAATAAATATGCATTCAAGACAATAGGATCTGACCCCCAGTTTACTTATTTAGGAAAAGAATTCTTTATGTACCTAAGTGAGGGAAATACAAAGGCTTCTCTGCATTCTGGAAAATAATTTTCATATCTCCAGGCCTTGCTGTTCTTCATGTGGAGACAGCTCCACACAGGATGGGGAGGGGAATATCAAATAACCTGATAAATAATAAATCTGACCATAGCATTCAGATTAACATTCAGTTTTTTGGAAAAAACATTAGCTTTAACATAAAAATGAACATACAGAGCAACCAGAATGCCCAAAGGCAGAAATTTCACTGTTGTTCTGTCTGCTCCAGAAAAACCATCCAGCAGAAGGCTGAAAGGTAAAACTGAAAACTGACTAAAAAGTTACCAGTTCAATGGAAATCCTGCCATGTAGTTCACCCCCAAGGTTAAAAGGTAATGGCACTGTCTTCCCCAAATCATATCCCATTTCTGAAAACCACAGATTCCTAAAGGTCAGAAATCAAAGCAGTTTGGAGCATGTGAGGCTGACATTTGAGAAGAAGTGCTCCCGCACGACACTGCCAGGCACAAACGGCCTGAGTCAGGTGTAAACATTTAACACCAACAAGGAAAAGTTGTGTGGTAAAAATACAACACGTCTGGCGTGCTGCAATTGGGTAGGAACCTTAGATCAAAATTTTGTGCACGTATTTTTACCTGGGTGTATGCACAGCCAGAGAGAAGCAATCAGCGTCAAAAAGCAGTCAGATCTGTTGATTCTGAGACACACTGGCAAAATCCAGCAATTCCTCCCTCTTCCAAATGGGCTTTTAAACTTGTATAGCCTTCATATTTTATTCTTCATTTCTTAAAACTAAGATTGGAATGTCTCCTGCTATTCAATCCAAGTTGCCCTCATTCCCAGGCCCTGGTTTAGGGATAATCACAATTATCTTCAGCCCTAGAATGAAGTCTGCAGTCCCACACCATCTGACAATCACAGAGTTCCTTTTCCCCCTCATCTAAATTATTCATAAATTATCCAGACTCTAGCTTAACAATTTCTGTATCACAGTTTTACATTTTGTACTGAAAAATGACAGCCAGTGTTTGGCTGGATGCCTTCTTCTCATGGCATTGTTTCAAACACACAGCTGGGAGCCTGAAAACCCATAGTTAAGAATGGACACTGAGCTCGAAATGCCTGTTGTTCAATCTATCAAGTGTCTCACAGAGCTTAGATAAGATAAATTAAAACAAAGAAACCCCACAACTGCAGCATTTTTAAGGCCAAACTCACTGCTGAGATACCTCAGCTCCTTGTCCTTCAGTCTTGATCAGTGAAATTGATCACCAGACAGTTCTGGCAGCAGCACCCACACCTCTGGAAAGTGCAATGTGTTTCTCCACAGGCCTCTGAAACTGGTAGAATTTTCTGAATCATTCATTGAATCCTTAGGCACAGCATTTCAGGGTTTTTTTTATTATTATTTCAGCACACGTAAAACTTAGTGAAACCCCCACATTGTGCACTATTTTTGCACAGGGTAATGGTCTCAAATAGCTGCTCTTGAATTAGAGCTGAGATCCACAGGGAATGGCTCCTGCTTGTAGCTCATCTATTAATATCACTCCATGGAAAATACCAAGTGTACCAGACATGCCATTAATTAAACAACAGATTGAAATTCCTCTTCTTTCCTATCACATGATGCAAAGAAATGATATTTCTAAGTCTTCCATCCAGCCCCAAAACAGCTGATTTTTTGGCTAAACAGCAGCTGTCGGGGAACCCAAGTTCCGAAGCCAAGATGGAAGCAGAAGATTTACTCTAAAATAAATTTTATTGTTACAAGCGACTTCTCAGCTGCTGAGAACACATGTAAATTTTAGAAAGACGCACACAAACACACGCTTCAAAACATGAGAGTTTGTGGAATATGGAGCTTATCACAGATTTTTTTTTATTTTTTTTTTTCCCTGCTGGATGAACTGAGTTAACAGCCAGCACTTCCTTAGCCCAAACCTCCTTTCCCATGGGAAGGAGCCACGCTTGGTTGAAG
The DNA here is from genome assembly GCF_037042795.1 of Molothrus aeneus. Lineage (NCBI taxonomy): Eukaryota > Metazoa > Chordata > Aves > Passeriformes > Icteridae > Molothrus > Molothrus aeneus. The sequence goes on from NC_089680.1 coordinate 71,550,924, forward strand.
CAGCACTGAGCAGAACGTGATCAAACGGCCTGAGCTGGCTCCTGGGTTCGTGTTTGGAATTCTGGCTGCTCCTCTGCGCTCCCCAGCCTCCTCCAGAGAGAGGAAAACTGAGCTGCCCCTTCCTCAGGACATGCACAGCCCAGAGGAAGGGCCCAAGGAAAACAAACCACAGGAACCAAACCTTGAATGGAGCTAAAAAAAAAAAAAAAAGGCATGAAAAGATCTTGTTTCCTCAAAGTTGCCTTCAACACCCATGAAAACACTGCTGCTGACAAGAGCAGAAAAAACCCAGCAAGTGACAGCATGGAAAGGGCATAAAGTATGGGTATAACTTGGCATGGTCAATAAAAACAAACAAAACCACAAACAACAAACCTGTCCTTTGTGGAAAGCAGTGGTTTTTAAAGCGTTTCTGAAGTTCCAAGATGAACACAGACAGAAAATGGGGTAATACCTGTTTATCCAGAGAACATGAAAAATGTTACAGTCACAGTGCCAGCTCTGCCTTCTCCATTGTCCAGACAACACTTTCCAAAATGAATGAAATGGAAATTTCTTCTATACATGAGATGAAATCAGTCTTGTCAAATTCTTTGTCTCCAGACTAAATACTGAAAGTATTTATGTATCATATAAATACTTTTGTTTGTGAAATAACCACCACTTTCCTAAGAAAGCTCCTTAGATTTCCTTTTGTTTAGTGTTGCTACTTAATTAAAGGAAAAAAACCAGTTATTTTCCTAATTTTTCACTTTCAGGCCTGCAGTAGCATACAAAGAACTGTGCACTCAGGTGTAGAATGCAGTCTGCACCAAACAAACTGGTTATGGGGGCAGCCAAGAACAAATATGATAAACTGACACAGAGAAAAACCAAGGTTTGTTAAAGAGAAGAGGAAGCAGAATCTAGAGTATGGCCCACACAAGCTGTCAAAACCCCAGATTTTCAGTGATCAAATATCAAGCATTCCAAAACGAAATGGTTTATATTGAGAAAAAGAGAGAGACAAAATACAAAAAAAAAGTGAGAAAAAAGAAAAAAAAAAGGGCAAACCACTTCAAGCCCTTCCATAGTACAAAGTACTTAAAAAAATAAATTTAGTATGCAGAGAAGGCATTCATGCTCCCTCCTTGTCCTGATGTGTTATTTCCTTACTGCACTTTTGATGTCCTCTCCAAAGCAGGCTCAGAACCACAGGATCTCGTTCTCAGGGATTCCTCTTGGCCAGTTCACTCCACCAGGTCCTCTCACAGCTTCTCTCATGGTGGATACATAAATTTTCATGACTCTCAGCTCCTCAGTTGAGACCTGAGATCTCTCCAGCAGCTCTGCAGGTGACTGTTCCTATTCTATTCCTGTTCTATTCCTGTTCCATTCCTTTCTGTTCTGACAGGAGCACTTAAGTGCCCCAGAACACACCTGAAATGTGTGTGCCCCCACAGCTCGGAAGGCCAAGAGGGAGAGTGGACAAATTTCTCCTACCTCTTAAGAAAAAGGAATATTTGTGTTCCTCCAAAAAGCAGCCTCCTAGAAAAGTGCAGCCTATCCCCCAAAAACTGCTGAGAGGGGCTCACCTGGAGGACAAACAGCACCAATTTCCAAAAGCTGCCAGACAATGTGGCCTGAGCATCCTCACTTTTACTAAAGCCATCACGAAAATCTGAGATCTTGGGGGGAACACTGTTATTCCTTCAAGCTGCACAGACCACAGGCCAGTTTGAAAGGGCTGTACATATATTGCAGTGAAGCCAGTGAAACCACACACAGCTTTGCCTGCTTTTGTTTAGATTTGGGAAGTATCTTCCCTTATGCTCAGGGACTGAAGGAACAAGCTGGTTTATGTCTTTGATTTTTTTCTTTATCAGAAACTATTAATTATCCCACAGGAATCTCTTAAAGTAGATTACAAAGAGTAATTTTAAAGTGTTATTTTAAAGAAATGACCCCCCCCCCAAAAAAAAAAGTGAGGTGCTTCCCATTAAAAGAAAGTATTTTTATTATTTACAGCAAAACAAAACAAAAAAACCCCAAAAACAAACAAACAAAAAGGAAACAACAAAAAACCCCCCAAACCCTAAAATCCTCACCCCCCCCCCCCCAAAAAAGAGGGGGCTTTTATCCTTTTGGATTAAAAGAATTCCAAATCTACCACTAAGTTGTTTTGTTTCCTGGCATGAAAGCTGCCATAGAATATGGTTAATTACTATCAGAACAATGACAAAACCACCAGCTCAGAGCTCACTGCCCCTTATTTAGAGACTGACTACATCCAGCCAAAGCTACAGTAGGAGAAGATTGGTTTTATTATCACCCTTGTTTAACCCTGGGAAAAGTGAAAACTTCTTGCCTGTGATGCATTTTGGAGTGATGGCACATGGATGCATTTCCAAACCCACAAATTAATGCTGGAATGCTTTGTGTCCAGGGCAGGATGGGTTTTCTGGAATGACTGATGGGTTTGAGGGTTGGCCAACAGGATGGAAAAAGTGAGATCTGTGTTCTGGCTGGAGAGGGAATCGTAACCTTGCACTTCCAAGTCTCAGCTGAGAATCAAACCTCATTTTTCTAGAACCTTACAAACATGGCAAGAACATGAAAGCTACCCCCAAGCCCTGCAATACAATGAAAATAAAAATATCATGAATAAAGAGTGCTCAGTTAGGTTTGTCATGCATTTGCCAAAGGCTGAACTTTTTCCTCATAAATCCTGCCATGCTTGAGTTACTGCTATTAATGCTGGAAGAGTACAGAAAGATTTTAATGAGAACAAAGACTCTTAACAACGCCCCGTAAAATGAAATCTGCATGAGGTTAGCCAAAACCCCACATGGAAGCCCACACCAGTGTGTGGTTAGCCTTGATTTCACCTGTTAATTCTGCAAATATCTGTCCTTGGTTGACTCTGCTGTCTGCTCCTCTTGGCAGGCACTGTGCTTTGGCCTGCCATGGTTTCCAGGTGCTTAAAGTACAAGCCTGACTCTTGTGCTGGTATTTTTGCACCTTATCGAGTGGTTTTGATTCAATTTTTCTTCAGCACTACTACCCACGAGGGAGGAGCTGCATTAAATCGCCCCCAGGGTTTACAAAATTTTTTTTTTTTTTTGCACAGGTGTCTCACCCGTTACTTGATGTGCAATTATATTTAACACTACTGTAAATGTTGTTTTCTGCAATTGGCAACAGCAGTGCAGTGGAATTGTTCAAGAGTCCCCTGTAATTTGCAATGCTGTGGTTAAACCATCCAGCCAGACAGCTTGGTCTGAAAAAATGAGTAACCTCACAGGGAGGATATTTCAAGGCTAATCCCAGCTCTTTAATTTTCAGCCAGAGCCTGTGGAAATACTTTGCTCGTGACTGACTCCATGTTACCATCTGTTTTGCATAGACGAATTTAATTGCAGAGATGTTCCAAGACTTAGTAGCTGTAAAACTGTTCAACAGGGTGATATTTTCAAGCTAAATTGACTTGAAAATGTGTCTCGTGCTTCAGGATTCAGTTTCCTTCAGTACTTTAAACAGCCAGTAGGACCTGAATATTTCAGGATGACAAAAAGCCTTTTCTTTTGTCCAGGTTTTTTGGTTTGGGGGGGGTTGTTTTGGTAGTAGGAAGCGGAAGACAGTTGTCATTTGTTACTTATGAAGCAAAAAGCCCTATTGGAATGTCACAGATCACTCTGAAACCAAGATGGGACGTTGCCAGTGTGTTCTAACATCTCTTCTCTCTCTGCCTGCAGCATTTCTCCTTCTGCTCTCTCAGGTTGACACAGATGGAAAGAGCCACCAAGAAAAGCAAGGTTGGTAAGAAGGCTGCTTGAGCTCATCAGGCAGCTTCTTCTTGAAGGTTCCTGAATCTCTCAGGAGCAAAAACCACAGTATTTTTCCCCACAGGGCCTGGCAGAATTAATATTAAACTCTTCACCAATCCAGTCAAAATTAAAAAAAAAAAAAAAATGGAAAACAACATTATTATGCCGATATTTGTTGTTAATTCAAAGTACTAAGTTGTTTAAAGAATGACTCCAGTGGAACAGGGCAGGAAGAGTGCGTTTGACAGAGCAGCTTCAGGCTTTACATGAAATGCTGAAAGGCAGGTGGTGCCACCTGGTGACAGGATTTTAGCTGGAACTCCTGGAAACTGTACAGGAATAGGATTTCCCTCACTAAAAACGATGTTCTGATAGCAGGAGTTTTCTTATCACTGTGCATGGATCTGAGGGGTTGCCAGGGGACCCACATGGACACGGAACCTCACACTGGAATTTTCTTTGGCTGCAGCTCAGCAGGGTCAGTTTTCCCCAGATCCCAGGGAACAGGATTGTGAGGAAAATCTCTCAGAGCCAGGGGCTACTGCCTTTAATTGCTGTCAGCAGGGATGAGAGGGCTGTGAGGGCACGGGACAGGCTGCTTTACTTTTGTTTTTACACCACTATCACCAAGGCAGAGCAGGCTGACATTTCCCTGCAGGCCTTCGCCGTTTTCTCTCTGTAGATTGGGTCACTACTGAGAGCTCTTTAGGGGAAGATGTGTTGAAAAGTTTAATTTAGCACGGCCTGACAGTTTAAATCCTGAGGGATTCCCTTTCCCCTGTTGTGTTGTGAGGTGCAGTTAAAGCTGGCTGTGCAGGCAGGGTCAGAGAGGGCTCCTGGGGATGGAAAGCCAATGTTTTCTGGAGAGACAGCAGGCAGATCACAGGAGAGACAAAGGAATTGCTCTCAGATCAGTAAGGACAGGGGTGTAAGAGCCAGCACAGGCTCCCTTGGTGACTTCTGCTGGTGCAGCTGTCAGCGAGTCCAGAGCAGCCCCAAGGATGGAGCACAGTCTGTCAGCGCCAGATGCTCCTCTGGGTGTAGGAAATCTCCTGTACTTCAAGGAAAACATCTTCCATCTTCTCTGGGGCTGTTTGGAGAATGAAACATCTTCCCTGCCGCTGCTTCACCATTTTCTCCTTCCATGTTAACCCTGAAAGGTTTGGATCAGCTCTCCTGTCCTAAAACCACAGGGAGCAGCCTCTCCATCGAGCTTAAGTCAGAGTTAACTCTGGAAAGCTGCTCTGCAGCGCCCAAAGGCAGAACAGCAGGAAGATTTGAGGCGCTCCTCTCGCTGCCTGCGGGGCTGCACTGGCCTGAGGCTGAACACAAACCAGGCCTTGGGATTCAGAGGGGCTGTGTGAGAATTTTAATGAGGCTGGTGAAGAACAAGCACCAGAGGGAGGGGTGTGCTGCTTCCGTGTTTTAAACCAAAATCACAGCACTCAATCTCTGCAGTGTGAGCCTTGACTCTTCTGCAAACTGATGGGGTTGACCTTGATCAAATCCTCATTTTTTACCTTCCAACGCATGCTTGAGGTCACTAAGGTATGGATTCAGCACAAGGCAATGCCATCATTCAGATCCACTTCTTCACACTGCTCCAAGCAAACAGGAGGGTGTAGAAAAAGCTGCTACAAACCTTCTCAGCCTCCTCACAGAATAAACCAGGGTGGAGCCAATGCCATGGGAGCTGGCAGGGCGTTTTTAACAAGCTTTCCCTTCCCAGTGGCCCCCAAACCTCACTCCTGAGGTTTAAACACGACTGACAATGGATATGCAGAACAGCTCTGACTGTAGCAGAGATCAAACACCAAAACTGGTGAGATTATCAAGTTTTTCAGTGTTCTGTGGGATTTCAACAACAGAACTCGCCCCTTCTTTATGCTTTTAAACTTCTAATTTTCAGTACTTAGTGGCGTGTACTGAAGTTAGGGACAAACATGTCTTGCTTACAAAGCAACTTTGCAACAGCCTGAGAAGCTCTTTTCCCAACACACTCCATGTCCCAGTGGACTTTTATTTTAATGGGAGAAAGAGGAGTTAAGGAGAGTCCTTGTGTGTATTCAGGGGCAAAGTGAATTGGAGCAGATTTTCAGGTACCACCAACGCAGCTGAGACACACCAGGGGCTGAGGATGGGTCTGTGCTGTCTGCCAAGCCATGGCAAATTTTACAAGATTTTACAATTTTACATGGTTAGTTTCTTGTTTTCTTCTAGACCTATGAGAGGCAAACATTCCTGCCCAAAAAACAGCATGGTTTTGATCTAATGACCTTTGGTCACATGAGCTGCTTTAAGCTCCACTGGTCCTGTGCAAATTCCACTACAAAGGTAATTTTTAGATGGAAGCAAGAAGAATATTCATGTCAGGAACCAAATTCAGCATCAACCTGTCGAATTATGAACATTATTCCCATCCCATTAAAAAAAAAAAAAAAAAAAGAAAAGAAGGAAAAAAAAAAAGCTTTGTTAGACAAGACAGTTGTATTGAATTCACTTCTTTTATTGCAGTGACATCCCCCTGGTACAAAGTATTAACTGCAATAATTACGTTAAAACATTAGAAAAGCATTTGTGTGGGACAGTTACAGTACAGTGTCAAATCTTACATCCTCAAACCAAGTGGGCCACGACCCACTAACGCTCAAATCTTTTAAATTATTTTTAGGTTTTTTTTTTTTTAAATATGCAATGTCAGAAAAAAAGCATACAAAAAGAATGTATGTAAAAGGAAACCTAAACACAAGTGAACAAATAAATAATTGATTTTCACCAGCTATTATTGTCTTTCTAAACCCATACGAAGGAACCTAATCTATAAGAAGGTATGAATTGCCATGTGTAAGTGATTTAATTTTCCACTTAATTAATGATGATTGGAACCTAAGTAAATTTGGCTTCGAAATCAAAGCAGGAGTTGGAGTGACTGCCACGAACTGACATCTGTTGCAGACAATTACCATTAACTGTTCAACTTAAGGTGAGCAAATAATCTTGGAACTTGCCCTCATCCCTAGCATTAGTGGACTCCTGAGAGTGCATGTGAAAAAGCATCCTATGGTATTTCACAGACATGACCTTAACTATCCCCATTATGCATATTTAGATATACTTTATATATTTTTATACACATATATGCATGTAGACACACACTTCATTTGGTTTCTGTGTTGTGTTTACAGATCACAAGCAATGGTTTCCTGAATGGGCAAATAAACCTTTTTTTAAATAAGTGTACCTGTGCACGTTTTGTTTTTGTATTTTTTTTTTAAGATAGCAGCACTAAGTCCATGCCACACTGTCCACCTGCTCAAAAGAATGTTACCCACAAAACAAGGAGAAACGTGGCAATGATTCCATATGCACAATGTGACCACCTTATCCCCTACAAAACACTGTAAAACCTGTGACATTTTATGTTGGTAAGTTTGATCCACATCCCCTCACCTGGAAGGAAGCATCACTCTGACCCCACGCTGTCTGTCTTGTCTTACAATGTTTTATCACAACAAGCTGGGTTCATGCTGGCATCAGTTATCTCACACTTAGCAGCAAGACATGCATGTTTGTTTTTCTTTAGAAGTTTTGAAAAAGTGAAATGATTCCATAGTCTCGAATCCAATGGACAGAAACGGCAAAAATATTTAAAAAAAAAAAAAAAGAGAGAAAAGAAGAAGGATTTTTAGCAGTTTACCAAGAGCCTGACAACAGTGTACACTGTACAGTGTATTTTTATCTTTAATCACAAGAAGTTGAAGCTCTACCTTGCCACACAATGATTATACTTTGTCCTTCAAAAGGAACAGTTACATTTCAATTTGATCCTGTATTTAGCCAAAAAAACCAAAAACAAACCAAAAAACAAAAAACTAACTCAAACCAAACAAATGAACAAAAAAAAAAAAAAAAAAGGCAAAAAAAACCCTCCAAACCAACCAGAAAACCTTTTCTGTGCATCCTTAAATGAAAGTCACTCACCCACTGGTAAACTGATCCAGTAGCATGTCCAATGCTAGTATCAAAAGCTTGTGAAATGTTTTTAGGCAATCCTTTCTATCCAAAAAAATATTAGGAATTTAAAAAACAGTTCACATTACCAACCTTTATACAAAGGCTCAAGTGAAATTTCTTTTGCAGGTGTTTGCAGTAGACTAAATTATGAAGTTTCCAAAATATACAATGAAAGGGCACACAAGACTGGCAGTTTCTTTATTGAACATAGAAAATGTAAAAAGTAGGATGTATGGAATAGATCGAAATTGCTAGACGATAAAACCTGAGTATTATTTAATAAGACTAAATTCATTTTCTGACAACTGAATGAATTGACCTAAAAACATCTCCCCCAAGAACTTAGTGGTCCGTTTAACCATTTGTTGAAAAATGCGAGAGAACTGCAGCTTTTACATTTCATACTGGATAGCACAATTCCACATAGTGTTTACTGTTTTCTGTTAGATAGCATCACATTGCTTATATTATCCCCATTCAAGCCTTAAGTCGAGTTTTGTTTCAAAAATGAGTTTGAAAGTGACACTAAAACGTAAGAGGCCAAGAACTAGGACAGGTCTTTTTATTTTCTTCCAATTTGTATTAAGATGGGAAGCCTCAGCCAGCAAGATGAGCTTGATTTCACAGCTGAGCTAGGACTAGGAGGATACTGCCCTCTGCCAAGGTAGATAAAATCAGCTGTCTCAGACTACTGCCAAAGGAGTACAAATCTGAGAAAAAAGGACCCTCTCTACAAGCAGAATTAGTTTTATTTTAACTGTTACAAAACTTAGTGGCACTAACATCAGGGATTCGCTTTAGTTCAACTGACCTGCCCCAATTCTCACCTTTAAATCTAACAGATATAATAATTAAAAAAAAAAAAAAACAAAAAACAAAAAACCAAAAAACAGAAAACCAAAAAACTTTCTGATGATAGAAAACATACAGTACTAAGAACTAATAGCTCAATGGAAGACTGAAAAGCAGCATTCATTTTTATTGTAATATGGAATAGACTAAAAACTAAAGGAAGTCTGATCGAAACTCTTAGTTGAAGGCAGATTTTGACATTCTATATAAATTTACAAAATAGGATGTATGGGTGAGATTTGGTTAATTTCAGAAGGCACCTCAAGGCTAAAAGGCTTTTATAAATCTATAATCCTTTCATTGATCAAAAATACAACATTTTATTGCTGCTATTCAAATAGCAAACAAAAAGCTCGTCTTGTTCTTCAGTCTAACAAGGAATCCTCCCCCATTAAGCAAGATTAAAATTACAGAAAATATAGAATAAAACTGAAGATGTCACAACTTTTAGAAATACAGTGACTTTCCTTGTGTGCTTTCAAGTCAGTGAAACAGTGAAAGAAGAGTCACTTTTTGCCTCGGTGATGTTAATGAGCTGTAGACCACGGCAGCCACTCTCCCCTGGGCACTGCAGTACCATCCCATCACAGCTGGGCCACGGGCAGCACTCTTAGGAGTAGAAGGTGAGGACACTCTGGTGATTCCCACGAACCAGGAGGATGGGTGGCAGGTCTTTAGAGAGAACCTCCAGCCAGGCCATGTACAGTGCACTGGAAACTGCCCCTTTCCGTGCCACGGGCAAGCTCCTGCAAGCCACAGGGGAAACAAGTTTCACTGAGCAGAAACACCCGGCCAGCCACACGTCAGATCATACTAAATATGACAGATGAATCTGGAAAGATCTAAATGTTAAGTCAAATTTCCTGATATTTTTTTAATTTTATTTTTTACCCTCCTCAGGATTAATGAGGTTGGAAGTTTGTATCTGAAACATCACAGGCATTTACATCCTATTTCCCCCTCAGTTCTGGCCCGTTAACACCATTTCATACTCCGGCAGCTTCATGCAGAATCCTCCTAAGCTGAGGACATTTTACTTATCCTGAGCATTTTAAAATACAGCAGCAAGAAATCTACAACCCACAAAAAAATCTGCCTCTTGCTTGCTCACACCAAAAGTAATCCTCCAAAAATCTGTGAGCCAGATAATGACTTAATTTTATACAGAGAGACCCCTCTAGAAAAGGAAATCAAAGGAAGGACTTGAGAAAGAGGGGAGTAACTGCACACAGGAGCAGAAAGAATTTGAGAATCCTGAGCTGCACCACAAATGTGGAGGTGATCAACTAAAGCAGCATAATCAAAAGCACAACAATAAAAAGGGCATTTTTGTCTTCAGCAGAATGGTGGCTCCATACTTCTAATAAATAAATGAATACAGTCAGGACTGAAATCTTGACTATGCCAAGGCAAAGACCTGTTCCTGATCTATATTTCCATTTATATTGTGAATTACAGCTCCGTACCAATTCAGATAGCATCACAAGTTAAAATAATTTACTTACATGACAATTATGTTGGCTGTACTTGAATGTTCTTTCAGCAACTCGTTTAACCTAATCTGTCGGTAAGTCTGTAAATAAAATTAAACTTGTCAGAAGAGCTTTTGTTTAAAAACTACAAAAAATCCTTTAGAAAAAATAAAGAAAAGAAGAAAATCAGTATGACCAACTGGAATGAGTAATTAATAAAAAGAAGGTAATTCCATCTCAGTGTGGAAACTCCTCATTATCAAATAACCTGTGGTTGTAAGGTTGGGAAAAAAGCAAGCAGGAAGCTCAGATGTGCAAGTAAGCCAAGTGCTACACTGTTACTGGGTGCCATTTATCTTCTCATGCAAAGGAACACCTGAAAAAGAAATACTTTTGTGCCTCTGTGCTGCACAATAGCTTGGGAAAGGTGTCAAACCTTCAACTGCTCCTCTGCACCACAAAGTGTTGCTTGGTTTTAGTGGTGTTTTTTTAAAAATAATAATTATTAGCTTGATTAAAAAAAAATACAAACAAGCTGGCTATAGATGAAATTATTCTAAACTAACTGCTGAAATACTGCAGGAAAGCAGTCTGGCCCCTGCTCGTACTCAAATTCAGAACCTTTTTGCCTTTTGCCTTTAGAGCCATGTAAATGGTTTTAGATGCTGCTTTTTATCTGCTATTCATAAAAAACTACTATGGAAGAAAGAGAATAACAGGAATTAACTCATCGTTACCACAACCACAAATGAAGTAGGAGAAGGAAGTTTTAGTTGCTAAAAAAAGCCAGAACCTTTGTTTTGTAAAGCTCAAGCTCATTATCTGTTATCCTCCATGGTTCATCCTCCTTCATTTTATCTGCAACTTCTTGTTCTTTATCATCCTCATGAAGTCGGAAGGGCTCTATCATTTCCTCAAAAGCTGCAATACTGGAAGGATTAAATGAACAAAAATTAGAGCAGATAGGAGTTTTTACATGAAAAATTATTTTCAAAGTGTCAGAAATTAAAGTTTTATTACAATGTAAAGATGATCTGACGGTTTTTTTTTCCCCCTGCCTGTTGCAGTTAGAGCATCAAATCAGCTTTGTGCATGCAGAGATGTTGTGATTCAGCAAACAATTCACCACACAATTAAAGCTTTACACAGTTCAGAAATTTACCTCTAATTTTAAAAGCTCAAGTACCATCCTTAAAAAAGGGACAGTATCTAGGAGGAGCACATTCTTCAGAACTAACTTTGAAGGAGGAGGAATTTACATGTTCCAGTAAAAATCAGCTATCAGGTCTCATGCCATTGCTGTTTGGATTCTGGCTTTGATCTTTTTACTTTGTTTCTTTTATCTCTTTCCAGTACAGTCCAAGAGCCACATTCAAATGAAAAAAACCATAGATATCTAACTTAATCTTCCTGCTGCACTTCTAAGAACAGGAATACTTTGGATTTATCAGGACTTTAGAGCAAGAATATGTTTAAAGACCTTGGTGGTCTTTACTGTACAATGACTTTCACCTTAATCCAAAGAAAGAAAACAAATGTGATCTGCTATTCTTTGGCTGAGCAAAAAGCAGATCTAATAACAGCACTATTATACAGCACAGCACCTGTTGAAAATCAATCTTCCTCCACTTGGTTCTCAGCTGTCGTTAATACCTAAATGACATTCAGGAATATTTTGGATATGTTGTGAGGATATATCCACAGAGACAGAAAGAAAAATGCTCTCAGAAGTAATCCGTGGATCACTTCTAATAAACAAAAATAATTCCACATGATTCTAGGATCATCATGATTCTATGTGATGCATAAAATGGTTGCTCCTCCATCAGAGTTTACACCTTTCACAGCAGCAGGCTCCTGGACACTGCATATCCAAAAGCACCAGAGTGCCAGAAATACTTTGTTTTCCTTTGTTTTAGTTGCTCAATGTATTCTATACACTTAAGAAAAAGCTACTAAAAAGGGTACAAAAGAACTCACATTAACTTTAGCATTTAGCCAAGTTCTGAAATAACACTTTCCAATTTCCATGGTGTATCAAGTCTTTCAGATAAATGCATGCCCAAATAAAAGATATTTTTACAACTTCAGCAGACTCAAGAACGCCTGAAGGCAAAGGAGGATAATGGCAGAGGAGGGTATGTTTAGATCATACACATTCTGTTCTAAATTTGTGCTGAAAGCCATCTACAATTAATGCTTTTTTGAACTTGAAAGTAAGAAATATCATATGTATGATCATTCCTGTGTACACTGAAAGTCCAAGCAAGTTAAAAAAGGAGAAGGAAAAAAAAAAAAGAAAAACCCAAATCAGGCTATTTCAAGACCGAGCTTTGTTACCTAAACTAGGACATTATGAGATTCAGATCATTAAAGTTTTGGTGAACATCTCTCTTCTTAAGGAAGACTGCTGCAGACAATTCAGGTTTGGTTTTTTTTGGTTTGTTTTTTTTTTTTTTTAACTTCATTTTTCTCAAATTGTTATTACAATCTAAGGGCCAGAGATTTAAAAAATAAAGATTTCTATATTCTTGGACGTAGGAGTTACTGTTAATTGATTTCCCACGTTTTTGTGAAACACTGAGTAACACAGGATCTTCTGTACTATAACATACGTAGGAAAGAATGAAGCGTTCCAAATTAAAGAAATCACAAATTCAATGAACAAACAAGATGTGTTTTGAGACTTACTTTTCTTTCTTTGGCTTAGTATTTATATCCCCAAGGACCATAATATCTGAGAAGTCTATCCGAAATTTGCTGAGCAAAGTGGCCATCCTGCATCAGAAAAACAAGCTTTTATACATGGTCATAATTTCAATTATTTTGAACAGAGTTGTTTGCTAATAAAAACCACTGGTTTAAGAAGCAAGGAAAAAAAAAGGCATCTTAAATGTAACAAGGACAAAAATCAAACTGACTTGGCATATGACCGTAAATCAGCAACATGCTTTGGGAAAAAAAACAAAACAAAACACAGTTTTATGGCTTTAAAATAAGAGAGGAGCTCTCTCTTGAAGATAATATCAGAAAATATTTGGAAATAGTGTCAGACAATATTGCAGAAAAGTTAGTTTGAGGTAACTCATCCAAAACCAACCTGGGGGGGGGAAACAAAAACTTTTTTTTTTTTTTTTTTCAGAAAGGCAACAGAATATGATCACACCTCCAGCAAAGAACAACTGAATAAGGCAAGCAGGAAGAGAAGCAATCCAATGTGTAACATGCTGCATTAGCATTTGAAATGGAATTTTTAAGGCAAACTCACGCTCTTCTGTCATGATCAATCCTGTTTATTTTTCCACCAATGAACACCCTGATCTTGCAGTCCTTCCACTTCTTCTTGGTTGTGATAAGGTAAGGAATCAACAGTGTCAAGCCTGTGTTTTGAACAGAATTTCAGACAAATTTAGAAAATTGTACTTTGTTACACAGCACAGATTTTATATGAACTGATTGACAGATATCTATTAACAATCCAGAATTACTCCAATATTTTTTTGTCAGCATTTAAAGGTTTTAAATTATGAAACACATTACCTCCATCATCAAAGAGCCACCAGACATCAATATTGCTCTTGCCTTGTTTCTTCTGGAACTGAGAACTGGCATCAAGAAGTCTTTGGTCAGTCACATTTAAAGGAGAGGAGGAGCTCTTTGAATCTGGAAAAAAACATATGGTGAAATTTTGGTTTTGGAGTGCTTTGCTTAACCGCTTTGAAAATCATCAAATGCAACTCTTAACATTTTGTGATATGCCTACTTTTAAATTAAAATTTTCCTTTACACCCCCCAACCCAACCCCAAATTTTGACTGAATGGCTATAAGCTGAACTGGCTGTACTTAGGGTGTCTAGAGACTCATAATTTCAGCAGCTGAAGTCTTTTAGCAGGCATCTGAGAAATAAAGGATGTGTGAGGTCTCTATGCAGACTTTTGCCTGGACAATTTAATGAACTCTGCTCCAGAGCTTTAGGCCACACACTCTACCTCTTGCAAATGACAGAACTTCCCTAAAAATATGTAGGCAACTGATTTTCTAAGTAAATGTCTTGTCCTAAGTAATTCTCTCCTTAAATCCAGATTTCTTTAAGCATGTGGTAAAATTAAAAGCTATTTATGCATATTGGGCCCTTTTGCAATAAGCACTGTTTTGCATAACAAAGTAATTTCATTTACTGAGAAAAGACAATAATACCATTTTCAATTAGAATAATACAGACCCCATTTTTGAACTGCAGGAAAAAATCCCTGACCTCTTTCTCGTAATTAAAACCTCAGTCTGAGCAAGAGCCAGGAGTATGACATTTGTCTCTGTCCTTATTTTATTAGGAATTTTTTTAATTTAGAGCACATCTGTGACTGATTTACATTAATATACTACTTTATTGCATACTGGGACTTCTTCCAAACTGCCATCTTGTGCTTCAAGATACAATCTCACTCTCCATTATTAAAACACAAAAGCCCCTAGCTGCTGAAATTACGAAGACAACGTCAAAACAGTTCAGATTAATTGCAGTTAAGGCAAAAATACCTGATTAACTCAGAACAAGTTAGTGAAAACTGCTCAGCAAATTTCTCAAAATGCTGATTTGGAAGACTACTTTGCATCATTTCAACATGTTCACCTCACTGGGTAGCTGTGCGAAGCCTGAGTTTTGAGGGTATTGAACTATTTGCAAATAAGAGAGCAACCACCATGACTATGGAAGGAACACTGAATAAACTGAGGGCACCTCCACTGCACCATCAGATGCTGTTTCCTGAACCAAGCAAGGCCCCAGACAGACACCTGAGACACAGAACTGAGAGAGCAGAAAGGTCATGAATACATTTCAAATGTTACTTTACCAAAAGAGCTTCTTAATTTCTGTTTTGTTTTTTTTTTTTTTTTTTTTTTTTTTAATTCCTACACTTATGCACAGTCCTTTCTCAGTAGCAACTTCTTCTGGGAATTTCCACAATGTTGCCTTTTTTTTTTTTTTCACAGCCTAATCCCTAAGGATGAAGCACATTCTGAAGCAGACATGAAGAAACAAATAAACATTGCATGGTTGGTATTTTCCTCTCTGGGACTTAGGTGTAGAAAGAATTACAAAAGGAAAACTAAAATCAACAGTGTGAATGAATGATTTAACACAAAAAGATGGAAAATGCCTGCCTTTATTCAACAGTGGTTGTGTTGGAGTCTTTCCATCCTCATCCTCCTCTGGAAGGTTTTTAAAGATACAAAATAAAAAGGTTAATTTCCTTTGTGATATTAATGAACACAATACAAATGTAAATTAAAAAAAAAAATAGAAAGTAAAGACGTGAAATGAAGCAGGTTTTTTTTTTGCACAGAGAAAAGCACACAGATGCAGTCTACCAAATCCTAAGATTCATTTCTACTTCCAAAAAATTACATGTACCTCCACTACCCATCTAACTATTAAGGCTTTTGCTTTGTAAGAAAAGAGTAAAGTTGTTTACTGGCATGTCAAAGTATCTTGAATGATTTGTATCTGTTAATATGCACATAATATGCACATTTTCTAGTCTGAGATTAAAAAACTTCCATAAATTTAGCAGCCTTCTCATCACTCGTAAGATGTGGGGCACAATCCCAAGCACTTTTGACTGTCTCTCAAACTCAATAGCAAAAAAAAAATCTATTTTAAGTCATTGTCTACCACCTGGTTTATTTAGGGGACGTGAAACAAATATTTATTCTACATCCTGGTAAGATCCGACACAAACTACTTAAGAGATTAGACATCAACATCTATAAAAGCATAACTCTTCTATTCCACACACACACAAAAAAAAACCCCTAAATAATCCCTGGGCAAAGAGAGAGAGGAACTGAGGAGGAATGAGAGAGAGGAGGAGTGAGAATTCAAGGTTCATTGCTAACTAGCAGTTACCTTTGCGTGGAGTGGGAGTTCTTTCACTGGATGATGGAGCAAAAGCTATGGAAGTGTCTGTCTCAGACTTCTTGCTATAATCCACTTTTACTATGACATCCTTGGCACAGGGAGACTTCTCTTGGGATGACAGCAGATCTTTGTGAAAGCAAAAAACCTATTAGAAACCACTGAATTGTTACAAATAGTACCAACAGAGGTATGTGCCTGTTCTGAGCCAGTTCAAAATTAATTACATGCTGTTGCAACTGTTAGACCACAGCAAAGAGGGCAGGAGGGGGGAAAACCAACACAAAAATATTCTGTGAACTTCTTCGGGGCACCAAGAGGCTCCTCCCATGAGCAGAGCTGTCATTCTCTGTTCCTTTCCCAGGCTGTGGTTGCTGATTGCAACCACACCACCCAGAAACAGAGCTAGGTAACACTGGAACTACAACTAGAAAATGATTAAAAAAAAAAAAAAAATCAATCGGTGAAATGTTTTCTGTTTTTGCTTTTAACTCCAAGAGGAAGATGAGCCTCAGGCACAGCACAGACCAAGTGTGTCTGTCTCACTGTCAAGCCTATTTTTTCCAGTTCTGGCTTCTGTGGAGCAGCTGTCGGAGCTGAAGCAAACTCAGAGTTCCCAGTGGGCACCAAGATCCTGCTGACACCTTGGTGTTACATTCCCAGTTTTCTCAGCAGCGCTGTTTCCACACTGCAGGTTCACACTCCTTGCCATTTCTCACACTCCTCTGCCCTCCTGCACATGGTGACAGCCTCCTTGACTCTCTCCAACACTAAAACATTGATCTTTGGGATTAAAAATACTAAAACATTAATCTTTTCCAATGAAGGATCCTCCTTTTTCAGGGGGATGCTCCTCCTTGTGTCATTTCTCCTCAAGGTAGCAGCAGTGCGTGGAGCAAGCCACAAATTACACATTATCAAATCAGGGCAGCTGCACCAAAGCTCACAGGCTCGGAATTTAACTAAAATTACACCATTCCACTTAAGAACACTACTCAGAAAGCACAACCAAGTCTTCTACACAGAAAACCTTTCCAAATTTGAATCAGAGTCCCTAGGCTAGTCTGTGTAGGGGTTGGCAACCCCCACCAAACTCAATGGCGTCCCTGCATAGTGCAGTATTTGTTGTGATTTTACAACTTCTGGGCTTGGGCCCCAAATATTTGATGCCAACTTGCCAGCATGACTAATTAGTTTCAGGAAAGCAGCAGTTCTTCTGGAAGCATTTGTATAAAATTTGCAAATACAGAAATGTGAAACACAGAAATCCAAGCTGTGCTGCTGATCATGAGTTACTATCTTACAGTTCAGACTTACTGATTTCACTGAATTTTATTGTACCAAAGAAGTGATGTTTGGTGGATTTTTTTACACAGCTTTAATATTTTCAGAATGCAGTTTCAGGAGGGAATTAGAACAGCAAATTCACCACATGGAACAAAGTCATACCTTGGGCCTGAAGGTGAGAAATGTCCAGGCCCTCCTTGAGGCGAATGACGACTACACCATACTGAACATCAAAGGCATCACTAAACAAAAGGGACAAAATCAAAGTAGTTTAAAGCTTTTTCTTTTCCAAATGAAAAATGCACCCTGCCTGAACAAATTCCAGGGATTAAGCACTGCCTTTGCAAGTCTCAAATTATGAATTTGCTTTAGCTTCAAATCCAAAATATTACCTGAACATCATTTTAGGAAAAATAGTATTTAAAAAGGATGCCTATTCCTTCTACTCCCTCTCTCCACTATGTAAACAGTGATTAAATAAAATCATCATGAACAGGTCACTCAAGTTCTGCACAGGTAGTAAGATCGTCCAAGAAATTTCGATTTTTATCTCCATCCATCGAAAAAGAGGTTTGAGAAGATCTTTTTGAGCTGAGAATCAAAGATTTCTGACATCTTTCCAAACGTTTGGATATTGAAAACACCTAAGATGATGCAATTTAATATCAAACTAGCTGTAAGTCAGCTATAATGTGCCTAGTCCCATTACATCTGATAGAGCTGAAACTCACTCCAGTCAAAAATAAAGAGGCAGAACTTCATTACTGTAGAAAAGAGCAAAAACCCTGAATAAATTGCTGAGTAAAAGTGGAGTAAAATTAGTTAACAACCCCACCCCCAAAATATAAGACAAGAAAAAGACAAACTTAACCATATCATACAGTTTGCATTAGTCATTAATCACTGTCCTTTGCATATAAATACCTTGTTCAGTGCAAACAACCATAAATCAGAGAACTCCCTCCCATATAATTTCCACAGAAATTTCTCAGGATTTCACTAATTAAACACTTTACTTTAGAAGTAGTAAGACTTGATTAAAAATGCTTGAAGTATCAATGTATTCTATAATAAGTGCAAGAAAAATTGAGGTTGATTTGAGATTTGTTGTGTCTATTAGTGAACAATTTAATTTCATTATTTAATGTGTTAGATTTGCAGAGATTAGATGTGTTTCTATTTTGTGTGCTTCAGAAACTTTTAGTTTTCCAGAAATACATTTGACCTGCAGTTATTACCTCCTGAGGTTTCTTTAGGGTTGTGGAGAACCACATGACTTGCTGACCTTGACAGATCTTCCTGCAAAAGCCATCCCAAAATAAAATAGGAAAAAAAAGAAAAAAACTAACCAACATGTTTCCTTATTTTTCCTTATTTGGTGCCCTTGCTTTTCTCTTAAAGACCAAGGTGACATGACTTTTCTTCGTCCTTTCCTAATATCTGCCTGTAAAGCTTAAAGCCCCATCCCCTCTCTCTTTTAAAAGCACAGAAAATGAGAAATATAAAGCACAAAGGAAGTGGGTTAACCAGCACTTCAGCTGAACACAAAAACCTCTCTGTAAGTAAAATAAGCATTTTTTTTTCCTTTAAGTGTTTGGGTAGGAGCACAAGTTGCTCTTATTAAATTTTTCAGCCACAAGTGGTCTGGCCTTTCAGTACTGTCAATTTACTCTGGGATTTCCCTTCTCTTCTCCTTCCTGTATTAGCCTGGGTGTCAGTGCTGTGTATCTTGTGAGCAAAGTGCTCCCCCTCCTTCTCAGACAGGAGCTCTCCAACCTCAGGCCTCTGCCACAACTCTTTTTTGATGCAGAAAGTTATCATGGAGATTTCTAATCTGCTTAAACTACACTGATTTGCTTATTAATTTCCGTGTCAGAAAAATCCCAAGGTGTTCAAGACTGATGAATGGAAAATCTACGTCCACTTGAAAGAGACTTCATGTAACTTTCTTACTTTGGTAAAGTTCTTACTTTGGTAGTAAGAACTTTCTTACTACCAAACATACTGAAATGGAGCATAGCAGCTAAAACTCTGTATTTTCTACTTACTGGAATAAATTGATGTAGGTCTCAACATCTCTCATATCACCTTGTCTCCAGTTTTTCTTAAATCCAACAACAAGGGTGTTAGGTCTCATTCTACCCAAACCAGCAGCCTAAGAAGAACAAGAAGTATTTTATAAAGTAACATGTTACTGACATAACTAAAGGCTCTGTTTTCTGCTTAAGAGAATAATATTTTCATCAAAGCTTTAAGATAATTCTGCAAAAGGAATGTACTTCAAAGTATAAAGCCCCTTCCGATTTTGATGTGCATCTTCAGCACTTTAACATCTTTTTTTTAAATACCTGCATTAGGTATTGTCCTCCATCCCTCAAGTCCTCTGCATGCACTGGTGCATAGAAAGCTTTCATCTTGTTTTTAATTAGCCATCGCTGATATTTGGCCAAATCAGTTGACAGTTCCTTCATGGCTTGCCTCCGAGGACCCTTTCAAAAGAAGGAAATAATAAGAGGGGAGGGAACAAGAATTAGGAATAGGAGTAATGGGAGTAAAAAAGCCCCTCCCAATTTTTTAGTCACTACTAGAAAAAAATTCAAATTCAGAAAACCTCAAAACATGCTTGCACACTACCAATAACACCCCAAACTACAAAATAGCAGGCACTGTCAGCAGCAAAAAGTGAAGAACTTTTACCATCTTTAGGAAGAGGGTTGCTCAAACTTTAGCAATCTTGTTCCTGCAGAGCACAACCCTCTTCCCCAGGGGGTGGGCATCAGCTTGTCCTCCAAAGCATTAACATGGTTTTAAAAGAAAAGGGCTTTGTAAAAAAATATACACAGATGCAGAATGACTTAATATTACACTTTATGGGAGTCTTTGTACCCTGCAAAGTCACCTCCTCTTTAAATATTTCCTTTATGTTGTTTCTGTGGGGGTGAATCTTTTGTGTTCCTCCTAGACATCAAAATGCAGAATACAGGACAAGGAACAATCAAGAACACAGCAGCCCAGTTTTTGCAGAAGGACACAGAGTCAACCAAACGGTCAAAGCTACTGAAGAATGAGGCAGTGCCACCCTTCCTTTAAGAAAGTAATTTTAAACAGGGAAAGAATATGCTCCCAAAGAATCTTCAGAGTTGCTTTCCTGCAAGAAGGATGACACCAGCTTATTCTTTCCTGTACAGCCCTACTTTTAAATGGCAGTGATTACATCTGTGATATCTTATCTCCCTAGCAGTCTTCAGTTTGTCCTTTCATATTCATTGAAATATTAAGTTTATATAGACATAAATTGAAAGCTTTTTGAGACAGAGTATCTGTATGTGGACTGCATTAACCTGATTTGCTTTAATCTGTTCATTAGATCAGAAGCAAGTCACACTTGGTAAGTGTAATAAATTTAAACACATTTAAGAGCAATCCATGTTTTTACTCAATGTCTTCCAGGTGGGTCACCAGCACCCTCAGCTTGGTGTCAGCTGCAAACCTGTTGAGGGTGGCCCTGCTCTCCCTGTCCATGTCACCTATGAAGGATGCCCCAGTCCCAGAGCAAAGCCCTGAGGGACGTCACTCATCACCAGCCCTCAGCTGGACATGGAATCATTGACCACTGGCCACAACTCCTCATCCACTCAATCCTACACCCTTCAAACCCAGGTCTCTTCAGTTTGGAGATGCCAATGTCCCATGGGACTGTGCTGAAGGCCTTGCAGAACTCTGGGTAGGTGACACGTGCCAGTCCTGGATTACATCTCTTAGTCACACACTTGCTTAAATGCTCTTAGTGATGTGACAGAAGTTTGGCCTTAAGATACGAAGCAAAACTACACAATTCCAGTGTGGTAAAATGCATTTATCTAAGTTTATCAGAGATGCCACAGCCTCTCTGTAGCTAAATGGAAGTTTTGGTACAGGTCACTGTATGACAGCAACCCTGTATCTCAATCAACACAGCTTATGACAAGCTGATTCTGAAGAAAAGCCCCTTGGAAATTGCTTCCTTCCCACCATCACAAAACCACTCAAGAATGCCAGGTAAGACACTAAGTAGTAAGAACTGTCAGAATTATATCCTTGCAGAACCTCTGCAAACGTATCCTCACTTGATATTCTGACAAAAACATCCAAGGATACTTAGTGAAATATCAAATTTCACTAATTTCACACTTAGTGAAATATCAGGGGCTGGTCAGAAGGGGAAGAGGAGACACTTGACAATTAAATTAATCTGATAACTGAAGGAATAAAAAGCTACTTGGAAGGTTAAAAGCAATTTTTAGCTCTTGGCTACACTGATACTGACTTCCCTGCTCAAGGTTTCTTTTCTCTCAGGCTTTTTAAGAACTCTACAAGGGAATCAATCTCCCAGTGTTCACTTAAATTAGAAGTAAAAAGGTCCTTCAGCATTTAAGCATCAAATTATCAAAGGTAGTGATATTTTTACAAATTTTCCCTGTAGTACACCTAACTGGCATAGTCATGATCCATTAGCAAAACTTACCAGTAAATCTCTTCATGTGCTTTTTAAAGTCTAATGATGCTTTCATTTAAAAAGAAAACAGCTCAAACAAATAAACAATCCAAAACTTAAATATGAGCCACAAACTAAGCCAAACAGGTTAAAAAAACCAAACCAAACAAGAAAGCAGAGAGAAGAAAAACACCACCAAAGTAACTTTATAAAGTAAAGACAGAATAAACTTACCATATGTACATGGCCACAGATCATCAAGCCCACATTCTTGGTGAAAGCATGGACAAGGTGAAGCAAAGCTGGACGTGCATTTGGAGCACCTGTCATAATTAAGCACTGAGGTCTAGGATTATGAGGGGAAAAAAAGAAGATTGGAATTAGAATTAATCTGGAGTTCTGGGGGTTTTTAGTAACAGAAAAGGTTCTTCCAAATATTAGCCATAATAACATATTCATCACTGCAAATTTAATAACCTCGTCCACTTCTACAAGACTATGTTAAATTAAGAAAAGATCAGCTGTTACCCAACTGTCAGCAGATCTATGACTAATTGCATAAAAATTCAGTAATCCCATTAAATCTGAAAATCTACAGATTTAAAAAGTTGAAGAACAGATCTTAGACAAGACTAGAGCAGAGGGATTAAGTTTTTCTTCCCCACTGATAAATCACGTCCCTTGCATTTTTGTCACTTATATTCTCCTGTGTCCAGCAGAAATACTGGAATCATCTGCTCATCTTTCACATTACCTTCCTTCAGAAGACAGAGCCAACCTAGTGCAAGTAAGTCAAAGGCAACTTTTAAAACCAATTTTAAAAGAGGAAGGGTCCAAACTTCAGAAGTCATTACAGGAGATCACTTCTCATCATCATCATAATTAATAGGTGATATCATATGAATCCCCTAAAGTAATCTCACAATCTCCTTAGCTGTTCCATTTCATTTTCATGGGTGCTTTGTTGAAAACTCTGCTGCTGCCAGGTTCCTCATAACCTCAGAGGATGGCACCTCTACTCACAATCCCATTAATCTGTAATTCCATTTACTTGGATGAATCACAGGAGATGAACAATGCCTTAATGGGAACCCTGATTGCAAACCTTGTGACAGCAGCCTAGTGAACAGAGAATTAATTTCCTGTCTTTCAGTGTTACCTGAAGTTTTTCACGTGATCTTCCACTCCTGAGAGCCGGATGGAATGCTGCAGAGCATTCAGGTAAGTCAAGGCTTGAGTTGAGGATCCCCAGTTCACATCTGCTCAAAGATTTGAGGTTCCAATGTGTTATTTACAGTTGTCTGTTGTAAAGCTTCATGATCACAAAATGAATGCTGGACATTGACTAAACCTGCAGATTTAAGCTACACCTTGCTACATTTTATACAATACCAGTCAACAAACCCTACATCTTAACAGGCAATTATATTTAAAGATAACATTTCCGTAGAAGTTTAAGCAAAAAAGTTATGGAAGAGAGGCTTTTTTTATCTCCACATTTTGAAGACCTCAACAACTTCACAGTCAAAAGAATACCACTTGAGGAAAAAATGCTGTGCTATTTTATACCACAGCAAAGAAAAAAGTGAATCTCAAAACACGTCCTAAACAAAGTCAGATTATTTTCAGTGGAAAAATGCTACATAAAGCAGATCCTTTCAGATTATTATTTTTACGAGGAAAAGGAAGACTCCACTATCATCTTTTTCCTCCCATATACACATCTCTTGATAGCCATAACGAATTTACCATTTTCCACATGCACCTTTTCATCCAATTGCCATTCAGACATTTATGTCCAAGTGGCATCTTCATAATTTGGGAGGAGGGGGAACAGCAATGACGATGCAGGAAGAATTCCATTTAATTACAACTAAAAAGGCTGAAACGGAAAATTAATCTAGTGGTCCAAACAGAAAGAAGTTGCTGGGGTTTTTCCCTGACAAGGCCGTATTTTTTTCCCTTCTTTCCCCCCTCCACAAGCAAAAGAAGCCCCTGTACATACCTGGCTTCTTGTAAGTGACATAGATGTAAAGCCCAAGGACTATTACATAAGTTAGAAGTGCTGCCCACCAATTAATGACAAACATTACAATGCAGCACAGAATAGCTCCAATGAGAGAAATCCACATATTGTAGTATTTGAAAGCAGGCCGCCAACCTAGTCAAAATAAAATTTTGGAGGGTAGAAAAAAGAGGGGGAAAATTAATTTAAATTTAAAATGTAAAAGAAGGAAGGCACTGCACTTTGTTCCCTTCCCTTCCCTGGTATTCTGCATTCATTACATGTTAACATCTGAGTTTCAGTGATGTAAATGCAGAATGGCACATTTATGCTTTCCATTTTCCAGCGCCTTTCAAATGAATTTCCAGCTTTCTCACACAGATATGTAAATGCTCCTAATTTTTCCCCCTAAAAGCACAGCTCAGAAGGGAAGTTTGAGGATGCTTGTGCTAGTATGTCTATTGAACCAGGTCGCCTGACTTAGATTTTTCCTTTCCAAGGTAGAAAAGCATAAATCATCATCTCATACCTCAGTTTCTTACGTACATATGTATGTTTTTAGTTGTGCATTTTTACTGTTTTCACATACATGAAAAGTTCTCACCACATGAAAAGGACAGGTATATCCAAACAGAACTTGGGTACATCCAAGTACTGGACTGCCAGTGTTTTACATTATTTGCCACAAGTTTATCCAAAAATCAGGTATACACACCTCCATGAACACATCCAAGATTAACAAGTAGAGTGATTAAAGTTAGAACTGTTATGCAAACTGTTATACCTACCTTCTGAGAAGAAAAATAATAGATCTACTCATTCAGTAACTTAAGAAGCTTTTAGGGGAGTTATTCCAGTACAACTGCATGTGAACTGGCTATAATGTACATCTGTTCTGCAGGTACCAGGTTTTGGCTTATTCCTGTACTTTAACCCACACTAAAGGCTAGAAAAATGGGGCAATACCACCACCAATTCCTGTTTCTTCTTGTCTGGAATATGAAACATTAACAAAAACTGAAGACAACAAAAGGTGGTTTGCCAGCACCAGCTACTGAATTAGCAAAAATGCTTTCTTCCTCAGTTTCTGGATAAACTCTGAATTACCTTGTGTTCCCTCAGCAAAGGTGACAAAATTAGCAGCCCCCAAGCCCTACTGGATCACCCAGTGCTCAAAACGTCAGAAGACCCATGAATACAACATATTAAGCTTTTAATGCCATGAGTAGTTCCTACCTGGAGATTTTGCAAGAGAGGCATGGAATACAGAGAAGTTAATCAAGGCATATGAGGCCAAGAAGAAATTAGAAATAATTGGAGCAATGACATTCAGTTCGGCTGTAAAATGAAAAAAAAAAAGAAGAAAGCAAGGCGTTATCAAAGGTATCACCCAATGGTTTTGAAGATTACAGTGAAAAAATTCTGCTGCAGAGAATCTTATTTTTTTATAAACTCTAAGGGAATGCAGTTTACCCTTTTTGCTGACAGAACTTTATGTCAATGATCTCCTATTTACTAAGTTATCTTTTTAACAGTTAGGAAGTGCAGCTTTCAGCTTCAAAAACCTAAGCACTACCAAGTGTTCTAGAAGCACTCTGGACATGCTACATACTTTCTCAAGATCATTAATTGAGAAAATTTCATTCCCAGCAGGGCTTGGATCAAACAGTGCACTAACACACTGGGTTCTGAAGAATTCCAGAAGACATAAATATCACAGACCAACACCATCACAGCAGTAAATTATGCTTACACCCCCTTCAGTGAGAGGAAAAACCTGATGCTCTCTCCTTTCCTTGAGGCAGCATGGTACAAAACAGTTTTATGTGTATTCTCACCATCATTAAAAAAAAAAAAAGTGATCAAAATGCAGAATGCACCATCCTAGTCAGCAAGTTTCTAGCTCAATCAAGCTTCCAGTCAGCATGGCTCAGCAGGGACCCCAAGGGTGTATCTCTGCCTCAAGCAGAGATGTGGAGGAAGGAGGACAGAGCAAATTGGGAAAAGAAGTTGAAAGCACGGGCTCAGGACTCATAGATGGACACAGCACAATCAGTTTGCCACCTACAGAGAACATGTGTAATTAATTATAACCTAGAGAACCTTTAGCAACAGCAGTGTCAGCACTCAGCTCTGCCATTTGTAACTTAACAGAAAAGCACATTTTAAATAATATTGCTCATGCAAGCTTGCATTTTACTGAAGCTGCCATTACTAAAAATCTGAAATAAACTTTCATATTTACAGGATGTTAACACTGTCTCAAGCAAAGAATGCATTTCTATTGACTGATAGCACCTAAAGACAGAGACCTATGATTAAAAAGAGAATTGCAGTTAAAATTTACTGCAGCTCTTGACAGAGTTGTATCTAGAAGATAGGAGGAGAAAGTAAGCCTCAAAATAACCAGATTTAGAGTGCTGACTTAGAATTAAGCTGTGCATTAGATCTCTAGGACCCTGTCATCAAGTTCACAACATGCACTGGAATGCTTTCTAAAGGACAAAAGGAGATTGAGATTGACTATAATTTCAAACTAACCGATTAGTATGAATCCAAGAGCAATTAAAAATGTTAGAATATATCCTCTCAGTGGCTCATTGTTCTTCCCATAGCCTTTAGCAAACATCTGAAATCCTGGATAAATGCTGTCCTTGCACAAAGCCTAAGGGGAAAAATTAAAAAAAAATTAAAAAAAAAAAATCAAGAGTCAACATGCATTTTGCTCATGCCATCTTCCATTGCATAGTATCTTTCTGAACATTTCTGGGTAGTTTATAACCACCATACACTAATTGGATTCTCAAATGTCATTGCATCTTGACATTTTGCATTTCCACTTTTCTATCCTTAAGTAATGTCCACCTGCAAGAAGCAAACTTGCTTTTCTGTAACTGTCTGTTTTACTTGACTACTGTCTTAGAATCACAAAGTCTTTTTTCCCATATTTTATTTTCTCAGGAAGTGGAAACTTTGCTCAATATACACACTAGTTCTCTGCATCAATACAACTGACTCCCCACTTAACTGCTTTTAACCCAAATTAAGACAGAGAAGGAGATTCAATAGTTAAAAAGAAGATAGAGCAAAATACACTCAGGAACCCCAAGAAACAGTAACAAACTGTTCTCCCATTCCAAGCAACAGGTAAATATTAGAACAATCCACTGATGTCATCTGATATGGATAATGATGGCAGTGTGTCAAAGCCCCCTTCCAAAAATCATGACTCAAAATTAAATATTCTTCAAAATGTTACCATTTTCTTCCCTTACTTACCTGGAAGATCTTAGGGGCACTCACAAGAGATGCTAATGCAGACGACAGTGTGGCTGAGAAAATACCTGCAGTAATCAGTGGTGCAAATCCTGATACCATGCTCATGACCTGAAAACCAAAATAATTTTTTTTAAAATACAGAAAAAGGTACACTAAACAAACAGATGGCACCATAACTACACAAACAGAAAAGAAAAAATACTACACACTCTTCACTTAAAAGCTGTCTGAATATCATGCATTCATATAAATGAATGAGCTAGAGACAGAGCAGGGAGTATAAATGCATCCTGATTTCAGGACAAGAGGTGGTGGCTTTTCATACAATATAATTTGAAGCTCAAATTACCAAGGGCAAAAGTCTTCATGGGCGCATAAGAAGATTAGAAGGAAGTAATGGAAGAAGAAATACTTTGGAATGTATTACGTATTCCAGCTAACCTATTGCTAACTAACACGGTCTCAGAAACCCCAAGTGATAAATCATGTGAAAACCACTTTTCTCAGAATCTCCATTTTAAGTTAGGCTTTTTTTTCCCCAGTCAAAACCTGAAGGTCCAGACAAACTTGCTTCCTATCTCCCCAACATCAAATCCCAGCACATCTCTGTAATCTCAGTGACAGAAGTCCAATGTAAACTGGATGAGTAATGAGCTGGTACCTTCCAGTACCTCAAGGGGCCTTAAAAAAGAGGGAGATTATAAAAAGTGAGTGCCATCCCTGTATATGCCCATGTGGATTGGAAGATCATCTTTAAGGTCCCTTTCAACGTAAAGGGACCTTAAATCTGTGACTCCACTTTTCTACAGATTATACCTGTACCATAGCTGCATGCAGCTTTGCATCTATCATGTGATTTAAGATACACAACTGTGTAATTAAAAAATGTTCATGGTTTAATAGAATACTTTCCTTTACAGGGAAAAAAAGCTGAAGTTGCTTAAAGACAGCCAGTGCTGAAGAATTTTAGTCAGCAGACCAAACTCATCAGGGTGCTTTTCAAGCACAATGTGGTTCTGCATCATTTGCGCTGCTTCCTTGCCTTTTTCACCCTGGCAATCTCATTTAAATTATCAGGAGAGCAATCAAAGGAAGGCAAGAAAAAACATGCAGAAGTCTCCTGTTTTAAAGTTATTGTCACCTGAGATGGTAAAATCTTGCTGTCTAAATAAATCTTACTAGGTCAGATGTTCTCAGACATAATGTAGAGATGACTGAGGAAGCTTTGTTCACTAGGGTTAAATTCATGGTAAAATTTAGTGGATTTCTCCAGACCAGACTGACAATGGCAGCTGGGCCTCTGAGTCAGCTGAATCTGCTGCACTACATCAGGTTTCACAGGTCAGTCCAAGGCATGCCTTGCTTGAAAGAGAAATTTAATAAATGGAGGTTGCAAAAAATGAGACTAAAGTGTCTGTCAGAGTAGTGTAACAAATGAAGGAGAGAACTTCCTCAAGCCTACTTGCAAGGTTACAACAAAAAAAAAAAAAACAAACCCAAAAAAAAAGGCACGCCAGGCCTATAATCATAGAGGAGTAAGACTAACAACACATCTATTAAGCTATCTCTCCTATGCCCCAGTTCAATTTAGTTCTATAAGCAACAGAAAAAGTTACAGTTTTCAATGATAGTTTCTAATAACCCTACATTATGTTACAGAATGAAATTTAAGAGGTGCAAATGCTTTGCTACTATTGTAGAAAGAAACTTCTGCTATAGCAACATAATTAACAAATGCACATTAATTTTTATAGAAGCAGTATGTAAATATTTTTCCCATTCAAGGATGGCTTAATCAATCTTCCCTCATTATAGAGGGAATCTGTGTACAAGTTTCCCTCACTTTTCTTCTCACATGTAAAATATTTTGATGCCTTTACCTTATTACACTTGCCTCAACTTGCTATTTGCTTCTGACAACCAACTTACATTTTACATTCTCTTCCTAGGTTCTGTCCAATGCCTCCAATTACTGACACTCATTATTTTTGACTATTACCCCGTTTTATAAATTTGAGAAATATCCCTGCCAAGCCTATGCAATTAATATTTGCCATTTTAAAAGCTAGCAAGTTATGCCTTAGGTTAGTTAAGTGACTTTAGGAAGCTTCTCTAAGCTGGGAGAACACAGGGGGGAACCAGATCCAGCAGAATCAGTGTCCCCTCCCTCCATCCCCAACACAATCCAGACTTCCTGACCATGAACCAAGGAGCCCACAAAGGCAGCTCCCCATGGCACTGAAATTTTCATCCCTGCAGAGTAAAAGGGCAGAGTGGCCCTGCAACCACTGGTGTGCTGACACAGACATACAGTTCCTGCTGATAAGGGCCTCATTAAGTTTGCCTGGCATTTACAGTTAAGGCAGTTTCCTAAATTTCAAACATTTGGGATCATGAAATACCGTATTTTGATACAATTCAGTTCCTTGGTCCTGCACTCTGGAGCAAAACAAAAATTCTGTATTAAAACAACTGAGTTTCATTCTACTTTCAACTTTCATCCAAAGTTGAAAAAAAAAATACCCACATTTTAATTACCCAAAGCTGTAACTTTTTGTTGGGAAGCTCTAGACTCAGGCTGTAGAGCCCAGAAGAAATTTTTGCAAATGCTCTTCTACCAGGTGACAGCCTGGGCGCAGAATAACCAGTGAACAGAAATATCAGAAGCCTGTGAGGACCTATAATTCACTGTAATAGAAACTAAAGATGGTCTTCCTCGGCAGGTCTGACAGCCTGTCTCACCTCCTGCCCTCATTTAGAGTTCCTAATCCAAGATTTCCACAGGTAAATCATACTACAAAGTCATCCATCAGCTGCCTGAACACACCCAAACCCTGAGCTGACCCAGCAGAACTTCAGATCAATTCTCTGCCAAAAGAACTGACTGCAGCACAGAGTGTCCTGAAGTGATGAAGTCATCACACTGTGAACACAAACTGGCACTTTCTGCCCCAGAACCTGCCTGTTTTCAAGCTGGAAGAGAAATACAACAATATTCCCTCACCTCAGGGATTAATTTTAGCTTGGGCAGTACTTTTCTCAGTTATTTACCATGTAGAAAAGAACCTGAGAAGTGCACAAGTGTGGACATCCCCCTTCCCACACACGCCATGCACTACATATGAAAAAAAAAGTATCTCTCCTTACAGCTAACAATCAGAGATACAAAACTGTGAGCAGTTCAGTTATGAAACGGACAAGTGTCTCATTAGATAAACAGCCTCTCACACAAACATTTTCCTTCTGACACCTTCTGAGAAGACAGAATCAGACTCTTCTCAGAGATGCACAGCAAAAGCTGGGAGGGTGAGAGGGAAAAACAGCAAGGGGTAAGTCCACTGGGTATTAGAAAGATGAAATTTCACAGAGAAGGTTCACAAAACTACAACAAAGCAGGGGGATGTGAGGGGCACCACATTATCTGCGCTGCCTCTGACCTTTAAAGTGACTTTTCCTAATTGACAGAAACTCTTTTTTCCACAGAGAGAGGCAAGAATAATCTGGGAGGCAGAAATACTCTGAAGTACAAGTAACATTTATGTTTAGAACCTTACAACAGTCATGACTTAAAGACACAGAGGAAACTAGTTACAGGCTATTCACAGATGTATATCTGACAATATGTTGGTTCTTTTGAGCTTAAAACAAACAATGAAAGTCATCAGACTTTGCAAATTTGTCAATCCCACAACAGCAATTCTGACTTCCCTGAACAAGAACAAAGTTAACACCTCACAAGATACTCACATTATTACGCTATAACAATTTCATTAGTGGATCTCAGCTCAATCTCCAGCCAACTTTTTGTACGCATGTTAGAAAAACTTTGGGCAAAGATGGGACTGTCATAAACCGAACTGGAATCAGTGGGCAGTAAATTCATTTTCCCTTGGATTCTTTCAAACCCTTACCAGCAGCTCATGAACAACCCAGCTGGCTGTGGTGAAAAGACTGTGAATTACCCCTTAACTTGCAGAGGATTTTTAAATACTGTAACATCATGTTTAATGAAAATTCATGACCTTGTTACCACTAAAGGGGATGCTGTGATAAACATGTAAAACAATCTTTAAAATTTCAGCGTATTTTCATTTTCTAAAAAACCTTAAAAATTTAGCAAGCAAATTACTGACAGAGGCTACCTATGATTAATCAGCATCATTACTGAAAAATCAGTACATTTACCCTCACTGGTGAATGATGACATTCAGGTACCTAAAGAAAGCTGCAGCACCACCATGTAAATATAAACAATTTGCTCAGAAAAAGAGTAAATATTTATGCCACTTGTGTATAAACACCTAAGAGTTTTCAACATGTATTCATTCTTTTGCATACCAGCTAGAGTGTACCACACACCTATTCCAGATTAAACTTGTATTTATGGAGGTAAATATACATAACCTATGACTTTTCCTGACAGGCAACTAAAAAAACACAAGCCAACAAACCCCAGGAAAAAACAAACAAGATCTGCCAAAACAACAGGCAACAAAAAACCCCAAACAACCCAAAAAACCAACCCAGAAACCCAAAACCAGCAAAAAAAACCAAACCAAAAACCTTTACAGCTCCCTCAAAAACAACAAAAAAACAAAAAACCAACAAAATCACACAAAAAACCTCCCCCCAAAAAAAAACCCAAACCCCAACAAACCAAAAAAACCCCAAACCCACCAAGACACCAAATCAACAAAAAAACAAAAAAACCCAAAAAGCCAAAAAAAAAAAAAATCAAAAAACCAAAAAAACAAAAAAACCAAATCAAATAAAAAAAAGAAAAAATATCCCCCCCGAAAAAAATTTAAAAAATCTGAACACAAACCCCAATATACAGATTAAGGAGGAAGTTTTATACCTGGAAATTGTTCATCAGCCCATAGTGACAGCCTGCCCCTGCCTGACAGGATGAGAAGTCATAGTTTAGCTTGCAGGCTGCACTAGTGCAGTTTGCCAGCTCGTTGACAATGGTGTCGTTAACATTCCCTGTGGCATCTCGAACTACACAGGAACCTACAATGGACACAACAACAAAAAAAAAGCATTAACAAACTGAACCTGAATTTAAGGATATGTGTTAGCTCCTTTTTATGTAAGCATAATATCACAGAGCAACATTAAAATACCACATTTAGTTTTTCAACACACTACAGTACTAAGCTCATCTTCACTATGAAGAAAAAAAACAAACAGAGCAACTGCTCCCTTGGCTGAAACAATCTTTAGTTTTTTAATAGATCTGATTGTAGGAAGAAACAGAAAGTTTTAGCACAGAGGAAAACCATGCCAATAGACTTGCAGGAATTTAAGAGCACAATCTCTGGCAGTGCCCAAGGCCAGGTTGGACACTGGGGCTTGGAGCAGCCTGGGACAGTGGAAGGGAACGGGATGATCTTCAAGGTCCCTTCCAACCCAAGCCAGTTTATAGTTTTATGACTTTATACTTTCTCTTTTGGTCAATTTTCCTAGATGAGTGCAGATTTGTTTTGTGTGTATAGATGTTTGCAGACAGGTACACTTTTTTTTTTGTTACAGTTTTTTTTTTTCCCCAGTCACTATGACTTAGCCATTAAAAAAATCAGTTTCACGGAAGCCTGTTGCAAGCCATTTCCCAATGTTTAAGTAAGCCATCTCCTATGTGACCATGGTATTTTTCAGTTGGTTTCTTGGTGAAAAACAGACACAGAGTACCATTTCTCCCACATTCTTTTATAATCCATCACCTTAACTACTGTCTTTTGTTCATCTATGATTACTTTTAATTTTGCTGGTCAAGAAAATGCTGAGGAAACAGCATTTCAGCCTGTAAGTATTAAGAAAAACTAAAGAGTCCTAAAAGACCATTAAGTCTTCTATTTGAAGGGGGTTTTGTCTCATATATGACAAAAACTGGATAAGACTAAGTATTATTTAACATTCTGTAATCTAATAGTAGAGGTAATCAAACTGTTTGAACACCAGGAAATACTGTGGGGATTGGAATTAAATAAGGAGTGGGGAAAAGTCAACAGTCAATAAAACTCCCTTACTTTAATCTGTCAGGAATCTGAATGACAAGAACTGCCTTACAACAAAACCCTGTGACAGCTAAGGACCTAAATTAACTACTTGCACAAATTAAGTAAGAAGGCAGAGATCTGCTGCAAATTTAAGTATATTCAGTAATATTCCTAGGCATCTATGTATGTTGTCTCTCTTCCACAGGGAAAATTAATTCCTGATTAGTTATACCATATTTAAATTCTTGTGAGCCATCAGAACTTGATTAACAGCCCACCACAACACCTGGTCCCAGTAGGTGGACATTAATTAATCCTTCCACTCCTCATTTCTTTTTTAGTTACTTATTATGCCTAACTGGTGAAATTACAATAAGTTCCCTACACCACACACCTGTCTTATGCTTTTCTTGTGAGTATGTGGAGGAGCTGAGGTTTTTTTAATTGTTTTCCTGTTTAACTGGGAGTAAGAGCTCTGTTAAGAGGAAAATAATTTTCTTTCTTCACTATTCAAGTATTAGCCCCAGCCACTCAAGCAGTATATAATGGATTTGACAACACACTTCTCAGCTGAACTATTTGTAAACAACATTTTGTTGGTGACAAGATTGCAGTGGCAGGCCAATTATACTGAGCAACTCATTAAATACCTACAGTGCACTATCACAGCCCTCCTCTTCCTCATCTTGTCAAAGTTCAAACTCAGCTTTGGCAGGACTTTCAGACATGCAGTCAAAATATGGCAGAAAGAGACATGGCAGTAGGAACAAACTTAATGTGGGCCTTACTGAGAGAGAATGTAGAACAGCAGGCTTGCTCTGTTCTCAGCAGAAGACACTTAGATAAAAGTAACAATAATAAATGTTACTTTCTTTAAGATTCATTCAGAAAAGTTTTATTTATTTATATGATTCTGGCAGCATTTTCCCTAGAAGTCTTTAGGCCTTCCCTCCCGTGAAAATAAGATTTCACCTTTTCACAGGCATTTATAAGCATGTTCCTGCCAAAGTGAAATAGAGCTTTGCCAGGCTTTAAGCATGAGAAAGTTTACAGCCATCTCTATCAAGTTATCTCCTTAATATATGAATTCCAGACGTACTACAGCCCTTCAGAGTGCAGTTCAGAGTGTTTAATTTTACTAGTGCTGCAAACACTTACAGTTTGGCTCTTGTGAATTAGTTTTACTTTCACAACTACAGGAAGCAGGTTATAATGCTACTCAGAACTCTGGCCTTTTTTTTTTTTTTTTTGTTAGCTTCCCTTGTTCTTAAAGCAGTAAATGTACTTCTTTGAAATCTATCTTCCAAGATTCTTTAAGCAAATTTGCCTGTGAAAACTGCCTCCTCGTGCCACCTGCTTGTCTGCCGCAGTCCTTTGCTGAATTATGAAACTGAATTATGCACAACAATGTCTCAGTTACCCTTCTGAAATAGCTGCCTAGGTCTAGCAGCAGGATCAGTAGTTTTCCTTCTTTTTCTACTCAGTTTAGCCTTCCTACTTACTACAGAGCATACGAATAGTGAGTTAAGTTCAGAGTATCTTCCTCCTCTTCAGATATGACTACTCTGCAGCACTCACTAGCCCCTCCACATCTTTAGTGACTTGCTTACACCACTCCTCTGGGAAAGGAATAAAAGTATTTTTGTGTGTCCAATACTCCTAATCCAATGCCTCAAAAGGAGCTAAATTTCACTCATGATCTCTGACTCCTGCTGCCTTTTTCTAACGAGCAGAATTCAAAGCAGAAGTCAGTACACGGCAGAACGTTTCTGATGAATCAATTTCACGTCCAGTTGGTTTTGCAAACTGCTTCTTTTGTCAGTTTTTATACTGCACTTTTCATGTTTGGAAGCTGATCAAAGTATTCCATTAATAAGCGAGTATTAACAATAATTTTAGTCCTGTGTGGGTTGAGGTTCCAAAGGATTCAAATTTGGTAGCAAGAGGTCTAAGCAGTCAATCTAATTAGGAAATGAGTGTAGCTCATTATGCTGCATAAAGCACAATCACTACAGAGCAACTATTTGGCAGAACTACACTCCCACGTTAGCCAACAGAGGCAGACTAGCAAGATTGGTATCTTTGGAAAGGAAGTATCATTAGTCGTAAGATCAATGGTCCTCTTAGAAATGGGAATTTCATTCAAAAGGCACCACAGCTATTATAAAACAAGGTCTTTCATGTAAGAAAAATTATTATTGCTGTCAGAAACTAGTTTATGTGACATGACTAAAAAATGTTTCCAATCACAGGCAAGAAACGTGCATGATTCAATTACAATCCTGTAATCTTAAGGTTACTAGAATTATTTTATACGTGGGAAAAACATAGTAAACCAGTGGTGCTCTACAGCAAGACTGGTATCAACCCCAGGGTGACTTCTACAGAGGATTTCAAATAACTCTGGGGCGGGAAAGACTGGGAAGAGAAGACTCAGATCAGTCTGTAATTATTTCTCCTCTTTACAGAAGAACATAACACTTCCAAAAGTGGGCTGATGAGAACTGAAGGCCTTTCTTGGTCTCCTCCCTCAGCTGGGGAATTACTGCTCAAACATCCTCACCACAGTGCTCTCTGATCATCCCACAGCTCCCTGCAGGTATGTGGCTGATTACCATAATCCTCAAAACAATACAGGTGTTTTTTCAGTGGGTATTTCCTGAAAACCTGCTTTTCTAATCCAGGGATTATCCCACTGCTAAACTCTGTAAATCCTTTAATGTAAATAACTGCAACAATGGGGCAACACTGATAGAAGTCTTCTGTCATCTTTAGTCTGAAGCAGTCACTTAGAAAAGCATCAGTTACTTCACGAAATTATAAAACCAGCTGAAAACTGAATCTCCCAACAGCAAAAACAACAAACCTTTGGCTATTACTTTCCTGTGCAGGAAAGTCAATTACATAACGACTTTGCATAACAAATTACATAAAACCAAATCAAAACACATCCTCGGAACGAACGTGAAAGGATAAAGTTAAAAACATTCTCTATTTACCTACAGATACTGCAATTCCTGCATAAACCAATGTAGTGATTAAGATGGCCAACAGCGTTCCTTTAGGTATGGCTGACTGAGGATCCTGAAAGAAAAACGTCAGTGGACAGTGATGACAGAGGTCAATGCACACTTGAGTGGTCATGAAAAATGTCTTTAATTCACTACTTACTGCAAGGTCCCCCGAGATATTTGCACCAGCAAGTATGCCAGTTGCAGCAGGGAAGAAAATGGCAAACACAGAAAAGAAAGTTTCCTCTTGTCGGAAATCCGGCCCAAAATTCTCCATGAATATGTCGGCTGCAGAGGAAGATTTGAGTCTGTCAATATTCACATGGAAGCTGAAGTATGAACCCATTCCAGCCACTATCAGACCAGTAAAAAAGCTGACAGTCACTGGACCTTCTTAAAACTAAATGTAGAACATTTAAGCCCTAATTCATCACTTCAACTCAAAGTCAAGACAGTAAACTTAAGCAGATTTAAATGTTAAATGTAAAAAATACTTCCAGTATAATCCAGCTTTTTAAAATTTAATATATATTCAACATTAAGCAATACTCAAGTTTTGACCCAGCTGCAGAAGTTACAAGAAACCAGGAAAAGTCTCCACAGTTAAAAAGGACTGTAAGATATACTAGATGTTTAATTTAATAATAGCAGCTTATTTTGCAAAGGAAGGAATTGTTTACCATACTGTAAACTGTTCCAACATACCATTGTAACCAAAGAAACCTTTGGGCTTCTTGCTCTCCAGAGGAATAAATGTTCCTATGACAAAGTCTCCAATAGCAAGAATGAGGATCACCAGCAGGACTATCTGTGCCTGAAACACAATGACTGCTGTCAGACAGGAGAACTTGTTCTTTTCATAGTATCAAGTGCTGTGCTATAAAATGTAAATGTTTACTTGATTCCAAATTCAGCTTCACCTTCTCAGCGTGTTCTCTGCAAAAAAATGAGGAAAGCTGGAGAGAACTTGTACAAGGATTTTTAATTATGAAATAGGAATAATTTCCAAGTTTTATGCCTAATCAAAAAGGTTTATTATTACTAAATGCCTCAAATTATACTTCTAGACACAAAATGCTTAAAAGAACTAATTTCTCTATATATAAGCCTTCCAGAAGGAATGCATTTGAGGAGATTCAAGAAATTTACATGAAAATGGCCAAATGCAACACAAATGCTACTACTTTATTAGCCATGGTCATCCTTTGTCTTATCTTTTAGTATGTGGTATTTTCTAAAAATTTTAATACATCCAGAATGAAACAGCTCTTGTTTCCTATTTTATGCAAGGAAATAGTTTACTTTGCTACATTCTCATGTTCTCAATCCTTACTAAGGAAATTAAACTGCAAACTGCAACCATTAATTGTTAATTCCTAATTTTGACACTTCTTTTATTACAACCTAGATTTTTAGTCACTTTTCTGCAGAACTATTATAAACCCTACAAGTTGAACAAGAAGTACTTTAAACCATCCCACACCTCTAAAGTGTGTACAAAGATAAATCTAGGTACTGTAAGGATGGTTCAGGTCCTCCATTTAAATAAGCAATCCCACTGCTGTTATCTTTTGGGTGGTTTCATTCCTTAGAAAGAATGCCAGTAGCTTGGGGAAAGCTATTCACAGACCTTTTTCAGGCCTAGGATCAGGAGTTAATATGCAGTATCACTGTGGCATTGTTCATGCCTACAAAACAAAGTTTTCAGTTCACACAGCCTCTCAGGAAAACAGGGTGGGACAGTGATAAACACAGCAAAATGGGCTGGAGCAGATTTAAAAGTCCACCTGAAGGAAAACAGTTTGTGCCCTTATTTATTTAAATCTTTGTAAAGCCTCAAAAATAGGTGAAAGGTGTGAGGATACAGCTGGGTGCTTACAGAAGTCTTCTGTAAGACAGAAACATAAACACATGAAGTTACCACAGAGCAATTGCCACAAGTGGAGTTTTCCAGTAACTAACCAGGCTTCTCCCTGAAGCTAGGGATGTATGCTGAGAGTATCTTACTCAAATTCTAAAATCTGAAAGAATGGGCTTCTAAGACTTCAACACAAGGAGCTGAGCAGTAAACACCACAAACTCTATAAAAAGCCATTTTTTAAAGCAAACTTCCTAGAATCAACCACAGTCTCTCCTCGATTTTACATCTGGTTCAAAGGCATTATTATAGATTTCCCTGCTCCATTTTCTCTAAGACACGGCCAAGGCACAGGAGAACACCACAGATCAAGATGGAGACACTGGTGTTTTGCTACGCTGAGTTCTGTTAGCCCACATGAAATGCTTGTTTGATAGGTTCAGTGGCCAATCATTGCTCCCACTTGCCTCCTTCCATGACAGAGAAACCAAGTCTTGACTTTTGCATTGAGAACAGGACTTTTGAAAGCTACCCCTAAAATAAGGATGGCACTGCAGTAATTGCATAATACCACATTTCAGGTCTGATGTAGAAACATTAAAGAGGGGTATTTTCATGCAAACTATTGTTATATAAATGCTCATACTAAGCAGCAAAATGAAGATACTACCTGTGACTTCACGTGGCAGCACCCAGAGGATTATTAACAATAATTCCCTCAAAACAGTTCAGAATAAGAAGGTCAGCACTGTTTGCAGTTGGGTGTATAGAGAGCATCACAAATTCAAGTTATAGACACTGAAGGGCTACTTGAGAAAGGTAAACAGTTTCTACAGAAGTTCAATTTAGAAGCTCATGCCCAAGTCAATTTCTGTAAGTTTCTTTTCTCCCCAGTAGATCTAAGCAATGCACTTGATCTTCACTCACTTCTTCTAGGATCCCTATTTCTTGGAAGCAACAATGATAAAAAAAACCCCTCTCATTTTTATTATAAATAGCATCATCTTCTTGATGAAGGAGCACAAGAAACTTACAACACTTCATGAGGAGGTTCCTTCAGCTGCCTCTCAGTCAAGAAAATAGGAGCTATTGTGATATAAATGTAAGTTGGGAATGAAACCCCACTGAGAGGCTCTCCTCCATTTTTTTTTTTTTTTTTTTGAGCAAATTAAGGACAGATATTCATAAAAAGCCTACAAGGTGCAGGAAACAGAGAGCAAGCTACAGTGCCTCAAAATACCAAGCAGAAAACTGGTAAGGCAGAAGAGCTTCTCTGGTAAGATCTCTTCAGTCAGAGCTGACCTAAGACTGAGGTTTTCCCTCCTACAGATCATCACCACCAATGTTCAACACCCTTTTCTCTATGCTGTGAATGCATCCCACTGTCTGGCTGTGAAAATCAAACCAGAAGAGAATGAAAGAGAAGGGAAGCCAGCCCTGTGTTTTTCATCCTCAGAACCTGCCTAAAGTTCACAGTAAGGGAAAATTCCCATGCTGAAGTTCTTACCTTCACTTGTGCTGCAACTGCCCAGAAGAGGGAATACCATTAATCTATTTGACAATGTCATTAAGAGTGGATTATGCTGGAGTTTAGGTTCTCATAGATGCTTAAGCTTCCAGTGAAGTGGTTTAAGATTTGAAAAATCTTAAGATTTTGT
The DNA here is from genome assembly GCF_037042795.1 of Molothrus aeneus. Taxonomy (NCBI): domain Eukaryota; kingdom Metazoa; phylum Chordata; class Aves; order Passeriformes; family Icteridae; genus Molothrus; species Molothrus aeneus. Next base: position 71,590,557 of record NC_089680.1, read on the forward strand.
TTAGAGCTGCACATGCTAGTGCCAGACCAAGAGCTACTGCATAAAAATTAACTGACTTCTAACACACAATCATGCAATACTGAATACACTAAAAATAAATCAGAAAGCTAAGGTACAAAAAATGGAATCAAAATTATGAAGCAGAGAATTAAAAAAAAAAAATGGCAGTTCCTTACTTTTGCTTCCCACTCCATTCCTGCAATGGAAATGCCCAGCAGTATAACCACTGTGATAGCCCCTATGATTCTGATATCGTTCATTTCATCGATCATCAATGTTCCATTTTCCTAACAAAACAAACAAAAAATACACAGTCATGTACTTCATCAGGTAAATGCCTTCCCTAAAACAACAGCATTCTATTCACTATAATTTATTAGTAGTTAACCTGCACACCACAAATTTACTGATTGTAAGTTCCCTTTAAGGATACAAGTAATTTGGGTTTTGCCTTGTTTTTAAATCAATGAATCTTCCAAATGGAAACGATAAAGGCTGTTCAGCCTGGAGAAAAGGGAGCTCAGAGAGACCTTACTGCCATCACTTAATATTTAAAGGGGGCTTAAAAGAAAGATGGGAACAGACTTTTGGATAGGGCTTGTGGTGACAGAACAAGGAGTATTGGTTTTAAGGAAAAAAAAAAATATTTTGCAGTGAGGGTGGGAAGGCCCTGGCACAGGGTGCCCAGAGAAGCTGGGGCTGCCCCTGGATCCTTGGAAGTATCCAAGGCCAGGCTGGATGAGGCTGGGAGCACCCTGGGATAGTCAAAGGTGTCCCTGTCCATGGTAGGGGGTGGTACTGGGTGGTCTTTAGGGTCCCTTTCAACTCAAACCATTCTGAATTCTACCTGGTTGGGGGATGGACTAGGTGACCTTGAAATGTCTCTTCCAAGCCACACTGTTTTATGATCAGATGAATCAAAAACCAAGTATAATCTTTAACTTTACATGTAAAGTATACACTTTATATAGTTAAACGTTCTATATGAGGTGTAAAACTTTATAGATAAAGTATAATCAATACAAGCACTGTCCTCCATGTACCTTGAGTAACTCAACAACAGTCTCTGCAAAACCAACGACATACATTGCCACTGCCACAGCATTGGCAAATGCAAAAATCAGACCTATGGCACCACCAAACTCCGGCCCCAGACTTCTGGAAATTAAGTAATATGCTCCTCCTGAAAGAAAAAAAAAACAAAAAAAAAAACCCCACAAATTACAAAATGAACAAAAAAAAATCCTCTACATGATAGAGCTTATAACAGACAGTGATCAGCACTTTAACATTTACACAAGCCAGAATCTACTCACTCTTCATTCCCTGATGTATTAGAAAATAACCCTTAACTCAGTATTTTAGGGACAGATGTGCTGAAGTTTCAGCAATGTATTTCAAGTTCTTAGGAAAAGAGACCAGGTGGAAATAACCATAAGTGATGGACCACATCATATTAATGCGTATTAGGTATGCAACCAGTTCTATGGTTAAAAAACAGCAGAACACAAGCTGCAGTATAGCTGGGCTTTTTACTTCAAACTGCTCAAAGCAGTTTCACTTGTGCAGTCAAGATTAAGGAACTAGCAAAGCAGATTGCAATAAACCCACAAAAGTTCCAAACTTCCAAGACCTGCTTCTAAAAGCTCTGCTGTCAAATGAATTTTCTGCCCTCCAATGGGACTCTCAAGAGCCTGTTCTTTGTACTTTTGAGCTGGACAAAAACAACAAATCCCACATGACAAATGAAAATCTGAGTATCTGGAGTATTACAGGAAGGTAAAGTTTAGAAAATGTAGCAAAGGCTTATTCCTCAAACTTAAGGTTAAGCTTTCTAGAAGCAACAAAATCCTCCAGCTCCAGTCTGAAATAAATAACTGAGTGCATGTTAAAAATCTGCAACAGAAAATGCTTAATTTCACTGCATTAGACTTCTTGGAAGTGGAAATCCTATATATGTACCCAGCTTGGCTATACTCTGTATTTCTTATGTAGCATTAAAAAAATCTTACTGTAATATAACATTTTCATAGGAACAATTGTTCCTATGAAATTCTACAGTTCTTGCAATTCAGGACTTCAAATTTTCTAATGAAGAACTATTTTTCAAGAGTGACTTAAAAAAAGAAAAGAAGCTCCTGTACAGATGGGAAAACCTGATATACACAATAGAATTAAAAAAATAGAAGGGCATTCAGAAACTAAGCTTGACATAATGCTAACACTCATAGCTGACTTTTCCCATTGAGTCTGTTTACTTTGTGATTGTGAGGCTTTTCTCTTCATTCTTAATCTTAATGAAGATAGTTTTACAACCTCCTACTTTAATTCCACCACATTTTTTCCTAGTAGCAGTCTGGTAATGTCATGAAGCAAGCAGATCGTGTCAGAGGCACCAACCATTTCCAAAAACAGCTGACACCACCACATAAACCATGGAAGAGAATGAAAACCATCACCCTCAGGAAAGCTGGAGCTAACAGAGTTTGGAGAGCTACTTGGGTGAAGGTTTATTTCAGGACATGAACACATATGAAGACACTCTTAACCAACCAGTGCAGCTCAGGAGAATATTAAGATCCTACTCATAGCTGGATATGTAGCCTTAAAAATGTTTTTATTACAAAAATTTACACCAATATTTTTTTTTTTTTACAGCACAAAAGCAAGGTACTAGTTCAAATGTAATTAGTAGGCTCCCTACTGAGTTTTTGTTAATTACGTGACTGTTTAATCACACACGGGACACAAGGAAGGCTTTGCTCCTCAGCAACATTCAAGCGTGCACTCCAGAGTGAGGAAAGCTTTAAAAACTTCATGAAAATAGCATTACCTCCTCTTACAAACCCATTTGTGGCTATTGCTGAAGTAGACAGTCCTGTAATAGTTGTCACAACAGTGGCCATTCCAATAACCAAGACAGAGAGACCTTTTGGGAAAAGAGATGAAAACACTGTAAGCCCTGCAGTATTAAAGAGTACAAGCCTTCAACTTAATTTCATTTAAATACTCAAGTCTTGCAAGTAGAACACAAATTTACTTTCAAGCAAAAGGCTTCCTCTTGCCCCGTAAGGATAAAAATAAAATTGGGCAAAGATTCTCTTTAATCAGCAAGGTAAGAGCTGTATTCTACAGATCAATCCAACACTTAGGTTAAGCCTTTGAAAAGATCTGCTTATATACTACACAGTCCACATGCAGGGTTTAATAATTAGAGATCAAAAGTTTATCTCTACAGTTCACTGAAGATTTATAAATGTCAACTTTGAAATACTTGCCTTGTACCTAAATGAAGAAGTCTAAGTAACTGGTTGAAGTTTTTGATAAGATAAATTACCATAAAAATTAGCAATATTAAGGTAATTTCCTATTCCTGTTTAAAGTAAAAGCTCAGGATCAACATCTCTAGTGGATCACATTTGAAAGTCACTGAAATAAAATTACAGCATTAGTATCCATACCTATCCCAGCTTGTCCTACAATCCATGATAGTCTGATGAAGAGCATCACACCCCAAATATTTAACATACATCGTACCTAGGATAAAGCAGAAATATAACATGGATTAGTTCTTTTATCTGCAGTCATTTACATTAATTCTTCCTTTCAGTTTTTACTGTTCTTGAAATTATCTTGCTGCATTTCCTCACCACTTTTAAAATTATTTCACAAGAATATGATGTTATCATAAAAGTTTAAGTTTGGTTAAAAAAAAAAGGGACTTAAATATGATTAAAAAGTTACTACCTTAAACACAGAGTTAAGAGTAGTTCAATATCTGACACCTGCAGTATGCCATAAGCAAACAATAATAATAATTTAGACCCTAACCTTAGGATCCAAAAGTCACACTACAGAAAAAATGACTTAAAATAAGATAGAAGTCTATAATGATTGTGAGGTCAAAAACCCCAGTTTGCATGTCCTACAAGCCTGTCTCTCTCTCTAAAAAAAATGCACTAAAGCAGGACCCTACTAAATAACTTACTCTTCTTAAAAGAACAAAAGCCGTGCTGCAAGTTTGCATTTCTGTAACCTTTGTATCTTAAAACACATCTGCACAGTAACAGGATGGAGAGGTGTGCATTTTTTTTTTAATTCTAGTATTTACAACTCTTAGGTCTCAATAAAAATCGTTTGCTTTGTTCAGAATTAAGACAGGAGACTAAAAACAGATCTTGGGTCTCTCTCTTCCCTAAAGAGTAATATATCAATCCTACAAAAAAGGAGATAACCTCTCCAGACCACAGAAGTACAGCATGCATTTTTCTACTACAGTATCTTTTTCCTTCCTGGAAATCATGCAATGTAAAAACTCCTAAAACCTGCGGTAAGAAACCATAAGCCCTTAAGAACTTAAAGCCCTGAAGTATTTATTGACTTAAAACTCAGTTGAAATAGGAGCAATCCTTCATAAAATTATGGCATTTATCACACCTCTCATACATGTAATATTTATACTACACTATCACAATGCCTGTCAGCAAAGGAGGTGGTTGGAAAGATTTGTAAGAATAGATCAGCACCTGTAAAAAAACTGAAGAGCCATATACCAAACTTACCAGCACACCTTTTATCCAGCCAAACTTGACTACCCCTTTGCTGTCAGGTGTGTAAGCAGCAGCTGCATCCCCAGCTGGTGTGCCTTCCTCACCATTTGCGTAGCCATCCTCAAAGGGCTCCTTTGAAAAGACAAAAAAAGTTTGTATTTTGGGTGACAGAGCAAAGTGGGCATGTGAAACTAATCTTGTTAAAAAAAAAAAAAAACAAAAAACAAAAAACAAAAACCCATCTTACTTGTGTAAACAGAAAAATAAACAGAAAGACATGGCAGAAGTTTTGAATTGCTCCTTTATGTCCCTTGCATGATGCACATCTCGGATTTAAAGGAATGTAAAACAAACTTACAAGAGCAAACCATTAACAGCCAGTGTGGTAAGTATAATTAAGAATTAGCCCCAGATCCCTAAAAAAAGTCAAACACCTGGTCTGTAGAAAAAGAGCTGGAAGATTTCAACTGCACAAGAAATTTTACTTCTTCATCTGAAAGCACAGACTGCTCTACCACAAGTTACTGTCTCTGCTGTAGCATTTCCTGTTGTTCAGATGTAGCTGTCATTTGATCAATTTTTCAGGAAATAAATTATTCATTTCCCTGCAAACTATTCTACTACTCTTTGTAAGGTGATGCTGCCACAAAGAAGGATGGGAGATCGGCATTTCAGGGAAAAGGAGGGAAGAGAAGTCTCTTCCCAAACACTGCTCTCCAGTTAAATGGGAAGGATCACAGATAGAGAAAACATCAGCCCCACGGACAAAGGCCAACTTATGTCTCTTATTTACAATTCAACTCTCAACTTCAAAAATGCAGAAAACCTCAACTTTAAACATAAATTGAAAATATATGTGTATACACACACATATATGCTTGCTTAATAGGCAATTTTGTTTTGCCAAGCCAGGCAAGCACCAGAACATTTAAACTCAAACATTTCCTACACTTGCTGTAAGAAAGCAAGAAGCGCTCTAAGTAGTTTATCCAAGGCAACAAGTATTAAGAATGGATACAGTAAAAAGACCCTGAACAACATTCAACAAACCAGCTGAAGCAGCATACTGTGAAGCAGCCTGCATCCCAGGGCTTAGAAAACATTTGAACAATTAGAGATTCAATCCCAATGAGGTAAAGGGCAAAACCCAGATTTGCTAAGTAAGACACAAAACAGAATGGACACAAATAAGGCTTCTAAGCATATGCAGGGAAAGACTAATAAAGATTAGGGTGAGGCATTTTACCAAATTCTTTCTACTCTTGATTCATTAGTACCAGATATATCCTTAGCACAGGGTTCAGAGGAAATATTTCTAAACCTGTCAGTTATGAAGGGTGTCATCCATATGCTCTTATTATCAGCAGTAAACACACAAACCAGATTTTTAAAAACAGATTATGTCAACCTTATCCAAAGGTCAGTAGCACAGATTCATTACAGTGCTTCTCTCACTGATGTGGAATTATGAAATTCTCATAGAAATAGATATACCTGCACATCTGGTGATCCTGTAAGGCACATCTGGTGATCCTGTAAGGCACAAGCCTTCCACTGTTATGCAGAATCATGATCAGTTTCCAGATCATTACCTTTAACAGTTTACTCTCTTAAAGAGCACATTATATTGCCTCCTGAAGAGATTACAATTAAAAAAAAAAAAAAAAGACACCTTATGTGTTATATATATAAAATATTTTTTGTGTGTGTGTGTGTGTATATGTATTATATACACTAAACAGAGGACAAGTAGAAACCTGACCAGGAGGTACCCAGTTTGCTGAACTGCAGCTTTCCTGGATAGAACTAATGGCTGTAATTCTTGGGAGATTTGCACAGCCTTTGACCAGATGAATCTATTGATTGCTGATTATTTGTATTCAGGCACTCAAGCCAAATCAAGTAGCGGCACATAATCATTTAGAATGGTAAGAAGAACAGCGAGGACCAAAAAGAGAATTAAATGCTGCTACATTTCAGAAATGCTGGCCTGCCTGAACCAGAACTAAGAAGACATCTACTCAAGCCTGAGGTTCATGCCAGAAGAGGATGAGCTGACCACCTACCCTGCTCCAATAGCTTAGAAGTGCAGAACAAAATATAAAAATTCCTCTAAGCATTAATGTATCCCTTTATGACTTCTTTCAGAAGTGGGGAGGAAACAGAGAGAAAAAAGATGCATTAAAACAAGGGGCATATTATAAACATGTTCATCACTATGCCAAAACCTCCCATCAAGCATGAGACAGTACGACCACTTATTACTGGTTCATATAAAACCCATTCTAATTCCTCACAGAAAACCACCACATTATACTTGGAACACACTCTATTTTAAACCATTACATAAAAGAAGTCATATCCAAATTATCTAAACAATTTTTAAGCTTTGGCCAAAAAAACTTGCCAACATTAGATAACATCTTCTGCTATTACAACAACACGCATCATGTCTGTAATAAGAAAAAACAAAAATTGCTCTCTGAGAAGACTGGTCAGGGAGGATCAAGGAACAGTAGGAGGAATCTTTATCTTCATGTCTTTAAAATACTGAAATGCGAATGAAGTGGTTAATGCTTTTTTTTTTTTTTTTTTTTTTTTTGAACAAGCTTGGAGCTTGTTTGCTGCAAGTTCAGGTTTGGTAAGATGGTGGAGAAATATCTTTTTATCTGGTCTACGAAAGGATCACATACTTCATCATGTGAGCATGGTGGACTAAGTATTGGTAAAGCCTGCACGCATCACCAATGTGACCCCCAAAGGTCACCCCAAAACCTCAACCACCATGGGGCAGCTACGCGTTTTCCTGCAGTGCCCCAACAAGCCCATAGCCTGTTTGGGGAGGAGATAGATAATGGGTCACAACTGGTATTCTGAGTTATCAGTTACCAGATCAGCTCCAAGATACTGCACACTGTGAACACAGGCGAGTTTTGTTCTGTATGTCTCGTCTCTCCACACTGTGCAATATTTCTTAGGAAAATATTTTGAGGCACAAGCAAAATGTAATAACTGAAAGGTTATTCCTGGTTATCAGTGCTGGTGGGTGCCCAATAAAGCAGCACTGAGAACAGATATTACAGAGTGTGGGCACAAAGGAATTTCACTCCAGAAGGCTCCAAGCTCAGCCCTCTAAGGCAATATTAAGAAAGAACCACTGTGGTCTCAGCTGTAAATCAAGCAGGCGTAGTATTCTTCATGCTCGTGTTCATGAGGAAACAATGCTTCTACTCAAGTCAGACACTGAATGGAAAAAACTGCCCTAGCACTATTTTAGAACAGCCAATACATGCACGATAAGATCTTCATAAACAGTAAAAAACACTAACACACTGTGGATTTGGAGGGGGTGTAACAAAAGGGGAAAGAAAAGGGGGTTTAGCATTTCAGACCAGAAACAATCTTATTAACACAATTCTTAAAACAAAATAATCAGTCCAAAAATAGTAATGGTGCTCATTTGCATTGTTAAGGGAAAAATAAGGTATGTTTACAAGCTGACAATTCTATCACACACTGACAGGACTTCAGAGAAGAAACAGTTAATTTCTGCTCCTACACAGATAATCTACTATTTCATCTCCAGTGTTGGATCATAACAATAAGTTACTTGTGACAACTGTGAATAGCCTCCACATCTATTAGACATAGATTAGTAATGAGAAAATACTTGATATTTTGGTAGAGGAGATCTGAGGTTTGCCACAAACAGCCTATAATACATTGGTCCATCAAAAAGTTCAGTAAAAACTGCTTTATTTAAGAGTTCTTGACAGTGGTATAAGTCATGCAGCATAATTTTTTTTTTTTTTTTGTGGTGAACTTATCTAAATCCCATCTTAATGGCAACATACTTGGGCTATGTTGCACCGTATGAGGTAATACCAGAATAAACACACATGAAGTCTTGTTTCTTTTCAAGAATCACAACTTGGAAGCCACAAGTAAAGGGCAGGACCACCAGCAAGTTTGTATGTAAGAGTATTTTCTGGATCTCCAGGCAGATTGCTGTCACTGTGAACTGCCTGATTTGGTGTGCTCCAAGCAGTCACTGACTTCTTTAGCTAGTCCCTCCTGCTGTTATTAGTCCTGTGCAAAAACAGGAGGCCAGAGAAGCACCTCAGACTACAGCATTTGACTGCTTTTCCCATTCCTCACATTTAGCCAGCTACAGATTTAGCACATGCCACATAATATGAGGTTCTTCTCACACAATCTCCCTAGAAAGGCTTCACAAAAGCAGCTTCTTCTCATCTTGGCAGGACACAGCACTGAAGCTGGTTTCAATAGTTTATATTATCACAATGCTAAAAATCAAGAGCCTAATCCTTTCAAGCTGCAGCTTCTGCAAAGAAACATAAAAATGGCCTTCCACTCCATCTAGTCAAGCTGCTGACACTTAAAATTGCTTTGTCCCTGCTGCATTCTAAATTCTGATACTGTATCCTGATAATATAATACTTTATTCTGATTACCTACCTATATTCTGATAATGAGCATAACTCTCTCATGCTTACTGAGAACAGAAAAAAAAAAAAAAATAATAAAGGGAGCTACCCTGAGAACCATCTTTGCCCAAAGAGAACTGACAGAACAATTCTGTGCTCTCACACATCTGCTGCAGTCAGTCCTTCACTGTGGTTCACAACTCTGTTGCAACCTGTTCACCAGCCCTTACAACCACAATTTCTTGTTTCCATCTCCCAAAGGTCAATTTTGTAGTCATTGCCATTTTAAGATGCTCCTTATTTTGTGGAAGGGAAGAAGCAGTAAACTGTATTGATCCAGATGCAGCTGACCATCTGTCTCAGAGGCAGAATCATTATTTGGAGGGATTATACTCCCATCTATCCCAACTCCAGTCCTGCACACTATTAAGACTATGGCTACAAAACCTATTTTTGCAGAATTAACACAGTTCAAAACATACATTAAAAAGGAGCTTATAAACATTTGCTTTGTTTTTTTTTTTTTTCTTTCCTAACTAAAGGATACTTCAGCTAGAGCACAGATATAGTAAAAATGACAGAATAAAGAAAGCTACCAAGTTACATAAAAATTATTAGACATTTTGCCTCAAATGATGGTAACACTTCAAAGGATTTTTAAACACCACCAAAGATCTTTTCCTTTCAAGAGCAAATGAACTTTTGGACTCTAGCTCCCACCACCTGTGACACTCCCAAGGAGCTGAATAAAAGACTTTAGAAGTGCTAAATGTATTTCATGCATAGAATAACTATGAATAATAGAATAATCCTGCTGCTATGGTGTTTACCTCTTATATAACAGAACTTTTGAAAACAGTCTGTACTGGTACAAGTGTGATGCTGTCTGATAAAGAATAAATAATAAGCTAATAATAAAAATGCTGTCTGAAGGACACCAAGCCGTACCAAATGTATCTGTCCTTTAAACATTACTTTTGCAGCATGTTAATGTTTGTAATCATAAAATTCCCAGTTTTTTGTCTACAAGTCAGTTTGATAAGCTGTGTTTATCTTTTACTGCTTTTATCTGCACAGTTGTGAAAGAGATCAAGAGGACTGAGCTTCCTTTCCAAAACACCTAAATCTCCACAGAATGGTTTTAATCATATTGTTGCCCAGGGACACCAGACAATCTTATGATAAGTCCTTTATCAAGAAAAGCCTTGAGTTTGGTTGCCTGAGATTCCAGAGTATTTCAGTACTTAAATACACAGGAGGGAATGGAAGTTTTCACCAGTCTTTGACTCAAGCTGGTGACACCCAGTACTGCTTGTAACCATTTTTTCAGGAAATCACTTCTCAAGAGAGGCTGAGATATTATTTCTAACTTTGCTCGTAAACTACAAATCACAGTGAGTTTTTAACACTAAACTTGGAAAACAGCTCTGCCAAGTCTGACAGTTTTCAAGTGGTTTTTATTCCTGTAAGGGAAACAAACAACTCCAAAGGGAGGAAGTACCACTGGTAATGACTTTTAAAAAATCTTACTCTATGTAACATTCTCTTAAAGAACAATCTGACTGGTCAGTATTTTGTAAACTAGTCCTGCTCTGCTGGAAGAAGGATGGTGACAGGTATGGAAGCTAAGAACAACTCTCAACTAATGCCTTGTAACTGGCCTCATACTGATGACAGAGCAATGAAAGTGTAAATTCTAGAAGATGTAACAATCTGAATCTTTGGTATTCAAGACAGGGTTACCCCTCACTTAGAAATTGCTACTCAGAAAGGCCAGTATCTTCCAGAGAACACCTGGAGCAATTGACAGATTTCTGATTATTTATTTATTAGTTAAAAAGAGTTAACCAAGCTAACGAAAAAGATTCAGAGGCTCAGGTTTTTCAGGAGTTAATGGGAAGCTTGACTGATCATCATTGCTCCCAGGGGGGAAGAAAACCCAGTCAGGTAGCACACAGAAAGGAAAACACAGCACGTTCAAGACACCTCAGTCTGCCTAACACCTTCTTAGCACTTTCTTCAAAGAACTAATTCAAAAAATTAATACTATCAGGGAACAATGACTAGTCATTGCTGTTGACAGCCGTTTAGAAATTTCAGCAGTCGTATTAGGTATTTTACTACTTGGTTATAAAACAGGAATGAATTATAAATTCTATTAGCAAATCTGCCCTAATTCCCACCCTGGTGTCTTTACAGTCATAACTTTAAAAAGCCTACTAAGCCATTAAATGGCATCCAGAAGTTACCTAAAACAGCAGGAGATAAATTGCCCGGAAAAAAACACAGTTCTTAAAACTCGGGATTCCTTGGATTCAAACATGAACAGCTTACAAACACTGGTTACTCACCTCAGTCAAAGGAAATCCTTTGTAGGTTTGCAGCCAAGAGACCAAAACTTAAGTGCTTTGACTATATTACCTTCTCTACAATTATACATTAAAATATAGTAGCAAATGCCTTTGGCATCCACTTCCAGAGATTTTAAAAGAGATTGCATCAAACTGAACATTAATGTTATCTTAAGCTGAAATTAAAGAATGTTGTACTGTGATTGCAGCAGAGCAATTTTAAACAGAAGAAATTTATAGTTGCAATTAACATGTCAACTGAAGGATTAGCTATGTGCTTCTGCCATCAGCTTGTATTTCTGTCTTGCACACTGCTTTTAATAGAGAAACATTAAACAGTGCGGTTTTTTTAATGTGTGTGCACGTATATATTGTATCTATAATGATTTAAAAAGCCATTTTTACTTTAATTCTTTTAAAGGGATAATCATCCACTCATCCCTTAGCTCTTCCATGTAGTATGATGTATTAACTAAGTTAGCAAGACTTAATCAGGAAACTTACTCAAGCAATTGATTTCAGCTTAGTTGTAAATCTTTTCTTTCAAGGTGGTATACTTACAAATAAAGAGATCTGTTGATGAAGATTAGCACTAATTTAATGTCTTACTTGAACACAGTTTTCTTGACAAATCTCTAAGCTTATTACATGAAGGCTGCATCTCTCTGAAGCAGTCTTGGTATGTGATAAAGCAGCAAAGTCTTGCTGACATCTACAGGTATGCAAGACCAGTATCCTATCAGAAATATAAATAATATTTGCTTTTCCCCCATAGCATAAACATTAATTAAAGAATGAGAGCACTCTGCAAAATAAAGGAAACTTCCCCACATCTTTACATCTTGATTCATACATCCCTCCTAAGCACAGGAGGGTATGAAAATTCTGGGCAAGCTGATCATGAAAATTAGAAACAAACAAGAAAAGGCCTTTGTTCAGTAGTTTTGCATTTGGGAAAATCCAAATGCTTATGGTCTGCACTATCAGAAATTTTGTAGCTAAAATAAGGCCTTCCTGCCAAAAAACCAAACTTCCCCCATAAAAAGCCCAAATTCTCTGCAGTTCTGGTTAACAGAAAGCTGCAGGAGGCATGACTTCCTGCACAAGTGTAGGGGCAACCAACCCCTTCAGTTCAAGGGAAAGAAATGCACGCAGTCTACTCCACACCTCAAGAATGCACCTTTGTTTCTGCACTGATGTGTACGACCCTTCCCAGAACCACCACTGCACTCTGAATGATCTACAGAAGTAATTACTCCTTACTGTGCACTGAGTGCAATATTCCTTTGGATATCCATTGTCCTGGAAGGAGTAACCACACTTCAGAGGAAAAGTGGATCCCATGCTCTGAACACGGGTAGTTTTCACGAGTATCTGAAACACAGAAGCCTGATACACTCCAGAATGAAGCAGATGCAGCACTTGATTGCAAAAGAGCTCAAGTAAATCCAATTAGGAAGCCTCCTGCAGAGAGGCTTAGCATACTCAAGTGTAGTCCAAGAAATACAATGTTCTGCTATTAAGTACAAAAGAGAATCCATTTCAGTCTTGTCAAGAAGTTGTTTGGGACACATCAGGTTTCCCAGTCATCACAGGTTAACTCCAGCAGCCCAGCCCCGAGCAGCCACTCACTCGTTCTTCCACCAGCAGGACTGGGGAGAGAACTAAAGGGTAAAAACTGACAGGTTGAGTTGAAGACAGTTCAACGGGGAAAGCAAAAGCCACACACACAGAAGCAAAGCAAACCAAGGAATTAATGCCCTGCTTCCTTCCCATGGCTGGGCAGCCCCCTCCAGGAGAGCAGGGTCCCATCACATCTCGGTGACTTGGGAAGAAAAACAGCGTCACTCCCAATGTCCCCTTCCTCCTTCTCCCCCCCACTTTTTATACTGAGAATGTTGTCACCTGCCCTGGAACATCCCTTGGGTCAATCTGGGTCACTGCCCTGGTTGTGTCCCCTGCCATGCACCCCCAGCCTCCTCACCAGTGTGGCCACAGGAGGAGGAGCAGGAAAGGCCTTGGCTTTGTACAGGTCATGCCCAGCAAAAAGAAAAACATTTCTGAATTACCAACCCTGTGTCCAGCACAGATCCAAAACAGAATCCCACACCAGCTACTGGGAAGGAAATAAACTCTACCTCAGCCAAAACCAGCACACAAGTCATCTCCGCCCCAAAACGAAGGTTAATTTGAGGCATCCTTGCTCTTAACAGCTTTTGGTTTTCATCTACTTCTGCAAAACATGGTGCACTTTCTATTCAAGAAATAGAAAGCAGGAGCAGCAATAGTAAAACCCTAATAAAACATCCCATTTCTATAAAAAGTCTAGCTCCAATGTAGTAAGTTCCTGAAAAATTACATTTTACCTGTTGGCTTACAACAGACTAAAGAGCCCATTGAAGTAATCCTAAAAAAATCTTTAAAAGTACCACCTGAATTTTGAATGTCATCTTCTGAATGCAGCTACAGCACAGCCCTGAGCCAGAAGTGAGCAGGGCTGGTATGTTCACACAGAAAAGTACTCACTGGCACAGCACCACATTTCAGCCAAAGTTGCCAAATTGCTTACTCTTCAGAAGCAGTATTACTCAGAATAGTCTTAGGAGTCTCTGCCACGCAGACTGACAGACCAAGTTGAGTAGCATCACAGTTCCTTCACAGCTGGAACAGACAGAGCTATTTTCTTTGAATTTTAAAAAAACCCAAACAACTGAATCATCTGAAGCAGGAGCAGTGGATTCAAAGAAGGGAAGTTAACTAACAAAATGCAGATGCAAGAGATAATCCCTCTTATTAAAACTGTAATTTTTTAGAATTTCTTTACTCTTTTTGTCACCTTATCCTTAAATCAGTCACGTTTACAAGGCACAGACAATACATCCAAGGTTATTTTTTATGCCTAAATGAAGTGTCAGTAAGTTTGTCAGGTATAATCAGTAGGGTGAAGTGCAGAAATAAATCAAAGACCATTCTGGATTTAAACTGTAAAAACTGGATAGCTCCCAAAATTCTGAAAGGCAAATAATTTGAAGTCGACTAATTAAAAAAATTCTTAATTGAGACCAATGACCATAGTGTGATTGCTATTACCTATACCAAGAAGTGGGGAAAATGGGTTTGGGGTTGCTCATGAATGAGTATTATATGAGGCTTTAGGAAAAAATCTGAAGAATTCAATAGAAGATGTAGTACAGTGGTTTACTTCATTACTTCAAGATTACTTCAAATTACTTCAAGATACTGATCTTGCCAAGCTCCTCCCCTACAAAAATGTTCTTGAATGGAAATCATTTGACATCTAATCAAGTACAGTACCAAAAGAGAAAAAAGTTAATATGAAGATTAATTCTGCAGCCCTCCTCTTTAACCAGCTCTGAAACAGTCCACTGGGAGTGGGACACTTTTTTTGTAATGTTAATAAAGAGAAAAAAAGGAAGTGTGAACTTCATCTTTATATCACTATTGAAGTTTTACTCTGTGCTATACACATTATTTGTACATTAGCACATGTATATAAAATTTTGAAGCAAATTAATATACTTATATTAGGAGTGCACACTCAAACTTTTTTACTGGTGCCTGTGTGCAGTGAAAAGACTGTGGAGAACCCCTAAGTATTGGATCAGGGAACTGAATCATCACATGCAGCACACGATTTTGCAGCAGAGGGGGTGTAGGCTTTCTGTAAACTAGATCAGATCTGTATCAGATCCAACTAAGATCTGTGACAGCAAAAAGTTCACTCCTTTCAGCAGCAGTCCACACTTGTGCTGTGAGCCACATAAGCTGCTAAAGGTTCAGTTACTTCCAGCTTCCCTAGGACATGGGGGAAAAAAAAAAAGTAATAAGAACAACATTAGCAGTTTGCTGAACACAGGTCATGTTTTTTATCATTCCATGGGTGTTCTGGACTAAAGATTTATCAAAGACTCAAGAGAAACAAGCATCAAGAAACATAAAAACACAAATTATACCAGGTCTTTATAAAATACAACCCATGGAACTCCAATATTATTTACTGCAAACAGAGCGGTACACTCATTTTTTCCTTGATAAAAATAGTTGTGCTTAAGTGGGGCATCAGTGTAAGTAAAGTGAGGATTCTTGACACAGGCTGAAAAAGCATAAAAACATTCCTCTGCACGGTGCAAGTAAAGCCTGAGTACAGGTGCATTAAGGTCACTGCTGTTTAAAACTGATGAAAGAACAGTTACCAATTATAGGCTTCTGGGACACACAACAGCACTGAGACCAAGACTAAGAGAGCTTCCCTTGTTTAATTTTAGTACAGTGAACTTCAGAAAGAAGATTCAAATTCTGCTCACATGTATGAAGGACAGCAAGAAGGAAATGTAATTTAAATTAAAAATAACAGGGACTGAAGAAAGAAACAGACCTCCAGACTGTAGACAAGATTCAGCAAGGTGGTGCAGTAAAAACCATCTGCAAGAGGGTCCCAATCTTCTGTGAGAGGGAAAGAAGGACCTCTTAAAGACAGACCTTACATAACAGGGTCAGCTAGCTTGATATCCTACAGTCTTTTAGCCTTTTATGCATCTTTAGCTGAATTCTGCTTTTATTACAGGCTAAGCGAACATAAACCACAAAATGAAAGAAAATACAACTAAACAAATATTAGAGATGCAGCAGTTGTTCAACATTCTCAAGACAGAAAACATTTTTGTTAGAAAGCAGTGCCATACACAGACCTTTTCACTGTGCTTATGTTAAACATTTGAAGTCGTCAGGTCAGAGGAATAATTGCAGCGTTTGGGAAAATACTTAACAAAGCCTGAAAGACAACTGAAAACAATTACAGTTATCCAACTTGAGTAAAAACAAACAAAAACCCCCTCAATTTGTATCAGGACTACCAGTAATTGCTTTTTTTCTTACACTTGTCTCCAAATTCAAATGACAGGTGCACAGATTTTTGTGTGGGAGGAAGCAAAGCACACTTGTGCTTTTAAATACCTTGGGATTTCTTTTTGTTTTGATTAATAACTTGATCCTGATGGGGATGGGGTGGAGGTGGTGTAAGGATCTTCCTCTGAGATCAGCACCTTACCCTGTCAGCGCTCCCGGTGAGTATTTAACAAACAGCAGAGCAGAGCTGCCAGCAGAGGGCTTGGTTCACACCACATCCACTCACCACAGCTGCGAGGGACTGCACAAAGATCAAATCAGAACCACTCATACACAGCGAGATCTAGTCTTAAAGGAAAAAAAAATAATAATAAGAACCTCCCCAAATCACTCAATGCTATACAGAAAAATCCTAAATTATTTCAGCGGGTTACAGTGTGCAGGTCTGAATACCCTAACAGTACACACTTGTCAGAACAATAAGGTGTGTGATGTTATGACACGGTATTGATAAACTGAGGGGCACAAAGGCATGTGCAGTATTTCTACAGGCTGTATCTTTGCGTACAGATGTAGCTGACCCAAGAAAAGCTGTTAAGACAGGCAAAAAAAAAATTTAAGAAAAGAACACTTTTAATCTTCCCATGGTCTGAAGACAGATCCCCCTCAAGAGGGCAGGGGACACCAGTGCAAGAAAAACCTGCATGACATGGTATGCTGACTTCCCTCCCACTTCTTTGCTAATAAACACCCTCTCACCTCAACATCTCCAGAGACCAGAGCTCCTGCAACACATTCTCTTTACAGGACAGCAACTGCAACAGCATCACCAAGTTCTCTCTCTCATCTCTCTAAAGCAGAGAGAAATCAACACGTACCAACTGGGTAAGGAACAGATTGATCACCTTCGTTATCTGCAGTCAATGACATGCTAAGGCAAGACCCCTCACCTGGAGTTTAATATGATCAACCAAGACCAGTGTTATGCAATTCATCCACCTCAGAGTGCTCCAGCATCACCCAGCTGTGTTTCCACAGCCAGTTTCAAGAACAATCCCTTTCCTATGAGAAAAGCCACTGCTGGAATGACCACACAAAGACCCATCCCAGCAGGACTGCAGGACAAACCCTTTGGAAATGGGACCCCTCCAGTACACGTGTGTGTCTTCCCCAAACAGTCACTCTTCTTCCAACACTGCTTTTCTGTGAGAACAGAATCAGTAGAAGCGTTAGACAGATGAAGCTTCCAAACAAAGCTAAAGGAAAAGAAAAAAAATCTGTTCTATATTGGGCACTGGCATCGACAATGCTCCAACGTTGCCTCACATTTATCCACTTATTAAAAGCAAAGGGAATAGCAGGAACTCTAACTGCTGGATAAAATAGCTGCATTCAAAGCAGTGAACCATGCCGCTGGTAAACGGCTTTGGATCACTCTTTACACAAAGTATCTGCCACTCCTGATGCACCGGGTCAAGAGCAGAGGCACAACAATAGGCTGTGCAAACTTTATTGTAAGGGTGCTAAGATGTACCAGCTGCCTTGAACAGACGTGCTGTACCTGATAAACTGGTACAGAACCCACAGCTAAAGAGCAAGGTTAATTGTTCAAGCTGCTTTCCCAAATGCACACAGCACTACCCAACAGCGGAGACCTGCTAGTCAGCGGGAACTGAAGTCACTCTGAGAACGGAGACAAAAAGCCCCCTGGCAACAGTAAAACAAAAAAGCACAACAGCTTTGAGAACATCTTCCACATAAAAGCACAGAACCATCTTGATTTAAAAGTTATCAGGGCTCTGTGTTCGCAAACCAAGTACATAATCAGAGATGGGATGTACTTCATACTCCCCTGAGATTGACATGAGATTGCCAGGAATGTAGGTATCCAACTCTATTAGCATGCACAACACACCCCTATTATTATTAAAAGCTTTTCTGTTCACAGCTTTAACTAGAAAGTGTTTTGCTAAGTTGGAAGCAAAAATAAATGGCTTCCCTACTTCTTATAAGCCTAAGTAGCTGCTAACACCTTAATTGCGTTGGACATTAAACATCCTGCAACAGAAAACTTGAGTTACTCCACTGAACTTCAACTTAAAATTCTGAAGTCTATATTGTGACCTTTTAAAAAATTAATACTTAATATCAAATGCAACCGAAATTCCATATTCCACCCCAACATTTATTTAATGGGAGGAGGGGCACAAGAAGATGGGGCATGGCTTTAAAAAAAGAAGTATCTTCACATGTACATCTATCGACACTGCAGAACGAATTAATGACACTTAAGAAATTAATAATTTGACTTAATTAATGCTCACTATGAAACTGTTTTGATAATGATCCTGTAACTAGGTTGTCTACCACTCCTCTATGCCACAGACTACAAAGAAAATTCCTTGCCATAAATTTCTTCTTAATAAAGAAATTACAATTTTAGAAATTGTAGCTCCAGAATATGTTGTATTCTGCACTGAAATATCTTAATGGTATCAAAGAGCTTTCCACAGTGCTGCAACACACTGAAAATGCCACGTGCCAACCTTAGAAATTTGAGAAATGTTCTCCTTACAATGCTGAGTATCCAACACCTGGTCATCCCATCATGGACCAGGAGTCAGAAATTTGGGGGAGCAGGACAGAAAACCAACGTGGTTTCACATGTACTACATGAACACATACATGTGTTTTATTTATAGTTTACCCAGCTCCAAACGCATAGCAGTAATTGTCAATTTCGATTTCATACTAACTTAGAATCAGACCACAGATCATCATTTGGCTCCATCAAAAGGGGACCTGGAAGGCAGGAGTAATTTGCAGTGGTGGTTAGTAATTAAAATCTGACATCTTATCTCAGATGTCACAAACAAGTATCTTTGCAATACACCAAACAGTTATTTCTATTGGAACAATTCCACAGTCAGTGTCAAAAGTACACTTAAAGGATCACCAACACTCCCTAAAAAAACTCCAAACCCCACATATCAGTGCTGATGCACTGAGCAGCCTAATAAAACGGTGTGAAACAAGTAAATCCGGAAAGAACACACCTTTCCTCATGGAACTTCACCTATGAGGAGTGAAAAGTGGGATGCAAAAAAAAGTTCTGGAAACAAAATATTCACTTCCTTGGAATGTGGTCCCTGTGTTTCTTTATTTCCCTAAACCCAGGAGAAAGACCCCACTCAAAACACAGGCTCCTGAGCACAGCCATACACCAATTTTCAAACTGTGAGGAAAACAGCACTGCAAGAGCTTAATGTTTATCTGGAGTTAGTTTAGTGATGATAGCCTAAAAAAAAAAAAAAAAAAAAAGTCTAGGAAATTAATTCTGTGTTCAGCTAAAGCTGGTCTTCTAGCCAAGCCAGCCTGCAATGCAAAGAAGGCTCTCACTGTCAACTCGTCTCAAATAACACACGGACTCGTAGTCCAAAATAGAAAAAAAGCTTCAGACGCACAGCTCCGAAATTTTTCAAGCCTTGACGGCGGCGCAGGAGGCACCGAGCAGCCCTGGGAGGGCTCGCTCAGGATTTGTGCCTGTGCAGATCCAGCAGCATCCGATCCCGATCCCATCGGATCCAGCGGGCTCTGCCTCGGCGCCGCAGAGACAAACCTACCAAAAGCCGCTACCAAAGCAAGCGCATCCTTATTTATTTACTTTTTTTCTTTTTTTTTTTTCAGCGTCTCTACCAAATGTTTTCACTTCCCTTCCCAGACTGATTCCCACGGCGAGCCCCCGAATCGATACCCTATCCGAATCAATACCCTATCTGCTGGAGGCGATTTGGAAGTGGAAAACCTGTAAGAGATCCCCGCTCGCTGACGGGGGAAACAGACCTACGGCTCTAAACACCTCTCCCACTGGGCGACCATCTCCCAAAAGCACGTGTGTGTGGGGGGATGGATACCACTGCGTCACGAAAAGACAAAAAAATATATATAACAGAACTGAGACGCAAGCTATGCACCCGCGCTATTTGCGCCTGCTCGAGGCTCGGTGAGCTTTCGGCTTTTTTTTTTTTTTTAAGCTTTTCTGCCGACACACTCCGAGAAACCGCCGCACCCCCGGCGCCGGGGGAGCCCGGGGGCCGCTCTCACCTTGTCCAGCTCATCGTGCAGCTCGGCCAGGCTGGGCCGGAGCAGCTTCTCGCCCAGGTCGGCGGCCGTGTGCCGGTAGTGGTCGATACGGGGCACGGCGTCCATGGTGTTGTGGCCGAAGGTGCGCAGGTAGTAGGTGTTGGTATGGGTATCATAGTAGTAGTGGTGGTGCCCGCCCGAGTGCAGGCTGCCCTCGCTCATCACCGTGTCGCCGCCGTTCTGGACGCCGCTCACGTTGCCGCCCTCCGAGCTGCCTCCCCCGGGCTCGCCGGGGCTCTCGCCGCCGGCCGAGGGGTCCACGAAGTTCACCCGAAACCTGCCCTTGGCTTCCTCGCCTCCCTTACCCGCCGCGCCGATGTCCCCGCACGACTTGCGGGGCCCCTCGGCCACCAGGTCCACCTGGAAGCGGCTCTGGCTCGGCGTGGGACCCAGCGGCTTGCCCAGCGCATCCTTGGAGCCCTCATCCCCCGCGGACCCCGCTGCCAGATCCTTGCCCTCCATGCCTTCCCCTCGCTCTGCGGCCGCCACTGCTCCGAACGCCCCTCCCGGCCGGCGGCTCCGCTGCTTTAAGCGGCCGAACAGCGCCCCGGGGCTGCCGCAGACAAGGCGCCGCGCCCCGCCCCCGCCGCAGCGCCAGGTGACGGTGCCTCCGGTCCCTCCGCCCGATCCCGCTCTGCCCAGGCAGGAACGCGGTCGCTTCCTCAGCTGGCGCGGCGGGAGGGATGCGGGGGGAAAAAAGCCGGCAGCGCCGCGCAGGCTCCGCCCGCTCCCGGCTGCGGCGGAGGGGGCGGCGGGAGCGCGTCCCCGGCGGGGCGGCGGCGGCTCCTCCCGCCCGCACTATGGCGGCCCCGCCGCATCCGCCCCGCGGCGCCGCTGGGAGGAGCGGGGGGGGGGCCGCACCGCGATCCCGCCCGGCACAGCCCCGCCGGCCGCCGCCACGTCTCGCGAGAGGAGCGTGGGGGCGCTCGGAACCGCGCGGTGCCTCAGAGAGCCCGGACCCCTCGGGCGCCCCCGAGACCCCTCAGGCACCCGCCCGGTCCCTCACACAGCCCCGGACTTCGCATACACACCCCCAGATCCCCTGAGACACCCCCGGAGCCCTCACGCACCCCTGACCTCCCATGCACACCCCCAGATACCCTCAGACACTCCCGGAGCGTTCACACACGGCCCCGGGCTTCGCATGTACACCCCCAGGTCCCCTGAGACACCCCCGGAGCCCTCACGCACCCCGGACCTCGCATGCACATCCCCAGATCCCTTCAGACACCCCCGGAGCCCTCACGCACCCCTGACCTCCCATACATACCCCCAGATCCCCTGAGACACCCCCGGAGCGTTCACACACGGCCCTGGACTTCACATGCACACCCCAGATCCCCTCAGTTCCCTCTCCAGTCCCTCACACGTACTGTCGGACTGATAGACCTCCCCAGATCTCCTCAGAAACCCCTTGATCCATTACACACACACACACACACACACACACACACACACATACACACGGACCTCTCACACACCCCCTGGCCCCTCGTAGATACCCCCAGTTCCCCTCACACACACCCCCAGAGCTCTCACATGCTTTGGTGCCTCACACAGCCCCTTGGACCCCTCACGTACTCCTAGATCGCCTCGCATCCCTCCTGTTGCTCACACACACCCCCTGGTCCTTCACATACACCCAGATGCCCTAACAAACCCCCAGGTCTTCACAGACCCCACGAACCACCTCACACCCCCCAGTTCCTCAGCTACCCCACAGAATCACAAGACTGGGTCAGGCTGGAAGGGACCACACGGGGTCATCTGATCCGGTCTCCCTGCTCCGGCAGGGTCATCCCAAAGCACATGGCACCAGATTGTGACCATTCAGCTCTGGAATGTCTCCAGAGATAGAGACTCCACACCCTCCTCCCTGGACAATCTGTTCCCGTGCTCGGTCACTGCACAGGAGAGAAGTTATTCATGCTCAGGTGGACTGTACCTGTGCTTCAGTTCCTGCACTTTCTCTCGCTGTGGTGATTGACCATCACCAAACCGAGCCCTGCTCCATCTCCGTGGCACCCCCCTCTCATATTTATAAACAAGGATGAGGTTTTTCCTCAGCTGCCTCTTCTCGAAGCTGAACAGGCCCAGCTCACTCACCTGTCCTCAAGAGTGATGCTCCAGTGCCCCCATCATCCTCATTGCCCCCAGACCTGCTCACACATTCCTTGGTTCTTCACACACCCCCTGCACCCCACACACCCTGGGCCCCTTCACACACCCTCTGGTTCCTCTGACACCCCCTGAACCCCTCACCTCACCCTGGACTCCTTCACACCCACCCTGGATCCCCCTTTTTTACCTTCCAGCCTCTGGATCTCTGCCAATTGCACTGTAAAAACCACTTTCATAGTGGATCTAATGTCAGTAATGCCTTTTTCTGTCTCCTCTGCTGCAGCTTTTTGTCCCTGTTCTCTTCAAGTTTATTCTTTCTCCAGAAGCATACGTGGTTCTTTAATTTGAAAAGTGAAGTCGTTCTGCCTCCTCGCTCTCACTGGAACATAAGTGCCTGGATAATCTATTAAAGCATATGAAGTTGGCTCTTTGTGAAAAGAAACCTCAGATGGGAGTAAAATACTTCAGCTTCCATAGTCAGAATTTAAGCAGGGGCTCACCGGTGATTTTTCATTGTGTATTTCTGTTGTCTTTATACTTGAACGTAGCAGCTCACAGAAGATCACGAGAGGTGGCCTACGTCTCCAAAACAATTTCACCTTATTTAGGTTGCTACAAATCATCCAGCAAACATTCACTTCAGCCAGGCCTCTTGGGCAATGCCACCTCTTTATGTCAGTGACATTTTAGTTGGTACTTCTGGGTTCCAAATATTTTTTTTTTTCCCTGATGTGAAGTTCTGTATATTTTCCTCCTCTGCCTAGCAAACTCTGAGTGCCAGCATCCATTTTCTAGCTCACCACATCTCTACTGTTTTATTTCAATTAACAACAAACCTAGTGACGTCATCCAACAGAAAATGACTGGAACTATAAAACAAAGCTCGCTTTTCCATAACAATTAGAGGAAGAAGTATTTCAATTCTAGGGATGTGTACATGCCTAAAAAAGCTAAGGATGCCTCCGTAGGTTAAAAAGAAGGTACACTGATCCTTCTTTGTTTAAACATGTTCTAGAAAAACAGAAAAAAAATCATACTTCAAAATAGTTTGAGACATTATTTGATAGACTCACAAATTTAAAAAGAAAAAAAGAGAAAATATTTGAAACATTCAGCAAATTTTCAGAGTGTAAAGAAAAAAAATCTCTGTACAAGCTGGAAATTAAAAGATTAGGCCATGGTGAAGTTTTTTTTACTTTTGTCAGGGTGCAAAGACTTGTAAAACAGCGGATGATGAAGGGAACGAGTTAAAATAAAAGATTTCTGTTCAGAACTGAAAGTAAACAGCACCTAAACAACAGACGATATGCAAAGAAAATCCACCGTGCATTTTTCATAAGCAGACATAAACAGTTCTTGATCAACATCTGCATAGAATGTCACATGATAAGGTGTTTGGAAACAGCTTAGACTTGGAAATGGCAATTTCTGTCAGTTCCCTGTATAAATAAGTGAAAGCAGCGGAGACAAGCAGCTACTGAAATCCCACGGATGTTATACAGTTGGTGATGGTGGGATGGTACCTGCAGTATTTAGATATTTTAAAGGACACTCTTCATGGGTGAGTGGATGTGTGTCGGCTACGTCTGCAAGGCCCGTGGCCTGCCTGGCATCAGTTCTTAACATTTCTGTGATTCCATGGTTTTATGAATGTGAGATAGAGCTAAATACTGGCTTTGAAGAAAACAAAAAGTTGAGGATGCTACCACAGCCCCCAAGGAAGGCAAGGGAATGGAGGACATGAGGAAAATTCAAGCCTCTCAGAATTAAAATAATCACTGTATGAGAAGCTGGCAACAACAGCAAGAGGAAAATGAACCGAGATTTCATCAGGGTTTTGGGACTTCATGTAACCCATGAGAAGGGTGAGGGATTCTGTAGCTGTAAGGGAGAATAAAGGGCACACAAATTCCCATTAACTGCCAATGAAAATGTCATCGATAGTAAGAAATACACTTTGAGGGGAAAAATAAAACAATATTCACTTTAAGCTAATAATTAAATGGTTTCTGACATACCACTGCTTAAAATAGCACTGCAGTAGAGTTTGGGTGTTATTGGTAAAGGAAATAGCATAACACATTAAATAAAAGCAAGCACTAAATTACTCCTATTCTGGCCAAGATTGTTGACCACAGAATTGTTTTTTTTTTTTTTTTTTTTCTTTAGAAAGAGAGGAGGGAGGAGCTGTGGAGGTTTTCAGTATCTTTTGACAAACTTTTTCTGCTTTGGGCTTGCCATTTCCAGATACTTCATAGGGCTCATTTGATAATTAATGTGAAACACTGGAAAATGCAAACAGTTTATGCCATTATGATTGTTATGGTCATTTAGACTAGATCTCACTCCTGTGTGCCTCTTTGCCAAGCAGAAGAACTGTAATTTTAAGTCTTTCTCTTCCAAAGTGCAAGCAGATGACAACAACTCATTTTGCCAACTGGACAGGGCCTTTTCTTCTCCGAGGGTTCTTTATATCATCATCATAATCATCCACTGGCCTTAGGCTCTTGAGGTTAAGGTTGCTGTTCCAGATCTATATGCTAATTTAATTTTTTTTCTGTATATTTTTCTGTATTGGGGCATTCATCTTATGCTCATGATCTGTTTTGACTTGGTTTTAATACATTTCAGCTTTTGCACAGAAAAGGTTTTCTCTAGTAACTTGCCTTATTCCTGCTGTTTGTTTGTGCCAACTTCCTCTCAACCTTTCTCAAGACATTCTTGATTGGTGATACAAATTTGTTATCTCTCCATTTTTTCCAGCAATTGGCACCTGTAAGAATTCAACTCCTTTTAGTCTCCGCATGAGCTTTGTCTTAGATCAGTTTCGTCATTTTGTTTTTTTGGGGTTTTTTTCTTTTGGGTTTTTTTTTTTTTTTTAGTGAGCATAGGTGGATTTGGGGATTTTTTTGTGCTTCTTGGTCCTGTAGAGTAAGCTCAAGCCACTGTTTCTATGCAGTTCTTCAGTGCTAAAATTCTAGAGCAGGCTCTGTGCATGTGCTACTTGAACAATAATGAGGGTATTTACCCTCTTGGATTGTCATCTACCTACTTGTTCCTTAATGCAGTCATCATTAGGATCTAAAAAGGTTGTTTTTTTGCATCTTGTACCCCATTTCCTCAGCTCATACACAACCTGATTCTTTGTTCTGCTTTTCTCTTCATTTCCTTTATATTATTCCTTTCCTTCTGTTTTTCCTTCCTGCTCCTTAGAAAATAGAGGCAGAGTTAACATTTGTATTCTCCTACTGCGCTGTTTATTGTGTCCTTTGTAATTATTACAGGTGTTCATCCAAATCAGGTTTAAGTAATAATTTATTTTCCAAGAAATCTGGATGAAGTCCTAACAAATACGGTATTGTCATGTGGTAACTTACCTGTATTTGTATTACACTAATCCTAGCTTACAAGAAAAAAAAGGTAATTGCAGCAACACTTTTGAAAGGCTGCCAGATAAATCCTATGATTAAGACACTTAGAAGTGAAATCCGTTTGCTGGCAGCCGGATGTGGTGCCGGAAAAATCTCTTCCAGGGGGCCTTTCTTGTTCTGTCCATGCCTTAGATGTGTCCCTGTGTGTCTTCAGTATTTCACTGTCCTTGCTTTTATGGACCTGGTGGGAGTGAGACCACCACCATAATTATGCTAGTCCTAAAATTTTAGTGTTTCTAACATTCTCTGAAGACTGACATGCAAGATACATTTTGGATAGCTTCTTCAATACTCTGTCACCAATGCATTTGCTTAGGAGAGAGGTGCAGGGTGCATCTCATGTCCATCCAGAAATGTAAGTTTCTGCAAGATGCTGTGTGATTTTGGTAGCTGGAGGAAGGATATTCAGCACTTGCTCTCTGCCCTGAGTGTGAGCTCCCATGTCTAGTTTTAGGGTACTGGTTTATCTTTAAAGTTCTGGTTGTCTTGGTACCCAAGAAACTGCCTTTCATCCTGTGCCCATAACAGTCTGGTTGAGACCAGCAAAGCCCACAGGCTCTGGAAACCACTGCCAAGGTGTGCATGTGACACAGGGAGATTAAATGCAAAGACAGACCTTATAATTACGAACTTCAATTACCACATATCATTCAGAGCACTTATTGTCTGACTCACTCCTCTTTTTGCCCAGCATTCGAAAATTGCAGTGTGTACTTACATGCGTTAGGAAGAAGAAATTATTCAAAGGGAGATGGAATTAATTATTTTAAAGTGCTGCTGCTATAGGCAGATGCATCAGGAATGATTTGAGAATATAGATGAACTTACTGCTACAATTCTGGAAATAAGACAACAAACAGGCCTTTTGTGCAGTATAATGTATTTTCAAAATAAAATGATGTTCTTTGTGGTTTTGGTTTGTTTGTTATGTTTCTTTTGTTGTAAAGTTTTAGTATTTCCTATGTCTCAGTCTCTAAGGAATTTTGTCACAGATGAAGCTGCAGGCTACCACTGGGGTGCTGCTGAAATGTAAAGTGGGCAGCCTGAATTCTCAGTAACTTCAATCCAGACTACAGAGCGCTAATTTTGATTCCAAACCAAGCAGCTGAGCTGCTCAGGACTGAGCTCATACAGTCAATCTCACCAGAGAGCCTCCTATTTCATTTCTCTGTGAGCTAGGAACCTGTTCTGATAGTTTCTTTCTGAAACCTCTGTGTGAGCAAAGTCCATTTTGCAAATTTCAGTTCCTTCATCAGTTCATCTCTTTGCTCTCTAGAACTACAAGCAAGAAGTTGTCTCAGACATAAAACTTCTGGAGATTGTGGCCTATAGTCATGAGATAGCCAGAGCACAGGGATAAGGAAGTGTGTTACCCTTCAGGGATATAGCTAAAAGATTTCTGTTTCTCATTTTTCCTTTTCAAAGTTTTTAGTTGTTGTTGCTGGTTTTTTTGGGTTTTTTTTTTTGTTTTTTTGTTTTTTTTTTTTTTTTTTTGTTGGTGGGGCCTTTTTTTTGTTTAGTTACTTAATTATGTTTCCAGAAGATAAAATAGCTTCTATGTCTTTGTGTCCCATTTATTATCTGGTGAAATGCATGTCCTGTGGAGCAAATACCCGTTTTGTAAAGAAGCCAAAGGAGACAGGTTGGCCAGCAGCCCACCAGTGTCCACAGATATCTATATTTCCAGAAGCTCAAGCCAGCCAACCACATTCTACTCATACAATTAATTTTCAGTCCTTTTCTTTTCATTCTTCTTGTACTATGACAGTCGGTCCAGTAATATTTTTTATTTTTTCATATTCTATAAACACTCGTTGTCAAAACTGAGTGGAAGTTACCAATAATTTATGCTACAGTAATCGTTTTGGGTTTGGTTTTTTTTTCACTTTGCCTACTTAATTCAGTGTTTAGAAAACTCCTTGCTTTTGTCCTGCCTTGTAACAGCTTAAAACTGAGTGGTTCAGGGTAGAGGGAAAAGTCCAATTGTTTGAATGGAAATCTTGATACCTTCCTCTCATATGATGGACAAAATGTCTTCCATATACCATCAGCACCAAGTGTAGTTAATCCAGTTTTATAGATTTTTTTTTTTTAGATTTTATAGATTTCTTTTCATGTTAATGTATGAGTTTGTAGAGTCTGCAAATTCAGGAAGTTTAAGATTATGGGAAACGGGAATTGCACTACTTCTATCGTGTGTCACCAAAGTAATCTCTTACTCCTTAACTTTATTTCATATTCAGATCTTTGGGGAAGTATGGTGTATGATTGTGATGTGCACGGTACACATTTGGCATCAGAGGATCCTTGGAGACCAGGCAGGGAAGATGAACCTTTACCTCATCCCCGAGGATGTCTGCACAGGGAGCATGTGTCCAGCCTTTGGAGTGCAGCCACTGGGAGCAAATCAAGGAAGCTTGTTCACAATCAGTTTTAATAACTCTTCTCTCCTTTCATCTCCAGAACAGGAAATTAGTGTGGGAGCACAAAGGAACCAAGGTGTGAGAAGATACAGTGGTAAAAGAACATATTCTGACTTGAACCATTTCACAGATGGGAAAACTGAGGCATAGAGAGAGATGACAGCCCGAATCGACTCTACTGTGTGAGAGTGGAGGTGGATTATTTTGAACACACAATACCCTCTCAGTTTTCATTTCCACATTTTTGTTCCACCCACAGATTCATTGGGGAAATTGCTAATACAGAAGGCAGTCAAATCCATTCTAATCTTATAAGCAGTGGAAGCTGAAAACGCAGGTTTTTTTTTTTTTTGTAGCAATGCACTTGTTTTTCCCTTGCTTTCAGGGTAAGAAATACAGATTGCATTACAGATACTAGTTGTAGGTCCTTTGTGTAACTTTTAAAGATATGTTGGCAGGATAAGTTGCTGTATATTGTATTCCTGAACAATGCTAAGTATTTTGGTCAAGTGTTCTTTTTTGTTGGGGTATTTTTGTATGTGCTATTGAAGCCTTTGAATGCTCAGATAGTGACTCACCTGCATCCTTTCAAAGAGTTTATCACTAATCTCTGAAAATCATTACACCAACATTTTATTAAAGAAAAAGAAAAAAAGAAAAAAGAAAAAAAAAAGTAGCCCTACTTTTTATAGGGCTAGAATCCAAATGCGTTTCTTCTTATCATTACAAATGTCTTTGAACTCTTTCCCTAGGATAAGTTCAGGGTGACCTGAATGAACGGTCCCTGGGAGTGCTAAGGAAATTTAATGTTTATGAAAATTAATTGAAAAAGATAGCATGTAGCTAACATGTATATGACGCTTCCAAGTAAACATGATTGTTTCAAAGGAAAAAAAAAAAAAAAAGAAATACGAAAACCCCATCATGGTGCGAAAAGGTGAAAAAGGGATGAAACCCGTGAGGGCGGTGAGGCCCTGGAACAGGGTGCCCAGAGAAGCTGTGGCTGCCCCATCCCTGGAAGGCCAAGTTGGACAGAACTTGGAGCAACTTGGGATAGTGGAAGGTGTCCCTGTCCATGCCTTGGTGTTGGAATGAGATGATCCTTAAGGTCCCTTTCAACTGAAGCCATTCTGTGATTCTATTATTTTATGATTCTACAAAATTTTTATAATAATATTCAGTTGGCCACTCATCTCAATTTAAAATCATACAGTTTGATTAGTCTGCATTTAAAAAAAAAAAAAAGCACAATAGACAAAAATTTCCAGTTTTCTAGAAAATAGAAATAGAGGTACTTAGCAGTGGAAAAATGAGAGACTGAAAAAGGCTGTGGTTACTGTGATGGAAATAGGAAGGAGCTTAATACATGTGTGCAAAATGCTGTAAGGCACTGAAGAGGGAAAATAGGGAGCTACAGTCAATCTTTCAACTGTAATAGAACTATCAATTAAGTTAAAAAATGATGACATGCAGCATAATAATCTTGCAGATGCCATAGACCTTAGGTGGGTGGGAAGAAGGGACTAGCCATTCAAATGACCAATAAAACATCAGCAGTTTTCAGGCAGAGGAAAATATTAGAGCTCTTAATCTTTTCCTGTCAAAATATATGTGGACTCTTAGCAAGGATTAGACAGAATTCCTCCTCAAAATCAGTGCACAAGTTGCTGTCTGAATTTCCTCATGCTTGCAACTGGCACTGGTCCCTTCAGAGACTGGATTTCCAGATGACGTTTGCATTAATTTACCTCATGTAGTGCTCCTGCTCCTAGGAAAACACCCCTGTTCAGAGGAATCTGGTGGAGAAAGTGGACGTCAGGTACCTTTATAAATGCTGGGAAACTGAACTGGCAGCACAAAATATGATACAAATCCTGGTAAAAATGTTCAAAAGAGAATCTTCTTTTATCATTTGCTTTTCCCTTGATGAAAGGTACCTAAAGCACCATTGAAACAGACACTGACTTGCTGCTGCTTTGATCGATTTACTGGTTCATTTTTTCAAAACATCCTCTAGGCAGCTCATTCAGACCAAGAGGCAGAACTTCTGCTGTAACTATAACTCATTCCCATCCCAGATGTCATATTGTAAAATCTGTTTTAGCCAGTTTCAAAAATAACTCCTTCAACGGTGTCAAAAAACATATGGCAAACATCACCCCCACACATCACATTTGATTGTCATCACCCATTTATGTCAAAGGGAATTAATATCCTAGGCACTCCCTAATCTTCAGGATGGACTGGAAGAAAATGCAGTAGAAATACTGTCCTGCAATATTTCTCTCTGCACATCCTCTACTTTTGAAAATCCTCTACTTTTGAAATCTGATTATCCTTCTCAACTAGAACATCAAAAATGCAAAAATAACTAATTTTGTCTTTTGGCAGTGCTTTTTCTTATTTCTTTATTCTGTCAGCAAGCAGCAGTTTTTCCTCCTGTCCCTTTATGGTATGATCTCTTCAAAGAATATTTTTGTTCTCTTTTGTAATGGAAATGATAACTGATTCTTCATTCCATTTGTGCTTCTATTTGCCCTGTAAAGACAAACCTTGCTCCTTGTGTGACCAGCTACCTTCCACAGCAGAGACTCACCTTAGACAAGGATTTGCCTCCATTCTGCCACTGTCCTGTCTCATTTATGTGAGAAATTTTGAATCCCTATCTGCTTGTTTCTCCTAAAGCTATTGCTACTGTCCTGTTTTATGTTCCTTGTCTTGTTCTCTTCTGTCTTTCCTCCTGGCCTTCTTCAGCAATAGATCTTGAGCTTTAGCAGGTTAAAAGGTATCTGATCCCAGATTAAAGTTTTCAGTACTCTAGGTCACCGAATTTTAAAAAAATTCTTAATCATCTATACTGTATTGAAACAAATATTCAGTTGAATAGCTGTTTTATATATGTATAGCTAGACACCCAACTTGGCAAATTATGTAATCATGAGTTTGTCTCCTGTGCTATTCAGCAAGGCACTGAAGAATGAATTTAGCATTAAACTTGCTGAGGCCCACTGAATTCAAGCAGTTTGTTTGAGAGACATGCCAAACAGAGGTGGATTGCTGGAAGAAATCCTTCATTTTGCAGTTTGGAGCATAGGGGGGAAAAAAATGAGGTAAAAATACAGACTCTAACAAAGAGATTGGAGTTCTAGATTGAACACTTGCGCTGTCATCAGATATATTTAAGTATTGTCACTGAAGTTATTAATTTGGTTGCTTTTTCTTTTCTTTCTCTTTTTTTTTTTTAAGGAAGTATATTTAATAAAGAATAGAAATAGAACTGAATAACGATATTTACATTGAATTTGCATGAACATCTGGATTTAGTTTTCTAGCAACTGAGCCTAGTTGAGAGGCACAGGCAGTGACCCCCAGAAAAGATTCTCTTATGGTTCGTATTATGTTTTTCCATTTGACCCCACTAGTCCTGCTCCTTGGGTGAGCACACACTGTCATCCATCCACAGCATTGTAACATGCTCTTGTATTAAATATAAGGAAGAATTCTGCATGCTGTTTGGGGGAAACTTTTGCAGGAAGTAACACACAGGATATTTGATGGGCAGCGAAGTATACATTTCAGAAATGTAATTTTAGATAGAAAAATGTGGGCATCTTTTCTGAATTCCTACTTTTATTACAATATGGATGGCACCTTTACTTTGCTAACCTGACAATTATGTCTGTCTAGGTAGAATAGTGACATATATATTTTCATGCTCCAACAGGAGAGCAGGTGTTCTCTTTTTTAAATGAGCAAAATAGGTGAATGCTGAAACTGGCATTTTGGAAGGCTTGTTGCTCCACTCATTCCTTAATTCTCTGTCAACAGGTTGGTGAAGGGTTGATATTTCAAGCATTTGGCAACAAGATACAAATCAATTGTCCTGCCAATTTGAAAAATATTACTATTTTATCTTCCTACTAAAGTGTAGACATTATTAAATATAACTTAAGACACCGGAAAGGCCTTGCCTAATAAGATTACCTGAAACCTTACACTTAGCAGTGCTCTGTAAAAACTGCAACTTTGACTTCATAATCTACAATGAATCAATTTGTTCCCAAAGAAAAGGAATTACTTTTCTCAAAGAAACCAGGATGACTTTAAAACATGATGTAATATAATAACTTTACCACCTTGAACAGTGAAATGAAAAAATAAAATTACATTAAAACTGCTATATTAGCTATAATTACTTCACATAATGTAGTCCTTAGGTTCTGGAAAGGAATTACTTGTTTGATAAATAACATTTTAGTGGATTAATGACTTTAAGATAACTGACTTATAAATACAAATATGATTGCCTGAGAGTCCACAGTAAAAATTTTGTTTTCTGTTTATCCAGTATGCACAGGAAGGAAAGGTCAGGGCTAAAGGCAGAAAGTTTAAAAATCCAGGACAAAAAGTTATGATACATAGTGTGTTCTAAATTTGTGCAGCTGTTGCTATCCCTCTTTCTGTACTATCCAGATGTACCAAAATTCTTGTTTTTAATCTGGCTAATGTCAGATTGAACACTAAACATTTCACACACACAATTAAAGTCACTCTTGATTTCTTCACCTTCATTCGGACTTGGACATGGGTCAAATTCAAACATGTTTTTTTCCCAGTTGACTTATTCTGCAGATATCAGGGCCAAACAAAATACTAAGAAAAATCTTAGGTTCTTCTGGATAATTTTTCCATTGTTCTGCAGTGAGATTGTCTTTAACTTACATTTATGTTGTGCTGCTTTTTTAAAACCTAATTGGAAAAAATTGAGTAAATTAAGTTAAATATTTTGCTAATTTACTGTTATCATTTAAAAAAAAAAAAAAACCCAAACCAATCCTCAGGTCAAAATACATTATCAATCTGTTTTAGTCCTAATCTGTCTGTGAAATATTGTAACCTTTATTCATATTCTTTTCAGGATTGGTAATAGATACCCCTTTACCTTGTTCTGCATTTGAGTGGGTCTGTAAGTTAATATCTTTCTGCTAGTTGTATTTTCCTAACATGTTTTTTAAAAATGTTAAGTGGTATTTCTTCAAAATAGTGAATTTTCACAAAAAGCTCTAGAGGTTCATCATCACAATGCACCAGCTGAGATGTACCCCAGTAATTCACAGGAACTATGAATACTTAGGGAAGATAAAACATTACCATTCTTGCATTAAAACTTTGTTGGAAATGAAAACTCAACCCCCCATTTATTTGTTTATTTATTATGCAGGAAAGCAGGGTTCTTTAGTTAAATATAAGTTAATTATGACAGTCTGATTTAGATAATATAATATTAGGAAATTATGAATGTACACGTAGACATTTGCCAAAAATGGTATAAGCCATGTGACTAATTTGGTCTCAATAATTTGTTGTCTTCTTAAATTTTGCAAAAGAAATCCTGCACTTTGTTTTTTTTTCTTGGCTGGTAAATATAGGTGTAGCTACTTTGAATGTCAAATTATTGCCAAAGATTCAAGGATGCAAACAACCTTCAGGCAACTTAATCAGACGCTTCCTCAGTGGTGTTCCTACTTGGGAAAAAGCATGCAGGGAAAATTCTTTCCTCTCCTTCTTGCCATTCTTCTCCTGCCAGGGTAAAGCTGTTCTTTCTCTTCCTCTGCTTTCTCTCCCCACAGTCACTTAGAGCCAGGTCTTTCCTTTGCTCCCCACCTTACAGAGCCACCACCATAAACATGACTTTTAGCCAGCAGAAATCCACTCTCTGTGAATAAATTTGCTGCTTTTATTCCTCATTTCTCTTTTGCAGGACTGGGCCTGGATGGGAATTTCCCAAAGACAGCAATAGAACACGCTCTTCCAGAGCTCCCACAAGAATTGTCTGCCAGTGCCAGCGTCCTACAGCCTGGCTGTGCCAAAGCACCTTGTCCTCCCCTTCTGATGGGAACACTAGGAACTTGCCCGCCCTCAGTAGACAAAGCACTGGGTTAGCCATTCCAGTTAAAGGTTAACTCTAAGAGCCCTTCAGCTTTGCAATCCTATTCTCTGATAATAATTTGTCTTACTGCACGGAAGCCTCAGTTCACATGAAGTGAATTATTCCGTTCAGCTGAGGCACCCCGTCCTCACAGAGCCAGCCTGGAAATGGTGTGGGGGAGAACTTCTAAAGGCAGTCAGCCTAAGAACAGCCTAAGTGGCTGTTCCAACCCTCCCTCCAGAGGGTCCTAACTCCTTCTGCAGGCTGTGCAGAGCAGATTGGCCAGCTAGGTTCTTAAACTTCGCAAAATTGGGCAGCTGGCATGCAACCCCAGAGGTTTGCATCAGAACTCAGGATTGCTGATGCTGCCAGGCAACGAGAGGAGAGGGCAGGATTTTGTCACCTCTTCTGTGAGGAGAGATCTGCTTCACACAGGATTCTGCCACTGGACAGTAGAACCTTTGCTTCTGGATTCAGTGTGTGCATTTTTCTTTTTGATTTCCTCCCCCCCCCCCTCTTGAAAAGAAGCAGTAGGGTTATTACAGCCCCAGGTGATGTAGAGAGGCAGATTTGACCAAGAAAAATGTGCAGTGGACTCAGATCATGAGAGAACAATAATGGTCAGGGTGAGGAGGAAGGAAAACAGGTTTTTCAGAAGGTGTGGACCTGTAGCTTTGGGATAAGACAAATCGACTGCCCCAATGACATTCAGAATATTTGTTTGTCCAATAAAACCCACGACGATAGACTTCCCACTGCCTCTCTCTCATCTGGTGTTTAAGCAGCTTTGATTTTCTGCCCTTGGAGAGCTTTTGAGCAGACGTTTCCATCTGCCCTACCCTCACACCACAACGCTCTCCAGCCTCTTGCATGAAGGCGTCATTGTTGGTGTTTGTTCTGCCTTTTCATATCTAGGCAATCTTTCACCTAGCCAGGGCAGGTGTAATGTCAGGCTCGTTCCATGCCAAAAGTAGCAGATACATGTTCCTGGATCAGTTTTTGCATTCTTATCCAACTTGTCAATACCTACGTAATATGTTTTCATGGAATTTTTTTTTTTTTATCAGTAGCACGAGCTGCAACATGTAAATGTTTGTGTCTGCAGTCAGTAGGTACTTTTCAGGGACATTTTTGGAAAAACAAGGTAGTACTTATTAAAAGACTGTCTCCTTGTTAAACAAAAAGAGCAATTAATTGTGTTACTGCCACCATAGATATAATATTTTATTAACAAATACTGAAAATTTTAGAAGATCTGGTTTTGTTGCTGAGATATTACATCTCCTGAGGAGGTCATTCCATGGCATTTTCAGGATTAAATCATGTTGCCCTCTTTACCCTCTTTGCCCACTGACTTTTAAAAAGAAATCTTTTAATTTCTATATGAAGCACTCATGTCAAAGCAGGTAATTCACTGTGTGTCTTCTGCCTTATGGGTGTAGAAATAGAAGGGGATTTAACAATGGTGGTGGGACAGATTATTTGTTCTCCTGCAATATGGACTATCAGTTAGATTTGTAGGGTCCCAAAACAGGGGAGAAAACTTACATACCTTTGGCCTTTCTTTAGATTCAGTCAGTTCAATAAAGCTGAAGAGCTAAAATGCAGACATGAGTTTTTGTCAGAACTTTCTGAAACTCAACAGTTGTAATCAAAACATTGTGCAAACTTCATAACTCCACAGTCCCAGGTTTTGGCTCGGGCTCTGATTGCACTTGAATTGTTTCCGAGTGATCAAAAGAGAAATTAATAGATGCCTGCTAAGAAAGTTCACTTTATTCTATTTACAGTGGAGCCTAATCTCAATACATTTAGATAACTGAGATAAACATCCCTTTGAACTGAACCTCACCTATTCCTGAAGGATTACAGAATGCTGGAGTCCGTGACAGCATTAAATGCAACTGCTGGCTCAGATTAATTAAACTTCTGCATTTAAGGGCTCACAAAGGGTTTCGCAGAACCTACAGAAGCGCACCTTGTGCATCCACGTGGATATTCCCTGTATATTATGGGAGAGCAGCAGATTGTTTTCTTTTGTTGAGAGTAGGTGGTCTAAAAGATGGGGACTTGCTGTCTTTAGCCCTGGAGAGGTTGGATAGGACAGAGGGAGGTTTGTGCTTCCCAAAGCAGGCATCTATTAATAGAAGTCAGAGCCTGGAATATATCCTCTGGTGTAGCCATAAGCAATTCAAAAACACAATTAACAAATATTCAGCGGATGTCATTTGTGTTCTAGGTTGTTAATGCCAGAAAGCTATTATTAGAACTATGAAGTACTTTGACAACTTGCACTTTGAGGAATACAACATTTTCCTTTGTTTGCAGTGTGCTGCTTACTAAGTTTTGGTGGAATTAAATTTAAACAGTATCCTCTATATTGTTAAAAGTTAAAAATCTGCATTAGAAATTACCATTACCTGTGGATTGAAATATGCTGTTGGTTGGGATTTTTTTAAAGCTAAAATTTAAATCTAACCCTCATGATAACAAAACTTAATTTCAGTAGAATAGCCTCAAACTAAGTGTTGCATGAGTAAGGTTAAAATTGAAAGTGAATGACGTCAGCTTCAGTTTAATTTATGGTATTTACATTCATGTGACATAAAATTATTTGTCAGAAGAGCAGCCAGTTTGAGCCACACACTTAAACTTACAGCTTTTATACAAATCTAAACTCTGTCAAAGTTGACTAGATGCTTTGTTGATCAGGAGTATAATTTGTTGGTGCCTAAATGCTGGCATTTGCTGGAGAAGTTTGTTGCACAGGAGGCTAAGTGGTTCTCTGCAGAAACATTGATTTTAATAACAATAAAGCCAAAGATGGTGCCATCTTTTCCACACTATCATGAAATTATAAGCTTTCACATTTCTTTTCACCTTGTTTTCTATTGAAAGTGTTAAACATGGAACAAGCCATCCCACATCCAAACAAACCTGAGATATTTACAAATATCTCTCAGGTAGCATTGTTGAGATTTTATATGCATTCTGCTGTGTTTTGAACCTTGGGTTAAATCTGGTGTATTGCTGTGATCCAGATATGAGCAATTTACTTGACATGTCTTCATAAAATCTTACGTACTACAGCACAGTTTAGAGTTACAATGCAGTGTAGGTATTTTCATGCCTTGTTATATTTGAAAATGCAGGAATGTATTTTCTCTAAGTCCGATTTCTATAAATTAGATCTCTGAATTTTAAGAGGGTTTTCTAAAAAGTATTTTTCTTATGCCTATGAATACATTTGCAGCATTATTAAATTAAATTTTAACTACCAAACATTATTAGTTTATGTGTGGATTTTCTCATATCTTTGTGAAAATACCCAGTACAATGCATGGTGATTTTTAAATAATGCATAATGTTTTTTAAAAAAAACCATAATACACACAAATATTGTGTGACTGTAAGCTAATGGAAATGCAGACACCAGGATGTGTGCATGCTTATGTCAACTGGGTATTATGCTTGTAGCCAGTAATTAAATATTTACAGAGGGAGACAAAAGAATGTCCCTTAGGCTGAGAGCTCACAGAGCTGTGTGTAGCAATATTGAGGGTACTAAACTATTCTGGAGATGCCCAGTAGCCAGGGACTTGGAAACAATACTCATATTTTGACAGCAATAATGACAATAAAATATTCTTAGAGCCTTGTCCCATTGGTCAGGTGATTCCCTGGGAGACTCTTGCCAGGATCAGTTCTTCTGTGCCTGTGCCACTGTTTTTGCTTTGCAAGCACCACATGTTTTTTCTCACCCCACGGGCAGGGCCACCCCAATGCCTGTGATCCAGATATGAACAATTTACTTGACATGTCTTCATAATACATAATAATGTCTTCATAAAAATGTCTTCATAATACAAAATAATGGGTGAAAGCAGAGATAGAAGCAAATATTCTGAAAATTTTCCTAGGCAGCAGTGAGAAGGTTTTTTAATCCTGTTGCAGGATTAAAATTCAAGTGTTTGAAGTTTAAGGGTTCAAATTCAAGTGCAGGATGATCCTTCAAGTGTGGATATGGACAAGGTGGATCTGAAGCATCACATCACACAAGGTGCTACAGAGCATTATTAAACCTGAAGTTTACTTGGATTAAGCTGATCTCTGTTAAACAGAGTGATTCTGGTCATTTAGAGTTTGTCCTAATCATCCTATCACTTTACTCCCACATTAACAAGTAAGAACTTTCTTATTTGATGAGATGCAGGTTTGTACTCTGGTAAATTGCTTTCAGGCTAATGTTGAGGAGGTGCAATGTTCTCAGAAAGTCAGTTTTGCATAGCACAGAATGCTTGATCTTCTTACTGGCTGTCTGGCTGCAAGCAGGACATCATGTACCTCAGAGAGGCTCCAAATATACTTCAGATATAAAGCACTAAAAAAAGCAACAATATATATTTCTACATATTTCATTTTATACAATGATGAGGACCTGTTCCTGCTGACTTTACAGTCATTACTGGAGCAAAAAAAAATTAATCAATAGATGAAGAGAGGCTGACATGCAAGTTATGATAGCAATTCCATGGGGTTTTTTGCTATCTTGGCCCAGCACAAAACCTCAGAATTACTTAGATGACTCTCCTCTACCATTCTTCTTTCTACCTTTTAATATTTAGAAACCACAGTGTGCCTCGTCGGTACTAAAACATTATGGAAAACCCAACTTCAAATGCCCCAGGGACCCCAGAGTGGATTTTTTAGCTAGGCTGAAAAGGAAGAATTCATTAAACCAACCTTCCAGGTGTTACAGACCATCTCTCAAAGAATTCACAAAGGCTGGACCCCAGGAAACATATGGAGAGGCTAACAGAAAAGAGCTCTGTGGGGTCAGAGGCAGATGACATGAGTTTCCAGTGGATTTAGCCTGGATGCTAAATGTTGCTGCCATCCAGGAGCTGGCTCTCAGGATAACCTTGTTAGGATTAGGAGTTCTCAGTCTAGCCACATGTGAGGTAGACTGTTGCGGGTGCCACAGCTGAAATAGTCACAACAGGAGCCCCAGGCAGCCTTTCCTTATCGCTGGCTCTCTTACAACGCGCCTGATAACTATTACTTAACATTCATCAGGGAAGACAGATCCATAACAGTGAGAGACAGCAGGGGACTGGTGCAGAAAACACTTGGAATTTAAGGAATACACAAGAGGAAGCCAGTGCAGTGAATGACAAGTACAGGGGTTTAGCAGGTCCAAACTAAGCTTCTTGAATGATTACTACCACCAGGAAAGGATTGAAGGCTGATTATCTTGAGAAAGAGACATGACTATCAGCTGGCTGAATCAGATTAGTCATAAGCTCCTCTCCTAAGCTTTTCTTTCAAGCTTGTGCTCACTTTATCTTCTGAAAGGCCATTCCTTTGAGAAACAGCTTTCCCAAGTACTGTACCCAGCTCCAAGAGAAATATCAAAATACCAGTGCCTGAGATGGTGCTTTGGGCTTGGGTTATTCTGAACTACAATCTGGAACATAAAGGGATGGATTTAGAAAGCAGTGTCTGAATATCTGTTGCCAGGATCCTGAATAATAAAAGTCTAAACCTGTACTTACACGGATTAACTACAAATAAAGACCTACTAAATGTTAGTATTCTAATTTCTGAAAACAGGCCATGAGACTGCCACATACATAATTATCCTTTTTACAGGCTGTATTTATGTGCAAAATATCAACAAAAAACTGCCTAGTGTCCAGTCCCCTACCACTTAATGCTTCTCATTGGGATGTGGCCATATTTACACAGTTCATATACCTAACTTACTGATTTGGGCCTGTTTCCCAATTCTGTAAGTCATGGGAAACATAAACAAGAAGCTATCAAACTTTACACAAATCAAGGAGTGTTTGAAGTTACACACATCCTCCAATTACCTCTCCTCTCCATAATGTTCCAGACCAAAAATAAAAAAAAAAAAAAATTACTCTGACAAGGATATGGCAATGTGTAAATTGATGTGGAAACAGAATTGCTTGTGAAATCTCATTAAAGCTGAAAACCAGAAGAGGGAAAGTACAAGATAAGAATAGCTGGGGCACTGCTCCTCAGATGAGAGTTCTGCTTTTTCCACAGCATCTGAACCCCTACGTATGTCGGAATAGATGTTCTGTTTTAAAACACTAAGTAAATATTAAACTTCCATACTCTCTGCCTTACTGTTTGCATTCTTTGACACTTGGCTGTAAGGGGGTTGCAAGTTTCTGGGATGAAGTCACTTTGTACCAAGATGGCAGATAGCTCCAAATAACACAAACAAGCAAAATTTGGGGAAGACAGGCATTTCCTGGATGCTGCAGTGCTTCTCTCTCTGCAGGGATCAAGCCATGGAAGTTTCCTCTTCCTTGAGTCAGTCTACAATTTAAATTATGTAGCCCCAAGATTTCACTTTGCTGCCTGGACAAGGTCGTGAGTCAAGGTCCCAATCAAATAAAGTTTGCTTTTTTTTTTGTTATTGGTAAGAAAATAATGCTTCCAGTAAATGATTCACGGGAAAAAATAGGGGGAAAAAAAAAGGAGAAAATGTGTAAAGTATGGGAGTTAACCAAATATTACACTGATGTGTGAAAGCCTCTGGGAATTTCATCCGTGCATCCAGGGCTGCCTTGAATACATGCTGCACAAGGTGTTGGTATTCTGTGATTATAATTCTCCAATTTTGTGGTAGAAAACTAATTATAGAAAACAGGGAAAAACCCTCATATTTTAAACAGCAAGTTGAGAATAAGTAGGCTTTGTTACTAGGTTTGCTGGTGTCTTTGGGGATCACCTCGAATTATCATTCAAAGGATCATTCCAGGGATTTCAAAAGCATCTCCTGATCCTGAAAAGCCAAGTAAAGAATCTAGAAACTGTGATTCCTGTGATAGTCAAGGCTCCTGTACATTTCAGCAGAGTATCAGAATTCAGCATGGTTCAACACAGCATCCTGGGATAGAAACACAGGGACATGGGAATGTAGTATCAGAACTCAACATAGGAAAATTAATGTCATGCATCTGAAATGGAGCACTGCCAATAAATGGGGCTTTGATTTAAAAATTATTACATTCCCCTTTCTAACTCTTGACAACATAGGCAGAATGGTTCTAATATTGACCAGAAAAAAAAAAATGGTCTAGTCAATGTACTCTGAATATATTCCAGACACTAACGGGTTAATGATAAATACTTTTAATAAAGATTGTTTGTCCACAATATTGTTTTGGTTTTTTTTTAAAACTATTCACTAACAGACTGATTTATTTGAATTTTAACCATCTAAATTTAAACATCAATTTTAAATTACCAGCCTATTCTCACAGTGCACTAATGGACAGAGATAAGCATCTCCAGTGGATGATTCAGCCACCTGAAGATAAAAATGTAAGATAGATGGGAAGTGCCTGTCTTTCCATTGGAGAAGCCACCTAAATCTTGTGGAGGACATCTAACTTTCAAACAGGTAAAATTAGCTGAGAGACATCCCACAAAATTACAAACTCCAGAACAGGAAAACTTCAAAAGAATTTGTCGGGGATTACAGGGAATTACTGTCACCTGTCTGTGAGACTACTGCTAAACTTAAGCAAAAAACCAAATCCTGAGGCTTGAGGAAACCAGAAACAATAACTTTTTTTTTTCCTTGTTTTACACTGATTTTAGTGTCTAACACTGGAATGCTGGAAGAAACTCTATTCCTGATAATTTTGTTGTCACTTTACTGCATTTATTCTTGCCTTGAATTTTTTACATATTCAGTGAGTGGCTAGAGACAAAACGCAGTGAACTGCTGTCAGCCATCTGCCTGGGACTTCTGGGCCACATGGAGGCAGAACCATGCTGGAAAGGGATTCACACAAGGCTAAAATGTCCTGCAATGCCTGGAAAAGGAAGAAGTCAGCTGTTGAAGCGACAAGACTGACACAGGAGCTCAGCACTGGAGCTAAAAGGAGAAAGGGGGTGCTGAAGTACTGCTTCAGTTAATTTCCTGACGAAAAATGGGTCGTAAGATCTATGAAGTTGTTAGCTCTGGCATGGAAAGGATGGGGATAACAATAGAAGCATTACATAATTTGAAGAGATATTAACTTGTCTTTCTCTTTCTGTGCCTTCTCAGTTTCTAACTTCAGTCTTTCCAAAGAGACTTTTGGATGTAGACAGGCTCCCCACAGCTTCTTCTGCTTGTTTCCTGCCTCTGACTTTTTCTGAGATCCTGGCTTGTAATCTGCTCTCCTCCTACAGTTCCTTATGGCACTGTCTTAGTGCTATCCAAAAATACACGTGTTCCATAAAGAAACCGCCTTTTTTTTTCGCTTGGAACTGATACTGGTATCCTGGGTCTTGCTAGATTGTACCTTCAGCTCATTAATTTCCTTCCAGAAGAGCTCTTTTCCAATGTAATGATCCAGGTTCAATGAGTCATTCTGGCAGCCAATTTAACCCAAACTCTGCTGAAGTGCACAGTCCAGGCAGAGCTGCATTCTCTAAGTGATCTGCTGGGTTTTTTGTTACATGAATTGTTACACATGGATGGTCATTTGATTAAAACACCCAATGAAATGATAGGAAAAATACTTCAGATTGAGGATACACTAACACTGTATGTTTTGGAGTCAATCTGATATGCACAGGTATCAAATTCTTGCCCTCCTTACCCAGTTTTGGCAATGCTTGGGGCTCAGAGCCACAGCTGGTTGGTTGTGCACAATTTGCACCCCACTGCATTCCCTGTTTGCCAGTGTTTTATGATGTGAAGAAGTCCAAAAGATGACCAAAAGATGTACAGAAATTTGGACTTACAGAGAAGCTTGAAGCCTTTTAATTTTTCCTCCAGTTTCAGCCACAATTCTCCCTTTCCTTTGGCATTATGCATGCAGACAGGCACGCTAATACCTTTATTACATAACTGTTCAGAAATGCTCCCATTTCACAGGAAAGATGCATCTCATTCACACACCTTATGCAAACAAGATATAAATTGCTACACAAGTGAGGACATGCAACATTATGCCTGAAAAGGCTACTCAGCTGCAGTCATCATGGCCCTTCCCTGTGCCAGGGAGTGAAACCCTCCCTTTGGCTTGTTTTCCTCTCTTTTTTGGGGCTGACAAAACTCTGCTTCTTCATCACTAACGGGGAGAAAAAAGCTGTGCAGTGAAAAACAACCCCCTCCCCTGTCCCAGCTCCTCGTTCAAGGTTGGGTTGACCCCTACTGACCGTGCTCCCGTGCAGCAGGTTCGGTGCCAACGGGGCAGTTTTTAGAAACGCCAGCCCAAATTACGCGAACCGCGTGATTAAGCGTTGTGGGTGAGCTTAAGCTCTTGTAAACCTTTATCATCACCTTTGCCACAGTCTGATGCAGCTGTGGAAGTGTGGACTGCTCGGTGAGGTGAACCACGGTTGAGGGATGGTTTTGATATTTGCAGAGATGCGTGTTCTTCCAGCTGGAGGCTTCACACAGCTGCGGCTCGCAAGCTGTTGGCCTCAGCTGCAGATCTGCAGTCAAATCACAGATTTTTTTTTTTTTTTCCTCATCTGGGGTTT
Source organism: Molothrus aeneus (assembly GCF_037042795.1). NCBI lineage: Eukaryota > Metazoa > Chordata > Aves > Passeriformes > Icteridae > Molothrus > Molothrus aeneus. Next base: position 71,634,344 of record NC_089680.1, read on the forward strand.
CTGTCCTCTTGAAAACCCCTTCACGATGACTTTGAGAAATAAGTGATTGAAAGACCTCTGCTGACTGGTAGATTTGTGCAAAAAGGCAGGGGCAGATGATATGATTATGTTTTGACAGGAGACTGACCTGTGATAATTCCAGAAGGTTTTCTTTTATTAATATGTAAAGGAGAGAAGCTGAAAGCAAATTATTTTTTGGGATTTTCAGAAACTAAAATACTGTAACTTAAACACTATTCTCCATAAACACTATTCTCCAGGAGAGTGCTAAAACAATAATAATTGTCCCATCCATCAGTAGTAAACTATTAATATTGGTTCAAGCAATGAATAAGCAAATTGAGAAAAGAGCCATCTTCATTAGTAGCTCACTATTATTAGCAGTTCATTATTTCTGAGTTCCTTAAATTCATTATTCTAAGGAAGTTTCTATATGCAGCAGAGGATGTACTAATACTCTGTAGCTTGACTTAATTAAACTTTGCATTAAATTTCAGTCAATTTAAATACATTTCTTAAAAGAAAAGAGGAAGCGCAGTGAAGTAGGAATGGGGAATACACACAGCAGGTAAGATGCTGACAGCTGCATTTCCCTATTCCTTAGCTTTTCCCCCCTCCCCCTGTCTAACTGGTACTTTTCCTGTAATGCTCCTCACTGCAGGGCAGCTTAGGAGTGTTTTGGCAGGGAGCAGTCTGCTTATTCTCCCTGGAGACTGCACAGGGATCATAAATCCTTTTGGAGTTCTTAACCCTTATATGTAACTGACAGCTTTAATCTTCCTCATTACTAAATTCAAGCAAGAGGCAGTGCAGGCACGCGGAGAGGAGGACACATGTTCGAATTGCTGGGCAGCCAGTCACACACTTTCCAAAATTGTTATTTAATGGGTTTTTCAGGCAGAACCCACCGTGCACTGGAAGTGTTTTTGAGACACACCAGTGTCCTAACAGATGCTTGTGACAGAAGCAGGCCCTTGAACATTCTTGTGTTGAGGAATTCTTCGGTTTAATCACGTTGGCGACTTCCACCGCCTTTTCCCTGAGTAATAATCTGTGTTGCACTCCTTCCCCTCATTCTTTCCCTCTTGGCATAACTGGCACCTCCTTCGTGCCTTCTGCTGTCAGAGGGAGCCAGGTGCCAGTAGTAATGGTGACGTCAGGGTGATCCGTGAATGCTGGTGACCTCCTCGCAGGAAGAAAAGAATGATGACCCATTAAGGCAACCGAGTCAACTGTTTAGATGACTCTGTGCAAATAGTTTTTCCAGATGTCTAAATACAGCAGAGAAATCTACCCTGGCATACCTTACTCCTCACTTATCACTATTATGATACTATACCAATGAGGTTTTTCCACTGGCACAGCACCGTAACGTGTGCATTTCAGAGCATTTTAGTGCATGCAGAAAACACTTCCTGCACATGAGACAGAAAAGATAAATTACATGTCCCAAGTGGCATATGATTTTATTGTTGCAGATAGGGAGAAGATTGATGTCTTGTGTCATCTTGTCACAAAGCTGCAAGAATCATTTGTGAAAGACACTGGAATGCTGACGTACAATGCTTGGGGTTTTTCCACTGTTTTAGCACGGTTGGTGTTATTGTTTGACTGACTGTGTGTTTCTGAAGATGACAGAACATTGTCTCCTCTTCAGTTTACAGGGTTTTTTCACCCCTTTTACATAAGGATTGCTTTCACAGCACCGATTGCTTGAGGCAAGTGCTATCTAAATGTGTTTGAATGTATGCAATCATCAGAGGCATGTTTTGCAACTCTTTGTCAGAATCCAATAAATGCACAGCAATTAAAAGGGAGATTATGACAATGTAGTAGGTGAGCAAACAAGTTTCCAAAAAGGACACTTTCCCCCCTTAAATATTTGCCAGCATAATTTTTAGAAGAATCCAGCAGTTCATAAGCTGCTGCGAGGATTAATTGTGTGTTAGATACTATAAAAACACATTTTATTCAGAGTTTGAAGACCCAGAAACAACGTGAGAAAATTGGTACACTGTTGATAAGGTTGGATGTTAGAGTTTTACCAAGGTCCCATATTTCATTTGAGCACAGAACGCCCTGTGAATGTCAACAAAACAAATACAAACTTCAGGATGTTTAAACAACCCAAATTCCTTCAGTGGCAAGCTGGGCTGGCAGTGAGTGGTACCTGATGAGGGAGCAGAAAGGGATATAAAGCTCACCCTGTTAGGTCCTGTACAGGTCAGATCTCAAATGATTTCAAGTGACAATTTTATTGTCCATGGTATGTACCAGGGAAACACAAAAAGCTTCTATTTCTGATTTCTTGTAAAGCGATGTTCCCAAGAATGGTAGAGAGATAGCAAAACACGGATTCCTCCAGCTTTGAACCAAAAACTAAATTCTGCCTTTTTAATATTGTTCAACGTCTGCTACAGCTGTTGAAATGTCAATACTGGGTGCTCTTAGAGTTCTGAGAGTTTGATTTGCTTCTGGTTCCCACTTTCCATGTGGAGTCACTGATGGGAAATTGCTCAGGAGGTCCAGTGCTCGATGGCAGACCTGGGATGTTTTAAGTACTTGGAGAATATTTAATTCATATTCACTCAGTGCTTATATAAAAAGTTCAATTCCAGTCTACAGGAATGTCTGAGGCACCATGCACCAGAATAGCAAGTGACTTCCTAATAATTTCTTAGATTTCTCAGTAGTGTGTATGTTATTAGGAAGCTGACTCCTACATGTTTCAAAGATTTTAAGGTCTTACTAGGAAAACAGTAAGAAATTACATATTATTTGCCATGCATAAAGCTCTTACAACACAAAGACAACAGAACATCAAACAGTCACTCCAGAAAATGGGTAGGATATTTCAGATATATATTTATAAAGGACCATTTTTTACAGGTTGTATGTAGGAGATTTGGATGCCATCCAGGATGACTCAAGTTTGTAAAGCTTTTCTGAGTCTGTGACAACTGAAGTGACATAAATTTGAATTATAATCACAACAAGCCAATGCTGCTTTTCAAAGTCTCTATTGTGCCTTGCCACACTTGTTTTACCTTAAGCAGCACAAGTGTCCTTAAGATACCATTTTTTATTGGTAAAAAATAAAAAAGCAACTTTCTGCCAAGCAGCTTTCCTGGTATGACAGTCTTCAGTTAGAAAGCTTGTTTGCACATTGACAACATCATTGTAAGTAATTAAATCAGAACTATTTCTTCTCCCAGAATCCAAGCACTCCAGTTGGCTGAGCTTTCTGAAGGTGGAAACGTTGCTCTCAGCTCATAAGGACCTTTAAAGATAAAAAAAGCCACAAAACAAAACAACAAAAAACCCACAAAAAGCACAAGCAACAAAAGAAACAACTTCTCTGTAAGTGCTCCTCCATCCACGCAATCAGAATGAGAGGGGAAAAACATTCTGAGAAGTATTCCACTCCAAATCCAGCACTTATGGTGCTCCAGAGGAAAAAAGTGTGAGGAGTAAAGGAGTTGTTGGAGCAGGATGCTCTGCCTGGAGCGGGGGTAAAACAACTCTGAAAACACCCTGCCAGCGTTGGATGGAGAAGGGGGTGTCTCCCTGTTCTTAGTGTTGAACAATGCTGAGACCAGCCCAAGTCGTCATCGGCAAAAGTCAAACATCCTGAGAGTGAGGTGAGGATGTGGCAGGCGTGGTGAAGCACCTGATAAAGGGAGAACAAGTGATACTACTGATAACTTATCTGAGGCTGCTGAGCCGACAGCCGGCCTGGGGACATCTGGCTGACAGTCCATCCCCTGATACTGTGAAAGCCCAGGTCCATTTTTTAAAGGCAGGATATTATCACACATCCCTTCTTGGAGCGTGTGTGGAGATTCCTCCCCGGAGAGGGGACTCCCCTCCAGGTTATCTCTTGAGGCTAAAGGCAGAGATTTACCCCATCTGGGTGTGGATGAGCAACACCAACCTCTACTTAAAAACTGATTTTTCTAGCTTCACTACAATTGCTTCGATATGATTTAAAAAATAGTGCACTATGCTATACAGTAGCTATAGCTACCTGTACTGTGTAGTAAAGAATTCTGACTGAGATGTTGTAGTCCAATCATTATCATAATCTTACCAAAAATAGTTAAAAATAAAAACTCCTTACCACCAGTATGGAATTAAGAAGCAGGCATTCTTTTTTTCAGCAGGATGCAAGAAATCTCCTCTGAAATACTGAGCCTGCTGAGTTCAGGAAAAGCTCCTGTATAAACAGGAGCACTATATTTTACATACATATTCATAGGTTTTTCCAGGAAAAACATACAAATAATAATAATTTCCCTGAAATCATTGGCATGGAGGTGTTCCCTCCCCTCTGCTCATGCATTCTTCTGTCCTGGGGGTTCTCTGTGGTGGTCCCTGGTTGGGGACCCCGAGTCACGCCTGACCGTCCAGTGAACTGGTAAAACTTGGCACAGCTTTCCATTCCTTCTTCCTACAGAATGAGCATTGTGTGGTTCCACAGGCCAGTGATTTTTGAAGAATAAGCATTGTATTTACCCACCAGGTGAAAACAATTATTCACCTGGCAACTATAATAAATAACTTACTTTTATATACATATGTCTGGTGTGCCATCCTTAATCCAAAGGTTCAATTACACCCATACAATCGTTCAGACATAAATTGTTGGCTGAGTCTGGGGTTGGGATTGGATCCAGCCTCACTCTGAGAAGGAATTTAGAAATCCAGGAGGTCCCTTCCCCACCTGGTGACTCAGTGGAAAGTTCTCCCTGAAAAACCCTTTCTGCAGCTCCCAGTCTGACCTGGGCAGTAATATTGGTTATGTCTTTCAATCTCGACCCATGGGATGTTCTGATTAAAAAAAAAAATATCAATCCACAGTATTATTATTCCCAGGATCCATGACGTGGTGTCAGGAGATAAAATTTTCATTAAATGTTTTTAGCCTTCTAGGCTGTGGTATGCTGACATCACAGAAGAGCAATTTCTGTATCATCACCCTACAGATAATTACCCCACCTGAACTGGGAAAAATTAAATGCCTTAATCTCATTTTATTAAACACTGAGTCTGATAGCATTACAAAATTCAATTCCTGAAATGACAATGCAAGAATTTTTTAAAAAATTTGAGTTAAATACTAAATTTCCACTCAGCCATTCAAGGAATTTTGAAAATCAATGCCAGAAGGGTTTCGCTTGAAAGTGGTGCTCCTCCATAGTTGTCACATGTCTCACAGATTTAAAGGACCTTGGAAATGGTCCATCTCAGTGTACCTGTGAAACTGCAAAACTATTTTGTGAAGCAAATGCCAAAATGAGTTGATCTCTTCTGTGCTGCTTCAGAAATAACTATGTTCCAGGCCAGATCTATAACTAATGCTCATGTGGAACTGAGATAGAGTGTAAAACACAAAATTCAACCTCACCCTTCCTCCCTCTGCTTTGTTTCAGGCAGGGACATTTCTGGTGTACTCCCTGGGCTGGAAGGAAACTGCGGTTTGTTTTTGGAGCTTTTGCCTTGAAATCTTTCTGTCCTTCCCCAGCTCCCCTTCCTCCTTCTCCCTGCCATGTCTGCAGCAGGATCAGGAGTTTGCAAGGCTGACAGTGCCTGGAGCAGGTGGTGCTCGTGACAAAGGCCTGGCACTTTGTTTTCTCTCTGCTGTGCCAGATATCAGCACAGTGTGCCTGGAGTCACACCTGCAACTGCTCTCAATATTTCAGGTTGAAAAACCCCAAATCCTGTGATGGTCTTCTGCATGTAAGGGCTTCAAAGGAATGCAAAAGAAACCTAAGGCTGTTCAGCATGTGTAAAACATGAGTGTAAGACATCTGATGGGCTTCTCTGTGAGTTCATTAAGATGTTAATGGAGCAGCGGTATTTATCTTTTCAACACTCTGGCATATTCTGAACATCAGGATTCCAGCTCCTCCTTTGTTAGGGAAAAAAATGATTTGTAACCATGTGTCTACTCAAAACACCTAATAATGCCAAGTAAAAGAACTTCTTCTGGCCCTGGAAGTGGAAATCTGTGTGGAATGTTGAGAAATGGCAGTTTTCTGGAGAGGAAATTAAAAAACAAAACAAAACAAAACAAAACAAAAACTTTAGGAAATATAATGTTTTCTTTGCTCTTCTAATCCTGCCAAAAAGCAATTTAAAAAAGGTGCACGGTGGCCTTCCCAGGGGAGAATATGGTCACATTTTTAAGGAATTGCTTGGACACGTGTTTGTACCCACCACAGGGTGGAAGAAGCTCTGATAAGAAAATCTGTGCTTTGATCAAGGGAGGACATTCAGGAGCCTGGAGACTCCTGCTTGGTCATTTGGAGCAATTTCCAGAATAAAGTAAACAACACGTCTGTCACCAACCTCATACCAAATGGGGATAGCAGTAGGTGCTACACGTGTACAGAGATCCAGGCATATTTCCTGAATGGTAATTATGGACCAATTTTAGCTTTTCTTCAGAAGTTTTGGGGTGTTCTTCTCCTAACAGAACAAAAATTTAGAAGAAAATCACTGAAAGCAGCAACATAACATGAGACAAATAATTTTTAGATAAAAAAGCAGTGGGAAAAAAGCAAAACCAAGGAACTAATTATAAACAACGTTGATGGTGTTACCCAACAAGTTCTTTAAAGAAGAGTCTATGCAGCAGTGGGGGAAGATGTTGGAAAATTCTTTTAACTTTAGCACAATAATGTTTTGTACCTACATCAGTGATTAATATGTGATAAAATGTAGGAGCAGACTTCTTAGTTTTGGGATTGTGTGTCAGAGCAAAGAATGGTAACAGAAGTACATCTTCACCTGCTCACATACTTGAGATATTCTCAAGAAGAAAAGATTCATTAGAATATCTGGAACCATAAAAGGGAAATTTGGGGAATGGGATGTTCCTAAATGATCATCAAAGATCCTCAGAAGACCCCTACTCACATCCAAATAAGTCCACTGAATTTGCATATATGCATATGTTCAGGAAATGTAATGAATATCCAGCTCAGTGTGGCAGAGTAGGTCACTCACAAACTATAAAAATATCAAAATTGAAGGAAAATATTGCAAGTAATCTGTGTCTTTTACCAATCTGCCCTCACTTTGAAAAGGATTCAAATGGAAACAGGAAAAACAAGTAGTAAATACTATGTGGGAGGAAGAGACTACTGGGATGAGAGAGGAGAAAGAAAAGAAAGAAGGAAAATGTATCTGACAATTCATTTCCAGTCAATTCTCAAATATCTCCCTTTTGTCAGCGAAAGACATTTTTGTCAAACCATCCAATTCCTCTCAAACTACCGAAACCACACCTCCCTTTTTCCTCCTGTGGGCTGGATCACCTTTTGCCTGTCAATTTGCCACAGCAGCACAACTTCTAAAACCAGAGCTGAGGACGCAGCCTGTCCTCTCCATTTCGTGCTGCAAGACAGAGAGGTCAGACTGAGTGTCCGCTGTGAGTCAGGGCCTCCAGAGGTGCCCTCCTCTCCCCCTCTGCAGTGCTCCTGCATTCAGGGAGCGCTCTGTGTTAATTCCAAGCGGCTGGGTGCTGGGTGCCTCTCACTCAGCCACCTGCAATCCCCTCCCTGCAACGGAGCACACAGCAATGATAATTAAAAGCTAATACGTCCCAGCAATGAATCCGTTGATGCCCATCCAAGAATTTAATCAGCAGGACACGCTTTCTTCAGCTGTGATGCTGATGTCTCATTAATTAATTACTGCAATTCAAGGTTCTTATGTGTTGAAAAATGTGCTTGGTTATTTACAGGGTAAAGCAAAACACTTTCAGCTGGGAGAGGTGATTTGCCCTGCTAATCTGGGCCATGGTTAACCCAGGGTTTAGTCACTGAAAATAAATACCATTCTAGTAACTTCCTGAGCAGGAGGTCAGGAAGAATATCTAATTTTCTTTTTTGAGTCTAGTATCCTAATTCCAGAAGCACAATGCCTTGCAGTCCTGAGGGAAAATGCAAGCATAATAAAAGATTAAGTACAACTTCCATGATTCATATATTCCCTTATTTTGCAGTCCTAATTTTGTGGAAAATTTATATTGCTGGACTCATTTTCTCCTTAAGAGGCAGAAGGCCAAAATGAACCTGAGGGTTTTTCACATCTTCTAATTTTTATAATTTTTGCCAGCTGCACAGGTCTGTCTGGTTTATCTTTCATGAGAAATGAAATGGTCATGCTCCACTGAATCTGCTGCAGTAATGTGAGAGTTCACTGATAACGGATGTTACAGAAATCATACTGTGCTACTCTTAGTAAGACAAGGTTTTAAACCTGCCCTCAAAGTTCCCAGGCTTGTGGGTGTTTTGTGTGGGGTTTTTTTGGTTTGGTTTTTTTTTTTTGTTTGTTTTTTGGGGGTTTTTTGAGGGTTTTGAGGTTTTTTGTTTTTTGATTGTTTGTTTGTTTGTTTGTTTGTTTGTTTTTCGTGGGTGTGTGGTTTTTCCCTTGGTTTTTTTTTGGGTTGGTTTTTTTGGGGTTTTTTTTTGGATTTGGGTTTTCTTTTTTTGTGACAAGCATGAGTATGGATCTTTAAATTAGTTATCTGTAGGACAGGTTAGTTTATCTGACAGCTCTGTGCAGGTTGTTACACTGAGAAGGTCTGCTCCAGACATGGTTATTATAAATGGACAATACATATAACCATAAATAAAGGGAAATAAATAACAAGAAAGCTAATATGAAGTATAAAACACATTAAGATCATCAACAGGTGGCTATATAGCAACTAGAGATCACTCTTTTTCTGTGGCTTTCCATGTCCTCTCCATGATTTTCCTGTTGTCTCAGGTTTTTTAGGTCAGACTGTTTTTTACTGTGTTTGCAGTAACAGAATAAGAGCTCAGTCCTTCTTGAAATTCTGAAGTGCTGCTATAATATTGAAAAAAACTCCATTGGTATAAGCCAAGAAGATTCAAAAAACTTTATTCATTTCATTAAAACTAGCTGTTCTCCCTCCTCACCACTATATTTAAGCTGTATCTAGGTTTTGGGAAGATCAACAGTCCTAAACAACTTTCTGGCATTTAAATCAAACTGGTAAAACAGAACATGCTCTTGATTCAAAGCTGAAAAGAGAAATCTGGCACTTGTAGGGACTTGGGGCTGAAATATCATTATAGATGAAAATTACTCCATTTCAGAGGAGCTTTAGAGAAATTTTTCTAAGCCTTGTAGATTTTCTCAGCGAAAAAGGCAAAAATGTTGGAACACCAGGACCCTAGAATCAGATATTTGCGCTGAATTTGGTTGACAAGTTTCACCTTGTGAGAAATTGGAGGGTAAAACAAATTCTGTTCTGTGTGGAAGAGAAATTTCAACAGCATCTGACCTTTATAAAGAAAGCTGTGCCTGTTTGGCTCAGTCCTGTATACTGAAAGGTCACATGGTGGTAAGAGCACCTTATTATGACTAAACTGTTGAATGTATTTGTAATAAGCTGGTTCTTTTCTTTCTTATCCTTCTCATTAACTAATTAATGAGAGCTATTGTTGTTTCAGCCTACATGGCTGAAAGAACAGCGTAATCCATGACATTAATTTAAGGAGGAAAACTTATTAAATACTTTCCTTAGACAGATTTTTCAGAGACCAGGACTTTGGCTCCACACACTTGCATTGGCTTCCAGACTTAGAGACAAATATATCTTAAATATTTTTCAGGATTTTGAAATAAGGTTGTAAGTACCCCAAAATTAAATAGACATTTTAAAAACTTGCAAAAGCAAATAGACAGAGGACCTTGGAGAGTAATGAAATCTATTTAAAAATCATATTGAAATCATATGTCCTAAAATCATGAGACTATTAGAAAAAAATCTAGGAGGAAATTAATCTTTCTGTGTGTGCACTGTAATATCAATAATGGACAGTAAATAATGCAAATGATTGCTTAATATTACTGGCTGAATATTCATTTTGTCATAACCATCCATTCTGGGAACTACAAAAGAAGGGATTTACCTGTTCTCTATAAAAATACCCTAAACATTTCTTTTCAATTAATGATATTTACAAAAGAACACAGAATACCTAAAATACAGGTTATATACCTAAAATACTTTTCTGCACTTTTGGAAATAAGTAATCTAAGCTGAACTAAGCTAAGAAGCAACCTAACCTGGAATAACATATATGTATAAGAAGAGTACAGAGAATCAATTATGTGATTTTTCTGCCTGTTTTGCCAAATTATAACTCGAGACCATCACACAAGAGAAGATGTATCTCTTACAGTCAAAATTGGAGGTATTTTTATGCAAGAGCAGTCCTGAATTTAAATATGAACTTTGGGGAATAGCAGCAAATATAATCATAAGAATTTAACCTAAGCATGACTGTGTTAAACAAAAACAACCAACCAAACAAAAAAACCCAAACCCAACCCAAACCACCCAAACAAACAAATCAACCACCAACAATACACCAATCAAATTTTATTAATCATCTGCATATGCTTTTTCTTAGTACATGGAAGTTTATTGTTCTTTAAGGCCTCTTGGCCTGGCTTTTTTACTGCTGAAATATGTGTACCTGAGGATTGTAATAAACTAAGTTATGGGTACTATAAAAAAAAAGGCCTCAGTCAGTGAGATTTGATTGGCATGTACTTATTTTTCCAGGGAATCACCACCTTTTCAAAGAGCTTAAGAACAGTGATTATAGTTGTGGAAGCTGGGGCTCTCCTGGGACTAAGAGAAGGAGATGTTCTCCGGTTGATTTAAGTGAATGGTTTTGTGGGTTGTGGGGCTATAATCTGACCTTCTAAAACGGAAATAAAGATGACAGACTGGATCTGGTTAATCTTAAAGAGTGAATTTTTAAAGCAAATGACAACAGTTTACTTGAAAAATACCCAGATTTTCCAAATCTGGGAAAAAGCCTTGGAAGCAGCTGCTCTATGAAAGCTCCTCCAGAGATCTTGACTCACTTTCCTTCAGGCAGTGACAACTTCTACTGCCACTATGTCAGTAAAACCGTTTGAACAATGTGCTTTACTTTAAACTTAATTAGACTACCTGGAAAAGTGAGCCCTTTCTCCCTGGGTTCATGCTCTTGGAAACATAGAATCAGTTAGTCTGGAAAAAAACCTTAAAAACATTGAGTCCAGTCGCCGACCCAGCACTGTCAAGGCCAGCACTAAACCATGTCCCCAGGCACCACATCTACACCGTTTTATTTCAAATCCCTCCAGGGATGGTGACTCAACCACTTCTCTGGGCAGCCTGTGCCAAGGCCTGACAACCCTTTGGGTGAAAAGAAGTTTCCTAAATTCCAATCTAAACCTGCCCTGGCCCAGCCTGAGGCCGTTCCCTCTGCTCCTGTCCCTGTTCCCTGGGGCACAGCCTGACCCCCCCGTTGTGGTGTTGTGAGGGTCCCCAGGACGAGGTGAGAGATGAGAATTGACTCCAAGTTCTCAGAAGGCTGATTTATTATATAATGATATTATATTATGTTAAAAGAAAATTGTATACTAAATCTATACTAAAGAAAGAGAAAGGAGACATCAGAAAGCTAGAAAAGAATGAACAATAAAAACCCATGACAGACTCAGACTGGACTGAGATAGGTCATTAATTAAAAACAATTCACATGCTGGATAAACAATTCTCCAAATCACATTCCAGCGCAGCAAAACAGGGAGAGGCTGAAGCTTCCCAGCTTCTCAGGAGATAAAATCCTGGTGAAGGAATTTTTCAGAAAATGTCACGGTGACACCCCCTGGCTGTGCCCTCCTGGCAGGAGCCGTGCAGAGCCACAAGGGCCCCCTGAGCCTCCTTTGCTCCAGGCTGAGCCCCTGCCCAGCTCCCTCAGCCTCTCCTGGGGCTCCATTCCCTTCCCAGCTCCGTTCCCTTCCCTGGCCACGCTGCAGCCCCTCCATGGCCTGCGTGAGGGCCCAGAGGTGCCCCAGCCCTCGAGGTGTGGCCTCAGCAGGGCCGGCACAGGGACGGGCCCTGCCCCGCTCCCGCTGCCACCCCAGGGCTGGCACAGCCCAGGGGCCATCGGCCTCTCGGCCCCCTGGGCACCCCTGGGCACCCCTGGGCTGTGTCCGGCTGCTGGCACAGCACCCCCACGGCATTTTCCTGTGGGAATCCATAAAATCAGAAGGGTTTGGGAAAGCTGCAAAAGGCAGGCCTCAGAGACAGCGGAACTGTGATCGGAGATAAGCAGTAGCCATGAGATAGGTTAGCAAAAAAATTATGTAAGAAGAAAAGTAAGACAAAGGAATGAAAGGACAAATAGAACAATGGTCTGTGTATTAACACTTGTCTAGAATAAATCCCTAAGCTGCAGAAAAGTATACCTAGCGCAATATTAGGAAGTTTGAAGCTTAATAATGGAGCTCTGTGCATTGTATCTTAAGGCTTACAGGCAGCTATTTTATTTGAAATAAGCAAGCATTGTTTAACCAAAGGTACCTGTGCTTATAGTGGTTGGATAGAGCTACTGTAAATGTGCTTTTGCTTTGTGTGCTTGGTCAAAAAACTTTTAAAGTAAGTTGTAACATTAAGTTCTGTGTCTGCTGCCTGGGATGTGAGCTGGTGGCATCTTCCCATTGTCATAACCATGGAATGAGACTGGTGCTGGAAAATCAAACAGCTCAAGGCATGTTCCTCAGCAGTCCCATCCCGTTTGTGATTTGTGCAGAAACCCTGGTTGGGGATATTTTCCAGCCTCTTTCCCCCATCCTGGAGCTCCATGGGGTTGTTGTGACCCGAGGGCAGGACCCAGCACTTCCCCTGGTTGTCCCTCACCCCACTGGCCTCATCCCATGGATCCAGCCTGTCCAGACCCCTCTGCAGCAGATCCACGCCCAGTGTCACCTTCAAACTCATGTTTTACGAGTGGGGATTCTTCTCAATTGCTTAGCAAAATAAAAAGTATCCACAGTATTTCCCTGCCCTTCATCCACCTCAAATTTCTGACTAGAACGCACTCATTTGGTCCTAGAGAGAGTCTTCCAGGCTCTTCAGTATTTTTGGGTAGCAAGGCAAGGAAGAGAGTTGAGCATGCAGAAAGACATCCAACTCATGCGCTGCTGCGTGGAAATGGCAAGTCATCCCCAAAGAATGTAATGCATGACGCTATTGAAATCTTATTTTCCTCAACAAGAAAGCCATTTTTTTTTAAAACCAAAGTTTAAATAATGTCACTTGGTGATTGTTTGCTCTGATACGTTCCTTATTCTCTCCATGAACATTTTGGATTCTTCTGAGCATGCAAAACTATAGACACCACATACTAATTATTCTGTTATTCTGCTTAGCATATGAAAATGCATTCTGCATTGCATATCAAAAGCTCCTGAAGCTGCTTTCAGAAACCTTTTTGTGCAGTGCTATTGATATTTCCAAAGAATTTCAGAAGCAGAGCAAATTACTTATTCAAGTTCTATTTGGTGCTTGCATCAAGGAGTCCTTAATATAAAGAATAAAGCCAACAATCTCTCTCTTTTGCCCATTGGCGCCTAGCACTAGAAGTTTAAGACAAAACTTAAGACAAAGTTGGTATGCAGCTAAGAAGGAAGCTAGGAATTTGTGATTTGTAACTCCCGTTGATACATTTCCCTTTCCTTTCTCCATCTAAAAAAACCCTTTGGACATTTTTTCAGATGCCTGTAAGATAGCTATTTTTTCCTGAGAATCCTGACTCATTTCCTATCTTCCTGTAAATAATTTTACCCAAGAATTTGTCATCCAGTATTCTCCCTATTAACAAACCTTCAGTCTGTTTACATTCGGAAATATTGCAATATGTTAAGTCTTGAAAGCAAAGAGATAATTAGCTCCGAGATCCTTTCTGAAGTGTTTTATTCCATATGCTTTTCTGAAAGTGGATGATTTGTCCCCGGCAAAGTAATGCCCTTAATTATTTCTTTATACATCAAGATAGGGATTCTCTCATGCTCCCTTGGCTTAGTGTCAGCTCTTTCAGAAAGGAAATGATGGAAAATAAGAGCGTGCCCTGTAAGGTTTAACTGAGGTCATGGATGCATTAAAGAACACGTATTACATGACTGGCCACATGAAATGGGAGATAAGCAGAGTTTCAATTATATGTGTGTATATACATAATTTTTTTTTTTTTTCTGAAAGGAAGTAGATGTTTGGAGACCACTCAAATTTCATCTAGAGATGCGAAGCGCTGTGTTTTACACAATTTTTGAAAGGAAAATACAGAAGTGAGGAAAGTTTCCTGCAGGGAAATACAAGTCTTGGCAACATTTCACTTTTGTGATGAATACCTGAATAACCATTGTTATCCATTGTACAGGGCTACACTTGAAAAGGGGCTTTAAAAAACAGAAAGTAAATAAAAAGCAAAACTTTACCTGTTGTGCCTTTTGTAGTTTAGCTCTCTGTGTTTTGCTAAGGAAAAGTTACACAGAAGAATTAGTCTCAGATCCAGAATCACACCGTATCACATTTACTGCTTTGGCTTCTGCTCTGCATCAAAGCCCTGCTACATTGCTGCAGCAATTTTGACCTGCATTTAGTCACTTAAGGAAGTTATTCCAGTTCATACACAATAAAGCAACTCTGTTTTAAATTACTTTAGCAGTTGGGTTTACCTCTGTTTTTTGCCTGAAAAAAAAAAAACCCAAGAAGAGGGCTCTGGACCAGCTTCTTGCATCCTGTGGTGTGGTTTCACCATGCATGGAAGTGACCCTACATATAGAAGTCTCATTTAAAGGTTTTTTTATAGTCCAGATACTTAGAAGTAACTTATTTAAATAGAAATATCCACGAAAAAAAAGCCAAATCATCCTAGCAGCTATAAAGAGAGGGGTCTTTATTTTTTACACCATGTCTCTTTGTTGATCTTGTTTTTGAAGTTGCTTGTGAGTGACTGATACTAAATCCACAGAGAATAAATCTGATAAATCTGATTAATTCAGAGGATAATACGACTTAAATAAAGCACAAGTGCAGATTGCCAGCAATGTCATTAGTTTTAGAAAACGTGTCTGTAAAATGTCAAAGTTTGCAGGCATGCAGACATAACTCACTTCCGTAACTACCAGTTTATTTCAAGCTATTCATGTGAAGTTACTTACTGTGATACCTCTTTTGAGGTGCAGCACAATTAGGTGTGTTATTCTGTATTTAAAGCGTGGAGATAATGGAGATCAGACATTGCACCACAGAGAAGACAGAAATACCAGCATGACTCACCTGAATTAGAAAAATCCTACATTTTATATCTGCCTCAAACATGGTTTAATTTCCCTGATATGCAACAGCTGTCGATTAAGAAAAAAAAAAAACTAAAAAAAAACAGCTAAAAAACCCTCAAAAGCAACAACAACAACCAAAAAAAAAAAAAAGAAAAAAAAAAGAAAAAAAAATCCCAAAAAACCCAGGCTCAGCTACAACCATAACAAACAATGACCTTGGCTTATATCTTGTAGCCATGGCAGCAACTGAAAGGACTCTTCCCACAGTGTGTTAGGAGGAGGATTTTAATCTAATCGCCCATTTCCCATGACTGGGTACCTCAACGAGGGAGCAGGGCTGAAAGAAAGAGTTCTGCAGCAAAGGGAGTTATTCTGAGGAGTGACACAATTGGTGATCACACCGTAGGAATTTTGTTCCAGTCCTCCAGGGAATGTGCTTGCCCCACAAGGTCTGCATGCAGCTGCTTTTGGAGTCCTAAAGCTGCACCTATGGACGGTGGTGAAGTTTTTGTGTATTTATGTATATGAGGGTTTATCAAAGGAAAAAAGGGTTGGCGTGAAGGTTTTTCAGTGTTTCCTGTTAGTTTGAGCAAGATTGTCAAGTCAAAATCAAAACAGGAGGTTGGTCTCAGTCTATCTAACCTTTGGATATTTCTTTGTGCCCATTTCATTTAAATATGGGAGTGCTACCACCCTCAGTTTACAGGAATGGGAAAAAATATAAATAATTGATCCCTTTCAAAGCTAAAAAAAGTGTGAGGAGACTTTTCTGGCTTTGTCCCTGGCAGGTAAAATGAATGGCTCATTCTTTTAAGTCAGTCAGCTGGTGCATTTTTTCTTGGATCCCTAGGGAGTGCAATAAGCACAAATACAATGTGAAAAACTCTATTACTATGTTCACAGCAGATGAAAAAAAAATTAAATGGGAAAATAGCTACTGAGGAGTTGATTAGGAGTTAGCATAACATTAAATGTGGGATTTATTTCTGTACTTTTCTTCGGGCAAGAAAACTTTCAGATCAGTCTATAGTTGGGCACCAATACTCCACATACCACAGGTTAGCACAGAGGAGGGAGTGCACGTGTTTGTGCTGAAAAAACCAGACCCTCTCTACTCACCTTGGACACAAAATTCCAGAAGCCTTTCCTTAGTTTTTTGCAGGGAAACTCAGAAAAAATCTGCAGTTTTTCCCTTTCAGGCCTTGCAGTCAATAGTTTTTGGTGTGTGGGTATAAGAAGTGCTGAAGGCTCTGCTGTGTAAGACACCTAACTTGCTTATTTTTCCACCTAATTTACTTATTTTGCCACTCTATGTAATCCTCTTGGGGCTCTTTCCATTGGATCCAAGGCTCCACTCAGCAGAAGTCACCTCCACCACCAGGCAGATTTTTTTTTTTTTTTTTTCTGACAGCTCCTCAGTCACACAGCTCTTTGTAAAGCTTCTCACTTGACCTTCCTTGCACTGTAAATCTGTAGGATCACACTAAATACTGAGTTTGATTGGAGTGGATTCCATGGTAGCCCCTCAATCTGCTTTTCTCCTCCAGGCTGTGGGGAGTGGAAGCTGCCCAAGGAGCATGGAAGATGAGTTCTGGCTACACTCTACCTGCAAACAGGAGGAAATGGGCTGTGTGAGGTGTACAAAGAAATGGCTGCTTGCACGGAGCCTTTAATAGGCCCCAAAATGTGTAAGAATAAATATGCTAAAGAAATACAATCATTTGTTGTGAAGGGAAGCTGTTCCGTGACTGGCAGTTCTTGTCCGTGGGGTTTGCTTCACTGATTTTGCCACATAAGCACAAAGAAGTCAGATATAAAGTATGGTCAGTGTAGCAAAATGGAGGAGAGAAATGGGGACTTTCTCAATTATCCAGCGGGACAAAGATGGTTGTTGCCAAAGGACCTGAGTGAATTAAACCTGCAGTGATGTAAAGCCCTTGTCTTTGGGAAAGAATGTGGTACTGTGTCTGCAGTGACAGGGCAGCAATCACCATGATAGATGCAGTGATACGTGTGGAAATTTAAATAAAAAAAGGAAAAAAAGGTATGACAGCAGCAAACAGTGTCAGCGTTGTGTTCTCAAAATCTGCAGAAAAGCCCAAAAATAACTGGAGTAATAAAGGAAATGGCCCTCAACACTGGATACCTAAAATAACAACCGAGGACAAGTACTTTCCCAGAAAAGTCACAATCTCCAGTAATTGCCCCTCCAAGGTCTTCTCCACTATATTTAATAGCTCCTGCTGGATTGTTCTTCCCTTAGGTTTTTATGGTCACTTTTGGACAATTTTCATATTTCCTTTTTTGCTTTAGCTGAACCTGCAAGGCTGTAGCTCTGTTAGGTGTCTTGCTGGATGTTTCCTAACTCTGTTATTTGAAGAAGCAATCAAGCCATTGCCTACCTGCACGTTCCCTGTGATTTTTATGGTCTGCTGCCTGAGGAACTTCAGTGTGTATGTTCCCACTTCCCTGCCACTCCTGTTCATGGACCTTATCCTTTGTCTGGTCCATGTCAGCCTTTTCTCATCCTGCTGCTTTTCAAAATGAAGCTACTCAGAGCTGCATGCAGAATTCAGGATGTGGCAGCTCCTGGCTTCACATTGTGGCACCACGATGCTGTTGGTGGGCACAGAGGGGATGGAGGGCAGCGGGGAACAGGACAAAAATCCCAATTGTTTGTTTTTAAACTCATAACTGTGATACTCAGTTCCTGGATTCTGGCTGTTTGAGAAGTTAATGGGCGAGCAAGCAATGCCACTTGTAAACACCCACCCTTAAAACTGGTTTTACAGCCAGTCTTGCAGAACCCAGCTAGGCAGGACCGTGCATTGTCAGCAGAACAAAGCTGCTGTGAGAGCTAAATGAAAGGTCAAAGAATGTGGCTCCGTTCCTCTTTGGGAAATGCACAGTATCTAGTAAATGTTGTCAGCAGCTGGGGATGGGTGGTCCCTTGGGGATGGAAGCTGTGTGGAAATTCCCATGCCTTGGGCTGAGAAGGAGAAGAGAGAGGGACCTATTGCCTTGGTGTGGGCAAGAGGGAATGCAAGAGGGAAGTGTCTTTACTGACCTACAGCTGTGTGACACCGGTGGCTGGCTGAAATGAAAATAATCTCACAGGTGTTGGAGGTAAGGTGGAAAAAGGTCGCTGGTCCCAGGTGCTGTGCTGCTTGCATGTTCAGAACACAACCAGTAGAAATCCCACCACTCATTGGACCTCATGTGGGGAGAGATTTTCAGAGAGAGAGAGAGAAAATGTCCTGAGAGCTGCAAGACCCATGAAGATGGCAAGCAGGACTAAAGTTCTCAGTGGAGCTGTTTGTTTATTCTTATTTATTATCCTATTCCATCCTACATCTGGCAGAAACATCTGCCTGAGCCCCTCTTCTTGCAAGAGTTAAAAAATAAATCTTAATCTGTGTGTTTTCCATGCATTGCTTTAATTTGAACGAATGGCAGTATACATATTTCAATCATTTACATTTGATAGTAGGGCTTAAGTGCTTAGATGTTTAATCATCTCTGAAATATGTTTTTATTTCCTACATAATCTGTGTAGCAATCCTAAAAACTTCTTTGTTTTTCCCACTTTGTAGCCTGAAATAACCCATTTGTTTAAACCAGTGAGCATGTGCAATAAATGTCAGATAGAAATTGATTTTGTTCTACAAGGAGAGCTTACTACTTCCTGGAAAGATGTCCCTGAAAACTAATACTGGTATTTATCAAGGTGCTGGTATTTAGGGGTTTTAAGAGTATCTGAAAATTATACACCTACACAGAATTTGCAACCCCCCCGGCACATCTAATTAATTTTATGATAAATGTCAGCTTTTGAAAGCCACACTGAGATTTCTATCCACATCTTGAGTTATTTCAGCGCCTTAAAAACAGAACTGCAACATGCTTAGGTGATAGTTGCCTTCAAAGAAAAACAGCAATAGAGATGGCTAAAGCATGGGTGATTGAAGGCACTGTTATTTTGGGTTTTCCATTGTAAGTTCTGCAAGAGATGCGCTTCTGTACACACAACAGTAAGGAAACTACACTTACAGAAAGATATTGCTAACCCTTGCCTCCAGAAGAGCATGCAAAACTCCAAAACAAGTTGAAAAGGGTCTGGGAGAGAGCCCATAATCAAGGCTTTTTTCCCTTATTTGTTCTTCTACCTTCCATAGGATGAATCCAGTGAACACAAAACAAAAGGGGAAGACTTTGCAAATTCATTCCAAAATTTGCAATTATTTCAACATTCCTAAGACCAGTCCCCATTTTCTTTAATTTATACACATAAATATGAATAAATAATGTATAAAAATCGTTAATACCATTGGTGGTCAGCAGAGATCCGCCCATATGAATCTGGTGTTTCCAAGGGATCATGTAATGGTTTGAGTTGGAAAAGGCTTTAAAGCTTCTGTGGTTCCACCCCTCTGCCATGGCAGGGACACCTTCCACTGTCCCAGGCTGCTCCAAGCCCTGTCCAACCTGGCCTTGGGCACTGCCAGGGATCCAGGGGCAGCCCCAGCTGTGCCAAGGGCCTCAGCAATCCCATAGGGAACAATTTCCTCCTAATGCTCTAATATCCAATCTAAATCTACCCTCTCTCTGTGTGAAGCCATTCCCTGTGTCCTGTCCCTCCATCTCTTGTCCCCAGTCCCTCTCCAGCTCTCCTGGGGCCCCTTTAGGCCCTGCAAGGGGCTCTGAGGTTTCCCTGGATCCTTCTCCTCTCCAGGCTGGACACCCCCAGATCTCCCAGCCTGTTCCCCCAGCCCTCTGATCCCCTCTGTGCTCCTCTTCTGGACTTGCTTGCTGTTGTTATACAAACAGATCATTTTACACACATCAAAGCAATTTTTGGGTCTCTTCTTCCTTCCTATGTTGCTTTTTTTTCTGTTTTCTCACAACGGACATATACTTTCTTCAGAGGAAACAAAACAAAGCAAAGTGTAAAGCTCTTTGTCCCCTTGTGCAAACGTATCCTTTCAGGGACGTATCCTTTAAAATTGAACAGCTCTTTTATTTAGGGCTCAGGAAAAGCT
This sequence comes from Molothrus aeneus, assembly GCF_037042795.1. Taxonomy (NCBI): domain Eukaryota; kingdom Metazoa; phylum Chordata; class Aves; order Passeriformes; family Icteridae; genus Molothrus; species Molothrus aeneus. The sequence continues at coordinate 71,654,551 of NC_089680.1, forward strand.
TAATAATTTACTTTCTACGTGGTTCTCACACTGATCTGGCAAACTTACTTAGGACTTCAGTATTAATGACAACACTAATTTTTCAACTCAGACAGCACTTTCTGAGTTTTGCAAAGTCATTTATATTTGCTTGTGTATCTCAGCTGCCTTTCTCACATACCCCCTCTGCATACCATTTATTTGGCTACATCTTTGGGAATTGGTATTTTCCATCATGATTAAGTAGAAAGAAATAGTTGTCAAGTTTATGAGTTGCCTAATTTTCCAAGGTTACTGATAGAACTCGACCATTCTCACTTTTGCTCTCACTGCCTTGTAAACCTGGAGGAATGAAATCAATGAGAAAAACATTCCAATCCTAAGCCAAATATTGATTAAAAGGGTTTTTCCTCCCCCGAAATTATGTTCATAGCTGCATTGCTGTGGTTCAGACCTACTGCCAAAGTCTCTTTGTGCAATGCTTTCATTTGAGCTTTTCTTCCTTCAAGTGTTGAAATGAGTCATTAGCATGTCTGTATGTATGGGATGATCTCATTTCACACTGAACAAAGAGGAAAAAATTATTAAGAGTAGGGTACAATCAGAACAATTGTTTATTCTAAACAGAGAAAACCTCATATTTTGTGTTCAGCTGGTTGTGATCCTGAAATAAAATAGTGGTAGATCTGCAGAAATGCTCAGCTTGACATTTATATTGCTTATTAATTCTTTTAGAAGATATTTTCTAGATGTCCTACACAGGGACTATACAGACAGAGGGGTGGTTTTGCATGGTTTTGTTTTGTTGTTTTTTAACCATCTGACTTGACTAAACATTTAGCTTTACCTGCTGATATTTTTCCTCAATGAAGCAAATATTACACTGGTCTCTGCTGAGGAAGCAATCCCAGTCACAAACCTATGCATTATTATTTTTTTTTTTTAAATCACAGGAAAATCAGAATGAGCATTTTTTTTTTGGTTTAGGCAGGATGTTTCTTTTGTGTAGTTGCTCCGAAGGGATTTCAAAGGGTAAATGATGCTCCAAAGAGTTTTAGAGCACCAAATTCCTTGCAGGATCACATTTCCACATATATTATGCTGTGTACAAGGGATGCTGTCCAATAAGGAGTGTGATATGATGCTGCTTTGGAATCTTTGGACGGGTTCCCTGCTTCAGGATTTGGTAGCTAACCATATGAAACAACAACCACAGCATTTGTATGCAAGTAGGCAGTACAACCAACTTGGGCTCTGCTTTGCATCAGAAAACACTTACAATAAAGGGTATGAACACAAAAAAGCAACTGACTCAAAGCTCATTCAAGGCAGAGGGATTAGATTATGCTTAAGCTCTGTGCTTCATCAGGGCCCAGGCGATAAGTAGCAATAATCCATTCTAAAAATTTAAAATATTGCGCTTTGGGGTTTTTGTGGGGTTGCTGTACCAAACCCACACAGGCTGCTCTGGGCAGTTCCTCAGCTGTCCTCGTTTCTGCTGGGATGTCAGGGCTTTCAGAGCAGCTCCTCCCAGAGCTGAGTCCCAGCTCTCAGTGTCCCCTCCGTGGAGCCACATCTCTTGTGTCTGTCAAACAAGGACAGTAATGCTTGCTCGCTTCTAAAATACACAGGAATCTAAAAGTCTTGTTTGTGCTGTACATTTCACCTGCTTTGGGCCTCAGTTTTTCCAGACTCAAGGTGAAATCAGTGCAAGACCCATCAAATGAAGTTGTAGTTCACAGCCTTTTGTGACTTTCACCATTTGAGCATAACCTGATGCTGTTGGCTTTGAAAATGATGATTTTTCACTCCAGAAGGACTGACTCTGAAATAGCTCTTACTTTTCCTGTGAAAGTAAATTTGTTTTTTGAACATATTTTACTGTGAATTTACTAAATTTTACATGGCCACGGGGTATTTGTTCTTTGACTAACTGAAGTGACGCACGGCTTTATGTGAGATTATTGATCATGCTAATTATTATATTATTGTGTATGAATTCATATTTTCTGCCATAATCTTAGTTATGCCTTGTCAGAAAATTGATTTTCAAGCTCACTAATACTTTCACTTGTCTGGAAAGACCTAACTGAATCAACATAAGTATTTTACTTTAATAAAAGCAAAACATTCTATTTGGAATTCAAATTCCTTTGAAACCCGGTAAGAAAATCCAAAAGCAAATAGTTATTTTGAAATTATCAATAAAACATACATTTAAAATGTAAAAATGGCCCTTTGGGTAATTTTTAACATTTTCCAATATTTATTTTTACCAAAAAACAAAAGATCAAAAGAGCTCTGATTTGTTTAACAAAGAAGTTTCTGTCACAGCAGCTTTCTCTAGTGGAAAATCAATTACATCATTTTTCTACCAACCTTCAATTTGATCCTATACAGTCTCAGCAGCCTCCTGAAGTCCAGAGGGGGCCAATTGGATAGATCATCTCATGGCATGTGACGAAACTAAACTGTCACTTGAATGGGGTCCATTCAGTGTTTTAATATCTCATAATGTCCTTCTTCACACCACTGAATTTCTGTGTCCTAAAATGATACAGAGACTACCTAGATTTTCCTGTGTGATTAAATGAAATAAGTTATGGACCTTAAAAAGCTTGTAGGTCAGTAAAAAAGATTTAAATATGATCACAAGCAGGAGTTGGGAGACACAAATTCAGTCTCTCGGAGAGACTGTGGAGTCTGTGGGAGAGCCTAAATTAAATGTACAGCAGAAAGACTGCTGCTGTCACGAGGAAGGATTGCTCTCCTGGAGATAAAAGTTGTCCTTAGAGACTGCAGAGAATGAATGAGATTTCATGTTGTAATAAGTTTTATACTCAGCCATGAAAATGTAGAAACAACAATCAAAATTTTTCCCTGAGCCCACCAAAAAATTCTGTTGATTTGCAAGGAGTAACATCCCTCCCCTTTTTTCCTGCTGAAGAGCTGTGGTCAGGACCATACCTCTATCCATCCAGTGGGATTTAAATTACCTGAGGAAAAGAAGAAAAGTGCTCAGACAGCAGCTCTGAGTGATCCATCACATTTGTGAGGCTCTTGGTCAGCTCAGTGGCTCAGTTCTTCACCGGGGTCACACACAGCGTGGTTCTGGATATATTGACATTTCTCTTTCAAAAAACCTTCCCCCTCCCTGAGTATTACTCCCACCACGCTGTCTGAGCGAGGTAGAGCAGTAATTGGTATTTCCATTTCCTTCTTTTAGCCAGCTACAGACATGAGAGAAAGTAGAGATCTTGTGCTTTTTCATGCAGCATTGTAGTCTTCACATCCTTAGGGAATTTGCCCACTTGACTGGAATTATCACACCACAGTTTGCCTAGGCTGTCTTCTTTAGTGTCATAAACATTTACAAAGTGTTAATGAAGTGCATTCCAGGCAAATAAAAAGCATTGGGAATAAAATTGAGACAATACGTAAGAAATTTCCCGCGTTAGTTTATTGCTTAGCAATAATTTTGCCGTGAATTCAATAAGTAGGACAAACAAGGATAAATGCATAGTCTAATATTTCTTCCTTTAAGGCAGTTGCTTAGTAACTTTGAGCTCCAGAATTTCTGTTTGTTTTTCAGTGCTTTCCCTAATTAGTGTGGTGCCTGAATTTCTTCCAGTTTAACTGATACCATGTCTCCCTCACCCAAGGTTATTCACACCTTGCTAATTGCATGAATAAACTTATCATTAAGCCTCAGCATCCTGATTTGGCTTTGAAATTTGGCCATTTTCTACTTCTAAATGATACAATTAAGCAGAAGAACTTCTGTTTATTGCTGAATGCAGCATACAATAACTACTGAATATTTTGCTTCTGAGAGCTCTGTGGACATTATCTGTCTCGATACCACATTACAAACTGGGTACTTTCAGCTAAGAAACCTCCATTTCCCAGAAGTTTCAGTGAGATTTATCCTGACCTTATTACCATTTGGTACGTCTGATAAATATTTCTTACAGATTTTAGCAAGGAGAACAGCCCTGGACTCCAAATCTGCTACCAGCTGCTGCATCTTCTTTTCACTTTCCTCTGAAGTTCGTTCCAGCTGCTTTCCCTTCTAAAGCTACAGTGAAACCTGAGTAAAATGACAGCAGAGGGAAACAAAGTCTAATGTCTCTCCCTGACCAGTCTGAGATCTCTACAGACCTATTCTGGCAGGCTTTCCTTTAAAATAAACTTTAAAAAAAACAGGTCTGTTCCATTTCACTTGGCGTAAGTGAGAAATTTCCTTTTCCTCTTGTGACTTTGCTACTCATATTCCTAGAAAAGTTAAAAAAAAAAATCCCAACCCAGGTTAAAGAGCTGCAATTGAAGCTGACAAGTGTGGGTTCCTGCTGGGAAACTTAAGTTAAAACTTAGAGCAGCTGTGTCTGAAGAGTTCTAATTATCTTTTATCCTTAATTTTTATGTGAAGACAGATGATTATCACTGCTGCAAACAGCTGACAATTATGATGATACTGAGAGAGAGAGGAATTTGGAACAGATATTGAACCTTTAAAGTCTACCATAGAATGAGGTTGAATATTGGATAATTTATTGGCTTCTTAAACAATGAAAAAGATGAAGCTCTTCAAATCCAGTACCCAACTTTTTTTTTTTTCATACTCTTTTCCTAGAGGAAAGTTAAGGAACAAAAAAAAAAAGGGAAGCCCAGCAGGAAGGAAAGCACATGGAATACAGTCAGAAAAGGGTTCATAGAAGTCATGCATTCAAAAAAAATTCAGAAACAAAAAGTTTATGAAATAAATTAAGTTGTAAGTTGTAAAAGCATCATTGCCAGTGTTCTGATGTCTAGGTACCATACATGTGGGTGGAAGCCAGATTTTTAAAGGGGCTTAAACACCTAAACCAGTGAGGGTAACACAATTTTTTACCTGCCACCTTGACCCGAATCACTTTGAAGAATGGTCCCTATCATAGCAGGTTTTGTGAGTTCCTTTATTGGTTGGTGCTTGGGATTTCTACAGTTTTGACTTCCCTGCTTGTTCTAAAACAAGTTTGTTGCCTGGAAAAAAAAAAAAAAAAAAAAAGGCAAAGAAACCAGTTTTGACTCGGAGGCTCTTCAGAGCAGCCTCGCGTCTGAGCGCAAGAATGCTGTGGATCTAGTGGAACTAGTTAGTGCTGAAGTGTCCCATGAACCTGCCACATCAATGTGAGACCAGGGTTTGTTTTAGCCAGGACAGGGCTGGATAATCCACAGCAGTGCTGATATATTTGAACTAGTCACAGGTTTCGCACACCCAGGGCAGAAATGGAAATGCTTGGGGGAGCTTAAAACCAGAAAACCACAACAAGAAGAAAACGTCATACAGATTACTACCCAATTTTTGAAGTCACAGGCTACTACAATACTCACATGGAAATAAGGGAGAGTATCTTCAAGTCTCTACAGAAAGTACAGTTTCCCCTCAGTGTACCAGATATTTTACTCCTATATTTCTATATGCAATTACTTCTATCATTCAGTTATGGTAGACTTCACCATTTAACAATGTGGTTCACTAATGCTTTGGGTTTTTTTTTAATACCAACAGAAAAAACCTCCATATATCTACACTTTAAATTGTAAAAGAAACTCAAAAAAGACCCACCACTCGATAAATTGCTTGTCCAATTTACCTGTCTCTGTGAAATTTTCTTTCTAGCGTAATAGTTGAAGCAGAGCTTCAGATAAGAAATGCTGAACGTTTCACCACACAGGATGCAAGGCAACAAACCATAAATAAAGGTCAGTGCCATAAAATCTCTCCCTAGAAAGCTCCAGGCCCTGCCAGAAGGAACTGGCTTTCCCCAAGCTGCAAACCTGTGTCCTTCCCACCATATGCACTGAGACTTTTATAGTAAACATGTCAACATGCCACCTTCCCTATGTGGCAAACATTTCCTGTTTACGTGGAATCAAATTTGTGTAGCAATAAACTATTCTAGAAGCTTTCTTCTTTGTGTGCAATTTCCCCTCTTAGCAACAAGTGCAAAAGAAGGTTGCAGCAATACCACGTTTCAGTACAGTCGCAGCGTCAAATACATGTTTTATTTCACCTGTGCAATTCAGCATTCTTTGGGGCTAGGGGGAAAAAACAAAAGGTCAATAGACACTTTATTTTATTTTGAAATCTGTGATAAGTTTTGTTAGAAGGCAAGGAACCCTCAGGTGGTGTTTTACATTGGAAATGTACTCAATGTTCCTATTGTTCAACGCTGCTGGGTGAGAACCTGATGGCTTCAGCCTGCTCGTGAATCAGACAATCAATGGAATCAATACAAAATGCACCTTCATGCAGCATGGCCTGGCAAACCACCTTGTTATTCAGCAGCACCAACTCACCTGAGCCTGTCCAGGTCAAGGCATTTTCCCAAAGTTATGGGGGAGCAGAGAGGGAGTCACAACTGGAGGCTGCTGGGATCTTGTGAATGGAGCTGTCATAGGAAAAGAGTTAATTTATGTTATGCCTCACTTCAGAGGGGGTTTTTGGAGATCATCTGGTCCACCCCCACCAGCATGGGCAGGGGTGTTTTTCACCAGGTCATGGGAAGCCACTCCATCCTGACACTGAGCACATCCAATGATGGAGCATCCATTCCACGGCTTCCCTGGAATCTTGTCCTGGGGTCTCACCACCCTCATCACACAAAATGTGTTCCTCACACCCAGTCTAAATCTCTCAGCTTAAAACTGTGCCACTTTCCCTGTCACTACAGCCCTGCCAAAAAAGTCTTTCTCCATCTTCCTTGGTGTGTTAAAGCTGGGTTTTTTTTTTTTTTACAGCCTTTGATCCCTTTCCCCCTCTTTTAAGGCAAATTAGAGAATTACTGCTCCACTATATTGTTATTTGCATTATTGGAGCACCTGGGAGTTCCAAGATAAAAAAAAAAAACCCAGTTTTTCATTGAAGATATCAGAATGCAAACATGAGGATAAAGAACAGGTTGGAGTTCAAATTAAGGGGCAATGCAAGGAATTCTCTTTCTGGCACAGCTACACAGTGCTTGGGAAGCAAAGCAGTGTGTGACAAACTCCTGCAAGTCTGCTGGCGATGATAAAGCAATATGTGGTGTTTCATTTAGGTTGCCAGCAGTGTTAAATGAGTGTTTGACCCCCATCACAGCTTGATCAGCACACAGAGGTCATTGGCACCTCCTCTAGCTTAATTCATGGCTAACCTCAGCAGTCCCTCCAGACCAGATTTAATAAACACTTAAAATGTTTAATATATTAAATGAATTTTAAAATGAATTTAAAATTTAATAAACACTTTAAAAATGCCATTGCTGTAGGCAACTCTGAAGTAAATTACTGGCAGACACACTCTGCCTTTGAAAAAAAAAAAAGACTTATCTTTAGAGGTCTAGTATTCTTGCTGGCTCCTTTTAATAAAATTATTAATTCCTGTAGTGCAAAATTTTTTGTTCTTAAAGGCATCATTTTTTTTTTCTTACCACACTGTGAAGCCTTTAATTGGCTGGCATTTGGATATATGGGTAACTCACCAAACCCCACTGACATTCTGATCTGAATTCTTAATACATCAATTTTGTTTATTTGTGAAAGCAAAAAATTGCAGTGCCTCAGAAGGCCTCAGTCTGAATAGATCCATATAGAACTTCCTACAGGAAAAAAGAATAATTGAACATGCGTTAAGATTTTTTTCCTCTTTCAATTTTTAAAATCTTCAGTGGGTAAGGGAAAGTTGCATGCTATGAATTGCTGTTCATATTTCAAGGATTTTTAATATTGGCCACATTTCATGATTTCACTTTATTGTAGGATATTGCAGAACAAAATTGAAGAATTACAGTGCATTAACGTAGCAACTATTAACCACACAAATAAAAAAAAAACCCGAGATAATGCCAAGCTACAAATTTCTAGTATATTTAGTGCCTTTCTAGTATTTTTTAGATATTTCAGATCAGCTGAAATGGCTGCACACAACAGAAGAGCTCCCAACCAGCTCTAAACTCGCAACGTCTCTCCTCTGAGTAGCAACAGATCCTGTCCCTACAAAACCAAATATTCCCCTGAGCTCAGCAGGTGAGATTTGAATCCAGGTGCATCCCATGAGCCCTAAAAAAGCTGTGTCTTCTACAACTGATAATTTAAAAGAAAACATACATGACAAATTGAACAGCTATTTCTATCATTTGATAGAAATGTTCCTTTGATTTTCCTCTCATCTTGATAAATGAAAACAGAACATTTCAATTTGTTTTCTATTTCTTCTTCTTCAGCAAAGTGCTGAACCATTTTATTGTCTGCACTAAGGAAAACAACAGAAAATATTTATGTAAAATTATTTATCTCACATCTCTCTGTTTCATGAAAATATTCCATTGAATGGCTTAGGATGGTGTTATATTGATCCACAAATCATCCAATACTTTTTCATGAAAGTTTGAGGCTGCAAATGAGAGGCCATTAATTTCCTATGGTAAAGATAATAAATTGGTTGATCAGTTGCAATGCATTTGATAAATGCAATGCATTTGGTAAAAGCTTGAAAATAAAATAATAGCTGTGTCTCCTAGAAATTAACTTGTGGTCTACAAAAGTCAGTGACATCAGGGAGTCCTAAAAAATGTAAGAACCCTGATTATCTTTCATTCATCTAAACAACAACAACAAACAACCAAAAAAAACCCCAAAACACACCCACCAAAAATACCACCAAAAAAACCCCCAAAAAACCCAAAAAAACCCCAACCAAACAAAAAAACCAACCACCTCTCCCCCAAAAAAGTTTATTCTTCTAAAATAAAAGAGAGTAAACCTGACACTGTAAAGCTCCCCAGTCTTCTGGTTTTTTGACATAAATACTTTCTTTTTTAACCCCAAATATACCTAGGACAAAATTATGGTAGAAGAAATTATTAATGAACAAGGAAAAAGGCATGAAAGCCACCCAGCCATTACGGAGGGGGTGCTGCATTTCCTGGGCAATCCCAATATGTGAATTCATGGAGATGAGAGAGCAGGAGGAGGAGCCTGATGGAAAAAAAATACAATGTTAGAAATCAGAGCATCACTGTCCCCTCACCAGATAAATTCTGTTCTGCCAGGTCATGGTTTTGTTTTTTCTCTCTCTATTCCTTGGTAACTAAAAAAAAAAACAAAACCAAACCAAACAAAAAACAAAACAAAAAACAACACCAAAAAACCCCCCTAATACCAAACCAAACCAAACAAACAAAAAAACCCCTAATAACCCTCAAAAACCCCCCAAATATACCATCAAAACCCCAAAAAACAAACAAAAAACCAACCAAAAAAACCCTCCCAAAACCCAAAAACAAACAAAAAACCAAACCATGTTCCAAAATGAGCTGTCAGAGGAACTGTTGTTGTAATGTGTAGCCTAAATCACAGCTCCTTTGGCCACCCAGGGATTAACTTTTCAGACAGAAAATAAAGAACTTCCCAACTTTGTCCTGTGTAACTCCATTTTGCCTTCCAAAAAGAAACTCCTGCTCTCTGAATCACCCCCCTCTCTGAGCCTGCTTCCTCAGTGGAAGCTGCAGGCAAAGTTCAGTTTGGGGTGCATGTTACCACTACAAGGCTGTGGAATTCATAGATTTTTTCATAGTGGATTTTAAAAAAAGGTGTGGCAATTTTATCCTTGCAGCTGCATTCCCGTGTTAGCGCCTTTTCAGGTCCTTGCACACCTACAAAGGGATCTTAAACTGATTTTGTGCTCCCTGCAGCCCCTCAGCCTCACGGAGACATAAGCAGTAGTTTTGAAGCCCGGTCTTTCAGGAACAAGAAATTAAATGATTCCTGAATTGGACAGGATTTTGTGGTAGCAGGTTATCCAGCTTAAAACAGGAACACCCTAAAATCATATGGGAGCTCCTCTGACTTTCAAAACACACATTTTTCCATCACCCATAGCTGAGAAAAATCCACTCTGCGGCTCCTGCTCAAAGATGTTTCCATCCGCACCTGCAGATGTGCAACTGCAGAAAGACAATTCCTGTTTAAAGTCCTTAGGGATCCTTGGCTCTACAAGAAGTTGGCTTTCCTGTTATTTTAACGTTGTCTACATAAAAGTGGTGGGGTTTTTTTTGGTTTTTTTTTTCACTACTCAGCATGCTAAGTCCCATATCCTGTTTCCCAGGCCTGATTCTGGAAGGGCTGTGGGGGCTTTGAAGTGTTTACTGCTGCCTGGATTTGGATGCTGTGAACAAAAAAAAAAAACCCAAAACCTCACGTTCTTTACCAAATTTCCCCCAGTGAAACAAACCCAAGGAGGTGGTTTTTTTCCACACCAGGGGTTTCACAGCATGCTCTGGGTAATGCATGAGTGGTGGTCATGCACCTGGAAAGCCCTGAGAGTGCACAAGTGACACACAATTCATCCACGGGGGGTGCCTGCACAGAGTGCTTTTACACTTATTAACTATAAGAACATTATTTAAGGCCACATACCTGCATTTGGAACCTGCCACCACTTGCCAAGGTGTAATTGATCTGCAGGTGACAGATTGTTCCACCCTGGCACAGCACAGGGGAAAACAATTTTGAGTTACTTATTCACCCCACCTGTCATTCCTCCTCTTGCCTTTGGCACGGCAGTAAATTAATTTCTCAAAATTTCTTGTAAAAGAAGGAAAAAAAAAACCACCCAACTCAAACCACAACCCAGAAAACATCCCACCCAAAGAAACCCATCCAAATCCCTAAATGCCCCTGCGTGGCATTAAATTCTCATTTTTCCTGATTTTCCTGGCTCTTTGTGTGTGTAATGATTAGCATGGGGTAGGGGGAAAGGGGGTAGCTTTCAACTTGTAGTAAAACCCATTGCAAATCCAGAATTCAGTGTCAGAAATCCAGAAATCCAGCCAGAAATCCGCCCCAAAAGCTGTGGAAATGTGTGGTTGATCAGACAATGCTGCAACAGGTAAACTGCCAGAGGGGATAGCTCAGCTCTGGAGGGCTCTGCCCTCCAACCACCAAGAAATGCACTTGCAATGGAAAGAGTTTTTTGACATCACAGTATTCTACAGCTTGGTGTAGAGCTGGAGCTGTAAAAATGCCAGCAAACTCATTTTCTGGGGTGGGTAAGTACTTAGCAGGCTACAATTGCTCCCATCCAGAAGGAAGACTTGTGCAAAGTGGATAAATGCTGACCTGAAAATATAAATATAGTCCAAACAGTAGAAGAAATGTGTCTATGGTTATCCCACATGTGTACATGAATACTTGCTTAATTTGCAAATGTAGCTGTAATGACTGCATGTGCAAATGAAACCACAGCTTGAGCAAATTACACAATGTCTTGCTAGAGGCACGTAAAAGAAAACTCATCAGAGTATTACTAATTGGTCCGTGTAACACACACATGAAATGCAAATGCAGTCCTGAAAACCTGCTGGAACGAGAGCATAGCAGGGTACTCAAGGGCCACTTTTTATTTCTGGGCTTTATTTTCAGTGAACAAAAACAAACAAACAAACAAACAAACAAACAAACAAAAAAAACAAAAACCAAAAAAACTTGAGTTCTTCACCAAAATTTCCCCCAATGAAACAAACCCAAGGAGTTTTTTTTTCACACCGGGGATTTCACAGCATGCTTTGGGTAATGCTGTGAAATTATTTTCAGGAATTTGGGACTTCCTCAGAGACAGACAGGTAAGCAATGCAGTGCTTTGGAGAGAAGTGTTTAACCCAAGACATTGTCATTGCTGGAAAACAAAATATAATATTTAAAATACCAGTCTTTTTAAAAACTTTGCTGCTTCTTTTAGCCAGAGCATAAAATTATCTGCCTGCAGGATGTGCAGAATTGCAGTGGAACATGTTCCATGGGAAACAGCACATTATTTTTCTGAAGGTCTCAGAATTTTGGGGTTTACATCAGTATGATTTAGTCTCAGAAAAAAATGAAGGTTTTTCAAGGACTGTGGTTGTACCATCCTACCAAGACTTGGAATGCTGTGACTTGGAGAGCTATCGCTGAAATATTATTCTGGGAACAGTAAAAATACATTTAAAGCTTTATTTTAGTAACTCTGTTAGACAACTTAGAGGTGGAAGCAGAATTTTTCATAGGATTCTTTTTTTTTTGCCACATGGCCATTCGCTGGTACCTGTTTTACAGCAGGTTTTGCTGTTCTGAACAGGATGGGTTTCAAAGAGATTTACTTGGAGAATAAACAACTTCCTCGTGGGAATCCTGATGGCACAACCTGCCCCCTAGGGATTATTTTAGCTTGCTTCTGAGGTAGGTGAGCTACACCTCGATGTTCGTGTTCATGGTTTCAAATTCAAATTTCTCTAATTGCTTTGTAGGCTTCACAGTGCTTGGAATTGAAATCTTACTATTATTTATTTATGTTATTTTTGTGCTTGGCTAACCCACCTCCCTGTTTTGGTGTGATCCACCATGCAGGTGACAACAACCCTAAAAAAAAACCTGCTGAGGACCCCCTCAGAACCACATCTGATGGGTTTTTTTTTCACGGCTCCAAGCCCTCAATTTGAATAACAGCAGCACAGCCTGGCTCTCCCCATCCCATCCCATCCCATCCCATCCCATCCCATCCCATCCCATCCCATCCCATCCCATCCCATCCCATCCCATCCCATCCCATCCCATCCCATCCCATCCCAACCTTGCACTGCCTCCGTCTGACAGGAATCCTCTCTGTCTGCTTTGGGAATCCAGGCCTTTGTTTTAGGTGGGGTCCTGCCATTTAGCTGTGGGGAAAAAAAAAAAAAAAGTCATTAAAATTTTATTCAGGCCAGTCCAAAACTGTTCCAAGCAGTTTCTTCTGCCCAAAAAAATACAGAGGCAGCTTTCTGAGGGAGAGTGAAGACAAAAGGCAATGGCATTCCTGAAGGCCATCTGGGAGTTTGTGGAAAAGTTTGAAAAAGCTAAACTGTTCTTGTACAGCTCTGCTTAGGACATTTCCCCTGTTTTTCTTTCCTTATTGTACATCTTTGAGGATATTTACTTGAGGACGGAGTCTTTGTTTAAGCATTCATCTTTCTTTTTTAACTTATTAAGCGTCTGAAATCCTAATCCTCTGCTTGTGACATCCCAGCAGGACTGCTGTGGAAATTCTTACACTGCCAAAGCTCAGAGGACTGTGACACCAGGTAGAGAATAAACAGGAGAGGCGGATGAACTGTTAGGAAATAAGGACCCCTTTTTTATCTAAATATTTTCGTTAATAAAGAACAAGGGAAGGGAAGGGAAGGGAAGGGAAGGGAAGTACATGATATGTTTCTGAGGCCCAGCTACTCTTTTAACCAGGAGTTCAGGAGGATAAAGTGTGAAAGGGCCCCGTCACTCACAAGAGAAAGGCTTTATTATATTGTACAATTTTTTTTTTTTAATCTAAACCCTTGGCTCCTGCGATTTATTTACATACCTCGATATTATTTTCTTTGAGGTCCTCAGGCACCAGTGTCAGGAACGGTCACAGACAAGATTTGCTGTGCTTGGGTTGCCAGGTGACCTCCAGAAACCTCTGTCAAGGACGAAGGTATTGTCACATGCCTTCAGAAACAGAGCTCTCAAACCCAAAGTTTTAACAAAAATCACAATCTTTACGCTCCTGCAATAACCTTCATGTGCCAGGCTTCTCTTTCCTAACTGTAAACACACAGCAGATGAAAATTCACTTTTTAATCTGGCATTTAGCCCCAGAGAATGGGGGCTTTAGTGAAAACACTGGATGTAAAGTGTAAATGGGCAGGTTCTAATCCCTCAGAAGCTGTATGATAGTGGGTGTACCAGGCTCCCACTGCATATTCATCCTTTTGATAGAAAAGTCACCAAAAAGGAAAACTGCCTGGGCTGACAGCCATCAAGAGTGGTGTGAAACGAGTATATGCAATGACAAAAATGTAAAAATATATCATTTAATGTAGTTAAAGGTCTGACTGGGAATGGCAGAGAGTTCCAAACCAGATTCCCAACCCCAAATCCAGCAGAGAGGCAGAAAGAAGGAAGAGAGAAAAGAAGCACATGGACAGTACTTTTATTTTAAAAGCAGGAGTGTGAGGTAAATGACACAGGAGATTGTTAAACACTTTTGCTAGTGCTGTCCAAAGAGTGTGAAAGAGAAAAAAGATGGTGGGAGGGACATATATGTCCAAGGCGTAGATTCCATGGCCAGGCATCAAACATTATTAATCATCCAGTGGATGCAGCTGGGGAGGAATGCATGGCAGATTTCACAGAGAAGGAGAGCAGCTGCCCTGCAAGAGATATCTTCTCAAGAAGAGATCTTTATCACTGTCTGTGGTCCAGACAGAGCAGTAAAGAAATTTGAGGGTTTACTCACTATTGCTCATGAAGCAAAGGTTGGAAATTCAGATAAAAATCGGTTGCACACCAGACTGTGGGATAGGAGAAAACGTTCTAGAAGAAAATACGAAGGAGAAAAAAAAAAAAGAAAAAAAAGAAAAACAAAGCAAATGTTCAAAACAGAAGCCTTGGTTTAATTCCTTGTCATGCTGTGGTACATTCCAATGGAATCACTGCCCTACACCTTGGAAATTGACCATATCGTGCTCATCAGAAGGAAGCAGTGATGAAACTCTCTAAAATGCTGAAGAAGGCAATAATGTTCCAAACACAAATGCCCAGATGTAATCTAGATCTGCGCTAGTGACTGAGCTTCCCCCACTCTGCTTCTCTCCATCTTCTCAGGTGTGAGTGCGAGTGTGGGGAATACAACTGCGAAGTTTGCTTGAGTCAGCTCGATTTGTGAACCACAAATCCGTCTGATGGGGAAAGCAGGGGCACAGCAGAACTAATCAGGAATGAGCAATCTGTGGCAGCCAGACCTCCCAGGCCAGACCTGCTGCCTGCCTGGAGCTCCCTGCAGGCTCTGTCATGCCTGGGTGCCAGTCCGTGCTCAACTCTGTGCCGGAGGAAAGGAGACAAAATCCCCTTTACTCAGCCACAGAATGGCTGGTCAACACTTACTTCCAACTCAGAACTCAAATGGCCCCCAGTCCTTGTGGAAGCCCCCAAAGCAGGAGATTTAAGGAGCATAACTCACAACTTTACGTCCCCTTCCCCAAAATGAGGTGTGAGAAGTGCAGAAGTCATATGTGGGTGTTCCAGCCAGGCACATTTGTGTACACAGATTAAAGATTTAACATTACTGTGATGTCATGGCTAAGTCCTAGCCACAGGAGCATAGGATATGTCTTGTATGCATTCCCTGCTGGTGTTCTGCCTTGAAAAGTCTCCAAAAGAAGCCCCCAAACCAGGCTTGGGGTTGCTGTCTCCATTATTTCTCTTTAACCTGTCTCACAAAGGCTTGGTTTCTGAATGTAAGGTTTGTTAGTTGCCTCTCCAGTGCCCTTCACCTGCCCCTGTTTGACCCTTGGGAGGACAGGTAAAGATATCTCTTCTCAAACAGGCTAATCTATGGAACAGAGATTGGAATGTTCTCTCAAAGGTGTGGGACTGACATTTGCACCGATGACTGCAGAATGCACAGGATTCGTGAGACCAAATGGACCAAAATGAAGAAACTTTCACACATTCTCCCCAGTCTGCCTTTGCTTAGCAGTGCTGCTGGAAATAAAATGCGATAATATTACCTGTGAGATGATGAGGTGGGAGCAGGACAGGGCTTGCCTCTCTGCTTCCCCATTTCTCTGCAGTGAAAATCTCCAGTTTGGGCTGGAAAACTCCAAAGCAGGCTTTTTCAGTGTTCCACACAGCGTTTTTAGCTCGGAGGCTGAACTTTCCCACCTCTTTCCCTGAAGAGAGCGTGGGTTTCATCTGTGAATCCTCACTTTGGCTTTTCCTCTTGGGGAAAAGGTTCTGGTGGTCTCCAGGCTGTGGAGTCCGGTTAGGAAGCCCCGCCAGCAGGAAGATCAAGATGATTATTGAAGGTGAAACTCAGGCACTTGCCAGGAGCTTTCCTCCGTGAACTTCTGCAGTTTGACACTGGAATGTTTTCATGGGCAGCAGGATTTTTAAAACAAAAAAAAAAAAAAAAAAAATCAGAAATCCCTTTTCCACCGAGAAACCGCGGAAAATTCGTGGCAGATTTTTCATCCAGTCATAATAGGAGAGAACATATTACTGGTGAAAAGCACTCAGTACGTGCAAGTATCAGCCCAATTAAATGAGAATGTCACTTTTGAAAGACACAACAGATGTGAAGCTGCGGTGCTGAAGACAAGGGTGTTATTCTCTGGTTTTGGCTAGGAAAGTCCTAGAGTGTTATTTTTACTAGAAATATAGCACAGGGGGTTCAGTCTCAGCAAGGGTTTAGGAGGAGAGGGGAGAACATAAGGTATTTGCCCAGAATATGTGTTCTGAACATCAGGAATAGTTAAAATTATTTTCATGGATATCCACGGATGAAGCCTTAAGCCCCATCACTTCTTAGATGCACTTAGACGTGGGGGAAGAATATTGTAATTAGTGATCAAATAATAAATAGTAAATAAATAGTAAATAGTAAATGGTAAATAAATAATAAATAAATAGTAAATAGTAATCAAATAATGTAATGTTCAGTAGGGTGGAGAATCATCCTAGTAACTGATTTTAGTCTTTTAAGGGTTTGCTCTCTCCCAATGAAAACCTTTGATTTCAGTATAACATACTGATCAATAGCAGTCTTCTTCATCTATTCCTGTGTCTTTAAAAGTAAAAATCTAATCTCATTTTCCCCAGAGCTCAGATGTTTCGTCATTTCTTCAGAACCAAGGAATAAATTGTGGGGATGTTGGTTCAGTTGTCCTCCCACTGCTGTTCAAAACCACAGCAAACAAAAGGCCTGTGAATTCTGGTGTAAAGTTACACCAAGAGTGTTCAGCCATGAATTGCTCTCACACTGCACTAGTGGAAGACTTTAACCAGACCAAACTTGTTCAAATAAAGCAGTGCTGACTGGGGAAGAAAGCAGCAATGAAGGAAGACAAGCAGATTTTAATTTTTTTAATTTGCCTTTTTTTTTTTTTTTTAATTTATTTATAGCATGTGCTATTTGATTTAATTCTGCACCTGGCGCAGAAGAAAGAAAGAAGAAAATAACACCCTACAGGAGTAAAAAAATACCGTGTAATAAACAGACAAACAAATTGATCAAAATCATCTGTAACTTCTGTTAATAAAACCCTGCAAAGTATTGCTTAATGCCAGATTATTTTGAAGCTAAATGAAAGACTGTTCACAGCTGCATATACTTCATCTCATAAATGCAGATTAAAGCAGATTTGAAAACGTTGTTATGAATTATGCATTATTTTTAAAGAATAAAGTGAATAATGTAGTCAGCCTGTAGGAACCTGGAATAGGGAAATTTTCAATTGGTAACACCCCTCTCTAAAAGAAATTACTGTGGTGCTCTAAGCATTTTATCTTGCTCTTCCCATTCACACTTAGTAAATATTTGTCATCCACGAAACTCAAAAATTATTTATCTTCACTGCAGAAAAAGTTATTTTCCTGCTTAGAATAAGCCAGGTTTTATTTAAATAAAGACAATTGGATTAGGCCTTGCATATATGTTCGTTTAATTTTAAAATAGACATGATCTATATAATTTACATACAAAATACAACATAATAATTGCACACTTGTGTGACTGTGTGCTTTCCAGAGAACCATGGAGTGGTTTGGGCTGGGAAACACCTCTGGATTCATCGAGTGCAGCACTGCCACATCCACCACCAAAACACATCCCCAGGTCCCAGATCTGCACCTTTTTGGAGCACTCCCAGGAAATGGTGACTCAAACACTCCCCTGGGCAGCCTGTTCCCATTTTCAGTGAATGTGTGTTTATATATTTTCAGTGAATATATGCTTATATATATACATCCCTGTGTGTTTAGGTACACTCACCCGTGCATGTTTACATGAAACGTACACATAATCCATACAGTGGCTGGCAAACCTAGGGTAAGAATTAGCCCTTGAGAGGATCTCCTGCCATCTCATTCACACAATAAAACAGTTCAGCTGATGTGAACGGTCGTTCCTGATGTAAAATTCTGTTCAGAAATAGATCCCACTGCTTTTAAGATGAAAATCTGCGGGCCTGCAATCCAGGGAATGGAGCAGAAATCTCTGTGGCAAGGGCAGCTGTGCCACACAGTGCTCCAGACATCTGAAAAAGCAACAGTTACACAGATTTTGCTCCAAAACAAGGTATTCCTTTCCTCTTGCAACCATTTCTTTTTGAAAAAAATACCTCCTGAGGTAACTTCACTAAGATTCTGCACCAACATCCAACACACCCCACGCGCTGCTGTGGTTTAGGGGACGAAGAAAAATAAATCCAGTTTGTCTCTGATGCCTCTGTGTGTCAGTAGTGATGTCCTCAGACCTTTCCTGTGAACTCTGAAATGGATGGTTCATTGCATAACTTGCCAGAGAATACAATAATTGCATACTTTTGTTCAATTATTGTCTGGAGCTTGCGCATCCAACACGCCAAGGAGAGAGGCTCACTGTCTGGGTACCTAAAAGGGCCAAGTCCTGGAGCAGGAAGAAAAGACACCTTTTCTAGACCTCTGTGAAGGACATTTAATCTTATCACCCCTTCCTTTCCAAGATAAAGGGGTTTTCATGTACACAGAGGTGGTGCTGAGTGGCGTGACACAGCCCAGCCGTGTGTCACGCAGCATCTGCGGCTCTCAGGGCCAAATTTGATGAGTTTTGGGAGGATAAAATGTCATAAATTCAGGAGGGGGGACTTGGTGGAGGTTGGAGTCCAGCAGGGCGTGTCAATGTGAACAAATGAAACATGAACAGTGTTTGAACAAGTGGAAAATAAATTGTTGAGTACATTGGGGTTTATTTTTTTCAGATCTCTCTGCTTCTTCTTCCACCCTTTATTTATTTTCTTTTTAAATGTATTTAATTTTTTACCCTTTACATGCCAATGCTTCAATGCATACTTATTTCTGGGGAATAATGAATAAAGACTTTAGGATATGACTCTTCAAAATAAAGTAATCCTTTTATTCAAATACAAAAAAAAAAAAAAAACAGAATCAGAAATCACTGGTTAATAGCTATCACATCAGATAATGTTTTTTTCATGTATACAAAGAAAAATCTTTCCCTTAAATTTTATGAGTTTAATTTTAAGTACGAACCTTTGGGGTTTTATTTCAGCCTTCTCTTCCATTCTGAAACAAACCATGTGTTATTTAATGACCTCAGTAATAATTCTTCAGTCAGTGGACCCTAGACCTTCATCCTCAACAACTCAGAAGGTAAAAAAATTCTACAGTCATGATCATCTTTTGTAATTGAGCTCTCCTTGAACTCTCATGCAACCAATACGAGAATTTGCCTGTGATAGCCAAATTTATTTTAGCTGTTTTGACCAGTGCAGGTCTTGTTGTTCTCCTAATGTTGCTCTCCTGAAAACTCTAGAGAAACATTTATTAAAAAAATGCAATGTAGTGATTTGAAACTTTGAAATAATAATAATAATAATAATAATAATAATAATAATAATAATAATAATAATAATAATAATAATAATAATAATAATAACAATAATGCTATCACCCTTCTCAATGGCATCATTTTAGCAACATCTGCAGTGCTGTTTGGACACTTTCAACCATCACAGGGAAGAATATAATCCCTGGCTGTTGTAAGAGCATTTGTGTTTGTTTACTGTCATCTGCTGCCATCTGATTTTTTTTAAATTCACTTATAAAAAGCAGTTCCCAGGAGTGCTTGGACAAACAGTCATTAATTTCTTCTGCTTTGTGAACTTTTTACCCGTCAGTATTTTTGCTTGATAAGACTGTTATTTTTCCTCAAGTTCAGTCTTGAGCAGGATACCTCAAGGATCCTCAGTACCCACAAGTTCACTCAGGAGGTCCAGGCAACAGGAATTTTCTGAGAACTTGCCAACTCTTCATTTTGACAGCAGCAAGAATTATTTCTTTACCACGTTCAGGTTATTTTTAAGCCTTGCCTGGCCTGGTTCAAGGCCAGGACTTGGAGAAACCAAAGTCTGGTGGAAGGTCTTGGACAGGATGGGATTTTTCAGGTCCCTTCTCACCCAAACCATTCCACGTCTCTGTGATTTTTGACCAACTAACTAAACGTAGAATTCAACAGAAAAATGTTTCTCTTGATAAAACTCTTTTTTCCCTGTTGATGCAAAGGTTGTCCCCGTGCCACCTCCCCACCCCAGGCTCCTCCCTGCTCCAGAAATTTCCCACTGGCTGCCTCCAGGGACAAGGTGTTCAGAACTCAGGATTTGAAGAACTTCTAAAGGTCAAGGCAGCCTTAAAAAAAAAATGCAACGCAGGACTCCTGGAGCAAATGTTCATGAAATAGCTATTTAAGCCCTTTACTCAGTGCCAGGAGGAAGTTTGCTTTTTTTTTTTTTTTTTTTCCCTTTCTCAGAGGTTGTGACCGTGTTCACAGGGGTGCCAGGGTGAGGGAAGAGACGAGGATCTGACTCCATGTTTCAGGAGGATTGATTTATTATTTTATGATATATATTATATTAAAACTATACTAAAAGACTAGAAGAAAGGATTTCATCAGAGGGCTAGCAAGGAATAGAATCTGAAAGAATGATAACAAAGGTTTGGGCTGTGATTGGCCATTAATTAGAAACAACCACACGAGAGCAATCCCAGATGCACCTGTTGCATCCCACAGCAGCAGATAATCATTGTTCACATTTTGTTCCTGAGGCCTCTCAGCTTCTCAGGAGGAAAAATCCTAAGGAAAGGATTTTCCATAAAAGATGTCTGCGACAAGAGGTGAATGTTTTCTGTCAAAAATGAACTTGCCACCTTCTTTCCCCAAATGTTCCTAAAGTAAAGGAACCAGAGCCCCTGCTTTAGGAAATTGCCAATATTAAAGAAAACGTTGAAGCATCTGTTAAAATGCCACTAAAAAAAGTGGAAAATAGAGACATGTCTCAATAAGTCACACCCACAGTGATTTTCAACCCTGCCATGCCCCTTTCCCGGGGCTCTTCTTTGTTCAAAAACTAATTAATATATGCCAGACCTAAATGCCCCCAGGGCCTCTTTGCCCCAGGCCTGCTCAAATCCCTCCAGCTTTCCTCTTCTCACCTCTTTGCTTATCTCTCTCTTGAATTTGGGTTGGGTGAGGCATCATCAGTCTTTGTCACAAAGGAAAACACATTTAATCCTTTCCCACCTGACCAAAGTCTCAAAATTGGTTCAGCTAATCAGGGCCAGATTTTGCTGGCTCAAAATAAATCCCGATTGCCAGATATGAACAGAAGATTTATAATATTGGTAATATGACCACTGTCTTTTAGTATTTGCACTTGGCAGCTCCATTTAAGCTGTTCCTGAATCCTACAGTGAGTCTAGGACTTGGGATATAGGATTTCTGAGCCCATATTTTTCAATTACCATCCTCAAAAGTTCAAAGCTGACACTGCTTATTCAAGTGATGCTGTGATTCTTTTTTAGCCCATTTCCCTACCAAAACAAGGTTGAGACCTCTGTAGTTAGATGCCTGTTTTATTAAAAAAAACCCATGCAATTCACAATTATTTGTCTATTTTACTGCTGAGATATTGAGATTTAGACAGAAAATTCCCTAAGTTTACTTAGATCATAATTTCTCTCAAAATCTCCTTCTTTATTTTATTACAAAAACCTTTCTCCCCCTTTTTTTATGGAATAAAGGAAAAAAAATTGCCCTGTCTGTATCTAGCAATCTTATAGGGTTCTAAGAATAATTTTTCTTGGCATTTATCAGGCACCAAAGGTAAATATACATGATTCTATCAGCTTTACCATTATTATCTGTTATGGTTACCACAGGCCAAGAACCACATTGTTGTGGTTCAACTTCACCTACTTCAGTTACAACCTCATTTACCTCAGAAGCACGAGGTAAATGCACCTGTCTGTCTATCCTTTCTTCTAAGTGGGAAGATAGCCAGACACCTAAATTACATCAAAATCTCCACAGTTCTTCCATTAAAAAAAAAAAATCAATTTTCACATGTGACTTCTAGATATAAAATGTCTGAGCAGAAAAAAAATTGTGATTACTTACTTAGGTGTCAGACAGAACTGAGGATTTGTATCAATTTTTTCTTGTGCCAATTTTGCAAGGACATTATCTAATTTCTCCTTTCTTCCCAACAGAATTACCTTGCAATAATTTGTGAAATTCAATAAATGATAGAGCTAATAAAATCATGCTGCTTTCTTCTTCTTCTGTGAAAAAGAACAGTTTCAGATGTTGGTGTGATCTACCTATTATATTGATTGGAATATTTTCAAAATTGGAATTGAATTTAAAAAAGAATAGCAGATCTTTTGAAATGAAAGCCAGCCTGAAGAAGGCTCTATCCAACAGGCAGAGCATTAATTTAAAGCTCAAAGAAGAAGAAGGTAACCTATTATTTTTTGACAAAATGGGAACAGACATGAAAAAATTTCTTTCCTGCTTCACATGAAGATAGAAAACCCTGAAAAATCTTAACAAGCTTCTGTCTTTGTCAAGTTTTTAACTCAGATCTCAGATTTTTGAGCATCTGTCAACTGAAACTCCAAACCCTGCCCTGCCTACTCAAATTATGGACTTGAGATTTACATGAAGCAGCCACACTCTGCTTCATTTTCAGTACCAAGAAAATAGAGGTAGCAAAAGATGTTCATAACAATTTTGTACTTCTGAATAGGAGTAACTTAAACCCCACTTTACTTCACCAGACTCTATAGTAATAGGCACTTGGATGCTGTCTGAATTTTTGAAGCTTTATTTCAGTAGTAAATATGAAGTGGGTTGGGGTTGTTTGCCTTTGGAGTTTTTTTTTGTTTGGTTGGTTTTTGTTTGCTTTTTAGTTTTTGGGGTGTTTGTTTTGTTTTGGTTTTATTTTTTTGTTTTGGTTTTTTTTTTAGGGGTTTTTGGTGGATTTCTTTTTGCAGTTGTACATTTGGTTGTTTCGTTTTGTTATTTTCCCCAAAGAAAATAATATTTTGCAGAGAGGAGACTTGTGTCTTCTATCTTCAATATTTGCTGTCTTTCCAGGTGAAGGAATCAGCTTCTCCCTCTTCCTCATCCCAATATCTGATGGAAACTGAGACCTAAACTTTGGAGCTCAGTGCTTTCACCTTTCTTCAGGGCTTGAGAATTATTGTTTTGGAGGATTAGATTAGATGACTCAAAGAGTTGGTTTTTTGTTTTGTTTCGTTTTTTTTAAGTCCCTCTGCTCCTATATAAAAGCAACCCAATAAAGTTAGCAAAAAGAATTGCTGTGCTGCGCAAATCAAATAATCTAAAGTAGATTCATCAGTTTCTTGCCTGGATCCCAGTTTCCTGCACTGCTGTCTAGCTCCTTGATTGACAAGATTGCAGCTTAATTCTGGATCAGGAGGCAACTGGCTGAATTGGCAGGATTTCAAATGCCTTCCCCGAGCTCCTGGTCCCCAGCTCTCGTCCTGCGCTTGTGTGTGTCTGCAGGAAGGTTATCACAGCTGGGGCAGATGGAGATTTATACAGCCCATGCTTTTCCTCTGGGAGAGCTCCTAAAAAAAAAAAAAACTGGAAAAACAAGAACAAGAAATTTGGCTTCTATTAAAAAAAAAAAAAAAAAAAAGACAAGAAAGGAGGAGGAAAAAAAAAGGCAAGAAAGGGAAAAAAAAACCCAAACAATGAACCAACCAAAAACCCAGGGCTGTAACATTTCTTCTGCTCTGAGGAATAGCAAGCTCAAGAATCTTATATGTCATGCACCCTCACCTGTTCCCTCTCCTATTTCAACAGCTGTTTGCAGTCATTGTAAGAGCATAATTATCACTTCAGGGATTTCGAGCCTGTGTGAAGAAGTTCTGCTTTAAAACAGGTATAAGACAAGCGGGATTGCCTCAGCAAAAAGAAAACTGAGAGGGGGCAAAAAAACCCCACAGCACCATCCAGGAGTCCAGTTCAGGGGCTGAGGGAATTCTGCTTGTCCAAATTATTAATCTTTAAAGGTACCTCCGGACTCTGAGCTGAGCAGTCAGTCCTCCCTTCTGCCTGAGCTTTCTGTCCTGTTAAATATCTGCACAATATCCTAAATAATTAAGAGATGAGATTTTTATCCCTGAACCAATTAACGCTGAACCCAAGAGGAAGCCATTTATAACACCATTCAATTCTATACAAGTCCCAAGGAAAAAAAAACAGGGTAAGGGGAAAGGGGAAAGAGGAAAGGAAAGGGGAAAGGAAAGGAAAGGAAAAAGGAAAAAGAGCAACCCCCCCCTTCAAACCCACAAAACCCAAAAACCAACAAACAGAACCCTCCCAATAAAGCAAAGAACAAAAATCCCAACCCAAAACCTGGACTAAGCATCTTCAAGTATATAATGATGCTTCTGGGCTTTATTTTGACTATATATCAAAGTAAAGTCTGTGTTTCAGAGAGAAAACCCTTCATAACCAGTCGTGGAACAATAGTTAAACAGAATAGGTAGGGAACATACAAATATTCTAAAATTCAAGGCCTGGTTCAGTGTGGTTTAAGGACAATTCATGGACACAGGAAAGAACTCAAGTCAAGACTGCAGTTTCAAACCTGGGGAAAACCTTGTGTGCTCATAAGTTTGTTGCATTTTTCTAAATGTTCTGAGGAGCTGGCCAAATGGAATATACTGCCTCACATTCTTGCAGCGTCAGGGCCTCTATAGTTGTACTACTAAATAAATGTTATTTGAACCAATTGTTCCACTTGTGCTCAAGGGAGAGCTCCATCTTTCCTCTCAAAAGAAGTGGAAAGAGGTTTGTGCAAACTGACAATGCAAACACATCTCTGTTTGAGAGTAATCAGCAAATTCTTCTGTCTTGATTTCTTCTTTTTCCTCTCCAAATATTGTGTGTGGCTGCAGTGAAGGGACATGACAAATCCTCAGTAAGGAACTCCTGAAATTCTGCTGTTTCTTTCTGAGCAGAACCATCAGAGCTGAGATGAGGGAGAAAAGTGCTTTGGATTGCTGATGCTGTTGTCAGATTTGCCAGTCCTCCATGGTGTAGATACAGACAAATATGAAAAAGATATCAGCCTGCCCAATCTGGCTAATGAAATACTGATGCTAGAGCAGTACTACAGGAAAACCACTATGAATGCAGATTCTCCGCGGTGAAGCCTCCACAGATTTTACATTATTTAAGTAAGAGCGAGCTGGGTTGAGGGCAGGAGAGATGACACGGAGAGACAGGGCAGAAGGCACCCCCTCAGCTGTCTCCCTGCCACAGCTGAGGTCACAGGCTCAGGAGGAGAAGTGGCAGGAGCAGCAGGTGCCCCCGAAATCCTCCTGGCACCTCGCCACTGTCACATGTTGAACGGATCACCCTGTGTGGATCAACAAAACCCTTCTCCCCCTTCTAGCAAAATAATCAACCACCAAGGGAGGCTTGGAGCAGTTGTCCCAAGGCATGGGGGGGGAGATGGCCGCAGTATTCCCAGTGATTCCATGAGCCAGCTCCACGGGGCTGTGGGAAATGTCACCCGATGTCCTGCCTGGGAATCGGCTCTCCCAGGCGCTGTGGCTGTCGCTGACCTTCACGGGGGCAAGCAGCAAACCCAGTTCTCATGCATCTGTTTTCAGTTGTTCTACTTCCTGTCAGTGCCCTTCTCCTGGGGGAAAGACTCCCCGCGAAATAATGGAGGCAAAGCAGCGGGGAGATGGGCGCGGGAGAAAGGGAATTTCTGCAGGAATCGCGCGTGTGGAAAATTGTGTTCGTGCAGCTGTGCGTGGGGGGAAAACAAAAATAAAGGGGGAAAAAAGCGCATTCTGATACTAGAGGGGAAAGCAGACAACTGGAATGGGTCTCAGCTGTGAGTTTGCAAGCTGCCCATGAAGAAATGCGACAGAGCTTTGTCTGCCTGCTTCTTCTCCCTGTG
The DNA here is from genome assembly GCF_037042795.1 of Molothrus aeneus. Taxonomy (NCBI): domain Eukaryota; kingdom Metazoa; phylum Chordata; class Aves; order Passeriformes; family Icteridae; genus Molothrus; species Molothrus aeneus. Next base: position 71,680,386 of record NC_089680.1, read on the forward strand.
TGTGCAATCTGATCACATCTGAGCGGGATCATGTACCTGATAAATGCCAAGAACAATTAGTTTTTAAACCATATAAGATTGCTAAAGATAGTCAAGACAAATTATTTTCTTTATTCCATGGAAAAAAAAAAAGAAACTAAGAAAGAAATTTTTGTAATATAATAGGAGATTTTGAGATAAATTACGGTCTAAGTACACTTAGGGAATTGTCTGTCTAAATTTCAATATTGTTGGAAGCAGAAACCTACAAAGAAGAGGGGTTTCATGCAAAGAGGAAATCACCTGGGGAAAGCCAGGACAAAAATAATAGGAATACTGACTCTGCTGCCCTGGCACACAGTTTTTTGTGTTGACACATCAAAAGCAGGTTGACTTCTACCTCTGCCTGGTAGATCCTTGTCCAAAATGAAATTTGTAGCTCATTGGTATCAGTTTGTGGTACCATTTTATTTGCATGCTTTACTCTAGATCTTCTCCTAATAGAATGGGGCAATTATATATATTTTATATATATATATATATATAAAGAAAAATTGTTATATACAGTAAAAATTATTAAGAAAAACAAGGCAGAGTCAAGACAATGCTAGCTCTTATAAAAAACAGGGTGTTTTTGATAGAGGGAAGCTCTGTACATGATTTAAAAGTGTCAGTGAAAAAACTTATATCTTTAGAGATATCTAATGTTGTTATAATATTATGATGTATATTTATTTTGTATATAATGATTCTCAGCAAGCACCCTGTAGTTTATTAGCTAGTAACATACAATAGCTGTTTAAAGGCAGATATTAAATAAGATTCTTTGTGCTCTTTGATAACTCAAATTCTGAGTGAAGAATTAAAGATTTTAACCAATGTCTTTCATTCCATTTCACCAGGCAGCCCAGCCAGAGGATCTAAAATAATCACTGTTCCCCTGCATAAATGTCTGTATATAGAAAGGACCCTCTACCCATACTAAGTAATATTTCAGTCCAATCTATTTTATTGCCTTCCTTCTAGCTGTTTGTTCCCTTGGTTAACGTGTTGAGCCTCTCTCGCATAAATCACCTGGAGTTGCTTTTGAAACAAGTGTCATGTCATAACAAGAATATTACTTATTTCAATCACAAAAAATGGTAAAGAGAACAGGAAGTTTCAAAACACAGAACTTTCCTTTCATTTATACTGCCAGCAACATATCTCCAAAACCAGACAGTAGGGTCTTGTAAAATTTTATATTTAAAAAATACCTCTGAAGTAAATTCAGTGCCTTTTCCAGAATCATGCACTAGACCAGTTCTGCTCTCAGCTGGATCAGCACAATCCTCCAGAGTTCCATGTCACTGCAGCATTGTAAAGCTGGGATGGGATCTGGTGTGGGCCTTCTTGCTCCTTTTGATTGAGATATTGTTTTACATATATATTCTTTTTCTTTCCTTCTTCCTTTTTTTTTTTTTTCCTTTTGTTTTAAAACTCAAGTTTCCATTATTTTTCCCCTTTCAGCTCATTTTGCCCCAGGCTTGAGTTCAGTTTGGACAGTCTGAATCAAGGAAAAAAAAAAAAAAAAAAAGCAAAACAAACACTGTTGTTTCCTTTTGAATGTTATTCAGGCACCAGGGGCTAGGTCTTGATTAATGCTCTCTTTTGAAGCCATTGTTATCTAAGATCTTATACAATTTGTTTTGGAATTTTCATTGTTTTCAGAAGTCGTGTTGAAAACTTAATGAAGTTAACACAAAGAACTACTGTAATGAGGTAATGAGATAAGTCCATACCAACACAAGGGACAAAAATTAATTATTTTATATGCTGCCAGTGAGCATCAGTGTTAAGGGATTGTATGAACAGTGGAAGTCTGATTCAGTTGTCCAAACAAATGCATCCAGTAACATTTGGGATACCCTAGGATTTCTCACATGGCATTCATATGCAAATCCAGAAATCCTTGCTTTCTTGGGGCATCATATCTGATAGGACTCTGCAAATTCTCCAGTGTCTGAAATGACATGGGGGAGTTTTGTTCAGCCAGTTGAATCAAGACCTGTCTGTGTATTTCCTCACTTGTCAACACCAGAAAAAAAAAAAAAAAACAGCTTATGCTTTGTTGATAAGGGACACACCCTTTAAAGGCTTCAAAATACTGGAAAATTGTCTATATGAATTTTACACGGTTTGCAAAGCATAAAAATGAAACCAGTGATGTCCCAGTACCTCTATGCCACATATTTTCTTCCTTTGGCTTTCAAATTATAGCACATTCCCCTGGGGATAAATACAATTATGTTGTGGATCCTTAGAGAACCAGGTATAAGCCAGAACTCCAAATAAACTGCTGCATAATTAGATACAGCCCCTGTGACATCTGCAAAGTTGCTTCTGTTTCATGTCAGACTGGATTGGTTGGTGGTGAATTAATCCCGGTTTTACAGGTCGCTGAATACAGGTATCAACAGGATTTTGTTTCCATCAACATGTTCAAGATTAGAGCACAGCATCATAAACTGCTTCTCAACCATGTGTAGTGTGGAATGTTTATAAATTAAAATGAGACATTGAACAATTCGGTTTATGCTGTGAAACATATTTTTTTCTGTTTTGGCCAGATCATCTATTTCAGCTTTGCTGTAGCATTTGTTAGGAGCTTTTACTCCGCTGTTTCTGAATGATCACTTCCAAGTGCTCCCATTTAATGTACGAGAAAACCTCTTTTGGGTCAGTGTTTGCATTTCACAGACCGAGCACAGTGTCTGCTCTGCAGTTGCCACTGATATGAAGCCTCCACCCCTTTAGCATGCATTGCTGGCCCATCATGCTCAGCAAACTTTGCCATCTTGTCCAGGCCTCCGTGACAAGCACAGCTTCTTCTTCGCTTATTTCCTCTTTTCCTTCTCCACAGCCAGCCTGCCTTCCCCTCCACACCACCCTCCTTCCCTCACAAGGACGAATCCCAGCCCTGCCCTGGTAAATTCCGACAATTTGATGCTGTGCCCTGATGGGGAGTGATGGATTGTGCTGCCAAAACATCGCCAGTGACCTCCGTGGCCTTGGAGGGGTCGCTTCAGGACAGGCCAGAAATCTGACTGTAAGCTCCTTTCTGTAGATGGCTGGTTTTAATCGTGACATTACTCAAATCTGCATCTTCTCTGGGAATGTTTATGATTACAGTGACCTCTAGGGGTTTGCTTTCCATCCATTTTTGCAGTCCTTAACTTTGGCTCCAGCATGGCAAGGCCAATTCCCTGCTGAGCTCTCCCAGTGATGCCATATCATCACTACTTCTTTTTTTTTTTTTTTTTTCCCATTAAAATTTCTTTAAAAAAGAAAAAAGAAAAAAACCCAACCAGCCAAAAAACCAACCAACCAAAAACAAAAAGAACCCCACATAAAATGAACATGCAAATGACAAGATAGAGAAGCAGACAGGTACAGGTTTCTGGGCCCTTGGTAAGATCCAACACAGCCTCACAGGTGAGGAGAGTCTTGGACAAATTTGGAGTAATTTCAAGACCTGACAGTGAAATGTCTTAAAAAGACAATGAGCAATGCTATTCTTAAATATTCCCCTTACAGACACCAAAAAATTGCAATTTCATTTGGAAAAGCAGACTGGTTCATTCCCCCCCTCCCTCCCCCCAAAATACTCCAAATTTCTGCTTTTGCTTATGCATCTGGAATTACCAGATAATTATGAAATCCATAGCTGGAAGAAGCAAAATCCTAATTCAATTCATCTGAATTGAAGGTGAATTTCACTGCAAAAAACTGTATCAGCTGGATACAGGACTAGATATAGTATAGAAAAATAACACGTAAGAACCCTAAAAGAACAACTTAAACTGGCAAAATTTAAATAAAGGGCAGAAATGCAACCACCAGATGACACTTATCTGTCAGCTAAGTTTTAATTTCCTATGGTAGTAAGATAGAACTCCTAGCTGTTTTATAAATTGCATGTCAGACAGCCTTAGGCAGCAACATCAGAAAATATTACACCTGGAGAGGAATGCTGAATTCCAGTCAGGGACTGGACATGTCTTGTTTTGCTCACCAGGTTCAAATTCCTGGTCTTCCTTCTTCAGTTTCTTTTAAAATTGCTTTTAATTTGGCTTCTGTTTCCCTCAGTCCCATGTAGGCTTTGTATACCTAATTTTCTTGTATCATTTCATTGGAGGCCTGTATTTTCACAGCTTTTTCCTGTCCTGCCCCTGAATCCTCTGGCTGTTTCTCTGTCTTGAATTATTTTGTGTTATCCTTGGGGTAGTTCAGGCCCCAGACCTGCATGGCTGGCAATTCCTTATCTTTTGGGTTTTTGTCACTGCAAGCAAGGCCCACTGATAGCAGGCAGGCAAAGCACAAGCAATAATTCCACACAGGCCAGCACCTCTGTGAGAAATATGATTTCTTCTTTTCAGACACCAAGGTTTTTATGCAGCTGCCATTCTAAACCATCCATTTTAAACCAAAGCCTTTGAATTTCAGAATCATTCTCAATCATCTTTTATCTGTTATTACAGGTTCTCAAAACAAGCTCCAGTCCTGTGCATCTTTTTGGCAGAATATATTACAGAAGAGAAGCCCAGAGAAGCAAAGTCTCTCACGGATTCCCCAAATTGTCCTACGAGTGGGATGGATGGGTTTTTTTTAAGGAAAAAGAGATGCAGTTTCATTCCCAGAAATAGTGGGGCTCCTATGAAATGATCCCTGGTGTTGTCAAGTCTGGGAGTCTGTTAGAGACCTGCTTTCTAACAGCCTGGCTTCAAAGAAGCAAAGGTAAATATCTAAGTACAAAAATTGTATTTCTTGAGCTGAAAAGTTCTGCAGAAGAAATAATAATTCTGTCTGGATTCTGTAATACGTTGGACCAACTTAGCAAATTGGAAAAAAACCCACCAAAAATACAAACAGCAAACACAAACAAAGCCCAAACCCAGAGCTGGTGGTGTTACACATGGGCTCAAAGAGACTCAATTGCAGAATGTCCAGATGATGGATGGACTGAAATGCAGCAATGTAATTACCACTTCTCCATGGTCAGCAGTAGTAAAAAGTACTCCTCCTGCTAATGTAAGAGGAATTTAGTGAGTGGTTCTAAAAATTAGGTTGCTAGGTGCTGCTTTAAACTAATTCCCTGTGTTGCTGTGGTCCAGATTAGAAGTAGTAATAAGCATCATCTACTTAATGAACAGCTTGAAAGCCATTCTCCCTGACAATGCCTCCAGAGCTAAATGAAAAAAAATGTGCATTTTCACAGCTTCACATGGTAAAATGAGCTATTATTTTATATAAAACTAAAAGGCAGTTGTCACTAGATAATGGGATAAAAAACAGTAAAGAACAACACCTTGTAATTATAACAGACAATAAAACCATTTTAGATATTATTTGTATGCCAAATATATGATGTGATAAATACCAGTTTTGTTTGGTTAGTTAAAGCATATTTTCATATGCCACACTGTGCTACGTAAGCAAAGTGCTTTGTGGCAAATACTTATTAACCAACTCTTCTAGTTGGTGGCTGTTGACAAATCCAGTTCTGAACAAAGCTGGGCAAATTCATCTCAATGCTTTGCACATATAGAAGATGAAAATTAGTAGGGGAAAAAATGCCCAATCTGGAGAATTATTTAATTGTATGTGCCATATTAAATGTAAAATGCCTGGTGCTGTGGGCATTCTTTCTGCAGCTCGTCTGGAACCACTAAGTCACAGAATGTCCTGAGCTGGATGGGACCCACAGGGATCATTGATCCATGTCCTGGGCCTGCACAGACTTCCCAAAATCCCACCCTGTGCATCCCTGAGAGCATTGTCCAAAGGTTCCTGGAGCTCTGGAGCCTTGGGGCTGTGACCATTCCCTGGGGAGCCTGGGCAGTGCCCCAGCATCCTCTGGGGAAAGAGCCTTTTTTATTTAAACTTTAAATAAATTAATAGGAAATAATCCTATCAGGAGACAAATGTGGCATTCTAAATACAATTCTGTCCAGCATGTCATTTCTAAATAAAAGTTCCTCTCTGAAGACTGAGCTTGCTGATTGAAATTGGAATTTCTGCCAGTGCAGCTATGCCAGTATCCTCACTGGAACTGACAAGAATCTCAGTTTCATTCAGCCCATGTGAAATTTATATATCTGTAACTATATCTGCAGATCAATTTATATATCAAAGGATATTTAAAGTTATGGTGCGCTTGAACCAACATTTGTGAGAAAACCATGTCTTGGCAGGTTTTGATATTTATATAAAATTTAAGATTTGATAAATAAATACATATAAAATCAGTTTAAAAATAAATATATAAAAGCAATATTTGCAATTGATTTTGCATGGATTTTTTTTGAGATTTCAGGTGCTTCTTCATTTCAAAATGATGGTCAGAATCTGCCAAGTCCCTGTTAGACCCAGGGCAAAGTAGAAAACCCAGTGGGCCTTGTATTTGGAAGAAAAATGCCCTAGGAAATGTGATATCTTCATGGTTACAGCTCATTAATCTCAGTATAATTTCAGTGTGATCTGTCATGCCAAGAAGGATTCTCTCACTCTTCTGCTGGAAGAGCTGCAAAATCTTAGCACTGAAAAGGTGTTAAATACAACAGAGAAAAGCTGCCTATGATAGTCAGAATTAAGCCAAATGTTAAAAATTATTAGAGAGTTAAAACTACCTCCTTGCCTTTTGCAGTAAATATAATCTAGTATGCAGTGATAATTTATTTATTTATTTATTTATTTATTTATTTATTTATTTATTTATTTATTTATTTATTTGTGTTTGCAGATGGCCAGGAAATAAGCTGAATCTGCTTGATAGAACTCCCTCCACCAATTTCAGTGGGAAAATATTCCCTTACTCCTTTAAGTTGTTGAATAGCTGTCACACACCTCAGCATGTGCAATTTTGCATTTCACAGTGTTGAAAGGCATTCCTTGTGACCAGTGTGACTCCTGGATCTCATTTATTTTTAAAATTGCCTTGTCATGCAAGCTTAATACCTTCTCTCACAGGCTCAGAGACTTGGCTTTTTCATCCTTCCACTGCTTGTCACCTTGGTCACCCCCAAAATATCACATGTGCTGGACAGAGTTTCATGGAATGCACCCAGTTTGATATTTAATGCACACTAAATATCAAAAGTCTCAGCTCACTGGGTACTCTGCCTATGGGCACGTTGGAAGGAAGGCCTCCCATCTGAACTCACATTACTGCATTTATTTATTTATTGCATTAATGAAAGCAACGATTCTGGGTGTTTTTAGAAGCACTACTCACATCTCAAAAGCTGAGTAGTTAAATCAGTGGCAGGTGAACTCTGGAATGGTTTGGGCAGAAAGCTAAGAAGAAGCAGCTCTGCTGTGTGTTCACCATGGAAACTGCAGAGGTAGAGAAGTGTCAATAAATTCACTTTTCCATGCCATTCTACTCTTCCAAACAAGTGTAATAGCCATATACAAGTTCCCTTAGTTTCTTCCCAAACTGCTTCAACAGCAGGAACTCAAAAAGAAGCTCTAGCAAAAGAAAACGCAGCATATAATACTTCACTGTTGTAGCTGATGAAATGCCATCATTTATATTATATTAATTATAATTATATCATGTATTACAATTATATTGTATATTGCATTTATAATTATAATGCTATAAGTGTGTCATACAACATTTGATTTATTAATGAAATTAAATCCTGTAAATGTGCACCATCTCAACCTGAAGAACTTATCACCCTAAGCCCTATAATTTGCATTTTATATACCCCTACTACTGTACAACACTTCCAAGCACTCTGAACAGAAGCAATAGCTGGAGCTGTAATTCAGAAACAACTTATGCAATTCACCTTTATAACTTCCTGCCGGTTGCATTTAACCTTTGGTTTCACCACTGAAATATTTTCTGTGATGGCAGCCAAAGAAAACATCACAAGTACCATAGAATCCTTTCCCATACCACCTTAAATTCCATTCACAGAAACACACAGATATTATTCTCCCTTTTCTTTTTTTTTTTTTTTTTTTTCTTTTTGTTAACTTTGAAGGCATTTTCCCACTTAGCTATCAGGACCTGTCTCATCTTATTACATGTGGAAAAAAAAAAAAAAAAGAGGTCTCAGCTAAGAAAAGTATTATTTATCTTACCTGCTCTGTAGACCAAAGCCTTAAAACTAATTATTACATCCTTATATATTCAAACTTCTGACAATTTTTTTGTTGTTGTTGTTAGAAAGGACCAGCACTGTTTAGGGATGAAAATCAAGAAAATGAGGCCAAATCCCAATTCTTAGATCCTTACCCTAATAAGCAGCAAGTGATTAGGAGGCTTCCCCTCTTTTGCTAAAAGTTACAGTGCTAGAAACTTTTAAGTTAGCTTGGTCCATTTTGAAAATGATGGGGATAAAATCTGTAAAGTCTGTTTTAAAGTCCTATGGTCTATTTTAAAATGTGGATGTTCCTCAGCTGTACAGAGCTTCAATGAAATATGAACTGTCAGCCAACTGAAGATGCAATTTACTGCAAACTGGGTGCACCAGATCCCTACTGAAATTTCTGTGGTAAATCAGCATCAAGATCAGGATTAATAAGAAGCTTCTTGGCGGGGGCGTGCACATGAGAAGGAGCTGAGAGGCTTTTCTTTGCTGCAGAATCTCTGTGAGGTCATTTTGTCCTTGTGGAGAAGTTTTCCTGGCCTCTCCTGCTCTTTTTACATTCAGAGTGATTTTCTGTGAGGAACAAAGGCTATAGAATGGATTATGATTTTTTTTTTAGCACGACTTGTCCCTGCCACATTCAAGAATTTTCCCAAATAAATCTCATTTCTCTTCCACCTCCCTCGCTGTAATTTCTGTGTCAGCAGAGTTGTTTACTGATGCACTGGGAAAATGATGGCAAGCAGATAGGAAAACCCCAGAACTGCATATTCACCTTGAAGGACTTTCTATTGAAAAAACTAAAAATAAAGAGAAAAAGAAAAGCCATTGCTGGTAGCATTCTAAAGATGACTCAGAATGAGTGTGTCAATTGTCATCTAATTAATACAGGACATTAATTAGGGGGTTATTTAGGTGAGGTAGCCTTCATATGAGGGTGTCTGATGAAAAAGAAATTACATAAGCATAAAAGCCATAGCAGTTAAAATTGTCACATTAAAAACCATGAAATTACTTTATTAAATGTTTTCTTCTTCTCTGAGTGTTGCAATACGTGCTAGAGATGTCATCTGTGTCTCACACTGCAAGTAAACATTTTCTTGCATGTATGGGAAATTTTCATCCATTTAAATTTCTGGTTTGATACTGTTTTACTTCACTTTTTTCACTGTTAATTTTTGAGAGCTTTAGAGTAATTTTAAAAAATTATTCAAATGAATTTAAATTCAAGATACTTGCTGTTAATTTAAAATGATGAAAGGTAAAAACATTTAGTACCAATTTAGCCAGGAGTAATTCTATAAACATTTTTAGGTTAAAAAAAAAAAAAGTAAAGTCTACACCATATAGTCTGCTTTCTGTTTGTCTTGTTTTTGTAAGGTATCTGATGAGTTTGTCTGGATAAACAAGAAGATTAAGTAATAATGAATGTGTGTTTACTTATGTAATTTAATTCAAGAGTATGTTTGAGTATGCTGTATTTTCATAATTATTTTATTAGCCAAGAATTTAGCACAATTAGAAATACAAATATAGCTCTAAATTGCAGAGACTTTTAATGGATACTCCCACTCTGGCTCTTTCCAAAGTCAACATTCCACTTAGGGAAAAATATTTTCGGAGGTTTCTGAAGGTGCATGTAGCAAAAAGCAAAAGATCTTCTGATAACCAGGGCAAAGAAAGGTATCCTGTGTTTTTAATCTGTTCTGGGGAGTGCAAAATGGCAGCATCACACCTGCCAAATCTTGAGCCCTTTTTTTTTCCTCCCCACACCATTGTTTGACACGGAGAAAAGGAAGCTCAGGGGTAATTTTGGTTATTTACAGCTCCCTGACAGGAGAGTGGAACCAGAATGAGAAGAAATGACCTTGCCTTGTGCCAGGGGAGATTTAGACTGGACACTAGGAGAATTTTCTTCACTGAAATGATGGTGATGCTTTGGAAGAGGCTGCCTGGGGAAGCATTGGGATTGTCATCCCTGGAAATCTTTAAAAACCCCAAATATGTGGATGTGGCACTTGGGGACAGGTTAACACGGCCATGCTGGGTTAATGGTTGGATTTGGTGGCCTTAGAGGTGATTTCCAGCCCTGACAGTTCTGTCATTCTGACAATGGTTTTGTGCTCGTGGCGCTCTCTGAATCACTCATCCTCCAGGATCACCACTGGCACAAAACAAAGGAGGAAGCAAACTGGCTGCCCGAGGAGTTAAACACACAAAGAACAGCAATTCCGTGTGCACTCTGCAGAAATCTACCTCGCTGGATAAATAAATACATATAAAATCAGTATTCAAAATAAATATATAAAAGCAATATTTGCAATTGATTTTGCATGGATTTTTTTTTAATTTTCTTGTACTTATTCACTGCTGGCAAAAAACAATGAAAAAAGCAAACAAACTTGTTTTATATACTTTAAATAATGATTTTATATGTGTTTATTTATCAAATGAGGTAAACTTCTGCAAAGTGCACATGGAATTGCTGTTTGTGTGTTTAAGTCCTTGGGCAGCCAGTTTGCTTCCTTCATTCTTTTGTGCCAGCAGTGATCCTGGAGGATGAGTGATTCAGAAAGTGCCACAAAAAACCAGCTTTCTTTCAATGAAGAAAGAAAACAATTTTTTCTCTCTCCCAGGCACACCTTGAACACCACGAAAACGTTTAAATACATGTCACATTTGCAGTTTTTATGGCACAGAAACACTCTGAAAGATTTTCTCTCATCATCCATTTCTGACAGGAGTCTATTAAATTTTCTCTTCCACAGCAGTGGCACGTGGTCATGACTTTAATTTCCTGTGTGTGGAATCAGAAGCTTGCTGAAGGAACCACCATTCAGGACAGTGATTACAGCAGAAGAGCTTTGTGGACAGCACAACTGAATATTTAAAATGTCAATACCTGGCAGCTTCCAGGCCTTCTTGTGGTAGGCCTGAGGTTGAAGACTCAATTTGGAGGCTTCGGAATTATCAAGAAAGTATTTTATTACACTAATAAAGGTAGAAAGAAGAAATCAAGAAACTAAGCAGCAGCACTACAGGGTCAAGCAGCTGTTGAGTGGAGCAAGGAACAGCTGAATGCACAGTTTAGACTAGACCTGGTTTAGTCAAGTGTTTTAAAACCTGTTTCAACCTTCCCACCCAAATGTGAAGCTCAGTCCTTAAGCTTTGAAGAAGACCTCTGTACTGGGGAAAAGTCTGTGAAAGGATCCTCAGCAAATATGCAGCTCTCCTTTCAGCCCAATAAAACATTGCTGGTATTCCAGCTTTTCAGCAAAAGCAAAGGAAATGTGGTATTTTTGAAGCAAACGCAGCCCTGTGGCATGAAAACAGAGCAGGATGTGATATTACATAAAATAAAAACTGGGCACCTAAGATCCATGCTTTTGGGGACAACTATGGCAAGATGCCTCCCTTTTCCTGGAAGAAAAATAACCAAGAAATCTGTCAATTTAGGTCCTCGCCAGCCTGCCAAAAGGGAACTGTGAATTGTAACTGCAATTAAAATTGTAGAAATACACATTGTCCTTCAATTTTTTTTTTTTTTTTTTAATGGCTTGATCTTGAAACTGACCATTTATTAACCAAATTTCTGAGCATGAATTCATATGTCTGGAATATCCCTTTGGACAGCTGATTTTGTTTACAGGTGTACAATGGGAGAAGGGGAATGAGGAGATGAAGCAAAGGTTGAACCATGCAGCACATTGAACTTGGCACCAATTTTAAAGGCTTTACAGTGAAGAAACAATACCGTTTTGGGCAAGCACTAAGCACTAGCAAAACAGTCATTAAGCAGCAATAAATGTAGTTAGATTAGTTGATTAAATGACAGTGTAAATGACAGAAATTGCTGAAACAAAGAGTAACACTGGGTAGGAATGTAGTTGATAGTGAGATCTATCAGACTCTATCAGACTAACAGATAATATGTAATATGAGAATGCACCCACCCAGTGCATCCTTGCAAACACTAGCACAGTTAATATTTCTCCTGCTTCTGGCAATTTGTCTTCTGTGCTGCAGTAACATATTTCAGCCACTTCTACAACTCTTCAGGAAAAAGGGAGATTCCTGCTGAATTTGTTGTGGAATTTTTTTTTAAAATTATTTTGGAATTATTTTTCCAATTGTTCTGGAATTATTTCCCAAAGGTAGTGAGAAAGAATCAAGGCCAAGAATTTTAGCACTCAGGGTGGCTCTTTTTTCTCCTATGATTTACACAGATTTACAGCCTACAGGCAGCAAAGCATATTCTTTTCCCTTAGCAAAATATTTTGAGTGCATTTAACATGAAAATCAGTCCTAGGCCATTACTGTGGCATCACCAGCAAGTTTCACTTTTAAGACTTCTTACATTGATGAGGGAGTTGGTGTTTGTTTTCCAAGACACACAAAGTCCTTCATCAGTAGACTCATAATTTAATTTTTGTACTGGTTGAGGGATATGAATATGGCTCCAGTTAATTGAAACCTCATTGGAGGGGCTGTTGTGTCAAAAAATTCAACTCTTGAGATAGAAAGAGGTGGTATAACCACTGTGAATCCCTGAATCTGTTTTACTTAGACAACCAAAAAGCATTGAATTTGTTTGCTGAAAAAAAATGTTAAGAAATAACTCAGTGAATGATGAATTGGGGAAAAGAAATCAGAACCAAATCACATACAGTTTAATCTATACCATATATATACTATATATAATAATTATGGTTACAGTTCACCTTCTTTTCTTGTGTTTGTTTGTTTGGTGAGGCCTTTTTCGTTTGGTTGTGGTTTTTTGTTTTGTTTTGAGTTTTGTTGGTTTTGTTTTGTTTTTCATTGGGTTTTTTTTGGGCTGTTTGATTGTTGGTTTGGCTTTTTGTTGGGTAGCTATTGGTTGGTTCATTGGTTGGTTGGTTATTTTTTCCTCTTATGTTCACTTTGATTTTTTAAGTAGGAAGGACAGAAAATGGCTATAAATTCATCTCTTCAGTTCATAATAAACTGTGACCAGCTCCAGAGCTATCATTTTTTATTCAGTTTTTTACTGAAACTCCCCTGTGCTCACAGACCACAGCCAGGACACCACATTAATTATCTAGAGGGCAAACAGCATGAAGACCCACTATGAGTATAAAATGGCACATTAATGTATAGGTGGAAAACATCTAATACCTTTTGAGCTGAAGACAGAAACCAAGCTGAAAAGGTCAGGTCACTGACAGAAGCTGTTGCATAATTATGTGCATTCCTGTTCTAATGAAAGATTTCATCTACCTCTGCTTGTCTGGGTCCAGCACAAAAAAGTTACAATTCAGGCTGTGTTGATGACACTTTGCAGCCAAACAAGTTCTTCGAGCCTCACCTAATTCCTTCACAGTGATTAAATTTTTAGGAGCAGAAGGGTTGGATATCAACAGTCTCTGTAACCCTTTCCCAGCTACATCACATTTTAAAGATTTCATGAGGCTCAAAGAATTCAAAGTCTAGTTCCTCATCAGACTGACAACTAAGTCACACCTAAGGCAGCCTCTCAGTGACACCTAGATTTTATTATTAATGTGGCTAATTAAGAACTTCCATGTTATTTGGGTTTGTTTCTGGGTTAGCAGAAAAACACAAATTTATATTCGTATTACATAACAAAAGCCTTGACCATGCAAGTGTGGAACGGCTTCCCCAAACCTTCCAAAAAGGTACAGATCTCTCTGTCTTTAATCATGATGAATAGAGCAGAATGGCACAGAAACCATTTTACTCATTTCCCTCACAATTTTAATGCAGATTTCTGACTACTGACAAAAGTTTGAATGCAATTTTTAAATACAGTAAGCACTGATGAAGACACGTAATAATTTGTGAGTGGCAGAGCTTTAGTCTAATGTCACAAGAAAAAAAAAGGGCTTTGATCCGATTTATTCCTGATTTCTAAAGAAATTCCTGTTCCTAAAAAAGGAACAGCAGCAAACACACTTTCAAATGGAAGAGTGCTGGTCATTTTTTGGATTTTTTTTTCTGGAATGCATGGAGGATAGATTCTTTGCTTTTTCCTTTAAGTTAGTAGAGATCAAAGGTAATCACACACACTGACCTGTAAAGCACTTTAGCACAGTGTAGCACTTTAGGAAGGTAAATAGTTTGATTTGATGGAACTTGCATTCTTCAGATGACATGAACGCACAAGCTGGAGTAGAGAAGATATTGGTTCTTTGTCCTGCTGGCAAAAAGAGAGAAGTTTTGATGGTCTCAAACAGCAAAGAGGCCACACTCAACACTAAAGTCAAAAGTCATGGAAAAGTCATGAATGTGTTTAATATAAACTACACATAAAAAGATATCTGTAAGTTGAATAAACATATTTTTGCTTGCAATAGAAGGTTTCAATCCAAGTAGTGTTGACATAACACTATTAAAAAATACCCTATGCAAGTTCCTGTACACTTTTAACTGTGGTACGAAGTTGTGCTCAAAGTATATGGAATTATTTTGTTTTGGGAACAGAAAACAAGAATTCTAAAGTAAATAATTCACAAAGTTATGGTCATCGCTACTGAAAAAAGGGCAACAGACAAAAATTGAGTATATAATAATTATACAATAGGACTTGGAGAACCAGGATTAAGGAACACAAGAAAAAATAGGGGAATAAAATGGGACACATGATTTAGCAGTTGGACAATTTAAAAAAAAAACCAAACTTCTAATTATTTTCTAATTACCTTCTAATTACCTCCAAGTGACATCTGCAGAAGAGCCTTCATGATTTCAAATGGATCAGGATCAAGATTTTCCCTGAAATGTTACAGTTTGATTTTGTTTGGTTGGTTTGGTTTATTTTAATCCCCCACATGTGCTGTTACACCATGGGATCAGTTCAGGCTGCCTCCTATGATTTTGTTGCTTTTGAAGGGTTTCAGGGATCCTGTCAATGCTGTTGAGTGTCTGCCAAAGAGAAACCTCACAGGAAAAGCAGTGCTTAGGGACTGCTATTGTCAGATTTTGCAGCGGCACTGCAGGAACCTGACTGAGATGAATCAAAGCATCCTTGCCACCACGAAGGAAGCAGCTGGGATAATGTCCTCTGCATATCAGCTCACGCACATGAGATGTTAGATCTGGCTTGGTTTGCTTAGAATAATCAGCACAAAGTTAAATTCAAAAATTCAGACTGTCCCTATTTTTGGTGTTACATATAAAAATATTTTTAGTTGCCCTTACACTTTGTAAAGCTCACAACTACCCTACCATACTCTCCTGCAGTCTCCTCCACAAACAGAGCTTAGCTCTCATTGTAACATGGGTGCCACAGGTGAAGTGCCCACATTTACATAAATCAATAGATATCCTATATGCAGTCACAGAGAAATTGGCTTAGGCATCACTGTATCTGCACAGCAATTAATTTTTATGTCAAAACCTGTGACAGCTGTGTCTGGGAAATTGTTTTCTTCCACCATCTTCCTTCCTGGCACTGGCAGAACCAAGCTGTGGCTGAAGCTGCTGCTTGATGAAGATTTTCTGCTGCTCACTTTGCTCACTGTTTGCTCAGCTGTGGCGCAGGTTATGTCAAATATATTTGATTGCTATATCAAATACAGCAGTTGTAATCTGTGGTCCCAGGAGAGGCTGTGAGAATAGCTTTTCTCAGTCTGGTGGTATTGTCAGAGATCCTGCTCTTTTGTCTTTGCCCTGTCAAATAAAACCCTCCTATCCAGGTGAAGTGGCACTGCAAACTGGGCTAACTTGTCTCACTGGCTGTACAATACCGTGGCAAGAATCTGCTTTAACTCAGCCAAATGTGCAGTAAAGATACAGGACAGATCACTCAGAACAAATGATTTTTTTTTTCCCCATAATTTCCCTCTCTTCAACAGCACAAAAAACAAACAAACAAACAAACAAAAAAAAAAAAAGAAAAAAAAGAAGAATCAGAATCACAAAATCATCACCTTACTAAAGCATGGACTTCTGCACCATGTTTCAGACACTGTGGTGCAGTGCATTAGAGGAAATTATATAATCTGATAACTCAGAGGGCTTTTCTGTAATTTGCAGCTGTGCAAAACTGAGCAGTAACTGCTTGGAGTAGCATCCAGACACACAGAGTGCAGAGCCTCAACATCCACTGGTAAACAGGTGAATATTTACTGCAGCGATTAGGTTGCATTTGGACACCCTCTGTGTCAAATGATGAAAGGCTGGGGGAAAAGCTGTGTGTGCTACTCAGCTCCCCCCAAACTCTCTCACAAGTTGCTGTTCCAAATCAAATGTCAGCAGTGCTGGAAGCCTGTGTAATATGAGTGTTTTACAATGGCACCTTCCAGCAACACAGAAGTGGCATGGCAACACCCTGGCAGCCAGAGCAGGCTCGTTGGAATTTCCTTGCTGCAGCATCACAGCTCTTTATATTGATCAAGCCATGGGGTACAGTCCCACATTCTGAAAGCAAACAGAATTTTTAGTTCAAGGTCTTGGGCTAAAAATGGCCTGTGTGAGGAATGAGGAAAGTACACATCCAAAGCCTGAAATCAGAAACTCTAGCACTGGATTATATTCCATACTTTTTTCTCCAGTAAGTTTATCACAAGCTAAAATTCAGGGTTTTTTCTCCCAAAGAGGGATTTATGGAAGGAAAGCTGCCAAATTCATAGGCAGACCAGTTCAACACTCAGCGCAGACATTCTCTTTCTAAAGCTGAAATTGTCTAGATCTTTCATCTTGTCTACAGCAAGATGAAAGTGGCAATGTTGCATCTCCAGAAAAATTCTAGTGGATTTTTGTAATTCATGTAAATTATGTCATCAGAAGAAAATTAATTTTAAAACATGCTGATCCAATACATAAACCCTCCTTTCTCTGGGAGCATGTGTATTTTGGAAATATTTGCAGGCCAAAGCAACTCAAACAATAAAAGACTGATGAGCTTTTCAGTGAGGAAGATAATTATCTGGATCTTTTGCTAAGATATATACCAATATTTTTCTTCCCATTTTTGTCTCCTGTCTAAACAATATAGATGTTTAATGCATAACATGAAATAGTGAGAGGGAAGAATACCACCATCTCCCCCACAAGAGTCTCCGTTGCAGGATGCATTCACTCCCAAATTTACATGTTTTGGAAATAGCTTGTTTGCTTTCCTTTTGTTCTAAATGTCCTTAAAGTGAAGTCAGAAAAGCCAAGAATGGCTTTTCAGAGTCCAGCACAGCTCTTCTAACTGTTCCTGGTCAGAGCAGGCCAATAGGCAAAGGAGCTTGAAGACCCAGTTTGTAAACCCACACTGGATTTTAGTGTTATTATTTAGTCTAGTTTTATTATTTAGCCTTAGTCTTGTGTTAGTCACAGTGTTTAACCTTGACTATGACTATGGAACTACACAAAAGCAGAACCAAAATCATGCACCTACGTAAATTAGAGAGGGAAAATTAATTTTCACTTTGTGCTGCTCTGAGTTCCTTTGGCTGCAGCTGAATCCAGTTTATAAATAAATGCCCAAACTTTCAGGATGTTCCTCGACATTCTTGGGCTTGCCCTTTGGGTATGAATGAGATGGGCAATCCTGTCCACCAGGGCTTCCAGACTTTGGAAAATGCTTGGAAAATAACTTTGTCCACTCCACGAAGTTACAAGATCAACATAGGATCAGTTTCAACAGCCACACCCTGTAAAAAAGAGCAAAGGCATGGCATAAACACTATGTATACAAAACATTACAGTATGAAAACAAATATATAGAACCTATTGTGCATAAATGTCCTAAAGGAAACAAAAGAGTCTATTTGTCAGCACTTACTCATTTTTGACACTGAAATGAATGGCCATGGTTTCACGTACTGCTACTTAAAGGAGTGGTTAAAAGTGGCTAAAAGCTTTCCTTCCCACAAATCCTCAAGAAGTGTAAAATAGTGCTGCAGGGACGCTTAACCTTCAAAGAAGAGGGGTTGAGAAAAGCAGGTTGCTAGGAGCCTGAAATCTGAATGTCATTAGCCCACAAATTTCCACATGCATTGCTAATATGTTTAATGCATGTAATCCGATATATTCAATGCAAATAAACCAGATTTTATTTATAGGCAATTGAAACAATATCCAGGTCTTTCGAGATCTCACAGAAAAGTGAGAATGACCTCTGGATGCAAAGAGGGCTTATTTCCCCAAAAAGTAGTTTTTGGTAGTCTTAGCTTTCCACTTGAGAGGGTAGAGATGAGGAAGCAGCAGCAGATAGTGGAGTTTGGGGCTTTTTGACACTGATAAAAGTAATATTTGTTGATATGGAAGTTTGCTGAAATGAACGTGCTTTGTTCCAGTTTTGACATCATTGCGTCTCTGCAGGAGCTTCTAATGTGCTTCTGGCAGAAAGTAGTTCAAATTCTATATTTTCATATTCTTCTCTCTTATGGTGGTGTTCCTGACCTGTCTCTTCCCTCATGAGCTGTGGCACACAAAGATAGTTCAGCTAAAAATGCACAGCAGTGAGAGCAAAAGCCACACAGAGAACACACTGGGGGGATTTTTCAGAGGACATTTTGGATGCCATTCTCATGAAAACTTTGCCACTTGTGCTCCAGACTTGCACAGCTCTGGGGATCCTATTACAGTTCTCCTTGTTGAACACTCAGTGAAAAATGTGCAGTTCATTTGCTCCAAAGACAGAAAAGGAATTTGCCTTCAGGACCTTGAAGGAATTTTATGTGTGAAGGAAGACCATGCAGGTACAAGTATATCAACATGTCATCCTTCTCAGCCAGAATATCTTCTTCTCTCTGAAGTGAGGTTTTCTGTGGAAAAGTCCCAACTTTGTAGCTCAGAATGGCACACTTTCATATCTCCTGGATTAATACCCCATGGAATACATGCCTTTCAGGAGGACTAGAGAGACAACCTGTATAATTTGTATTAAAAACCCCTGCCATCCACTTTGATGCTTTTCATTTAGGAAACAACAAATTTTTCATTTATTCATTTCTATTGACAGAATTTCAAAAGTGTGTGCTACCCTCATATTATACTAACTTGTTTTGTAGCTTTGGCTTAGCACATGTTAAGTTTAGCTTAAAATTTCTAAATTTCTAATTTTGTAATTTCATTAAATTCTTGATGACACAGAAGAGTTGACTTCATATACAGCTCTTCAGAAGAAGAAGCTTCAGAAAAGGGAATGTAAGGAAAACAAAATTCATTATTTTGAGCTGGTATGCAGCTAGTGTTAGTGAGTGTGTGAGTTAGTGAGTTTGTCCTCAGACTTCAAATAAATTTTAGGAATTGCAACAGTAGAATGCAAACACAAAAAAGAATTAAATTTTCCAATTCTAACTTCCTGTATATTAAAAAATAACATCAATAAGTAGGACTTAATATCAATTATGATAATTTGATAGCTACAGATATGCAGATAATTCTACACTCTGTAATAAAACATAAGCCTCCCAGGTTTTATATATGCTCCATATTGGTCTGATGGCATCCTGACTGCTCACCTTGCAAATCTGAGCCCTGAGCCAGATTTCCTTCTTGCAAAGAAAAACAAGTACACAGTGGTGTGAATAGGTAGATAATTTTCTACTCTTAAGGTTTAGTAAAAACTTACAAACTTTGTGGGGTTTTTTTCTGCTCACATGTTTTAGCTACCAGCTTGTTACCACAGCAGACCTGAAAAAAATAGAAAAAAATAATTTGAATACTTAGTTCAAGTTGAAAATACAATTCCACTGTATTCATGAACTTTAAAGACTCCTAATTTATAACATATATTAAGATCTTTGAGAGAAGGCAGTTCTTTGCAGTTCCTGTGCTGGGTTTAAATAATTCAAAAAAGCAAACTTTTAAAATACTTATTCAATAGTCTAAACTTTCCTTATTTATGCAATTACAACATAATTATATACATCGTAACTGCAATATAATTACTGCGTAATTATATGCATTACATTGGACTATTACAAGTTGAAAAGATTTTTAAAAGTGTTTAACTTATTATTGTAAAATTACCACTTCCTCCCTGATTCTCCTGCTCTCCCTCTGCACTGTAGTCACCTTTTAAGCTTTTAGTTTCCAGTACCACTAAGATTTCTAGATGATAAATTCTACAGGATTCTACTTCTTTAAGGGTACAACACTCAAAAATAAATCAGTATGACCTATTAAGGCAGGAAATTATTGCAGGACATAGATTAGATAAAAATATGGGGAAAACCCCCCTATCCTGGTCCTTTCATACATTGAACTGCACACAGAATATGTGATCTTTGAACACATGCACCGTTGGGGAAGCAATAAGTGTTTATGGTCATGATTAAACTTCAAAGTGTTTTGCATCAAACACCTGAACACTTGAGGCTGTTTGAATTATGCCAGTGTTTTATGGGCAGAGTGATTCCCAGAGCCATTACAGTGATAATATGACATATTGTGGTGGCTAGATAAGGCCTCAGCTCTTGTGAACCTTCCTTTACATTCATAAGTACTTAAGACAAGGAAAAAAAGTCAGTTTTGGGCCATGTGCAACTTCAGCTGGGTTTGGTAACTGCTCAGTTTGCAAAGACCAAAAAAAAGTTGTCTTCAGTGCTGAGAGAATTTCAGGACCTTTCCCTGCTGAGAGCTCAAAATGTGGTTACAGGTGGTTCACAGTCCTATAAAGAAAAGGAAAATGTCCTAATGGCATGGGACAGGCCGTTCAGCATGTTAATAAATTATTTAAGAAACACAGTGATACCAGAGTGGCAGTTTTCTCTTGAAAATTAAGTAATTCAGGTCAGTAAAAACAAGCTATAAGGAAGCAGAGAAGGAAAAAGGGTGGTCAATAAAAGAACTGAGAAAATACGGTGTAGATAAAAGCACAGGGGGAAAAAATTGTCCTTAGTGTACACGTGCAGCGAGTGACTCCAAGTTGAGAAATAACGACCAGGGTCAGTACTTTAAGTTAACGATAGTTTATCTGTTTCTGGGAAAACATTAGCTCCATTCTTGTCAACACTAAAAGAAAGCATGGAACAGAACAGAAAAGGAACAGAAATGAAAATCCCCCTGTTTTACCATATATAACACAGTATTGTTACATATGACACTGAATATTGTATGAATTTGAATGTTGCATTATTTCTTATGATTTTAAAATTTTACCCATCTTAAAAGGATATAGTAGAACCAAAGATTATGGAGAGATGGGCAAAAGATTGGCAAAGGTATGGAATAGTTTTCCTGCACACACATCTCAGCCTGGAAAACAAATGGCTAAGGAGGGAGACAATTAAGGACTTTAAAGCCAGGAATGAAACAAACAAACAAACAAACAAACAAACAAACCAAAAAAATCCCCTCAAAACAGCAAATAGAAGAGGGTTATTTACTGTCTTGCCCAATTTAAGAATGAATAAGCATTAATTGCACTTATGAGGCAAAGAAGGTGGATTTTACACACAAAATGCAGTCAAGCTGCAGAACTCATTGACACTGCATGTTGTGCATCCTGCCCCTCCAAAAAAACCCCCCAAAACCTAGTCTGAAAGAGATTAAACAAATTGCCAGGAAATATCTCCTAAGGACTATTAAATGAAAATTTTTAAACTTGTAATCGTGCATCTGAACAAAATACTCCTGAGCCCACTCTCAGTGCTGGCTTGAAAATATTGGAGAATTATGACTACAGACTACAATATGCTGTTATAATTTTCCCAAATATCTCCAGGTTTGACTAATGCAAGGACATTTGGGCTGGGAAAACTTGTGTTAACTTGGAATGCAGACACTTTTTTTTTGTCCTAACAGAGTGGTGACAGCACCACTGAGGACACAGCAGCATCCCTGGAGCTTCTCAAGGTGTGAGACCACAAATGCCCAAACTCAGTGTCAGATCAGCTTAATTAATGCAGAAATGAAGATGTAGCCCTTGAGAATTGGGTGAAAACTTCATCTGAGGTCTCTCTCTAGACCAGCTACAAAGTGGCTGCATACCCAGGCAAGGTCAGCTGAGAACTTTAATAGCGAGACAGTAATTTTATGTAGTGCACATTATGTAACGCCATTGTTTGATTTTAAATCAATTGCAGACAGCCAGAAGATAATGTCAACAGAATGGGTGATGGTTCCAGAGGCCAGCTGAAGACTGTTATTGTCTCTTCATGCCATGAACCAATGCTGTTCTGCTCTTAAGATTATATCAAAACAGCCAGCGCTAGCCTCCAGCAATGTAAAGGCAGGAACTTTGCACATTGTCTTCTAAAATGTCACCAAACACTCTCACCATAATTTGAGCCAGACCAGTGACTTTTAATCCCTGTAATTATGTACTTTTTGTGACTGATGTTACCACAACACCAGAGGGACTGTCAATAATCTTTGATATTTCTGCTGTGTCTCAATTAGTAAGAAATTTTGTGCAATAGTAGTCAAGTAGTAACTCAGAGTTGCTGCTGACACACCCAACAACAACATGTGGTGGAGTTTGCGGGTGTTACAGATTATTTGTTCTGATTATTATCTTTCTTCTATAGAGTAGCAGTCAGAGTACAGTCTAAAACACAAAGAATTTTAAAATTTTTTTAAGTTTTCCTTTTTGGTGTAATGTAATGAACACTATACTTCTTTCCTTGCTCACAGTAAGAAGGATGTTTACTTTCTAGTTTTGTTATACTCCTAAAAATAAAGTATGTTCTTATTCTGTAGGTAGCAAGATACATTTTATCTCAGGCTTTAAAGAAATAGTTTTTCTTTAAGGTCTTACTGTTTAACAAAACCAGAAATGAAAACGAAAACACTGCTCTGAATCTAAGGACTGGATTTTTAGGAAATAATATCCAAATTAAACTTCACTGTGTACCTTAACTCAAAGCAAGCCATCAACATATTTAAACTAAGATTCAGCAAACTTAAGTTTGCTGATTTTGCAAAATTAAGTTAAGATTAAGTATAAAGTTGCAGTTAAGATGTCAGTATAAAGGACCTGATTCAAATCCTGATAAAGGATTTGATTCTTGTTGATGTCAGTTGTAATAACTGGTTGATAGTGCAGGCACTTACTGATTTTGCAGAAAGCAGTAGTTTCAGTGAGAGTGTAACTTATTCATTGCTAAGTCAAAAAAGTTACACTAAGTTTAATTACTTCAATTTTCCCCCATATTTATGTGTACATTATTAAGTAACTAAAAAAAAGGGAAAAAAAAGAAACTTGTGTGATCTTCACACTCTTTTAATGAAATTTTCGGTTCTTTTGATGTCTCTATATCCTGAAAAGACCAAAGAAAGCACTGACTTCTTGCTGAATGATGACTTTTCTATTTTTTTTTTCCTGTGCATATTTCAGATCAAAATCAAACTGTGTGCTTGCCGTGGGATATTACAACTAAGTGAATACATTCTGGGATGTTACATTTTTATGTCCCTGTGCAATGTATGGGCATTTCACTGTGAGAATTACTTTATATTTTAAAAGACTCCCAGAGACTTTTAAATACTATTCAAGTTTTGCAGATTCAGGGCCAGCTGAAGTCAGAGCTCTTTAAACTGCAGAGATAATGAACAGCAGAGCAAGAACTAGAACACACTGGTCTTGACTGCCAGAATTGTCCCCAAACGAGGAAGAATGATGCAAAAAATGGGTTGAAAATAATGAGCCATAACAAAAAGTCAGAAAATGATCTGAATGAGATGAGTAGTAGCTCTGTGGAGTGCCTAGGTTTTATTGTACATGCACGGCCAGAAATCAATGTGTTCAGTGAAAGAGTTTATCAAACAGACAGAACAATCCATTGTGATATGTCTTGACTGTTAGTGGTGCTGGCAGCTCAGCTGAACCTTGCAGGGTAATTAGCTAAGGATTAATTAATCTGTTCTCAAATGTGGCCTGGTGATCTTTCCCAGGTTGTGAGCTCTGCTTAAAAGCACAGTTTCTTCTATTTTTTTTTTTCTTGTCAGTGTTTAATTTAGTCTTCCTTGGAACTTGGCTAAATAGTTGTATCTGCAGCCATGAAATGTTACTTTAACATTTTGGAGGATTTTTCCTGGGTAAAAAAGAGCTGCATGTGTTGGATTAATGTCAGGCTTTTTTCCTGCTCATACTGAATCTTTAGATTCTTTGTGCAAATGTTCTGCAGGAAATATCACATAACTTGTCTTAAGGAAGACAAATATTTAGGTTTTGCAATGCTATCCTTAAATGACTACATGTAGCTCAGGCAAAATGGTTTGGCACAAATTTCTTTATTTTACTGTAGCTACCATAGATGAGATTTATTCTCAGCTCTTGGGGCTTTCAAGGTCTGGGATCTTGGTTCTTTTATGCTATTCTAGAACATGCCTGATTTCTGGCAGATATAGTTAAAGATTATAAAGATATACAAAGATTTTCCTTTAATGACGACTATTTCCAAATATTCTTTGTGACACTTGGTCTTGTAAATCTGTCTGATTTGAGCTAGCAGGCTAAAACTATAATTGACATTTTAGTTTTATGTAAAGCATTTTTAAAAGGAAAAAAAATCAGGAACCACATCCACAATATTTATCTTCTTTTAAAATCTGTTGAAATAACTTCTCAGTAAATCAAAATGGAAATGAGCCTGTTCTGCATGAAGAACTGATATTAGGATTAATAAACTTATTTTTCCCCACACAGATCCTCTTTAAAAATTAAGGTTTATTCGAATAAGTTGTCTTTTTTTTTTTTTTATTTCCACCCCATGAATTCTACTCTGCATCCCATAAAAACCTGGCTTCCAGGTAAGCTTTCCTTCACACTCAGTTTTGCAGCCCTCAGTGACAGGAGGAATTCACACCATGCAGAGAACACAGTAATTGCCTGCACCCACACAGACTGTCATTGGGCATTATTTGCAGTTAAATATGGAAGCAATTGGGTTTTTTTTATGGATTTAGTGGGCTGCATAAGCAGTTCTGCACTACCCTACAAAGTTCTCTGTCAGATGCAGCACAAGCACAAATCCCCCTGCTCATCCATGGAGCTGGGAGACAGTGCAGCTGCAGAAGGATGTGTTTCTGATGCTCTGCTGTCTGTGGATTCATTACTGAGTAAAACACAATTTCACCCATGCTAAGCCTCCCTTTTTTGAGGACCATGTGCTGCTTTTTAAGTTTAACCTGAGGCTTGGCTTTGTGTCAGGTTTGTTTTGTTTTGTTTTGTTTTGTTCTGTTTTGTTTTGGGTTTTTTGGGGGGGGGTGGTTAGTTTGGGGGTTTTTTGTTTTGTTTTGGGGGTTTTTTGGGTTTGTTTTTTGTTTTTGTTGGGTTTTTTGTTGCTGTTTTGCATTTTTTGTTTGCTTTTGGGATTTGTTTGTTTGTTTGTTTGTTTGTTTGTTGTATCATCCCTGTACAGATTTTGGCCTAGAGATGCTGCTGTTGGGGACCAGCTTCTCCTCTTCCCAAGGTGTTTTCCTCTTACACAAAGATGTGAAATGGTGCAAAATTTGGTCTTGAGTATGCAAATTTCCACTGTTGTGGAATGGCAGCTCCACGCAATTCCTAAAAATGGGCTTCTTTATTTAAATGGAAACATGCTGTGCATACAACCTGCTGGAAGTATGCCTCCTCCTCTCAGGGGTTCAGTGTTCAATACTTGGACAACTCTAATTTTAAACAGCTGTTTAATTAAATACTCTTTAATTTAAAAACTCTTTAATAAAATAGCTGTTGACCACTTTCCAGGGGTTCCTCCCTGGGAAGGACTCGACCTCCTGCTCCATCATGTTCTGTCCATCCTTCCCAGCAAGGACAGGGCAAACCTGAGGCCTCTTCTGCTGCCAAGCTGCACCCCTGGGTAGGAACACAGCAGGTTCTGAGCAATAAATGGTGACACCAAGAAAAACAAAACAAAGATGGCCCTTCCCAGCTGGTGACCCTTGTGGGAAAGGCAGCACCAAGGCGGCAGCAGCAGCGATGCTGAAGTGAGGGAGGTGCCGCCATTACCCCGCTGCTCCTGTCAGCGCTGGCGGTGTCACAGGCCTGCACAACCACTCCATATCTGGTCCAAATTCTTCACCTGTTTAATCACAGCATCCCCCCAAAGTGCCTTAGCAGCTTCCTGGTGTGGTCAGGCTGCTGTCAGCTGGTTTTCTCTGTGGTTTGTGAGTTTGGCCTGACTTGATTAATGGCAGCCGGACACAGCAGGGACAGAGAAGGCCACACAGCCCCTTGGCTCGGGTTTGACTGATAAATCAGAGAAAGCTTCTATGAATGTGATTTCCCTTTTACGTCTGGCTTGCAGTGAAAACTGGTTTGGTGCATATTAGCTAACTGCAGCAGGCCAGGCAGTTAATAAAGCCTTCACATCAGAGGAGAGATGGGGAGAGAAAACAAGAGCACGACCTTGGCTTTCTCAGTCTGCACAGCCAGTGCCAAGATACTTTCATATATCACTCCAGATAAAGAGAGATCAAACATAATCAAGGAAAACTAGGTCATATGGGACTTGAAATTAGCATGTTTACCACAAGGCTTTTCAGATATTAAAAAAAACCCCCAAATTTAATGAAAAAATATATTTAAGCTTGTTTATTTAAGACCTTAATGTGTTTAAGGAATAAAATTAATCTCAATTGATAAGATATTTAAATAATTCCTAGCAAGAGGGAGCTTCAGAGGTCCCTGATACAATGTGCAGCTCATAGGCACGATCAGACCAGGTTATTCAATTCCAAGTCAGGACTGTGCATTTGTTTTTCTTGAATTTCATGAGGTTCCTGTTTGTTTATTCCTTCCACTTCTTTAGGTCTCTCTAGTTGGCAGCCCTGTCCTTGAGCACTCATATCCCATTGGTGTCACCTAATTTTAAGTTGTAATAATCCACTTAACTTTTAAATTTTGATTTTTTTTTCTCCAAAAAAGCATATTTGGGCAAAAAAAAATCTTCACAGGGTTTTTTTTTTTACAGGAATTTTAACTTGTCAGTTAGTGGGACAAACCAAGCAGAGTTTGTTTTAGTGCTCTTAAAAAGCTAAGAAATAAACTGCCCCAGATAGAAGGAGGATTTTAGCAACACTTAATGGGGTTTATGAGTTAAAGAATGTGTTGGCCTCATGAATTGAGCTTTAATTCACAAAAGTTCAGCCATCATTTTGGATTCAATTTGCATGTTTCCTTTGGTTTAAAAAAACCTTCAGTGCTATAATCAGACAAACAAATATCAATTTCTGTTCAAAAAAGTGTTTGATTTGAGAATAGTAAAAACAATTTACCTGAAAAGTGATAAATTAATTAGCTAGTGAAACACAGAGTTGCTCAGAAATGACAAACAGCGTATATTTTCTCATTTTTTCCTCTAATTTTGGAGACATTGCTACAGCTTAATGTGATAAACTGTTAAATATTTATAGACCCTGTGATCTGCACAATAGTAGAACTCTGTAGATGTCAGTGCTGAAGAAAGGATGACCAAATCATTAAGCAACAAAGAAGAATAATCAAGTATCATGTCGCTTTCCATTTCATGAAGCAATTTTGATAATTTTCTTCATTTGTTGGCAGACAAAGATGCAATCTGCACTGCTTACAATATCAGATAAAGATAAAGCTCCAGGCAAGTCTGGGAGATGTTCCACCACAGGGAGGGAGGGGGTGACTTTTGAGACAAATACAAGTCTCATATAAATCATACAGAGTTCACAAATCTCATCCAGGGCTGACAGTGTGACTAATAAAAGAATTTTTAAAACACTCCCTGAACCCTCACCTAGAACAGGTATTTCCAGGCACAGAAGTTTCCCCTCCTTCCCCATGTCTCCCTCCCCACTTTCTTTCCACAACAAGCTGCTTTTAATTTCCTAGGGATTTTACATTGCAGTGCTTCAAAGTCAGAAAGGACCACCAAAACCTGCTGTGCTACCACAGCTTCCATTAATTCCACTGAATAGCTGCATAATGGTGGCATTTGGGCCTGAACATGCCAGAGAATCTTTGTGGAAACAATTTTAATAGCTACCATCCTTTGAGTTACACCTCTGAGGAGCATAATAAAACTTTTAGTCACTGTCTGCAAGAGGAAATACAAATGCCAGGATTTAGAAACTGATGCAGTGAAGACAAGATCTTCTGTATGCCCTCTCCACCAGGATTATTTTCAAATAAAAGGCTTTTGTTGTTGTTGTTGTTGTTACAGGATATGTTATTTATATGATAGTTAATAAAAGGCTTTAACTGCCATCCTAATTTTCCATTTTATTTACCCCACAGGCCCATCTTCTTTGCTAAATGTTCTTCTTCCATGATTGTGTCTTTTTGTGTCTTAAGTGTGATCATTTAGGCATGGAAGTATCTAAAGGCTTCTCATTATGAGAAAGCCTTTTGGCAAACTATTTTTAATGGTGAATGTGGCAAATTTGCATTATATCTTCAAGCAACTGTATCTCTGTCTTGGATTTACCTGAAGTTGACTAATTGATCCCTGTGGAAACAAGGCCATCTCTTACCTCAGGCTCTAAACACATCCTTTCCTTTATTTGCACCAAGCCAAAAGGTTATAGTGGTCAAAAACATTAATATTGCCACTGTTTGAACCTGCATCATCTGCCTGAAATATTGTATATTCCCTTTGCAGCTCATTAAAAAAAAAAAAACAAACAAAAACTAGATCTGCTTGTCCTTAATCTAATTATTTTCTGTTCTTTGCTATCACCCCCAGTTTTGGAATCTGTGCATGTTGTTGTTCTCACTCATCAAATTTTGTCTCTGGGAAAAACAGGACAGCTAGGACAGCTCCTAGACACTGGTAGCAGAACTAGATAAGCAGACCTCTGGCTCCTCTGTATCCTTCAGCTGGCTGGAGATGGAGCCTCCATAGATAACATGAACTCTAATATCTATCTAAAGCTGTGTGACACTGTATTAATTATTTTCTCTGTGAACTAGGCAGTTTTTTAAACGAGAAGAAGTACTCACATTTCCTATTTTCTTTAAATTTTTTTCATAGAACCAGCTTGATTATTGGTTGTATTTTTGGTTTTTTGGTTGGTTGGTTTTTGGTTTTTAATTTTTTTTTTAAGATTATTGAATATAGTTAGATTGACTTGATAAAACTCATCTATGTGGATCAGGTGGGTGTTTGTGACTTGCATTTTAGTCCCTATATTGGCCATGTGTGTATATGTTAAGATTTCTGAGGTGCAATAACCTTAAAGAACTTGTGGGGGATGGAGGTCATTCAGCACAAGCAAAAAAAAAAAAAAAAAAAAAGTGGTGTTATTCTGAAATTTTAGCTAAATCACCATTTATTGAACATATTACGATGTTATGCTCTAGGTTATCTTTTAGAACAAGAGGAAACCCAAGGTCTTTATTATTTGTGCATACTTGAAGGTCTCATTTTTCATCTCTGTAAAATTTGTCTGTGTAAATCTTGGTCACTTCCTCATTCTACCTACGAAAATCATCCAATTAACAGTTGCTATTCTGTAGCTTGCATACAGATTTGATGCCCGTCCACAGCAAAGAGACATATAATTCTTGCAAGTGTTAGGAGGATGGTAGTTTTACCATTTATACATTTACTGTTTTTTTTATTCTGCCTTTCCTACAGCCTTTTACCCTGAAATCATGTGTGTCAACATAGCCACCATGCCCTGAGGTCTAGGACAGACATCAAATTACTCTTTCTGAACACTGATAACAAAAGATAATCACAGTGAAAACGCGCAGACACGACAATCTCAAAACCTGACACCTCGTTTTCCTCCCACCCCTTCCATAAGCTCATCCAAGCTGTCAGTTCCTCTACTTGCACTCCTCTGTCTGGTATTAAATCAAACAAACAACACACCTTCAGCCTCAATTAAAAAAAAAAAAAGTGATTAATCTGTTTTTTCACACCTGCAGGAGGATTGCATCAGAATCTAGGTTCCTCACTGGCTTTATATGAGGGCTTTAATCTCCCACAGGGAAACTCTGCTGCACAGAGCTGAGTTGGAGCAGCAGGAACTGGTAACAGGATCAAGCAAACCAGCTGGCAATGCAGAGAGCTGATGGAAAGGCCAAGGATAACTGGGGGAAATCAGGTGTCACCAGGCAGGTCTGCCTTTTCCTGGCAACCTGGTCAATGTGGACACCTCCAAAGGTGTCCCTGGGGTCACCTCTATGGTCACCAAAAAGACCACGCAGATGCAACCCCGTACACAGCAGAGGCACAATCAGATAATTGGTGCCTAGGAGTTTGGCAGCTCTCAGTTGTTTAGGGAGGAGCAGAACCCCACTGTCAGCATTTAACAGAACATGGTCACACCAGATTTTCAGGGCCTAGGATCACTCAGAGTACAACCTGAGGGTCAGCTTCAGCCTTTTGTTTGGTTGCCTCCACTTTTCAGACAGAGGAGTAGGAAAATGCTGTTTAGGCAGGTGGAATGCCTTCCTGTTTCTATCCTGAGAGAGATAAAATCCTGTTGCTCATGGGATTTTAGACTGAACTTAACTGTGCCACGGGGAACTGGAGTTCCACATCAGGGGTGCAGACACCTTTGGCTGTCATGAGCAGAGCCATCCTGCTCTGGAGCATTTGCTTCTTTAGTGATAAAACTCATAAAACTCACACACCCATTTTCAGAATGATTTTGGCAGGGCATTGAGCTCATAATTTTCTGCAGTGTGGAATGAGAAAATGATTTCCAGGTTGAGAAATCCTGAGATAAGCTGCTTGTTGCACTGATCATACCCAGGGACAGGCCCGTGTGTGCATGGCAGCCACACATTGATTTAAGAGTGGCTCTCCAGCTGCAGGTTGGATTTCTGCACATACACACTGTCAGTCATTTCACCTGTGATTACTTCCCAGCGGAGATACAGCCTACACATGTCCTTGGAGAGTTTCAGGTGGAACATGAAATAAATGATTTGCCCAACCCTAAAAATCCACAGGAAAAGAGGAAGAAATACAAAAGATATTGTGTGTTGAAGGCACAAGTGTAGCTGTGTACACCATTCACGCCACCAAGAGCATGACATTTAAGACTAAGCAAAGCCATTGGTTATGTAATTAGTTAGCAGAGGCAAACATCCTGCCTGGAAAAACAAGAACAAAAGCTGATTTGTTATATCTTTGCCATTCTCTTTAAGCCAATATTCTGCTCCAAATACAGCACTGCTGTACCAGTGTTCGTGTTCCTTCCTCACTAACAAAGCTGAAGTCGTGATGCAGAACAATTCTCTTGTAGTGACATCAGATACAAATGGCCTCAGAAGTAATAAATTTGTTTGGAGAAAGACCGAGTTGCTAAAATTAGCTGTATAACTGCATTTATCATCAGAGATTACTGTGTCAATGATGCCATGCAGCTCCCTGGGAGACTTACGTAATGGGTTTTTCTATCACTAATAATTCTGATTTTGGGATTCTCTGATCATCTGGGTATAATACAAAACGTAAGCCTGCATTCAGGCAGAATTAACTGGATAGAGAGATAGAAAGTTCCAATTACTTACATTAGCTGTATAACTACATTTATTACGAGAGATTACTGTCAGTGGGTCTGTTGCTGGTCCCCACGGGACTTACCTAATAGGTTTCTCTGTCACTAATAATTACAATTTCATGATTCTGTGATCAGCTGGGTATGACACAAAACTTAAGCGCGTGTTCAGGCAGAACCAGCTCTAGAGAAGGAATTCCACTTCTGGCTCCACAGAAATAATGGTGTTTATGCACTTTCACATATAAACACTGCTGCTAAGACTTCCTTACTTCAAACAAACTTATCCTCACAGTGCTCTATTTAAACACTAAAGCACAATAGGCAGTGCATATTTGGGCAATCATTGCATGCATTGAATGATGTTTAACCACCCGTCAAGAGCAATAATCCCCTAGAAATGCACCAGCTGAAATACTGTTTTGCTTTTGTAGACCTGAACTCACAAAGAAATAGAGGGAAAACAGTCTAAATGGGCACTGGCCTAAATAGGATACTGCCACAGCCAAGCACTAATCTTTGTTTATATCAAGTATTCTGGAGCCATTACACAATTTCATGAAGTATCCAAAGTATTCTCAGTAATCTTCCTTGTCAGGGCCAGTACAGCAGGGCAGCAATATGGCACAGTATCTTAGGCCTTCAGCATTTAATGAAAAATATGGTTGGTTTGTATTTATGAGTATTCCATAATCACCTGAAAATCACTTGCTGAGGTCTCGGAGAGACAGTGGCCTGAAATGTGGAGATACACTTGTTAGAGTTGTCTTTATTTTCTTAAAAAATAAAATTATGCCATGAACTCAGAGGAGCAAAAGAGGAGGGAAGAATGGTTCTACTCAAATGTAAATGAGGAGTTGACCTTGATCTTTACAATTGTTTGTACTGATAGAGAGAGAGGAGTCAACATAACTCAGAGGAAAAATCAGCTGGACAACTCATAAATCAGTCAATTTTCATGTTACTAGTGAATATGCAGTTTTCTCCTTTTCTCTGGGCTTGTATATATTTCTGTCAGCAGTACATTGAAAGGCTTCCAAGGATATGGTGTTGCATTGAAAAAGACACAATAGACAAGCAGAACTAGATAAATGCCTGTGGTTATCATTCTGATAATATACATGTATATGGGCATATAGATAACCTTTAATTAATTACATAAATTTGCATATCTATATCTTACAACTTGTGTCTGTTACTCTGTGCCAGGGTCTTGTTTGGGTCTTCAGGAGCCTGATGGACACACAGGCAGGTCCAAATTCATGATAAAATCAGAGATAAGGAAGATTGTGTTGCAACTCTTCCTAGCATTAATCTTGTCTGTTTGACAGAGGTCAAAGACCAAAAGGAAACAAACCTTCTGGGATGCACTTTCTGAGGCTCTAAAGAGCAACAGAATTTCTTGGAACTTGGACAGTTTGCTCAGATCCATTAGAGACAGAGGCTGGAGACAAAGCAGATGATGGAAACCCATGCTATTTAGTATTCTGAAGAAGCATAAGAATCTGGGTAAAAGACTGCTTCCTCTTATTATTTTATTTTCTTGCTCTAACTAGTGCTGAATTATTAGTGACGTATTTAAAGAACAAAACAAAACAAAACAAAAGCGCCACCACTTTTAATTAAATTGTCTGAACATTCTCATAAACTTTAATGTTAATTAATATTGACTGCAGATCAATTAATTAACACATGCTGGTTAGTCAGTACCAGCTATCTACAAAGCATGGTTTATTTTAGTTGCAACCTGTACTATATATTTTGGCAGAGTTTTATGAATACAGAACCCCAGGGGGATTTCAGGGCCAGGATTTGGTTTCTCCCAGGCTTCCTCCTTCCTGGTAAAATCTCCCAAAGTGATATTCCCTTTGTTTTTCTCCTCAGGTTGTCCATCAAGATTAGAGGCTCTGACTACTTTTCTCACCAAACTGATTTTAAGTGGAAAATGTCTCCTGGGGCAGTGCTGCACTCTGTATTAGATTCATGTGCAAATAATATGAGGAAGTTGAGGGGTAGTGCTAAAACAGGATTCATGGATGAGTAATGGAGGAGAGAATAATACTGAAAGTTTAAAAAACTGGTTTTGGTGTAGAATCATACAAACATTTGCACTCTTCCTAAAAACACACACCCATTTTCAGAATGATTTAGGTTGGAAGGGACCTTCAAAGATCATCTATTCCAACCTCTCCAAAAGGAACAAAACCTGGTTGACCACTTTATGGCAGGTTTTCCTACATAATAGGCATGCAATCAATGACTTTCCTTTCAACTTTGTTTTTCTTTGTTTTGGTTTTTGGGGTTTTGTGGGGAGTTCTTTTTGAATTGCTTTGTTTTGGTTTGGTTTTGGTTTTTTGGTCTTTTGTTTGGGTTTTTTTTGCGGGGGGGGGATGGTTTGGGGTTTTTTTGAGGAGTAATGCTCATGTGAGTTCATTAGCAGTCTAAAAATAAATATTAGAAAATTTTAGAAAGTGGCAAGTACCAGCTAAGGGTGCAAACCTCAGGTTGCCTGCTGTTTCTAAGAAAACTGTCCTGTTTCTGGTGTTCTTTTTATATTATAACCTTTTACCATCTATTACTTACAATGCAAAGAGCCAGGGAGCCCTTTTGCCAATAAGAACACTCAAAAGCAAACAAGCAAAAAAGCCAAATGCTCATCTTCAGTGTGACTTAAATCTAAGCTTAGAGAAAAAGCACAGGGTTAGTAATCCCCACAGACAGAGCCACGTAGTATTTACTCTTTTCATTAATTCCCTGCTCAGTAGAAAAATGGAACACTTGCTTATAACCCTCCAGAGCTCTTCTCTCACCACTTCTGTGGCGATTCACGCAGATTTTTACTGTCTAATTACAGCTCTGCCAAGATGCCCAGTGGGTCTGTTCTCCCTGCCCACACCGGCCTGGTCAGGGAGCCCAGGGCTGATGCTGGACGTGGCTCTCAGATCAGTAGGTCACTTCTGATCTGAGTGACACCAGCAGAGCTGAGGTCAGACTGGGACCGTGCAGCAGCAATGTCTCTGCAGCGGTGTGAAATTAATGCCAGGAGAATGGGGCCCATTGATCTCAGCAGAGCAAAGCCATCAGGATTGACCCTGGGAATCATGTGACACAGTGTTCCAGGAAGCAGCCTTTGTTTGCACACACTGTGGCTCTTATTTATTAATATGTGAGGCCAACAATGCCTATTGTCTCCTCTCATATTAGAGTGCTGTCACATGAGCAGTTCAAGTGACACCAAGGATTGCAAGGCGAAGACAGGCGGTTCTATCCGACTCCAACTGCAAATGTATATTTGAATACATTAATACTCAACAAATATCCTCTCAGATTAAATAGCTCACAGGTTTATTTTTAAATAAAAACCAACCAAGACACTCTGCCTAACTTAAAGTTTGCCCATCTAAACAAAGGAAGGAAAATCCAGCCACAATGCATTAAAATTAAATGAAGTGAATGATCTGAGTATCTGAAATTCAGGTTGAAGATTGTTTATCATGATAATTTTTTTTAAAAAATCTTATTCGATCCTGTGACACTTGTAAATTTTAAGTTAAGTACAGACTTATATTTTTATGGAGTTTTGTTCTGGTATTTGAAAGATATCTTTTTGTCTCCATCTCACTAGTATAATTTAGTCATACAAAATTAACAGCCTCTGCAATATTTAACCTTATGTTAGCCTTACTATGTATAGTTTCATCCTTTTTCCCCCTCTATCAACCTAGAACAATACTTTCTTTTTTTCTTTTTGCCTTACAATTGCTGCTTTCTCCCCACATTTCATGTGAATCAGTTCTGCATAACTGCATTTACTATTGTGTTCAAGAGAAGAGATGAGGATTCTAATGAATTATATCAGGCTAATTACATCAGGCTTGAAATAAATACAGCTGAGCCTTCAGCTTCTGCTATAGTGCAAGGAGTAACCTGGCTCCCATAGACTTAATGATGGGACAAATTAAGAATAAGAAAAAGAAGGCATTGAAATACGTCTGAATTGTGTTTGATCTGGACAGTACTGAGGAGATACCCTTCTTTGGGAAACACAGAAACAAGGACATGGAAGATATTTTCAGAAAAACCAAAAGTACATTCCCATCTGCAGACATTTATCAGACACATAGACTCCAATCACTCTCCAGAGACACATTTTAACAGAAGACATACATAAAAATATTTTTTTTGTGTCTAATCCTTGAAAGACTAAACCATATTTTTTTTTTATACTAAAGGCTCGGTTCAAAACTATCTTATATTTAAAAGAATGGAATGGAATGGAATGATCTGTGTCCTACAGTTCAATGCCACTGAAAACTATGAAATCCCTTACGCTCACATTTTAAAACTCGTGTCCTTGTGTCTCTGGGTGGAATGTACAAAACCTCCCCAAACATCCAATGCCACCAGACTTTTGCTCTAAACCTCAGTAAGCAAGAGGGGACCTTGTGGCAAAAGGGACATTGAGGTGTGGCAACCCAGGAAATTCCTCTGGCTGCCCTGGAGGACTTGAGACCCTGTCAGGGGGCTCAGAGACCTTGGCACAGGGCCCAAGACCCCTGTGCCTTTGATTTAGCCCTTGGAAAAAACAATTGTCAACCTTATATGAAAAACTACAAGCCACAAAAATTTAAGTAGAATGATAGTGAATTTATCACGGGGTGAAAAATAGATTTTTGGGGTTTTTGGAATGGGGGTTCAGGGGGCAAGATGGAGGAATCTGGGTGTGTCCAGCCTTTCTCCTTCTTCTTGGCCTCCATCTTCTGCTGTGGTGGTGGCACTTTTAGATTGGTTTAGAGTAGAAGCTCACTGTCATCACATGGTCATCACATGTCATCACATAGGTGATGGGTATTGGGAAGTAACTGTAAATATTGTACATGTAGGTTTTAGTATAAAGACATAACACTGCCTGGGGGCAGGCAGAGTGCCTGGAACTGTCCTGCTGGATGGACCTGAGCAGGGCAGGAGAAAGAATTTTATAGATAAGAAACAATAAACAACCTTGAGACTGAGAAATGAAGAGCTCTGACTCCTTCTTCAACTGCCAAGCTGGGAAAAGAGACTTTCTAACATTTCTTGGGGTCACTCTGACCAGCTAGAGACCCTGAGATTGAGGGGCTGCAGCGTGGCCAGGGAAGGGAACGGAGCTGGGAAGGGAATGGAGCCCCAGGAGAGGCTGAGGGAGCTGGGCAGGGGCTCAGCCTGGAGCAAAGGAGGCTCAGGGGGCCCTTGTGGCTCTGCACGGCTCCTGCCAGGAGGGCACAGCCGGGGAGGTCGGGCTGTGCTCCCAGGGAACAGGGACAGGAGCAGAGGGAACGGCCTCAGGCTGGAACAGGAAGGATTAGATTGGATATCAGGAAAAATTTCTTCAGTTGAAAGGTGGCGACACTTTGGAAGGAACTGCCTGGTGCAGTGGTGGAATCACCATTCCTGGAAGTGTTCAAAAGCCATGGATGTGGCACTTGAGGACATGAGGTAGTGGTGAATGTGGCAGTGCTGTGTTAATGGTTGATCTTAGAGATGTTTTCCAACCTTGACAATTCTGTGAGTCAAGGAGACAGGACAGAGGATACAGAAAGTGTCTCTTTCAATTGATATTCCTTTTATACAAATCAGAGCAAATGCAGTTAGGTGCTGAAACGTAGCCCAGCAATAAAAACACTTGTTCTAAAAGAATAATACCTTGCTTGATAAAAATAGTTATGCTTCAGTGGGTTGAGGCATGCACTTTTAGGGATTGAGAGCTTTTATCAGCTTTTCCCAAAGATGAATTTAAGTAAACTTCCACTCAGTTTATTGGCTTTCCTGACTACCATTCTAAAGTGAAGATTCCTTCCTGTGTTTGTCAGGCATATTTATATATCTAGCTTATGGTAGGTAATTCCTTTAAACACAGGAGCCCCCAGTGCTGAACCCACCAATGCCCAGGAAGCTCTGGATGTATCTGCCTCCCAGTGACCTTCAAGCCTTTAAAATTCCTGCTGTTTGATTATCAAACATATAAAAATCTTTACAAGCCTGGCCTGACATTCCTTGGTTACTTAAGGTCCTTCTGAGCATTGTCTTTCTAGCTTTGTTGTACCATTCGATAATACTGGATTCAGAAAAGATCTCTCAAATGCCAAAGGCATTTAGCATTAACCTGACTTTGAAAAGCTTGGGACAGTGTTCTCCCTTTCTCTTTCATAACTTGGGGCTCTACAGAGACAGAAAAGGAAGGCATAGAGCCAGGAAATAGCTTATCTAAGTACTCTGAGTCTTTCATAAATCAACAATATTACCACTGGAGAGTGAAGCCAAGAGAAGAATAATGCCAGAATCCTTAAATTGCAGCCACAGTGAGTCCTCCTTCAGGGGGCTGCTGGTGCTACTGCACAGCAAATTATGCAGCTTAGAAGGGATGGAAAACAGGATTGCAGCTCCTCATGTGTGCTCTGAAGTGAGCACCTCTCTGGATGTGAAGAACTGGATGCCTGAAGAGTGGGGACTGCCCATGATTCTGCTGGAGTGAGCAGGAGATATTTATCCCAGCCTTCTCAGGAATTCAGGAGCAGCTTACTAACTGATCTCCTGGAAGCTGCTGCTGTCAAAAACCCATGCACAACAGTGGAATAAAATTCCAGAGAGTTTTTGTTGCACAAACAGCTACCATATTTTATAATCCTTATGCAACAGGCACATTTCTGTCGAGGGGCTGAGTTCTTTTAGATTCTCATCACGTCCTGCTGAAGTCTTTGTGGGCATTATCACTGTCTGAATGGGCTCTGGATCATGGCCTTCACTGCTAAAATCATTCTGCAGTGATAGATGAGACAGGCTAGAAGGAAGAACAGTGGCACCCAGTGGTGATTTGCTTTTTCTTTGCAAAGTTCTTCTGAAAAACCTTTTCCTTAACTTTTTGAGTGGATGACCATATATAATACACAGTCTAGTCTACACAAAGGATATACAGACATTATACATCTATTATAAAATAGTATACATACACCCACACACTGTAATTCATAATGTAAAATTTGGGCTTGATAATTACTGTCTAATTATAGTGTTGATTTAAAAGGAAATAAAAAAGAAAAATAATTTCACTTTATAAAAACCAAATCACTTCACGTAAAGTGCTTTAGGTAACTCTGCTTGATTAATGGTTATGCCATTTCTGCAGCAGTCAAAGGAACTATGTCCTAATGAAATGCTAGCAATTATTGTAAGATGAATGTGTAAGTGCACATAGAGATCTTTTATCTTTTACCTCATTGCAATAAATAAATGGTGAACATGCTTTCACTTATTTTAGCAGAATGGCAGCTTCCACTTCTTTTTTTTCTACCTCAAACTTTTCAATCTTGCAAAGAGCTGTTAAAAAAAAAAGGGTGCAGCTTCTTGTAACAGTGTGATTCTTGTTTCATAAAAACCCTCCTTGGCACCGATTCATATCCCAGGTTATTAATTATTCAACCCAAATTATATGTATTTGCTAGTCACTTAGAAAATGCATCAGATTGTTCTTTGGTCTCAGTTGCTGTACCCTAGCCAGATTTCTCTTGAATGTTACCTACATTTTTTCCTTACTGTTTCTTACTGCAGGAAATATTCGTTGTCTACATGTTTGGCTTCTTGGCCATAATATTAATGCTGCATCTCTACAAGTAGCTTATACA
Organism: Molothrus aeneus; assembly: GCF_037042795.1. Lineage (NCBI taxonomy): Eukaryota > Metazoa > Chordata > Aves > Passeriformes > Icteridae > Molothrus > Molothrus aeneus. The sequence goes on from NC_089680.1 coordinate 71,719,543, forward strand.
TGGCCAGGGCTGTTATCTCATGATAAAACAAGTTGACAAGAGAAGGTTTCTACACACTGTTCAATCCTTTACCCTTCAAAACATAGAGACTGCATACAAACCCCTCCTTTGGAATGATCCACAGCTCCTGCTAATTCCTGAATCTCCAGCAGGAACCATTACAAGGACTTAAGTCTCTCGGGCCACAATTACCAGAGGTAATTAAAGCAATTTATCTGGATGGGCAGTTCAAAGCTAATGCCACATCACGTTGACAGACTTTGCTTTGTTTTTAACCTATGTATATCCTATAAAACTGCTGCAAAGGCCTCGAGATTTCTGAAACCTAAGGTGGTCCTGTCATGCTTGAGCATGGTTCTCAGGGCTTCAGGATAAGTATGGCCCTGAGATCTGAAGCAAATGAGAAATCCTGGAGCTAAAAGCTTCAGGCTGATGGAAATCCAGGAAAAACTGTCTGGCCTTTGGTTAAGAGCTGTAACTTAAATGGTCAGAAATAAACACAGCCAATATTTAATTTTATTTTCTTGCATGGTTGCAGACCATGGGTAATAACATGTAGAAAGCTATATTGTTGAAATTGCGGGTAAATGTTTGGGCAAATTATCCATTCTATCAGGGGGGAGAAGTATTCCCAGAAATAATGCACACCCAGAAAAGTATTCCCAGAAATAATGCACAGTGCAGCCTCAGGGTTCACCCCGCAGGACTGAAACCAGGGAAGAAGAGCTGGACACATGACAGCCCATAGCACTGGGTCAGAGGCAGCTTCTTTGATCCTCTGCCATCCAGCAAGATGGATAATGGAGCCCTGGGATTTGATACCCACGTTTTGAAACTGGAGCCTTACTAGAAGAGGAGGAGGAGGGGAGCAGACAGCTGCCTGAGTAGCTGCACCATCAAGAATTTAGGACTTACTTTAGCAAAAGGAATAGCACACTATTGCATATTTTGCTTTCTTTTTTATAAAGCCAGTGTTCTAAAACATCTGACTGATTATTTTCTAATGATTGAGGATTTTTGTAGCTGATCAATAGCAGTCTTTCAATTCTGGAGAATTTTCAGAAATGGAAGTCCAGCTGTTTGTTAGAAACCCTGCACTGAAATTTTTCAGGCCCTCATGAATAAGTCTTCACTGAATGAGTAGATCAGTAGCAAATTAATAGATCCAGCTTTTACCTGATTTCCTTTCCTTGGCAAAATCTTGATATCAGCTGGGGTTTGGCCATTTTGATTATGCGTTCATAAGTGAGGCGAATATTTCTAAACTGCTAAACTGTTGTAACATTTTCCTAATATTCCACGTGCTGTTATGTTCTGCAGAGCAGACAGAGCATTAATTCTGACATTGCTTCCCTGAAAGCCTTGCTTTCTAAACAGGAAGAAAAACAGGAGATAAGGAATATACTGGTTTTTGGTAAGAAGTGCTGTGTCACTTATGTCTTTGCAATCACAGCCTGTTAAAACCTGATTTTTTCACCTCCACAGAACTGCAGGTGTGCACAATGTCTGTTACTCCACTGCTCAGAACACCACAGGCCAGCTAATTGTGCTGGCAGCTCGTTAAAAAGCAGTGCTGTTGACCCCAGCTGCTACAATCTGGTTAAGAACAAACAAAATGAGGTTCACTCACAGTCTACAATTCATAACCTCGTGCAAGTGTAAGTTAACTAATGCCAGCATTATCACTCTAAGGCTGCTGTAAAGTGTGTCTGCTTTAAAATTTAAATTTACAGCATGGCTGCTGTAAAGCATTCATGTCCAACCCAGCAAATTTCTCATGGACAGAGAGAGATTCACATGGCCAAAAGCAGCATATCCAGAAAACCCTGCCAGTTCTCCAAATGCCACTGCCTAAAGTTTCTTGCTTCAACAGGACTAAAGATTTAGATATTGGGGTTTTTTATAAATCTTCAAAATGCCTCCTGGATATATATACTGTTTAAGAGCTCACAGCTTTTCCCCAGAAATAATTAGCATATCATACTCATATTTCTGAAGGAATATAAAAAATATATGAGTTTTGGAAATAGTTACAGAATTAAATATTAGAGAATGATCTTCTGGGAACACATACAATAATGTTGATTTCTTTGCTGCTTTACAACTAACTCCACTGTGAAAATGTTGATTTTCTTAAATCTGGATAAATGCAAGGATTGTGCTTTAAAAATAACTGAATAATATGCAGTTATTAATAATAAATATTGAGTAATAAAATTAATAATAATAATAATAATAATAATAATAATAATAATAATAATAATAATAATAATAATAATAATGAAATAACTGAATAATATCCTTGAAATGTGAATTTCATCAGTCACTAGGGTGAGGATCACACCTAGAGCCTTCTCTTTTTCAGGTTGAATTAGTGCAATTCTCTCACCCTTTTTTTCCACAGGACAGGTGTTCAATAGGAGTACGTGGTGTACATTAACTTTATTTTTCTTTGAAACTAAGAAAAATTGAAAGACTGTTTTTTTCACAGCTAAGTTTTTGAGTTTAAATTAATAAATTGCCTCAGCTTTGAAGCATCTATATTGATAAAATAAACAAGAATGAATGTTTCAAAGTTTAAATTCATCAACTATCTAGAAATGCATGCACTGACAGAAACATCCCATGTTTGAGATCTTCAGGTCAGCCCCTGGGTTGTTCAGATCTCTCATTCTTAAGGCAGATTCAGCAAATGTAGGAAATACTTCTCCATCAGTACTGAGCAGAATAAATACACTGGAGCTGGCAAACCAACAAATCTGTACTTGAAAATATGTTCATTAACCAAACCAAGTGCTATCTGAACTAGGAGACTTCACATCTCTAGGTTCAGTGCTGAGCAGAGTGGCCAGCTGAAATTTTGTAATAGTGAAATAGTCTTTTTAATAATTTTAATTTAGCATTTATCACAAAAAGGGAGAGCCTCTATGATTCTCAAGGTCAATCAGACTCAACTTGGGTCAGTAATATAGTACTTAAAAATTTAGTGGCTATGATTCATACTGTTGGAATAGAGAATAAATTAAATTAAATATGGAGGCTGCCTGAATATATGAATCTGGAGCAAATTCACATTCAGCAATGTTTTAATCTATAGTGGCAAATAAGACACGGGCTGAAAGCCACAGGGCTTGGTGCTGATGAAAATGCTTGAAAGAGCTTAAAAAGGACTAATCAGCATCAGCAGGAAGATAAAACAGACCTTTCACTGGCTGTAGATCTGTCAGCAATGGGTGATTACTAAGAGAGTTTGATTAAATTTTAAATCCATCCTTATTTAAATTTTTTCCAAGTTCTGCTTCATGCAGTTCATGTTCCTTAGAACTGTTTCTTAGAGAAGTGAGTGGAGCAGAGCCTGGAATACAGGCAAGGGATAACATGCCACCTTTTTTGGGGGGAGGGAATTGCCAAGTAACTCTTAACCACTAGAACTTCATTTTCAGTTTCTGCTTTGAAAACCTGTCTGGGAGGGAAAAAAAAAAGGCAAAAAAAAAGGCAAAAAAAAAGGCAAAAAAAAAAAGGCAAAAAAAAAAAGCTATCAAGACCTTGTCATCTAACCCTCAGTTTTTGAAGGGAATCCTTTAGGTGGAAAACTCCATTAGGCAAAACTGAATTGCAGTTTCAGAAATGAGTCCAGTTCAGTTTTGTACTTTTGTGCATATCTCTGCTTGTAGTCTCTTTTAAAGGAAAATTTCAGATTTTCAGTCTTGGTCTTCAAAGCTACTACGACCAGTAGAAATGGGAATGGTACTGGCATCAGCAATTTGGGCAAAGGAGGAAAGAAGTGATACTTTCACAACAAAGAAATTCTGGTGATCTGGAAGTCAACTAAGGTGGAAGAATTTGGTTGCACGTGAAGGACACACTGGGTAACTCTGTTTCTGTAAAGAAATCATATTGAGAGGGAGTTAAATTTAGTGTATTTGCAGGTTATGGATAAAATCAAAGCATCCAAGTGATTAAAATTGAGTTGTTGCATGTAATATTGTTCCAGCATTGTTAGTCATGTTTTACACAGAGCTGGGATAACTCAGTATAGAGAAATATACACCGATCTTGTCAAAGAGCAAATATTCACTTTCATGTGTGCCTAAAATTGTAAAGCCTTAGATTCCTTGTGCTTGGTATGGCATGGTGAAGGAGATTTGGATTAGGGAAATGAAGAAAATAAGAAAAGAGAAAAAAATAGAAGGTATGCATTTGTAAGTCACAACATACTTGGAAAAATGATGACCTGGGAGGAGAAGAAAGATTCTGAAATGAAACAGAAATGAAGAAGCAGAACTGTTGTGTGTGTACTGTGACTAAGAAGGCTTCCACTGGGAGTGAGAAGCCTCATTTCAATCAAAAAGTGGGGATCCTCCAATGTTCCTTCATTAACCTCTGTAACTCCATCAACAAATATGCTGGAAGTCTTTTGTATCATTCCTCATTCTTCTTCTTCTCTGGAGTTCTCAATTTTTTGTCCCTCTCACTCTTTCCCTACCCAGTTCTTCCCCTTCCACACACTGAAATATTGTCTACCTTACTAAATAATATCAACAGTCCAGTCATAGGCTGTTTTCCCTGCCACAAAAAGAGAAAAAGGAGGAAAAAATTTCCATGTTTGTTTGACAAATTGAGTGTTTGATAAAAATGCTGGCAGCAGATGTTTCAGCCTCCTGATGGTGATACTTTAAATTTGAGAAGCTATTCAACTTAATATCACAAAGCAGTCTAATAATATAACATCCTGTATAATACAGAGATGGAACATACCACATTAATATAACTTCATTGTTAATGAACAATTTACTATTGAGAATGTTTCTATTAGGATTTAGACATAAATTGTCTTGGGACTGCTGCTAAATTTCCTAACAATTAACCAGATTTCTTTTTTGTTGTTGTTGTTTATAGACTCTGTCATGTAGCTGTTCTTTTCATACAGTAAAATAGAAAATTTCTATATTTGGAGACTAGGGACATAAACTGCTTTATATCATGCTGAATCCATTATGCCTTCAGCAGAGGAGCAGTGTGGTACAAATATGCTTATGTGGGTACTGCTTATTTTTAAGAAAGGTCCTCTGATAATAAGAAATTCAGACAAATAACTTCTCCCATCATACTAATTACAATTTTTATAATACTAATTAATTAAGAAACACCCAAGGCCAGAAGTCTGGAAAATTGGAGAATCTCTCCCCTGTGCTTCCCACTGCTCCAATTTACAAGTCTGATGAAATAAGGTCTGTGCAGGGCTTGAGTGCCTATCATGTAATTATCCATATCCTTCTGCTCTGCCAGTTACCTGTCCTGGATAATGGAGAACTAATTATTGTCTCTGCAGTGAACTTCTCAGTTCCCCAGTCATCAGAGCCACAGAGGAACTTATTATTTTATCTACTTTCTCTTGCCTGGGCCAGGAAAACTCAATTCTTTCAAAAATGCTTGTTCCAAATCACTTCTGACACAACCAAGGCTAAATCTCCTCCATGTCAAGCCCTTTATTTAATGTTTTAAGCTGGACACTGCACCTACCCAAGGCATTTGCAGAACAAAGTGTTGCAACCCTTCATGACTTCCATGCAGCAACACTCTCAATACATGAGGAAGGTTTTCTGCCTTTACCCAACACTTTCGACACATTTTTTCCCCTTCCCTTCCCTTCCCTTCCCTTCCCTTCCCTTCCCTTCCCTTCCCTTCCCTTCCCTTCCCTTCCCTTCCCTTCCCTTCCCTTCCCTTCCCTTCCCTTCCCTTCCCTTCCCTTCCCTTCCCTTCCCTTCCCTTCCCTTCCCTTCCCTTCCCTTCCCTTCCCTTCCCTTCCCTTCCCTTCCCTTCCCTTCCCTTCCCTTCCCTTTTTTTTTTTTAATTTTTTTACTACCTTTTTTTTTATTTACTACTGCCTGCAAAACTCCCAGGCACTTATTCAAATTTTGCTTCCTTACTATAATTTTATTACGTATATGCACACAATTTATGTTATATGACTTTCATGTCCCTGATTCCACAGCAATGTGTTGTTGATTTATGACTTTCCACATAACTGCTCATACATCAAAAATGCATTCCTTTGTCATTACAGCATTTAGCAACAATGTTAACACCTGGAAAAGACCAGGTTGTCTTCCAACTGATCAGTGTCCCCAAATCTTCCATAGACCTCCATAAACCTGGGATGTGCCCCTAATCTGACAGAAAATTATTAAAAATTGACTTAAATGCTGCTTTACAATCAGATGTAATTCTGCCTTATTGTAGTTTCAAGAAGAATTATCTGCCTAGTTTATCAGGAAAATTTCACAGAGAGCTGTTAAAAAGTCTTCCTGAAATCCAGGCAATTTTCTCCCATCTTCTTTAGCAGATTTGCTGCCTAAGAAAAGCACTGGGTATGATTTTTCACTTTGATACAAGTATGTTGTCCATTTTTTAATGTTTTTATTATTCCCTAGACCCTTGTACACTGATTCATATCTTCCCAGTGTATTTCTGGGTAAGTAAGCTCATTGGCTTGTAATTCCCAAGATAATTCCTGCCTTCACACAATGTACTTCTTCAGTTTTCTGTGCTCTCTCCCTGACTTTCCCAACGTGCCTCTAACAGTCTGCAGTGTCTCATCTAGCTATTTACATTTCCTGACATGTATTTTATGTAATGTTTTCCTTTTGCTTTTACCTCAACTTGCCTATTTTTACTCTATCTCCATTCAAAATCACACAAACATCCAGCTTTCTTTTTTTTTTTCTTTTTTAATCCACCATTTCAAAGACACATCATAAATTGTTATGTTTTTTTATCAGATTAAATTGGATTTAGACAAACACCAATGATATATTAGACCGCATGAAGCAGTAGGCTAGATACGTTATCCTAAATATTATGGTACTGACAAATGTTTAAAAGTAGAATGTAAAAAAAAAAAAAAAAGAAAAAAAAAGGGAAAAAAAAGGGGAAAAAAAAAGAAATAAAAAGAAAGTTACAGATGGATAGTGGCCAACTACTGTCCAACCTCCAGACAGGCAGAACCTGTTCCCTGTCTTCTTTCTTGCCCTTTTTCTTTGCTAAAGGTCACTCAGATGCTCACATCCAGCCAGCATCAGGACACAGAAGCATTTCTGACATACTAATCCCTGCTGCTCTCCTTCCCTGCCCTGTTGCTCTCCCATTCATCTCATATAACCAAAATGCAGGCAACTGCTGACACAGTCAGCACACACAAAAGTGCACCTGGAATCTTTTCCAAGAGCACAGGGCAAGGACATGTTTTGTCAGGTGTTTGCCTTTTGGTCTAGCAAAGGGCACAGGGATCTAATTTCTGGAGCAGATCCACCCCTTCCAAGCATCTAAGGGGAAAGCATCCAAAGCAGGAGGAAAGTAAAAGTTTTGTATGCTTAGCTGATGCAAACATCTTTGTTAAATCCCTTTCCTCCCTACTATTATATACATAAATGATTAAGGGTTTGGCTGGAACTGAAAAATCGAGCCTTTACTTTCTGAGAAAATGTTCCTGGCAAACCCAAGTGCAAATGGACAGCTAATGTAATTTGAGATATTGAAGGTCTATACTTACTTATTGTTCCACTTGCACATTTTTTCCACAGCTGTGTGTCAGTTACATATGACACACCTCACAGAACTCAGTAAGCTGAAAAGTTAGCACTGCTTTGTGGAAACTAATGACTCTTTTTAACTTTTGGAAATCATATGACAGGATTATTTTTTGATCAGTATGATCTGTGAAGGAGGAATTTTGACCTGATCTGGAAGTACTGGAAGAACATAGTTAAGGAGATTTCGAACTTTATCTGTAACACTTAGCTGTGTCATCTGCAAAGACACACAACTGATATTCCTTTAAAATCCATTTCTTCTCCTTATGCCAATAAAGGAAATGTCTTTCAAATGTCAAAAATCTGTCTGCACACTCTTGTGCTCAGAACAAATATAGCAGCTGAAAGCCATTGACTTAGGGATGGACTAATTTCCCATTTTGCCTGGTTTGGCACTCTCCTGCTGTAACCCCACCAGCTCAATTCACCAAAATTGAAGCTGAGCCAGTGACCAGGAACATCCTGCACTGTGGCAAACCTAGACAAGAAATTACTTCATTACCACCTAGAACAAACAGGAGGATGCACCCACAGTGACTCTGCAGCCTCCAAGTTCTGCCACCACATGATGCATTTGAGCATTACAGAACAGTAATTTAATTCTGGAAATCTGTGTGTTTTAAGCACATTGCCTTGAAGAATATTAAGCACAAAACCATTCATTTTACAGCAACCATCACACTGCCAATGAGTTCCTGAGTAATTTTTTTTTTTCAGACAATTTAGAACAACCACAAAAATTTTTTGCTCTCAATTACTATATAGAAAAAGTCAGTATTGAGATTGCGTGACAAAGGTTTATTTTCAACAGCCATTGCTCAAAGCCAATAAACTTCAGTGAAATAGTTTACTTATCTTCCACAGGTTTTGAATGAAATCTGTTAGTCCCCTAGACAAATGATGTAGGTTTTTTTCTCTATTGTCTTGCTGAAACTAATTTAGGAAACTAAATTTCTACTCGTGCCATAATTCATTTTAAGGAGGGAACTAAACTATTTTACTCAGATATCCTAGATTTAGTTAGATTTCCATTGTATTCATGCGACTATTACTAGACTTTCATTCTTAAAGCACACTTACCACTGTTTCCTAAAAGAATACAGTTAATGACATTTTATTAGTAGTAATAGCAAAGCTTCATAATTAATTTTAGCAAAGATCAGATCTCCTCTAAGATATTATTTTTATGGTGGAAAGAGTATTTAGCTTATTGTTTCTATGACTGTAATGTCATTTATGGAGCAAGTGTTTATATTATATTGATATACCCAGGGCTGCACTATAAAAGCCAGACTTGCAGTGTTAAATTATTTGTTGGCATCTTCCTTGTGTGTTAGATTCTGCTACATTTGAACTTCATACCTATAAAAATGTTCATCAGGCAAGTGAATAGTGTGAAATAAGACATAATTTAAAACATAAATGTGAAAAAAAAACCCTTTAAGATAACAGAGCACAGTGAATACACAATTTCCAGAGAATATAAGATAAAAAAGAATAATAAAAGGCAAAATCGGGGTCAATCAAAGCAATTGACACTTACAGCCAAAAACTCTATTTTTTTCCCCCCCCAGTTTCTGCCCTTCTTGCTTCCCTGATGAGAGACAGTTGGCCTGAGAGAAAAGTTCAGCCTACTTTAATCCTGGTAGTGACTGGGGCTTGTATCTTCAGGTTCCAGAAAAGTAGGGCAATGAACTGGCACTCTGTTGTATTTCTGTTACCACTTTTGAACAATTAACTCTCCCTGCCAAAGGATTTAGACTCCTCTCCATTCTTTTTCATTTGTGCTCACTTTTTGCTCACCTTTGAAATGCCACCCTGAAGTACATTAATACAACATTCACTGTGTATTCACTGATCTCTGAACTTTCTGGAGTATTTCTCTGATGGTTATTTTCTCAATCTTTCTCAATTTTCTTGTTTTTTAGGCTTCAAAGTAAATTGTATGGTCCTAACAGCAAACCCAAGTATTACAATGAAAACAGTGAGTGAAGTGAAATTTAAAATTCAACAGAATAAAGCCTAGAAAAGCTGTACAAGTGGTGTTGCACAACTGATTTGTAGAATCTCTACTGATAAAACAAACAAAGCCCTTGAAAACCAGCCACTTCACAAGACAATAAAATGCAATCAAAATTTCTAGAGCAACCCAGTCTAGGTTACATAACGCACCCATATCAGGGAAGCTGGGCCTGATACTTGGATGTATTTATTGATAGATGCAGGAGGTAAAGAGCTGCCTTTATGAAAGTCAGGTTATTTTATGCTCCCATTTTTCTTTCTTCCCCCTATAAGGAGCAAATTTCGCTCAAGAAGCAACAGGGGTCATGATGAGTAGAAACAGAAGATGCTTCTCCAAACATACAGATTCTGTGCATTGCAAACAGCAAAACAGAAGTTCTTTCACTGGTCTGAAAACCACACGATAGGTTTAAAGCTGATTAAAGCAGGGGATTACAGTGTAAGGAAAATTAAAGGTAGGAATTTCAGCTATGTCAATCAGCTCTGTCCTCCAGGAGTCAATAGAACTATGTCAGCTCTGCAGCACCAAAGGGACAAGCTGAAAAGTTTAGTGACATATTAAAATCTAGATTTCCCATAACCTCCATAAGTCTGTCACAGAGCTGTCCAGCTTGACTTTTTCCCATGAGAACAATTCATTTTTGCAGATTGTTTACCAGGCAGGACAGCATTTCAGCCCGGAACACAGAGGATGTGAGCAGTGACTGCCCTCAGAAGGGAGTGTTCATTTTCAAATGATGAGAAAGCAGAGAAGAGGTGCCAGAAGGCAGTTCTTAAATAAGTTACAGGCTGTGAAGTGTGAAGTAAGACAAGTGACTTTTCAAAGTCTCAAATGTCATACGCTGAACATATGTCCTGTTATTTTTGTCTCTCTCACAGTGACTGCTGCAGCAGAATCACTGTCCTGGACTTGTTATCCATGTTGGAGAAGGGCAGGATCACTCTTCAGGACAAAGGTATCCTGCCAGGACCACATGGCTTTAAGTGAGGGGACTTTCCTTTAGCAGCTGAATACCATTTCCATTCTTAACTAAGTGAATGGAGCACAAGACTCCAAAATGCAGCAAATCTCCATCCCGTGAGCTCCCTGCTTTTAAAACTCAGTCAGTTCCACGTATCAGTCCAATTAGGTATTTTTTAATAAGTTTTGGCTGAAAATTTGTAGTGACTATTAGAATTTATTCATGTTGTTTTCTGGAATTTCAGTGATTTTTTAAAATTTAAAATACTACCTCTGCCAATGTACAGTAACTGCCAACCCTGATTTAGCAATTGAGCTTCCAGCATAAAAATGTAAAGCTATCCTTCATACCTACATGCAATAGCCCATTGCCTATTCAAGAGGAAAATTCAGGTTTGGAACTTTTGAAGTGGATGAAAATATTTCACCTCATGTAACATGCACTTCCAAATTCTGAAGCAATCCTACCAGCCTCTGTTCAGCCCTGAAAAACCCAATTGTTACCAGCAGTGGATGAATCTTTCCTCAGCATAACTCCATCACTTCTCCAAAATTACTTTCCAAGCTAGTATCAACCTCGACTCAATTTAGATCAAATGAAAGGCATAGATACTTGTTGTCATGTGATCAGCAGCATTTGCAGTCCAGAGAAAGAGTCTCAAGCAAATTCTTTTCCATTGTTGAGCAGCCTGATCGCTTCAGGTATCTAGGATACTATTTCCCAATTATAAATTATTAGAAAGGTCATATGCCAAATTAAAAGGTGGTGAGTGAAGGCACGATGAGGTGATATTTCATATTCATGACCATGAGCTAAACTTGTCTTGCCTATGCATAAAGCAGTAACCACTCTGAAAGGAGTAAGTGAATGAAACACTCAGATCTAAAATTTCAGGCTCAGATAAAGACTTGAAATGTCCCAAATGAATCAAAGGGTCAGAGAGCACAGAGGCCTCCACAGTTTGTTTCCATGGCCTAATTGTCCCTCAGAGTACGGCTGTTCAGCTTCCAGCAAACCAGAAAAGCAGAAGCTTTCAGAGTGGCAGTGCATTTGGGGAGTTCAGATTTATTCCCAAGATTTTTCCCCACTTAGGTTTAGAGGCCTTCCTTGGCCTCCTTCTTTTTACTGCTCTAACGGGCTAGCGGGGAAAAGAAAAAGAGAAAAATCTTGAAACTTTTAGGGGTTTTTGCTCTGCTGATGGTCTGTGGGAAAATCTGGAGACAATAGAGTGGCACTGGCATGAATGCCAGTGAAATATTGTTTCCCATGATCTTCTGAGGGTTCAACGACCATAAGGCTTTAGCAGAACATTGCTGCATCTCATGGCTGTTTGCTAAAAATTTACTGCTCCAGCAGCCACTTGCATGCTCTGACTTGCTGCCTCTTTCAAGCACAAATCTTATCAATCCATGATCTAATCATTACATAAATACTGGCTGTGTTAATTTATTCTAACCTTATGAAGCACTCTCTGGCTGAGAGTTTTTGAAGACTGTAATCCTGCAAAAGCTCTGCTGCAGATTGTCTGTGACTTACTTAGCAGGGTTTGGTTTTTTGTGGTTTTTTGTTTTGTTTTGGTTTGGGTTTTTTTTTGTTTTTGTTTTTAATTGGTTTTTTGTTTTGGTTTTTTGTTTTGGTTTGGGTTTTTTTTTGTTTTTTGGGGTTTTTTTGTTTTTGTGGGGTTTTGTTTTTTTGTTTGGTTTTGTTTATTTGTTTGTTTGTTTTTGTTTTTTGTTTGGCTTGTTTTATTTGGTGGTAGGAAATTAAATGATGCATCAGTTTAGAATGGAACAAGAACACAACGCTGCTCTCAGAAAGTCAGCAGGGTCCTGGGATGCAGCTTTTTGTTTCTGTTTGTGTTGTTTTAGTAGTGACTCTACAGTGTTGCTAATTTAAACAAGATGTTAACAAATTTGTTGAACACTTCACAATCCCTCTCAGAATTTTTCCTCTGATATATTACCTCTTGCACTTATTTCCCCCAACAGAATTACTGGAAGAAGGATGCCTTAGCTGGAAAAAAAATCTTTGTTGAATGTTTCTTATGCTGTCATAGGAAAGCCTAAACATATTTTTCTTTCATATTTTCTTAAAATAAATCAATGTAGTTCTCTATTAACCCTGAATCTGCACAACGTGTACTCGAACTGCTTCAGCACATCATGCCATTTTCCTCTGAGACCTGAGTGAATAACACCTCAAAGTCTGGGCTGCTGTAAAATGAGCATTTAGGTTTCAAGTTGTTTGCATCTTAATATGCATATTGAATTCCAGGAAAACCTGGACATTTTAATAATAGAATCACAGGTAAAAATAAAGGCTAGAGAGATGGGATTTTTTTTCTTTATCCCTGCCCCTAGGCAGGATTATACCTAAACTATTCTTAGCTTCAATAAAAAATTAAATTAGTGGGACATTTTTGCTGGAGGCACACTTTGTAAAAAGTACCTTTTAAACCACCACACTTCTCTGAGCCTTCTGAATAAGTCTCTAGCAGTTTAGGAATAATTGTGCTGGTGTGAGTCAAGGAAACTGGATAGGACATGGGAACTTCCTTGATTTCAGGCCATTGTTTAAATTTATAGCCTGATCAAAGTAATGCTAAAAGGAGACAAGCACTTTCTTGAGTATAATTGGTGCAGCTAATGGGTGAGCACATTAGGAACTGATTTTTCTTTGTGTTCCACTTTCACATTAAGGCACAAGTCACAGTTTCCTTTCACGTACTTAAGTTTATAATTTTAAGCTAAAAATGTAACTTTTTGCATGTGATTAGTGCATAATACACTTTCCTCCTTCATAAATTTGTTTAGTTTCAGTTTTGTTTCCTACAACTCACATCCTTATGGTATTGTGCACAGTTGGCCAGTGTGGACTATTTCAAAGTTATTAATGTATTTCCTTTATTCATGGAGAATCTACAAAAGTTCAAATGAAATCATGTTTTCAGAAAAAAAAAAAGGAAGACAATAGTAAGCAGGGAAGGAGTTAAATGCGTCCAATTAAAAACCTAGTCCTCAAAATCTCTTCTACAACAACCAAAATGTCCTTAGTGCTAATCAAAACAAATATTCCCAGTACTGGATTGATCCATGTCTTGCAGGAAGACAGCAGATCATCTTTAGCCCCAGCTTTCCCTTTCAAAAACAAGAATAGCAGTGGCATCTTGGCAACACCTTGCAGACATTTAATTCCTGTTTAATTTAATTACCAGGGCTTGGTAAGTATTTTCCTCTCTCACAAATATGCTCCATGTATTGTAGCAGACCTCCTACAAAAGAAGGTACTAAGGAAATTATTTGTAAGCTACTTTAAATACTGAAGTGGCATGGAACTAGAAGGTGTGTTGAGCTCCCTTAGCTGGGTTTACTCTCCACTCAGAGGTGGTGGACAGACAGGAGCAGAATTCTCTTTGCTTGTAAACACCAAGGCCTATTTAGAGCCATCACACAGATCTCTGTTCTTTTCCCCAAATAGACTTGGCAGATGTTGCAGTGAAAGTAATTCTCTTTCCTTCAAGCAGCCCTCGGGTTAAAGAGGTGAAATTATACAATGTTCCATTATGCTAAATACAATGCATTAAAAAGCTGCCAGAATCTACAAAGATGCGCTTAAATTGTGCTTAATTGGACTGCCTCAATTGCACTTAAGGTAAATCTGGGGCTGAGCTACAGAACCTTAGAGAATCTTGCTCTACAGCTCAGACCAAGCTTAAAGAAAATCACCTGGCACTTTCCCTGAAATATGGATATCTATAAACACCCACCAACCAAAGCTATTAAAAGGGCCGGTCAAAAATGTGGAACTGAATTTTTGCACAGATTTACCCTTCTGTTTACATTCTGGAATAAGAGATTCTTCAAGACAGACAGGTATCTGGGATTTGGTCACCACATTAGGGTGCATAAGGAAACTGGGTAAAACCTGGACCTTACTGGGAGTCCCAGATCAAAGTTTTAATTGAAATAAACGATTACACAGCTTTGCGGGGGTAGAATTGCCTGGGAGAGGGGGAGGTTTTGTCTTTGCAGCTGCCAGTGACAGCACGGCACTAAGTGTGCAATGGAGCTGGCAGAGCAAGTGGAAGGCACACGGGATGATGATTGGTCATTATGCTTTCCACCTCCAGGCAGACCCTGAAATTCCTATTCAACTGACCTGGCATGCCACAGCTAGGACGAAAATATGCTTACACAGAGTGTAAATAAGCACAGAAATAGTGAAATACAGCGTTCCTTTTGTCAGCAACTGCATCACGAATATACTTAAACAATAGCCCCTTTGAAATGTGGCTAATGCCCGAAGAGAAAAGGCGGAATGCAAGACCAAAATATCCACCCACAACCTCAACAAACAGATAATTAAAATCATACTTGTTTACCATTACAAATTGGTCAACCTTTTTGTCTTGCTAAACCCCTACAGATTCCCCCATGCTCTATTGTAAAGAGATATATTAGTTTAGATGGACTCAGTTCTGCTTCTCTTGAAATCAACAAACACAAAAAGCTCCATTGCATTCAGAGAGGGCAAAATTTCTGCCTAAATCAGAGCTACATATTCCAATGTGTAATTTATGTGTGTGAATACATGGATACATACATACATATATATATATATATATATATATATATATATATATATATTTATTTATTTATTTATTTATTTATTTATTTATTTATTTATTTATTTATTTATTTATGCACAAACACACAGCCACATTCCACTGGTTTTGTATCCAAACACATTTTATTAATCCAAAACCACACCGTCCCTTAAGATAATACTACAGGAATTCAGATATATATTGCACTTGGTGGTGCCCAATGTAAGCATGAATGAGGTGGTTGAGGAAACTTAATTTAAATTTATTTACTTAATTTCTCCTCACAAATTGCAATTCATAAAGACATCCTAAACTTCCTCAACATGTTATTTTCTCATCTCTGAATGAACAAATTCATATGAGCTGCAATTATACCTTAGAGATATAAAGAATTTACCTCTTCAAATATGTTTTTAAACAAAACATGCCATGTAAGTACTGTGCAATTAATTTATAAATAATCTCCCCCTCTCAAAAAAATTCTTCTGAATGTCAATTCGGGGGCATTAGTAACAAAAAATGGGAGAAGTAATAGAAATAAAAAATGTGCATGAAATGGTTACATTCACATTTTCCATAAAACCTGTAATGTAAATGTATAGTCTTGATCCAAAAGTTCTTTTCCTACTGAGTTCTCATTTATTGATTTTACACTGGTACAAACAGCACAAGAAAATAATTAAAATAAAGTGCTCCCATCTACTAAATTAAGGATTGTGAGGCTGGTATACTTCTGCTTATGCTGACCCAAATTTCAGGGACTTAGATTTTTTTGGTTCTATTTCTACATTTTGCTATTACCATGAAAGTAATTTCCTTTCTCACCTGAAATTCAGTTACTAAATCCAGGAATTGTAATCTTCTCATGGAAATTGTTTTAATGATTGTTTTTGTGTCTTCTGTGAAAGAAAAGTGAAAGCTGACAAAGATGTAATTTCAGGTTTTGAAGGGAAAATTATAAAGAGTGTTCCACTTCTTTTCATATGCATTTAAAAATAAAACTTTTGTGTCCCAGAATAGTACAGTTATAGTCACAGAAGCCTTCTGCCCATGAGGTAAATGAGAAATATTACACCCAGTGGGATGGGTTTGGTAAAGCACACCGTTAGCTGGACAATCTCACAGCCTGTTTCAAAAAAACCAAGATATCTCATAAAACCAATGGTCTTTTGCAGTGTCACAACCGCAAGTGAAAAAAAAATTGTAAATATCTATTTTATTAGAAAGATATTTTAGATTATGTGAAACATAATGGATACTTTGAAAAATCATTTTATGACTGCTCAGATCCTTATGGCATGGCAATACCCAATGGAATCAAAGCCCAGCTGTATAGCTCAGACTGATTTTCAGCACAGCACATTATGCGGACATCAGAGGTGTCTAGGATAATCCTTTCTCTCTTGGGTCTTCTGCAGCACATTAAAATTATGCTATTTTATATTATAACTCTATAGAGACATATTTATATATAAAATTATGGTTTAATATATAACTATACATTAAAAATAAAATAAAAATAAAAATAAAAATAAAAATAAAAATAAAAACAAAAATAAAAATAAAAATAAAATGTAAATATAAATATAAAGTAAATATAACTATAACTATAGCTATGAATATAAAGTAGATGTAAGTGTGAATATAAATGTGAATGTGAATATAAATGTAAATGGGAATATATATTTATATATTTATATACTTGTATATTTATACATTTATATATATACATTTATTTATTTATATACTATAATATATTATATTATATATTATATATCATATACTATATATTATATATTATATATTATATATTATATATTATATATTATATATTATAATATATATTTATTCATATATTTATATATATAATAAAAATAAATGCATATAAATATACATTTATTTATTTATTTATTTATTTATTTATTTATTTATTTATTTATATTTATACATTTATATAAAATAACCATATCTAACAATTTGATCAGCAACATCTTTCATGCACAATGCCCTTAGCAGGGGTGCCACTTCCAATTACTTGAGTAGATGCATCATTAGTGCACCCTTTAACCATTTTAAAACCCCTTTTTTTAACCCTTTTATAATTCCTTTCCTTTTGATGTGGGTGCCACAGTGACCCGCAGCCCATCCACACTGGAACTGCAGCTCCCATGGTTGCCACATGCAGCTGCTGCCAGATCTGCCTGGTTAACAAACCACCTTTTCTTCCAACATCATTTTAGAGCCTTGTGGCAGCTTCTTATCTCTTGACAGCTCCCAAGAAGAGACAGCAACTGTTATGCAGCCAAAACAAGGCTCTGCCTCTTAATAATTAAACATTTAGCAAGAAAACTGTCTTTCACTGCACTGGTAGCCTCAGTATTTCCTACACAAAAAAAAAAAAAAAAAAAAAAAAAAAAAAATTATTTCCATGCCCAATGCTTGTTCTCCTAATCAAAGTGGCACCTGAAGGTGAACAGTCTGCTTTGCTTCTCTCAAAATAGTGTAATTTTTACACTCATTGCAAATACACTCACAATCCCATTGTGGACAATTATGTTGTCACTGAGATTTTAAAAGAAGATGCGATTATGATTTTGAAAGAGTAATGATTTCATGAGAGTTACGATTTTAAAAGAACTATGATTTTTAAAAGAAGCTCTCTAATATTAGGCATCTTGTGTGAATCTTTGCTCTGTGAGCCTGCACAGAAACCACCTCCCATCTGTTCACAAGCAGGAGGGAATCACTTCAGGCTGTGGCTTTCAACCTCACAGATGTCTCAGCTCCTCTCCATCTCCCATGCATTGCTAAGGACATGATCACAATAGCTAGGCCAGTTGGAAAGATATTTTTGTTCTTGCCAGGTAATAAAAACCAAGTTCTGTTCCGTGTGGTGGAAATGAATCAGAAAGATCAGAGAAACAACAGGCATCATATCTCTGTGGGGTACATCCTGCAGGTAAAAACATGGGAGAAAAGGGATGAGGAGTCAGAAATGCAGCTCCAAACAGGCACCCTGCAAGCAAGGCTGATGCCAACTGACAAAGTGTCATGATTTATTTAAAATTTAACCTATGGGAAAGAATACTCCAGAAGTGATGGTTTGCCAGCAGAAGACACTGAGGGAACATCAATTTTCATGATGGAAAACAGTTCTTTAGAAATGTTTTGAGCTTTCATAACAATGAGGAGAACTGTCATGATTCAGCCCACACTCACTCATAGCTGGCAAAGCTGGCGAACACAGCTCCAGTATTATATTATTTTGCTTTCAGGGAGAGCCTACTTGGAATTGAATATTTAATGAGTGCAGCCTCCTTTTTGGCTGATCAGAGGTATGTGTCTTTCCATTTGATTCACCCACTGGTCTGCAGCATAAGAATTTTCAAAGCAGATCAGAATGAAAAGGCAATATATGTTTATTCAAGCATAAATTTTTTCATTTCAACCCTGTTATATTACCTCCTCCAAACTAATAATATAGATGTCTATTAACTTAGTATAGGATTGAGGAGCAGGGTGGTATTTTTTGCTTAATATTTTCTGCTCTGAAAAAATATTTCTTAACATTCATCAGTAAGTCAAACCTCTGTTTTCTGAACATATTTTTGAAAATTTTGTGGCTACTGGCGGAAAAAGACTGTAGCCCAAAATTTTACCTTGCTGTTGTTTTCCCACTGTTTTTGAGACAAATTTTAAGCAATCAGTTTATCCTAAAAAAAACACCAAAAACCAAAAACAAAACAGTTTTTGAGGAAAAAATATATTTCTGGGCCCCACGGGGGCAAGGCAGTTCTGCTGACCTACATGCCACACCTATGTTAAATGTGACACAAATGGATACTAAAAGGAGTAACTCATAATTAGTGTGGCAATGGAGGGCATAGTGCCAGAGTTTGCTGAGGCCCTGGAGATTCACAGCTCACTTTCAGAAGGACAGTGACTACATGGAAACCAAATTTGGAAAGGAATGTCTCTCTGTGCAATTGGATTTGATCACAGGCTCGAAATTCAAATTTTGCACTTGCAAAGTCATATCATTACCTATAATTCTGAATCGACTGGGTTTGAAGTCCTACATAAGAGTATCCTAATCGTCCAAATTCACAGAAAATCAAACTGATTTTAACATTTCATAAGTCATAGGTAGAAGTGCAGTTTGTTGAAAAATCAAGTAAGATATCACAACCTAGGAAACTGCTGAGTACCCAGCATTTTGAAATTGATTATGCTTTTCAAAAACCTCAGGGTTTCAAAATAATTATTCTGTGATGGATCAACACTGACATTCCCAAACAAAGGTGAATTGTGAGATAATAGACTTCCCTCCAACAGTCTCATAATTTCTGTCAGGAATCTGAAGTGACAGCATATTAAGAAAACTATTTGGTGAGGCACTTTTTGACATTTAATAAACAGGATGATAAATTCACAGCCTTGAAATCAAACAACATACAGCCGTATGAGTGCACAGAGCCTCTGTTCTGTAAAAGGATTCTATGAATCTTGCACAAAATGGATTCAAAACCCACAGAGAATTCATGTGGGTTTATTAATTTCTTACGAATTCAGTAGCATCACTAAAAATTCATAGATAAGGCAAAAACAGCGCCTAATATTTTTGATGTTCGACAAGATGTAACTATAAACTTGCAACAGAAGACTTTACCATGCCCTGAGGCTCTCCTGGGGTGAGTCACTTATCAAAATCCTGGCAGAGACCATAAAGTCTTAACTTTTCCACTGGAGGCTGCAAGCCCACATGCCCCTTAGAATATTCCTCACGCCTTCCTCACCTGAGCTCCACCAAGCACATTTGGACAGAAACAGAGGGACTCTAACAGACTGCAGGCCCTCAGCAATATTGTTCTTCCCACTGAATGCAGTGATGAAATCTCCCATCAATTCAACAAGCTGGAATCCAGTTTTTGTGGCTTCTCTGGTGATGAGATTAGCCTTGTTTTCATGGGACACAATGAGCTGCAGATGTCAGAGCTTTCAATATTTATTACCCCTGCTTTCCTCTGGCACCTTTTATGCTTGTTCCAAGCTTCTCTGGGGGATTCTGGTGTATCTTTACTGTCATACCAAAGAGTCTTTTGGTGCAGTTATAGCTCTACTTCCACAGAAAGGAAGTTTTCCTTCAGGAATGTCCTCTCACAAATGTTTTAGTGGTCTGCCCGAGCTGATCATCATGACGCTCTAAAATAGATTCCACAAGTCCAAAGCAGCAGCCACTATTCACAGTGTTTTGATCAATTTCTATCAAGAGAATGCTATCAGAACTGATAAGCCCTTTCACTTATCAGGGACACGGGATGCAAACCACCTGACAAGAGCCAATAATGATCCCAGCTCCGACACGAGATGGTTATCTGTGACATGCTGGCACAATCTGTGGCTCACAGGAGGCAAGCAGGTCAAGCTGTCAGCTCAAGACTGGCATTTTAAATGGCATTTAGAGCCTAGAAGCATCACCCATCAAGTCTCTTTAGCATCTCCGATGAAACTTTTTCACAGAGAGTTCACAATTAGCCCTATTACATTACAAACATATTTACTTACCAACATATTAACTTACAAACATGTTTATTTCAAACCTTGCTGTGTTTGAATCAGTACAATGAACACTACTACAAAAGTACGGCAGTACTGTAAGATCTGGGTTATTTAGCTCGGTCTGAATAAAAACAGAGAGATGGCTGAGAGAGAATGGAAACTTTCAGATTTTGCTTACACATCTAAATTATACTTGACAACATAAATCAAGATACATGCAAAATTTATCTCTACCTCCCAAATAAAAAAATGACGCAGAAAAATAAAAAAAAATGCTTGAAGAGTACAGATATGGCTGAAGTAACTGACTTCTCTGGAAGATGTACTTTTAAATATTAGAAAAACAGCTAACCTGCTGTGGAATCCATTCTGAACCTCTGCAGATTTAAGTCCAGAACATGAAAGAAATAATTACATCTCAGACTGTTTCATTCTCAAAAATTATGGCTATATTCATTAATTTTGTGTCTGACAAATGTGTTGCTCAGGGCTGTAGACCCTTAGTTCGTTTTTCCAATAAATGAATTCTATTTCTCTAATTAATTAATCCAGGTATTTTCTTAAGCTCGGGTCATGTTACTACAGGTGATATATGAGCAAAGACTAAAGAACTTTCTAACTCATTTTAGTCACTACTTAGGATGTTAGCAATGAGAAACTGACTGTTTTCAAAGTGCTCCCCCTCCCACTTGATTTAGAGAGAGTGCAAATTTTCTCTGTGAACCTAGAAAATAAAGTACAATTGCTAGGATTTCTGTCAGGAGTGAAACTCATTATTTTTTAAGATTGATCTTCCAGTGCTGTCTGTTTTCACTGAGGACTTTGGAGGCTCCAGCTGAGAACACATGGGCTGTGGTTCATACTTTAATGAGATCAAATAGGCCAAAAGTGACTCCAAAGTCAGGTTTAAAGTTCTTTTAGCAGTTTAAAACCTGCAAAGGCATCCATAATTTGCTTTTCCACGCAGAAGACTGAGTTTAATAGATGTGTTTTTGAAACAGCAAAACTAAGTGAGCCATCATTACTTCTCTTTTTTACTTGCACCTCAGGAATTCCAACTCGTAACTCTCTACTGCCCACCAGCATTTTCTGATTATTTTGATTTTTTGCCTTCAGAGAGTTCCCTTCCCAGATGAAAAGACAGTAAGGGAGTGTTGATCTAAATGATCCACATCTCCCTCTGATCGACATACCTGTGATTAAGTCTTGCTGATGGCTACAAAGAAAAGAACTCAAATTGATGTGGTGTTAAATGGGATATCATAATTAGCATGTTCTCTTTATTTTACCTTCTGCCTATGTGGAAACTCATCTACAAGATTCTTGTCCCCGTTTTGAAATCCATGGAAAGCTTAAAATGTCTTAATAATCAAGGGAGACAGGTCACATAATTGCAGAAGCTTAGTTTCTTAGCTTAGGTTTCTACAATAGTCAGATGTGTTCAGCCAAAATTTAATCACTCTCCAAGTGGCAAGGAGGAATTCTGCTTGTGAAATCTTGATTAAGCAATGTGTTAGCTCGGCAGACAACATTTTTTCCCCTGTGTCTCTCTCTAAAGAGAGATTTCTGCTGAGTGCGTCTGCTGGGCACGGTATTTTTCCATGTCTTCACAGCAAATTATAAGAATAAATCATTGCCTTGTTTTCCACCCTTTCCCACCCATTTCCACCCCTTTTTGGTTGACTTTACAGGGGTTTTGTTTGGATTTGAATGAACTAATACCTCATTGACTTCTACATTGTTAAACCACTACATTGTTCTTGCTAATTAATGTTTTCTTCCCCCAGCTTCAAGGCAACCAGGCTGAAGTTCATTTTCAAAACATAGAATTATATAACAGAAGATGCATGGGCAAATTATATAATTTTATGAAGAGCTAGTGTCTGAGTCTGGAGTTCTTTTGGTCAGTTTGCTTTCCTGACCTCCTAAAACACAGGGATCTCAAGGTTCCTAGCATACAGACTTCTTTTTACTGCAGTTGAAGCAAATCTACAGTCTGAGTTAAAAAGGATCAGTGTTTTTACCCAGCTTATAGGGAAAAATATCACAGCTTTTTAATTCCTTGCTTTCATAGCCAAGTTTCCTAAATGACTAGAAAGAAATAAAGTTAAAAAACTACTAAAATCTAGTGGTGCAGAAGAAGAAACTTTCTGATTCACTTACTTAGGACAAAGCAACACTCACCTCCTTCCTCTTTTTTTTTTATGTCATCATGTCATGAACTTTTCACTATGAGGTTTTCAGCAGCTAAAAAACAACAGTTTACAGCTGCAAAACAGACTGAGCCTACCACAGAAAGTTCACAATTTATCGGCTGTGGGCAAGAAAATACCAAACATCATTAGCAGTGCTTTTACAGCATTGATATTAGTGCCTTTTCAACCTTTGAAAACATTTTTGACACAGTAATTTCACCAGTGGGCAAGGTTTTTCCTATGAACAGACTTCTCCTCAGACACAGCTCTAGGCAGTCATTGCTCTCCCATTTCACTAACAAGTGTATTTATGAAAACTGTAAACACATCTTTGCAAAGCACCAACACATTACAGGCCCATAGATGGACAGTGAGAGAACCACCCAGCATGAAGCTTAAAAGAAATCACCAAAAATTGTTGCTAATTTCAACAGGCAGAGGTCCCAGAAGGAATTATATTGCAGTCAAGCATTGCTGCTTTTAGAAAGTAAAAAAATATTTAAATGTTTAGAAAGTTATGTGATCTGTTACACCAGGTTGTATATGTAGGGACATTGTAATTCAAAACTGTCACCTGTTGTTTGCCAACAGAGCAGAGAGTTTAAGTTTGTCCACCCATACCCCAACCTTGAGAAATAAATAGTCAAACTGTTAGAGAAGCATCCCAACATGATTTCTGATTGTTTTTTTACTCCAAGGTGCTTTGACTCTTCCTTTTAATTTTGTGCTCTGGGACAGAAGAAGGCCAAGGTACCTAACCCATATATATCCTTACTCAAATTCATCAGTTGCGTCCTTCCACATGGCAAAATAAGCAAACTGAGAATACTAGGATGGAGAATTTCCATCTTAACCACACTAAGATTGAACCAAGCTTGCTTCTGGGACAATTTTACTGGCTTCAAAAGCTGAAGAACCAGGCTCGCCCTACTGCCCCTCCAACCCAAACCCTATTATTAAGCATAAGTGTATACACATGTGCCAAAAATTCTGCCTGGTTTTGATGACTATGGATAATGATTTTCCCCTTCTGCTTTATCTCTGTAAGACTCACTTAACTTAGTAATAGCTGCAGAAAAAGGATTCTCTCATAATTATTTTTAGAGATTTAAAGACAGAAGGCATAGCCAGCAAGAGACCCATACAAAGCACATTCCCTTGAACAATATGCAGAATTAATCAAATAAGAGGTTCTCTGCTAGAAATTGTTAGATAACTACAAATAGTTCACTACACAAAATTAAGAATGTAAAGGGAAAGATAACCTCTGACCTAAAATATATTTGTGCTCATTTACCATCCTTTTGTACCTTCTGCCATCTGCATCACTATTCCTTGCCTAAAGCTCTCTTAGGATGACTTTCAGCATTGTCCAGTAGGACATGCATGTGATTTTTCCTTTTTTTAAAATCCTTTGTGAAAAAACGGATGTCCTGTTAAGTTTTTTCTCCCTCAGTTTTCAGTCTGAGAAAGACAAGAGAAGGAAGGATGGTTTGGTTAGATAAGGACTCAATGTGAACAGAGTAGAAAATTTGCATAAATGTTTCAATCGTGAAGACATTTAATAGAAATTGTAACAAAAGCTAAAAAGCAGCTGAGGGAAGTTATCTGAAGACAAGCAAGGAGACCAGATTGAATAAGACAGGTAAGACCAAAAGAACTATTTAAAAAGAAGAATGAAATGGGAGAAGTTGTAATACAATAGCTAAGAGGAATGTTCTACATTTGACTGGAGCACAGTGTAGCAATCAGTGCTGAACAGGATCAAGCAAAAATCTCAACAGACAATTCTGAGAAAAAGGCACAGCAGAAGCACCACGTGTGATCAATAATAAACTTGCCTGCTAGTAGGCATGGGCAGAATGGCCTCGTGCTTAACAAAACTCAACATTTTTCAAGACAGGTGAAGGAAAACATATTAATTAAAGTAATTAAGAAAGGTAGAGGCCTAGTCATCTGTGGAGAATATTATGAGGATAAGTGAAAGCAGATACTGCATACAGGTGAAAGCAGAAGAAAACAGATTCATCGTTTCTATCCCTAAAACAACTGGGATTTCCACCACTATATTCATTTTTTATGAATAATCTAGGACATGTTTGCAGCTTAGTGGGGCATCAGTCACTCCTTTCCCCCATGCATGTTCTTTCCTGTAAAAGTTATTACTCTGCCCACTGCATCATAGTTATGTGCTCCAAATAAGATCTCTTTAAATCATCATCTACAAAAACTGTCTAGCTTCGTGGTAATTTGAGACCAGCTATTGCAAAAAAATAATGGAGCATCCTTGTATAACAGAGAATACTCCTCACACAGAGGAGACAAGGATTCATTGCAGACAGGGCACAAGAACAATAGACTCACTGTTGAAGAAAGGCATAAATAATTGAGAACGTCTGCAAAGGGACTAAGTTCTCACAGGAACTGGCTTTTAGCCACTTGTAAATTAAGTGTGAAGCACACAGAAGTAGGAGGCAAACAAACCTGAAATGATTAGGCAAAAGAACAGCCAAACACAGGTCCCAGTGAGGCAGTCAGCAGATTGGCTCTATCAGCTCTAGCTGTACGTAGAGAACAGCAGACTTTTTGTTAGAGTTTGTGAGGTATAGGGCACTACTTTTCATCTCCAGCTGGGCAAAGCCTGGCTCTGTTTAGTGGTACATATCCCACGGGATCTCTAGATTCAGTTTGGTGTTTTCCTTCATACATGCAGTGTCCTAACATGCAAACCCCACCAGACCTCAGGACCCCACAGCCTTTTACTTCCAAGAGCTGGACTTTGACTGGTCTCTACCACAAGGCACCATTTTCTGTGACCTTCATCACCCTTAAACTGCAGCAAATTTGGGACTGCAATTTCTCCTAGAGCCTGCCTCTTCTGTTGATGCTATGAAAAAAAAATCAAACAACCAAGCAACTGTAAACCACTTCTGCATGTCTTAAGAAGATTCCCTCTTAAAAGCAGTGAGCATCCCAAAGCAATTTTTTTCCTCCTCAACTGCCTACTTTGAGTGGGCAGTTCCATGAACAAAGAACCAGAACACCAGAAATTTCCATGAACAAAGAACCAGAACACCAGTTTACATGCAGGTGTCTGCCCATGCCACCCGTTTCCCTCTGTCCTTCCAGGACTAAAGATGTTCTGCTAAGAATCAGAGACATCTGATCAGAGACATTGTCCCAGGTCAAAAACAGCAACTCTGCTGTGAGTCAGAGACTTTGGCCAGCCACAGCCCATTGCAGCAGTGGTGGTGAGCTCTCATATCCCCCAGTTTACTAGAGGATTCTTCCTTCTTACATCCTTCTCTTAGGTTTCCTAACTAACCCTCATCATCTTGCAGAAAGTCTCCCAGCTCTCGTGGAACATCAGATGGAGTCAGTCAGTCACTGTTTCCCTGCCACCCACACATCTCCCTCCCAGCTGGATGATGGTGTATATTACCCTTTATTTAAGCATATTGGGTTTTGTTGGTTTTTTTTGGGGGGGGGCGGTTGGGGTTTTTTTGTGTTTTTTTTTTTTTTTTTTAATTAGAAACCCTTTGTGTCAGCTGGGCCTGTCTTTTAACACTTTTCTGACTAGCAGCTGCTAAAATCAGCTTGAGTGCTAACATGTGCTGGACAACCAGGGAATGAGGCCCAGAGCTTGGATTTATGTCAGGTGGGTCCTGCTCGACTGACCTAATCTTCTATGACAATGTGATCCACCTAGGGGATGAGGGAGAGGCTCTGGGGGTTTTATTAAAGTCTTTGACACCCTTTCCCTCATGATTCTTATGGAGAAATTGGCTTTTCATGACCTGGAGTGGTCAAGTGTTCCCTGGGTAAAGAACTGTCTGGATGGCTGGGCTGGAGAATGGTGGGGAGTGGAGTGACATCCAGCTGGGACTGGGCACCCCTGGGGCTCCTCAGGACTTTGTATTGGGGCCAGCCTTGTTTAATGTCTTTACAGAGGACCAGGAGCAGGGGATTAGGGTGGCAGCAGGAGCGGGGCAGGGCCCGTCCCTGTGCCGGCCCTGCTGAGGCCACACCTCGAGGGCTGGGGCACCTCTGGGCCCTCACGCAGGCAATGGAGGGGCTGCAGCGTGGCCAGGGAAGGGAACGGAGCTGGGAAGGGAATGGAGCCCCAGGAGAGGCTGAGGGAGCTGGGCAGGGGCTCAGCCTGGAGCAAAGGAGGCTCAGGGGGCCCTTGTGGCTCTGCACGGCTCCTGCCAGGAGGGCACGGCCGGGGGGGTCGGGCTGTGCTCCCAGAGAACAGGGACAGGAGCAGAGGGAACGGCCTCAGGCTGGGCCGGGGCCGGTTTAGATTGGATAATTAGGTGAAATTTCTTTGCTGAAAGTGTGGTGAGGCATTGGAACATGCTGCCTGGGGAATCACCATTCCTGGAAATGTTCAAAACACGTGGATGGGGCACTTGGGGATACAGTTTAGTGGTGAAAATGGTAATGCTGAGTTAATGGCCTTTTCCAATCTTGACAATTCCATGAATCTCTAATTCCAAGATGTGCCACTTGAGATAAAATGTTTGCAGGGAAGAAAACACGCTTACTGATAAGTCATAAACTTGTTGGGTGGCAGCTCCCAAATCCAAGTGGGAACTTTTCCTTAAGATAAACCTTTAATGTAAGAGGCTTAGCATCCTTTCCTACTAACATGGCACAGGCAGTGTTGTGCACCTTGTGCTTTCTCTGCCATCACCACTGCAGACAGGGTGTGCCAGAAACTGCTACCACAGAAAAAAAAACCACAAAACCCAATTCAAATAACCATCTGTGGTTTGAAAAACATCTAACAATCTCACAAGCTTGTGTTTTTAAAGCCTGAAGATATATGCTCTAAAGAGTGCGTGGTTAGCTTAAACAGCTCTGTAACAAAAAGAACAGGAAACAGTCTCTCCTCCACTGAAAGGATACACCCAAATAAATAGGAAGCAACTTCTATTCTTTCTAAAACAGCCTGTTCTACGTAAGACAGTGCAGGACTTCTGTCACTTCAGCACCCTGCAGGATTTTGGCAAAACAAAAAATCATAAATAACCAGCAACTCTACTAATCCTGAGCTTCCATTTTACAAGAGCAGGTAGAGCTTAAAATAGTGCTTAGGCAGTGGCAGGTTTCTGGTAATCAAAAGTAAATTTTTTTCCTGATGGAGGGGATCTCTCAGTGTAACCACGTGGTTTCATGTGGTTTCTTTGTGTTGAGGTCGCTCTGTTACTCCTCACTCTTGTTTTTTTGTATGTGGGCATGTCATACTTCTTTTAATATGTGTGAAATTGATAATTTCTCTTTTCTTTCTTTCTGGCTATACTTCCCTGTCTTTCTGTTGCATTTTTTTCTCATGACAGAGGATTAACCCTATTCCTAGAAGCATCTTTGAGCAGAGGGCCTCTTCAGGGAGATCCAGTACACACCACCCAGTCACGGAGAGACCTGTGGCAATCATGTGCTGCTCCTTAAGTTTTGCACCCAGTAAAATGTGTGGTTTCAAATCAAGCAGCCTGCTGCCACCACACACAAATTTGCTTTGTACACTGTCATGCAACTGTTCCATAGCCTAAGTGGTCAGCTTTTCACTCTTTAGCAGAAATACATGTTTCTAAACTGTAACTGTAACTGACATGATTATCATCATATTTTAATTCTTACATTAATGATGAACTAAGCCACCTTTATCATCACTACATGAGTAGGACTGCCAGGAAGGGTGATCAAACCAATCTGCATGAGCCAAAGAATTTTTCCTACATCCCTTCCATGTTCAGCCTACTGCCAAGAGTAATTTAGGTCATAGTTACTCTAGTAAGCAACTGCACCAGTTTACATCAGTATATCTTTTTTTTTTTGGTCTAATTCATTATTGAAACCTTGAACTATATGGTAAATAAAGCCAGATTTACTGCATTTACTGAAATTGCTGCACTTCTGATGTAATAGTTTGGGCTTGAATATGGAATTTTCTGTTCAGCAAAGACTGAAGTTTAGTTAGTCTTGTAAATGTCAAAAGCTGGCAAAGAAATTCTATCTGAATGGGAGCACTAAATAGTCCATAGTTGCAGTCCAGATGTGCCATTATTTGTTTTACAATCTGAGATGAGGCTGAAAACCGAGGAGATCATGAGGAGAAATCTCCCAGTCATAGCACATAAGCAACCCCTACCACCCTGGACAATGTACTCACCTGTGGCAGCAGCTGCCTTTGTCCCTGACACCAAGGTTCCCCTTCAAGAATTTTGTTTTATCTCATCCTCAATAAAGCTTAAAAAGACAATAGAAAGCCCAACATGAACTCAGATTACAGGAAATGAATGTTCAGAGAAGGTGCTGAACCAAAGCTATTTTCTACGGCACAGCTCTCATCCCTCCAGGGGTCAGAGGCAGGAGTGAAGTGCCTGCTTTGTCCTCCTCACTGCTCTGGTGTCCTGTCACAGAATCATAGAATATGCTGGGTTGGAGGAGACCTGTGGAAGGGGCTAACAGTGGGCCTGTTAGCTAAAGGAGCAAGAAGAAGCTGAGAAGTAAGAAGAAACTGATAAGGAGCTCTCTCCAAGGCTGTAACCAAGGAGACCGAGAGAAGAAAAATAAGAGAACCTTGCAGCTAGATGAGGTATTTTTAGAAAGTTAGTTGAAGTCACTATAACTTTTCACCAATAGTATTATGTTGACTTATTGTGGCCAATAGTTAAAATAAAAAAAGCATAAACAATTTAAAAGTATATAAAAGTCAGCCATGTTCAATAATAAAAAGTTACCAACTAAAACCACTTATAATCTCTACTTTGTGTCATAACCACCTCAACAGCAACAGAGACCCACAAGGATCCTTGAGTCCAGCTCCTTACCCTGCATCCCCAAGAATCCCCATGTGCCCAAAAGCATTGTCCAAAAGCTTCTTGAACTCTGTCAGACTGGTGCTGGGACCACTTCCCTGGGGAGCCTGTTCCAGTTCTCAGCCACCCTCTGGGGGAAGAACCTTCTCCTAATATCCAACCTAAACCTTTCCTGACACACCTTCAGGCCATTCCCTGGTCACCACAGAGCACAGATCAGTGCCTGCCCCTCCTGTTCCCCTCATGAGGAAGCTGCAGAGCTGCAGTGAGGCCTCCCCTCGCTCTCCTCCATCTCAACAGACCCAGCGCCCTCAGCTGCTCCTCACGGAGCTTCCCCTCAAGGCCCTGCACCATCCCCATGGCCTCCTCTGCACACTCCCTGACAGTTCAATGCCTTTTTTGTGTTGTGATACCAGAACTGCACCCAATATTCCAGGTGAGGCCTCCCCGGCCCAGCGCAGAGCAGGACAATCCCTGCCTGGCCCGGCCGGCCATGCTGGGCCTGGTGTCCCCAGGACAGGGATGTCCCTGCTGGCTCCAGGACACTGCCACTGACCAGGACCCCTGTCCCTTTCCCTGGCACTGCTTCCCAGCCTCTCATTCCCCAGTCTGTCCTTGCATCCAGGCTTGCACCATCCCAGGGGCACAATCCGGCACTTTCCCTTGTTGAACTGCACTTGGTCTGCCTTGGCTCAGTCCCCACCTGAGTAATCCTGACCTGTCCCTGCAGGCCTTCCCTCCCACTCTCTGGGCCATGTTTTCAAGCTCATCTTTTCACTAGCATTAGGCACTGTGGAGCATGACTCTGATAACAATAGTGAGCCTCCTGGGCCCGATCCAGGCCTGACATGTTTGATTCATGGCACTTCCTGGGCTCAGGAGGATTAAGCAGGTGTGCAGGCTCCCAGCATTTTCCTCATAGCCTCGAGAAGAAGGTGTGTGTCTGGCACAGCTGATGCAGTCCTGCATAGGATGTGTCAGCTACTGACAGATAAAACTGCTCCTTGGGGCTCTAAAGAGCTGTGGAGAAATCGAGCCAGTCTAGCTGCACTTCTGTCCACCAAAGCTGACACCAGTGGGTCACACTATTGGGAAGAGGCAAAACAAGTCTTAAATAACCAATGTTATCCACCTCAGATTCAGTTCAAACTTTAAAGAGCAGGCTCAGGAACTCCTTAGCCAGATGTTGTGGTAGAAAAGAAAAGAGAAGCCAGCACTGATCCAAATATATGCCTTAAAATACTTCTGGCTCTAGAGGATAAATCTTGAGTTGTTTATATATCCTGGTAAGGAAGAATGGGAGTCAGCGATGTCATAACAAGGTCACAGAACAGCCTTTGACATTTACACCAAGGGAGGTGAGCACTTCCTCAGGAATCAGCTGGGAAATAGTTGAAGCAGCCTCTCATATGTTAGCACTGTGTATTTAGTTTTATCAAAGCCTGCCTCAATCCCAAATATAGCCCCAAAGTCAGAATAATTTGTAAACAACATCCAGTTTTTAAATCCAGCATTGTGATGACTGAAAGTTGGGCAACTTACCAAATTTATAGGCTAGTGATTATATTTTTCAGTCCTTATACAATATTCTAAATATAGACATTAATAACACAAAACCCCCCTCATTGAGCATATTTGTTAATTTCAGTTTCAATTTTACATTATCTGATTATTATGGGTATATCTAGCACCCTCATATCTTGCAGATGTGAATTATTATCATTATAATGTGGAGAAGAAACACATTAATTAAATGTCAGTATGAGATGAAGTAGATAAATTGATCAGATACACTGGAATTTTTTACATCTTGTTTTCCAAGTTACCAAAAAGATCTGTTTTATTTATAACTTTTTGAAAGTAGGAAGAAGCAATTGATTGGGTATACAAAGTAACTCAAAGTAGTTGCCTGAATATTACTAATAATGAGGTTATCAAAAGTTTAATACTCATAGAGAAATTATAGTAAACACTTTGACTTCTGCAGTATGTCTGCCCATTTCTTGTAATGCACAGATTTAATTTTATTTTTAGTGGGAGGGGAGGAGAAAAAACACTTCACTGACTAAACATTTTATTAGAGTTTTTAAAACCTCATATGCAGAAATCAAATCAATGTTCATACAAATACTCACAAAAGATCACAGTTATTCTCCTGCTTATATTGTGGAGCTACCAGTTTTTGGAACATCAATAGGTTATTGATACACTGTGAGAAAAAGTCCATTTTTTCCATCATCCTTCCAGGGCATTCTTCTCTCCCAAAATGGCTTTGACCAATTTGGCTTTATTTTTATGACAGATCTTTCATAAAGTCTTCTGAAAACTGTATAATCAGAGTCATCTAATGGTGAAGGAGCTGAGACTCTCCTGCTGCCAGGTCAGCCCATCAGCAGAAACCCCAGGCATAAATGAACACTTCATGTTCAAGCCATGACCACCCCATCTCACCCACCTGAAATGTCTCATTATGGCTGATCCCACAGAATGCTTTTCATCTGCCCCACACACTTTCCAGGCAGAATTATTTACAGTAGAAATTGTTCAGCTTGGAGTTAATTTTATACTGTGCTTCAGCATGGCAGAACCAGATATGATAAATAAGGGTGATGCTTCAGAAGAGGGTCAGGGGAAAAACAAGCTGTACTCTGAACTGAATAGCTCTTGGTATGTAAGACAAGAACAATTTCCACAAATGATGAGCTTTTTTTTTCCCTGTATGATTTTTACTGGCTTACTGAAAGATGCAGATGAATAGCCTGAAATGGTCTCTGCTGCATCTGGAATAAGTCCACTAATTAAAGACAAAATAGAAATAGCTGCTTTTAAAATTGTTTTGCGTTTTTTCATATTACATTAAATTGAGCATTGCAATGAAGCATCAAAGGCAGCTCTATGTTCCTGCAGGCTTAGGTCAGCTAAGAGCAAACTGGGTTAGGGTCTCACATAGGGTCACTTTTTCTGGGTTAGGGTCTCACATTGAATTCTGCAGTTGCTCCCTGCCACTTCACCCCTCTGTAATGTCCACTGTGTGCAGAGCACAAATGTCAGTATTTGCCTCTGCCTCTGTTTTTATCATTGCTGCATGCACATGCCAGAGGAGGTTTTTTTGTTTCTTTCCCAAAGTATTTTTCTTTTTGAGTCATGCTGCTTCTGATACTTTCTGACTTAAGTGGGCAGTTTATACTGTGTGTCACTCTGTGGTAGCTCTATGAACATGTCTGCAGTTTATTTATATAGAGCTAGTAAAAACAAGCAACCAAGTAATTGTTTCTTTACATTTATCAAGGTGCAAAAGAGCTTGCTTGATCTGGTGTTGAAAGTTGGAAGAAAGGGTTTTTTGTCCTAACAATAGCGCTCAACTTCTTCCAAGTTACACAAAACCATAGTTTTAATTATCAAGTACTCGTTGTAAGCCATCAGTTTGTACTGTCCTTGAATTCTTCATCGGGCACAGAGTCAAATTTTGTTCTATTGTGCACAATCCAAAGGAACAGATGTGTGGATAAAAAGAACAGTGTCAGTAGTGATCACACCTCTATGATAACCTCAAGAGAAAACACACTAGTAGCCTCACCATAAAAAAGCCCTCCATGACAAACACTTTGGCACTACAAAGAGCAACTCTTGACCATTTCTGAGAAGGCAGACAATCTATTTGAAAGAAAAGTGGTGCTTTCATAGGTTTCCTCTTAGGCTTTGTACATGCTATGACTTTTGAGTTTGTAATGCCCAGCGTGTCCGGCTCTGAATCTACAGGAGACAGAATTTCAGCTGGCAGGAGGTACATTTTGTCTGCTAACCACTCTGTGAAAATTCCCTTATGTTCTCTTATGCCCACACCCCCCTCCCCGATGGGATTGCAATCTCTAAAAACATATTTTGCATTCAGCGTGGCAGAGCCTGAAGCTGAGGACACTCAGACTCAGCTGCACAGAACTGACCTTAGGTGAACTTACTCTACCCATAATGTACCAGTGAAAATCAGATGTGGGCCTGGAATAAGCAAAGTCAAAATACAGATCCTACATGCTTGTCTTGATTTTGCAACTTGAAAGCTATGAAATTGTTCTGGATCAATAAAAACAAAATAAACTTAATTGAATTACATCAACAGCTCACAGGTCATGAACAAACAACACTCTCTTAGCAACTTATGCTTTGCAGTGTATTTGTTTGGCTATTCATCTTCCTGTATCATCATTCTACTGAAATGAGATTTTATTTTCTGTGGAGGGCTTATAGATTTCAAAATAACTTTCCCAGAGAAATAATTAATTTTCACAAGTAATGAGGCAGAAGGTGAGTTCTAACTGGGACAACTTCCATTGACCCTGTTCTCAAATTTGGGAATGGTTTGAGAAATAGGCACCTCTTTCTCTTCCCATCCTATTCCAAATTGCTAAAAGAAAAATAGCAGAAAATGACAGCTTTTTAAAAAAAAATTTCTGTATATTCTTGTTTTCTCTGCAAAAAGAGAAAAAAAAAAGAGGAAAAGAATACTGGGGATCTGTTGAGAAGAAGAAAAAAATGAGTTCTCTAAAAACTGAGGCACGTGGACCTAACCTAAACCAATACAATCTAAGCAGAGTGGATGATATATCTTGATGAATAAAACCAGGAAACCTGTCCAAAAGTCTCTGGTATACTCGGTATTTGAAATAGATATCAGACAGAGTGAGGAAAACAGCTTCATTATTACTTCTGGGTGGGTTTGCAGCCACAATGATTTGTCACTAATCCTTGCTCTCAAAAAGCTGGCTCCTGGAATGAAAAGGTGTGTAGGCAACACTCATCAAATCAGGACAGAGGAGACTGTCCTGTTGTGCTGTGGAAAAGGTCAGTTCTGCCATGGGTTGCTACATAATACCTTGGCATTTCATAGCTTTAATGTTGTTGGAGACAAAATGGTCTTGAAACACATCAGGCAGAGTATAGGGAGAAGCAATGAGCTATATTTGTGTGAGGAATACAGTTAGGTGTTCAGGTAATTTGAAAGAATTTACCAAATAGCTTTATAAAGGGGAAGTGAACTGTAGATCAGCATCCTTCCAGTATTATGAAAAGAACTATACTTGCATGCCCAAGGAACCATTGAAATTGATTGCAGAAAAGGGCTTTTTATTCTGGTCTTGTATTTCTCTCTGATTTTTTTTCCTTTTTTTTTTTTTTTTTTTTTTTTTTTTTTTTTTTTTTTTTTTGCCAGGGTGGAGTTTGGAAGAGATAATAACTAAAAGGAGGATTTGAAAGGGGCTTTAAATAAAAGGAAATATATAACTTTCCAATTTTCCTATCTTCCATTACTCAATCATCAAATTATTCTTCTTATACTTTTCCACAAAAAGAAAAAAAAGAAAATTAGGTTACCTGCAA
Source organism: Molothrus aeneus (assembly GCF_037042795.1). Taxonomy (NCBI): domain Eukaryota; kingdom Metazoa; phylum Chordata; class Aves; order Passeriformes; family Icteridae; genus Molothrus; species Molothrus aeneus. The sequence continues at coordinate 71,754,676 of NC_089680.1, forward strand.
TCAGCTCTCTGGTTTTTTAATTTGAAAATGTGCAGATGAAAATTTCAAAGAGAAAATCCCCCTACTATTTTAAATCAGCCCATGTGAAAGAAACCGCCCAGAAATTAACCTCTGTGAGAGCAGACTTCAGGCAGCTGATCTGCTTCCAGTGTGATTGCAAGAAAATGCACTTGGAATGACTGAATAGTGTTGCTGTGAAAAAAAAAACCAACAAAAAACATAAGGCCAGCAGTGTGCCCTTGTGGTGAAGGCAGCCAAGCACATCCTGGGCTCTCCTGCGGGTCCAGGGAGAATTCCCTGCTCTGCACTGGGTCTGACTCGATGTGTTTATCAACAGCCTCTACTAATGCTGATACTAATGTGCAGGACAAAAAAAAAAAAAAATTTTAAAAAAATCCTTTCTTCACCTCTAATGTTGACGCATCCTTTTAATGTTAGCATAACGCGCACTTCCCAGACGCCTCCCAAGAGAATTAGGAGCAAGGACTTTTTACTCTGAGACTTACATGGGCCATGGCGAGTGCTACGTGGGGATTTTTGTGCAGTTTATACCATCTAACAGTGAACTCTGGATCATGGATATCAGTACCAAGTGCCCGACAAGGAGCCTAGCAAGGACTGCTAAATCATGTGCTGAGACAAAACATGGGCTACTAGAAATCTTGTTACTCCACATTTCAGTTGTAAATAATTATTTCCCAAACATTGGAGACTTCCTGGTCTTGATATACTGCTGTAGATGGCATTTCTGCTTTATCCTTTTTTTTCAGGCAAAAACTTTCTCCGTCTGTGTTGATCTTGAGGATATATTTAGCAAATTGTGGTTCTGTTTTTTATTTGTGTGCCTGCTGCTGTGTAACCAGCAACACACACATCGATCACTGAAGTTCCCCAGAACTTTATATTGTGCTCAACTCAAACCTTTCATTTTCATTAATCTGTACACAAGCATTATGCTACTTTAATAACAGCCATTTTCTATATGGTCCAGGGAGAAGCTCAGAAAAGCTGAGAGCATTGCATCATATGGTAAATTTACACTGTATTAAAATAATTGCCAGTGAGATATGTGGGGCCAACACACCAGAGTACCTCAGGGAAATAAGTTGCATTTTTGTGCACAACCCACTCAGGGTGGATTAATGGATGTGATTTCACATTAAAGGAAGTGATTTTTCCATGTTTACAGTAAGAACTACAATGACTAATTGTAGTAAAAATACTAATCTTGACCAGGTAGTCTGTAAACTACAGGGGAAAGGAAAGATGAAATGAAAATCACAGCTCCTCAACAGATTTAAAGCTCTGATTTTATATTTTGTTACCTGGGCCACTGCAGTATGCCTTCTTACTTGATTACATCTGACAATGACCCTTCCTGGGAGAAGAAAACCTTTGGCAAAGGGCAGACAGAACTTGGAACCCTAAACAAAAGAAAAAGAAAAAAAAAACAACCAAAAAAAACCACCAAAAAAACCCCACCAAACAAAAAACATGGGGGGAAAAGAAATGCTAAGGCATAAAACTCTACCTAAGGCATAAAACTCTGAAATGACAAGATAGGAGGAGAAAAAAAAAATTGCCTTGTGCCAATCATGTTTAAGAAAGAAATGCAGCAATGTGCAGTGCACAGGCACGTTGGATTTCTGGCACCAGGAAATCCAGATGGTAAACAGAAGAGGAATCTCATTTTTACTCAACTGCCCCATGCACAGTAATGCTTTGTGGTCACTCCTTTCTGGTTATGCAACCATAAAAGACAAAAGTCTGTTCACCATAAAAGACAAAACACAGAAAATACCAGGAAGATTTTTCTTTTAAGAGGTGGTTAAGCTTTGCACAAGTGAAATTTTTTTTTAATCTATTCAAATTGATTGGAAGGCATTAATAAAAATATTCCAAAAACCCCAAATTGAGACTCTATAGAAAAAAGGATAATTTTCAAGTTGTAAAAAAACCTGTCCAAAGCAAGAAAAAATAAATAAAAGCCAAGCAAAAAAACCCAACCATCTCATTTGGTTGCAAAGCCTAATCAAAATAGTGATAGAATACAGAAGTGGTGCTATCAATGGTAAGTTTAATGACACTAAAGTAGCAGCCAAACACCATGAATAAAGATATGTTCTGCTATATCTGAAAGCTTGTGAAAACATACTGTCACCATGGCAACTCTCTGGCATTTATAGGAACTGTTAGAGCTTAACAGCCAGTGACGTTGCTCCTGAAAAAAAAAAAGAAAAAAGAAAAAAATTTTAAAAATTGACTGTACATGTATTAAGCCCTTCAGCATGGAAAACACTTCACATATTCTGCTTTAGAAGTGATTATAGCCTTCTTTGTCTCTGCTGCCTTGAGAAAGACCTTTCACTTCTTGCTGCTCCTTCTAGACCATGAAGATGATGATGCAGATGTTTAAGAGCATGATAGGGATTGTTCATTGGTGTGCCAAGAGGGGAAAATAGAGAAATTGCTTTGGTGTCAGCTGCTTTTAGAGCAATGCCAGAAAAGAAGAGGAGCCCTGGCAGCTTCACATGTCAATGCTGCAGAAATTTAACCAAATCTGTCTATTAAAAGAATCCAAAACTGCAGCAGAACTCCAGAAGCGCTAAAAACAGGATGCAAGGTGGGAAACCAATAGCTTTATTTTAACACAGACTACATCAGTGTGAAGAGAACACTTGCCATAAGCACACAGATATGACTAAGCATATTTAAATAAAGAAGTCTGGGAAAAAAAATAGTTTCTCTGTTGAAGAAAATTCAGGTCACTGCCACAATCCCAGTCTTGCTGTAGATCAAAGGTTTTTGTCTCCTTCCATGCAGTTTGTGGGGATCTGTGGGCTGCTTCTCTGTGGTCATTGACACCGGCAAGTTTGTTGATTTTTGAGCAAAATTTAATATAAAGTCCTACCAAACAGTCAACTGATCAGAGAAGATAGAATTCCTTAGCTAGACTCCTTGAAATTATCCCATGAGATCACAACGCATGTGGGTAGGTCTAATACCTCTTTGTGGGGCTCTAAATCTGCAAAATTCTTGTGTGCTCATTCCATCAGGCTCACAGGCCCCAAGCAGCCACATTTCAGCCTCCTTTGGGGGCTGTATGTGGTAAAAAATCATTAATTTATGCTTTGCGGGCCACTTTGTCAAAAATAATCATTACATATTATCTCAAAGTTCACAGCAGAAAAATTCCCAAAAAAAACCCCCCCAAATAAGACAAATAAGTTCACCAAAAAATACAAATAAGACAAGTTTTTGATTAATATTTCCTTTAATTCACACAAAACCCTCTTTTTGGAAGCATTATTTAAGTCCATTCAACCTCACAAACCCCATCTCTGGTTTCTAGAGAAGAAGTTTGCCTTGCTGACTGCTGCATCAGTTGACTGATGAGTTATTTTTCTCTACCAGCCAGCTGTTAATGATGGATCCTTCCTTTAACAGAGAGCTCAGATCCTGCCAGCCGTGTGGCAAAGGGTGGGTGCCCTTCCCTGAAGGTCCAACATGTACCCATCAGTAATCCCTGTGTGGTTCTGGCAGGGAGATGTGGATTTCTGTGTGTCATTCCTGACACGTGAGCTGCTCTGGAGTCAGCTCGTGCCCACACACGTTGCACCCAGACCTCTCGTTGTGTGTGAGACAGAGGAAAATCAAATTGCTCTCTCTGCAGGAGGGAAATATGGAAACACGGGTCAAGGTCCTTGTGAGGACACCTGAGAACAAGACAATGCCATAAATCTACCCAAAAAGTGAGAAGCGGAGGAGGATGGCAGCATAAATCCACCAAGAAAGGAGATAAAGCAGGAACAAGCAGTTGATAAGAACAAACAAGATTTTGGGTTGAGCTTTTGTGCTAACCTGTAGCCATTGGCACAGCCAAGCTCACACCCATTGGCTGTAGATGCTCCTTAGTCACATAATCCCCTTCTACACAGAGCATGAGGACTAAAATCAGTGCTATTTAAATGAAGGTGAGAAAATATTTAGCCAATGAATGCAGTTTAATATTGTTCTCTGCAGGGGAGACGTTGATCAGTCACTGTTTGAAGGGTGTAAAGGTGGGAGCTGGCATGCAGAGAGGGGGCTGTTCTGTGGATGTACCCCAGCACCCATCTCTGTGCAGGGAGTAAACAAATACTTGTTCTTCATCTATCTATCTATCTATCTATCTATCTATCTATCTATCTATCTATCTATCTATCTATCTATCTATCTATCTATGTATCTGATTTATCTATCTGTCTGCTTATCCTCTTGCACTCTGGGTACAACCCATTTTTGGGACAACACTGACTGCAGCACAGACGCAGCATCAGGGCTGTTCCCACACACACCCCCCCAGACGTCACTAAGAACAGAATCCCCTCTCAGCTCCCTGCTGCCAGTCCAGCACTTTCATTTAAAGGTCATGGCTGAGATATAAAACTCTTGAACTCCTCACTGGAGTAAAAGAGCTTTGCTCCCTGGTGCAATAAAGAGTTTTAGCCTGTCCTTATTTGGCCTTATCTCTCCAGGGTGAGAGTAACCCTTTCACTTGAACTCCTTGTACTGACACAGAGGAAACTAACTTAAATGTGGTATTTAAAAAAGGAAAACATTACATTTAAAAAATAACACATATTCCCTCCAATTCTGCAGGATGTTTGCTTTAATTATTTCAAGAATTTTAATTCCATAAAGAATTTTTAAAGGTTGCACAGGATTTTTCTACAGAAATGGATAGAATAAACAAAAGCCCATAGCAGACTGATGCAGAGCTGCCTGAGCACAGCTGCATTAGCACAAAAGCCCTCCCTTTCCAATCTTATTAATATTTCAGTCTTTCCAGAGCAAATACATATCCTTGTGAGACGTAGTGATGTGCCAGAGACTCCTCTGAGGGCTGGAATAATAATCTTTCCATTCAAAGTCTGGTCTGGTTTCTCAAGAAGAGAAAAAAGAAAGTGAAGTGTCACAAGACTGAATCACTATCATGTTTTCAGAAAGCTTCTGCTAGACTTTGGGAGTGTGATGGAAAATTTCTCTGCTGCAGTGGGGGAACTGGTGTGAATTTCCTATCTTTGCTACGGTCAATTTAGCAATATCCACAGATACGCTGGCTTGAAGTGACTGCCCAGCAGTATTAAATTACCCTTAATAGACTGCCTTATCCCAGTGGTTTACAAAAATATCTCCTCATGATGCTTCAAAACATACCAGAGATGCTGGCCAGCCAAGTTCTCCAAAACAGTCCTGTTAGCAACTTCCATACTCCACGTAAGAATCAAATTGCTTCACTTGAGCATTTGTTCCACTTGTTCCACATCTCCTCAATCAGAATCATCACCTCCCCCTTTGGGGTGCCATTATAAGGAAACGTCCTTGTCTTTTAAAAGAAAACAACATTTTATGGAGCCCTCAAATAAACAGAACCTGACACAGGAGAGAAATCCCAGGCGAATGGGAGAAACGCTGTTACTGCTCCTTCATAAATATTGTCAACACATGGCTTTAGGCGGGGTTTAGTGTGCCAACAGGAACATTTCTTGTACACACACTGTCACTGCCTTTGGGAAATCATCTGAAAGCTTTGCTTTGCCATGGTCTGGGCACCCTGGCACCAACAGAGATGCAGCTGGTGCCAGAACCTGCTGGCTTCTGGAGAAGGTGGCTGTGTTCTTGTCCCCTCCCGCCCAGGTTACCTCCTGCCAAAGGTTATCGCCCCTGCAGCGAGCCGTGCTCGAATTTCAGCAGGGGCAAGTCACAGCCCAGCTCCTTTATGTGAGCTCATCAGGGAGCTGTGTTTGGGGTCTGGGTGCCCGGCTGTGATAGCCATCCTTGAGAGCCACCCCTCCTTTCCCTGCCTCTGCTACAAATAGCAGCAACCTTTACCCGATGGACAGGACACGCAGCAAAGGGAAATCAATAACTCCAAGTGTCACAGCTAGAGCCAGAGCCTCGGCTGGGATGAGTCAGCACAGCCCCAGCTGTACCAGATACAGGGCTGGCTTTGATTCTCCCCTTGCAGACTGACAGCCAAAGCACAAAGGAAAACCTCCCAACAGCTTGGTGTTCTTAGGGGATGAGCGAAACAGCTGCATCCAGAACTTTGCCTGAAAACAGGCAGCATGTGCCTTCCCTCCCCTCTTCATGATGTTTGAGAAGCCTGGCATCACTGAGAACTTCTTCAAGACTCATCTGTGTGCAGAGTGTGGTTTTTTTCCCTCCTGGCAGGACAAGAGATGCTGTTACTGCTATAGTGTTCCAATGCTGCTCAACAATGCTTGCAAATACCCACTTGGACTGCAAGTAGATCTACTAAATTTTAAGGAATCTTTAAAACCTTTCTCTCCCAGACCTGTCCTGCAGACAGGTTTTTATTTACGTTGACTTCCAGGAATGGATCTTCCTTGTAGAAATGCTTTCAAAGATGTTTATAAATAAAGGCAGGTGGTGGCTATTTGTGGCTTCTTAGCACCAATGTTTCAGTCATATAAACAGACTGAGCTCACCAAATAGACAGACTGGTGGAAACACAGAGCTTGAAACACATGCAAGACTGAAATTCATTTGCATATGCTGTTGCAAGAACAAAGGAAAAAAAATCTAAGTAGAAAACAGTTTGGGCAGAAAAAGACAAAGACCGGCCAAAATAATTACATCTCTTACTTGCACCAAAGATTACAGTCATTTGCTAATATTAATCACTGCTTAATGCTAAGAAAGAGCATCTTATTGCATACATGGGAAAACAGAATTTTTTCTGGAAGTCTTCTTGACCTTTCAATCTTATGGAATAGGACATTTCCTCATTTGTATTTGGATATAGAGTAAGAAGAGCCTTGTGGAGCTTGAAAAGCTAAAATACACCTTTCTTTACAGACTGTTGTTAGTGCAGAAAGGCTGTGCAAGTGATTATGTACTCTAGTGTCTCTTAGCATTTTGTAAGAGATCACATACAGAACATATTATTCCAATGGATTCTGAAGTGTTCTGCAAACACAAACTTTTATGGTTTTCACTGTGAGAATAATCATTAATCTACTTTCAAGAACTCAATTGACTTTTATATTTAATTAAAATAATTTTGTGCGTATTTGTACATTGCAACTCGTGCAATATTTGGAAAAACGTGAAACAGAAACAAAATAACGAGACATCCTGGGATATTTCTTTATCAGGGTGCTAAATAAACCTCCGTAATTCTAGTCTTTAAGCAAGAGCGTTGCTGCAGGATGGATGAACCTCCTCTAAGCTGGGGGGCAGGGGGAGAGGCTAAGAAAGCAAATGTAGCCATGGTTTCATACACAATGACCAAAAATGTTTGGATGTGGGATGGACCAGGATCTGCTGCAGGCTGACAAAATTCATGTGCCCCCCTCGATGGAAGGCAGCAGCCACTCAGTGCCTGCAGCTCTGCAGCATTTATCCAGAGGCAGAAATAACTTGTGTTTGAAATGAGAAAAGATTTTGGAAGGAAGCCTGAAGTAAGTCAAGTAGTAGTTTAGTTCAATGTCAAACGGTTCCTCTTCTTACTTAAAATCAGAGTCAGGCTCACAGACACAGTTAGCAAGAAAATATTCTTTATATCACCAGATCTGCCACATCAAGAGAATTGCCAGGATTTGGGATTCAGCTTGGCTGTTTCAAGAGAGCAGAGCGTTTGCTGTGCTACTGCCTGCCTGGCCTGTCTGCTCCCTAAAATGTCTGTCTGGGTGTCTGCCCACCTTTACTTTCTCCTACCTTGCACGTTGGATCTTCCTTCCAGCAGGAAAGAAGCATTGCTGGATGCCAGAGGCAGTCCAGGCCTGGTCATTGGCACCTCTGAAATTACCTGCAAAGTGTTGCCAGGAAAGGAAATGCCTCAAAAGTGGTCGAAGAGCAGGGCTAAGTCAGCTGAGCATTGTCTTAGGGGTGGGAGGAAGGAAAAGAAATGGAACACAAAGCAGCATGAAGCACGGACAGGTGAAACGTTCACAGGATTACAACCACTCTTTCACTGGACTGGGGGCAGAAACGATTTATAAACCTCGGTAACAATAATGTCTCAGCCACCAACTGATAAAATTGCAGAGGACTGACTAATAGAAGGTGATAAAACTTTAGGAATAACCAGTTCAATGAAGGGGTTGTTTTGTTTAGTTTTGTTTTGTTTTTGTTGGTTCAGTTTTGTATTTGGTGTTTTTTTTCCCCCTGAGGAGTTGGTCACCTGGTGAAGGAAACACAGAATTCTGATGATAAATAACATTGTTATTAAAAAAAAAAAAAGAAATATATAAACTGAGACAGTGTACCACTGTGGCCAAAGTGGTGGTGCCCAGTTCTAAAAGACCTCTGGTATTCTGGCTACAGGAAGATTTTCAGCACACACATTATGTCCCAGCCTTTAATGTTATTTAAGCATTATACACACATCATACACAGTTAGAAGTCTTTCTTGAAGCTGCAGTCACACAACACAGTAACTGTGCTTGCTTTCACAGACCAAGCTGTTTCAGGAAAGGTTTTCCTGGCATTTTTTTCTAGGCATTATCTGAATGCAGTTAACAACCATGGGAGAAAAGTGCAGCACATGGAAAATCTGTGAGTGCCAGGAAAGATCAGCTTTTGATACACTGGTTTTAAATGGCAAAACCTAGAATAGACAAAGTTCTGTACACAATATCTTTCCAGTTTTGAAGAAACCTGATTTTAAAAAGGTAAAAGTAGTTAATGACCCAGTGATAAGCACATGCAATCCATTATTTTCCTTTTGGGATCAGGCTAAACACCTGAGGGGGATAATGCTATTAATACTTGTGTGTCACGTACAGCCACATTGCTGCAACACACCACACATTTCTCTGAGACACAGAAGCTCTGGGGCTGACCTTCAGCTGCCATAAATTGCCCCAATTTAATCAGAGGTACACACAGATAAGCCATAGTGAGATACTGGTCACTCCAGAAACTGTGGAAGGCATCCAGGTTGAAATGTGACACACACAATGTATGGGTGCATGAATTCAAAGCAAATATTTTAACTAGAAATGTTAACAGCGGACTGGCAGCACCTACTTACTGCTATTTCTTGATAGGGCATTCATTTCACAATGTTCTGTGTAAATTACATGCAAAAAAATAGATAAGCCTCTGAAACAAGGAGTTCAAAGGAGGAATGTGGTCAGCAGAAAACCATTTGAGGAACCGGGGCCTGCAGTCTTGCTAAGCAAACTCAAATATTCTACCACTGCAGGTATTTGTATAGCTCTGCTGACTTAGCAACCACTTACACTTTTTGGCCTTTCAAAATTTGGTGGATAAAAATTGCAGTTAAGCAATAAACACACCCAAGAAGATCTTCTCTCTCTTTTAAGTCAAAGCCTGGGGACTTCTTTTGCCCTTCTCTTCCACCTGAGTCGGACTGGAGGGATCTGCCCAGTCCCATGACATCCCTGGGTGCTCCACAACACAATCCTGATATGCAGGTATCCTATATTAGTGGAGCAATTGGTTTTCCATTATGAAATATCTCATGGAATGCAGCTAGCACACAGCTGTGCCAAGACCATGTGCATGATTTTCCTATACCACCCATACTAGTTTCACTGATTACTCACTTCCTTAGCTACAAAAACACATGGCAAGTTTCTTCAGGCTCAAACATCTGTACACAAACTATTTGGGCAAAGATGTTTCCATTCACTCACACCTCCGTTGCTGTGACTGACATTTTAAACCTGCCTTCACCAAACAAAACTTGATTACAGAAAACACCAGGCTAACAAATTAAATTACATCCCTCCATAAGGTATCCTGTACTCTAGTCTGCTGTGTAGTCTAAATGGATACACCAGCACTGCCCTTTTCACCTGTGCTTTGTCCTTTTCTTCTTGAAAATTTGATATCAGGCTTAAATTGCCCTCCTCCTGTAGAGGCACATATTCCCCTTCTCTGAACACTTTTTAAAGACAGATCTCTGTGCAAAAAGAGCCTCTTGGTGCACTATTCAGCTGCTGGCATTGCTAAAGGAAGTTGATGGGTTTAATTTCAACAATAAAACAGCGCTAGAAATGGATCTGTTCTTTTTTTCTGTAGGCCCTCCCCAATACAGTTTTACTTAATGCACTGTGGAATGTTTAAAATGCAAACTCCCCTGGAATGTGTAAATGTGCACACAAACTATTTTGAATTTATCTATGTAAGGTGTGTTGGGATGATTTACACGTAAAAAGAGTCAAAGATATCCTAAAAGCTTGAATTACTCACTGCATTTGTGGGTACACCAGACACCAGCCCTGCAACCCTTCTCCACAGCAAATACCTTAAATGTGTACTTGTAATAACATAACCAAAATTGCTAAATCTTTTAGAGGCACCAAGATGGCTGACATCCAGATGAGTCAGCAAGCTGAAAACTTGTTATCTTACCAGCTATAGATCCACAGCAAAACAATATTTGCAGCTGAAAATTTCAATAAATGGGTTTTACACTAAGCTTTTTGCTATCAGTGAAAGATGAACTGTAATATACTTTCCACAAGAGAAACAGGGAAATACACAACAAGATAGCCAGTACACATTAATTTAATTATGGCTATTTTTAAGCCTGATATGAGTATTTTGCCCTGCTACATAGGACATAATAGACAGTTACAGCTATATTAAATAAATGAAGAAAATTAGACAACTTCCCTGAAAGGAGATTCCTTCATCTAGTTGTGAAGGAACTTGAAACATTTCCCACAGCAGTTAGAGGTAGTTACAATAATTTTTAATTTCCATTCTTCTGCGCTTGTATTTCTAAACATAAATGAGCAGGGACTCTCAAAGGAATGGTGAATACACAAGTTAAAAATCTGCATTTTTTAGGCTCAGAATTTTGCATGAAAAAAGCCCCACAAACTCAATTGAAAATCCTTTTTCTGTCTAAGAAGCAATTAGCTCACAGTGCTGTTGTTTCCTTAAAGCAAGGCTATAATTTCAGCCCTGAAGCTTTGCAGAGGATCCTGTTTGGCAGAGTACAGCAGCCACCCTGTCTGAAACATTCTTCAGCAGAATATTAACATTCAAAAGGTGTACCAAAAAGAAAAACAAACCCAAAACCCACCACCAAAAAAAAAAGTTGAAAAAACCCAAAGGGTATTCTCATATTTCTGTAAAATCAGAGCAAAAAAATATGCTTTTCTCTTCTGTTCTCTTGATTGCTGCCAGTAGTCTGTCTGTTTAACTGCAATTAACACAGCTTGTATCGGTCACTCTGAATACTGATGACAATTTATGGTCTTCAGAGAAATTCCCCAATCCCTTACCTTAAAATATAGTGGATGATAGGATGCCAGTGTGTACTTTGTTTAGAAAATTATCTGACCATGCAATGGGAGAGGTATAGTCAGTAACAATCGCTGCTTAACTCCTGAACTTCTCTCTAGGTGTTTTTGCCCTGGGAGCTTTGCTCGTTTCTGTGCCCTAAAGCTGCCCTTGATCTAACTGCTTTTTATTTTGAGGGGAAAATACATGACTAAAGTGAAAATGTCCCTGTTCCCTTTCCCATGAGAAAAACGAAGTCAGTTTTAGAATGTCAGTCAGCTAGAGTGATTAAAAAATGTGAGGTTTTGTTTCTTGTTTTTTTCTAAACTGAGAGTTTCTACTTGAAAGCAAACAAATAGGTATATTCTCACACAGAGACCCCAAACCATTTTAGGTTGGTCATTTGCTTTGTCCTCTCACAGGGAAGTTCAGTTTTCAGATATTCCATATTTTCACGGACCAGAGAAAGAATACGGGACATTATTCTTCTCTCATATTCCTTTCCAACTTCTCCTATGGACAATAGATTTGAAGCTCACCAGAACTATCTTCCTTTGTCCGACCCATGAGGATTTTTTTTCCCGTGGAGGCATCTCTTTTATTTTTAAACATCAGCTGTGTCAGCTGCGCTGTGGCTGTCAGGGTCAGCCTGGGGGAGCGTGGGACCGCGGGTTTGTGCGCGCAGCAGGACAAACTGTGCCTGCAGAGATGATGCAGGGCTGCCACCCTGGTCACCACAGAGCACAGACTGTCATTCTGCAGACACCCCTGTGCACCCTGGGGGTGGTCTGGCTTGGGATCGTTCGCCACCTGGCCTCTCATGCTTTACGTGGCGCCCTGAGATTTTAGGTTTTATATTTTTCAGGTCCTGTGCTGCATTAGTGCATAGCTCTGAACTCCATGTGGGGTGTTAGTAGGCTCTCTTCACATTTTGGCCAGACACAACAATCCTTCCAGGCCTGAGAACCAAGGCCAGCCTCTGCTTCAGGCCCCAAAAAGTACGAACAAAAGTGAATCGGAGAGGAGCAAACTGGGGGAATGTGATTTCATTACCTGAAGGTGTAATTGGAGAATTAACCCAGATATGCAAATGGACCAAACTTGTAATTGTGTGAAAAACTCATTACCTTCTTGGGTGTAGCTTCTACAAGGCTTTTGCACTGCCTAAGGCATAGCTATTGAAGGCCTTTAATAAACACTCACTTTATTCTCTTAGCTCTGTCTAGCCTCTGTTCTAGGCAGCCACTCCAAGGCATCATACACAAATATAAATAAGGAGGAAAGCATCTCCTCCTGCTGTCACATAAAAACCTCCATCCATGCCTCCCTCAGAACCTTGTCCTTTGCAGGTATCCAGAGCAATCCAGGGACAAAGGCCTGGCACTCTCTGAGGGAATGTGACCATTATTTCAGCTGCCTGCACATCTCTTTGCAGAGCATTTACACGAGAACACACCTCAGTAAAATCACCACGCTCTCTGCCCTATGAAGCCATTAATCTCACATCATGGTATGCCTCTGCCTTCGCAGGAAAATGTTTCAGGAAGGATTTTTCAGCTCCTTGTTCTCCTTCCTCGGGATCTGTTTCTCTAGGTGAGCTTCACAAAGGGTGTCCCAGGGCCCCGTTGCTACAGGAAGCAACTTCTGCAAGGGTAATTCACAAGGATTAGAAACCTCTCCTTGTCTGGAAGATTCATGATGAGACTTGACAAAAGATGCTGAACTGCATTCCCAGAAGATCTCTGACACAGAGGTTTCATAATATTGGACAGAAGCTTTATATTTTGCCTGTAAGTACTCTCAGATCACACAAGGTGTTACAGACTCAGTAACAAATTTCTGCAGCACTGCTGCTCTGTGATCCAGGCAAGCTGGTGTTCTTCCTGGGAGTACCTTTTTGTCAGGAAGAAACTCGTCATCACACACTTCCCTTTAAACAATCCTCATTGTGAAAAAAAATTGTTATCCACTCAGCTCTAAGAAACCCAGCACGTCTGCAAAAACAAAATGAATGATTAGTCTCTTAGAGGAAAAACTATCATGTAACAGTGAGAATCTATAAATCCATAAATCCTATAAATGAAGGAACTCCTAAGGAAGGGGAGGTTTGCTTCTGTCACTTTATATGCATTTTATATCAAGTAACTATTGGACTTTTCAAAAAAAAAAAAAAAAAAAAACAGAAAAAAAAAGAACCAGAAATAATCCCAGGAGACATTTTATGAGCGTGTAAAAGCTGGATGCTGCTGCCACACAGTGAGCTCAGAGGAGGCAGTGTTTCTGCTAGGAGCTGGTCCCAGTAAGGTCAGAGCAGGAGCCAAGAAATAAGAAGGAGAAACCCTGAGGTGCCTCTGACGAAGCTGGGAGTCAGGAAAACAGTCCTGTGAGTCCCAGCAGTCATTAGCCAGGGAAAGTTTGGGATTTCAGAGTTACATTCATATAGTACCCTTAACGTTGCTTTGGGCACCTAAAGTTTTTGGGTGTGACTTTTGGGCTTCACAGATGCTATAGGGTCAGTTCTAGTAGGGCTTGCAATGAGTGCATCATATCCTGGCTTCCACCCACAGACATGGCAAACTCCAAGACTCTTATTTGATTTGAAAATATTATGCTTCACGGATGCCTCTGAATGAAAATAATGTAAAATTCTTCAATAAATACCATAAAACGTTGGTATTTCAAGTAATTTCCTACAACACTGGTAACGGGGTGAATTTGCATCTCCAGGTATTTAACAGAAAAGTTCCTTTACTGCCCTTCAAAGAAAACTTTTATCTGAGCCAATGTCATTAAAATATTTTCCACAGCCTTGACTTGCTTTGCTATGAAGCTTTATCTTACCCTTTTTGAAAATGGAGGCTTGAGGATAATTATGTTTAACATTAATACATGTGCTTCAGTTCCAAACTCTACATCCATTTCAAATACTGTAAATAAAGGCAGCCTTTCAGAAAAAAACCCCAAATAATAATGATTAAAAAAAAAAAAACTAAGCCCAAAACCAACAACCAATTTTGATTAAAAGCCATAACTGCAATACTGAGACATTCACTGCAACTCAAGAGATGCTCCTGCCAGCTTGTTAGTGTGCTTCTATTTTTGTCTGCCCACGGATTCTGTTACTTGCATTTGGGTGCTGGAGGTGGGGGCCCTGAATTGCTGCTCCCACAAGAAGAACAGGCAGCAGTGTGCCACACACTCTGTACCCAGGTGTCCCTCTTGCAGGTCTTCTGCCACCCCACTCAGAGGGGAAAGGACCACGAAAACCTGATTTTTCCTGCAGAGGTTCCTCTCACTGATGCATTTCCTGTTTTGGGAATGTTTCCTTTGGCAGGTGTGTGAAATATCTCCCTTAATAGAAACCATTAAAAATGTAATTCACACATTATCTGAGGGTAGTAAGCAAGGGGTAGGACTCCTGACTTCTCATTTGTAGCATTATCTGAAATACACCTGGCTCCCCTGTGGTAACCTCAGAAGAAAACCTTGAAATGGCACAACCTCCTTGAAATTTACAACCTCTTTCTCTACCTTGTCTATTCAACACACTTCCACATTGGAATTTCATCCTGTGATCCACATATCAGCCAGCATTTTCCACAACAATTGCTTGTGCTCTCCCACTTATGTTCAGTTTGCCAGATTAATTATTTTTAATTTTTTTTTTATTATTTACAGTGTAAAACTAAAACATTTTTTTAAAATTGAGCATCTTTAAAGAATGGCTCAGCCTGGACAGGAAATATGTACCTCTGCCAGGGCAAAGTGAGAAGGGTAAGGTATTGAGGAGGTTAAAAATGTTCACAAATCTGAAGGAACAGTCACACCATAGATATGGTTTACTTTGGAGATTGTAACTTCCCTTCTCTCCTGTCCTAACATAAGTGATTATCTCACTTTTGCAGCCACTGCTGTAACTTTGCCTCAGCCTGAGCACAAAGCAGAGAGCCTGGAATCCTGGCTTGGCCAGAGGAAGACGTGAGGGATTTTGTTTTGCACTCAGTGTAAATAAAATTCATAATCTGATGGTCAACACCGATGTGTGTTTATACGATCTCAGCCTAAGGAGACTCCTAAAATCTGCCAAAGAACAAGGTGAAAACAGTAAATTTTGAGGCAGAGAAGGCTGTTTTGTCTGTCTGCAGAAGGAAGGGAGAAAAAGAAATAAGGATAAGTTTTGGGGTGACAACATCTTTTCAAACCATCAGTATGATACAGGCAGCTTTAAATCATCTTAACCCAGAGGTGGCATTGGATGCAGAAGTAGAGTTTGCAAATTATCCTGCACTCATACTGATTTATTTTTCCTTCATTTGTATTCTTTAGTGTGCACTGGTGGCAATACCAAAAACATCCCTAAAATCATTTACATAACTCATCAAGAAAGCCAAGATTTCAGAGTTAATTTACTTTCTCCATATTTTTCTCTACTTCCCAATTTTGCCTCAATACAGCCTAGATGTGAAACCTAGCATAACGTGACAGCAATTCTGCTGCCAAAAATATAAATGTTTGTAAAAGATTCTGCTTCTCTTCCTTCAGTTGGTTTATGCAGGCGGTTGGGTAAAATTTGGGTGGTGTGTACAAGTAAGAGATTGCTAGATAGCTAGTGGCTGGCAGCTCCAGAAAAACACTGATTTAAACTTATACTTTGCATGGCTAGAGCAGAATAAGAGTGGGCAGATAGATCTATGTTTAATCCATAGGCTTACTGGTAATTAAACAAGTAATGTGCAATTTTATTGCTATAATTCTGAAGATTAAAGAAGGATGCCTTCCAAAAGGCATTATGTAGGAATTGTGATTTGGTGTGATGCAGTTCAGTAATGCCAGCCAAGACACATTTTATGTCCAACTCTCATTAAAATAACCCCAGAATAACATCACTGAACAGATTTTAGTAAGGAATTATAACCACTACCTAACCCACATTAGTTAGCTTGCCTTAAAAGTCATCTCGAAATAACATAAAGGCCTTTGGAATAATGAGGATGAAGAGACATGTGAAAGCTTAATGAGCAGGCTGCTGGCTTTCCTGCAGTTTGATTTTTGCCCTGATTTTCAGTAACTTTGCAGAGCTGAGAGCTGCTGCTGAGAAGTGAGTCAGGATTGTCTCAGCAGAAAGGTTGGCTGTTGCAGAGACACAATGGCTGACCTTCAGAGCAATTTGGAATGATGAATATGTTTTTCCCTTTCAAGGATCCTGCTTCCTTTACAAAAAAAGTGCCCCTTCTCACAATGATGTCATCCTTTGAGAGTGTGTTATGAAAGGAAGAGGTAGCTCCCTTAAGTAAGCCCATACAGCTAAAATTTCTACACAATGTGCTGCAGAACCCCAGACGAGGAAGCTGGTAACGCCAAAGTGATTGTTACTCACTGTTTTGGTTAAATTGGGGCTTTAAAGAAATTAAAGTCATCCTTCTGGCTAACCCAGAGACGGCAAAGGTGGCAGTGCTTTCTCAGTGAAACCCAGGGAAATTCCATGTTGAATTGTTTTACACACCCAGCAATGCAACAGCTCACACTGACGCAGCCAAACTGGGACTTCTCCCCCCACAGTTTGTTGTTGTCACTGATATAATGTCATACACTGCATTTGGAGCAGGAAATAACTGAGTATAATGTACAGTAATTTAGGAAAATGGTCATAAAAGCAGTTATTCAGTGTAAAGAATACTACCTGAACAAAGGCTGCAAACATTTCAACTCGGAGCATGAAGATTTCATGTGACAAAAGATTAGTTATGCAATTCTCTTTTCCAAATAGAATAGTAACTAGCATATCTTAATGTTAACTAACCACTTAATGTTCTGACTCATGGAATTTATAATTCTCCAAAAGTAAAATGAGTGTCCTTAATTAAAGATAAAAGCATGTGAGTCCACATAAGGAAACACACACAGACAGAGCTATTTACTACTGCAGTTAATTTACATTCAAGATCAGCTCACATTTTCCATGACTGGGGCAAATGACTTATTTCTGTTTTAAAAGGTAATAACAAATGTAATGTGTAGTATATGGTAGAGATAATTCATGCTATTTATGTATAAAATATTATAAAATCCAAGCTATGTCTTTGACCACCGCGGCTGGGAGCAGAGTCTTATTTTTACTCAATTAGTTCACAGACAATGTTGAGATAGCATCAAGTCTGTTAATTTAGGAATGAAACCTTCCCAGCCATGATTGCTGACTTCCCTGGAATGTCAGGGCACTCACAGGGACCTGCACCTGGGAGATTGCATGTACCACCCTCCAGCACCGGTGCCACCCTGCTCCCTGTGAACGCGGACTCTTCGGAAGGGCTCACGCACCCATCCGGACACCGGGACTCGCCTTTGCCTATCCCTGCACATGCACGGCCCCGGTTCTGCGTGTGCAGGGACACAGAGGAAGGGTCGCTCACCCCTGCCCCGGGCAGGATAAACTGTCTGTCAGCTGGCAGCGTGAAGCACTCGGGGTGCAACACCGGGGAGACGCTGGCGCTTTGTCAGCCTGACCCAGGCTCGCCCAGCGCCAGCACCCGGGGCTGACGCTGCCTTGGCTGTGCTGGTTTGTCAAATTTCTATTTATGTTAACGATCCAATAAATCATTGCTAAATTTTCATATAAATTTGCTTTCCGATTTGATCATTTATAACATAATGGGTTTTATTTGAAAGGCCCACAACACATTAATTAAAATTAATCTGAAGGATTCTGTACTAAATGGGGCATACTCTTGAACTGTCCCAAACAAGGGAAAAGTATGGTACATATTTTACATACTTTGAAAAAGGTATTTCAAAAGCAGCAAGTTTCACTGTGTATTACTACATTTTTCTGTGTCAAAAAATCTTTTATTTACTAATAGAAATACACAAAAAATTTATAACTATTAACTTGAATCATATTATAGGTCAATAAAGTTCATCTGCATTCCTGTTTTAAAAAGCAATTGGTTAATACAGCCCTCACTTTCTTTAGCCTGATATTTCAAAAATCAGTAATGGTCTCAAATAACACTATTTTTTCTGCATTTTTTCTTGGCTTTGAAGCATTAATGAAAAACCACCAAACCAACAAAGAGAACCTAAGCTACTGTGGAACGCTTTAGGACAGGCAGCAGTGGAGAAGTTCGACTCCATTTCTACTCCTTCCTCCAACCTCCTCCAGGCTGTCCATATCTTGGTGCTTCCACCAAGGAACTGAGGACCTTTTCTGCTGGAAAAATTTGCAGCCAGCCATCCACCTCCCTGCTTCTTGCTTTGAGAGAGGCTTTTCACAGTCCAACCAAGTCACTGTGTGTGTGACAGAAACAGGCAAACTCACCCCCACCCCACCTTCCAGCCCCACAGGCTGCCACCACTCCCTCTGCATCAGACACAGCTGTTGTGCAACCGCAGCATAAATCAGGTGTGGAAAATTCTCCACACCAGGAATTAAAAATGAAGAAAAACAAAGACATTGGTATCAGACCAGTTAGCATCTCGAGAGATGGGCAGAGAGGGAGGGGAAGCTGAAGAGAGAGCACCAGGGCTGCCTCTTCCAGCAGAGCAGCTGATTATTACGTTGGCTTTATTTAGGCTGCAGATTGGAAGTGCATCCTAAGCCTTGGTGCAGAGATGGGGAGGAAAAGTGTTGGGAAGGATGAAAGTTTGACAAGAAAGTCTCACAGATATGTGTGTGCTTAGCAGAAAGATTTTTTTAATGTAGAGTCTCATGAAGGAATAGAAATGGAAGCAAGTTTTGATATGGAAGAAAAGAATTGCTGAGCCAGTCTTACTGCATAACCAAGGAGGCAAAGGGTGTGTTAGTTAGAAGGGGTTCTTATGGCTTAGAGCAAAGGATAAACCCACCTCAAACAAGAAGATGTTTTTACCAAGCAGAAAGAGAGCACAGGCAAACAAGCCTGCCAATGTTGCAAGTAGAAAAAAGGTCTCAGAATTTTCCACTGCAAGAAAACTGAAAACCAACTTCTGGCTTAAACTGTGATGTACTGACTGTTAGTGACTGGAGAACAGTAACATGAATATGGTAATTACAGTAGTTATGATGGACTGCAGATAATAGTTAAGGTACAGATTGGTTCTGCTGTATGAAGATGCTCAGCAAAGAAAAGTCTATAATGCATTTGACCAAAAGAAAAGTCTACAATGCATTTGACCAAAACCAAAGGGTCTCCAGGCCTGCCTGCAGCTGGAGCTGACAGCTGTGGGCACAGCTCTGTCACCCACCACCCTGGACTGCTGTAACCTCTTGGATGGAACAAACTGCACTTTGGAGAGCCCCATGAAGTCCTGCATCTCTCATTTCGGCTCCTTCAGAAACTGACTGTGCCATCACCTCATCTTAGAAACAAAAGGTTAGAAGAGAGGGGAGGACCCAAGGGTGTGGCAGAGCTGTGGGAACCATACCTGCAGCAGGACAGGAGCAGAGCAAGGGTAAAAGGGAGCAGACAAACACTGATTTCAGCAGTCTGTGAGTGTGCAGAGAGGGGGAAAGCAGCTGTGAGAGGGGACACGGAGAAGCTGTAGAAGGCAGAGAAGACTTGGGGGACAGAGAACTGCAAAATCATGGTTTTATTTAAGTGCATGTGAGAGGAGGAGAAAAGTGTAATGACTGAAAGGAAGAGGCAGAAGTTTCCTGCACATCAAAACACCTGGGAAGAAAGGGCAAGAAAACACCAGCTCAGAGGGGGTGTGCATACTTGGAGACACATATTAAGGTGCTAAGGTTGTAATCATGCCATAAACCAAAGGCATATCTGGTGAAGGAGCAGATTATTAATGGCAAACTGCCAGAGTCTCAGCCATCCATAGCCACGTTTCTTTACACTCATTGTACACCCCCTGGCACCACCAGAAAGGTGACACCATCATCTTTCTCATGTTCTTGTTGTGAGACCCTGAGACAAAACAAGGGGAAAACTCCAGGGCCCAAATTCTGGGGGGTTATTTATCTATCACTTACTTGCAGGTTGAAAAGCGTAATTGTAGTGTTTTTTAATTTATGTGATAAAGCTAAAGCTTTAAATGGTGAACCACTTTAATGGTTTAAGCACTTTAAGAAAATAAAAGGACTATTTAATCATCTTCCTTGTGTTATCTATCCTTTTTTAATTATTTTAATGAGAAATGGCAACCATTTCATCTTGAAATAAGACTTTTTTTTTTTTCATGGAGAGAAAAATCAAACACTGGAACAAGCTCCCTGCAGACATGGTGGGGTCTCCATCTCTGGAGGTTTTCAAGTGGGATTGGACAAAGTGCTGGATAATCTCCTTGATGCTGCTTTCCCACAAAGGGATCTCCCAACCTGGTCTATCCTGTGATTCTGTGACTCATTTGATATATCTGATCTGTCAAAATTTAAAAAGAGAGGAGCAATAAGCATTGCTCTGGGAGATCTTGTTAAACATCATAAAGATGAAAAAAATGTTTTCATTACTCCTAAATGGTTCTGATTTATCTCAAACACTGGTTTTCAAACCTCCTTCCAATATGTTTATATTCAGCCTTGTTAAAGGCAGGTTCAGGAAAGGTACTGGGGTGATTTCTAACTAAAGGCTGCAGCAATGAACACTGAAAATGTTACCAGATGGGGGTGTCATTGCTTTTGCCAGCACAAGGTTATTTATCAGTAAACCATTCTGATGGCGTTACATCTTAGTGGCCCCTTAAGGCCTTCCACAGTATGAAACCACATTTCACATGAAATGCGTGTAAAACTAAGATATAAAATAATACTGAAATACTTTTGAAATTCAGGAGAGAAGATGGCTTATCAGAACTGGAGACTCCTCATTTTTGTTTCTCAGGCTTTTCAGTGGTATGACAGATCTTCTCCCTGTTGCCTCCCTAGGTAACTTTGCTCTGGTTTGGTGGGAGCAAATATTGATTCATTAATTCACTCCTTTATTGCCAGTCAACTGTAAGACAAAAGAGGTATTATTGAAAACCCTCACTTGACTTCAAATAGAGGCCTCAGGCTTTTTAATGAAAAAAAATTAATTAATCGGGGTATATACCGCAAAGAAATACACAGCAAGCCAATTACTGCTGTTAGCACTGATCAGAGAGTTTATTTAACAAATCCAGTTTACTTTTTACCTTCTGACAGACATTATTTGAAATACTTCCCTTTGAAGGGGTGAGCAATAAAAACTCACAGCCCAGCAGGCCACAGCCTCTGTGTATTAAAGTCTGTGTATTAATGCTTGTCTAGAATAAGTCTCTAAGCTACAGAAAAGTTTATCTAGCAAGATATTAGGAAGTTTTAAGCTTAATAATGGAGCTCTGTGCATTGTGTTTCAAGACTCACAAGCAGGTATTGTATTTGAAATAAGCAGGCATTGTTTAACCAAAGGTACCTGTGCTTATAGTGGTTGGATAGAGCTACTGTCAATGTGCTTTTGCTTTGTGGGATTGGTCAAACAACTTATAAAGAAAGTTGTAACATTAAGTTCTTGTTCTGCTGCCTGGGATGTGAGCTGGTGGCATCTTCCCATTGTCATAACCATGGAATGAGACTGGTGCTGGAAAATCAAACAGCTCAAGGCACGTTCCTCAGCAGCCCCATCCCGTTTGTAATTTGTGCAGAGACCCTGGCCCACGTCAAAACCTCAGCATCCTCTCATCTGGGCATCTAATAAGGACCTGTGCCAAAGAGCTGCACTTGAGTCACTTCTCCAAGTCACCCTGGCCTCACAGAGAGCGGCCACCCCATCCTTAACCAACTGATCAGGCCCTGCTGGCCAGCACTGCATCCACACCTGCAGGGCACTGAGGGTGCCTGGAATGTTGGGTTTTCAGCAAGGCAGTGCCCTCACACCACAAGGCACAGCCTTGCTTTGTCACTGCTGCAATAACATTAGGAACAGCTGCAAAATCAGCTATTTCTCCCCTTCATATGCTGCTTGTCTAAGTATATTTCATTTCAGAGAATTCTAAATGGTCACATGAATATTTTGGCTTAAATTTACCGTCATCAGCATCCACCTGATTCTTCACCACAATTGAGGGGGCAAACTATCACACTCTCTTTGATTTTTTCCAGTTCAGAAGAACCTGCTGTGCTGGTAGACTTGAATGATTTCATTTTTCTGCACAACATCTTAACAGAATGTTAAGCATAGAGGGCTTCTTCACTGAGAAAGAAAACACACTCTCTTTTGATGGATACTTACAATAAACTCTTAATTGTGTAAAAAATTCTCTGAGTTTGCTTTCATTTCAGAAAAATGTGGTCCCCTGCAGAGGATTTTGATCCTGCAGATACTGCATTTTCCAATGAAAGGCATTCCTCTGAAAATTCTCCAAAAAGTTTCATATTAAATGACTAAAAATACCAAAGTGACGTCCTCTTTAAAACATAAAAATAGTGATGAAAATCTCATTGTCCCGTTCACAGCCTATTCTGGTCATTACAAACAAAAACTCAAAATCAATGTTTTTTCAGTGCACTATTTGGAGACAACATCAGTTTTTCCCAGGGCAAAACCAATTACAGCAGAATTACTCTGGTAGATGTTTGTCTGACATCCAACAAATAATGTTTCTCCTTCTCCTCCTCCTCCTCCTCCTTCATTTTGTGAGATGGTTGTGTGTGTTTAGGTCCCACTCGCCCTTAAATCCTGCCTTTTGATGGCCAGAATCTTCATTTTTCTCTAAATGGAAGCTGAGGTTCTCACGTGGTCACAAGCCAGTGGGAACTGGGTTTTAAGTAAAGCATCAAATGGGCATAATTGAATTTCTGGAGCTGGCAGCACCCCCTGAACTTGCTGAGAGAGAAAAGCAGGCAAGTTCTTGAGTAGCTGAAGGCTCTCAAGTGGAGCTCTGACTCACACAGAGGGAAAACACACGACATTGTTTTGAGAGCTTCTCTGTGCACATTATTCTAATTTGGCAGTCCTGGGGCTGAACTGGTTTTCAGAAGTGTCATAAATCACTGTCATTTCTGTCCTTAGCTACCAAGAAAAACAGGCACCATGTTGTGGGACTTTCTTACATCCCTTCTCCTGGCACAGGTTTGTTTGGAAATGCTTTGAACTCCACATCAAATGCCCCTCACAGTACAAATAAAAACTTCACAGAAATGTTTAAACAAGAACTGTGCACAACTGCCCACAAATCACTGAATCTGTGACTGGCTGACTGACTTTAGGGTGCAGTTGTAATGCTCTGATGAAAAAGGCTGTGTTTTCCCTGTTAAAATATCCGCCAGACATTTGTGGATAGGTTCCTCTGTTCTCCCAATGTCCTTATGAACAAAAGTAAAAATTATAAAAGAAGGTAACTATGATTTTCAAAATATATCATCCTTAAAGAAAATGCCACAGGTTCTTGGGAATTAGGGCAAAAAAGCCCTAAAAAGGATGGGGCAGCACAAGACAAAGAGGTACCTGAAAAAACTGATTTTATTAGGTCCACATAAGCATATTGAATAAGCTAAAATATTATCAGAGGCTCAAGTGTGACCACAAATATAACTGGAGTCAGCAGCAAACAAGATATGGGCTTGAAGGTGTGATGGAGAAAGTTGTGAAACTCAACTGCAAGAAAGATGCAAGTGCAAGAAAGGTGTGGAGTGGGTCCAGAGGAGCCCACAAAGATGCTCTGAGGGCTGGAGCCAGGCTGGGAGAGCTGGGGGTGCTCACCTGGAGAGGAGGAGGCTCCAGGGAGTGCTCAGAGCCCCTTGCAGGGCCTAAAGGGGCTCCAGGAGAGCTGGAGAGGGACTCTTTAATGAGAACATGTAGTAGCAGCACAAGGGGGAAGTGTTTCCCACTGCCAGAGGGCAGGGCGGGATGGGATATTGGGAATTGGGAATTGTTCCCTGGCAGGGTGGGCAGGCCCTGGCACAGGGTGGCCAGAGCAGCTGGGGCTGCCCCTGGATCCCTGGCACTGCCCAAGGCCAGGCTGGACACTGGGACACTGGGAGGTGTCCCTGACATGGCAGGGGTGGCACTGGTGGGGTTTAGGGTCCCTCCCAACCCAAATCACTCCATGATCCTTCAACTCCATTGACAAAACGGAGATTGGGACTCAAGAAAAGAGGAACTGAGCAGGAAAAGGTTTAAGAGGGAGCACAACACAAAATGGCCTTTTCACAAAGAGGATTTTAAAGCCCTACTGCTACAGCAGAATGTGCCAAGCCTAAGTGTGTTGTGGAGGACTGACAAAGAAGATTTTCTCCAAGGCATGGAATTTTCTCCCTGGAGGAAAAATAGCTGAAAGAAGCACAACAGAATATGTGGCTGGTGGTAAGTTTTACCTTCTCAATGGGTGGACTATGTGACTCCTTAAGACTCTTAAACTTACCTGAAAGATCTGGCAGAAGAACCCAGAAAAAATGTAAAGTGATTTTCTGTTTTCAGTTTATGACCTTAGTAAAGACAAGAGCGAGTACAGTGGCCTTTTGCTGTCACAGTGTTTGGTAAAGAATAAATCTGGACATTAGCCCTAGGAATAACAGAGAAGAGAAACAGTGAAGGCACAAAAGTTTGAATACACTTGCAAAATAAAATAGGAGAGGTAAAGCACAAAGATATTTGTGAAAAGATAACACCTTGTCAAATAAGAAGTAAGTAAACTTGAGGACACAGGTAACTGAAACCTGATTTAATTTTAAAATAGAGACCCCTGCTATGCACACAGGGTCAAATGGAAAAATTCTGTTTCGAGCTGGGAATTGACTAAAAAGTGAAGGGAAAGACCTGAAAGTATGCATCTGACCACGAGATGAGTACAAGTACTCCAGATAATGACTTGGAGCACTTAAATTAGATTAATCTGATGTGCCTTCATTTGGCTCTCCATCTCTAGAGACCACAGAGGAAACTCTGAGTTCATAAGCCCTTGTTGGTCATGGGTGGGCCCAGCAACAATAGATAGTTCACATTTTTATGTGAACAATAACATTAACCAATTAAATCCTTACTCATTTCTGTGGGGAAAAAGACTTTAAACAAGTGACCAGAAAAAGCTGTGCACTACTAAGTCTCGTCAGATGCCACACTGATTTTTCATTATTTGCCACTTTGGCAGAATGTCCAGGCAGCCCTGGGAAAACACAAGATGACTGAGTGTAAACATGGCTCTACATGGCTCTAATTTAATAAAGAAGTGCAAGCACAACTTGAACATTAGAAGAGAACCATCCTCTCTGGTTCCCACTGTCTATCCTATGTGCCTCTGCTTAATAAACATCTTAGTCTGATTTTCCCAGCTTTTACCTACAAAATTCGTTGAAATTCATATTGTTTTATAGTAATATGTAAAAAGTAAGACAACACAAAATTTAAGGCGCAGGATAGTGCGTTATTCTAACGTTATAACTCCTTACAGCAGCCAGTGAAGGAGAGATGAGAATTTGGCACTGTGAACGTGCTGGATTGGTGTGCACGGGTGAAATTTGTTCCCAAGTGGGTGATCAGTGACATTTTTCATGTAAGGATGGCAGTAGGAAGAGGGTTTCCTCACCCTGAGGTCAGGCAGCCTCTCAGCGTTCACTGGAGTGGACATGAGGCACACGTTTCCTTGCTGGCTGTGCTGGGACCCAGGTGCTTCCTCTTGTTTCGGTGGCTGCACTGTGGTTTGTGAGCCATGACTTGTATTTCCACAGCAGTAACAGGATGGGAGTAAATGGCACAGAGAGAGTCTGAAATTCTCCCCTTTTTTTCTGGTTTTTTTTTTTTTGTTGTTGTTGTTTTTTTTTTTTGGTTTGGGTTGGGTTGAGGTTCTTTGTCTGTTTTTTTTTGTTTGGTTTTTTTTTTTTTCCTTTCTTTTGTTTTGTTTTGGGGGTTTTTTTTGGGTTTTTTTTGTTGTTATTTTTGTTTGGGGTTTTTTTTGGTTTGTTTTCTTGTTTGGTTTTGTTTGTTTGTTTGTGTTGTTGTTGTTTTTTGAGGTTTGGTTTTTTTTTTTGTCTTGTTTCCCAAGAGTTCCTTCCCACTCTGGAGGAAGTGGAGGTTTTGTATCCAGGCATGCATTCCTGAGCAGGAATATGCATGGGGTTAATAAGGATAGAAAGAAACCTGACATTTGCTTTTTCATTAGCAGAGAAAATAGCCAGAGCTGATGGCTGAGCTCTGAAAAATATCACCACCTACATCTAATCAAGTGAAGCATTCAGGTCAAATGCACACTATTGTATAAATGTCTTTGCAAAGATCCACAGCACTGAGATACTTAACAGGCTTGTGTTTTCTCATGTATATTTATTTTTTTTAAATGCTGGAAAATGGTATTTTCTTTTCCATTTAGCTGAAAATCCAAGAATAGGAGGTCTCTGCTGTATAAGAGGAAGAAGATTTCTGCAATTGTTTAACTTACAGGAGAAGAAGCACTACCAATGCAGCAAGGCTGACATTGATGTAGTTTGGAGTCGCAGTTGGAACAGAGAGGGGATGATACTTATAAATATGGCTAATGGAAGTTATGGTCATGAATTTTATCTGCCACAGCATCTATTGAAGACCTAAGCAAGCATTATTTCCAGCATTTCCTCCAGAAGCCTAAAACAATTGGCTAGATACTGCTGGAATTAATTATGCTTCCCCAATTTTCATATGCATTTAAACTATCCAGGGATCTCCAAGGAGCGGGTTACATGTGAAACACAGAGGACTGTTAAAAACTGTTTAAAATTTTTAAATTTTAATTAATTTCTTCAGTTTAAAAACACCTGTCTACCACTGTTGATCCATTGAGTTTTCCTTTCTTTGGCACTACACGGTAAAAAATCCAAGAAGAAAAAAAGAGAGGAAAATATTTCTGAGGCCTTGACAAGAAATGAATGTTTCAATTAAAGCAATATCTTCAGAAACAACAAGAAGGATAAGAGGTTGAGAGGTTTCCTGCAGATGGGAAGGTGCATCATCTCAGGGTAATGATTATTTTTATTTTTTTTATTAGAGTTTTTTGGTTTGTTTATTTATAAAGCAAAATGGACTAAACCAATTTTACTTATGATACCTCCACAGTCAGATTAAAATTATCTGTCCAAATACTTTCAGTATTTTTAGGTCTCTTTGGTCCAAAACTTACTTTTTGAACATTTCCTATCAATTTAAAACATTGAATAGGATTTTAACAGCAATCCCATCCAACTGCAAGAGTATTTTTTTACAAGGAGTTGACCAAGCTATAGGAAGCAGACACCTGAGTTATCTCTGAGGTATTGTCTTAAGGGCAACACTTCCAGTGGGAAACAATTTTTGGAACACACCAAAATCTTTTAGGCAGAAGTTACTGCACTGCTAAAGCTGAAAGCAGCTAAATGTGCTTTTTTTTAAAATTACAATTACTGAGCTCTCCCATTCAGATTCATGACTGACCAGGAGAGCTCAGGTTTTCAAACCATGCCTAATATTTCTGTGTCACGTGGCAGGCACATCATCTCCCTGCTGCTGGCTAATTAAAGTAAATTTTTTTTCCTCACAGGGCTGGACTCTAATCCAGTCCACTCTCCCTGACATCCAGTGCCACCACGTGGAGACAACCTGTTACTCTCTGGATGCCTGAGAGGAGCTTTTTCTAGGGACAAACAATTACATTCACTTAAAATCTTGTATTTGCAATAATGAAACAGGTTTTTTTTTGAAAAAAGCACATTAATAAGGTGTTTGGCAGTTAAAATTTCCTTGGGCTGTTAAGAACCTCCTTAATGCCTCAGATCTGTACTGCTAGCTGCCATGACTTCTCCCCGTATTAAAAAAAAAAAACAAAAACCTTTTCTAAAACACAGCTTTAATTTTCTAAAATGGTGTGAAAGTATCATTCACTGGAGTTTATTATTTGGTACTAAAATTTTCACTGTCTTTCCTTGAGGACAAAGCGACAGATTCCTTTCTTGAGAAGAAAAAAGAAATCAGTTTTATCTTCCATTCTTATACAAATATATGCCCACACACACTTTCATATGCACACATACATAAAAAAAAAATCCATAAAAATTATATAACCTGGAGATAGATTATGGGGGAGATTATGGTCTTCTTGTGGTCACCAGATGTTTTGACCTCCCTGAGACAGGAGCTCCATCCTGGTAGGTTTCAGACTCAGTGGTGGCCTGAAGGCAAATCCATCTGAAGAAGCAGAAATAACAGAATAAAACAGTTTGTGCTCACTTCCAAATTGTCAGAAGCTGTACATCTGGACAGAAAATACACGTGACAGGTGAGTGTCCTATTAGCAAATGTCAGGTGCTGCAATGCACTGACTCCTTTTGCCCCATGTGTTTCCTGCCACAGAACAAACACATTTAGCTTTGGCACAGCAAGTTTTCCAGGGAGGTCAAAATGACCTTCAAACAAGCAGGGTATCAGTGCTTCCTTAAATCAGGTCCACGATGCTTATCAGAATCCATTACTGAGGATAGCAACAGCACATTAACTTTATCCAAAATGATACCCTGTGGTCTGTCCCAAAATGCCACAGCCCAAACATCCAGTGTGGAGGTAGAAACCAAAGGGAACAAGTGGTCATGTTTCACCAAGCCTTAAGAGCCCAGGAAGTAACCACAATTTGCTGTGTGACTTTGGCAGGAGCACTTTTAATTAAACAGGCAATGAATTTGGATCAGGTCTGTATGTTGGGGGAAATTAAATCTGAAATGAAATTCTGAAGTTTTTCCCCAAATGCCTACAAACCACAATGAAAAATGTCGTGCGCAGAAACAAGCAGAGAAGCAGGAATTCTATATTTGTCTCACTCTGCCTCAGGCATGGAAGCACTGACAGCATCTCTCAGGTCTGAAGCAAACAGGTAATCACCCCACACAGCAAAGTCCTGATCAAACCACTGTGACACTTTTAAGGACTTGCTGTGCCAAAAAACCTTTTACAAATCTGGATTAGCAAAAGAATATCACAACAAAGCCAGCTTTCTTTCCCTGCTGCAGAAACTTTTGTTCTTGAAGCCCATGGCACCGTGAGTAGTTGTGTGTTACAGTTTAGAACTGTTCCTGCAATACAGTTCCTTCTACACAGCTCTTATACTTTAGAGGGGAAAAAAATGCAAAACATTCAAATGAGGATGCTGATTTGCCTTCTTTATGCATACACTTTTTAATATACTATAGAAAATACATTAAAAATTTTAATAATCATGCATATATAAGTTCATATATGTGTATGACCAAAGTAAAAAACCAGCCAGACTTCTTGATGAGGGTACAATTTCTGCCCTGTTTTGGCCAAGCTTTTATAGGTAGGGCAACTATAGCCTCTTCATTTGGTAGGCCAGTTTAAACAGGGCCACTTTAAACCAGGTCAGTAATTACTACCAGGTCCTCAGGATTGTGTCCATGGTGAATAAACCAGAAGGATTCTTTGTTAAAGAAGCATCAGTAAACTGGTTTCTGGGCTGCACTCAAATCAGTAAACAAGCAGAACTGAGGAAGAGGCTCAAGCACAGCATATTCAGAGGTGTCACTGGTTTATGCCATCCTGTGGTCTGTCTCCTGATTCAGAGGGGCCGAGGTAGAAACCAGAAATTAATCTGGCTACTGCTGTAACAGACAACAAAAATATTTTTACAAATACCTCTGCATCCAAAGGAGAGCCAAGGAGAATCTTGATTAGATGCAGGGGAAAGCAGTGACACAGGAGCAGGAGAAGGCTGAGGTAGGGTACCCACCTTCATGAAATAGAATAAAGGGGAGAAGGGGTCAGTAATGTGCTGTGTGATTTGTGTTTCACTTGTGACAGCCACAGATCTGTGGGGCTGGGTGGGATCCTCCCGAGGATCCTGAAGGAAGGCCTCACTGAGCCATTTTAATCCCTTTTACAAGCAGTTCCTGGCAACCCAGGAGGGTGCCAGGTGACTGGAAGTTGGGAAATGTGAAAAATTCGTATTTTATGACTTGGTTTTTTGCAAATAGTAAAATGACTATTATATGTGTTGTGTTAGAAAGTTATGCTGTATTAATTTTCTTAAGCAGTGTGTTAAATATAGTTTCAGGTTATAACAAAATGTTAAAATAGAAACTATGCTATGTAAGATATTTTTTTAAGGAAAGGACTCTCACTGAGATAGCAGCCACAGGACACCTGAATCTTTCAGAGAAAGGGAATTTATTGCCCCATTATCAGAAGAAATGAACTTATTCCCGCCTTGCTCAGCCCTAAAGACACCATCAGGATTAAGAGGAAGAAGTTGACACAGACCAGACAGAATCCTGTGTTTGAATGGAATTTATGCATCATGTATGAGATGTATGAATATGCAACAGGCTGTTGCTTTTAAGGGTTAATCCTCTGTTAATGGGGGGTCCTTTTTCAGGCTTATGCTGCCCAGAAAAAGGTACCCGGACATCCATAACTCTTTGTTTCTATTGTCTCATATTGTCCTAATTCAAATTGTCCAAATTATTATCACCCTAATTATATTACTATTTTTATAACCATTTTATTACTATTAAACTTTTAAAATTTTTTTAAAAAGTGATTGGGGTTTTTCACAGCAAATTTGTTACCCACCTCCAAGAGGCCCAGAAGAAGGATCTGGGGAATCACGTACACACCAGTGGGGTGAGGGACAACAGTGTGAGGTGTTGGATCCTGCTCTTGGATCGCAACAGCCCCCTGCAGCTCCAGGATGGGGGAGAGGGGCTGGAAAATATCCCCAACCAGGGTCTGTGTACAAATCACAAATGGGACGGGGCTGCTGAGGAACGTGCCTTGAGCTGTTTGATTTTCCAGCACCAGTCTCATTCCATGGTTATGACAATGGGAAGATGCCACCAGCTCACATCCCAGGCAGCAGACTAAGAACTTAATGTTACAACTCACTTTATAAGTTTTTTGACCAATCACACAAAGCAAAAGCACATTGACAGTAGCTCTATCCAACCACTATAAGCACAGGTACCTTTGGTTAAACAATGCTTGCTTATTTCAAATAAAATAGCTGCCTGTAAGCCTTAAGATACAATGCACAGAGCTCCATTATTAAGCTTCAAACTTCCTAATATCATGCTAGATAGACTTTTCTGCAGCTTAGGGATTTATTCTAGACAAGTGTTAATACACAGACCATTGTTCTATTTGTCCTTTCATTCCTTTGTCTTACTTTTCTTCTTACATAATTTTTTTGCTAACCTATCTCATGGCTACTGCTTATCTCTGATCACAGTTCCGCTGTCTCTGAGGCCTGCCTTTTGCAGCTTTCCCAAACCCTTCTGATTTTATGGATTCCCACAGGAAAAGGCCGTGGGGGTGCTGTGCCAGCAGCCGGACACAGCCCAGGGGTGCCCAGGGGTGCCCAGGGGGCCGAGAGGCCGATGGCCCTGGGCTGTGCCAGCCCTGGGGTGGCGGCAGGAGCGGGGCAGGGCCCGTCCCTGTGCCGGCCCTGCTGAGGCCACACCTCGAGGGCTGGGGCACCTCTGGGCCCTCACGCAGGCAATGGAGGGGCTGCAGCGTGGCCAGGGAAGGGAACGGAGCTGGGAAGGGAATGGAGCCCCAGGAGAGGCTGAGGGAGCTGGGCAGGGGCTCAGCCTGGAGCAAAGGAGGCTCAGGGGGCCCTTGTGGCTCTGCACGGCTCCTGCCAGGAGGGCACAGCCAGGGGGTGTCACCGTGACATTTTCTGAAAAATCCCCTCACCAGGATTTTATCTCCTGAGAAGCTGGGAAGCTTCAGCTTCTCCCTGTTTTGCTGCGCTGGAATGTGATTTGGAGAATTGTTTATCCAGCATGTGAATTGTTTTTAATTCATAGCAAATCACAGCCAACTGTGTCAGACTCTGAATCTGTCACAGGTTTTTATTATTCATTCTTTTCTAGCTTTCTGATGTCTCTCTTTCTTTAGTATAGTTTTAGTATACAATTTTCTTTTAACATAATATAATACCATATTTTAATAAATCAGCCTTCTGAGAGCTTGGAGTCAGTTCTCATCTCTCACCTCATCCTGGGGACCCTCACAACACCACAACGGGGGGGTCGGGCTGTGCCCCAGGGAACAGGGACAGGAGCAGAGGGAACGGCCTCAGGCTGTGGCCGGAGAGGTTTAGATTGGAATTTAGGGGAAATTTCTTTGCCCAAAGGGTTGTCAGGCATTGGAACAGGCTTCCTGAGAAGTCTTGTATCCACCACCCCCAGTGCAAGGAAGTTTCAAGTGACTGTGTTCAACTATTATCTATACATATCACATGCCTTGTGAGGTTTTTTTTTATTTGAAATTTTCCACAGTTCTGCTTGTGCAATGGTGAAATAAATGCCCTTGGCTTCGGCTGAAGGAGGACACAGCAGATTTATGCAGGTGTTTGTGCTCAGCAGAGAGAGAGACACCAGACACAGGCAGCTGTTCTATCTGCAACCCCTCACACCGGAGTCTGGCACCTCTTGTGATTTCTCTTTCTTGTTTTTTGGCCTTGGTATCCCTCAAGTGGGTAATTACAGGATGGTTTTCAGGGTAGCTCATCTCCCTTTCACAGAATCACACAGAAGAAAACACACACTCAAGGATTACACATCCAGAATGTAAAATGCCAAAATGTTTTTGGCCCAGTACCCGGCATATGCAACCCATAAAATTAATACAGAATTACAGCACTAAAGCTGATTATGAATAGTGCTAACTGCAAGCACAGAAGGAAGATGTGAAGACACAGTTCCATCCTTTGCCAAGAAACATTTCCCTCCTACTGTACAAACTTCAGAAAAAGATATGCTCTGAAATGTCATTATTTTATCTGTTTTATTCACACCAGATTATTAAAATTTGCTAGAATTTTCTGAGTAGGTACTTTGAATGGTTTAAAAAAACTCTCAGCAACAATACGCCTTTCATTAAAAAATTAAATTTAAAGGTTATTAGGCAACTCCACAGTTGGAAGGATGCAGCAGAAGCAGGACATTCTGCTCAAGTTCATCCTGAAAAGGTGTGTCAACACTGACTGGAAGGATCTGCTCTCACAGAATAGTGTTTATTCACTATTCTTTCACTTCCAGATGAGTTCATCCACCACCAAGAAGCAGGGTGGGTTTGGTCACAGCCAATGAGCAGACAGATTAATTTCTGGGGAAATCTGAACTCTCAGTTCTCAAAACTAAGAGAAATCTGCAATCTTAGGATTCTGTGGGCTTTATTAAACTTGTTTTTTAAGATGTGGATTCAAACCCAACTTGTTTTGCCATGACTCAGAAGTCAAAATAAACTGTGAAGAAAACACTCTTTCTTCCTTATTCAATTAAGTGTATGGGACCAATGATTTGATGTTAGACAGTTCTGCAGATCTTGGAAAAAATTCTCTCATGACCTCTGCTGTCTTGAAATGAAATAAAATAATGAAAATGTGGGGCTACCTTATCTCACCCCACATGAATTGCTGTTTAAACACTGATTTAAACTAGGACTGGGACTTTGACTGAAACCAGTCATGTTTCATTCAACAAAAAAGTGAGATGTGGGCTTCCTTATGAAGAAAACAGAAAACTGTGTATAGGGAATATAAACAGCCTGCAATGAGAGGAAACTAAGATTAGCAGAGTAAATTAAACAGGTAATTAAAAAATGCAACAGAGGTCTTCTGTGGGCAAAATGATAAAACTTTCATAGCAAGAGAAACTTCACTACTAGAAACCAGTCTAAGAAGAGGCAGCACTCCTTCTGCTTCCTTTTTCTAAAAGTGTTCATTCAGACCCATGACTTTGTGCAATTAATGTGTGGACTTTGCCAATACTACGTCATGTGCATCAGATAATGGGACAAATCTTACAATGCTTATTTTATCACAATTACAACTTTCTAAATATTGGGATGTTCACTTGTGATATATATACTAATATATATTCTGATATAAATACCCTGAGAACCACGGAAAGAAAGAAGCAGGTAACAGTGCAATTACTTATTACAGCAACTCCTATAACATTCAAAATATTCTTCTGCCCTTTCCTTTTCAGACATAGGTTTGTTGATTTTTAGTTCTAATGCATTTTATCAAAATAACTAATTTCAGTATCTGGCTTGCACGTGTAATTCTGTTTACCAAGACACATTTCCCTCCTACTATACAACACCAGATTATTAAAAAAGCATTATTATCCAGGAGCAGCATCTCAGGTCCACCACTATTAATAGTATAATTAATAATAGTAATGATGTTAGTACCAAGAATATTACTACATATTATATATATAAAAAATAAATATAATATGTAGTAATATTATACATATATATGTATATATATAATATTATACATATATATATAATATATATAATATGTAGTAATATTATACATATATATGTATATATAATATTATACATATATATACACACACACAACTATTCAGAATCCCACTGCTGGTCAAAACAGTCACATAAAACTGCACTTTTCCAAGAAGCTGCAGAACATTCAACACTTACTTTGCAATGGCTGCTCCTGCAAATGCAAATGCAAGGATTACATAATGAAAATGACCCCTGGGTGCTGTTCATTCAATGTGTTATTGTAAAAGCAGGGAAAGCAGGTGATACTTGAGGAAAAAATAAACTAGGGCCCTTCTCTCAGCGGTGAACTGAACTGCAAGGCATGAATATGCAAATATTCAAGCTAAGGCAAGTGAAAACTTTCAAAACTCAGAGAACTCTTGATGGAATGCAAAACCAAGCTGAGAAAGGCACTCGACTGAGTGATTCAATGCATTATTCACAACAAAACTACAGCAGTAGGTAATTTTTAGTTTGATCTTTATCAAACGCAGGCTGGTTGCACTCACCTGACAACAAAGATTAAAACAAGTGTGAAAGTTTTGGTGTGTGATTTCCAATACCAGATTTTTTATTACAAAAAAAAAAAAAAATCACATTCACTTGTGTCATGGAGCATCCTTTAACAGGAAGCATGTTTTTGTGGTCAACACCAAAAAAACCCAGGCATAACACAGAATTCCATGTGACTTTGTATTAAAACATCATCTTGGAAAAACCTGCTTTCTCCTTTACTTCTGTGAGGTACTTCCCTATTTTTACACAGCTACATTTGCTCACACATGTATAAAATACCAAGACAGCTGGAAATCACTTTCTCAACACAAAATGTTTTATTTTTTCCTGTAACCTTAAAGCTCCATCTCCTTTTAATCCAGTACATGAAAACCCCATGTGTTAGCTCAGAAGCAGCTGTTGAGTGTTTTTGGACCGGGTGCTCTTCTGTGTATTCCCAATTTAGCTGACAGGCCATAGTCTGGCCAGCAGAATCAGCTGTCCAAAGCTTTGACAGAATTCTGCACAACGAGATGATAAATCAAACCAATTGGCCCCTTTTTCTTTTAGGAACTTGAAATTCATTCACCATTAGTTTTATAACTTTTTTTTTCCTGAATTACGTAACCATGGATGGAACAAAGTCAAAGAGAAATGACTCCAAGATTCAGGATTTCAAAATATGATTTCTTAAGGTTACAAACAGAAGTGTTGAAGTTAAAATCTGCATCAGAAAATTAATCAAGTTTGAAGCTATTTTACTCTTGCTTTTAAGTCTGCTAACAACTTTTCATGGGATATAGAATGTTCTAATTTACTACTTGTTCCTGTGTCTGCTAACAGTAGGAAATAAACAAAAGCATTTGTTTCTTTTTAAAAATTTGCTCAAAATTATTAAATGTAATTGCAAACTAAACACACCGAGTTCTATGCTGCAGAGTGAACACTATTCCATGAAATTCCTTAATCTGCAAAGTTTACTATTATGAAAAAAAAGAGGATACTTTTACAAATATCCTAAAGAATTGTTACAAAAATTCTCATTTTCATGCGTTTATACTTACAGAAATCCTTCAGAAATCTCCCACTTGAAAAACACCCCCTGAAAAACCTCCCCAATGCTGCATGGAGGGGTAAACATCAAAAGCAACGTGTAAACTTCATTAGACAGAGATAGAGAATCACATCTGTGCTAAGTGTCTCTGCTGCAAAATTTGCATGTTTGTGCTGTCCTAAAGCTGGCCAAAACTGACATTCAGACACAAGTTATTCCATATTTCTGATTTCTCAGCTACCCTCTACAATCCTCTCAGGACTCACCAGATATTCCTATTTCTCTGTCACTCTCCTGATTACTTTCACATCCTTCCACACTCTGTTCTTTCCTTTGCCCTCTTCTGCCACTCCTCAGTATCTTGCCAAAAATTGAGCAGGGGGTCTAAAAAAGATGACTGGTATTATTATTTCCAAAAGCCTTTTGTTAAAGGAGAACACTCTGGAAAGTGTATGGGCAGTTGTTAAGGCTGTTTTGTTCCTGATTTTGGATCAAGATGCTCCACCAAGCTGTAATTGCTTCTCCATCAGACCCCCCACACCCCCATCCCTTCACAGAATTTAGGGCCAATCTTGAGAGAGGCAGCTGGGTGAAAGCTGTCAGACTAATTTCAACAGAAATGGGTGTGGAATTTTATATCCATGGTTTTTCTCATCATTTCCCTATCATTTTTCTCATCTCAGAGCCATGCTGATCTGAGCAATGCTGTGATGAAAAACTGAGGCCAGGAACAGAGCAGTGACTTCTCCACAAAAGCAGCAGCAAGTGCAGAGCTTTTTCCAGCATTTTAAAGAATCTCAGTTTAAGGGCCTCATAGATCTTAATGTGATGCAAACTCAAAGAGCTTGGCTGGCTTTTTTTTAATGTGAAACACAGTGTAAAAATGGTAGTATAATAGTAATACATTTAGTAGTTTATTTGATTTCTTCTGACACATTGGAGCAAACTCAGCAGAAATGGCTTCTGCAGCTGCACCTACAAGTCACCCCCTGCCATGATGTGGCAGTTGAGAGTTGTAACAAAAGTTACATGTCTGAAGTGTCTCTGCTCTTCCAAGTTGATCTGTGTACAAATTTAACGCCCCTGTTGAGCTTTCTCTCTTATTATTGGCCACAACACAACCCTGGGGGTGGTAAAAAGCTGAACTGTCTCCATAGCATGGTTCAGAATTTATCCATGTAACTCAGAGCAAGGCCCCCAGAAAAATGCAGGAAGCAATTTCCAACTTTTTAGCCTCCCAGATCACAGTCCAGACATTTTTCCTTCCCTTGGCCTCTCAGGGGAGAAGCTGAGCTTGTGGTGTTGATGTGAGGATGTGACTTTTCAATACACAAGCAAATCATGCTCCCCAAAGAGAACAAACTACTAGGTAGTTACAAAGCTACACCATTTTACTGCTTCTGGGAGCTGTCAAAAATAAATCACGAGACTTTCATGAGCCAGAGAAAAAAACATTTTACTTGACCACACTGTCTTCCCCTACTTCTCTCACCTCTTAAAAAGTGAAGTCCAGGGACAGGAAAGGGAGAAAGAAAAGGGCTGTTCCTCTTCAGTTTTAATTTTAAGCCATGCCAGGGCACCTAAATCTACTGATGACTTTATGTCCTCCTCCTTTGCATCATGGATGCTGCAAGCAGGGGGGAAAACAGCAGCATTCCATTTATTATATACTTCAAGCTGAAATTACAGAAAGTGCAAAGATGCCTTTGCTGCATAGCGACAAAGAAAACTCTTTGTATCACCTTTTTGGTTTAACAGGGAAAGAAGTCTCAATGAGGACCTAAAGATTGAGAGCTGATCTTGTTTGCTTGTTTAGCATGTGACAAATCTGCAAACTGACCATGCAAATACAACTTCAATAATGATGTTTCATCATCTGGAATAAAAACCAAGCCTTTAAAACAGATGCAGTTCTCTAGGGAAAACATTTATTCAACTGCTTTACAGAGTAAGCCAATTAAGGCCAAATATATTACTTGGAAATAGACAGGCTTTCACTGGGTACAAATATGAGCTGGCTTAACAGTATACTGTATACAAAATGTTCTTTGAAAGCATCTAAGAAAGGTAAAGGCTGAGCAATACAAGCTGAAAAACTGCTTCTTTAAGGCAAACAAAAAGTATTTGTTTATTCTTTGTTTCTTAAAAAAGTAGTACCAAAATATTTCTTCACAATTACTTCCATATTTCTAAGTAAAGATTTAATATTGTGTGAGCATGGATGGAAGATATTTATAGCCACAAAAAAAAAAAATCAGACACCACTCAAAACTTATATGAGAAACAGTGAACTCATGACATCATGAAAGCTTTTAGACTTAAAAGTGTTTAGAAAACCCAGAATAGCAAAACAAGTGATACACACATGACCATTTTCCATAATCAAATTACTGACAACTGTAAATACATAGAAAAGATTACGTAATTACATATAACAGATGATGTCTGGAAGCACTGGAGTAAATCATGTTACTGTAACTGCTGAGATGATTTCATGTGGGGAGTGCAAGACCTGATCTAAAACCCACTGAAGCAACTTGAAATTTTGTCTGTGGTTCTTCAGCTGGCCACGAATTCGATTACTGTTACATAAAAAGCAGAAAGATGCAGCATAGAAAATGAAAATTCAGAATTATTTAGCAACGACTTCAACTAACAAGGGCATGGATTTGTGCTCTTCTTCAGCAGCTCACTCTTAGGTGCTGTAGAGACTACTTGGCATCACTCCTGAGAACTACATACGGACACCAACCCAAGGAGGTGGTAAGTATCCCCTAAACACATGCCCCAAAAACCACATCTAATACAGAAGGTAGTCTCTCTGGATTGAAATCCATATATAACGTACATGTTATGCTGTCAACATGTTTATATTACTAATATAATAGAAATAGCTAAACAAATATCCCCTTTAGAAAGAATACTAACTAACTGTCTCAGCAAATGGCTGGTTAAGGTGTCACACCACAGAACATTCCAGTTAAAAAACTGCAATGCTGCCCGTAGCAGTCAGAAATACATGTTTGTTTGATGAATCATACTGGAAATCACACATTAGCAAAAAACTGAACTTGCTCACTTCCACTCCTGGAAATCATCGCCTCCACTTCTGAAGAAGCAGAGACGGTTTGAGAGTTAAAATCACAAATCTCGCGTAGCTGAGCACGGGAACACAGGGCCTCCTTCCGCTGATCCTAGAACCAAACCCAGCGTTCCTGGCGTGAGGGCGTCCCTGCTGTCACACGGTCCTGGGTGGCAGCTGCTGTTTGTACATCCCTGCCAGGGCCTTGGCCGCGCTGTAGATCATCTGCCGGCGGGACATGCCCGTGAACACGGCGTGCCAGTCCGTCCTGCTCGCGTTCAGCACGCTCTTCTCCAGCACCTCGCCCACCGTCACCAGCAGCCCCGACCACCTCAGGCTGTAGTCCTGAGGGGTCAGGCTCTTGGCCTGCGTGTAAAAAAGTTTGAGAGGCGGTTAATGAAACAGCCTGGGATTGGTAGATTTGCGTCTGTTGTCAGATTCAAGCGAATTCTGCAAGAATCGTTCTTGTGTCAACAGACCTATGTGGAAAATTAAAGGGTGTGAGAAGCAAATTTGTCACGGACATATTTTATGAAAAATACTTTTGCTAGGATTTTTCTCCTGAGAAGCTGAGAGGCCTCAGAAACGATATGTAAACAATGGTTATCTGCTGCCATGGGATGCAACAGGTGCATCTGTGATTGGTCTCGTGTGGTTGTTTTTAATTAATGGCCAATCACAGTCCAGCTGTCTCTGTTCAGTCACAAGATTTTATTATCATTCCATTCCTTTCTACTCCTTGCTAGCCTTCTGATGAAATCCTTTCTTCTATTATTTTAGTACAGCTTTAATATAGCATTTTCTTTTAATGCAATATATACTATAAAATAATAAATCAGCATTCTGAAACATGGAGTCAAGATTTTCGTCTCTTCTTCTATTCTTTTAGTATAGTTTTAATATATCATTTTCTTTTAGTACAATATATATTATAAAATAATAAATCAGCAGTCTGAAACATGGAGACAAGATTCTCATCTCTTCCCTCGTCCTGGGACCCCTGTGAACGCCACCACACAAATTTCAGGTATTCAGGAATTGGTGCTACTGAAAAAAGCCCCAAAGTTACTATTTGCTATCCCAAAACCACATCTGAGGATCAAACCCCAAACAGTTTTCTGGTTATAAATTCTTCATGGAAACATTTATTTTAAAAGAATTTTCAGGCCAGAGCTAACTGAAGAATGACTCATATCTGCTGTCAGACAACATGCAATGACTGGAGTAATTCCCAGTCTGTGTCCAAAGAAAAATAAACCACCTCCAGAAAAACTTCTTTTGGTGGTATTTGAGAACCGCACACTACTGCAGCTCATTCTGTTATTTTCACTCAAATGAACCATGGTATTTCCAATATTTAAATATTCTGATTTCAGAATTGTACATCTTTGCCAAAATAGCACATTTGAAATCAGCCTTGTCTTTCAGCTGGAAACTCTGTGTGTTCACAGGGGACATAAGTCCAAGTATTGATCTGGAAAATGGGAATCTTGTTTTTAGGAATGAGTTTTCAGAGAGTACAGCATGCTGCCTGCTTGGTTAGTATTTCTGCTTAAATAGGAGAGTAAAACTTGTGATAGATATTGCAAATATCCAAAGTGACAGATATTGCAGAATGAGACTCTTGACTAAGAAAAGCTTTACTATAAATGTCTAAAGATTAATTCATGAACATGATGCAAAAATATTTTGCAAAAATATTCATAAATAATTCATAAGCATGATGCAAAAATATCCTCTTATCATAAATGAAAATATTTAAGTTTAATAACTTCCAGTAAGAACTAACATCATAACTAAAATTAAAACTTCAGTCTTATGTCTCAGCTGTTAATTGGTAAGAAAAGTGAAAAAGGAAAAAACTGAAAATACGTTCTCACCTGCTGAACATATTGCAAAGGCACTGGTGTTGCTTGGGTGAATGCTTCCAGGTGAATTCCATGAATTGGATCCTCAATAATCAGACATCCAATGTCAAACCACCTGCAGTGATGTGCAAATTGTTTTATTTCTGAGTACTGAGGATCACTCTGATGAAAACCAATGTGCTAGAAGTTGAATGATGAACATTTTACAAGCCCTATTACAACTGCAGTAATAATTTAATAATGAAATTCATCAAACTGTTGTGGTATTTTGCAAGTGAAATTTGTGTATGTCACTTTTCATCCATCCATCCATCCATCCCTCATAATAGTGCACGTATATGCATGTAAAATGCATAAAATACACAGAAATACAAATTACGTGAAACTTACAATCAAAGAATAAAAGGTGAGCTGGAAGGGTGGGTGTGTGGGCAGACATAATCCCTTGGTCACAGGTATTCTATTAATAATGAAGTTGCTGGTATTTTCTTGTCTTCTAATGTTTGCATTTTTATCCATGGGATGGGCTTTTATTTCTTTTTTTTGGACAGATACTCTCCTTTTGCTCTGTTTTTTCATTTAGCATTTTTAGTGCAATATAAATGAGGAATTTTCTAAAGTAAATAGGAGTAGGAAGAAGTTTTAATTTTTGTTTTGCATTTATTTCCATCTAGTCTGATTTAGACATTTTATTGTCTTTTCAAAGAGGATTAACTATGACATACATTATTAGTAGTGTGGGTAATTACTTGAAACTCCTCTCCTTTGGGCATGTACAAGCATGGTAAACAGTGGAAGAAAACTATTTAGGTTTGCATTAAGAAAAACAGCATTTTCCCTAATGTTTTGGCATTTAATTATAAAGATGATTCAAGAATTGCCTGTCAAACAACATGTTACAAAATCAAGTTGCAATGCATTTTGAAACAGCATTTTTGTGTCTGTGCAGTGCAAGTTAGATGCAATAATACATTCTCAGTGAAAGGAAAACATAAAATACATTATTTGATAAAATCATATTGTTCTAAATGCCGAAATATCTCCCAATATCTCTTCTGACACAATTTCAGAGAGAGAAGGGAGGATGCACACCCCAATGCACAAACTGTTAGCCAAATTCCAAATTTTACAGCTCCTTAATTTTTTTCAGCTCACTCCACTGTGTTTTTACATTGTGAATCTACAAAGCCTGACAAGGATTTCTTTATATTAAGGTCTCAAGAAGCCTGGACAAAAAGCTGAACGTCATCACCAAAACCAAGCCTGCCAAAATACTTCAGACAAATCTCCTCCTTCTCTTTCTCCTTCTCACTCTCCTTCTCTTTCTCCTCCTTTCTCCTCCTTTCTCCTTCTCTTTCTCCTCCTTTCTCCTTCTCATTCTCCTTCTCCTTTCTCCTTCTCCTTCCTTCTCCTTCCTTCTCCTTCCTTCTCCTTCCCCTTCCTTCTCCTTCCCCTTCCTTCTCCTTCTTTCTCCTTCTCCTTCTTCCTCCTTCTCATTCTCCTCTTCCTCCTCCTCCTTCTTTCTCCTTCTCATTCTTTCTCCTTCTTTCTCCTTCTCATTCTCCTCTTCCTCCTCCTCCTTCTTTCTCCTTCTCATTCTTTCTCCTTCTTTCTCCTTCTCATTCTCCTCTTTCTCCTCCTCCTTCTTTCTCCTTCTCATTCTTTCTCCTTCTTTCTCCTTCTCATTCTCCTCTTTCTCCTCCTCCTTCTTTCTCCTTCTCATTCTCCTCCTTTCTCCTTCTCATTCTCCTCTTTCTCCTCCTCCTTCTTTCTCCTTCTCATTCTCCTCCTTTCTCCTTCTCATTCTCCTCTTTCTCCTCCTCCTTCTTTCTCCTTCTCATTCTCCTCCTTCTCTTTCTCTTCCTCATTCTCCTTCTCCTTTATTCTCCTTCTCCCTCAAACTGCCACCAGCTCCTTACAAGGAATATTCCCAACGTGTCCCCACCCTCCTGGGATAAATGCAAGGTTCTCACTTGTCAGGAAGCAGCTCCTCGATGAAGTTTTCCACTGACACAGCAGGCTGCTTCTCGTGGATGACTCCTGTCCGGCGCAGGCTGTCTATCCTCTCCTGGGCTCCCTGAGTGGCAACACAAGCTGTTAGACAAAACTCTGAACCACAGCTTAGTGCTGTGCTTGCAGATCAACCCCAAAAGAACCCCAGAACACGCTTTTCAAAATGACTCAATACGGAAAAAACCCAACATCCCCAACTAGTGAAGGCCAGGAATCCCAAACAGTAACAAAACCTATGATAAAGATAATTAAATTTTTTTTTAAGGTTTTTTTTACATTCCAAGAAAAATACCCAGGGTAGCATGCAAAGAATTCCTAATCTGCGACAAGAATTCTTAACCTGTGATGGTTTTAACTCTCACTTAAAGCATCAGTGTATATTTGTGTTACTTTGACATTTCTACAACTTAAAAACTTCTTGGGTTTAGAGTCTTTAAGAGCTTTGGACCAGCTTTGTAAGAGCAAGGGAAAGAATCCATTTGTTGTGTTACATATCCAACTAACACACAGGAATTATTCCCCTGAAAACTGTAATCACTCTGAAGTTGTAACAGAAATATATACAATACACTGCAGGAGATAAATAAAGGAACATGCACATTATTCTGCTTTATCTCAATATAAAATTGCATCAGATAATACACTGCTATGAGAACAGGCTTTACTCTGCAAGCACTGACACAACAGGCAGGGGGAAAGGCTTCCTTTTTCATGAATTTTTGCTTACATTTAGTAAATAGAGTATGAAAACAGCTGTTCTCAGGATTTTCACTTATTGGCCAGAACTGGTGAAACAACCTTTGCTAACCCCTCCTCGAGGGTGGCACAGCAGTTTGCAAGGCTGCTCAGGGAATTCTTATATTTCAAAGAGAACACAGATCTGTTCAGAAAGATCAAATGTTAACCAAATTGTCTTTGATCTACAGAATCAGTGGGGAGAAAAATCAATCTTGGAGACTTTTCATTTCTAACATTTCCAACATGATCTGCTGGTAACACACGAATACACCGACATAGGGACCCTCTACTTGCTGCAAATGTGTTTGCAAGAAATCTTGAAAATATTTCAAAGAGAGAGCTTTGGATCGAATGGTCCAAATTAAGGAAAAAAAGACAAAAAAATGCCAAACCCACAAAATAACAAAACCAATGAACCAACAAAAAAACCCCCTCTACCCTGAACAAAACAAAACAAAAAACCAAGCCAAACAAACAGAAACACCCCAACAAACAAACAACAATAAAAAACCAAAACACCAAAAAAATCCCCGAAGAAAATGTTTACCTATCCCAGAAACCGAATTTCACTTTACAGAAAATGAGATAATTTTGCGTGAATTTCTCTTTGCTACTGCTAAGTATCAGCTTACCTTTAAGCCTGCAGCATAGCCCACAGGCTGTGGTGCAATGTTGGACTGTGCAGCCTCTCCAGTCACAACAGCCATCCCAAAGACCTCTTGAAAAGCATCCCGAATTGCTGCAACTTTCACCTCTTTATTGGAAGTGACCACTATGTCCAGCTCTCCCCCAGTTCCTGCAAAATAATTTTGCCAAGTGATCTGTAAAAAATAAATCCACGCATGGAATATTCCTCCTTCCCACGGCAGCATAGTTCAAACACAGTTCTACATCTTCTCCAGCTGCTTTTTCTCTTTCTCATGCACTGGACAATAATTCTTCCATGAAGGAGAAGTCATTTAAGTTAGGAACTGAAATTCAGGTGAATAACTAAGGGATACAAGGGTGAAAGACAGGCAGCAGGAACTAACCTGGTTCAGCACCCAAAAAAAAGAAATCATACCACTCATTCAAGATGACAATTCACAGAGCTTTAGGAAAATAACTCAAAGACATCCTTTTCCAAGGATGTTTTGGTGTCC
Organism: Molothrus aeneus; assembly: GCF_037042795.1. Lineage (NCBI taxonomy): Eukaryota > Metazoa > Chordata > Aves > Passeriformes > Icteridae > Molothrus > Molothrus aeneus. The sequence goes on from NC_089680.1 coordinate 71,799,531, forward strand.
TGTGAAGCATCAAGGAATACTGCAAACTCTTATGAATGGGTTCAAGAACACTGATGCAGGTCATAAAATCCAGTGAACAGCTGCCAAATTGCACAAGATTTAAAAGAAAGGCTCCTATTACTTTTTAATGTGAACTTCAGTGTCATTTTATTGCTCTTCTTAGATTTTAAATATCTGTGGAACCAAAAAGCTTGTACAGAGTTCTAAACATTTCCTGTAGGGTTATATCTCCATAAAGAAGCCTGAGCTTTCACTAAATTTTTTCAGAATGAAACAAAACAATTCATGAATTAAATCTAAAATTATCACAGAAGACTCAATCACACCTCACATCTGTCTGTCCCCGCTGGATCACTTTTATTGTGCAGAAACACATCATAAAACTCATCCCTGCTGTGAGAAGCTTTCTCAAGAACAGCTAATTCTTTCCTCAAAAGTGGAACATGACATCAGAGAAAGTGCCTAAGTAAAATGCATCAACCACACAAGCTTACAGAGTTTGCAGTATTTATCCTGATTCAAGAAAAGTTCCTCCACTGATAAGGGTAAACCCAAACCTTAAAATTTAATGAAAAAAACAATCAACTTTTTGGCTCGTATTTCTCAGCAGACCTCAGTTACAGGAATCATCTTATTTTTATGAATAATCACCAGATAGGCTAGAACCTCATAGTAAAACCTACTATTTGGGGGGTTTAGGGTAAATTTTTTATAATTTTATTTATCAATTGCCTTGCTGAATGGAATTAGGGGTACAGATCACTGAACTTGGAGCAATTGTTTTAAATGCTGTGCAACTATTGGACTAAAAATAATTGAGAGTATCTTTTTTTCATTGATTCCTTCTTGATATAAATCAATTTAACGTAATTAAACAAATGCTTAAAATTGACTGCAGGCTTTTACTGAAGTTAGCCTCGCCTGACTGCTCAGGAACAAAAATACTGTCCAACAGCTTTTAATGAAGTTAAAAACTGATCCATAGCATACTAGCAAATTACTGCCTAACAGTTTTAAGAATGGCAACTGTGCCTCATGTCTGGTTGCAGAATACAGAATATGTTCTTTTGTATTATGGATCAGCAAATATCAAAAGCATCTATTTTTTTTCATCAGAGATACTACAGAACTGAAACAAAGATATTACATGGGCTAAAAGAAACCATTTTGGACAAAATCTAGTAAAATGGAAACCTAAAATATAAGAACTAGATGCACTCTGGTAAATTCAGGGGCAGAACTCTTACATCAAGTTAAGCTCAGACACCCTGAATGTGAAATTTCATTGTACCTTGTGCATTATAAACTGAAATTACAGTTCCATGTTTAATTTAAGATTCCCTGATGTCTTTTGTTGTAAAAGTACTGTTGTTTATGCTTAGAAGGTGACCATTTCCTGTCTAGATAGAAATTGTCTGTTCCAGGAGTGCAGCTCAGGTAACATTTTCACCCTGTGCCAATGAAAACAGTTCAGCTCTTTTCAAGAAAGAGATTACAGAAATACTATTTATTCAGATGACGGGGGGAAGAAAAAGAAGATTTCAACCACCTCATCCAGAAGCTTTGGTAATTTCAGGTTTTGGCAATGAGGAACACGAAATTCCTTTGGCATTGCAGTAGGGAGAGCAGAGAGAAGTGGGGCTATTGTTGAGGACATGGTTTTTGTAGAATACATTTCTACAAGGAAGTACAGGCTAAGTTTACAAACCTCTGCCCCATTTTCACAACCTGAAACTACAAAAATAATGGAGTACATATGTGGCCAAGATATATACAGACACTCCCCCTTCCAGAACTTTAGAGGTAACTACTGACTTAATTTACTCAACCTAAATCCTACAAACCAAGCGTTTTATTAGCATTACTTCCTCCTCCAGATAAAGTTGTTCTGTCAATAAACACTGGGTCAAACTATCCAGGATACCAACAGATCCTGTTTCTAAAAAAAGGGACAGTGATGACTGCAATAGAAACCTTAAATACACTTTGTCAAATTGTGTGCATAAATCAACATTTACTGTAGCTTTGCCCTGCATCCTGCTACTCTTCTCAAATATCTTTAGAAGGCATTGCTGGCTGGCCTCACTGGTTTTATTCCCACTCCCTCCTCACTGGACAGCTGCTGGGAGATTTTCCCTTAAATGAAAAACAATTAACTACTATTCAATAATTAGGTCATCTTCCCCTGTCCTCTGCACTAGTGCAGCAGTAGTTAGCTGGGTCACCTAAAAGGTTCAGCTGAAAAAAAAAAAATCTCAGGAAAACAAAATAATAAAAAAATCATTTTTAATGGTTTCTTCTCAGTCTTAGCTGTTTCCTGACCAGCTTTTTTCATAGGCAGAACAAGGTCAGTACTGGCACACCTAGGAGGGGGAGCTGCTTATCAGGCTCCTAAGAGAAAAAAAGCCATGCCAAAAAAAACAAAAGCAACCAAACCACCACCCTGGACAATTGGTGCCTTTTGCTTGCTTATTTTACTCTCAGGTCAGCTACGTGTGACATGCAGTGTCCTCCAGTAACACAAAAAAATGTGAGTAACACAAAGCTTTTCTTTCCTGTTAATTTTCAGTCTGTAACTGAAATGCTTTTACACTTCAAGTGTACAAATAATGGCTATTGCAGTAGCTTCTCCAGGATTTGCAGGCAATACTTGATGGTTTATCATAAACACTTACTGATATATGGAACCATGCCAGGATCCAGCGTTGTGATCATGGTCTCCACTGAATGCTTGGTTTTATCGAGAACAGATTTCACCATGGGATTCTCAGCTACACCCTAAATTTAAGCAAATACATTTCCATATTATTTTCCTGGGTTTTTTTTTTTTTTTTCTCCTCAAGAAATTCAGAATGTTATAGTTAAAAAAACAAAATATTAAGCTGCTCTGTAGTATCTGCTGTGCATTAGTCAGCAAAAACACTGAATATGACTATCAGTGCATGGCTTTTCTGTTACTACCTCAGGTTTAAATATTACCTTCCTCATTAATGCAGAAACAGCCCTTGCAAAGCCAGGCAGTGCTTCTCCAGGTAGCATCCTGGCTGCCTAACTAACATGAAGGCATTATACAGATGGTTCCTGAACACTGAGACTGCTTCTACCTGTGGAAGATGCCTTTATGTGTTCATCTGCTTAGCACAAACAGGGTGAAACAATCCGTATTTTTATACCAATCCCAAACATTAGGTTATTGCAACAATTATGTGGAAATCAGTCTTGGAACTGCAATGGGACTGCTCAGGTATCTCTGAAGAAACTGAAACAGTCCCATTTGATTCCAGACCATTAATTTGTCAATTTTAGATTGTCATAGTTTTCAGTGTTACTGAGCTTGAAGGAAATCTGAAAGAAAGGTGTATGATTTCTTAACAACACCAGAGGAAAAAGGGTATATCAAATTACTTCAACAACAGAAATAAAGTGGGGCAACTACAGCATGAGCTCCTCTACAGGAAATTCAGATGCATTTCTGTAAAAATTACCACAACATGTCCCAGATTCTGGCTCACCTTTAAAAAGCACATACTCTGATGTGAGCTTACATACATCATGAACTTGATGGTTTCAGTATAACTAATGATTCCTCAGTCTTTCACTTAAGAGATTCTCAAGCAGTGGTTACTGAACACACAGAGCACATGGAATGCTTGATACTTCAACCAAAATCTTTTTACTGGAGTCAGTAATACAGACTTGCTCCATAAACAGAAACAGGACACCTTCTGGATGGCAGCACTAAAATGTGGATGAGATTGGCTTTCCAATTAATTTTACAAGTAAAATGTTCTCTTCTAGAACACTGCCACCTACTGCAAATATTAGGAGGAACCTAAGGACTGAATGGAAAACATTGTTACTTAAAGGAAGAAGGAAAATGTGTTTTTATGATCATGAGAAGACATTTCTCCCTGAAAAGGGCAGCATGACCACTCTGCTCTCAGTGCACTGATGGAGAGACAGACAATCTTCCTCTTTAAGACTGTATCAGTGGAGAGACAGAAGGTTCAGTCTGCCATGTCACAGACAAATACTTCTGCCAGGCTTTCGTGCTTAAAAGGGACTGAAAAGCAAAATTCTTCAAGTGCACTGGGACAATAATCTTCTTTATTCTTCCTTCACATTCAGTGTGAGATGGGACAGAATGTGGCGCTGCTCTTGAAAGACAGCTCAGTGTTGATGTACAGCCCTCAGACCTTCTTGCCACAATATTCATGATGCCACTTAAATGTAGCATCTCTCTTACAGCTCCAGAAAGGTTACAGGCTAATGAAATTCTACTAGCTGATGTTGCTGCTTATTTCCTCTGTCTGATTAGACGGCATCACAAGGAGAATCTGTTCTGCACTGTGCATTCCATGCCTTCTAGCAGACTAACCTTACAAAACACCTTAGATGCTTCTTTGTGATTGAAAAAATATGTAGCCTGTCTGTCCTTGAAAAAAGACAAAATATAACTTGATTGTTATAGAGCAAGCATGACTTGCATCTCACAGGAATCAAACTCAGTTAATTAGGAACTCAGTTAATTTAGGAATATAAATGGGATATGCAAAGCATTTGGTAAGGTAAAACAGACTTATCTTTTTCTACATACATTCTGCATGCAGTCTTTGTGAAGTAAAAATCACCTTTCAGGACGTAAAGGGCTCTAGAATTTCATCTGTTTTAAGAACATATCCATACGGAACAGGCTTTGTCACAAGTTCGTATCACAGCAATCAAAACTAACCTAGAACACCTGCATTTGTACAGTCCCCTCTCTTCTATACAGAGAAGAAGTAAAAGCATAGTTTCAGCAAACAGCACTATTAAAAACAGCCACCTTGCACATGAGGCTGGAAAAAAAATTATAGTAACGTGCACTTAAAGAGTGCAACACGTCTTCCTGTAGTCAGTACAAACTGGCAATTCCTCATGAAGGCAACAGAAAAACCCCCTACCTTTATAAATCCCCAGATTCCTCCAGCAGGTGCTCCATTCTGGGCAGTAGATATTCTGGGATCTTCATGCTCCTCAGGAAAAGTGATTGCAGAACCAGCCCCAGGAGACAAAGATGAAGAGAAAGTTGCCTGTTGAGTAATGGGATCTGCCAAAACACCTGTAAGAGAGAAATACAAAACACAAGGGTTTAATTTGTTATATTGAGGCAACATGCAATTGTTTAACAGGAAAACAGCAGGAAGAATAAAACAATTCCAGGCAAATTCACCTCAGTTCTTGGAGGCACAAGAACAATTCTGCTTGTTAAAGGCTAGCAGATCTAATGAATGCAATCATATCTGCTAAGAAAATTGAGACTGCTTGCACATTATGTACAAAGTTAAACAATTATTCTTTCTCTTATGACACTAATTTAAAAGCTGTTCTTTTTATTGTATTCAAATTTTCATAATAAACTGTCAGTAAAGAGAGGGGCAAGTGTTAGTCTCTGAACAAAGGCACAGGAATGTTTTCATACAATAGGAAAAGTAAATTTTCTAACACTAAGTGCTGGAAATCAATAGTAGTAGAAAAAGGACAAAATCTTTACATATTTTGAAGAAAACTAAAAGAAACTAAACAGTAGAAAAATAAAGTCAGACCCTCTGCCCTATTACTCAAGCTTATTTTAACAGATTTTCCAACACTAGCCTTAACTAAGAGTTATTTTTATTTTATGCTGCACAATTGATAGCTCTTTTTAAACATCGTCCTAATACAGACTACTTAAAAGAGATATCACCAGTGATAATAAAAGCTTGGCCCAACTGTAGCTGAGGAGAGAAATTTCCACTCCACAAGCTGAAAATGACATCAGTTCAGCAACCACAGCAACTGCCTGCATGGAAGGCATTTATTATTATGTATTTTTAGCTATCCCAATGCAATTTTGTGGCTGGAAACAAAAAAAAAAAAAAAAAAAAAAAGAAGAAAGAAGCTGGTGTCATGTGTCAGACAGCTTGTCAAGAGACAGATTTTCAGAACAAAACCCTGAAAATTATGAGTTTATTGTCATTCTGGGGAAACATAATGGTTGAAGGTGGCTCTCTGAGCTGAAGAAAAGCTGGCCTTTGGTGTGCAAGGTAACAAAAATAAAAGTTCTCAAACAAAAGATTTTCCTGTGAACCTGAACGCCACCAGAACTTAAAGTGGACTCTGTCCTGGACCATGAGTGTATTTTAAAGGCTATTATACCTTGATCTGAGTAGAACTACATTAATTAAGAGTATTAACCCTTCTAAGTACAACTAATTAAGTGAGTACACCCAAAAGAATAATAAGCTACCAAGGAGATCCTCGGCCTGTCCCACGAAGAGGACAGCAAAGAAATAAAGAGTTACCTGTGACTGGAGGTGCAGAGAATGAAGGCATCAGTGGGCTCTGAGGTGCTCGGCCAGCATGACCTCTGGTGATATCGTAGGTGGAAGACATGGAAAACCCTGAAATGGGGGGACCAGTGGGAGGTGCAGGAAGGCCAGGGCCAGCAGCAGAGCTCAGAGGAGGAGGAGCAGAGAACTGGGACACGGGGGTGCTGAAAGCCGCAGGGGCAGCAGGAGGTGGGACGGGGCTCTGGGGTGGTGCAATTGTAGCAGCGGTGGCAGAAGGCACAAGTGGAAGAGAGGCCGAGGTCATCATGGGAAGAGGAACTGGGGACGCTCCAGCTGGCAAGGGGGGTGAGTAGGCAGGAGAAGATGGCATGCTTGGTGTGGCAAGGGGGCTGGAAAAAGCTACAAAAATAAGGGGGGGAAAAAAAAAGAGAGAAAAAAGAATTTTAGAAGCCTTGATCTCAGAGATTCAGTTATATATTTTGTTCGGTTATATATGTATTGTTCAGACACTTCACAAATAATTTTTTAACCAGTCAGGGTTTTTTTTTTTTTTTCATTCAAAGTGAATTTGAAACTTCTGCCTGAGCTTTCACACAGCACCAACGGCACTTAATCCTTGGTGACAGTGTCTTGTAGGACACAGCTCTTCCTGCGTGACCCTACTTGTCATTAGCTTAAAAAGACAAGTCAACATTTGACTACTGAATTTACAGCATCTGAAACCTGCCTCAGAATTTCTAGCTAGCTCTGTTATTCCTGAATGACTGCTGCATCAACTGAGGATGCAGGAAGTGCTCATCTTCACACACTCCTAATACCTGGGAGGGTGGGAGCTGTTTTAGAGGTATGGCACTGGAAAATGGACTGAACCTCAGGCAGCTCTCTCTTCTCTGGCACTCATCTCCCTGATCCCTCTGCCTTCCCCGTTTCAGCTGATCCTTGGATAAGCCAATTTTCCTGTCTGTAACCAAATTAAGCCAGGAAGTTAAGTCAGGAAAACAGAAATTGCCTTTTTTGCTGGCAGTAACATGCTAAACCAGCTTCAGCATCTCACTGGCCTCAGCCTAAACACCACAGTCAAATGATATGCAAATCACACTAATGCCATGGACTTCAAACTTGGTCATATACACACATCAGTAAAAAAAAAAATTGATCATCCATTCCCCCATGTGAAATCCCTTTATCTATTGTTTACATGCACCACTGTTCAGTATGTCATGTGTATTACAAAACATACACAACAGAAATTTAAAAATTATGAGATAAAGAGAAATGAAAAATAAATTCTTAAAGAGTACAAAACATTTTCTGTTTACACTGGAAATTGTTTTGATAAGATCCTATCAATATAATAATATAGTTAATTAATAATGGTTACAATACTATATAACACAATCATTGATAGTAACTTTTTAGGGTGAGCAGTGCAACTGAAGAAACCTCAGCAATTTTTACACCTTGGTTTAACACCTCATGGTGCAGGAATTTAAAGGTCTGGTTCTACATTCAGATTATTCTGATGCTGGGCTGAAAAAATACACCTCACAGAGATCCATATGGAGGAATTGCCTTGTTGGCTGTGCTTGCTGTACCATGCTATTCATTTCCCACTTCCACCCATAAACCACGCATTTCCTTGGAATTTAGCTGGCAAATTTTCATCTTCCCTGATGTCCACAAATTGCCCTTGCAAGATGAATGTGCTGCATTTTTTAATTTTAATTTTATTTTTAATGAGTGTGTTCAAATCCCACAAAAAGAGTTTGGAAGATGTTCACACAGGCCGGGAAATTCTCTTTGCAGGTTGATGTCTACAGACCTGACAGTTTTTATGCAACACTGCTATTGGTTTTGGCTGCAGAAATGAATAATGATGGAAGTGATTTCCAAATATCAGTTTTGGAAATGGTTTCTCAAAAACATGACTTTCTTATGAAAGTACTTCCTGTGTCACTCCTTGTTGAAATGTCACCTTTACCTGGATGGGGCAAATTATGAGTGCATATTTTTTTGAAAATATCAACTAGGCAGTAGTTGAAAATATCAACTAGTCTCAGCAAATCTGAGACTTTTTGTTAAAAAAAGTTCATGTCCACATTAATTTCAACAACTCTTTTAACAGACTTTGCCACTGGCAGCCAGCAAACCTCTGCCACATTAAAAAAACATTAAATCTTTTGTGGTTACACCCTATGTAAGTAGAAAACACTGCCAAAAATGTACTATTTAAAGACCATTTTTATACAATTAAGTTTATTGATGACATCCTGTAGCACCTCATGCACTTCTGGCTCTGGTTTCTTTGCTTGTGTATGAATGAGGCAGTGAGTACATTTCATGTGTGCTAACATCTCTGGCCAGCCTACTCCAGAATCCATTTTCAACAGACTGCACAAGTCTGATTTAACAATGCCACATCTGCCAAAAAATTCAAAAATGTGGTGTTCAGAATCTTGTAAAAAAATCAGAAAAATCACTCTGATTACCCCTCACAAGTGAGGCCTTACAGCACCTTTCCAGTACCTAAAGGGGCTGCAGGAGAGCTGGAGGGACTTTTTACAAAGAGGTGGAGTGACAGGACAGGGGGAATGGCTTTAAACTGGATGAGGGCAGATTTAGGGCAGTTATTAAGAAGAATTGTTCCCCGCCAGGGTGGGCAGGCCCTGGCACAGGGTGCCCAGAGCAGCTGGGGCTGCCCCTGCATCCCTGGAAGTGTCAAAGAGCTTGGAGCAGCTTGGGATAATGGAAGATGTCCCTGCCATGGCACAGGTGGACCAAAATGGTCTTCAAGCCCTTTTCCACCCAAACTGGATTGATTCTGGGATTCTATCAGTATTAAAACACAAGTCATTATTCAGGTTTACCACTATCCCCTGTAAATCTGTTTTAACTCCCTTCTATGCCGCTCATCTAACTGTGATCTATAGTATAAAGTATTATTTCCCTAGCCTTGCCATCCTTAAAAACTACAAGTGCATCTACATCACTTCCTGCAAGAGTTCCAAGAATTAAAAAAAAAAAAACCTGCTAAAAATACTCTGTGCGAAATCAGATGCATCACAGATAAGGAGCCCACTTCCATGATTAAGAAACAATTTAAATCCTTCCAATTAGCCTGGAGAAGAGAACTGCAATTATGCTGATTGCAACTGGTTTTGTAGTGCTTCAGAAGACTGAGTGAAGGTTTCTGCACCTAAAGTGACAGGCGTGGCAGCAGCAGCAGCAGCCTCCCCTGCTGTGCTCGGAGGGGGTGTGCCAGGCGGAGTCGTCTCTATCCCACTCTCTTCCATCATCTTCCTTCAGCTACAAAAAGCTGCGAGGGAAAAAAAAAAATAAAAAAAAAAATATATATATATATATAAAGTGAAATAAGGGAAAAGATTTTAAATTCGAATACAAAGGCCACAACACAATTATTTACATTCCTGAACAGAGCAGGTAATTCAAATACCAACCCTAGGGAACAAAAATAGAAAACCGCTGACTTATCTCAAGTGCAAAATTATCCAGTTTGTCCCCCCTTCTCCTGTATCTTCCCTTTATTTTTAGCGCTGTGATAATACCTCAAACTCCCAGACTCTTTCTAAAAGCCTTACTGTGCCTGCCCAGCTACTGCTTCCAAAATATACTGGTGGCACTTGGAAGAATAATAATTCAGAAGTGATTACACATCATAAACCCCATACCCCGTCGCAAGAAAAACTCAACTACAGGGTACAATTCTGCTGCATTGTTGAGCTGTAATAATGCATGACCTGTTGCTTCCAGCATGATAAAAATTATACTGACACCAAGTTTTCCAGTATAGCCAATTCCTGTAAAATCCATACAACACCCTTCTCTGGTGATGTTAACAGAAGTGGAAGTAATTGAAGGCTTTGGTTTTTATTTTGAAGGCCAGAAGAATCTTTTGATATATTTGAATAAACCTTTAAGATGTACTACTTCTAAAAAAATTAACTTAACAGTATTAATGTAAAAGGTCTCAGAAAAGTAGAAAAAGTAAGATTTTCATGAACACCAGGAGATTTTCCATGCTTTAGTGCAGCAGCAGCTTACAAGAAGTCCTGCTTCTTCACAAGTCTGGTAAATTACCTGTACCACTACCTGAGGCAGCAGTCTCCTTGAAGAACTTATACTGAAATTAAAGTCTTGTATAAAAGACTCGTATAAAATTACTTTTTTAGAAAGTAATTATATGTATAAAAAATATATAGGCTTAAAACACTTTCTACCATATCCATTACATCAGTGGCTACTGAAGACTGCCAGCTTATTGCCTTTCAGAATTCAGAGGCTTAGATAATTTGTTGAATAAAAATACTCACATATATATATAAAGGAGCTCCACTTATAAAAACACAGGGGCTTTCCTCTGTTTAAAAAACAGAAGTAAAAATTCCTCATTCTCTCATCGTTGTTTCAAAGGTGTATACAACCCTCAGCTTAATGTGAAGGAAAAATTACTATTATTACCAAACTGAAAAATCCAGAGAGCAGGACATCAATGTCAGTCTTGACAAGTGCACTCAAGAGTTTCCAAAACAAATGAGAGCATCAAAATCACACAGCAGAAGCCACAGACCCTCTGACAAATTAGTATGATCTGCATTAAGTGATTCAGGATTAAATGCTTCAGCCCAGCCACGGGAAGCAAGTCAATGTGGCTTTATGTGCAGCACTCTTCAACAAATTCTTGTGACAGATGGATTTTGGGTTCTGAGCATCTCTAATTCACTTAAAGGCTTCTCTTCAGATGGGATGAAAGGGGCAGTAGCTGCCCGGTGGGGAACAGACTGTCCTTGCAAAGTACATCTCATCATCCCGTAAAAAAGAAATACGAACTCTTCCGTTAAACTTTACTAAGGGCAGAAACTTGAAATTTATGATTTTTGTCTTTTAATAAGTCTACAGGAGTTTACATTCCTCTGCACAGAGGTATTTCTTAAGTTATTCTTCCAGTTATACACTGCAAAGGATGAAAGAATTTTCCACTGTGCAATTAAAGTAATCACTGACCAAAACCTAGAAACATGTTTTTGAGGCTCTTCCAACATGCTGCTTGATTTCACCCAATGCCATGATTAAAAGCTGCTGAGAGGTGCTTACTACTTAAAATAAATTCTGTGGCCATGCAGAATTACTGGTAAAGTTCCACGGAGCAACTTTCCAAAAACTCTGTGCAAGGATTTTTCAAATTTTCAGAAACTTGTTACAGTGGTGGTGCTGGGGGGTGGGAGAAGGGGCAACCCCCCCAAAAAGCCACCTGACATCTGGAAAATCAGGAATTAGTAGAAATACAAATAACTCTGTAGCTGTTCTTTGCTATTAACTTTGCAATAGGAAAGATTAAGGACAGAAACAATAATTCCAAATGTGCAAAAAAATCATGGCAGCTGCTGAAATATGCTAAAAATCCCATATGGAACTGCATAAACAACAGCTTTCTGTACACTGGTTTTTCAACATGATCCACTTGCGGTTTGCAGGTACTGCATTATGAAAAAAGTAAATAATTTAAAGAAAAAAATAAGGGCAAAGACCAGGCACAGGAATAGGCAAAAGGAAAGCAGAAAGCACAATGGGTAACTTAAGGCTAATAGCTCACAGTGTTGAAATAACCCAGCACCACAGATTGTTAAAATGATCCTACAGAGTATTTATGAACGTATCTGGGATACCCAAACCCAGCAGTGTGAGAGGAATGGGTGGAAGGAGAAAACCATGGGAAAAAGGACCCAAGAAATCCATCAGCAGTGTTCAGTCCTCAACAAAAATTCCAGAGGGGGTTCCCAACTTCCCTCAGGGGAGATGCAGGGAAAAAGTTTCCCAGTAGCATGAGCCTACAATTTCTTAAGGACTGTCTTTTCAGTGACTTGAGAAAAAACCCAAAAGCCATAATAATAACTTTTCATAATCCAAGCCACAAACACACAATTTGCAACAGGGAGCACCTGGAAACTCAGCCTGACTTCTTAAGGAAGTGACTTTCGTGCCTTTTTGCAAACTAGAACATTTTGGTTTACTGAACTGACTGGGCAAAGGAGAAACCCAGAGACAGGGGAAAGTGAAGCACATGGAATTGAGGTGAAAACAATTTCAGTACTGCCATCTAGTGATTCGCGACCAGAAATTGCAAATGAGATAATGCCACGTCTTCCTAGAAGGAAATCCTGGTTTGTTTTTATATGGAAATTAAAAAGTAGGGATATGGAGATGAGAAATACAGAACAAATGTATTTCCAGTGATCAGTCATCCTTACAACAAACCCTTTAGGAAGTAGAAGCATGAATTTTGTGTGACCAATTATTTTCTTTTAAAAAAACCCTTTTCAGTACAACGAAGACACTGTAAAGATGATGCTAAATCCTCATATTACACAAAGGAAATACAGTACACCCACAAAGTCTGTCTCTAGAACTGATTCTCACCAGCTGAACCTCATCCATTAGTCTAAAACAAGATCTCAGCCATTAACCTAAATCTCAAACCAGGTATTTAGGCTATGTATACTGAACAGAAAACCAGACTCAAACTCTGACTGAAATTTTTAACAGGGCTTGTGCTAAAAGCAGGAAGTAAATAATTTGATTTAGAGACTAGAATGGCAAGTTATTAATCTTTTCACTTTAATAGAAAGTAATTACATTTGTGCTAATATTTTGCAATCATCTTAACGACTTAACCACACTTCAAAAGCATTCTTCAGGTTATTACTCTAAAATGCACACATTCACAGCTAATGGTAAGATTACCTACAAATGGGAGATTAGCAGATTTCATGTGGATAAAAACACATCATCTAGAATCAGCTACACTTCAGAGTTTATAATGAGGTGTATTTTCAGTCATCTTTAATTGATCCCTTTTTCTGTTTCAGTAGGTGCTCCTGCTAATAAAAAACCCACAAAAATCCCAAACAAAAAAACAAAACAAAACAAAAAACAACCCTCCCATAAAACCCACAAAAAGAAACCACAATATATTTAAGCACACTAAGACAGGAAACTGCTCTCTAAATAGAGCCTAAAATGAAACATAACCACTAAGCTAGAACACTAAATTGAAATGTCACTAAACGTTTTGACTTTAATCACACTAGGCATAACTTTTAATTAAGTTTTCACATGCTGCAGGCACTGCTCGTGGCTAAGCTGCACCTCCAGAATGAGGTGCAGCTAACACCGAGCAAATGGCAACACTTCAAAAAATGAAACCAAACCAGAACTGGACCCTGAGCACGTTTAAAACTTTCATCTGAAAAGTTCCTCGTGGTTTTTTTTCCCTCTCACTTTAGAAAGGGAGAGCACTAAGGAAATCACTTTCCTCCGTGCAAAGAAAGCGCACAGAGAGGCCATCAGTTTAATCACCTCGTGTGAACGACTCGTTCCTAAGTCCAAAGTCTTAATGAGAGGTAATCAGGAGAGGGGATAAACAACACAAAGAAAACCCCATCAGGCCAACCCCCCAGAACTCTCCTATATACCTGATTTCTGAGGCTTTGGGCTCTTTACTGAGGTCATACCTCGAACAATGCACCTGGGTGTGAGGTGATCCCTTGACTTGAAACTGAGGTGGCAGATAACTTTTCATGACTGAAGGCCTTAGAGGAGGAAACTGAAGCTAAGTCAACTTTCCTCCCAATTCACAGTGAAGCTGATTGCACCAGGTAAACAGTACTGTGCACTTATTATTTTGGGGCTCTGTTTAAGTTGTGCTTCCTCCAAGTTAACATGGGCACTTCAAAGATGTGACATAAGCTAGAAAATCCACAAATGAAATAACTGTGCAATGGCCTAATTTGCATGTTTCGCGGTATAGCTTAATGCAGAATCTGATGGATTGAACTGTCAGTAAATAGTGAAAAACATTCACACTAAAAGAGAGTAGGTTTAGGTCAGATAATAGGAAGAAATCCTTGACTGTGAGGGTGGTGAGGCGCTGGCACAGGGTGCCCAGAGAAGCTGTGGCTGCCTCTGGATCCCTGGAAGTGTCCAAGGCCAGGTTGGACAGGGGTTGGAGCACCCTAGGACAGTGGAAAGTGTCCCTGCCCATGGCAGGGGATGGAACAAAATTATCTTTAAGGCCCCTTCCAACTCAAACCATTCTATGATTCCACATTCATCACATAAATTATGTTAACCACAACACCTGCATAACCTTTCTACCTTAAAAGAAACCCCAAAAAGCAACACCAAAGAAGCCTTTTCACCAGTGTCCATGAGAACTAACACACACCAGGACAGCTGGAAACACCAGGCATGACAGCAAGGGCTGCTGGCCTTCCTTTGCCACTAGCACTGGCAGAGTCCACAGACACATAAACCCAGCAAGCTCCATTTTCCCAAAGGCTGCCTGACCTCATCAGAATCATTAGAATGTCAATTATTTCACATTTTTACGCCACTGCCAACCCTCAGGATTTGCAGCAAACTACACCCCCCCCCCCGCCTCCCTTTGCTATCAAATATTTCAGTATCACAAAACCCTCTCAAAGCCTCACACACCAGTGATGGCTGCAGCAGAACTACATCTTGAACTGCGTAACACCGTGAAACAACAGCACCAAAGAAACAGCCAGACCCAGCCCATTCCAACAACCCGCTCCCATCGTTTTTCCAGGGAATGGATATCACAGGGCGTGATGCAACAGCTCCAGCACTTTCAGAGCTATTCTCCCAAAAGAAATAATGCGGGTTTTTTTTTTTATGCGATAATAAAACCACATAAATCATACAAAGAGCAAATTATGCCTCCAGAGACACCGCAAGAAAGCAGTAAGGCTCCTGAAGCACCATTTCCCTCCGGCATTAACAGAAAGTGAGGATGAACCCACAGGCATTTTACCAGGACCAGCACTCCCCATTCCTCGCTGCAGGGCTGGAATTCGGTGCCCCGAGGCTCCGAACAAGCCGGCACCCACACTCTCCACGCAGGAGGAAACCCGGCCTGAAGCAGGAGCACGACGGCACCGGCAACCCAAGGAATCACCGGCATAAATCGCACCGGGAATTCTGCGCAGTGCTGCTCCCCGACCCTCACCTCACAGCGAGCCTCAGTGCTGGCAGCCCTCGGAGCGCAGGAGCCGCCGCAGCCCCGCAAGGACGCGCCGGGTCAGAACACGAGGAACGAACCCCGCACCTCCCGCAGCCGCTCCGGGCCCCGGCACCGCCCGGCCCAGCCCTCCGGCCGCTCCTCCCCGCCGCCGGGAACCACGGGTCAACAACGCGGCGCCTCCTCCCGCCGCCAAAAGCGCCCTCACCGAGATCGATCCCCCCGTCCCGTGTCGTCTCTTCCCGGCCTTTCCCGTCCCAGGGATACACGGAAGGAGGCCGCAGCCGGCGCCGCCTCGGACTTCAACTCCCAGCATTCTGCGCGTCGCTGCCGCCGCGCCATGCCACGTCTCTCACGGCCGGGTCCAAGGGCCCCTCGCGGGGGGGTCGCACCCCCGTCTTGCCCACTCATCTTGGTTCGCTCCGCACCCATATAAAAACGGCGGCGCGGGCGGGCTCTCGGCAGCGCCACGTTGGCGGCGTGAAGGAGTGATTGGGGGGGGAAATGTGGGTTTGAATTACGTAGTGCCTTTAGAGCTCAGCCTTAAAAGGATAACCTTAGGACGTAATCGGGCATCCTGTGTAAATCTCTAATTGTAGAGATTTGAAGTACGTCTCGGTTGAAGTGATTTGTTCACAGAGTGAATTAGGGTGGGAAAGGCTTCTGAGGTTGTGGAGTCGAGACTGTGACCAGCTAGCTCCCTCAGCCTCTCCTGGGGCTCCATTCTCTTCCCAGCTCCGTTCCCTTCCCTGGCCACGCTGCCGCCCCTCCATTCCCTGCGTGAGGGCCCAGAGGGGACCCAGGGCTCAAGATGTGGCCTCAGCAGGGCCGGCACAGGGACGGGCCCTGCCCCGCTCCTGCTGCCACCCCAGGGCTGGCACAGCCCAGGGGCCATCGGCCTCTCGGCCCCCTGGGCACCAGCGGCACCGTGGGCATGAACTGCCCCCCTGATAACTTTTCCTGCCTACCAGAGAAGGAAAAATTACGTGGTTAATTAAGCTGTGCAGGCTTGACACTCCATTAGGCTCCCATTGCAGCTAATGCAGGAATTTGGAGTGTATCTCAGTTAAAGCCTGAAAAATAACAAATACACTTCTTTGAATCTGCGTATGATATTAAGGAAAATTTAGCAAAGCCAAGTACTTTTAAATTTGATAGATTTCAATATTTTTTTCAGGAGGTGGTTTTCTTTCCTTGTGGTATCTGCATTTCACAGTAGAATTTAAGGTTAGAGAAATGAGTTAAGAGGGAATCTAAGGGAAAAAAGCGGAAGATTTTCTGTGCCCTCTGACTTTTCCCAAAAGTGTGCTATTCCAGTGACAAAAAATGTCTTCAGCCATGATGGTATTTTACATTTTGCTTGGAAAACAGCAGAGTATGTGAGAATCCAGAACCTAGCAGGGGATAATACGTGCCTTCAGATTTTTTGTAAATCCTTGCCAGATATGTTGATGCACATTGCTTTGTGTCAATGAGAACGATGAGCCTATTTAATTTTGACCAATGATTTAATTACATGCTTTGTTAAGGAACACATAAAAAGAACACATGCAGCAATAACTAAAAAATGTTAGAGAAACGAGAATTAAGAGGAAATCTAAGAGATGAACAAAAGTTGAAGCTTTTCTGTGCCCTCTGGCTTTCCCAAAACTCTCTTACTCCAGTGACAAAAAACATCCTCAGCCTTGATGCAGGGGAAAAGAAGGAAAGGCAGGGTTAGGGGGTGGTGATGGAAGGAAGGGATTCTGGGGAGCAGAAACCTCAGCCACGAGGTGGCGGCCATTTTGGGGCACCTCTCTGGAATGTGTGAGGAATGGGTTTTGGGGAATAAAGCAACCTTGAACATTCTTGGGATTAGCTACAGGGACAAAGGGATTGGGAAAAGGTTTAGGAACAGATTCCTGACAGTGTGGCCACCACTGTCAGGGCAAAGGTACTGAGGGGACTGGGGGGAGCCAGGGAGATGGTAGCAACCCTGCGTCTGCTGTGGATGGTTTGCTCCCCCTTGTCCCCCCGATGTAGGGGAAACGGGGGTAGGAAAAGAAGGCAGGGATGGGGGTTGAGTGAGAACTGGGGACTGTGGTGTCGGGCATTCTTCACTTTCCCTCTCATGCATGATTCACACCACTATTTTTCACAATCTCAATAATCAAAAGAAACAATCTCATATATCTTTACTTTACAGTAAGGTCCCTCCTTTTTGTGCTTTCCGTTAACAAAGACACCCTACAGTCCTCCAAAAATTCTCATCTCTAACCTCTTCGGCCATTTTTTGTGGGAACTTAAAAAACATCCAACGAACAAACCCCTTAACCAAACCTTTAGAAAACTTCTCATCTCCCTCCTTCAGGATACCTACAACTTGGAGATAAATCGCTCTCTGCTGGGTGGACAGCCGTGTACCCATGCTGACGACCTAGCTTACTCCGACCCACTCACTGTCGCTGTCGAGGCGGTCACGACATAAAGCAGAGACTACAAGCAGTCTCAGTGGGCAACACTTTATTATTGAACATGGCTGATTTTTATACACTTTGCAATTGTTTATGCTTCTTCTATCTTTACTATTGGTCACAATAAATCAACATAATACTATTGGTGAGAAGTTATAGTGACTTCAACTAACTTTCTAAAAATGCTTCATCCAGCTGCAAAGTTCTTCTATCTTTCTTCTCTCGATCTCCTTGGTTACAGCCTTGGAGAGAGCTCCTTATCAGTTTCTTCTTACTTCTCAGCTTCTTCTTGCTCCTTTAGCTAACAGGCCTGCTGTTAGCCCCTTCCTCAACTCACTGCTGGAAGTGAAAGAACAAAAAGCTGGAAAAGTGTCCCAAAAGCCAATGGCAGCAAGCCCCTCACACTGCGTGCAGTGCATTTCCTCATCCCCAGGAGCGTGGTTGCCTGCAGGGAGCCCCCCTAGCTGGATCCAACACCACCAGGGAAACTCACCCAACCGTTGACCTCAGGAAAAAAACCAGCAGTGAGAGGGTCAGGGTCTCCTCGGTCCTGAAGGCATCCTTTCCTGCTGCAAGAAAGGGTTGCGCCTCCGTCCCCGGGAGCACCACTGGACAACAGCTGGCGTGCTCACACAACGGCGCTGGTGCTGTCAAGAACCAAATCCAAAGGGCCAATGCCCACAGGAACAGTTCAGCTCCGGAGGGCTTCCTGCCATGCAGCGATGTCCTTCAAAAGCAGCGTCCTACACAGCGCCAGCAGTAGAAGAGCTGGCAGAAGTAGCCCCACGTTACTCCAGTGACAAAAAACGTTCGCAGCCTTGATGGCATTTTTCTGCATTGCTTAGAAAATAGCAGAGTATGTGAAAACCGAAGGGGGGCTCAGTACATCTGACTGGGAAGGGAGCAGGAGCTTGGGGTACCTGGAAATGTCCCCAGGACTCTCTGCTCACATGCCACACTGGGAGGACCAAGCCCCCAGTTCTTTCTCCCCCAGCCCTGGGAACCATGCTCTGTGCAGTTCACAGGGGCAGGGCAAGCCAGCAGAGTTGCAGCCGTGCTCCTGGTGTGGTTGAACACAGCTTGCCTTGGGTCCTGCTCAGCCAGAGTACTCAGATGCTTTGCAGTGTTGCGTTGCTGGGACTCTTCCTAGTGCCTTCATTCCAACCTGAGTGCTTTTCTGCACTGTGCCAGCCCAAGTGGGGCACACTCTGAGCACGTCTGGCTGGGAGGGAGCAGGAACCTGGGCCACCTGGAAATGTCCCCAGAGCTGCTCTGGGCTTCTACTGCCACGCTGGGAGGACCGAGCCCCTGTTCTTTCTCCCCCAGCCCTGGGAACCATGCTCTGTGCATTTCACGCAAGCAGGGCAAGCCAGCAGAGTTGCAGCCATGCTCCTGGGGTGGTGGAACACAGCTTGTCTTTGGTCCTGCTCAGAGAGAGAACTCAGATGCTTTGCAGTGTTGTGTTGCTGGGACTCTTCCTAGTGCCTTGATTTCAACCCAAGCCCTTTTCTGCACTGTGCCAAACCCAAGTGAGCACACTCCGAGCACATCTGGCTGGGAGGGAGCAGGAGCCTGGAGCATCTGGAAATGTCCCCAGAGCCGCTCTGGGCTTCTGCTGCCACACTGGGAACCGAGGCCCTGTTCTTTCTCCCCCAGCCCTGGGAACCATGCTCTCTGCATTTCACACAGGCAGGGCAAGCCAGCAGAGTTGCAGCCATGCTCCTGGTGTGGTTGAACACAGCTTACCTTTGGTCCTGCTCAGCCAGAGTACTCAGATGCTTTGCAGTGTTGCGTTGCTGGGACTCTTCCTAGTGCCTTGATTTCAACCCAAGCCCTTTTCTGCACTGTGCCAAGTGAGCACACTCCGAGCACATCTGGCTGGACGGAGCAGGAACCTGGGGCACCTGAAGTGTCCAAAGAGCTGCTCTGGGCTTCTTTCCACACTGGGAGGACTGAGCCCCTGTTCTTTCTCCCCCAGCCCTGGGAACCATGCTCTGTGCAGTTCACACGGGCAGGGCAAGCCAGCAGAGTTGCAGCCATGCTCCTGGTGTGGTGGAACACAGCTTGCCTTGGGTCCTGCTCAGAGAGAGTACTCAGATGCTTTGCAGTGTTGCGTTGCTGGGATTCTTCCTAGTGCCTTCATTTCAACCCGAGCCCTTTTCTGCACTGTGCCAGCCCAAGTGGGGCACGCTCTGAGCACATCTGGCTGGGAGGGAGCAGGAACCTGGGCCACCTGGAAGTGTTCCCAGAGCCGCTCTGGGCTTCTGCCACGCTGGGAGGACCGAGCCCCTCTTGTTTCTCCCCCAGCTGAGAACATGCTCTGTGCAATTCAGACGGGCAGGGCAAGCCAGCAGAGTTGCAGCCATGCTCCTGGTGTGGTGGAACACAGCTTGTCTTTGGTCCTGCTCAGCCAGAGTACTCAGATGCTTTGCAGTGTTGCATTGCTGGGACTCTTCCTAGTCCCTTCATTTCAACCTGAGTGCTTTTCTGCACTGTGCCAGCCCAAGTGGGGCACGCTCTGAGCTCTTCTCACCAAGTGGACACTGCGCTGCTCACACACCAGGTGATGCCCGTGCTGCCCATGGGTGCATTGGCCGGGAAATTCTAACCAAAACTACTACAAGGGATACTCCTGGCACTCCTGCATCTGCTCAACTTCATTCTTGTCAAGTTGAATTTAAACTATGATGCACCTTCAGCCCAGTGTGAGTGTCTAGCCGGGCCAGGATGAAGGCCAGTGTTGGAGACATGATGGCCTGGTGGGAGAAAGAGAGCTGAGCACATTTGGCTGGAAGGGAGCAGGAACCTGGGGCACCTGGAAATGTTCCCAGAGCCACTCTGGGCTCCTGCCATGCTGGGAGGACCAAGCCCCTGTTCTTTCTCCCCCAGCTGAGAACCATGCTCTGTGCAATTCAGACGGGCAGGGCAAGCCAGCTGAGTTGCAGCCATGCTCCTGATGTGGTGGAACACAGCTTGTCTTTGGTCCTGCTCAGAGAGAGTACTCAGATGCTTTGCAGTGTTGCGTTGCTGGGACTCTTCATAGTCCTTTCATTTCAACCCAAGCCCTTTTCTGCACTGTGCCAAACCCAAGTGAGCACACTCCGAGCACATCTGGCTGGAGGGAGCAGGAACCTGGGGCACCTGGAAATGTCTCCAGAGCCACTCTGGGCTTCTGCCATGCTGGGAGGACCGAGCTCCTGTTCTTTCTCCCCCAGCCCTGGGAACCATGCTCTCTGCATTTCATACAGGCAGGGCAAGCCAGCAGAGTTGCAGCCACACTCTGATGTGGTTGAACACAGCTTACCTTTGGTCCTGCTCAGAGAGAGAACTCAGATGCTTTGCAGTGTTGCGTTGCTGGGACTCTTCCTAGTGCCTTGATTTCAACCCAAGCCCTTTTCTGCACTGTGCCAAGTGAGCACACTCCGAGCACATCTGGCTGGACGGAGCAGGAACCTGGGGCACCTGAAGTGTCCAAAGAGCTGCTCTGGGCTTCTTTCCACACTGGGAGGACTGAGCCCCTGTTCTTTCTCCCCCAGCCCTGGGAACCATGCTCTGTCCAGTTCACACGGGCAGGGCAAGCCAGCAGAGTTGCAGCCACACTGTGATGTGGTTGAACACAGGTTGCCTTGGGTCCTGCTCAGAGAGAGTACTCAGATGCTTTGCAGTGTTGCGTTGCTGGGATTCTTCCTAGTGCCTTCATTTCAACCCGAGCCCTTTTCTGCAATGTGCCAAACCCAAGTGAGGCACGCTCTGAGCACATCTGGCTGGGTGGGAGCAGGAACCTGGAGCATCTGAAGTGTCCCCAGAGCCGCTCTGGGCTTCTGCTGCCACACTGGGAACAGAGCCCTTGTTCTTTCTCCCCCAGCCCTGGGAACCATGCTCTGTGCATTTCACACGGGCAGGGCAAGCCAGCAGAGTTGCAGCCGTGCTCCTGGTGTGGTGGAACACAGCTTGCCTTGGGTCCTGCTTAGCCAGAGTACTCAGATGCTTTGCAGTGTTGCGTTGCTGGGATTCTTCCTAGTCCCTTCATTTCAACCTGAGCGATTTTCTGCACTGTGCCAGCCCAAGTGGGGCACACTCTGAGCACATCTGGCTGGGAGGGAGCAGGAACCTGGGGCACCTGGAAGTGTTCCCAGAGCTGCTCTGTGCTTCTACTGCCACACTGGGAGGACTGAGCCCCTGTTCTTTCTCCCCCAGCCCTGGGAACCATGCTCTGTGCAATTCACACAGGCAGGGCAAGCCAGCAGAGTTGCAGCCATGCTCCTGGTGTGGTGGAACACAGCTTGTCTTTGGTCCTGCTCAGAGAGAGTACTCAGATGCTTTGCAGTGTTGCGTTGCTGGGACTCTTCATAGTCCTTTCATTTCAACCCAAGCCCTTTTCTGCACTGTGCCAAACCCAAGTGAGCACACTCCGAGCACATCTGGCTGGAGGGAGCAGGAACTTGGGGCACCTGGAAATGTTCCCAGAGCTGCTCTGGGCTTCTGCCATGCTGGGAGGACCGAGCTCCTGTTCTTTCTCCTCCAGCCCTGGGAACCATGCTCTGTGCAGTTTACACAGCAGGGCAAGCCAGCAGAGTTGCAGCCATGCTCCTGGTGTGGTGGAACACAGCTTGTCTTTGGTCCTGCTCAGCCAGAGTACTCAGATGCTTTGCAGTGTTGCATTGCTGGGACTCTTCCTAGTCCCTTCATTTCAACCTGAGTGCTTTTCTGCACTGTGCCAGCCCAAGTGGGGCACGCTCTGAGCTCTTCTCACCAAGTGGACACTGCGCTGCTCACACACCAGGTGATGCCCGTGCTGCCCATGGGTGCATTGGCCGGGAAATTCTAACCAAAACTACTACAAGGGATACTCCTGGCACTCCTGCATCTGCTCAACTTCATTCTTGTCAAGTTGAATTTAAACTATGATGCACCTTCAGCCCAGTGTGAGTGTCTAGCCGGGCCAGGATGAAGGCCAGTGTTGGAGACATGATGGCCTGGTGGGAGAAAGAGAGCTGAGCACATTTGGCTGGAAGGGAGCAGGAACCTGGGGCACCTGGAAATGTTCCCAGAGCCACTCTGGGCTCCTGCCATGCTGGGAGGACCAAGCCCCTGTTCTTTCTCCCCCAGCTGAGAACCATGCTCTGTGCAATTCAGACGGGCAGGGCAAGCCAGCTGAGTTGCAGCCATGCTCCTGATGTGGTGGAACACAGCTTGTCTTTGGTCCTGCTCAGAGAGAGTACTCAGATGCTTTGCAGTGTTGCGTTGCTGGGACTCTTCATAGTCCTTTCATTTCAACCCAAGCCCTTTTCTGCACTGTGCCAAACCCAAGTGAGCACACTCCGAGCACATCTGGCTGGAGGGAGCAGGAACCTGGGGCACCTGGAAATGTCTCCAGAGCCACTCTGGGCTTCTGCCATGCTGGGAGGACCGAGCTCCTGTTCTTTCTCCCCCAGCCCTGGGAACCATGCTCTCTGCATTTCATACAGGCAGGGCAAGCCAGCAGAGTTGCAGCCACACTCTGATGTGGTTGAACACAGCTTACCTTTGGTCCTGCTCAGAGAGAGAACTCAGATGCTTTGCAGTGTTGCGTTGCTGGGACTCTTCCTAGTGCCTTGATTTCAACCCAAGCCCTTTTCTGCACTGTGCCAAGTGAGCACACTCCGAGCACATCTGGCTGGACGGAGCAGGAACCTGGGGCACCTGAAGTGTCCAAAGAGCTGCTCTGGGCTTCTTTCCACACTGGGAGGACTGAGCCCCTGTTCTTTCTCCCCCAGCCCTGGGAACCATGCTCTGTCCAGTTCACACGGGCAGGGCAAGCCAGCAGAGTTGCAGCCACACTGTGATGTGGTTGAACACAGGTTGCCTTGGGTCCTGCTCAGAGAGAGTACTCAGATGCTTTGCAGTGTTGCGTTGCTGGGATTCTTCCTAGTGCCTTCATTTCAACCCGAGCCCTTTTCTGCAATGTGCCAAACCCAAGTGAGGCACGCTCTGAGCACATCTGGCTGGGTGGGAGCAGGAACCTGGAGCATCTGAAGTGTCCCCAGAGCCGCTCTGGGCTTCTGCTGCCACACTGGGAACAGAGCCCTTGTTCTTTCTCCCCCAGCCCTGGGAACCATGCTCTGTGCATTTCACACGGGCAGGGCAAGCCAGCAGAGTTGCAGCCGTGCTCCTGGTGTGGTGGAACACAGCTTGCCTTGGGTCCTGCTTAGCCAGAGTACTCAGATGCTTTGCAGTGTTGCGTTGCTGGGATTCTTCCTAGTCCCTTCATTTCAACCTGAGCGATTTTCTGCACTGTGCCAGCCCAAGTGGGGCACACTCTGAGCACATCTGGCTGGGAGGGAGCAGGAACCTGGGGCACCTGGAAGTGTTCCCAGAGCTGCTCTGTGCTTCTACTGCCACACTGGGAGGACTGAGCCCCTGTTCTTTCTCCCCCAGCCCTGGGAACCATGCTCTGTGCAATTCACACAGGCAGGGCAAGCCAGCAGAGTTGCAGCCATGCTCCTGGTGTGGTGGAACACAGCTTGTCTTTGGTCCTGCTCAGAGAGAGTACTCAGATGCTTTGCAGTGTTGCGTTGCTGGGACTCTTCATAGTCCTTTCATTTCAACCCAAGCCCTTTTCTGCACTGTGCCAAACCCAAGTGAGCACACTCCGAGCACATCTGGCTGGAGGGAGCAGGAACTTGGGGCACCTGGAAATGTTCCCAGAGCTGCTCTGGGCTTCTGCCATGCTGGGAGGACCGAGCTCCTGTTCTTTCTCCTCCAGCCCTGGGAACCATGCTCTGTGCAGTTTACACAGCAGGGCAAGCCAGCAGAGTTGCAGCCATGCTCCTGGTGTGGTGGAACACAGCTTGTCTTTGGTCCTGCTCAGCCAGAGTACTCAGATGCTTTGCAGTGTTGCATTGCTGGGACTCTTCCTAGTCCCTTCATTTCAACCTGAGTGCTTTTCTGCACTGTGCCAGCCCAAGTGGGGCACGCTCTGAGCTCTTCTCACCAAGTGGACACTGCGCTGCTCACACACCAGGTGATGCCCGTGCTGCCCATGGGTGCATTGGCCGGGAAATTCTAACCAAAACTACTACAAGGGATACTCCTGGCACTCCTGCATCTGCTCAACTTCATTCTTGTCAAGTTGAATTTAAACTATGATGCACCTTCAGCCCAGTGTGAGTGTCTAGCCGGGCCAGGATGAAGGCCAGTGTTGGAGACATGATGGCCTGGTGGGAGAAAGAGAGCTGAGCACATTTGGCTGGAAGGGAGCAGGAACCTGGGGCACCTGGAAATGTTCCCAGAGCCACTCTGGGCTTCTGCCACGCTGGGAGGACCAAGCCCCTGTTCTTTCTCCCCCAGCTGGGAACCATGCTCTGTGCAATTCACACAGGCAGGGCAAGCCAGCAGAGTTGTAGCCACACTGTGGTGTGGTTGAACATAGCTTGCCTTGGGTCCTGCTCAGAGAGAGTACTCAGATGCTTTGCAGTGTTGCGTTGCTGGGACTCTTCCTAGTGCCTTGATTTCAACCCAAGCCCTTTTCTGCACTGTGCCAAACCCAAGTGAGCACACTCCGAGCACATCTGGCTGGAGGGGCAGGAACCTGGGGCACCTGGAAATGTCCCCAGTGCCACTCTGGGCTTCTGTCCATGCTGGGAGGACCAAGCCCCTGTTCTTTCTCCCCCAGCCCTGGGAACCATGCTCTGTGCATTTCACACAGGCAGGGCAAGCCAGCAGAGTTGCAGCCACACTCTGATG
The DNA here is from genome assembly GCF_037042795.1 of Molothrus aeneus. Lineage (NCBI taxonomy): Eukaryota > Metazoa > Chordata > Aves > Passeriformes > Icteridae > Molothrus > Molothrus aeneus. Next base: position 71,825,078 of record NC_089680.1, read on the forward strand.
TGGTTGAACATAGCTTGCCTTGGGTCCTGCTCAGAGTACTCAGATGCTTTGCAGTGTTGCGTTGCTGGGATTCTTCCTAGTGCCTTCATTTCAACCTGAGCCTTTTCCTGCACTCCACTGCTGTAGCCTGCTCTGCGGCCAAGGGAGCTGGACAAATGCCGGCTAGCTGCTCCTGGTGTGTGGCTGGAGTGGGCCACAACAAGATCTGCCACTCTCAGGTTCTTCTTCAAAACCATCGGGTAGCGGTGCTGTCTGTGGCATGGGTGGCGCAGGCAAGAGCGTAGCTACGAAGTCCTGAGATGAAGGAGAGAACGGACACTCGTGTGGATACCAAGGTGCTTTATTTCCCAGGCGGGACCAGTGACGGATGTCAGAGGAGGATGGCTTGGGGAGGCAATAATAAAGGGAATGTGCATGACAGGAGGAGACACGAGGTGACCAATAAACGAAGCTCAGGGGAGGTAGCGTGGGACACAGCTGGACCAATAAGGATTACATAAGGGAGGGAAGAGGCAAATCATACATTGAGTAAGGGATGATTGACACAGAAAGTCCTCGAAATAAAGGGGGGTGGTTACAATGATAAACAGGGGAAGTGGGCAGCACCAGGAGGGAAGAAATAAACTACAAGGGCATAAAGGAAGGATCAAGGGATCAGTCACCTTGAGGGACAAGCCATTGGCGGGAAAACAAGGGGTAAACAACTTAGAGAGAAACCATTTTGAGGGAAGTACATGGGGGGAACCGAGGACCAAACCATATTTTAAAGTATAACCAACTTTACAACTGAACTCATATAAACATTTTAAAACACACGACTCCACATTTCCCCCTTTGTTTAAAAAGAAGGAGAAGGGTGCTGTGGAAAAAACGAAGTCCAGTCCTTTTTACATCTCGGTGCTCTCTGCTTTCTGGGTTTCCCACCATCCATCATTTCTCATGACTGCGACAGCAAGCACGATCTTGGACGCTGAGGAAGGCTTTGCAGTGGACGCGGTGATGATCCGCTTCAGGAGACACGAAGCACAAGGACAGCAGAAAAAGAAAGATAATGAATTAACTAATGTCCTTCATGAGTGACAGCATCCACCCAGAAAGGCCTCAGTTTTTGAACAGGCTCTTAAACCAGTCCTTGCCTTCCTGTTGCACGTTGCCCACCATGCCTTTGATTTCCTGGATGGACGCGTGGATTGATGCGGGTTTTCAGGACCCGGCTAGCTCCCGGGAACCCTGATGCTGGGTGGGCGTGGGCAGACCTTCTCCTTGACATGTCCTGCCGCAGAACTTCTCTGCCGCTAACACGCACATGCACAGTCCCGAATGACTAAAAGACAGCACGGCCAGATAGAAGGAGGACTCGGAGGCTCTGGTGTTGTTCCAACAGGCTTTAATGTTGGGAAGTCTGAGGGCGCAGGCAGGGAAGGAAAGCGGGGTACAGCCTTGGTTGAAGGGGACTGGAGCCGAGTTGCCTGAGCCCCGATCCCGGGCGGGACCGGGGTTTATTAAGGAGGAAAGGATAGGCGGGGTTGGGATATGATTGAACCATTAGGAAATGGGGGTACAGGGGAGGGAGGGCTCAAGGTGTGGTAATTGGGGGTACACCAATAGGAAAACGGGGAGAAGGTGTTCTTAGGGAGAGATCCAATGGAATTGTGGGGAGCCGGGAATTTTCTGTAAGAGAGGGAGTGGGTTGCAGATGATTGATTGAATTGTCCCATGATGTCCCAACTCCATCCTCTCTGTTGCCTCCTGTCACATCTTCCCCTTTTCTGTTAATTAAAAAGGCCTCTTCTACTGTCTTCAAAACGGCTTTCTTGAGGCACAATATAGCAGTTACAACAATCCCTATGATGATGAGAACCATAGCAGGCCTCGTAAAACAGAGGAGGCCCACTCAGGAATTTCCCATTGGTTGAATAGCTTGTCCAGCCAGTCGGCCGCCTTTTTCTCAGTCTTTATGTTCTTCACCTGGTCTGACAGTCCTTTTATGTTCACCTGTATGGAATTGTTATGTGAAGATAAATTGAAACAGCAAAGTCCTTCAAAGTCCTCGTATCCATGGCCATGGGAGAGCAGCAGAAAGTCAATAGCCACTCTATTCTGTAACGTGGCTTGCCTGGTGGTCTCTTCGTCCACAAGGAGATCGGACAGTGCCGCGGATGTTGCGTTGGCCTGCTTACTAAGCCAACACCCCAGGTGAGAAAGCTCACCAAGGGCCTTTGCAGCGGCGACCCAAGGCAGAAAGATAGATAACGCAACCCTCTTTGTCATTCCCCAATTGTAAATTTGGCTATCACAATCTAGACTGAATTCTTCGAAGGATCTCTTTTGGCAGGCTAATTTGTTATTCTGCTTCCAGTTGTGCAATAGGGTGGTATTTGGGGTGAGGATAGTCAGCAGGCCAAGGCTGCAGGGACCCCCTCTGATGTTGGAGGGGATTCCTGCCCACACCCTATCGCCACAGATAAGAAGCACTCCCTGTGGGAGCTCCCTGGGGTATGACATGGACTCAGACGGTGTGGTGCTGGTGTAGTTGCACCATTCAGCTATGTTGTACCGCTTATCGTTTGGCGAGACATCTTTGCTTTGTGGTTTTGTGGTGTGCCAATTGGGTCTTGCTTGATGTTTGAAGTTAATGCAGTACTTCGACCTAGTGGAGCCCAGCAGGTCTAGCTCTTGGGGCTCGTGTGAGGCATGAGGAAGAATCTTCATCCATTCATCCCAGGAGTCCACAGAGTTGGGTTTCTTACCTGTGAACAGATAATCATTTTCCGACAGGAGGATCCCCACCAGGCAGGTAGATAATGGATCGTCCACGCTTCCCATGGCCATACAAAAGTTGTCCTGCTGGAGGGACTTTGCCAAGGTGACCCAGATGTTTTGTTTGGGCTGGGGGGGATGATCCAGCCTGGGGTCACCTGGACAGATGCAAGGATGCAGGCGAAGGTAGCCAGACTGGCTGCATAGCTGGGGATACCCGGGATTGTGGCGATGTCAAGCATGTTCCCCTTCTCTTGTCCACACCGGTGTACCTGATCTTTTTGGAGAAACAAAAGACCCATTAGAACATGTCCCTTTTTTCTTGCGACCTCCTTGAAGACACACAGGCACTGTGTGACACATTTGTGCTTCCTAATAATTCCAGCTCTCCCTGACTATGCTGAGCTCGTAATGGAGCTCTTTCATGCCCTGATAGGCATATATAAAACTTTGGTCAGTGGCATTTCAAGTTTGCCAGACCAGTGTAAAGCATGGACCGAGTAGGAGCATGGACCGCAAAAGGTACTTGCTACATGAAAAAACACGCAACTTCAAAAATACCTTTTATATGAAAGCCACGTGACCTTAGAATGTACTTCATACATGAGAAAACACACGGCCTCCAAAAACACTTGCAACAAGAGGCGTGTGACCTTGCAAGTTACCTGTGCAACCGCAACCAATCTTAAACCTCCCAGATTTCTCCTTGCGATCTCAAGAACAGGGGCCCAGACAACCTCAACCTATCTCAGACTTTCTTGATTTTCCCTGCGACCTCAAAAACAAGGGCCTAGACAACCTCAACCTGTCTCAAGCTTCCCCTGTTTCTCCTTGCAGCCTTTGTTCTTGTGGAAAATATACATTCATTGCAAAAGAATGGTCTTTTCCCCTTTGACACCAACCTTATCTCGAACTTCCTCTGCAACCTCCCGCTTGTCCCCTCCTCCCACAGATCGATCGGCTCTTGGATGACAGATTGAAACAACACAGCCCCTCAAACTACTGGCATCCATGCCCGTGTGCCAGCAGCAGAAAATCAATAGCTGCCCTGTTTTGCAGGGTCACCCATCTGGTTATCTCCTCGTCTTCTAAGAGATCGCTTAAGGCCCTAGATGTTAAGTTCACCTGGCAAGTCATCCAGCATTCAAGATTTCCTAGCTCAGAGCTTTCGCAGCTGCTACCCAAGGTAGAAAAATGGACACAGCAATACGCTTAGATTTGGCCCAGTGATAAATTTCACCGTCGCAATTTTCATCGAATTGAGTTGCACCCCTTTTGACAGTCTTTGAGCTTAATTTGGCACTCTGAATCAGAATTTGGGTCATGTTGGGTGACGTCAGGGATAGGCGCCCCAGGGTGCATGGGCCTCCGAGAAGGCAAGAGGGGATTCCTGGATATGCATTATCTCTGCAGATAAGAAAGACCTGGTGTGGTTGAACACAGCTTGTCTTTGGTCCTGCTCAGACAGAGAACTCAGATGCTTTGCAGTGTTGCGTTGCTGGGACTCTTCCTAGTGCCTTGATTTTGACCCGAGCACTTTTCTGCACTGTGCCAAACCCAAGTGAGGCACGCTCTGAGCACATCTGGATGGAAGGGAGCCGGAACCTGGAGCATCTGAAGTGTCCCCAGAGCCGCTCTGGGCTTCTGCCATGCTGGGAGGACTGAGCCCCTGTTCTTTCTCCCCCAGCTCTGGGAACCATTCTCTGTGCAGTTCATACAGGCAGGGCAAGCCAGCAGAGTTGCAGCCATGCTCCTGGTGTGGTGGAACACAGCTTGCCTTGGGTCCTGCTCAGCCAGAGTACTCAGATGCTTTGCAGTGTTGTGTTGCTGGGACTCTTCCTAGTGCCTTCATTTCCACCCAAGCCCTTTTCTGCACTGTGCCAAACCCAAGTGAGGCACGCTCTGAGCACATCTGGCTGGGAGGGAGCAGGAACCTGGGGCACATGAAGTGTCCAAAGAGCCGCTCTGGGCTTCTGCCACACTGGGAGGACCAAGCCCCTGTTCTTTCTCCCCCAGCCCTGGGAACCATGCTCTGTGCAGTTCACACGGGCAGGGCAAGCCAGCAGAGTTGCAGCCACACTCTGATGTGGTTGAACACAGGTTGCCTTGGGTCCTGCTCAGAGAGAGTACTCAGATGCTTTGCAGTGTTGCGTTGCTGGGATTCTTCCTAGTGCCTTCATTTCAACCCAAGCCCTTTTCTGCACTGTGCTGCCACGGGGGTGTCGATGGCTTGAGTGCCATGACCTTCCTGAAGAAGCGCCTTTATAAAGATGTCCCAGGAGCACAGGCACAATCCAGCCAATTGAGTGATTTCTCAGCTCTCAGCCTGGCGGCGGTGCCAGCGAGGCGAAGAAAGAGACTCGAGTGCTATGTGGCAGGTTCCACGGAGTTGGAGGCCTTTATTTTAGAGCAGGGCCTCTGTGAAGGGAGCCAGGGACAGCAGCTCGTGCCTCACAGGGGAAAACTTGGATTTATATAGGGAAGTGGAATGGTGGGGAGAAACAAGGAACGAATGGGATACGTCTAACTTGGAAGAGTGACAGGGAGAAATCAATGAGATAAAATGAGATAAAATTAACATGGAACTGCAAAGGATCACGAGCCAGGAGGGTTTCCTCACCCTAAGTGTATGAATGTGCTTCATTCAAGGGTTGGCTCTCCAGGGGAGAGCAACCACTCCTTTGCTGGCCGATTCCTTGGCACCCACAGATCCTTTTTCTTTATTTAATACAAAAGCATCTCGTAGAGACTTGTTAAGCAGTTTTTTAAAACATCCAAACATACATATGTAAATAATGATGACTAAGAAAACCCAGAAAACATGTTGAAGGAGGGAACCAACCCAACCCTTGAGTCCCAAGCTTCCAGAGAAGCTCTCAGACCACTGGGGTTCTTTCTCATTGAGTTCTTTGACTGTGTCCTCAATCTTTTGGATGTGGGCATGGATGCCTTCGCTGTGGCTAGATAGATGGAAGCAGCACAGCCTGTTGAATTCCTCGCAGCCATGTCTGTGGGCAAGAAGTAAAATTGGATCACAGCATAATTTTGAAGCATGGCATGACAGGTGGTTTCCTCATTGGTCAGGTCACTTAACACAGCGGATGTTAAGCTGGCTTGCTTACCAAGCGAGCACTCCAGGTGAGAAAGCTCACCGAGGGCTTTGGTGGCAGAAACCCAAGGTAGGAGAATGGACATCACCACCAATGTGTATGACGAGTCGATAATTTCATTGTCACAATTTTCATCTAATCGAGTGAGCTCTCGTTCTTGGCGGGCCAATTAGTTCTTTTTCTGCCAGTCAGTAATAGTTGTGGATTTTGGAGTGAGGGGATGGTAAGCTGGCCAAGCGTGCAAGGACCTCTTTGCAGGAGGGAGGGAATGCTGGCTCACATTCTATCCCCACAGATCAGGAACATGCCCCGGGGTAACACTCTGGAATGATGGGTGGAGACAGAAAGTGTGCTGCTGGTGTAATTGCACCTATCAAATTGATTGTATGTTTTGTCATTTGGTGATGCATCTCTCATATAAATAGATTTTTGATATTTTGCAGCAGGCCATGGCTTACCTGGTGGGCAGTAGTAAAACAATACAATATGTGGCATTGGAAGACCCCAAAAGCTCCAATTCTTGGGGCTCCTCTGGTGCATGCGGCAAAATCCTCGTCCACTCGTCCCATGTGTCCACCAGACTGGGCTCCTTCCCTGTGAAGGGATACTCGTTGGGCTTCGGGGGAATCCCCACCTGTCGCACGTCCCAGCTGGATGGTGACATGGTGGGGGCAGGAGGGCAACAGTTCCCCTCTCTCGGGCTCCACAGAATCCCAGCTACCAGTGGAGGCACAGTGCAGAACAAAAGGACAACAGCACGGACCTGGGGTGGCACTAGGGTTACTTTATTTGATGGTAAAACTCCCCGAGTCCAGGGTCCCAGGTGCCAAACTGGGGGCAAAAGACAGCTTATAAACTGGGGGAGGTCTCAGGGGAGGATACAATCTCTAGCTGATAGGAGAGCTGGGGGGGAAACACAAGGCAAGGCATACAACGTGTAAACCAGTGAAGGATTTCAAGGGAGGGCAACAGCTTGGGATAGGAGGGGTTAACAACTGGATAGGGGGAGGGGGTTTGAAATTTGGTAAGGAAGTAGCTAAGTAACAAACATATAAACCAACACCTGGCTCAATTAAATAACAAAGGCAGGTCTGTGTCACTCTAAAAACGGGGAGAAAACCACAAAAGGACTATCAAACCACAAATCAATAAACGTGCCAAATAAAAAAACACAGTACAACACCTACTAGGCATGATGGAAGGGGATTGGTGGCACTGCCCATGGACAAGCACGTGTCATTCTGTTGGAGAGACTTTGCGAGGGTGATCCATACGTTCTCCTTGGGCTGTGCTGCTAGACAGGCATCCATGGTTGCCATCATGAGAAGCATCCAGTGGGTCAGGAACTGCGAATGGGCTCTGTTTTCCATGGTACCGACTAGTTGGGTCATCTGTGGGAGGGTTGTTTGTCTCTGTCCCGCTGGGAGCCTCTCAGGAACCCCTGGCCAGCCCCGAGTTGGCAGGCAGCGGGGAGGCAACCCCGACATGGCTGACAGTGGGGAGACAGTCGCTCGTGCCCCGAGGGTCCTGAGGGCAGCTAGGCCAGTTGCCTTTGCAGCACAAGAGACACCAGAGACATAGGTAGACGATAAAGGGCGGACTCTTAGCAGGTGTTAATCCAAGGTTTTACTCAGGGGCTCCGGCGAGCTCCTACACCTCAGGGGGCTTCCTGCAGAGAGCCCCAGGAGATGTGCCAAGATCACACGTAAAGGGAGGTGGAAACTGAAAGTAGGTAACATTTTTCTAACCAGTAAGTGACCCTGAGGGATGCGTATGGGGGGATAGACATTTAGGACAGTGTATGAGGCAAGGCTTGGGGGACTGACCCCTAGCCTCTGGCAATCACTCAAATGTCCTCGACCAAAGCTTCTAGATGGAGTGATTGACAGAGAGCCAGGGTGGGGATTTGGGGATGATCTCAGCAAGGGAGAGGGATTGCACAGGTAAAGGGAGGGGGGTACAATCTATTTGGGAAAAATACAGGAATACAAAAATGAAGCTACTTCAAAATATTACAAAGTATAAAACACACTACAACAGTTGTTAACGACTGTTAGTCTTGAAGGGGGAGGGGGGTCCTACGTTTAATTCTCCCATTCTCCTCCCTTCTTTTATAAATTTATAACTGAGTAAAACCCAATGTTAGTAATAGGATAACAATTAATGAGGTAGATGATGGCCGGTGGGACCGTTTTGTGCAGTGGGGGCATATAGTCAAGCATCGGCTGTTGCAGCTTGAAAATGGCTTGCATTGGTGCATTGGCATCATTAATTGGTGGATGAAGTGATGAGGGAGTGGAGGAGAATGAGGACAAAGAGGATAGAGAGGGAGGGTAATTACTGACTATATGAATGAGGAATGTGGCAGTGTGTGGCTGCAATGACGAGATCATGTCCAGGGAGGCCACAGCTGATGGCAGGAGAAACAGATAAGACAAGTTTCTTCCTTGTTTAGCACAGGAATCCATTTTATTTCCCCCCCACCCTGTGCCCGGGGGAGGAGGGGTCAGGAGGTGGAGGCCTGGGAGCCCAAACAGAGCCCCAGAGAGCCAAGAGCAGAGAGAAAAGAGAGCAAAGCAGACCCGTGGTGGGGGTTTTATCAGGTATCCCATGGGAGGAGTCTTAGTATCAGATTACAGCCGCCTCAGAACAGGAAAACTCCACAGAGGAATACTGAACTGGGAGAAAGGGTATTATAGCATTGAGATTTGGAATTGGGATGGGGAGGTGTCACCCTGGTTTTTTAAGATTTTCTACGCCTTCTGATGTTTACATTCTTGTAGTGAACTTTCTCACACACTTTCTGTAAATAACTCATTGTTGTGCATTCCTTTATGGAGGAGGAGACAGTTAATGGACTGTTGGTTTGACCAGTGTTGTTGGAGAGGTGGCATTGTCACCCTCCAATCCACCGTCCCTTTTGGAAAACTATAAATGTTGGAGTCAGAAAATAAACTTCCCTTTTTTCCTTCACCTTGAGAACAGCGGTGTGCGCTTGTGTTCTTTTGTGTCCTATAGTGACAGAGAGGGGGTTTCACGAGCTTTGCTTGTCTTGGGAAGTGTCGGCGTCGTGGTGGCTTGGTCTTGTTTGGGAGCTGGTGACAGGTCCATTGGCTCTCAGGGGCAGTGTTCCCCTGCGGCCCATCCTGACAAACCCCATGCAGGAGAAGATGTTCCCCTGCCAGTCTGCAGTCTCCTCTTTCAAGCCTCGGACCATATCTTGCATTTTGTCAATCATCTTCTGCACGTTCTTGGTGTTGGTGTCAGGTTTAGACAACAAAGAGCTTCAAACTCCTCGCACTGATGGTTGTGCAGTAGGAGAAGAAAGTCAATATAGGAATAGGAACAATATAACAATCGGAAGCTTTGGAAGAACCAAGTAATTTAAATTCTAGGGGCTCATTATTTAGTGGGGTTACTTTTCAGACCATGCTTCTCTAGCCAGTCATTGGGTTAGCTACAGAACTTTTACTTCTTGCATCATGAAGGAAGATGCAGCTCTTTGGGGGGACTGGGGAGTCAGGGAATCGGCTAAAAAAGGGGGAAACTCATTCGGTTTAAAAGGGATCCCCACAAGGGCAGGTCGACATAGGGTCTTCTGCAGAGGTGGTGGTGAGGCAAATGTGGTCCTGGCTGAGGACTAGTGCAAGAATCCTCCAGACATTGGCCTTTGGCTGGGGAACAATCCATTGGTCTGTAGGGTGGATGTTGGACCACAGGATAACGATGAGGGCAAATTCTGCAGTTCAGATCGGGGCCATTGGCTCAGGTCACTAAACAAAAGCACAGGAAGTTAAAAGGGTAACGTAAAAGGACTTGGTTCTGCCACTGTTTAAAGGGATTAGGGTTTGCGCCTCCTTCTCCACCAGGCCTCTTCTACCTGCACCACAACTCTGATTTCAGGCTGTTTCTTAGAGAGGTACGGTTTGACCCATTTGGAGGGGACCTCCTTCAGTCCTGAGGGGGTGGGCACTCAGGCATACCTCCTCCTCCAGGTAACCAGATCGTAGGACCCCTCTGTCTTCCAAGACTCTGAATCTTTCACCAGGACTGGAGGCCTGGCATTCAGGTGCAACTGAGAATTTTGTTTGAAGTGCTGGGCAATGAGTGGGTTTAAGTTGTCAAAAGAGCAGTTTAGGAAATGTAAAGTGAAAAGTGCTTTGAAGAGCTGGACCTGAGAGGATTCCACTTTCATTGTCTCTTGTTGCTGTTGGAGGGCTCTTTTGAGACTCTGGTGAGCCCTCTTGACCATGGCTTAGCCTGTTGGGGAATTGGGGATGCTGGTCTTAAGTTTAATTCCCTATTGTTGTAGGAAGCTCTGGAACTCCCTGGACTTGTACACAGGCTCGTTGTCCGTTTAGATCACCTTGGGACACCGAACACGGAGAAAGCCTGCACGAGATGTTTTTTCATGTCAGCTGCTTTCTCCCCTGCATGGGCTGAGGCATAGACAGCGCCAGAGAAGAGTGTCCACTGAGACGTGGACATAGTTGACTGCCAAAAGACAGATGTGAGTGATGTCTGTTTGCCACACCTCGCAGCTTTGCAGCCCGCGGGGGTTCATGCCTGAGCTTAAAGATGGCAACTGGTGGGACTGGCATGAGGGGCATGTGGCTACAATCACCCTGGCCTGTTCTCAGATTAGGTGGAACTGCCGAACCAGGCCAGGGGTATTCTTGTGGAAAGAGCTGGTGACCAATGTTCACCTGCTGGAATACCTTGGGGAGTGGGGCCATCTCGACAGAGGCAGCAAAGGCATTGGCTCTGCAATTGCCCTCTGCAATGATCCTTGGCAGGTCTGTGTGCAACCTGACATGCCTTACATAGAATGGTTGCTCTCGGTTGGAGACCAGAGCTACTAGTTTTGAGAGCAACTCGAAAAGAGGCGTGTTGGAAACCTCCTGCAGTACCGCGTTTTCTGCTCGGGATACTACACCAGCTACATTTGCTGAATCTGTTACCAAACTGAATGGTTCAGAGAACCTCTCGAAGGCCCTGATGACAGCGGCCATCTCAGCTACTTGAGGTGATCCTTCCACCTTGGCAACATCCGCCTCCCACCGCTGAGTTTGAGGATCCTTCCAAGTCATTACCAACTTACGGGGTGCTCTGGACGCATCTGTAAAAACTGTCAATGCCCTTAGAGGTGTTCTATTTTGAATGCCTTTTAGAGATAGGGGAAATTGAACATCCGAATCAAAGAATTTGTGGGCTGGCCAATGAAGGGAAATTTGACCGGTGCATCTATCCAATGCAAACTGTAGGGCTTCATTCTCCTGAAGCAAATGTTCCACCGTTGCCTTGTTTAGTTGGCCCGAACCTAATTGAAGTGGCAAATGGATGCAGTCAAGGTCACATCCTGCTAACTCCCTGATCCGTGATGTTGCTTTGTGGATCAATTCTGCCACCAGCTCTTGTGGCTGTGTCATTCTTTTGGACCAATGGTGGCTGAGGAAAACCCACTCTTTGATTAAGAGTGGATCCCTCTGGCCCTGGACATCCTTGTCCTTGGATGTTGTGTCCCATTGAAAAATCATCCGATGGAGGTGTGGCAATTTCCCCAGTACAATAAATTTGAAAGTCAAGCCTGGCTGATACCAGTGGGCCTGCCTGGCAGAGATGGTTTCCTGGACATTCTCCAGTGTGGTCTTTGCCTCCTGGGTAAGTGTCCTAAGAGAACTGAGCTCCTCTTCCCCCTTCAATAAATTGAAAAGGGGAGCTAGGTCGTCAGTGGGTATGCCTAGCCAAGGTCTCACTCAGTTCAAAGACCCACACAGTTGGCAGATGTCCACTAGGGTCTTGATGTTAGTTTTGATAGCCAATTTCTGCAGAACAATGGTCTGCTTTCTGATTTCAAGGCTAGGTACTTCCAAGGTGGCATCCATTGAATCTTCTCTTCCTGAAGCTCGAACCCTGCAACAACTAACACATTGATTGTGAGGTCAAGCACATGGGTAAGTAGGTTGTCATTCTGAGCACACACCAAGATGTCATCCATGTAATGTAAAATCACGGCATCCTTTGAAGCTGCACGGATGGGAGACAGCAAGGAGGAGACATACCACTGGCAAATCACTGGACTGTTTTTCATCTCTTGTGGGGAGGACTTTTCAGTGGTACCTCTTCCTTGGGGCTTCTCAGTTGATGGTAGGAACCGAGAAGGTGAACCGTGAGGCATCGTCAGGGTGTAGGGAAATTTGGAAAAAACAATCTTTGATATCGAGAACGGCCAAATTCCAGTTTTGGGGGAGCATCGTGGGGGACAGCATCCCACGTTGGGGAGAGCCCATGTCTTCGATTATGTTGTTAATTTGGTGGAGGTCGTGGAGGAGCCACCACTTGTCTTCGTTTGATTTTTTAGTGACAAAAATGGGAGTTCAATGGACTTGTGGTCTCCACGATGTTTCCTTTGCGCAGCTGCTCCTCTACAAGCTCCTCAAGCACCTTTAATTTTTATTTATTGAGTCGCCACTGTTCTACCCATACTGGTATATCGGTCTTCCAATTCAGTTGTTGGGTAGGGTGCTCTTCAGTGGCCACCATCCCAAAAACCTGGGGGGGGTCTTAGGTAGGTCACTTGTGGCCCCTCACTGGGTCATGAGGTCTCTCCCCCACAAGGGTTCTGCATAATTAGAATGGATGTATTTGCGTGTGGCCAGAGTAGCTTCCCCAGGCAGGTGCTGTTGGGGTGCCTGCAGCACTGAGAGCGTCTCCACTTCAGGCTGCCTTGACAGCTCCCCCAGCCCCCCAGATGCCTGAGCCCGGATGGTGAAATCAAAGCCTTACCAGAGAAAACAAGAGGACTCCTCACATAGCACATCCAGCTGGGTTCATTAAGGGAAAATCCAAGGGTCCAGATGAGGTGAGGGTGACGAGGGAACCAGGAGCAAGCAGGAACACAACCTCTGCTGAAGGGAACCAGGGACGAAGAGCCAGGAGCAGGGGTGGGGCCGGCCAGAGTATATAGCTGGGGGAGGGTAGGAGGGGTCAGGGTACCAGTTATCCAATGGGGAAGGGAGTCAGGGCTGGAGTTAAGGTGGGGTGACACGGGACGCACCAATGGGGGAGCAGAGTGGGAGGGGTCTCTCAGGGAAAGCCAATGGAGGAACCAGGAGCACAGAACTTTCTGGAACTGGGGGACGAACAGCAGTCGATTGACAACAGCACATTAACATTAACAAGCAAGGAACGATGGAGAATTGTGCCAGTCTCTCACCCTAACTTAAACAGTGATGTCCTCCCATGGCATTCTAGATTTGTCTTCTCCATGGCTGTCTCCCACATGTATTGATGCCAATTGCCCTTCTGGCCCATCAGTTTTATACGATGATTTTCAATTGCTTAGCTAATTGAATGCCCCTTATACCTTGCACACGACCAGCCACGTTTTGTAGCTCCCAATGTGACGGCCACTCCCAGGAGGGAATGATCATCACATCTGCTCCCATGTCTAGAAGTCCATCTAGGTATCTATGTTCCGCATCCTTCTGCATTCCGCACTTAATGCGGGGCTTCTCTCTCCCCAGCACCTGAGCCCATGACACAGTGTGATGAATGTTTCGTCGGAGCAGATGGGCTTGCTCTGGATCCCAGGTCAGCTCAGGCACTGGTATGGCTTGCGCTATTATCTGGCCTTCTGGGAGGTAGGTGGGGGGGGCGGATCAATACAGCCCAAGAGAGAATTATTCTGGGTCTGATGTTAGGAGACCCGGAACGATGTTGATTTCTACCGGTGTGTATTTTGCGTCTCCGATGACAACATATTTAAATTGGATCCGGTTCCAAGTACCTTGAGATTCCGGGGCACACCGACACAAAGTGGAAGTCGGAATTCTGCAGATGAAGCAGCTCCATCAGTTGCAACCTGAAAGGTTCAAAATTAGAGTGGGCAAAATGGGTCTATGTTTAGTAGTTGTAAGGTGAGACAAGTCCTGGTGTCATCTTATTGCAAGAGTCCTATACCTTCTTGGTGATTTCTCATAGGCACCTCCTCACAGCACTGACTCCTTCACAGCACAGCCAACAAACTCTTAACTCTCTCCTCACCCAGCTAACTCACTCTTTTCTAGCACTCGTCTTCTTGTTGGACACAGCTGTGACCTATTAAGAGCAGGCCTGTTCCTAATCTTTGGTGATTAGTACAGCTGCAACTCCTCAGGTGTGAGACTACCTTCTGCACTATATTTTCTTACTTCTATCCCTCCACAAAGTCTGGTGAAGTTGTGGTCACAGGTAGGCTCTGCTTCTTAACATTTTCTCCTCTGCTCCCCCTCTGTAGTGTAAATGAGCCCACCTCATTTATATCACGGCACAGGGAGGGACTGCGCTCTTTAGTTAGTTTTTTTGTTGGGCCTCCACAGGAGCCTTCTGCCCCCTTTTAAAGTCTAAAAATTGTTGCCTCAGTGGGCAATCAGGCATCCAGTGTCCCTTGTTCCCACACAAATGGCACAGTTTGTCTGGGTCAGTTTCCTGGGAGGTTTTGGGACACGAGGCTGATGTGCGGCTGGTGTCGGTGCTGAACCAGCAGCAGACTTGACAGCGGTGACCCTCCAAGGCGGCCAAATCTTGTTGTCGTGTTCCTCCAGGTAACTTTGTGAGCACAGACTTCTAACGTGCTGCAGAGTCGGAGGAGGATCCAGGGGCAGACTCTGGGTGGCGGCCTTGCATTTTGCATTAGCATTGGCCAACACCACTTCCATCAGGATCTCCCGCCGGATGTCCTCACTCCACACCTGCAACTCAATCGCCCTGCAGAACCTCTCAAGAAAGGTTAGGAAAGATTCAGCTGGTGATTGCATAATTTTAGCGTAACTGCAAGCCGGTGCCTCAGGTCTCAACATGAGAAAAACTTTCTCTGCTGTCTTGGTGCTTTCCCGCAACACCTCCCTGGGAATGGATCGCGCCTGTTTGGAACCCTCTGCCCATTCTCCTTGCCCACAAAGATGATCTATCGAGATGGTATCGCCATTAACATCAGAGGCCATGCAAGGATTATCCCATAATGATGGGCGAATTCTCTGCAGTTCTTTTTTCCGTGCTGCTTCCCACATTGGGAACTCGGTGGGGTAGAGCAGGCATGAAAATAATTGTTTGAAGTTGGCTGGGGTGACCTCTGATGCTGATAACGTTGCCCTCAGGAGCCCCTGGAAGTATTCACTCTGCTGGGAAAACTCCTTTTGGGCCTTACGCAACTCCCTAGTCATGTGGTAGGGGAATGGGTTCCACTGGGGCCTACAATCTCTCTTCCCTCTCCAGATTGTGTGTGACTGGAGATACAGACAGTGTGGGAATGGGCCCTGGATTCCTATCTCCTGACACCCCCCAAAGACACTGAAGAATAGGAACCGGAAGTCGAAGGGGAAGAGGAGTGGCTGGGAATCTGGGAGGGGACACATGATGGACAGGTCCCTAACTTTGGGCGTGGTCAGGAGGCAGGTCTTGGGAGGAGATGGGAGGAGCTGAAGGAGGAGCCGAAGGAAGAGGAGGGACATAGGAAGAGGAGGGTTCACAGGAGGGGTCTGAGGACAGGAAAAGGTTGGCAGACTGACAAAAAAGGGATTGTGGGAAGAAGAAGGGAAAAAGGCGGAAAAAGCCATGTGGCCTCCGCCTTGTTGAGCTCCATGGGAGCCATTTTGTGGGGAGCTGGAGACTGGGAAACTGAACTGAACAGCGGGTTTTCAGGACTGGTTTCTGCTAACTGGGCAAGTAGGGGAAGGGGAAGGATCCTGAGAAGTCAGGCCCGGACTCCTTGGGCAGGGGGTTTGGGAGGCTTGAGGGGAGCTGGGGAGGTGGTGGCAACCTCGCACTGAGCAGGAGCAGGCAGCTCCTCTCAAGAGCCCAGAGTGAGGGGGAGCAGGTGAGGGAAAAGGGCTAGGACAGGGAGAAATGGGGAACAGGTTGTCAGAGGATGGCTGTTTCCTCACTCTCACAGTGGATTTTCAAACAGTTCTAATTTGAAAACTCCAAAATGTTTTGTTCCCTGATTTGCCTAGTTCTGCTAACTTATTTCCCACCAAATCCCAGAAATGCAAATCAAAAATTTGTTCAGAGGATGCTTTGGAGACATGAGAAAACAGCCACCTGACAAACTGCTTTAACTCCTGTTTCAAATATGGAACTTTTCCCCCTGCAAGGACACCCACAACTTGGACAAAAATTCCTTTTTGAGCTGCTGACAGCCTAGCACCCATGTCTGAGATGATAAATTGAGCAGCCCAAACCAACCTACCACCCTGGAAAAGGAGAAAGAAAATCAAAACCCCACTGCCGGTTACCACCAAGAAAGAGAAAGCTGCGCACCAATGGGCAAGAAAAGGAGAGGTCCTGGCCCTATACACACAAAAAGGCACTAGGACAGATTTCCTCAACAAGAGAAGTTTAAGAAAAGGCAGGGAAAAGACCCACCCCATAGAAAGGGGGATTAACAGGGTAAGTCACATATCCGGCACTGAGAAAGAAAATCTGAGGGTGATGGCTCCTACCATGGAACAACTCCTGCGGTGCCTCCAGGAGCTGCCATTCTCATCCCCCAGGAGTGCCACCCACTAAAACTGGGTCTGTTCCCACTGGGAGTAGCTTGCTGACCAGGAGGCTTCAAGGGCACTCCAAGGGATAGATCCAAACTCCAAAGCAGTGTCCAGAGTCTCGCCCATGGGGTATGGTGCTGGCCTCAGGCCCTACGTTGGGTGTCATCTGTCGCTATGCCCCTCCAAGTGTCCCCTCGGAGTCACCCCAGCTCACTCTGGCACGGGGAGTGGTGGGGGACTCTCTCCCATTCCTCAGGAGGCCAGGAGAGCAGCTAAGGCTCTTTGCCTTGCACGGACAAGGCTCTTTGCCACGGCAGCAGAAGAAGGAGTGGACTCCTGTTGAGGGTTCAGTCCGGGTTCATTGGAGAAGCACAGGAAAGGGTCCAGTCAACCAAAGAGCCAGGGCTGAGCTGTGCACCATTTTATAAAGAGGGGAGTAAACAGGGGAGGGATTTGCCCACAAGCCAACGGGGATATAGGAGGGTGTGGGGAGCAGGGAAACAGGCAGTTAGGGGAACCAATGAGGGTAATCCAGGGGAGGGGCCCTGGTGCCTGAACCTATCACTCAACGCTCTTGGTGTAAGTTTCTAGAGGGAGGGGATGGGCTGTTGTGTGACGGACAGGACACTGGGGAGGGGTTGGGGGAATGACACAGCAATTTTATGGAATTAGGGGGAGGAGGCAGGATGACTCACAATGAAAGGGAGAGAAGAGGCAACAGGGGCAGAACCATTACAATGGCGGCGGGGAGGGGGAAACTGGAACAAACCAAGGCATAACTTATTACAATTAAAATATACAAGAACCACAGGATAACATCCTTCCACAGCAGGTATTCAGCTGGGGACAGAAGACAGGAGAACTAATCTTTAGGGCTTTGATCAGTCCCTTAAAATATTCACTTTCACTCCTGAATTATTTTTGGGCCTTTGTGAAAGATGGTCTGAAGTTCTCCTCATCTGTCTCACAACCAAGGGCAGACATCGGGACCCTGAGGACCCTGATTGGAATTCTGGCCTGCTGGTGGTGGATGAACACCAAAAATCCTGAGGCCCCTGAGCCAAGTCCTGGCCTGCCAAGTGATTGTTCACAGCTGTGTCTACAGTGACTGCTTCTACCAGGGCCTGCCAAGGGGCAATGCGCCCTATA
The DNA here is from genome assembly GCF_037042795.1 of Molothrus aeneus. Lineage (NCBI taxonomy): Eukaryota > Metazoa > Chordata > Aves > Passeriformes > Icteridae > Molothrus > Molothrus aeneus. The sequence goes on from NC_089680.1 coordinate 71,842,623, forward strand.
TGCTTACACGTGCGACAATAGCCCAGGAGTTTTCCCACCTCTTGGTCAGATGAACTTCCTGGGGCAACTTTGGTAGCCCCCCCCCATGGAAAATCCTTCATCTGCTCCACTACCACCATGATGGATGGAGATTGAAGCCCCCTCCCAAGGACTGAGACCCCCGTAATTCTGATCTAGGGGTGCTGGCCTGAGTGAAGCAGGATGCCTGCTAAGTGTTGCCTGCAGATGTGTTCCCTGGACCTAGACTGGTTTCCCATGGAAACGAGTGCTGAAACAACGAGTCCCACTCACTGCTGATATTGACTTATCCTCCTGAGAATGTGGACTGTCTGTACCTGTCTTGAATACCTTTTTCCCCTGCCTGCAATTTCAATAGACTCATTCTTTTTTGTATCTGTTCCCCCTCAATGATTTCAAGATCTGTTCGCCCCTCAGCAATGGACTATAATATGAACTACTGTCTCAAGTGCCTTCAATCCAGACACAGAGAAACCAACAACTGGTACTGCCACACTGCGCAAACCTCCCAGCATAAGGGAAGGCATTCAGGGAGGCAGGGAAAGGGGTAACTGGGGTAGAACTGGGTTGTGGCTGTTTCTCTACTTCCCCCTTCTCAACTAAGGCGCTCCCCATTAGCCAAATTAAAAGATAAAATTTTGACACTGAGGTGTCTCCCTGGTTTAACAGAGATGAAGCCTTTGCTCCCACTCTGTCCCAAAAGGGGGCAAAGACAACATCCATGGGAGACACCTGAGGGAAGTGAAGAAACAGCCACCTAAACAATTTCTTCAAACCCCCCTTAGAAAAACATTTACCCCTACCCTTCAGGATTTCCCTAATTTGGAAATAAATCCCCTTTTGTTGTGTGGACAGGCGAGCACCCATTTTCTGCCACACAACCCTTCACCCACACCCGCACCAAAAGGAAAACTTAGAGAAATCAAAAGAAAGGTCTAAGGAGCAGACCAGGGAAGGGCACCACTTTCACACAGGGTCCCCCCAGTCGCACACACACTATCCCCCCACCTGGAGGATGCTTGCCTGCTCCAAGGATGAATGTGAATGTGGTCCCATCCTGGAGACGATCCCTGATGCTGCGGGGGTTGCCATCTCCGTCCCTGTGAGCGCTGCCAACTAAAATGCCGCCTGCTGCAGCCGGCATAGCCGCCATCCAGAGACTTCTGCTGGCTCCCTCAGAGGAAGTCAGCCAGTCCTTCGTGGGGTCTTGGACCATTTGGGAGGCCCCACATTGGGCGCCAGATGCTACTGCCTGCCAGAGCCTCGGCTAGCTCTCTATTATTCTGGAGCAGTGATGAGAGTGGGGAACTCCCCTGGCCGGGGTGAAGCCACAGGCTGAACCTTCGAGCTAGCAAATCTCCAATAAGAGAAGTGGTGCTGCTACGTGGCAAGACAGGGACTGGATAAAGAAGCAAGAGGAGACTCTCCAGTCTTGAAGCGCCAACGAAACTTGAATGAGGTCGGAGGGGTCAGGACAAGGAGAGCCCTGAGCACCTCGGTGCACGGCGTTTTAAAGCATAGCAAAGTGGGATGGATACAAACCGATAACCAGTAGGGCGACAATCGAGGTGGAATTTTGGGGTAACAACCAACCAGGATGGGGGAAGGAGAGAAGGTTCAGTTAGGGATTGGTTCAGGGAATGAATGGCAGGGAATGTTCCAGAACAAGGAGCAGGGTTGCCTTGACAGGGAAAAAGGGGCAGGGTTGCCTTGATAGGTAGGGAAGGGTCTGGAACAAGGGGGGGGGACACCTTGAGGGGCAGCTGGAAGGGAGCGCACAACTTAGGAAGAAACCAACTTGGGGAAAATATGGGGGATAACAGAACAGACATTTAACAATCAACTTAATAAAATAAACATAAAACACAAACCTCAACAAGCGCCAACTCTCCAAAGCTTGCCAACAGGCCCCAGTGGGGACCTGACACTTGCTGGTAAGCATCCTTTCTATCTAATTTGATGATGAGTGTGTGCATCTGGAGCGGTGTGGCCGATGGAAAACATGCCCAGGCTAGAATGACCAGCCCATCTCCAGCCAAGGGGGGCGCTTCCCCAACACGAAGCTGGGTATTGCGCCTAAGGCAATAAACTGCCTTCCGGACGTTGGCCGCTGTAAAACTCCGAGCCGCAGGATGAAGAGGCGTCTCTCAGTCTCTTTGGTTTTATCGGGTTTATTAGGTCCTGGGGGACCAAACACTCCCAATGGAAACAGGGGGTAGGAACAGAGAACTGAGAGCCCCGAGGTGTGGAAAACCTCGGGTTTTAAAGGAGATGGGAGGGGTGAGGGGTAACAAATCAGGAGAGGGAAGGGAAAGATACATTGGGGATTGACACAACAACAGAACCAATCACGTACAACTGAGGGAGGGGCCCCGGTCCCTGGGCCAATCACCCGACACCCTGGCCAGAAGCTTCTGGAAAAGGAGGCAGGGGTGCCGAGTGACAGGCAGGCAACCAGGGGTGGAGAACAAAAAGGATACATATGATAACCATAGCAACTGGGGAGGGGTTTGGGGATTGACAGTTAACTGGGATTGGGCAGGACCTTTCAACATGAACAATGGGGGTGAACAGAACAACCGAAAAACGAACCACAACATGCATCAAATACCATCAGGGAAACTTGGATCTTCTGATAGGCTGAGAGACATTTTAATCACTGGAGATTCTCTCAATGGAGTGGACAATTGCCATGTACTCCCAGTCCTAGAAGTCCAGACTGTAGGAGCAAGGGATGAAATCACTGTTAAGGTTGTGTGTCTGGAATCACCTTAGCATGCCCCCCTCCCACTCGCATGGAAGACGAATGAGCCAGAGTCTGGGTGGGTTGGTGGCCACTGCCAGAAGCAAAGTTAAGGGTGCTCGAGTGCCTTGCACAGGAGCAATTGTCCAAGGGCCACATTTTACCATCTAATAGCCCTTGGAACACCCCTGTCTTTGTCAGAAAAAAACCCAGCAGAGACAGGTGGCATCTCCTGCACAACCTCTGTAGGATCAATGAGGTCATTGAGGACATGGGTGCCCTGCAGCCTGAGCTGCCCTCAATCTCAATGCTCCCCAGACACTGGAGACTGGCAGTGATGGATATTAAAGATTGCTTTTAACACCTCTCTCCATCCCAGAGATGCCCCAAGGTTTGCATTCTCAGTCCCATCCCGGAGCAGGCCTGCCCCTCTGAAGTGGTACCACTGGCGTGTTCTCCTGGAAGGGATGAAGAACTCTCCATCTGTTTGCAAATTATTTGTCACCCATGTTCCTTAACCCATTTGGAGGAAATTTTCCTGACACTGTAATACTTCATTGTACAGATGATTTTGTATATATTGATTGGATCCTGTATATCAATAGGATTTGACTCCTATTTAAAAACCTTGTTTGAGAGCACCATCCAAGCCATTAAGAAACAGGACTTGAAATAGCAACTGAAAAGATACAGCCTGTGGACCTACCTTGGACTCCAGACTGGCAAGCGAAACCAGCACGTCACCATCAGAGATGACCTGAAGACCCTCAGGGATCTTCACTAATTATGCAGAAGCATCAGCTGGGTCCATCTGCTGCTGGGAGTCAAAACTGAGGACTTTGTGCTGCTCTTGAACTTCCTACAAGGCTGCGAGGACCTCAACTCACCGCGAGCCATCCTGCTGGGTCCAGGGTAGCTATTGAAAGGGTTTCAGAAGGATTGTCCACAAGTGTTGTAGTGTGTTTTTTATTTGGCATGTTTATTGTTTGATTTGTGGTTTTGTGGTCTGTGTTTTTTCTCCCCTTTTTTAGAGTGATACAAGACCTGCTTTTGTCATTCAGTTGGGCTAGGTGTCGGGTTATCTGTTTGTTCCTCAGCTACTTCCCTGCCAAGTTTCAAACCCCCAACCCCCTATTCATTTGTTAACCCCTCCTATCCCAAGCTGTTCCCCTCATTTGAAATCCTTCATTGGTTTACACATTGTATTCCCTTGCCTTGTTGCGGCTGCGCTGGCTGTTATGGAGTTGGTGGAAGCCCGGCGGATTCACAGCCCAGACCGCAGTGTGGAGTGCTTGCCTGACACGAAGTCAGTTCCGCGCTTGTGGGTCCAAACCGCACGCAGGTGGCCGCCAAGGAGAGCGCGGAGAAATAAAGGAGGGACTCTAGTGCCACTAGACAGGGTTGGGTTTATTCCAGCCCAACCAGGGCGAGAGCAGGAACGGGGAAACAGGAGCGACGAGGGAGGGGAGGCACTAGAGCAGGGAATAATGGGATGACATGAGCTTATAAAGGCAGGGGGTGGGAGTGGGCGGATACAGCCGACAACCAATTGGGGAATAAAAAAAAAATTGATACATGGAAAACTGACACGCCAGGCTAGCAAACCAGACAAACCTTGAGGAGGGGCCCCAGCTCCTGCCCAATCACCCAATGCCCTGGTGAGAAGATTCTAGAGAAATAGGATGGGCTACTGAGTGACGGACAGGGAGCCTGGGGTGGAGTGAACAGAGATACATTTGCGAAACCAGGGCAACTGAGGAGGGGCAGGAGGATTGACAAGTAACAGTCAGGGGTAGGGGAATTCCGGAGCAGAACTACCCCAAATGAACAAGGGAGAACTGGGATAAATCAAACTGAGACACCACACCTTGTGTTTCCCCCCCAGCTCTCCTGATTAGCTAGCGATTGTATCCTCCCCTGAGACCTCCCCCAGTTTATAATCTGGTGTTTGCCCCCAGTTCAGAGCCTGGGACCCTGGATTTGGGGATTTTTACCATCCAATAAAGTAACCCCAGTTCCAACCCAGGCCCGTGCTGCTGCCTTTTTGTTTCTGCACCAAACCTCCACTGGTAGCTGGGAGTTTGCAGAGCTCGGAAAAGGGGGCCCTGTCGCGCTCCCCGTTATCATCTAGCCGGGACTTAGTTTACTGTGATAACAGTCGTCTCTTGGCCTGGTGCTGGGAGCTGGCGGGTGGACTCTCGCACAGCATCACTTCCCATCTTCTGTGGGAATCTAGAAGCACTGAAATCAGAAGCATCATGGTCCTAGATCTGCTACCACTTTTACACAACCTCTTCCTCTTACTTCTCCCTCGGTCTTTCCTGCATGTAGGACATGGGATAAATCTGTAAAGAGATGTGGACGAGTTACGACAACTCCGCTATCCTGTGTGCTCCTCCGCCTCCTCCACCCGGGGCCCAAAATAACAACGGCCATGACATCTTGGATCCTTCCCGCTCTGCCCTACCGGTTACCATGCTTTCTCCTTAACCTCCTTCTTCCACCAACCACCATCTTGTTACACCATCATTCTATGCTGCCATTTTACCCTAAGGCTCCTCCCTTGGCTCCACCCCTTCTTCTTTGGGCCGTACCCTTTCCAGAGGAAACTGGAACCATGCCCACCATAGTTCCAGGAGTACCGCCTTCCAACGTGGTGTGGGAGTTGGGCAGCCAGAGTTGGATGGCAGGCTGACCCTGGTTGACAACAAAGTAAACATAAATCTAAGGCAGTGAGAAACATGTGTTTAAGTTATGGAGAGGAAAATGGAATTATGGTGTAGTTATGCTGATGTGTTTAAGCCAAATAAGGTTATGTTCTGGTTTCTGGAAATGATTTATTGGTTAGGTTTTACATATATGGTTACATTATTGTTCATTGGTTCGCTGCCCTCTGGCAGTTCCTTATCAATTGTTGTGTTCACCCATTTTTAGGGTCTTCACAGGACACCCCATACTGCATGCAACTTATATTTTTTTTTTACTCTTTTATTAAAGTTGTTTTCCGGGCTACCTCGTCGATCCCATCCTTATTTATTTAATTCTTTGCCACCCTGGCTGGTGCAAGGATTGTCACAACACTGGTGACAATGTGGCAGTGCCCTTGCAGGCCGTGCCAATGCCAATGCCGGAGGCCAAACACCATCGTTGATACCCTGTTCATAATAAAATTGTGTTTGTGTCAAGTCATTCCTCCTCAGAGGAAGACCTAAGTCCTTCTAGATCAGTGACTCCAAAGACCCCTGGGAGAGGATCTGGAGGGGGATTGGGAAATGGCATTGAAGTTTACAGTAGCTCTGGTACGGGAGAGAAGGGGGAGGTATGAATCCAAGAGGGGAGTCATTGTCCTACGGGGAAGTAAAGGAATTGTGCAAAGCAGCAAAGGACTATGGGAGGGAATCACTTTAAGAGCTTCGTTTGGGGTATCTTCACCACCCAGGTTTTGATGCCACATGATTTGAAGTACATAATGACTATGTTGCTATCCCCCACACAATACAGCCTGTGAGAAAGGGGGTGAAAAAGATTATTAAATCCGTTTATTGTGGAATATGTTGATGTTGGGGTTGAATAAAGGTACCAGGACCAGAACAGAAGAGTGTAGGAAAATCCACCTTAGTTAGAGTGAGAAAAGTAGTCCAGTCCCAGCATCCCCCTGCACATGTATGTTAATTACCTCCAGAAACTGCCTTCTTCTCTGTTAGATTATTGTTTGTTGCAAAGTTTTACATATTTCTAATCCCTTTTCCATATTGGACCCTCACCCTCAAACTCCTCCACTACCCTACCTTATATAAACTGTATTCACCCTGGCCCTTGGCCCTTTTGGTGCACCCCTTTGTACTGTGTTTGCCTTCGATCAGTTTGTTATTTTTGCATTAATAAACCATTTTCATTTTTTGGGTCACCAATTTGTGCGTGTTCCTCATCTATCAGTGCTGAGTTTGGGGATCACTCACAAATCTCCTGGGTTCTGTCCATCTGACCTGGACCCTGAGTGACCACAAGCTGGTGATCAAGCACGGAGAGCACTAAAAATTGAACTAAAAATCGACCCACAGCACTGAAAATCGACCACCTTGGAGGAGAAGGGGCACAGAGCCAACCTGTTGATCAGGCCACATCACACCTCCCAAGACCTGTATTGGATAATACCAAAAACGCAACCAGAAAAGTACTCATGCAGGTGTGTGACGACAACAGACTGGCACTTCATTTTGTGGGCATAAGACGAGGGTCCAGTGAACATTACATGCAGTTCATTGACTGCCTTAAGCAAGCCCTTGAAAAACAAGTTAAAGATGAAAGGGCAAAAGACAAGTTATTGAGAATGTTGGGAATTTCAAACACCAACCCTGAATGCAGAAAGGTGTTTTGTGCTCTTCCACCAAGGCCTGAGCCAGCATTGATGATGCAAATGATTGAGGCTCGTAATTGCCTCGGAAGACCAGAACGCTCAGCTACTTTACAGGCACAGGTGGTAGGACAAGGGATTGCAGAGGCTTTAACTGGAATGTGAGTCATCCCTCAAGGGCAACAACACGGTCTGAGACCATGTTAGGAATGTGGCAATGTAGGACATTTTGTAAAGGACTGCCCCCAGTGAGGAGCGAAACTTGCTCCTAGGACCTGTGGGTGCAAAAGGGATTGCCAACACACTAACCACATTTGCCCAAAGTTGGAAGGTTGTAGCAGGATGCTGCTGGGAAGCTTCCTGTGGAGCGCAGGATGGCCCCTGTGCAATGACACAGATGCCCCAGCCATCCATGACTGCAACTACCAGAGGCCAGGTGGCCCAGAAATTCAGCATCTCATCACAGGGCTACCAAAAACTTGCCTCCAGGTGCCAGGCTGGACTTGGCAAGTGCCCAACTGGAAATACTGACTGACTTCTCCACTCATAACTGTATCAACAGGACAGCTTGGGCCCAAAGACCAGCCCTGTGAGCTGTTAATTCTTGGGAATTGAAGGTTGAAAACGGAGGGATTTTTTGTTTTACCGTTGGTGCTGTCATTAATATCACAACAGAAAATTACAGAGTTAGCAATGTGTCCTGATCCACCCTGTTTTATTCCCCAAGGATTTATAATCTCACCAGTGATTTTACTCCCTGATTCGACCAATGACAACACGCCAGAATCCTTAGTAAAATAAAAAAAAAAGGGCAAGGGGATTTTTCTCCTTTTTAATGCGTTTTTAAAGAGTGACCAGCTTGGGTGGCGCGCAAGCCACCGCTGCTTCCCGGAGTGGCACGGAGGAGGAAGAGTGCAGCTTTGGCAGAGCCAGGCATTCCATCCTCACAGGAGCAGCAGGGGATTCCAATGTTCAATTTGACATTTTTGCTCCTCTTTCCAGCCGACATCTCCCTGGCTCAGGGTGAGAGGTCAGCAAGGTCTCAGCAGGCACTGAACTCAGTTGCCCACCCTTAGACGTCACCTAGACCTTTTAATTCCATTTTAGGGGTTTTCTTTGGTGAAGTGTTTCTATATTTGCATACAATCTCTGATGTCACTTCCTCTTCACAGTCCCGGGTGCCATTTCCTAGGAAGCAGCCAGGGTGAAAACCCAACCCCCTGGAGAGGGATTTCCAACATGTAATTAACAGGGGATGAAGAACAAGTAATTGATTATCAACAAGGTAACAATAAAGACTGGTAACAATGGGTTTAACTTTATCAACTCTGTAACTTTTAATAAATGGGTGATTTCTTATTCCTAACACTTAGTAGTTGTGATGTGTTTCTCTTTAGGTTTACTTAACTTACCTACTGTCTTATTAATGAGTTTGTAATCCCTTTGTACTATGTTATCTTTGTGCTGTTAGTCTTTGGACCTATCCTCCCCCCACCTTTTAGAGTGGTGTCAACTCTTCATCTGTGTCATGTGCTAAAATTAGAGCGCTACCCTGATTGTTACTCAGTTCTGTTACATGTCAATCTTTCAGCCACTCCCTGTGAATCCCCTATTGGCTCTCATACACCCATCTCCTCCCTAATCTCCTCCTCTCCCGAGCTGTCAATCCTCCCTATCACTATCCTTTTCTCCAGAACCTTCCCTGCCAGTTAAAAATTTGTCTCGAGGTGTACTCCCCACCGAGATAAAACATCTCTTGCCCACAAAACTATCGGGGCTCTTACCATAAAGGGTCTGAGACCTGCTGAGTCACTTAGATGCTCACAGGTGTATGGGATTGGATGGGATCCATCCCAGGGGGATGAGGGAGCTGTGGATGAGCTCCCCAAGCTGCTCTCCATCATTTACCATCAGTCCTGGCTCAGCAGGGAGGTCCCAGAGCACTGGAGGTGCCAGTGTGAGCCCATCCCCAGGAAGGGCTGGAAGGAGGAGCTGGGGAACTCCAGGCCTGTCAGCCTGACCTGGGTGCCTGGCAAGGAAATGGAACAGAGCACCTGGAGTGCCATCACAGGGCACCCACAGGACGGCCAGGGATCAGAGCCAGCCAGCAGGGGTTTAGGAGGGGTAGGTCGTGTTTGACCAACCTGGTCTCCTTTCATGGCCAGGTGACCTCCTGATGGATGCAGGAAAGGCTGTGGATGTGTCTGTTTGGGCTCCAGCAAGGCCTTTGGCTCTGTCTCCCACAGCTCCCTCCTGGAAAAGCTGCAGCCCAGGGCTGGGGCAGGAGCACTCTGTGCTGGGCTCAGAGCTGGCTGGACGGGCCAGAGAGTGGTGGGGATGGTGCTGCATCCAGCTGGGGCCAGGCACCAGGGGTGTCCCTCAGGGCTCTGTGCTGGGGCCAGCTCTGATCAATGTTCTTATTGATGCCATGGATGAGGGGACTGAGCCTTTCATCAGTAAATCTGAGATGACACTGAGCTGGGAGCTGTGTCCATCTGTTGGAGGGTAGGAGGGCTCTGCAGGGAGACCTGGAACGGTTGGATGGATGGGCAGAGTCCATAAGATGAAGTTTAATAACTCCAAGTGCCCAGTGCTGCATTTTGGCCACAGTAACCCCTGCAATGCTCTGGGCTGGGGACGGTGTGGCTGGACAGTGCCCAGGCAGAAAGGGACCTGGGGGCACTGAGGGACAGCAGGCTGCACATGAGCCAGCAGAGTGCCCAGGGGGCCAAGAAAGCCAATGGCTCCTGGCCTGGGTCAGGAATGGTGTGGCCAGCAGGAGCAGGGAGGGCATTCTGCCCCTGCACTGGTACTGCTGAGGGCACACCCTGAGTGCTGTGTCCAGCTCTGGGCCCTCAGTTTGGGATAAGGATGATTTGGTTGATAAGGTGGTGTTAGGTCGCAGCTTGGGACTTGATGATCTCCAGGGTCTTTCCCAACCTGATTGATTCTGTGATTCTGTGAAATGTCCCAACCTTTTTTTCCTTATGTGGAATAATTTAGACTCTTTATGGAGAATGCTAATTTATAACCAATGATCATTTACCCTATGTAGTTAATCAGGATCAGTCTTTGTTACTTTTTGTTAATAAGATGTTAATAAGATACATTTGAATGTAAAACAAGTCAATTATTTAGGATTAAGCCCCCTTTCAACTGCATTGAAGGAATGCTGAGTTTCTCAGATTTGCACAGAAAAGCCTGGAAAGTAAAACTATACTTTTACAATACTGGATTGTAGCTTTTTAAATCTGAAACATTCGATATCTATGATGAATTTTTCTGGGTTTGTATTACAATCAGTACTGGTAATTTACTTTATTTTCTTCCAGTTATTAAACTGTTCTTATTTCAATCCACGGAGTTTTGTTTCCTCTGTTTCTCCCTGGTACCCACATGGTACCCAGCTGCCAGCTGGGATTAAACCATGAGAGCAAAAATGACATTTCATACACTGCCTGTGCTATTTCAGGATCTCCTGTAGGCAAATGAAAAACAAAGTAAAAAAAATAAATCAAAGCACTTCTCAGTTTCATTAGAAACTTTATTGTATTAACCTACAGGGATGTGAAGTGAAGTGAAATATATGGTAGTGAAAGGGAGAATGATGAACATCAGTCATCTTTGGAAAAAATATATATGTTTTCACAACAAAACACTTTTTTTGTTACAACTAAGAAAAAAGAAAGCCAGGCATACTTGATAGGTTTTCTTTAAAAATATAATACAGTTCAATCATATCAAAGTGAAGTGTTGTGGGCTAAAAAACAGCAAAGTTATGTTCAGTGCTCTAGCACTAGCATGAGTGTATCAAATAACAAGATTTTCTCTATAGTAATTGATAAACATACACTCATTTCAGTAATTTCAGATACTGTATATACAATCTTTCATATAAAGCATTTTTTGTCAAAACTAGCTCTGTGATGTTCAGTCTGGACTTTGGAGCTTCGGTGTAAGAATTACTATTTGGACACATATTGGATAAAAAATTGCTGTTAGTTTACTTGAAAATCCAAGATATTTATAGTAACACATTCCTTGCTTTTATCCTAACTTCACTTCAGTATGAACGTGCAGATTGTCTCAGCAGAAAGTGTGAGCACAATGAAATCTTCCTTCCTGTAATCTGCAGGTGCATCTCCAATTAAAGTTAATGGAAGTTCTCTGGGTAGATCAAGATAAGGACAGATTTTATGTGTAACAGTGTGTTGTGATTAAAATCTTGGACATAGCAGAAAGCTGTGGGGTTTGTTATGCTTCTAAGTGGCCTGAATTAATAATGCCTACAGTATTTAAATCCTAAAGTTTATACTCACTACTTTAAAGACAGCTATTGACTTGGTGTAGCTTTTTATTGAAATGGTGGCACGTTGCTAGGGGAGAGCTACCTCCATTTTCAATGCTACATTTTGTCCCTACTGAAACGTGAACATACAGAGAGGCAAGGCATCCCTCTCCATTCCTGTCTGCGGTGAAGTGAAGCCACTTCTCTGAGTGCTGCCTAGAACTGCTCCATCCCCTGGGCCCTTCAGCCCCCTCCACCCTACAGAATGCACCTCCAGAAATGTCTGCATTGTGTGAGGACCTCAGGGGGATCTACATGAGAGCTGTCTGGATTTTCACCAGGATTTCTGCTGGGGGCCTCTGGAGCTGAGAGCAGAGAGCACTCCAGGAAATCAGTGTTCTGAGCACCTCACCAGGCATCATCCTCTGAAGTAAATTCACCAGCCATCTGCTGGTTTATGCAGACATTGCTGCTGCTGCTGCTGCTGGCAACACGGCAGGAGTTGCACCCACATGCAGGAAGGCAGACCTCAGTCATGTGCACATTTAGAACACACACAATGAGCAAAATCGCAGTAAACTCATCTACTTTCATTAATATTTGACTGAGTATTTTACTTGAGGATATGCGACGTGTTGGAAATTTAAAAAAACCTCCCAACATTTATTCAGCTCTTCCCTTTTCCGTGTGAAAAGAATTGTTTATATGATGAAGATAGTTTACCTAGTGGTCTTCAAAAAGAGCAAGAAGTTTCTGTGAACTCCCAGTTGCTAAATGCAGTATTTTCTATTCATGGCTTTAGAGAAGAAAGGTTTTATTTTAAAGTCTGTTTCACACAATACAAAAAAGAAAGTATATACCAGTAGCTCTACATTTTATCTAGATGCATAGAAAGCCAATCAATACTTCATTTTAGACAGGGATTAAATGGCAAGGAGCCTTAGAAATCTCCTAGCTAATATCTGTACTTTCCAAATCCAAAGGTAATGGAAATCTTTATTCCAAGGATGTACCAGAAATGCCCAGGGAACTGCAGAACAGCCAGGATCCTTCTCCCCATCCATCAGTGACACAGCAGCCCTCAGTGCAGCAGAGGCACTGCCAGGTCACATTAAATGCTGGCACCTCACTCTTAGCTTCCTAAAAATATCTTTTCTCTGGGAGAGGATATCTCATCTACAACAACCATGTAATCTTCAGGTTGATGTGTTTGGGGAAAATTCTGTCCAATGGACGGATCCCTTGCTGAATTTAATTTCCACCGAATTGTGCAGCTCATAATAGATTATTTTGGAAGGACTGAAAGCCTTTTATGGGAAAAGGGGCTGTTTTGGGAAGATGATCTCCATCCACATGATCAGCAGAAGAAGCTAAACTTCAAGGAGGAACTGGTTTTTACTTTGTTTCTGAGTTCCTGTTGTCATTCTCAACAAAAAACACCTTGATTTTCTTCCCCCAAATGAATGAATCAGTCTGAACTGGTGGGTATTTTTTAATCAGCCCTGATTGACATCACTGTGAATTCTTACTTTGATCCTCTTGCCCTGCCCAGAGGTCCCTTGAACCGGACAAACAAAAGGCCAGTTGGCAAAAATGCATAAGAAATGGACACACACACACTAGAATATTTTTTTTCAGTTACAAGCTAGCTCACTAAAAACACAGACACACAGCGTAAAAATGGAGAGAGAAGTTAATGGAAGTGAGGGGGGTACATGTGTCACATTATTAGCAATGCAAAAGACCAGCTTAAGCATGTGTTTCCCTACATCAACTATAAAAAAAGAAAAGGTGCCTTTTTAGCAAGTATGCACAGAGTTTGCTTAGTTATTTTGAAGAAAAAAAAAAGTCAGAACACTTGACTATCTTTATCCTATATTACAGTAAGTATTACTACCTTTTTATAAAATGTAAACCCTTCCTTACAGTTAAGATTTACAGAAGTCATCACCTTTGTCCACTCCTTATGTAATCAGTCCGTGGTGACAAAAATAAACTGATTCAATTTACATATTTTTTGAAGTAATAACTGATATGTTTTGGATTATTAGTTCGTGTGTGGCAGAAACAGTGGTCAGAACTGCACGCATGAAGCTGAACTGTGGCAAAATACTTGTTGAAGACTGGTGCTGGGTCTAGAGTGCTAAGAGATCTTGAAGCATCATGTAAATATTGATGTATGCAATCGTTTTATCTCCAGAACTATTCAAGCCAAGATACATCCACCACCTGCAATGGACAGCAAAGCCTGATGGTGGATTTCCCAAACAACTGCAACACTGTGCTTTCCTTATCCCCATCAGATCTTGTTTCTTGTAATATGTCTTGACTAAATATAAGAATGGAAGGTAAAGTTTGGCAAGGCAGTTTTCCTTCTACTAGTGAGTAACTGGTGAATCAGATCACCTGTACAAAGTGGTATTTGGTAAATTGCACTGTCCTGGGAGTATTACTACTCTGGAACATGACAGACATGAAGCCTATATTTGAAGTTGCTAAAATGTGATGTTATCAATACTAATCTGCAAACTACTATTTTTTTTTTAAGCCAGTATACTACAGTATAAATGTGCTGCATACCTGTTTCTATAAAATTTACTGCCGTGAAAAAGAGAAAAAAGAAGAAGAATCAGGATCCCCAGAGTGTGGCATTTGTCCATCTGTCACTTGTATACACAATACAGACCTCGCGCTGAGATTCTGCTAAAGGTACAGCAATTATCTGCAGGACAGATCAGGAGCCGAGAGCGATGGTAAACGAGAGAGGAAGGAGCACGACCGTGCCACTCTGCCCCTTGAGAGAGTCCCAGGGCTGCAGGAATCGGCTCCTTGCGGGGTCATTTGCTGCTGACCCCCTCTGTGGAGGGCGTGGGGCTCTCTCTGACGGGGAGCAGGTCGTAGTGGCAGGGAATGTGGCTGTTTTTTGGCAGGTCGTAGGGATCCTGGCCGAGGCGCCCGCCGCCGAACGCGCCCTGGACAATGCTCACCGTGGGCTCTGTGAGGAGAGAGAGCATGCACTCAACCCCGGGCAAAACACTGATATTTTATTTCAGTTTATGCTTCAGCAGGAAGGTTCCTCATCGTGCTGAGTCCTGAAATGCAGCTGTAGAAGCACAGGTTGGTGTTTTTGCCTCACGCTTGCAGCAGGGCGCTGCCATGAGTTTACTGACAGAAACAAGACAGCATCTCTTCTTTATGTGCTTTTAATTTCAGCAAATTAAAAAAAACCCAAACCAAACAACAACCTGAATTTGAAGGTTTCAATCAAGAACTTTGTAACAGTCCTTAAAAGCAGAATGGGTATGTTGATGGATTTCAGTGATCTCTAATTGCATGCAGAAAAGGAAAATACATCCTGTGACACAGGACAAAATTTATTACAGCCCAGAGATGATCAGGATAGCTACCACTCCACAGGACCCCAAAGTTCTCTGTAATTAGAGAAATATAGCAACTAGGTAGGGCCCATATTAGTGGAATACTGTGTCTGTGGGTGAAGATGCTATTTTATTCTGATCAAGAGAAGGAAACAGAACTTCAACGCTCCCATGGATAATTCTTCAGTCTAACCTAGAGCTGAACTACATTGCAATCAAATGCTGAACTTACGCTGTTGGTTAAAGGAAAGCTTTCACACCAGAGTAATTCAGAGGCACCTGCAGGTGACAGAACAGAGCTGAAGGTACTTCACACCCTGTTTGTGTGAATTACACCAAATAAGTAAAACCACTTTTTTACAGCTTTTGGGCAGAACACGGAATCTGAACGCGTAGTTTTGTTCTCCCAGTGGTTTTCACGCGTTTCGATGAAACTGAATCGAAGATTAAAAAAGCCCTTTGTGCTCTTTGCTCCTGACCCCCAGCATCCGGGGGTGGATTTTGTACCTACCAACTTCATAGACGTTCCTGCTGGCTGTGGCAGAGCCGGCGATCTCGGCGTAGGGGGAGTCGCGGCGTGCCGGGGACTTCATCTCCACGTAGCCACATTCTGAACTCTTTGGCACCAGAGCTGGTGGGTCTTTGATAGTAGCATAGGGGTTCTCAGAGCTGCTCAGTGAGCAGTTACTTAGGTTGTACTCCGAGTTCTTCACCAGGTCTACAAAGAGAAAAAACATGTTACTGTCTCGGGCATGCTGTGTGCCATGGACATGGCTACCAAAAAAAAAGAGGGTTTTTGTTTCATGCTGAGTTCTAAAAAGTCACTCAGCAGTGAATATTTAAATGGAAACCAGTTGTAACGCCTCAAAATCATTTGCAACAATCAATGAAAACTTCTCAGCTGCTATGCTCTTTAATGGACTTCATTTTGCCACCAGCAAATTACTGTTGCAAAATCCGAGCATCTTCAATTCTGGTTAAAATAGTGCCTGGCATTATACAGAGATAAGCTGAAGAATCAGTTCTTAACAAGCACTTCAGAACAGTTCCTGCCCCTCCAGGTGCTGAACTCAGGACACTTAAAATCTGAGACTGTTCCCAAGAGCAATGTCTGGGTGAATATTCATGATTTATTTATAGGGATGGCTTGGGTGGTGCAAAGTTTGGGTATCTGAGTACACAAAAAGAATAACCAGCTTCTTCTAAGTTTCTGTAAAGCACATACAGGAAAACTGGCAAGGAAACATCAGGTGGCTTGTGATGTCAGGATTAGACTGAAGGATGAATAACTGGTTTCAGAGATGTATTTGCTTGTGCTGGGAAGCAATTTTGTGGTGTTTGTGTTGCTTTGTGTTATGTTATTTAACATGAGACTTCTTAGCTCATTCCTGACTCCATATCCAACATGAGACTGACCTGGTGGACCTGTCAGTGGATGGGTGCTCATGATTTTGTGACTAATTTGAACTGGGCTTTCTGTAATCACAGAAGTGTAGAATTGTTTAGGTAATAAAAAATCTTTCAAATCATTGAGTCCAGCCATTTCTGCAGCTCTGCCAAATCCATCACTTAACCACATTCCTAAGTGCCAAATGCCAGCAGGGTGGTACAATGTAAAGTCTTGTGAGAAAAGTGGATAATTCAGAAGATCAAGATACCAGATCACTACCCTGAATTTCGGAAGCTTTTCACTCCTGTCTGTATTTTGATATCCTTTCCAGGGGCCTGCAGTGGATGTGGTGAAGGTTTGTGGTCATGCAGACCAGGACCAGCTGCAGCTGGAATTGCCTTTTAAAGCCTTTCAGCAGAGGCAGCATGTGTTCTGCAGTCTAGAATTGAGCTGTGTTCTGACTTAAGAATGACAAAAACCATTTGATCTGTGTGACACACAGGGGACTTAAAATGGCTTGGTTTGTCGTTTTGTTGGTTAAAAAAAAAAATAATCCAACAACCTCCCTTCAAAAAAGATAAAAAACCCACATCAGCAAACAAACCAATCATGCATTGATTCAGTGTCGAGGAAAAATTTAGTTCTAGAATGATATTTTAATATTTTCTTCACCTATAAACCAAAGGTAATTTGGAAGAATAAAAGGCATGTCTATGTAGTTCCATCTAAATACATCAGAAAACAACCTCACCTTTCAGGGACTTCCCCACATATCCCCTATCAAGTCCAAATGCACCTGAGGAGAAAATGATACCAAAAAGAACAGAGTAGTTTTAAAATCAAAGAAAACAAAAGTGATTAGACAACAGCTTGTAAATGTTTAAGAATTGCCTTGGGACTCATTTCTGCCCTAGCTGAATAATTCTCTCATAAGGGCTGTGGAACTGCCCAGGATGGGGGTACAGAAGCACTTGTACTATTTGCTTCCACATTTTCCAACAGGAACAGGGGAGGTAGGTCATAAGGGACCATTAAATTATCTGAATTTATCTGAAGTTTGACCTCACATAACACCAGTTACTCATCTTGCTCCAATTCTCATTCCTCTGCTTCCAAATTTAATCACTCCCAAATCAGCCTGTTCCAGCCCCAGTGGCCTGAACACCTTGCACCTGAATCTACAGCTCTGCAATTACCTGTTACTCTCTGATTTCCCTCAATTAAAGTAAACAGCTGAGCACAACAGCTGTCTTCAGAGACCTGGCACTTTCCTGGTTACTGATCTATTCAAACAGCTTTCATTGATACTGTGGAGAGCTCATTTTTAATTAGGCTGTATTGTGGTACTATGCTAGAAGCATTATAAAAGCCTAAAATGGTTTTATCCATGCACCATCTAAACAAAACGAGTAGTTTTCAAGAGTTAAGTGGTATTATTTTAAGGAGGCCTAAACATAATTAGTTTTATTCCTACCCCATCTTTATTTACTAGATGTCATGTCACCTGTGCTGTTGTTTACACAAGTTTAATGCCCAGGTCACCAGCCTTGAGTTACCCAAGTAATTCCATTTTATTTTCTAGCAAACAGACACAATATCAGCATTCATCCACTCCTCTGGAACCTCCCTGTTGCTCACGATCTCCTGCCTTGGGTTAACCACAGCAAGGGTCACTTGGGAGCATTTAGTGCAAGTTCAAATGCTCTAAGAAAATACAAAGCTGAATGTTGAGCATTATGACTGAAATCCTTTCCTGAAAAAAAAAAAACAACCAAAAACCAACAAACCAAAAAAACACCAAATCCCAAACCAAACACAACAGATCTGAGCCTGAACTGTGGTTTAACCAAGGTTGGGGAAGAGCAGTGAAAAAAAACAAACAGTGCTGCAAACGTTTGTTCTGAATCCCAAGGTCTGATATATGTAAACACCAGAAATGAAGGAAATTAATTTTTTTAAATTATACTGCCACTGAAAGCCCTTTTTAAGGCTTTCACTGGGCAGTGCAGTCCAGCATTTTTGAAATGCATGAGAGTGGAAAAGGGTGAAAAGCAGGATGCAGCAACTCTCTCACCGTTTCTTGGGAATTTCTCTTCTTAAAGAAAATTCTCTTTTAGCAAACAGGAGGCTTAGCTGGAAAGATCTACTATTTACACCTGAAGTGGCTCAGGTAATGAAAAAATACTTTTTAAATCATTGCATCTTGTGGTGATTAAAAAAAAAAAAAGAATATGTGCAATCTTCCCTTTATTTAATAGGAATTTGTAATTTTGTCCAAGCAGATCCTTACTATAAAAACCCCATTTGTCAATGAAACTAGTGAATAAGCAAATCTTTTAATAAAAATGAGATATTTTACACGCCATGTCTGCACTGGGCATCAAAAACTGTTCCACATCATTCCTCACAAGGGGTCACTTTTTAATCTCTTCCTGCCTTAAGGGATGCATCCCACATACAGTGAATAACATTCTCATTCTCCTCCTCCTCCTTTTTTTTTTTTTTAATTTTATTTTTACCAAGCTCATTGAGGTAGCCACCGTGTTTCCAGTCTGCTGGCAGTGTTCCTGTGTAGTCCATGACAGCACTTCGTTTTCCAGGCTCCATATTTTTCAGGTTCACAAACAGCTGGCTGGTTTTTGCCTATTCCAAAGAAAGAGCGGCAATAAAACTGAAATTGCAGGGAAGATGCTGAATTTCCAGGTGGTAATCAGGAAGAGCAAAAATAAGCCAGGCAGGAGAGATGAGGGAACAGTGTAAAATAAACTAAAGACTGCCAGCAGTTTCCATGTTTTCCTTGCTTTACCTTTGCCAAGGTCAGTCTCTCCATGTTGGTGACATGGGGTGGGCTGGAGCACTGGGTCAGAGTGTGGTAACTGGGGTTAGAGAAATAGCGGCTGTTGACATTTCCACCATTGGTATGAGGGATGGTTTCTGGAAAGAAAAAGAAAGGAAAATCAACAAAAATATGGAATTCCTTTCTTAAGACACGTTTTTGGCAGAGCTGCACTGATTTCCAAATCTGACCTAGGGATCCCTAAAAAAAAAAAAACAACCCAACAAACACAAAACTAAGTATTTTTTATTCATTCCAGGAAATGAGAGATGCAGGGCAGTGAGTGACAAGTCATGTCTTCACTTTTAGCAAGGAGCATTCACAAGTGTAACCTGCTAACTTAACTCCTCTCTCAGAGCTGTGGTCCCTTGCTCTGTTTTTCCTTTCTAGCCATCATTGCAGTCACTTGTACCATCAGGTCTGCATCAACATTTTCTGGTGCTCCAAGAACACCAGGACCTTTGCTGATTTGCTTTTCCTTGACTCTGACAAGTCTTCCTGCTGCCTTCTTCAGCTGCTGCTTTCCTTGACAGTGGTGTTCAGAAGGCACAATTGTCCCAGGTTTCATGTACCCATTGAATCCCAACTCACAGGCACTATAGTAGGCCAAGAACTCGTTTGTTCCATTGCTCCTTCCCTTAGTCAGTTTCAAACCTTTTTCTGTCTGTTTCTCTGCAGAATCTTGCTACAGATAGCAGGAAATCCTGATTTGCTAAACTCTTCCTCTATTCAAGCTGTTGGCATTGAATTTGAAGTCCCTTGTAGAAATCAGATTTTCCCACATTCCAGCTGTATATAAAAGCAGGCACAGAGGACGGAAATGTCCATATTTAATGCAGAAAAAAATTTTCAGGGTGTGAAATGTTGCACAGGAAGGCAAAGTAAATGGTCACTTTTCTTTAGAATTAATGGTCAATTTTCTTTAGAATTTTGCCAGGGTGTGCCACCTTCATGGTATCAAAGAGCAGAAATATGTGAATTCAAGCCCTGTTAGGGGCAGATCTGAGCACAAAGACAAGAGATGGAGGGGAAAAAAAAGCCAAAAAAACCCAAGTATTCTAAACATGACATACCTGAAATGGTGTAATCTGCATTGATGACCCTCATAGCAGGGGTGTAGGTCACGGTGGGCATGTGTGTCTCCTTCCCTTTCTGCTTCTGCCTGTAAATGATGAACAGCACCAGCAGGAAGAGCACAACCAGGACGAGAATGATGATGCCAGCTATGGCTCCTATCTGGTAGGAGTCAGCAGGGAGGGCAGTGCTGGTACGGCTCAGGCTGTTCAGGTTCCCCACTATAATCACACCAGCTGGAATAGAAGAAGAAAATGGAAATAAATGGCATAAACCCAGGGGGGGTCACGTGTCAGGAGCAGGAGACAAAATTTCACTTCAAAATATGACTGTATTTAGTAAGGATAGAACAGAACTCTGTCAAGAATCAATCCTAAATTTAAGGAAGAACACTTAGAATCTTCACAGAAAGGAAAACCACTCAGAATGTTCACAGAAAAGAGATGTTTTCATGAATTTGAGAAAGTAAGAACATTTTCTGGGCAAAGGAACAGGGCTGGTAAAGCCCATGCTCCATCAGCACCTTTGAGCAGCACTGCCCTGTAATTTCATGCAAATCTAAACTCCACTTACTTTGCTCTGGTTAATTATCACTAATCTAATTTAAAGCCTCAAAAACTTACGTGAATTAACAGAATGGGCTACGTAAAAAACCACCCCACCTGTCAGATTTATTTAATGAATGACACAGAGATGGCGTTCAATAGGTGAAGCCAGTTTCTGTGTGAAAAGGTGACAATAAAATTTGATTATGTCTCGGCTTTACCTTGATCACACCTGGCCCCTTTCCAGCCTGGGCTGCAGTAGCAGGTCCCTGTGATGTGGTCACAGGTGGAGTTGTTCAGGCAGTCACAGATCTGACGGCATCCATACCCGTATGTGCCCTGGGGACACTCTGCACAGGACAAAAAGCAAGAAAAAATCTCATTGAAGTTTGGAGTTCCAGGTCTGCAGCACCACGGGAGCCCAACCCCACACGTTCCTGTCCCTGGGCAGCAGGTGGCAATGTGTCATCAGCATCAGATCTCTCCTGGAGATGCTCCTAAGAGGAGCATCCTTCCTCCTCGGTGTGCAGGAGGGAGAGAAATTGTGCTCAGATGTGTATTCATGCTTCACCTGCAATGCCACCAAGGCAGTGCAGCGAGGAATCAAGGGGGCAAAAAAAAAAAAGGCAAAAAAAGATAAATTTTTAGAAATTAGAAGGCAGTGAAGAAATGGGTAAGGTGTGAGTAAAGAGCCAGAAGACTCAGATCCCAGTGCCTGAAAAATCTCATTATCATCCAGGTGGAACCAGACACCTGGATGGTGTCCTGTGGTGTGACAGGTGTGCTGGGGCAAAACAGCAAAAGGAAAGGGCCCTAACAGTGAGTCTAAAATGCACCACACATTTACAGAGAAATACAACTGCTGCCCATTGCATGCTCTGATACTGCAATGTATACACTGAGAAACTAGCGACAGGAGAAAAATGCTAAATTATGGAGAATAAGGTGACTGGGGAAGTTGTACTTAATTATGAATTACTTGAACGTAATACTTAATTACTGATCAAAGTGTCTCCCATGTTATGTAGGTGTCCTTGTAGAGAATTACCCTACACTGATAAAAATGATTTCTTTTATCCTGCCACCTCTTGGTACTGCGTGGCCTGGCACATTACAGTCATTCTGATGGTTTTAGCAAGTGTAGTGTTTCTTCATTTTTTCTGAAATTTCTTGAGAGTTCTGCACCTATATTTACTTCCTTTTGTCTTTTTAAAAGAATCTAACTCATCTTTCATGCATTCCTAATTTGGAAAAATTTAAAAAATAAAGTAAAACAAAGTGTGCCAGAGAAGAGTCTTGCAGTCTTAACAAATGTCAACTCAAGTAAAAAAATTCATGTTTATGTACCTCCTCCTTCTCTTGATTACACTCAATAAAACAAGATTATAAATACTGAGGTAAATGGGTGGCCAAAACCCATCATGTCGCAATCTATTTTTGCATTTCAAGATCTGAATTAGAATGAATACCAAAACATGTAGCTTAGAATTGCTAAATCATTATCATCAACTTGTAGGATAAAATACAAAATCCGTAACAGAGTTAGATTTGCCAAATTATTCAAAGTGATGTTTTGACATCAAGAGACTATCTTAAAAAGTTATCTTTTCCTGAACATCAGTGATGTTCTGAGGAGAAACACAGATGTCATTTGAATGCACAAATTTGGAAGGAGAGCCCTGTAAAGTCAGCAAAGGTTGGACAAACAGTCCTGTGCTCATGAGCCTGATTATTCTTTTAAGGTTGCAAAACATTACACCACCAGTGATGTCAGTGGTGTTATCTCTGATCTTCCTGAGGAGAGAACCATACGTGTGTGTGAAAACATGAAAACAAAATGCCACCTGCGACGCTTTTACAAACCAGCTGCGCCTTAAAACCACACTGCGAAGGTTAATTTCATCCACCAGCACTGATGCGTTAGTTCTTGCCTCCAGTTTTCCATCTCTTAGCTGTCACTGTGGTTTGTACTAATGGATACATTTCATTACTTTCACAGGATTCTAATGACAATTCCTTGGATTCATTTTGTTGCTTTTACACAACGGAGTAAGCTGGGTGTTCCTTTAGCGCTACGCCCAAAGCGACCAAAACGCAGTGCAAAGGAACAGAAACCTCAATTGTGACAGCTTAATTCTGTGGGGTTTTAAACAGTCTGGAAAAGCCTGTGGCCAGCTCTGTGCCCATCAGAAGAGGCCCTGGAGGCCAGAGGCTGTGTCCCAAGGCAGAGGGAGGGAGGGGTGTGCTCACTGTGCTCGCAGTGCCGCCCCATGAAGCCCGTCCGGCACGTGCACTGCCCGCTGATGTGGTCGCAGTCGGCTCCGTTCTGGCACTGGCAGATCAAGGCACAGTCCTTCCCAAAAAAGCCCAGTGGACACCCTGCAACACAAGCAGAGGGAGGGGGGAGAGGGGTGAAGCAGCTGCTCTGGGAGTGGAAGGCAAACATTCTGCTGAGGGCTGCTCCTGCAGCTCCTGAAACGGAGAGTTCTGTCAGCGCAAGGCAGCGAGGCAAGACTTGCCTCGTGTGGAGTGGTTTAAAACACACATCAGGCAAAAATGAATCTGGGAAATGGTGCTGGCAGCAGAGGTTCTGAAAAGACAGCTCCTTGAAGAAATGGGCTTCCGAAGAGATTTGAGGGCACTTTGGGAGTCTGCCCATCAGTCAGTGACTCTCTGGCTGTATTTCCTTCGTGGTTTGTACTGAAGCATTAAAAAAGCCAAAACAGCAACATATTGTACCTGAGCTACTCACAAAGAAACCATTTCAGTATGAAGAAGACACACCACTGCAAAGAGATCATTATTCACCAGCAGGAAGCAAAAAACCCCTGATAGCTGACAGCTGAACCAGCATAGTGAATGTCTCCCAGAACTGCATCCATATGGTCCTGTAATGTATCTGTTATTTCCTGCCACTATGACATTACTCATTTGAAACAGCAAAGTTCTGATTTTATGAAAAAACATGTATTTGAACACTGAATGCAAAACACAGTCAGCAGTCCAATTTTTCTTGAGGTTACATGCAGGGGTTGTGGCCAGGATCACAGTCAGTGATGGCAACCTGAATTGAAGGTAAACCAAACCAAAAGTGTAATACAAAAAAGATAAGAAGTCAGCTTTACCCATATTTATTTCTAACAAATGTTTATTTCTCAAACTTTGTATGAACTCTTAGCCTGCATGTAATGAATGACACATATCTACACCCAGTCACTGCACAGCTATTTTACTTTAACAAAAACCTCTTAGAAGAAAGAAACCCAAACAGTATTAATGTATTATTACATGAAAAAAATTCCAGAAGAAATTATGTTACAGTCTAGTGAAATACTCTTTCAAGGTTCTAAATAAAAACATCTTCTGTATCAGCATTTGAATTCCAGGTTCAAGCTGTTCTGGAGGATAACTGTGTCACTGAAGTTCAGACTAAGGACGAGCACAAAATTCACTTACTCTGTGTGCAGTAAAGGCCAGTCCAGCCCGGGGTGCACTTGCACTCCCCATCGTAGGCACTGCAGAAAGCTCCATTGTGGCAGTTGCACGTGTGGATGCAGTTTGGTCCCCAGTGGGAAGGTGGGCAAGCTGCAACAACCCAGAGCAATTAATTAACCTCAGATGACAAAGGTTCCTTGATGCACATGAATAGAGCTGCTTCCATTCACACACCAGCACTGCTTTGTTTGCTGTTCGCTGTTTTTCTCCCGAGTTCATGTTTTGGGTTGCTCTGTTCTGAGCAAACAGCCATAGATTTATTCATTTATTTCAGCTAAGGAATCATTTTACTCCAGGTAAAAAGTGCTTAAAAATATTAAATGGGTGAAGAATGCATACTCAGTACTCAGTAAATAGGGCATTCACAGAACCTTTCTCACAGAGAAAGCCATTAGGTTTCCTTTCTTCACTTATTTTTTACTCTGCAAACAGTCAAGGTGATACAGCTTTTAAACTTCAAAAAGTGAAGGAAAACAGAGAAGGTGGAAACTCCTATATAGCCTAAAGCTTTAGATCCTATACTGAGCCTGCTTCTTGTGCTTCCACTGTTAAATTTCATGTATTTCCCTAAACGTGGTGAAGATAATCAGGTTTGTACCTTAACCTGGTTAACTCAGTTGCTTCCGTGGGTCCAATAATCAATAAAATATTTTTAAACACCAAGTAATTATCCAATAATCAATATAATATTTCTAAACGCCAAGTAATTATCCACAGAATGGAGATTATTTTTTGCACAATCATGTAGACTCATTATGAGACAGAATTTACTGGCTGCTTTGCAAATGTCATGATGGATGAATCTGATGCTATGTGCTGCCACTAGAACTGTGAAGTGGTTCCAAAATACTAATTACTATTCAGAGACAGCAAATGATAATTTTCTTCATGGTAGATATCACTAAGTGAAGAGGGTACTCCAAGAATAGACCCTTTCTGTTGAGTAGGATTCTCATCTTGAGGAGTTTCTTCCTTTAGTAAAGAAAGCAGTACTTTAAGTAGTAGTTAGTATTTTAAAAATAAGTAGTAAAAGAAATAATTCTTTAGTACTTTAAAAATATTGTTATTGAAGTACAGTGTCAGTATTTTGTAGGAGAGAAGCAGGAGGTCAGACACTGAAGCCTTGGTTTTATTCCTGTGTAAATTTAAAAGAGTAACTCCTTATGGTTTTGTACTGATCTGGTTTCCTGAGACCAATAAAACTCTTGAATTCTTTAAACATTTGCATAATCATTCATGCATAAGTCAGCTGTACTTTTCCAAAGTATCACGTTTTTTCCCCAAATTTCAGTTCATTAAAAATTATACTATGATGAATTAAAAAAACCCCACTAAGTTTGTTTTTTTATTACTTTCACACTGTAGTTGTGCCTTGTAATTATTTTTTTGTTATTTTTTTGTGTTTGAAATTAGTGGTCAGCTAGGAAGGAATGTAAATCACATACAGGCAAAAGGTTAGAAGTTTAAAAAAGGTCGCTGGTTCTGAAAGAAATTAATGGAATCATTATTTTCCATGTGAACGAAAGGCCTTTATACAAAGCAAATAAACTTCCTCTGTTATGGTCTCTGAGCACAGCCTCAATAAACACTTCCATTCATATTGCTGGCACCATTTTCTTGATATTGATGCAGTGAGTAAGTCCCTCCTCTTCCTAAATACCCCTATTCTGCTACTCTCCCAACTACCTACTTATTTTACCATAAAAACAGGGACCTTTGTCACCACTGGCTTCTACAGGAATGGGCCCAAGATTTATTTTGGTATCATAGTGGACTGTGCATGCTAATCACTTCACAGAATTTAGCCAGGAAAGTTATTTTTTGGGTTCTTTTCCCAAACTGACCAGATGTTACCCTGCACTTGTGCAGAGCCTGGTAACCTGGGCCAGTCAAACCGTTAATGATATAAACCAATGAGCCATGTCATTAAAAAATGCACTTCCCTGGAAACCCCAGCACAATGTCTGACATTTCAGGGTATGGTACAGCAGCTTCTTTTAGTCACAAAAGTGGGTTGAGTGAAATTTCGGCATGTGTGTGTTTCACACTGCGTGGATTTTAGCACCTTATGGGATTGGATATGCTTCTTGTGAGAGTCTTCCTTAAAACAATTATTTCCTCTAATTAGTAAATCTCATAGACCCATGCAGGCATATGGGGAGTGACTACTTAATAAAGTAACTTTACAAAAAAACAGTAAAATTAGGATCTTCCCTTCTCCTTTTTTAGGCAGTAATGAAGAGTCCAGTGAGTTCAGCACAGGAAGACAATACTCACTGAGTGAGGCAGAATTACACTAAAAATGTCTATCTGTGAAAACACTTATAAAAGGAAGAAAGAGGAAAACCCATCACAGAGTTACAAGCACTTAAAAAAAAAGGCATAGTGAAAAATTTCTTAACAAAATGTTCAAATGCTTAGTGAGAACAAGGATGGTTGTGCAGCCAGAGCACTAACCTATGTGTGAGAAATTTTCAGCTTTGTTCTTGGCCTGGCCAGAGAAGTTTAGGATTATTTATCTCTCCATTATTTTACCATGAAGTCCTAATTTCTGACTTAAGAGAGTGTTTCTTTACAAAAAAAAAAAAAAAGTATTTTAAGTAGCTGCACCCTGACTATTTGTCCTAAAATTAAAGGTGAAAAAAATCCAGGTACTTACGCTGAGAGCAATCACTACCAATCCATCCAGGGTAGCACTGACAGGATCTATCAATAGGATTACAAGTCCCATTATTGGTGCAGGTGCATATTCCAGCACAGTTCTTCCCAAATCTGCCACTGGGACATACTGAGAAAACATTGTCAGAATTAGAACTCCTTAGTGATCAGAACAAGATTTCATTTTCTTCATTTCAGGAGAAAACGACTAATATTTGGATTGAGAGAGGTGTAAGGGTAAAGTGAGGTATTGTAAGTTACAGTGAGCACAATATCCATATTCACTACACAAACAATTAAGAGTACAGAGAGTCTCACACTGAAGGATGAAACAACCTAAGACTGCTGATTTATAAATGAACACTCCACCAACAGAAAGTATCTTTGGTTTGACAGCCCCCAAGTGATGGAATGGAAACCATCCCATGGGGGGTCTCTATGGCCAGCTGTACCTTCATTGCAGAGGGCTCCTGTGAATCCAGGCAGGCAGTCACACAGGCCAGTGATGTGGTGGCAGGGGCCACTGCTGTGCACGCACTGGGGGCAGGTCTGGCTGCAGCGGTGGCCGTAGAACCCCGGCGAGCAGACTGGAAAACCAGAGAGGAGACAAGCTGTCCCTGCTGCTTCTCCTGCCACCAGCCACCCTGCAGGCCTGGCTTGGAGCTGGCTCTGCTCTCCAGCCCCAGAGGTGGTCGTTGTTATCTGTGCAGCTCAGTGATTTACACTCCCAAAACAAGATCTGCTCCCTCTCCTCAAGGATTTGGCGTAATTCTGCTTCATCGTGACTTTGTTGACATTCCATTACATGTCAAGCCACCCTGAACTTGGATAATGTTTGGAATGCATACATGCTTTTATTTTTTTGGCTAAACAAGGACATCTTTTGAAGCACATCTGAAGTAACAGAGAGAATAGTTTCATCTCCAGATGTGTAAGGTCAGCTTAGACCTTGATTCCTGATGTGTTTTCTAGCTTGGAATTCAAATAGCCACAACTTCACTGGATAAAAAGCACAGATGTTTTCCAATCAGCCTTTCTTTTACATGGTACAGGGTCACTCTAACTTTCAGGGAACCTGAGACCAGAAATACAGAGTTGTGCAGTTAATTGTGATGCTAAAAGCACGAGTTCTCAAGAAGTAAAAGTAAAAAAGGGGAGGAAGAAAGGCTGCTTCTCCTTCTTTGTTGATCTAATCCCTTTTGGCATTTATTTCCTGATAAATTATAATATTAGGTAAGAGATCAAGAGAAATACCTGAACAGCTGCAATTAGCACTGACTAAACTACCTTGGAATCTTTTCAATATTTCGATTTCATTCAAGATTCAGTCTTTTAATTACACACTTGATACAAGTTATATGGCCAGGATCTCTCCAGAGAGATTAACTTCTCCAAGTGAAACAGTGCCAGAAGGTCTTCCTGTTTACTGAAAAGGCAGTTTCTGACCAGGATCCAAATTATTCCTATGACCTTTGTCTTCCCAGCCTGCAGACCGTGCCTCAGAGGGGCACTGGGCTGGGAGCCCCTTGTCCAGGTTATAGGCACAGTTCCAAAACACCAGGGAACATTTTTCCATGGCAGTGCTACACTTTGGATGCACTGATTGACTGCAGGGCCCTCGGAGATTAGATAGTGAGAATAATTAGTGCTCACAGTCAGGAATGCTCAAGGAATACTAATGCCACACTGATGTGGGATTTAGCAGTGCCATGACACAGCCTTCAGCTGGAAACGTTGCCGTTCCTGGACTGACAGAACTTCACCTTCCTCTGGTTTTCCTTCTCCTGACAGTGACCATTTCAGGTAATCTCCTGCCTTTTAAGCTTCTTTTGGAAGAGCCAGGAGCATCTTTGCTTGTCTTTAACCCACCTGCTCCTGGACCCTGTTTCTGGGAGACCTACTCTGGAAACTGGGCTCCCCTCCAGTTCCAGACAAATCACATTTCTCTTCCCTGAACACCTTTCCCTCACAGCTTCAGAGGTTCAAACTGAAGACAGCTGAACCGCTGGCAAACTGTGACAAATCTTGGGAGGGCAGACTTATTATTTACCTCCCTAATTCTGGCACGATTTTCCTTAGTTCATCTGTATCTCTCTTTGTGAAATTTGTATTTTATCCAGACAAGTTTTTCAAAAGGAGCCATGGGTACATTTGACATTCTCTGCTCATTGTGGGGCCTGATCCCACTGACTATTCTTACAAAACAAGTGTTAAAGCCCCAAATATTAACTAAGCTATTGGTTCCTAGAGGACAATGGGAAGGCTTTTAGTTTCTGAAACTCAAGTATGTTTTATTTACCTGTATTACAAACTTAACACTCATCAATGCTTTAGAATGGAATCCCCTATGACACGTCTTGGAAAGTCATGTTCGTAACAGTGCCACAGGACAGACAATGAATAAAAGGAAAGCTGTACCATAACAAGAAGAGCACTACTAGATGGACACATCTGTTAATTTCAGGTAACCTTTTTTTTTTTTTCTGAATATTCATGTGTTTTGACAAAATGTCCAATCAAGGAGGGTGTCCTACCCTTTCAGACTGCAATTAGCAAAGCATTAGGATGTTGTATGATATGTTTTCCAAGCAACTGGGGAGAAACAGAGATTTTTGAAGTATTTATGTTGTCCTTACTTCTCTGGCAAGTGGTGCCTCTGTATCCTGGTGCACACTCACAGATCCCGTCATCTGGAGAGCAGGATGCTCCATTTTTGCAGTAACAAGGCAAGGAGCAGTTTGGACCCCACTGTCCCTCAGCACACACACTGTCACAGTGAATACCTGCAACCACAAACAAACAAAACATCTGTGAAGAGCTCTTGTGCACAGTTAGGTTAAACCTTTGCTGAACTTTAATACACAGCTCACAAACCTGTTTATCAAAACATCACTAACGTGAGGAAAGTACAAGATAAACCTCCATCTCTGTTCCTGCCTTTCCCAGAACAGTGAATTTCCCTCATATTCCAGTTTTGGTGAGAGGCACAGAAATGGCTTTTGCTTCCTCCGTAATGGCTGCTTCAAAACAGCAGAAGGTTTTTGGTTTCAGATTTTATGTTTGGGAAAAGCACGACAGAAGGTATTGCAGGAACTTTTCCCTCTGAGCATTCTTTGTGTCTGATATAACTTGTGTATAATAATGGGGTGCAGGACACGGAATGATTTCTAATTAGTGGTGAGCTGATTACTGCTCAGCCTCGTACTGAACAGAAAAATGTAGTGCACACAAAGGGTTTCCAAACACACCACGTGAGCATTCCAAAATGCTGAGCTGCCACAGTGTTAAGGATGCTGGTCAGCCAGTGCTTTGTTTAACCTGTTTCAGTATAAAATTGATTGTAAAATGGCCACAACTTGAATCTCTACACACAGATCCTAATACACACCACCCATTACAATCATCCAATCAGAGTTTGTTTGCTGGGTTCTTTTGTTTGTTTGCCTGTCATTTTTCTTCACAATGCAGCAGCATTAAATATAATTTCCCTGCTTTTTAAGGAGCGCTGTGCATGTTAAATGCCAGCAGGCACCACCGTGGAACTCAGACCCTATTGTGTCTGCAGCACTTTGCATTAACAATCAAGTTTTATTGTAATGCCTCCACTGAATGAACTCTCCACTAAGGGAAAAGTGGACTGGATCCAACCACAAGCATGTCTTGCTTTGTAAGTACTTCCAGCAAAATATGCCACAGGTTCAATGGCTGCCAGGGTCCTACAAAAAGCTAAACAGTTTTACATGTGACAAGGAAAAAAAAATCTTTTAACTTTGAACCCACTGCTTGTAAAAATCCTGAGAAATAATTACATGGTTTGCTGATAGAGCAGACTAAGAGGTGATTCCTCAACACCCTCAGCATGTGCCTTGCAAAGCTGCCCATATTTAAAAACCAACTCTCTAATTAGAGGAAAGGTGGAACTCCAGACTCTTGAACTGTTTTTCTCTGCAGGACAATCAACAGACTGAAGAGTCAAATATGTGTTTCAAGAGATTGCACCAACCTGTGCCAGCACGATAGAAGAACACCTGACTTTAAAAATCCAGATACTGACAGACTGTACCCAGGCTACCTCAAAGCCCTAACTGCACAATGGTCATCAGTACTGACCTAAACCAAACCTCTTGTCAGAAAATGAAAGGCTGCTGACATCACTCCTTTTTCACTTTCTGCCTGCCTAGAGAGTGTCTGTCGTTCTTCTGTCTCCATCTACATTTGAGCATCAGTGCTGACTCGTTTCCCAGCAGTCTACTTCAAACTTTTCATCAACTCATTTAAGCAAATTAAAGAGAGAGGTTTGATTTTGAGAGGTGCTGGTGCACAATGGCAGTTGTGACATCACTGCATTTAACTAATTTTTTTTTTTTTTTCCCCAGAAACAAGACCACTACTACTTCCAGCTGCTGCTTTTCCTGGTGTTCCCAAACTTGAGAATTTGGGTCTCCAAGTCTGTGAAAACACAGGCAGAGCCCCTCAGAGGGTTATCTGCCATATCACACATAGTTGCAGAAAAGACACTTTCCACAGCCTCAATGGGGTGTCAGCGGTGCCCAGTGTATAATGGTCACTATTAACAAGCCAGTGGTTGCCAAGAGCTACCAAAGTGCATTATCTGAGATTATGTAGACCAGTGACATACAATAACACCAGGCTCAATTATACTGCCTTGATCTGTGCACAGAGGATGCTTTATGACAGCAGAGTGTCCGAGGGTGATGCGGGCACGCTGGGATGGGGAAGACAATGGGTCCCATGCTGCACAGAGCCACGGGGCTTAAAACAGAAAATACCACTAAAAATGGAAAAAGGGGGGGGAAAAAGGCTCCTTCAGTACACATCAGGGAAAACCATCCCTTAGGTAAACTGAAAAAACCTGCTTTTTATCTCCCACTCTCATCCCTTGCGAGGAGGTGAAGAATGGCATCATTCTACTTAGCAAATAAACAGTGTGCACTAAATGTCACTGGGTAACAGTGATGACAACATAACACACTGAAAGACTGCTGAACACAATTCTGTTTCACTGTAATTTTATTATATTCACTCTTGATCATTAGGAAAATCAGTTTTACTCCTCTGAGTGTAAAGAACCAATGCAGCAAGGCCGAAATAATTTAGTTATTTACTGCATCTCTACTTATTAAGATAGTTTTCAGTCTCACTCACTATTTATTTATTTAGGTAAGTTCCCAAGGCACTTAAAAATAACCAGGTGAGTTTTGAATCTTATGGTTGTAAAAACCAAATGTGTATTTTTGAGAAAGAACAGGTTAGAAATATTAAAGCATTGAAAAAAAATTTAAAAATTAATTTCCAGAGTGATGCTTTTTATGAAATTTCGGCAAAGAAAGCTATGCTTTGATAAAAAAGCCACAAATTATTCAGGGGAAAAAAAAGCATTTTTACTAGAACTTGCAAAGCAAGATTAGACTCACTTTTTACAACAGTGTTACCAACTGGTTGATGACTGCCAGAGTTTCGTGCAAGTATTAATCTCTTGACACAATAAAATTGTTTTTATTAAGTTTTCATGTTGGTTCTGATACTGATAAGGATATCTGCGAGAAAATGTTTTTGCCAGAGCTATGGACAAAGAGCTCTTTGATGGCCTTCACAAGTTGCTAGGCAATAGCTGAATGGTCATGATAAACTTCAGCTAAGCTGCTCTGAAGAAATGCTCGTGCATTTAATGCCCAGTGCTTTATGCTGGGGGCCTCACATCCAAATCAGCATTCCCCCAGCATTCGTAATTGCATGAATGAAGTGAAGAATTCTTCAGGGATACCACTCCTTCTGCCCATGCTAGCAGAGCATTTGCACACTCCCTATGCTGTGTTTTTAAGCTGAGACTCGGTGATCCACCCGAGTCAGATCAACAAAGAACTGATTTGCTTTAGCACTTGAAGCGGGGGGAAAAAAATTACCAATTATTTCTTACTATCTTCCCAGGCAAATTTACTATTGGAGTAAGTGCTGTTTTACACCTTATTATGTTTCCATTAGTCTGATAAAAGGTTATCCGAACTTTAAGAAGAGTATTTTTTTTTGTAAAGAACTTGTATTTGCAGTGCAATTTATGTTAACACACATGGAACTTTCCAGTATAACCCCTCAGCATTAAAAACTATTTATATACTGTCTACTTCCCATGTGCCAGTGCAAAACTGGGTATGTAACAGTCCAAACTAAAGAAGGAACAAGACTTTCAAAGGCTGGAGGAATCCTGGTGTCATTAAAGCAAATGATGCTTTCTCATTATGGTCCAAGAGCTTGCCCTTCATATTTGAGAAAAACTAACATTTCTTTTCAAGGCAGCTGCAACTTCTGATGGGTGAGAATTACTTTCCTAATTTCTCTGTCAAATAACGGGCAGCCCAAAGAAAGAGAGGTGGTGAAAAATGTCCCAGGCACTATTTTAAAGCACCCTCACTGTCTTTGAGGGAGGGTGGCACCTTACTCCACTGCTGAAGGTAGCAAGAGGAATTAATTTAAGTGTCCCAAACTGAGGAGCTAATGAGAGGATCAGAGATTTTTCTCTAGAAGTTCAGATTTCAGCTGCCTCCCTGCAGCAGTAGGAGAGTCATGGCTGGAAATTTTGGTAGGAAGCCAGCTAGAAAAGGCTGTCAACAAGGACATCTGAGTTTGAAGGCAGAAATCCTTATCTGCAAATTTTAGTAGCAGAGTCCCTTTTGAAGTATTTGCGGTATCCTTCTGAAGGCCACACTCTTGCTACATACTGTTATCCAGTCCAGAGGTGCTCTTCTTTTCATCTATCAATCCCTAGGTAGCCACCAGGAAATAAGACTTCTCCTTTTTTCAACTTCTTCTAGGCAGAAAACAGGTACACCTAATCAGTGATTTAAAGCTATTTTTTTTTTTCTAAAAGGGTGGTATTTCTTCTGCATAAAAATCCACCACAGCAGAGAACAGGCACAGAGAACAGACATACAGACACAGTGAAACCCAGATGTAAGGTGGAACCCAACCTCTTATTGGAGAATTCCTCTCCCCAAGCTTGAAAAGCGAATTTGTCATTTATCATGAGAGAGTGCCCAGAAGTAATTTCATTTTGCAGCTCACTGAGTATTCCTTCCAATGGGGCCTCATCCTTCAGGAGGCTGGGTGGAACTGGTGGCAGTGGAGGGAAAATTATGTTTTCACAAGAGAATCCTGGCTTGGGTGCACTGGTGCTACAGCAGCAGCTCATTTTTGCTCCAAAGGTGAGCAAGACCCACGAAAGAACCCTTCCAATTCTGTTTTTTTTGCTTTGTAGGACAGGGAAAAATGCACACTCATGGAAAGCTGAGGGTGAAGGCAGAGCTGCAGACCTGGGTGTTTCCACCAGCGGGGTGGGTGTCAGATGGCAGACCTCCCCTTCATAATCCGGCAACAAATGTGCCTCTCAGAAATACTGTCAGAGGCACATGGAAGGACACAGAAACAACACATCTGGTGATGGCTGAGCTGAGTAATGCCAGCAGGTGTCCAGCACAGAAAAAGTCACTGACACCCCTCCTGGTGCAGCCTGTGGGTGAACGCCCTGCCCGCTGGTCAAATGTGGGCTGGTATTACTGCATCTGTCTTTTCCACAAACCACTGCCATTGTTTTGGTACTAGATAGCAGACTGGTGGTATTTCATAATCCCTGGCATCACGTAGCCTTTAAATCGATTTTGAGAGTAACAAATGTCGTGCCACCCCGACGTGACATCTCCTCACAAATGCAAAGGTGCTGCACCAGGGGGAGCAGAGCAGTGATGTCTGATCAGGAACACCCACAACACTGCAATTACACTAATAAACTGTCTGGAGGGAAAATGCTTTTGCCGTTTAAATTAATTAATCATATTGCTTAACTTAATTGATTAATGCTTTAATGCATTTAAAACCTCTGCAAGAATATGAGTTCCTTAATCTTTCAGGAAATTTGGGAGAAATTTGACAGCTGCTTGCAGAACAGGTAAGATTAAGGGATGAAACTATCACGGTGCTTGCTGGTTTGCTTGTTGAGAGAAGTGTTAGATATACCTTTGTAGTGGAAGTTAACCAAAAGTTTTGGTATAATTTAATAGGAGAATTATCATTAACTATCAGGAGAGTATATTTTCTGTGTGTTTCTTCTGCTTTCCATTTTAATAGTTCTTACTCTTTTCCACTCTCTGGCTACTGAGAAATGAAAAAGAATTTTCCCTCCAAATGAAAAAGAAGTTATTTATAAGATGCCGTGAAAATGTCAAGGGATGAGGGAGTTTGGGGCAGACATCATCCTCTGTGTGGGCGGATGTTTCTCATTTGTGCCATCCCGTCATGTGGCTCCTGGAACGTGAGGGAATGGTCAGGCTGCCAGGAAAAAAACATCACCCTTAACTCTTCCTTCCCTAAGCAGAATTAAGCTGCTGCAGAGGGAAAACATTTTGCGAACTACAAAAGAGCACAGGATTTCTAACAAGGGTCCTGTAAAACCTAAGTCGCTTTTGTTTAGCACGAAACAGAACCCCAATGAAAACCAGCAACCCCAAATAAAAACAGAGATCTAATGAAAGTTAATTTTAACTGTTTCTTGACTCTTTTTAACACGATAATAGTGTTAAAACTATTTTAACAAAAAATAGTTGTGTCAAAAACTGAACTTTTACTCCTATGTAAGTAACCTAATAAGGTTACTAATATTGTTAACCTAATAAGGAGAACACCCTGGGCATGCTCAAAAAGACACTAAAAACTACTTAACAAAACTAAACCTTAGAGCATCTCTGTGCTGACCCAGTGGGGAGGCTGAGGCCAAGCCCTTGTGCCCACGTCAGCAGCCCAGAGCTCCCTCACACCCCAGGGTCACCAACCCACCCTCCCCATGCAGTGTTTCCTGCTCCCCAGCCTTGTGGGACAACTGTGTCACTCCATTTGCTTCTAAAAAGTTACATAAACTATTCCCTCTAAAGAAATTCCCCGGGGGAAATGCAGATAGCTGTTCTGTTCACAGGGCTGAGGAAAATGCTGCGTTTAAAGCACCCTCTTGGAAAGTCTGTGTTATTTTGATGGCATCAAAACATTTTGGGAAGTTCACCTGGGCATCATGGATTTATTTGTGCTTAAAACCAAAAAATACTCACAAGTTGACGTTTTTAAGCTTCCTCAAAATGTATTTATTTTTAAAACTGGTTTAACACCAATGGTTTTAAACAACTAAATCCTTCATTTGGGTTAGATAAGCATTAAACTGACCCAAAATCTGGTTTTCCCTCTCTTTGTTTTTCAACTAGGTAGGTAACACTACCCACCCAAAACTAGTATGTCTGATGGTTACTTTCACAAACCCAACCCAAAAACAAAACAAAAACAAAGGCCAAGCCACATAATTTCTTTCATTTTAGAAGCTCCTGGATTTTCCACACATCCTCCACCTGCTTCTCCACACAACCCTATGCACAACCTCCCCTCTTAATCCTACAGTCTTCTGCTATTCTTGCAATGCACTGTTACAGCACAGCCATTTGAGAGCCCTTTCCTTAAGTATTCCCTCCTTTTTTTTTAATCATTCCAAATATAAGCATCTGCACAAAGCCTGGATTCCTCTCTGGGTATTGCTCTGACATGCGAAGTGTGGGAGGAGGATTTTTTTTTTTTCCAGACACTGAGTATAAAGTGAGCTATGCTGTGGATGTTGTAAAGTGTGTCTAGACATCACCAACATGTCAAAACTAGTCTGTCACACACATGCTGTTCTGGTGACATCATCCAGGGATGGGGGGCTCCATTTTATCAATAATTAGGCCTCAAGTCTCTTTCTTGTGAAGTATTTTTCCTTTTAAGAACAAAGGCGAAGTAAGATTTCACTACACAAAGTTACTGTATTATGTCTTTATCTTATTATATGTTATACAATCTATATTATTGATATATTTATATATATATAAAATATATATAAATATATATTTAATATATTTATATATAAATATATATTATATAAATATATAAATATATGTTTATATATTATATATTTATATAAATATATTTATATTTATATATAAATATATATTTATATTTATATATATTTTTTATATATATATATATATTTTATATATATTATCCTTTTCTACACCTGAATCCAAGCACAGCCAAGGCGCACTTGAAGCCTCTGCCACACCCTGGGTTAGTTATATCACACTGGCCAGGTAATTTTTATAACCTGTTATAAAAAATGCTGCTAGATTTTTAATCTGGCCTTTCAAAACTGCCTGTTTTAACCTGGATCCATTCATTAACACATTCTGACCCTGATTGTCTGTCTCAATTTTAGAAGACTCGCAGGATGTACTTCAAGCTGTGCCCTTAGGACTTGTGAACCTACCTGCACCATTATGGATCA
The DNA here is from genome assembly GCF_037042795.1 of Molothrus aeneus. NCBI lineage: Eukaryota > Metazoa > Chordata > Aves > Passeriformes > Icteridae > Molothrus > Molothrus aeneus. The sequence goes on from NC_089680.1 coordinate 71,879,767, forward strand.
GCAACTCTTCACATCTTTTTATGGTGGGTATTCTTTGATTAGTACATTTAGTAATTTATGAGATCACATTTTGAGCAGATTCAAATGTAAGTTCGTGGAAATGTGTCCAAACACACACACAAAATTACCTGAAAACTACCTGAAAGTTAAGGACATTGACATCTTAACAAAATAAACATGAAGTAGTGTCTGAAAAAACAGCAATAGCTGGTATAAGGCTAATAGTATTTTTTTGTAATTTACTCAGGTAGCTTCTACTATTTTCTGCATTCCTGAGGCATCTGAGTGGCTGATGGCAAGTCACACTGCAGCCTGTGGGAAGAGAACTGAACCAAAAGTCCTGCCTTAGTTAAGTGAGTGCTGGCTCCTAAAGCTCCTCTCACTCACACTGACAGGAAATGGTGAGACAGGCCTTCTCAAAGAGATAATAAACAGAAAAAATGAGTAAATAGCAGAGAGGTTTGGTCTTCCAGAGCAAAGCAGGAGCTCTTTGTGCCACCTATGTATCTGTATCCCCTAGAGATTTCCACTTCCTACCCCCAGTAATCATAAAAGTCATGTTCATCTGAACAGAAAGGAGAAAAAACAGCAGTAAGCTGTAATCAGCTACAGTTAATCAACCTGAATAGTAGACACCAAGTATTATGTACTTCAAACAAGATGCTGGCAATCCATCCACAGAGCTAGGAAGAAAGAGCATAGAAAAATAAAGGTTTGGGAAAAAAGCAATAGCAAGACCGTACCTATCTGAGGAGGTTATAAGCTCACCTCTACCTACTTTGTCTAAAAGCACCATTAAAAAAAAGAAAACAATTCTATCATGAACCTACAAGTCAGTTAGGCTAAACATTAGTTTATAGAAGAGTGGAATAGATCTAAAGTCACAAATAAAACACAAATCACTGATTTTCAGAGCACAAATATGCTTTGCTCATTTAAGGTTTGCTTTTCATGCTGACTCTTCATTACTAAATGGAAGGAGCCCACACAGACAGGTGATATGAGAACTGTGTGATCCTTAGAACATTGCAGCATCACAGAGAGGCAGCTGGAACACTCCAAGGGGGGAAAACTTAGAGTGTTAATTAAACTTCACAGAAGATCAAAGGGCTCTTCCAAATTTAAAGCTTAGAAATCCTTGTGAGACCCAAAACTCCCTCCTAGAGAAAAAGGGAACATTTCATGATAGCTGCCTTTCTGCACAGCTCCACCACGTTTTCAAAAAAAATCTCACTCTCCACTAGCAAGAGGATGCAACAACAGTGCCCAACAAAAATTTTGGTGAATGATTCAACTGACAATAATCCTTAAAATCATAATGTTAAAAAAAAAAAAATTGTGAGAAAATTTTTGTAGAGGACGAAGTATCTGCAGAGAAACTTAAAAATGTTTGAGACACTGAAATGGCAGCACAGTTGTCTTGGTTTGAGACAAGTTAGGAGGTTGACAACTTGGGACAATGGTTCGTTCTCTTCTTGGCTGCCTGAACGAAGCTTCCTGAGTTCCTGTACATGATGCTTTACCCCAAAGCTGCCAGAACAACCTTGGATATGTACAGCTCATCACCACTTTTGTAAGGAATTGTGTAGTGGAGGTGCCCAAGCTTTAAAGTTTCCCTTTCCATTCCCAGTTTTCTGCAGATCACACTGGACAAAACTTCCCCGCCCGTGAGTCACAGGAGGGACACAGTGGCTACAGAATGGGGGGCTCTTTCCCCTTCCAACCTCATAAACTCTTCCTTTGCCCGCAAAACCAAGTCCCCCTGGGGGGAAACTGTTGTTTTTGTGCTTCCCAAGGGTGTGTGCTGTACCTGACCATCCCGGGAGGCAGCGGCAGTAGCCCGTGACGGGGTGGCAGCCGTCGGCGTGGCTGCAGTCACAGCGCTCGGCGCAGTCCAGGCCGTAGGTACCATCCTGTGGCAACACAAAAAAAACACAACACCCCGGAGATGATGGCAGCTGGGAGTTAGAGGAGAGACAAGGGAGGGTCAGCCCAGCCTCAAAAAGCAGCCACAGATCTCTCCTGAATCTCCAGGCTGTTAATAATGTAAAATATTTGCGGTGTTTGGAACGTGTCAGCATCCTACACTTTTGTTTTTTCATTACAGTGGGGAAGATAAAGAATGAATTATGCTCTCTTGAAAACTCCCAGACTAAAGGAATTAAGTCTCCCTTCTGCATCAAACTCTGAGATCTCTGCTTATGGGTCAAAATGGGTACCACACAGAGGTATAATTTTAAAGGAAATGAGTGAAAACCACTAAATTACAAGATACCTTCAGTGTGAGGTTCACTGCATAAATCAAGCAAACTATCACTTTCTTTTAATTAGAAACATTTCCCTTGATTAAAAACATTTCTCTCTGCATTACAACATATACTCTATCAAAAAGAGATAATCTTTGGCTATGGAACATTGCACAAAATCAAACTTTTATTTTTACCTATGCAACGTTTTTTGGACCAAAAAGAGATTAAAGTCACAAGTTGGATCACCCTGTTGGTGTATTTCTTTTTTCATGGGAAACATCTAAACATTTGATTTTGCTTTTCCTGCTTCTTCCATAAGAGCTGGCACACAGATTTGTGGATAATTTCACACAAAATCAACCCAAGAAACTGAGAAGAGCAGATGCTTTACAATCTCCAAACAAGGCAAAGTATAACAATCAACTAGTCTTGAATAAAAAGTCAAAACCAAATTAAAAAAAAAAAAAAAGGCATGGAAAAAAGGCCAGTAAAATTTACAGTAATACTTCAGGGTTACCCACAGCAAAGGCAAAAAAAAAGAAAAAATGTCAGGTTTAAACCCCAATAATTTACATTCAAAGCTAAAAATTGGTGTCAGTCACATTAAAAATCTGAATAAAACCTATATGAAAATTAATCTGCTGTGCTTTGATGTTCATGCATACATTTCAACTGAGTGCCACAGGATTTAAGCTATTCAACTGCCAGTCTTTCAAGTCTAAAGTAGAACAAAATCTTACATTTCTTCACTGTAAGGAGCCTTTCACTCATCTCAACAATACATTTTTATATACAGAAAAGATTAAGCATTTCCTTACATATAATCAGATTTGGAATGAAAGGAAATCCTCAAATATGCTGTTGAAAAGCAGTATTTTTAGCCTGCTATGTACTTGGACTGAAGTCCAAACTGTAGTTCAAATCTTGAACAACAATCTGAGCAGTGATAATAATGTTCTGAAGTTACTGAAACAAACTGAAATACATTGATTTAAATAAAGTCCCTGCTCAGACATGAAAAACATTTCAGACAACTGGAAGTATCTGAACTATTTTTAAATAAATTATTCTATTTATTATTATTTGAATAAACAATTTCTGTTTATTCCCCTGCTCTGGAATTTTGAAGCAGAATTTGCATTTGAAACAGGTAAATGCTTATGGACATTGTTTGATACAGATGGAGAGAGGGAGAGGAAGACAGTGAGCTTGGGCATGCTGAATTATCTGATACAAAAATATTTTTAAGCTTTATTTTACTAAGTTTGGGATAGAGATGCAATTGCTCTGAAATGATACATCTATTTTTTAAATGTCAGTTTTGGAAGACCTAATGCAGCTTGGGAGGTCTCATCACCCTTCAGAATCAGGCAATAAGTGATAAACAAAGCTGCTTGAGGAAACAGAAAAATCAGTCTTCTGATGGAGATGCATTGCTGGAAACACTGCACACAGGTGGTACTGCCATCAGCTTTCCAGAATATATTCCATTTTCTTTGCCACTTTACTCACTACAGGAGTGCTTCATCTTAAAACCAAAAGCGAAGACCCAAAAAATCACTCCTGAGCGTTCCTAGTGCAGTCCAGCAGAAAAAAATTTCGTTGAAAATGAGGTGATTTCTGGTTTTCTGCTGTAGTTCAGCTACTCTCCTCATGTCATTGCTCAGTAGAGCTTGTCCAAACTGAAAGAAGCCTAAATGTGATATTTACAGGGTGTGTGCTCCTTTCAGGTGATTCCTTTGTAGTTACACCAAACCAACAACCTGCCCTGCAGATACATTGCAGAAGTTAACAATTGACAGGGGAAGGAAAAAGAAGGGCAGAGAGCATTTATTTTATTAGTTTTGTTAGAAGTTTCCCAGAGAATTTAAGCCCATCACTGAAAACAGTGGACCCTGGAAAAACCCACTTTTTATAAAATATTTCTTTTCAGTGTATAAAATAGAATTGAAACCAAAAAGTTACACAATAAAACAAATCCACTTGGAATTTTAGGGTTTAAAAGCTTCTGAAATTATGTATTTGAATTTATGTATTTTATTTCCCCAAAGCTGCAGATTACAAGGTGGAACAGAACTGATAGGGAGCATGCCATTGTCCTCACAATGATTTCTGATTTTCCAAAGTCTGGGAGAGAGCAGAAGCCAAAGCCCCAGTAGAAAAGCAAAGACCTGTGATGGAAGTGGGTGTGAGAGTAGCTTCTCACTTTTGACTGAGAGGGAATAAAAATTCTTTGTTCATGTTGTAACACAGACATAAGGAAAAAAGTAATTAAAATTACATTATTTGATTTGGGGTGTATTTTTTTGTATTTTTCTCTAATTATTTACGCTTAAAAGTAGCAGTCTGATAGCATTTGATGAAGAAATGTTATAAGAATTTTTAGTGCCTGTCCTTGACCCAGCACCCCATCCTGTGTGCTCCAAAAGGACTCATCCCCATGGAGACAAAGAATGGCAGATGCCCCTCCCTGCCCAATATTCTCCTACAAAAAAACTCAAAATTCAGTGGAATTATTAAACTACCTGGCAAGGGAGTTCACATTTCTCTCCCCTCCATCCTGGGGCACAGGTACAAGTTCCATCCAGAGCATTGCAAGCCCCTCCATTAAGACACTGGCAGGTCAGGTTACAGCCCAGTCCCCACGTGCCACTGGGGCAATTTATGGAGCAATCCACACCATGCCAACCTGCCAAAGAAATGGGATTAAAGTCAGAAATTAATCAGGTTTTCCCCCATTCCTCTCAGACGATGTTTCATGTCTCTAAGATGGGCAATACTGGGGTAAAATTCACTGCAGGATTTATCAGCTGCTTCAGCTGAGGGCCTGTCCAGGTTGGAACAAAGGTGTTCAAGGGCACCTTGTAACATCTGTGCACAGCACACATCTGCAGATGGGTGCCAACAAGCAAAAGAGACTGATGGAGGATCTGAAATGGAAACAGAGACACCTTGACATTTCACTGAGAAGCTCTAAACTACACTGAGAGTGTTAAGCTGTAGCCTGAAAATAATTAGGAATATTTTCCCTAGGCTCAAGCTGCTGCTTTTGTAATTGTTCCACCAGCATTCAACTCAGACAGTCTGCAACATGGTTTTAACATGTATGTAACCAAACAAAAAGAGAAAAAATACAAATATTGCATAAACTAGATCCTTTGAGGAAACACAGAAGACCTTTTAGATGATTTTTGTACTTCTCTCCAAATACAAAAAGAAATGTAATGGAAAATAGCTGTAAAATGCAGCATTCACCACTGATCATGCCCAATAGCAATGGTTTGCAGACTGGATAGACTGGGATGTGAATAGATTTTTTAAAATGTGATCATCCATCAGATTCAAGAGGAACAGTGTGAGGCAGTCAGTCACATATTACCATCACCAGTGACACAGGCCAAGTTTCTAATTTTGTACCTTGTTTACAGTAAGTGGAGGGAAAAATAATTCGGCACTGAGACTGATCAATAGGCTATGCAAAACACATGCACAGCAATTAGGCTGCCTCGTGCTTCATTGATAACTTCAAATTCAGGGGTCATTTCAGGAAAAAATGTAGTTCTTGTAATTTGACTAGGAAATTGAGACACTCTCCCTCTGCTGCCTTCCCAGGATTTATTATCTTCCTTTGTTTACATGACAAGTACCTAGGATCAGTTAAATTTTACTTTTTGCTGTCCTCTTTCACTGTAGTGTGATTAAAAGTCCATGGGGTACAGGAAGATAGGATTCTGCATTGCCCAAGGAATATTTTTATCCTCACGACCTAGCTGCTTTGCAGTATCAACCTGAACAGGGTTAAAGTAGCCATACTGCCTCTGTAAAGAGCAGAAGTTCCACATTTGCTGCATAAGTGATGTAACAGTTATCAGTCTCTGAAAAATTTAGTGGCTGTTTTTCTAGCAAACTCTATTTAGATGGGATATTGGGAATTAGAAATTGTTCTCTGGTAGGGTGGGCAGGCCCTGGCTCTGTGGCTGCCCCTGGATCCCTGGCAGTGCCCAAGGCCAGGCTGGACACTGGAGCTTGGAGCAGCCTGGGACAGTGGAAGGTGTCCCTGCCATGGCAGAGGGTGGAATGATGATCTTCCAACCCAAACTGTTACCAAAATCATTGTTATAAATAAACCCCTCTAACACTGTTCTGTGTCAGCAAGTCAGACATTAGTCTATTCCTGGTCAGGGTCTGTGTGTGTGTGGCTGAAAAAATTCTGGCCTCTACACAGATGCAGACACTAAACTTTTTCACTTATTTATCCATTTTTAGCAAACAAAGAAATTATTATTCATTGGTTCTAAATTACGTAATTCTCTTTCATTATGTAGCATTCTATCCTCTATTGGTAATAGATTCCTCACTTCTCAGGCTAATTAATCTGTATTTTTTACTCTATTTATTATCTTTTCCACAGGTAGGGAGCTTCCAACACACATACATGAAGTCTTAGTTATCTTGCTGTCTTCCTCATCTTCTGGTTTCTGCGAAATGTCTTTGTAGCCCATAAATTCTGCACTTCTTGTAGTTGTTTTAAACAACACATCTCTCTCTCTGCCCCTTCCCCAGGCTTTGTTCACTGAAGCACATCAAAATTAGCTAAGGGAAACTTGAAGTTCCAGTAACTTTTCCCAAGTATTCCCACAACAGCTGCTTATGAAAAACTTTGCTAAATTGTGGCTAAAAGTGATTCAAAACTAACACACTGCTTGTAGTCAACATACGGGTTATGACTTATTAAAAACAAATTATTAAAAGTTAATGAAAACCATTAATTAAAAAAAAAAAAAAGAAAAGTTATGTAATTCCAACATAAAAAAAAACTGTTCTGGGATTCTGTATGATTTTGATTAGGAATGCTGACATCAGATAAAGGGTACATCCCACAGACCTCCTGACAGAGCAGAGAACAAGTTTTCTTCCTTGAGAATACATTTTCCTTGTTTTCACCTCCCAGAGCAGCAGAAGCATCAAGTGTCTGCTTCTCATTAAGTTTCCTCTTCTCTACTTCAAAAACCCAATTTCACTTTACAGTTACAGGGAAATGAAATCCATCTGAGGAGACACTTACCTGCTTTGCAGGCACAAGAGCCATCCACAGGTGAACAGGTGGCCCCGTTTTTGCAGCTGCACACGGAGGAGCAGTTCACTCCATATGTCCCAGGGAGACAAGGGGTACCACAAGATGCACCCTGAATTATAAAAGAAGAGTCTAAAAAGAGTCTAAAAACCAATTGAGGAGGCTCAGAAAATACAACTGACTCAAGTGATATAAAAGCCAGCAAAAATACAGACCATGCATGTCCTAGGCTGTAATTTTCTTTAATTTAGGGGAGAAGGACACTTTTTGTGCTTTTGAAGTATTTTAAAGTCTTTTCAGTAAGTATTAGTTTTCTATTGCTTGCTCTGAGAGCTCAAGTCACATAGCACCTGGTTAGATCAGGTGGATCAGAGGACAGTAATAAAGAAGCTCTTTATGAAGTCAAAACACAGTAAGAAAGAAGTCTAATGGTAAATTATGTGGGTATGTAAAATATTTTTAAGAGCTAATTTGGCTGACGTTTTCAGTTATTACTTTCACAAGAACAGTCGTACTGTAAAATGTTAGATTAGCATCCAAAGCACATGTAACAGCAAATGTGTGTAAAAGTTGCAGAATAATCTGTCCTGAAGTATAAAAAGAAGTGCTTTTGGCTGAAGTTTCTGTGGATGGAGCGTGAGGAGTTGATGACTGAAACCCATCATGCCTGCCTTTACTTACACCTCAACAGCACGCCCTCATTCTTACCAACATCTTAGAAATCAAATCAACTTCTCCTCCTAAAAATGTTCTTACCAACATCTTATAAAGCATATAACTTCTCCTTCTAAAAACGCCTCCATTGCAGCAGTGAGAACCCACCAGAAATGCTGATTTCTCAGCGTCCTACAGCACAAGCAGTGCTACCCAAACACCCTCGCTTCCCTTGCACCGCAGCGGAGGAGAAAGGGACGGGGTGGCACCCTCAAGAATTTGCTGCACAACTGGGGCTGGAAACTGTGAAACTGTGAAAGCGAGACCTCTTTTACCTTAAATCCGGGGGCACAGGTGCAGGTCCCAGTGACGCTGTCGCAGTCGGCCCCGTTCTGGCAGCTGCAGATCTGCTGACACGACTCCCCGTAGAAGCCCGGCGAACACGTCTCGTTGCAGTACAGCCCAGACCAGCCTGGCTTGCAGGAGCATTCCCCAGACATGGGGTGACAGCTGCCCCGGCAGGGGGATGAAAGGTTAACTCAGTAATTCAGGACTAAACGTGGTGTAAATACTGTTTTCTCTACATAAGACCAAAAAAAAACCCCAAAAAAACAAACAAAAAAAAAACCCCAAAAAACCCCCAAAACCCCCCCAAGAACCAAAATAAAAACCCCAAAAACCCAAACAAACAAACAAAAAACATAAAACAAACAAACCAAGACAAAAAAAAACCCCAAAAAAACCCCAAAAAAACAAAACAAAACACCCAAACTGCCCCCCCCGTTGCAGATGGGTTGCATGAAGGGCCTTGCGTGAGATGATTTTACTTTCCATAATTTGGTGTATTCATATAAAAATATGCTCCAATTAAGATAGGAAATGTAACATTAAGCAACATACAGACATTTTGGGATGACACGGAAAGAAATAAAGGGGTATAATTTTTCTCTATGCGAGCAGAAACCTTGCTGAAACACAGTTTTTACCATAAGACAGATATCCACGGATCACGGATACGAACACTAAGAGGATGAAACCATTAAACTCCCCAACATTTGTTGTTAGATTCCCACTCTACCAGGATAATTTCTGTAACCCTGCAGAAGCTCAGCAGCGTATTGTCTGAGAAACATGATCAAGAAGAAAAATAGCATGGCATCCAACAGGAAATAAAAACACAGCACCCCATCAGCAAAGCAAGAACGTTCTCTTCATTAAACTAGTTTGGAAGAGGACAACTGAGAATGGTAAAAAACCACCAGCACTGGGCAGAAGCCAGCTATAGCATGAGAGCAGTGACCTTTTGGGGAGAATCTCCCCTCTCTGCTGGCCATACCTGGTGGCAGAGCAGCTGCCTCTATACCTGGAACAGCAGTTTCATTGAAGGGCCACGCAGGCAGCTGCTGCCTGGTAACAAATGGACATCATCAGCTGTGCAAGGATATATAGGCTGGGAGAGGGGACACAATGGGGAGCTCTGTAGCACTCTGGCAGACAAAGCATTTGCTTAATTCTCACCAAAGGAAAGCCTTAGTATCCAAATCCAATGTATTTACAATGGGAAGACTGTTTGGAGATATTTGCCTCCCTTCACTGATTGAAGTGAAGCTCCTTTAAGAGTGCTGGAAGGACCAAAAAAAAAAAAAAAAAAAAAAAAAAAAAAAAAAAAAAAGCCTTCCTCCAGACAAATTAAATGACCCATGACAAGAGCCTGGTTCTGCAAGACTTGCTGACTTTGTGTGTGGGGTTATTTTGGAAACTGAGTATTTTTCTGACCATTTGAAAGTCTGAAAAAATACCTGCTGCACGTTTATAACATTACAACAGCAATCTTTGAAAGAGCTGCAGTGCAACATGGGAAGACAACATTAGTTGCAACTGCTTTTGGACTTGAGGGCTGCTCTTGTCCAAGTAAGAGTTTAAAATTGCTGAAAACAACCACTGCTAATCAGGGAAGGCATGGATTGTGAAAGCTTGGAACATATACATGGAATACATGGAACATCACCATGTATTCTGCTTTCTGCATATTTAACGCACACACTATGGCACCATAAAAATTTGTGGGTCTCCAGAGTATTAAAATACCTTTGACAGCGTTGACATGAAGTGAGAGGAAAGGCCTTTTCCTGCAGAAATGGTTCAAAACTCATGGTGTTCATACTGAACAGCCCCGGTTATTTGTTAGTTACGTGCATGCCAGCCATGAAACAAGATGAAATTGAGATATTCTCACATAAAACACGGGCAAAACTAAGAAGACACATGATGGAGCAAGATAATCAGGTTTGTCTCCTGTCCTAAATTCCTGCAGGACCCCAGAGCTCTCACCAGTGGAAGAATACAGAGCAGGGAAGATTAAAAAAAAAACAACAAAAAAAAAATCAATTCACAACTAGAGAGTTGTTAGGATAAGAACCAGAATACAATCATAACATAAACTCAGTAGCACTGACACCTGACGACAAGAATCCCAGCGATCACTGGGAATCCTGTAAATTCCCGACTGGAAGCGTGGTTTGTTGTTGGGCTTTTCTTTTCTATTTTTTAACCCCTCCCAGGAGAGGGGGAGCCCACACGCATGAGGGAGCGCTGGATATGAGGCAGAGGCATTGATATTCTGTGCCCCCCAGTGAGTGTCACTGAGGCGCCCTTGCCCACGTATTGATTGGCGCTGAAATTAGTACTCCGTGATTTGTAATTAGATGTAGGAAGCCAAAGCACTTCTGGAGGCTTTTGATGGGTTCTCACGCGGTTATCTTAATTGGCAATAATGTTTAAATATTAAGGTAGGGATATAAAGAGATGCTGGAAGATACTTTCAGTATATCCTCTTTTATTCCTGGTTGTCAGCTCACAGTTGCTGAAAATACAACCCTACTCTGTACAGACAAAAAAAATTACTGTGGGTAGTTCATATTATGTATTTGAAGGACTTAGGTGAAAAGAATTATTTCTATATGCTTCATTTACATGTTTTGCTTTCAAAGTATACAACCAAATTGTGTAGTACACTAAAAAATAAATATAAACATAAATATGAATAAATAAAAAATTTCCATTAAAAGCTCTTGCACCTGTACATACAGGCCCATCAGAAAAATGGAAATTTAAAAAGCCCTAATCTTTACTTTAAAAACAGAGCCAAATTACATGAACCAAACATGAATTCCACCAATAAAACTACACAGGTATCTCAGAAAGGGCATGAGACAAGAAAAAAACCCCCCACTAGTGCTCAAGTCATGAATAAATCTTAATTGCAGGCTGAACTGCACCAATGTTGTTGGTACAAGAAGGTCCTGTTGCTGTCCTCTGGGCCCCTCAAACAGATTAAAATCTCTCAAGTATAGCTATTTTTATGCTCTACAGAGCATTTAATAAAGGCTGCTGGTACAACCAAGAGCAAGGAAGGGCTTGCCTTTCATCTCCAGGAGCTGCCATCAAGCAACAGCAGCAGCAAAATCCCTACAGCTCAGCCTACCCAAAATGCAAATAATGAATTATTGTCAGAGCTGTTTTGATGCAATTTTTCGGCAGTCATAAAACAGTAATAAAAAACAAAGAATGTGCATTTTTCAACTATCTATGTGGAGAAATATATGAAGAAAACAGTTGTATTCTGGAACTTATGCACACTTTCTTTAGAGCAGTATTTTTGGAGCTAAGCTTTTTTTTTTTTTAAATTAACCTTTCTGTTAATTTCTGTATTGATTAATACCAATAACCTAGAGCTCTAAGCCTACCAATAGCTCCTCTTTGATGATATCTAAACCAGTGATCACACCCAGATGAAAAAAAGCTGTTATGGTATCAAGGGCTCCCAAAACAGAACCCCAGACCTACAGACACACAAAGTTTATTTGCAGAAGGAATTCCACCCCTTTTTTTTTTTGCATGCCCTGAGATTACTTTGCTGCTAAATGAATTAGTGCAGTGCTTGTGGCAGGCAAGAGAGGGTTGAGGGTATTCCCTGACACGATTAAAGAGTTGCAAAGCGAGGACAACCAGGCACAACTGGCTCCTAAAAAGATTTTCAGAAGATACTCAAAAGCCTCAAGTGCCCACAGGGAGTTTTGTCTTCTACATGATTACCCTGATTCCTGATATTTATGGTCTTGGGCACTTCCTGACCCAAGGGGAAGGAACATATATGTAAAATTTGTGATGCAATGAAAATATTTGTTTTTCTCACACATCATGATGCTCTGGCAAATATGCTCCAGCCAGCACCTTCAGGGCTGTTAAGTGCCATTGGATTTGTCATTCAGAGGGGGAAATGTCCAAAAAAAAAAAAAAAAAAAGACCAGTCAAATGCTGTTGTTTACTTGTGAACATTTGTGATCTGATTTGACCACGAGCTGTCTCTTCCAGTGGTATAAATGAAGGAACAGCTGTGTGGGACATGAATCAGAAGTAATCCCTGTAACATTAGAAATGGTATACAGTGCAGTGCATTCCTGTCAAACCAGGCTGATGCAACAGTCTGCAGACAGATTTTCTGTAGGGAAGTAGCTAACTATAATTCATAACACAATAGTGTTGGGTGTGCTAGCCTAATCTGAGAGCTGGAGGGCCCTGCATTATAAAGACATTTATTCCTGAACACACTGCACAAATAATAAATTGCTTGATTTTACATCGAAACAACTCCGTATTTTTTTCAAGGTATTTCAGGCAAATGGGATGAGCAAAAGCACAAGTACACAACTGCAGAAGTATAGGACTGGAAGGGGAAAATTATTCAGTTTGTCAACAAAAGGTGTGCTGGACAACTGCAACAAAACACAAAATAATTTTTCACAAAGAATTAACAGAGTAGCTATTTCCATGCATGGATTTAACATCGCTGCTAAATTCTGACTAAAGGCTTTTGTTTTGTCTATGAGAAAAAGTGCCTCTTATATTAATGCAGAGCAGCATTCTATGTGACACTCAGTAGTTCCTGCAAATTACCCTCACATCTTCTTTCAATAGCAAAAATTTAAATTGTGCTCATGACCCTTCTCCAAGGTACTGTTATTAGCAATGCAATTAAGTGTGAGTGAATGCACAATGACCACAGTATCTAATCAGAAGAACTGTTTTGTAGCAAGAGAAAGCTGTCCACAATTGTTCTATAAATATGCTGGCTTGCCTCAACTGACATCTGAAATCCCTCCCTCACAGCTGAAACTCTGCCTGCAAATAACTAGTTTTTATATTTTCATAACAATATGCTCAGATGCTGTCAAAATCCACAAAACCTCATAAAACAGTGCTCATCACTTCCTGAATGAGGAGAGATGTGTAAAAGCTAAGCTAATGGGAAAAATATTTTCATTTGATTTCCAGGGATTGGATTTTACCTGCTCGCTCAAAAAAGCTCTTAAATGACAATAAATGTATTTTCCCAGATTTACAATATGTAAGGCTTTTGGAATTTTGTACTAAAATCAGGCACCCACTGAAATTCTTATATAAAGAGACTGAGAGAAATGTCCAAGCTTCTCATGTCCTCACCAGAAGACCTTAAACATCCATTGATTTAAATCCAGTTATTTCTCATCTACAGTAAACCAGAGTATGTAAGAGGCAGCCCATGTGCACTGACTTTATACAGTCACAGGGAACAACATAATGATTTATTCAGGTGGCAAACATAGATAAAGGTCATGCTTTGTCTTAATATTTATTTCATGGGTCACAGACCAAACACAGCAGTGAATATCACGATCAAACATGCTTGCAGGTAAAAATTCAAAGCATCTTTTAGGATGGTATTTTCTTTCTCATTGCAGTCAGAGAATACCAAATACTTACAAGCCTTTAGCTGCTTCAGTGTGCACGAAAGTATTAGAAAAATCAGGAAATACTCCTTTTCAGGTTGTATTTGGATTTCTGTGTCCTGTTCAGAAAAAAAAAACAACAAAGCAGGGCAGAGGGTGCAAAGCCTACCTCCAGGTGTTGGGCATGTGGCAGGGACACTTTTTGTCACACTTGAGGCCATAAATCCCCTCGGGGCAGAGCCTGGTTTCACAGTGTTGCCCTGTGTAGCCTGGCTCACAGAGGCAGGCACCACTGATGTGGTAGCACTTCCCACCATTCACACACTTGCAGGTCTCTGCACAAAGCAGCCCGTAGCTCCCCACTGGGCACTCATCCTGGCACCTGTGAGGTTAAAAAACAAAAAACAACAAACAAACAACCAATAAACAAACAGAAAAATTGTTATATTTCCCATAAATGGCAGCTTCTGGAGGTTTAAAGGAAATTTGGTTTATGAGGAATGTCTTCTACTGGTCAAAAGTGCCACTTTAATAAGAGCGAAAATCTGCGTAACTTGGAGAAACCTTCAGGAGATCAAACCCCTCCTTTTCATCTCATTTTTCTGACAGATGAAAATGAAAATCAGTGAAAATTTGAGTTTAACCCACACGGGGGGAAGTAGCAATGATTTTTGTTGCTGCTTAAGGAAAATATATCTTAAGAAAGAGACTTCTTCACCAAACTCTTCCTCTCTCATTCACAGAGTCTTGAGAAGATAGACACTTTAGCCAGATTTATCTCCTTAATTTTTCATAGATGGTACACATTGTTTAACCTAAAGATCAGTCTGTATCATTAATCTGACTACTAGAAAATAAAATTTCAGTATCCTGCTTCTCAAATTTGCAATTCATTAACTGATGATTTTCTGGATAGAAATTTCATTTGGCTATGTCTTATGAGTTTGATGTTTTCAGCTTTGTCTTTCATGTGTTCTAAAAACTGTTAAATACTGAATGCCAGTCAAGTTACATGTTGTAAAAAAATACTATTGATAATATAAGTATCTGTTCTGTTTTCCTTCTTTCTTTCTTCTGTTTTCCTTATAGATTTGGGGTTTATTTTGTTTTGGTTTGTTTTCGGGTATGACTAGTAGTTCATTGCATTAAAATTTCAAAGACACATGATACAAGGAACTGCAAAATGTAACAGAAATTAGCAAAAGCCCTCTGACTGAAGTAAAATTAGTAGACATGTTTGTTTCATGCTTCTACAGTACTTTTCTCAATGCATCTCTGATGCAGATACCTGGAAGTTTCAAGATATTTGTAACTCTGTCCTAACTTTTTATCAATAAAATCTTCTTTTCTCCCGAGGTGTAATATAAAAGTAGAGCTAACAGCATAATAATAGAGGAAATTACCCTGTATCAATGTGTCCTGATGAAGTTATACAAATAAAGCTGTGAAAGAATTTTCCTCAAATGGCAAACAGGAACCTCAGCCAAAGTAGACAAAATTTAACCCAGATTTTTTTTTTTAAATTTAACTTGCAAAACCCATCTCTTTGGAGGAGGTGTGTATGGGCTACCTCAGACAGTGCACACACAGCTCTCTGACATGAAATAAGGACCAAGTCCTTATTTAAATAATAACCTTGCCACTGACTCCTTCCTGCCCTTGGAACCATCTCGAAAAATGAAAGAATTGAAAATACAGCCTCTTTTGAAGGAAAAGAAGGAGGCTAAGATCTGCAAAAGTGATCACAGTGCTGCAAACTGTAAGGCATTTCAGATGAAAGTCAGATTTAAATTATTACAATACGAAAAATTTAATTACTTTTAGAAACACCAATGTTTAGACACTTGTGCGGTTACTCTTTTGATTTTCCCTGGAGCCCCTGTCTATGTCTGCCTAAATGCATCTACCACCTTCTGCACTGTTTCCTCACAGACACAAATATAACTTTGGCATGCAAATGGCTCTGGGCTAATTATTCCTCTTCTTCTTGAGGTCTTTTTCCATATTATGTCTAGCAGAGCACTTCCCACGTCCTGTGAACGCTGGTGTGGAGAGTGCACATGGTTACAAAACCCACAGCTGCTGGCAGGGATCCCCTGGACTGACCCCAGTGATCAGGCTGCTGATGACTCCTGAAAATGAGTTGTGTGCTGCTTAAAATACATGCAGGAAAATGTTCTTTCATCACTTTCCACTGCCTTCAAAAGTGATGTCTCACTCTAGTATCTTGCCAATCTGCCAAAGCTGACTTAACAGCCATCAGAAGATGAAATGTTTCATTTCATTTGAGCGGAGCATTTTTAGGAGACAACTCTCCAGCCTGCAGCCTTTGAAGAGGGATTGAACGAGCCTCCCTCGCTGCCGTGAGTGCCAGACATCTGCACAAACCCACGAGCCTCCCTCCTCACCCCTCCACCTCGGCCCAGGCTGCACCATTCTGCACGACTCTCCAAGGGAGGAAGACTCACGGGAAGTGCCAGGGAAACACTGAAACCCAGCAGTTCCTTGATAGGAAGTGTTCTCTCACATGGACTTTCAACTCGCAACCCGGCATCAGCTGAGTGACGCGGCTAGCATTTCATCACCAAAATCAGCACTTTCAATCATATCTCAGATGCTTCCACTGCTCCTTCTACCGGCTTCTGAAGTTGCCCTGCTGTGGCAGAGCCCTCCAGGCTGAGCAGCCTGGCAGGAATGGGTTTTCCTTACCGTTCCCCTGTGTAGCCTGGGCTGCAGTGGCAGTGGCCCGTCGCCGAGTCGCAGGTGCCTCCGTTGTGGCACTGGCACTCCTGGGAGCAGTTCTTCCCAAAACGACCCTCAGGACAAGGCTGACCACAGACCATGCCCTGGGAGTGCAGAAGAGAAATCTTAAGAGCTGGGACTGCAGCTTGAATAGACAAGGAAGAAGTGAGGGAAGATCAAGGACATGCTGTATTACTCTCCCAGTGCTGATCTTGGAAATGCCAGACCCTTTTCCAGCTTTAAATGTGGGGCATGTTCCAGCACTGGAGGAATAATCTTCTAGGGTTTGCATGTTGGAAGTAAAACACTCACGAAAAACACTCTCTCTAAGCACCTGTGAAAACACTTACACATAAAAGACCAACTGATGTCAATCTCTTCCCAATTTATTTACCAGGAGTGCTATATATCAATATACCCAGGAATGCCCTCCAGTGAATAGAGGTGTAACAATCAGCAGCTGCTCTAATGCCCCAATTATTCCACGTTATGGTAAGTTGGGGTTTTTTTTTTTTTTTTTGATGAATGATAAAGCTGTTTGCAATTTCACTTAAAGCAGCACATCCTAAAAGCTTAAGTAGCATGATTGCTCCTTTCAATGGGTTTTGAATTTCTGCACTGCCTTTTACATCCTTGGAATTAATTGCACCTGGGTGGTGAGGGAAACATCAGAACCTAAGACTTTTAAGAACCCATTTCAAGAAAAAGGTATTTACAAGCAATTCAACAGACAAAAGACATCCAGGTATTTCATCTAATGTAAGACACTGCAGAATTTGCACCTGGCTACCTTAAACCTCCCTTACAAAAAAAAGCAAATAAAAAAGGTTACACTGACAAAATAGTGTTTCACAAAACTGAAACTTCTAAAATTAAAACTTCTACTTAAATAATTACTTGGAATGGAAAATTAGTCAAAGGTCTAAACAGTCATGTATTAATTAACACACATAGTAGTTTTCCTCACTGCTTCATGTGCTATATCTCATTTTTAGTAGCTCTGTTTAGGCAGATAAAGGGGAGTCAAGAATTTATGCAAACATTTGTATTCCACTACCAATAATTTTGCTCTTCTAGCATGAAATGCAACAGAAAGTAAAAACGGCCATATTACAAGCTGGCTAGTCAGGTGTGCTACAGAATCTCACAACTAGAGATTGTATTTTATCACATGCTCTCTAGTTGGTGAAAAACTGGCCTCTACCACAGCTTATTCTCAGTATAATATAATATGTAATTAAATGATCAGTAAATATGAATTTTCACACAAAAGAAACATTTAAATGAAAAATATTATCAAATGCTCACGATCAGTATTATCAGCAAATGTACTTAAAGAATTTATTTGGGCCTTGATCACCTTCCAATTGCATTATTTTCCAACTCAGAGCAGGGAGCCTGATGGCAAGGGAAGGTAATTTGCAGCTGCAAGGTCAGGTCCTAATTCCCTAGCCTCTGATAAAAGGGAAAGAAGCCTAAAGATAATGTCAAGGATCTGATGTCCCATCTCCTCCCCAACAGTGAACCCACTAGGCAAAGGTTTTGGACTTTTTTCCATGCACATTGGACATGGAAAAACACTATTTTTTCCACTATTATTAAACACATTGGTGTTATTAAACACAATGGTGTCATCTCCCTATAATATCAACCTACACGCACAAACCAAAGACTCCCAGGCAAGACCTAAAGGATATTGCCTTGTCACAGCACAACTCATGTCTTTTGCTCCCCAGAATCTGATACAGTTAAAAAGGCAGTGCAGAACTGGAGCATTTTCAGTAACAGATGGTTTCGCAAGCATTTTATTTCAGTCCCCTATGCTAAAATATGTTTCTCATTACTCCTGGCTACAAGCAGACCACATTTGCTATCCTCATTTGCCACCCTGTTTTCCCCCCCCCCCCCCACCGTTGAGTTGTACAAATATGGAAGTTTTGGGGGGGTTGTGGGGGTTTCAGGGAGCATTTTTTTTTTACCATCCATCCCGGCGGGCAGGAGCACTCCCCGGTGATGTGGTGACAGACGCCTCCGTTCTGGCACGGGCACCTCTCCTCGCACTGTGGGCCGTGCTTCCCGGGGGGACACAGGTCCTCACAGCTGTGCACAGGGTGGGGACAGCACAGACACCCGTTAGCACAGGCCCCAGCTTTGCTTCCAGCGCTATCATCACCAGGTCTTCCAGCCAAAAAGCGTGGAGCACACATCTCAGAGCAGAGAGATGCGCCCTGAGTGCTGTGTGGCACCCGCACAATGGATCTAAGGAAACAGACCTGGCATTCCAGGAATTACTCCTTCCCAAGGCATCTCTTTACACGCAGTTTGGCACTCATTCCCTGCTGCTCACGCAGCTCTGGAATGACCCAAGGCCAAACAACTCCACAATTCAATGCCATTTCCCAAACCTGTGGGAAGTGGCATTGAATTATGGCCAGATTGCGACGGCCACAAAGAACCCTCTGCTGCTCCTTTTTGTGCGTTTTTACCCATCTGCGTCAAAGATTTTTTTTTTCCTCTTGGCCACACACCTGAATGCACCCTCCTCAACACGGCTCTGCCCAAGCCTGCTAGCTCAGAACGCAGAGTCTAAATGGAATCTAAACTCCCCAACACCCCAAAAAAACCCCCAAAACACGGGCACTGCTTACAAGGCGCCGGTGTATCCGGGGGGACACCTGCACTCGCCGGTGACGTGGTCGCAGGTGGCTCTGTTCTGGCACTGGCACTTCTGCTGGCAGTCGTTGCCGTAGGAGCCGGGGTCGCAGCGCTCCTCGCAGCGCCAGCCCTTGAAGCCTGCAGAGCAGTGGCAGGCCCCCGTGATGGGGTTGCACAGGGCCCCGTTCTTGCACTGGCAGCGGCTGCTGCAGTGGGGTCCCCAGTGGTCGCTGTCGCACGCTGGATGGGGAGAGGAGAAAAAGGTTTTAAAAGGAGTTTTTTGTGGTTACGGCGCCGGACGTGCTGTGAGATGGCAGTGCAGCGATAAGAAAGAAGCGTAGGGGGATACAGTATGGGTAAATGAAGGTGGTATAGAATGTAATCTTACCCCCTAAAGAGTTGCAGCTGAGTTAATTACCAAGGATGAGGAGTAGGCCTGATGTTAACAGGCCACAGCTGTAGCCAACAGGAAGAGTGTTATAAAATAGTAGATTGGTTTGTTAAAGGGGGATTGGAGTCAGTTGGCTGCTGTGAGGACAAGGAAGAGGCAGTGCCTAGAGGAGCTGCCTACAAGAAACATCAAGGAGGTACAAAACTCTAGCAATGTGGAACCCTTGCAATGTAATGACAGTAGAACTCCAGCATTATAATGACAACAAGAAATTATGGAAGGGAAATGGTTATTCCTTCTTGGTCCTTAAGGATTGTGGCAGGCAGATCAGGCTTGGTTTATGTGGTTTATGCAACTGATTCTTCTCGAGAAAAGCCAACACTATAAACACAAGGCTGAAAACTAAATACAAGTTCAAATCTCTTAATTCTCAAAACTCTTCAGTGTGACTGTGTTCACAGGGGTCCGAGGATGAGGGAAGAGATGAGGATCTGACTCCATGTTTCAGAAGGCTTGATTTATTATTTTATGATATATATTATATTAAAACTATACTAAAAGAATAGAAGAAAGGATTTCATCAGAAGGCTAGCTAAGAATAGAAAAAGAAAGAATGAATAACAAAGGCTTCTGTCTCAGACAGTCTGAGCTAGATGACTGTGATTGGCCATTAATTAGAAACAACTCTATGAGATCAATCACAGATGCACCTGTTGCATCCCACAGCAGCAGATAACCATTGTTTACATGTTGTTCCTGAGGCTTCTCAGCTTCTCAGGAGGAAAAATCCTAAGGAAAGGATTTTTCATAAAAGATGTCTGTGACACTTCATTATAACTCTCCATCATCAAGCCACGAGCTTCCTTTACAGAGGGAAGTCTAGCTAACTTAAAAAATGTACTCTAAATCCACCAACAACTCTCTTAATCCCAGAAGGAACTTGCAAAACTTGCTCAAGTCTAGACTCATGACTTTGGGCAAATCAAAGAATTCCTACTTGTTCACGCAATTGCAAACATTTCCTTTGCAATCTTCAAATATACTGACAGGGCAAAAGAAAACACAAGAAGTACTTCACCAAGCAATAGGAAATTAACAACTACGGGGTTAAGCTTCATCTGGATGTTACAAATTTGATTATCCAATTCATCTTTACGATCATTCAAATCCATCTTTTCTTGTTCTTGTCTGCCCCAATGCATCCCATTAAAGCCCTCTAAGCAAACCATTCAGAGGGTATTTCAGCATCAAAAGAAGATCTCAATGTAAAGGAAGAAATTTTATCCTAACAAACACAGGAGGTTCTGTAGAGAGCCAGGAGATTAGGGTCACCTGGAGTTCAACAGGAATGTGTTAATCATATGGTCAAATGATCTGATTTTATCTTTATGTTCTGTTGATAACAGCAGCACAATGGGAAGGCTTCAATTGCAGGGACTGTAAGCCCAGGCTCTCCTCTTGGAGACTGACAACCATTGTTCTCCCAGTCTTCTCCTGGGGCAAAAAAGCCAGGCAGAGAACAGCCACACTTTCCTAGACTAATGCAAAGTAATTCAAGAATGCTCCTCGGGGTAGGAATTATTCAGCTGTAAGAGCTGTTCACCCAGGCTACACTAATAAAAAGGAATTAGGGTCTTTTCAAGAATCTACTCCTCAAGGTTGTTTTGTTGTTTTTTTTTTTTTCTTTTCCCAGTATAGGTCACTAGAACATGCATCCATAAATGGAGATACTGTGAGCACTTACACAATGAAACAGAGAGCAACACAAAGTAGTGTTATGTATTATGAACACCCAGCAGTGCTGCTGGGCTGTAAGGACAACTACCCATCTTATTATTGGCCTCTGTCTTTAAAGATGTGTGGGTTTTGTTGTGGACAAACAACAGGCCTACAACAGTTCTGTAACACACTGCTGCCTACACTGCATCTCTCCAATTGCCTTTTGCCACGATAACTTTAAACATTTTCAACATGTCTGCATAAAGTAGAACATGTAATCCTCCTGTTCAACTGGGCAGGAAACTAGCTATTTTGGGTATAAAAAATACATGTATGGCTGTCAAGATGCCTGAGACAGTCACCTGTTCTATCATGACAGAGCAGAAACCCTGAATTTTTGCACATATATATATTTTTTTAACATATCAGTCTGCATTCAGATGAAAGTCTTCTTCGTTTCAGACAAAATTTCAATTTTTACCATTCCCCATGGAAATATTAATTAATAAATCAAACAAATAATAATAATAGTAAAACCAAAACCCAAAAAGCCCTGTCCAGACATGTCTGATAAACAGGAGAATTCAGACTGATTGCCACATCACAGCTGTTCCAGTGCAGAGCTCAGGCAAGGATGGAGGCAGCCAGAACGTGCCCTTGCTACAAAGATGGGTCTGGCAAGAGGTTTATTCTTGGTGGTGGTGTTCTTTTACCAGCTGCTGGGAATGGGGTATTTGGTGCAGCCAGCAACATTCCTGCAGCTTCCTGAAGACTCAGTGCAATGAGCCTGAGAGCCACAGGGCCCAGAAACTGCTCCTACCAAGCATCTGCCCCTACATCCAGCACCCAGCCTCACTTGGGCAGGATTCACTGCCCAGTGCACAACCATTAATTAGTTTCCTGGCACGGCCTTCTCATTATGCTTGCAGGAAATCATTAAAATAAAAGCACATCCTATGGCTGGCAAACACCTAGCCTCAGGACCACTCTCCCAGCAACCATCAGGGGAATAACAAATATTGATTTTGCAATCTTTCATGACATTCCACAGGTGGCCCCAGCACGGTGCAGTTTTGCCACAACCCTTCACACTGGGTCTGTCACCAGCCTTCCATCCACCTGTGACTTATGGGCAGAACTGTGGAGAAATGCGCAGGATTAAGGGGAATAAATAATAATACTGAACAAGATGGATAAATCATGTATTTTACCTCTATTCCTCTATTTCCCCTGACTGATCATCAATAAAACTCTCCACAGGAAACCACAGTGATTTGTCAGAAACTGATGCTCAGTTTATTGCTATAAAAGAAGGCAAAGGGTAGAAATATTTCCTGTGGCAAGTTTGGATTACTTTTATACAATTACTGCATCTGACTAGTTCTAGGATTCAAACACTGAGAAAGCTGGGCTGGAAGTCACACGTATCTGCTAGTTTGGTGGAATGGGATATTCCTGGAGTTAGTTAATGACTACTGCCACGCTACAGGGTGTCAGCAGGAGTTTAATGAGCAGAGTGTGCTGGCTGCACCCAGGTCACAGGCACACATGCACAGGGCACACACCACAAGCAGGCACCTGAAAAATCCTCATACACTGATTTTCTAACAGATCCAGAGCTGCGATACCATCTCCCTCAGCACAAGGGGAAAGGGGAGTAACACACAGAGACAAGGGAACGTTCAGATTTATTTCAGCACAAGGACGGTGCATCTCAGCCCCAATCAAAGTCTGAACCACTCAGAGGTGCCAAACCCAGCCAGGAAACCAGTATTAATTTTCTGTGTTGATCCTGGAGAACTGGCTTATTGTTGCTCTGTCTTACACAGAACACCTGCTTGACAAAAGGCCTTCATTGCCTTTCACACATTATATTCACTCTCAGGTATTTTTTATGTTTTAAACAGAACTAATTAATTAGTCTCCCTGTCAGCTATTGTATCAGATTCACAGGGTCCTTTCTGCACTCACCTTATGCTGTAGGGGAAAAACAAAATACACATAAACACCACTTTAAACACTGTGATATTAATGTCACATCTTCTCATAATCTTTTCCTTTTATTAGTCATCTGGGAATACCTTTTCTTCTCACCACAGTATGCACTGTGCACATCACACAATGCCACAGACACCCGAAGGAGAACTTTGCTCTCTGCTTTGTTGAGCAAAAGCAGGAAATGGAATAAGATAAATTCTATTTAAATAAAATTAAATTTAAATAAAATAAATTCTATAAATAGAATTTATAAATAAATAAATTCTATTTAACATGAACACTATGGTAAGACTCTCACAAGACTATGCAGGTCTACCATAATAAAAATTCTTGGTGACACTGAGGGCCAAGTGACTCGAGAAAGAGGGAGAAGATTAAGGAGTCAATGGTAAAAGAACAATATTTGAGAAAAAACTGAAAACTGTGATGGAAACTGCTATCAGTTTGGGGCCTTTTGTAGCATCTTTGAAGATGTAAAGTACTCCTGTATACCATATGATTTCTTGTAAAAGAATGGTAATGCACATTGTTATTGTGCTGGGCTAAATTTGGTTTTGTGCAAACAGTTTTTGTAATTTACAAACTGGGGTGGTAGGAGCTCTGATATTTAATTTATCCTTTTTTATGATTTTTTTCTAACAATCTGGAACACATGGGCAGAATTTGGCAACTACTTTATTGTTCTTCATAAACAAAAAACACTTTTAACTAAATATGGTCACACGCTTGTAAGGTTTTTTCCTGCTTCTTAAAAACGTTGATTTCATTAAAGGGCAACAAAAAAAACTTCAAACAATTCCCAGTCCATCCTGATAAACCCACCCCGATCACCTAAAACTCTGCACTTCTCTAAAAGCTCACCTATAATAAACAAATAAGGCTATTTGTTTATAAAACTAACTCTAACTTGCAACTACCTTTTAACTATGCCAATAGTTAACAATTTCCCTTATAACTTCATACTCAAGCCAGACAATGTTTATTGCAATGCTATTTTTAAAGATAACTTCTTTTTGTGCCATTGGGGAGGGAGAAGAACTACAGCAAAACTAAGATTTACAGTCCTTGTTGTCAGTTTCTTGCAGGTGTCTCATATGCAGTACCAAGACAACTAAATGAGATTTTAGTCTATCTTGCCCATCTTTGTGCAAGACACATTGCAGTGTGTTCCTGGAAATACATACCACTGTTTGAAAACAGAGGAGATTCTTATCACTTCATTAGGCTTATGTATTTTTATGGCCTTTAAAAAAACTGAAAACAAAACTCCCTACCACAGACAGCAGGGAGTAAATACTCCCTCCCTTGGAATGCAATATTGTGAAGTATAAATTTAAAATAACCTAACACTGGCACATATACATATTCCTGTCTCTCTGCCTTCAAAAGTCCCAACACAGTTTCTTCAGAAAGTTTCAAGCAATTACAGCCCTTCAGTAAGTGAAAGGTGATTTCCCTTGCTTCAAGCATGTAAAACAAACTGAAGCTGCCCATAGCTTCAACATCCTTCCCTGTTCTTCCCTTCCCTGTTCTTCCCTTCCCTCACAAATGGCCAACCACAGACAGTGTGAGTAAAAAAAGGAATAATATTGAGAAAACTTTGATTTATCCAAAAGAGCACTCCACTGACAGTCTTGTTACTACAAACAAGACTGCTAATCCCTGGACATACCCTAAGGCGTGACTTCCAAAAGTCAACAGAAGGGAAATCTGTTGATTTTATAAGCAAAAAATGACAAAAATATGGATGTTACCACTGATCTATACTCACATCACACCTATTGGAAAGTTTGGAGAGTATTCCACCCTCTGCTATTTCCATCTGCAGATCTAAACGGATTGCACTTGTTTCCCTTAGGATATTTCTGCAGGGTAGGAAACAGATAATAATTCTCCCAACTGGAATTAAATCCAAGTAAAAGTAAATTCCTGCTGATTTTGAAAGCTATAAGTACTCAAAGTGTGTTTAAAATTTGACAAGATGCATTAAGCCCCCGGTGACATCAGCCTGTCTGTCAGCTTGGACAGCAAATGTGGAACATGGCAAACAGAAACCTCAAGATGAGTCAAAAAAGCCAGGAAACAAAGCCAGCTACTCTGAAAACTAGAATAAAAACATCCTGTAGAAAAACTTCAACGTGTTATTTCATTTATTTCATGGATTATTCTCCATGTAATTCTTTTTTATTTTGCTCTGATCTAGTAATCCCAAAATGCTATGAGAATGACACATGCATATTAATAAAAACCCCCATTTTTCCTTCCGATAATCACTCATAATAATTATAAAATACCAATGTCTTTTAGTAAAAGACCTACTTTACCTACATCCCAGATGCAAAAATGCATGGAATTTTTGGGGTTTTTTTCAGAATGCCATTTCTATTGGATGTGGAATTTTCTTTCAGTCCTTTGTTTCTCTCTGATTGCATTTGTTATACTGTAGGCCTTTTAGCCTGTGGCGTATTTTTCATTGTTACTTTTTGTTTTGTGTATAAGAAAGGATTTTTATTCAAAACGCTAAGCTTAAACTTAATTCAGGGTTTTTTCTTGTTTACTTTATAAAAGCCTTTTGATCCGTGAAGTGGAAGAACAATGAAAATGTGTTTTTCAGATCTTATGAAAGACTGGAACTATATGCCTTTCACATGCCATAAATTTCCAAGACTCTTTAAAGTGCTTTGGACAGCAGAACACAAGGATGGATAATTGATAAGGAAAACACACACAGATGGTTGTTGGTGTTCATTTTATCATGTTACTGAGATAAAACCTGTTAAAAATAATTGTTATTATAGGAAAAATTTTAAGAACTTGCCGGTACTACATCCTTCCCATGACCCTGACTTTGCACAGATATCCATAAGTTAGCTTTTTTCCCTTTTTTTTTTTGCAATGACTTGAAGGTCATCTTAATTTTTTTTTTTTTTTTTAATTGGCTGCAAATGGTATCCCTCACATCCTTGAAAACCTACTAAGCGAGGCACTGAAAATATATAAGCTCACCAATATATAAGGCATATTGAAATGAAATGAGCACTAAAAATACTTAGGCACTGTTAGTAGGGGGAAAAAAAAAACAACACGGAACTTAGTCAAAAAATCAGCTTAGGCAAACAGTACGAATTACTGGGTTTCCAAAACGTTGAAAAGCAGAAGTGAAAAGTTTCTCCAGTCCAGAAAAAATTTACAAAGCAATAAAACTATCACCATTTACTGGAATGCCTTCCTTTAAGTATATCTCAATATAAGTAAATTTAATAACTCTGCTTTGTAGAAAGCATTTTTTTTTGTTTCTACTTTTGCTTAAAGAGTGACACTGTAATTAAGCAAAATTTTGACACATCGCCATAAAACTTATTAATTTCCCTAGGACTTCCAAGCCAGAACGGTTCACAGCACCAAAGATATACTAAACATAAAAATATCATTATTTCAAATGCATAGTTGTACTGAACCTCAAGACAAGCAGAGGTGCTATGTAGCCCTGGAAATTTTGATGCTACCTACCACAGTGACACTGCAGTGACTGTTAAAATTGAAGGTGATGGCAACTGCCATTAATACCTGTTTTTCCTATTTGCACCTCATCTGACTTGCTGGTGGGTTAGTTTCTCAACTCAAAGATATTCAGCCTCCTTAAAGGGGAAAATGAAGTGTTCAGCTGGAAAAACTGAGGAGAAGTCAGTCAGGGAAGTTACAGCAGCAATAATTACAGAAGAATTATGGGCAGTGAACATAGGGAAGACACAATAAATATGAAATTTAAGATTGTCTATGACCTGCTGGCACTTTCGTTTGGGAGCTGGGCTGGGGGGCAGTTCTGCATTACTTGAACAAGCTATTTCTCTACATTTTCCATAAAAGTAAAATAGCTGTCTGCCAGGACACTCTGCAGTTTTGCCTGTGTGTTTACCAGCTCCCCAGTTCTGGGAACCAAGCCTTCCTAATGCAAGGATGTGGTTAAAAACCAGAACTTTTTTCTGCAGCCTGCTGGATGGCCTGGAAAACTCAGGGATGAGCTAACTCCCTAAGCGTATCTTGCAAGCTGCATTAGTCAAAAAAAAAAAAAAAAAGAAAAAAAAAAAGGAAAAAAAGAGAAAAAAAAAAGAAAAATAAAAAAGGAAAGCAATGCCCTGGCCCAGAAAAATCTCAGTTTAGGAGGACTGTGTGCCATCAAAGTGTGCAAGGTGGCTCCGGGCAGGTTCCACGGGGGCTGTCTCACTTGGAAAAGTCACACATCCACCTCTGCAGGGTTAAAGGAAATCCAGGGCTGCACTGGGAAACTGGCACTGCCCGTGGCTCACGTGAGTGTCTCACACGCAGCAGTGCCAAGGGATCCAGTTTCTGCCATGGCCTGCATCTGCCAAGTCCCATGAAGAAAACAGCGAGATTTTCACGGAATTTGCGAACTTTACAAAACACCCACGGCTGTGAAGGAAACCTGATAGTAGCAGAGCTACTGTGGTTTAAAAGTTACCTTAATAATACCCATTTAAAGGTAAAGGTTTCTCTGAGGTGCAAGCCTTAGGCCTGCAGCTTAATGTATTAAGGAAAAATCCTATTTTCTTCTCATGCTTCACAAAACCCTAGAGACAAATTATGTCTTCATGCCACTTTTTCTACTCCCGTGACTTCAGACTATAGTCCCAATAAAGCTCTGCTAATCACCAACAGAATCAAATTACAAATTAAAAGCCAGTGATTCAAACAAATATCAAGATTACTTCAGCACAATAAATATTTAAGAATCCCACTCCCCTTGTCACAAACCAAAGACATGTCACTCCCTTTTTTGCTTTACCACTCATGCCAGCTGGGGGGGATCACAAGGCTATAACCATTTCAGACTAGTCAGTGTAATATTGATTTTTGCCTCTGCTCCAGTTTATCCAGAAAGTGCCCTATTGATTTTGAAGGAATTATCTGCGGACTGCTAGGCATGAGAAGAAAAACAAAGTGGATGTCCTGGTTGTGGACAGGACACCCACTGAACTGCACACCCACTCAAAACTGACAATCAGGTCCATGTATTACCCATTATAATATAGATAATAATATAAATAATAGCATATATATATATATATATATATATATATATAAAAAATAGAAATAAATAAAATTTATAAATAGATATGACGGAAATTAATCTGAACTTCACACTCACCCAAAAGTGCCAATCAGGTTCATGTATTATCCATTATAATACAGAAAACAGTATAAATACTACCATATAAAATATAAATAAATAACATTTATAAATAGAGGTAGTGTTGTAGGAGTGTGAGCAGAAAACATAAATTACAAATGTACAACAGGGTTTGATCATCTCCACATCTACACAGACATTAGCACATAATACAACTATTAGCACAACTTCTACAGAAGACTATTCTATTCTCAACCTGTAGTCAAAAGCATTCTTAAAAACAACCCAATCAGACACGTGCCAGTTAAAAATTTGAGAAAACAGTAATTTAGTTTGGGAGGGAAATGTTGTGTCAGTTTGTTTGTTCTTCAAAAAAATCTATTTGTTTAACCTACATTTAGCACTCTGTGCACTTTTCTTAGTACTGCACTTGTCCCTAGCCCAGAAATGACCAACGTATACTCCTGGAATTCACAAGTATTTCTTCAAAGGGGAACTGATAACTTATGGATTGTGCTGATTGACTTGCTTCTCTCACTCAACACATCTTCTGTCCACTCCCTTGTCCTGACTAATGTGTTCAGCCAATAAATCTGTATTAGAATAAATTGTTTTGCATGACTGTCATCTCTCCCACCAGAATGCAATGTTCTGCAAAGGAGTGATCTCTTAATCCAAGTGGTGTTTCTCTCAGATATATCCACATTATCATCACTTTCTTGACCCACCTCACACTGACTTTCAGTGCAAGCAAACACTGCCTAATACACTCTATTTTCTTTAAATAAAAAGAAAATACCTCAAGAAAAATTACACCTTGTGCAGGAAATGTTTCCCAAGGAAACATTATTTAATTAAAACAAAACTCCTAGGCCACAACTCAGGTTTTCCTTGCTGAAGAATAGATCCAATCCTGTTTCCCACTCAGCTGGGATGTAAATTTTTCAGAAAGGCAGAGGATGTGGTGAGGAGCAGAGTTATAGTCTGGGTTAGAATTGAGCACTGAAAAAAGACAGGCTCAGCACTCTGGCCAAACCTTAGGCCTCCTCTCCCTAAACTGAGAGCAGCCACTAGCCTAAATCATTCAGGAATTGGCAAGGAGTCGCAGCAATAAGGAGGTAATATTTGCTACAAAAGCAAATGGGAGTCACCCAAAAAATTTATTCCCTCCTGAGAAACAACAGATAACAATCAGTTTGGGGGTTGGCAGACGCTGTAACAGCACTAAATCTGTTCTCAGATGTGTGCAGATAAAATTCCTTTGTAAGGAGAATAAACAATTCCAATAGAGATAGGACAGCAATTTGGAAGAAAATGTTTAGTTTTGCAGTTTTACAAAATGTTTGGTCCCGAGGTAGAACAGTTCCTTCCCATATGTGTGAATCAATGAAAATGAACAGATGACTACATCTGGAAGTTGGCCTAATACCTCACACTTTGAGGATAATATCTTCTTTTGAGACAGGGCATTTTATCTGGTCATCAGAAACCATAAAATCCCTGAACCTTTGCTTTACAAAGACAATGGCCTGTCTTTCAAACATGGTTCCACCATTCAGTTAAGTAATGAAAATGATTACTTGATGGACATTATTACAGTAGGGCAACATGCATATATTCCTACTGAATTAATAACTTGCTGTATTAAAAAAGTTATTAAAAAAAAGCACAGATCATTTTTTTGTATCATTGTAGCTTTCTGTGACTAAAACTAAAACCAAGCTGGGGATCACGCAGAAAATACAACTGAAGACAGAAATCAGAATCTTTTACATAGGGCAAGCAACAAGAAAGCTCAGAAAGCCAAGCTCCTCTCACTTTCTGTTATTTCCAACAGAAATATTATCCATTATTCCTCAATTCAGTTTGACCTGTGCTGTTGCTCTTCAGATAAGGAAATCATGAACAGATAGCAGCAAATGTCAGCTCTCAAGCTCAGAAGGACAAATGAGTGAAATCAGCAACTTTCTTAGGTTTGTCCATGCAGAAGGGGATAAATCCCAGAACAAATGTTCCTGTAGCACATGCACAGAAATATCTCCTTCCTCAGCCTACCCCCTTCTCCTATGGCTACACCAGTAATCCCTAACAAATTTTGGCAGTTCCAGGTAGCCCTAAGGTCACCCAGGAGCCTTCAGGGGATCACCAGCCTCTCCAGAGGTCACTGTTCAAAGGTACACAAAAGGCAACCAGCTGAGGAAGAAGCAGAGGAATAGAGCTGGAGGTGAACCCAGAGTGAATTATACCAGACAGAAATCCTGTGAGAGGAAGGGTTACTTCCAAAGACAGATTTAGAGGTTCCTATCTCATCTAAAGCACACTTTCAGGCTTGAAAATCTCAGTAAATAACAGTATTTTTGCAATCTGTGCTGTCTAATGATTCACATTTCTTCTGCATGTTTGATTAGTTACAGAAGAGCTTAATGCATAAGGTTTTCAGAAAGAAAGATGCATGTTTTGACAATTTATTTTGACAATTCAGTACATTAGATTAAGACCAGTCTTACAGCAACACTCTGTTGTGAAAGAACAATAGCTCTTTCAGTTTGAAGCCTTATGCAAAACTTGGGTGTTTCTTTGGAGCTATACATGAATCCCATGTAAGCATACACAAAAACTACACAACAAATGTAGTAGTTAATTTTAAAATAGTTAAATTCTTCCTCATGCCAACAAATATGCTGCTGGAACAACAGATCAGTTCCAGATGAATTATGATAGCAACATGTTTGAAAACTGAAGAACATTTCCCTTCTTTAAAAAGAAAGATAATGGGAGTTGTTAATTTTATAGGAATCATGTACTAAGTAAATTAGCAGTGTAGTATCTTTGCAATTTATTTGTTAGAGATTTACAAGGTCTGTGGACTTTAACTTGTAAATACAGTTGTTTTTATTGTTGATTAAAATATGTTTCTTTCAACTGCACAATCACTAGCAGAGACCCACCTTGAACTTGACTGTAAAAAAATATATGGTTTTATGTTAGCCTCAAAAATACATTTTTAAAGATCTTTAAAAGATAGCCATAAGGCTGGAATAAATAAAGATTTATAATTAATTGGAAAATTACTCTGAGAAACTGTATTTCAACAAAGGGAAGAAAAGATAATGATTTGTGTTTTGCACAATTCTACTCTCCTCATCTCCTGCTCATGCAAATGGAATGAAGAAGGAAGTAGGAGAATTTTGACCAGAGTACAATGGAAAGACATTGAGAGTTCGGGGAGTGAAGAGTGAAGGGAAAAATGGTTGAGTCAGTGTCAGAGTGAAAAAGGAGGACAGAGTTGCTAGGAAGGCTTTCCTCATAGCTTTTAAATGTGAACTGGCACCATCGAACTTCACACATTAGTAAAATAAAAACTGCGAGATTTTCTTACATGTAAAATAAAACTATGTCTTTACTGTGATTCCAGATACTGTGCAATCTGCATGTCTCTGAGCACAAAAAAGCCAAAAAAAAAAAAAAAGCTCATTAGTGCTGCTACATGGGAACAGTGTTTGCAAGTAAATGAAGAAAAATCAGGTTACACAGAGTAACCTGATAACTCAGAAAAAAGCCCTGATTAGAGAGCAGAAGCCCAAGCACAGAACTGATGATTATCTGTCCAAAAGAGAGGACAACACCATGGAAAGAGTACAAGACAGGCAGAAGCAGGTGAAAACTCACCACTGGAGCAGTTGGGTCCTCCCCAGCCAGGCTCACACTGACAGGTGTTGGGAGCAATGCAACGGCCATGGACACATTTGTCAGCACAGTGAGCTGTCAGAGAAGGGAATAAAACAAACAATTACAACTCCTGCCACTAGGAAAAATATTCTTTAAAATACTCTACAACAGTTCTAACCCAGTTCTTTCATGTCTCAAGTACCTCTTAAAAGCACAATAAACACCAGTGTATTTGGTGGCATCTATTAAAAATATATTTTATTTCAGTCTCTTCTATTTGCCCTAAGCTTGAAGATTCCAACTAAAATTGTGTTAGTATTACTCAAATACTCCCGAGGAAATGGTCCCAATTTAACGAAAAAAGAGCCAAAGTATGATCCAAGCTGGGAACCCATCTGACCATGGTCCTGGGCAAGAGGCTCTGGTTGGCCCTGCCTGAAACTTGGATGGGATGACTTCCACAGGTCCCTTCCAACCTCAGCCATCCCGTGACTCTCTGCAGCAAACCCTCACGCCAAAAAAAAAGAGGGGAACTTCAGCAGGCATCCAAAGAAATGCTCTTTTGCAACAGCATGGATAAAATAAGATTTGCAGCACACTGATATTTTAGTATCAACTTTTCCAAATGATTGCACAGTTCAACTGAAGAATAAACAAACAGTGACAGCGACTGAAGTAAAGCATGACATACAAACCTCACGAATCACTGCAACCTTTTTTCTAAGTGCCAAATGGGTGCACTTATTTTCTTTTATTTTTTATGATTCGCAAACATGTTTCTAAGATAAGTCTTACTTTGAAACAGACCTTTTGTTTGAAACATCTAAGAAAAAACTGAAATTTGATAAAAACTGACTTTGATATCCAGCATTATCAATGACAGAATACAATACACTCAAGAGGAAAAACCTCTGACCAGCAACAATTTGCTGTCATCATATTAATCACAAAGTACCCCTAATTTTCCAAAATACATGCGCTGTAATAATTTCCTTCCACTTTAAACAACAATAAAACTTAGAAAATGTGTACAGGATGAGATTTTTCTTTGTACCAACATTTCCAGAGAAACTGGAAATCTGATTGATTGCTATACAAATGAATGTAAAGTTATCAAAGGGAAAAAGACAAAGCGGATGTTAAAAAGAAGTTTAATGGGGCTACATATGAATCACTGTGGTTCTGAATGATTGAAAATGTTCTGGAGAATTAGGTATTTAGGTAAAACACTTGCAACTTCTGGGTTTTTCTCAGTTAAAGATGATAAAGCACACTGGTCATCTTTACATTTAGTATGTCCAAGAAAAAGGAAAACCACACAAAGATCAAAAAAATAAAAAATTTTGATTATATGGGATCCCAGCCACTAACTGCTTATCTTTATAGCCTTTAGTTTTCATTCTCAACTATTTCTAACAAGCCGCTTTTCAGATGTACATTAAAATGATCTTCATTAGAAATCAACAGGGACAATAATAATTTTTAAACATTTGATGAAGCAAGGCATTAACACAGAGCGTTGTTGCCTATTTATGTGTTATGGAAAGACTGAGTTTAAATAATACATCACAGCTTTCCATTAGTCTTGTAACTTGACGTGAATCGCTTGTATCTTTGAAGATTCCTTCCTAGTTAGTGCTGCCTTGGGCACTGAGGCTCTCCACAAACCAAATGTGTGAACAACCTTGCCAGCAAGCTGTGAGGCAGCAGCAGGTCACCGTAAACACGCAGTGTGGGGCCTTGTAGGAATAACCCAGGGAATGCAAACATCCCCAGCCCAAATTTCTGACCACTGAGCCTTAAACACAATGAGGCAACGCTCCACCACCTCCTCTGTGAGGCAGCTGGAGCAGAACAGAAAAACAAAGAACTTGCAAGAAACCAGACCTATCTCCTTGCCCTGCCCCTCATGCCGCGCTCAGAACATGGATCCACATTCTGGATAGACATAAAAACCTATTCTCTAACCAAAAGAAATTATTCTTTTGGAAAGACACCTTCTGGGATGACTCTTGGCAAGTGAATCCTACAGCTGTAAGAGACAGAACATGTTTAAAAAGAATATTGCAGTGGACACGGGGATGAGAGAACCAAAATTTACTACACAGAGCTACAAAGAGGTGAGGACAACATAAAAATCACCTAGAAGAAGCTGAAAAGACATGAATAACACCAGGAACAGATAAACTACTTTCTCTTGGTTTTCCATGGAATTGTTGGGCATGGTATTAAAAAAAAAATGCTTATATGCAGGTGTAGGTGAAAAACTTAGCATGAAGGGTCTTCTTTTTTTACTGATGAGTGTGAAGAAGCACCAAAAACTCCCTGGCAGAAATTGCCATGTCTTCTTTTTTTTGCAAGAAAAAGCTCAATTATTGTATGAAAAGCAATCTGGGTTTACTCTTGCACATTGGCCTTTACATCTTATTTGCCCTTATTTTTGTGCCTTATTGTTCTTTCAAGATCTTTTCTACACTCTTGCCTTCATTATCTGATGTTAAAAGAAAACTTGAACAAATGTACTTTTATCTTTGATGTAAGTTTATGCATGCATTTTAGGATCTGCTGCTTTTTCACATCGAAAAGCCAGCCATTAACCAGTTAACATAAAATTGAAACACTTTGGATGTGATTATGCACATAAATTATATTACTGCAAGGTTTAACTCCAACTTCCTCCAAATTAATTGAAATGAGCATTTGTCGTGGGAAAAAATAAATTATCTATTAAACTACATTATAAACATGTTTTTTTCAAATAAATCCTTCATTTTTACACTGTATGCTAGAACATACCCCTTGTTTGATCATGCTAGAACATACCCCTTGTTTGATCTTTGTTTCCTGTGTTTGATGGCTATTTGCTAGTAAAGTGAGTGGTATCCAGTTATACCTTAAGATGGATGGTGCATTTTCTATTTCATGTTTTGAGGAAATTCAACAGGCATAGTTCTCCACTAAGGTTCTTAGAAATATACTACAATGTTAGAAACTAAGTGAGGTAAATGTTCAAGCTGTCAGGAACAACCAACCTTTGCTTGTGTGCCCATCCTTAAGAAAGCCACTAGAAAATGTCTTAAAACCTTTGAAATCTTCCTTTTCAGAAACATGCTAAAAAAAAAAATTTGCACTTTTTGAAAAAGTTTCTTGTCTGTAGCTGATCCTAGCATTCATATGCCAAATCTCCTAGGGATTGCCACTCATAGTAACAGACAAGTGGCAGGAAATCCTTTGGAATAAATAAGAAATTTAGTCAATCACTCAGCCTGGGGTGGAGCTGCCAGGAGTCAGCTCCTTAACAGAACTTCACAGAATTACTGTTCTGCCTTTGTATGTGCATATAAACTGCATTTAGATTATCTCAGAAAGTGCATCAGGTCTAAACATAAGAGTAAAAACAACAGCTTGAGGTCCAGTTAACCTACTGCTCTACAGAGGTGCTGGCAATAGTGGAGACAGAGGTGAGAAATTTGTGCATTATTTATATCCTCTATGAACAGGAGTTTCATGAGGACAGCACAAAGCACATTTTTTAGTGAATTAGTACTCACTAACAAGATATCTACACTCCTACAAACAGTTCAAGTACCGACCCATAAAAATGCTGGAATTAAAATTAAAATACACTTTCTTGTCAACCCACCTAAAGACAAAATGGCACAGATTCCTATTATTTTTGAGAAGCAGCAATGAAATTTCAATTCATGCAATGTTGAGTCACACCAAAACCATCTAACAGTAGACTTTTCTAATTTACTTTTCTAACTTGAGAAGTCAAATAAAGGAACAGACAAACAACAAAATATCAACAGCAACACAAGGATTTTAGCCTTTTAGAGGCATCTTACATCCTTCTACTAGGTAAAGAAAATAATCCACCCAGCATGGAAATAAAATTGCAGTAATGGAAATGCTCCAGCTGGAGATTATGAAAACTGAAGGTCTCTCTCTTTCTTCCAAGGTCAAATAAATGCAAACTCAGCTACACTGAAGGACCTGAATTTTCACATAATTTAAAGTCTAAGGCATTCCACAATCACTTCAGAAGTCAGAGCAGATATGTGCTGAGTATCATTATCAGGCATATTTTCATGTAGTAACAGAAAAAATTGGCATGTCCAATGGTATTTTAACTTTTCAGGTTCTGAATATCATTGTGTTAACACAATGAATTTACTACATGTGCTATAGCTGTGTAAAAGCTGCTGTCACATAAGAGAATCACCATCACACCTGTCATCACATCACGAGTCAAACTGTAACACACTTCAAAAAATATTCTACCTAATACTACCTACTAAAAAATTAAATATCATTATTCACACATGCTGTATAATAACCAAATGTAGTCAGAAATTGGTTCTTGTAAGTTTAATGTGTACATATTACAAAAAAAAGTTAAAATAATTGCCAATCTGCTATCAGATATATTAGTTTTCTAAAAAATATTTTGACCTTGCTTTTTGCACAAGCAGAAAATGTTTTGGATCAAAGATTTTTTTTTTCAAATTCCAGGACATAAAAAATGTTCTTATCAAACACCATTTTAAGACCTCCCTAGGTCTGCACAAGGCCAAATGAGAGAGCGAAAGAAATGAGCCAAGGTTGCCTCCAGACTCCCCGGCCACAAATTTTCCCAATTTTGGGTTAGATGAGGAGACAGAGGAATGTGCCACCCAGAAAAGGTGCTGAGACCTCCCGAGAGTTGTTACAAACCCCTGTATGCCCAAGAGAGGTTCAGCATGAGGATCTGCTGGGGTCTGCTCCGAGGAGAAAAGTCTTCCACGTCCCTCATGGTTTTAAACCTTGTGTTCAAAACACTGATGCTTGCACAGTGCACTTTCCACATGATCATTAGCTGGAACCACATGAAAGCTGGCTGGCCACCTAAGACACCTGAAATCCAACCATTCCTTTCACCTGCATCTGCTCAGCCCCAGCTGGCTCCAACGAGAGCTGCAAATGCATCACTGGCGAGTAACCGAGCTCCTGGAACTCTGGGAGCAACTCTGGGGAGTCCCACCAGCACAGCGGTGGAGTTTCAAAGCCAAAAAAGTGACAGCGAGAAGCTGAACTTACGGACACACATTTCCCTGCTCTCATAGAATCCAGGGCAGCACTGGGATTTGCGCCTGTACATCGTTTTCTCACCGTGTCTGTAGGCAGTGCGGTAACTGATCCTAAAGAGAGGAAGGAGCGTTGGTCACATGCCTTGGTTCAGAAACAAGACAGGTTGTGTTCTTAGACATTTTAAAAAGCATTCAGGTGTCATAAGAAAAGAAAGGAAGTGCTCCAAGTTGTCTCGATTTATCTGTTGCTAATTTTAAGAGTCCAAGGGTCTCCCTGACATGCCTTAGGTTCATGGGTGCCAGGAAACAGGAAAAAATGGGGACTTTTTCACTTGTCATGGTTCATACCCATGGGCATATTCCTCTGAGGAAAATGCTCTTTACAGATGTCACCAGTTTTTATTCATTCAATCCTTGCTTGCTGCTTTCTGCTTGCACAGGAAGTTTCCTTTAACAAATCCTTTTACTTTTCTTTCAAGCAGCATACACTCACTTCCCCCAGAACACAACACTGCAAGCAACAAGGGTTCCCTGTGATATTTCTGAACAAATACACCTTGCCGGGTCTGGAGAATTTAGTTTTTCCCAAGCTGTTTGCTTTCTGTTAGCACTCCATGGGATAGAACACCCCAACCTGCTAATAAAATGTATGTGACATTGCTTGGACAGGCATTTTCCAGCTGACACAGATCACAGCAGTTAGACAGGGTTGGACACTACAGCTAAAAAATCCTACATACGATGCTTGATTTTGAGTCAAGAATCTTAAACATGTCAGCAAATTGACAATATTAGGATTTATACATCACCTGTGTCGTGTGCACTTGAACCAGTTTAGGATGTCAGTACAACTGGTGTAGTAAATCTGATCAAAAGGATGTGGATATGACTCTTGCACTGTAACTGAGTAACTGGGGAGAGACAGAAAGAAAAACGGGAGATCATCAAGCAAGTCCTTTTAGTACAGTCTCATTTAATTAGGTCTTTTACAGAATCCTGTTACAGAATGGAAAAAATATAACAAAATACTCATGTCTAAAAAAATGACACGGAAAGCTTGCAAAGAAAAATAAGCATGCAGAGAGTCATCATATTTATACTGTATAGCACATTTGATGAAATTCCACTACTCGACATTTAAAGAAATGTAATGTCAGCCTAACTTTTTCTAAGATGAGAACAGCTGTAACTCAAATAGGCAGCAAATGGAAGTAGTGCATATTAGGTGTTCTCCTATAGAAAATTTTATTAATCAACTGGATAATTGAACAACTAGTTAAGGAGACAGAAAATGAGGTTTCTTCTATTATCATTCAAAATAGAAAAAAAAGGACTTTTTGAGAAATTTCTTGTAAAAAAACTTGATCCTATAGGGATCAAGTTTTTACAAGAAAAAAAATGGGCCTATAAGAATACATCCAGTGCACTTATATACTAAGTGAATGTTAACACAGAAATATACCTGAGTAGTAATTACTGAAAAATTACATTACAGGCATACCACCAAACAGTCTACTCAGCAATCAGAAATTAATGAATACTGAAGACCATAATTTCTTCTGCTTACTGGATAATTTTTAACAGAGAACCACCCACACCACACCCCCAGAAATACTATACGAAATCCTACTATTATTTTTTGCCAAGTTACACAATTATACAGTGTCCTAGAAACAAATCCATGCTGAGAGCTTCCAAAGCTGCCAGTAGGACAAGAGGAGCAGAGCCCTGTCTCAAAAGGGGAAAATATTGAATCATCCTAGAAAACTCTTTGAGAGGCTGTTTGTGCTGGCAGCCATTCCTGGGTTGCGCAAGGGAGCTTGAAAATACAGGAATGCGTGGCAAGCTCCTGCAGCAGGACTGATTCCCAGGACCAGCCAAAACACTGAACAGCTCACCCAGCTCTCCCTCTCCTCCCCTCACACCCTCTCTGAGCTCTGAGCCCTCGGTGCAGGGTGACAGCCACGGTCTCCTCATCCTGCTGTCACCGTCTACGCCTAAGGGGAAGCACATCCAGAGCCACTCACCCCTAAATGCACACACCCTGCTCCCTGTTTTCCTGTAAGAAGGGAAAGCAGGAATTAGCAGCCCTAATCCACCCAGCTGTCCCAGCCCAACAAAATATCAGTGGGATGCTGGCGCTTGCCTGAGGCTCCGCGCTCTTACCCTGAGGCAGGGCACTCTCTACCCACCCCTTCTCACCATTTTAGTAGTGACTGAGGTCTGTTTTTTATTTAAAGCATACATCAGTGACAGGGGCAGTCAAGAGCTTCTGTCTGGTGCTTTGCCCTTTCATACTTCTGTCCATTTGTCACCTGCTTTGGGCAGCAGCGTGAATGTTTCACTGAGTTTATTTGGAGCTCTGCTCTGGTTGTGAGCACAAGGAGGAAAAAAAGTTCATGCAACAAAGTGGGCATGCTCACTGGATACATTTTTGGGTGTATTTTTCCCTCTGCGGACTTTGATTGGCTTGTTTTGAATTATATTATGTAGTGCAAATAGTTATATTTGGGGTTTTTTTTCCCATTTTGCTTTCGCTATGTTGTAGCTTCCCCCAAAACCACTTCTATCTACAAAAACTGCAAACAAAGCACACACAATACAGGACAGTACCCAGTAACACTGCAGACAAATTCCTGGCTACTGCAAACAGGTATTTAATATGGTGACTACTTCATACACACACAGTTGCATGAACTGCACACAGCAGCTGAGGCAGAGGTGCCAAATCCTTTACCTGAAGCTGAGGTAAATTCCCAAGGAATGTTCTTATGTGCTGGGTTTGGGTTTTTTTAATAGAGAGACTTTATTAAAAAGTAAATACAAGTTTCAATTTTCTTTGTAAAGATTCAGCTATAACAATCAAAAATAAATGTACAGTGGCTCAGCAGCACTCCCCATGAGTAAGCACACAACACAGTTTACATTAAGTGCAGGAAATACTGATGTCCTCAAGTGAACTGTGAAAATTAAGATTTTCTCACGGACCAGCTGATCAATTACAGGCACAACAGTTATAATGACACCAGAAGTCTTGTTTCCACTATCATAACCTTTACACAAGGAAAGAAGTTCAGCAGATGCTTGAGGCTCAACCTCTCCCAACTCATCGTGGCTTTTTGCAATTCACATGAAATTGGATGAACAAGCAAGACCAACTACATTGATGATGAATTTCATTTTGCATGTTATAAATTTTTGAACCTCATCAAAATAATTAAACAACAAATCTTAATTCAGATCCTGTGAGTGCTGAATAGGAAGGAATCAGCATAATCAAATTTGGCCAAATTCCAATATGGTTAATTATATTTTGCATATGTAAAACTTCTTTTCACCTAAATTGGAAAGAGCTATTTTTACTCACTTCTAGTACCTAGATGGTTGTGTAACACTGCTAGTACTGGTTCTTTGCATCCTGACCCCCAAGGCAAAGATGCATTTCAGCCCACTGTTAAATAGTCTTTTACTTATCCATGAACTCACCTGCCCCTGCAGTAAAATGAATTCTTTTCCCTTGTTTTTAAACTCAGCTAAAAGCCTTCAATAATTTGAAGCATGCCAAGCAAAGCAAAGCAAAATTATTACATCAGAATTTACATCACTTATTTTTCCAAAAGGAAAGCGTTACCTTTCCCAGTGGCTACACACATTGGGATCTTCCAGATTCAAAGACACAGCTGAACCCATCCAGTGGTACAGGAGGAGTATGACAGGGAGGCCAAAAAGGGAGTTGAAATGAAGAACCATCTTTCCAAAGAGGTGACTGCGAGGAGAAAAAGAAATAGTACATTAGCAATACCATACAGAATTTAAAGAAGACTACAATGTTGATCCATCTATCACTAATCTAAAGGAAGGGGCGCCTCAAGGAACACACACTGCTTTCCCAGCAGCAGCAACACCATGCCCACTTTGGAAGGAGAGCCCAAATGGAGGCGTTCCCCACGAGGTCAGCTGGTGGCAAACTGCCCCTCAGAGGTCCTGCTGTCCCCTCCAGATGCAGCCACCCAGGCTGGGAGTGCTCAGCCAGGCTCTGCCCACTCCCAGAGCCAGAGCTGAGGTCTGGAATAAAGGCTGGCACTTGCTCAAGACCACAAGAGTGGAGAGGCTCAGCTGTGACACAGCACCAGGAGCCCTGCACATCCCTCATTTACAGGAAGGGTTTGTGCCTTGCCACGGCCACCACAGCCTCACCCTGCTCTGTCACTGCTCCTTAAACTAGAATTCCCCAAAATTTAATTCCCCCTCCTCAGCTGGCTGTACGGTTTCCAAACAGAATAAACATTCATTAAAGGAAGCTGTTGTAGTAACATGAAGGTCTGAAAAGATTATCCTAACACTTTTACTAAGTAAATTATTTTAATTTGCATGCTGGAAACACTCTTAATGCAACTGGCCATTAATCCACAAATGCCAGAAGGAATGCTATTAACATGTAATTTATTTGTAATGACTTAAGCTACATTTCTGTTTCAGTGAACATTTGACCTTATTTCCTCACTTACACACTGATTCTAACAGATGTAACAAAAAAATTAGATTCTTGGGTCTAATCTGTAGTAAATGAAAATAATTCAATGTAATAAATGAAAATAATTAGAAAATAATTTCTAATAAGTATGTTTGATTTAATAAAAATATTTTTAACAGAGCAAATTAATGCAGAAATAGCAATTTCTTACTTTAAATATTATGGAACAGAATAAAGCAAGTTATAAGTCAATCACTTTATTATATGAGAAAGAAGACCACAAGACCATGGGAAAAAAAAGAGACAAAACTTACTTTACTTAACTCTTACTTCAGAAGTCAACATAAAAAAAGCTCACAACATGAAATTATTATATTTAAGGTACTGGAGGATACAGAGATGATCCTATTTTGCTGAATTGTTCTTTAAAAATCAGGCTGCTGAAAGGTATTTCATGGTCTGTAACTATTTCTCTGCATACAGCAAAGCAGTCAATGTGCAGTTATTTCAACAGCAGCTGTATTTTCACCTAATAATTGCAGTGAAGTTGTGATTTCATTGAAAATATTCACTCTGATTAAGCAGACTGTAAATGGTATTTTCCCTTTTTTCTTTCTTTTATTCTTGACTTCAGCAACTTTCCTTTTTCAGGATACATTTAACAAAATTTAAAATAAAAAAAAAATTTGCATGAACCCCCTAGAGTAAACTTGATTGCATTCCAGATCTTTTGCTTAATTATTAAGGAAAATCAAAACAGAAAATCAGTACAGCTGATTAGCATTGCTGAAGTGTTGATATTAGCAATAAAAGATGTAGATGACTCATTTAACTCTTGCTGCCTATGGTTTGCACCAAGAACAACTGTTCAGAGATTCACTTTTCATACCATATATTGCTCAAATTATCTCACCCAATAAAACATGAGTATTTCAATTATCTACATGTACACAGAACCTGTAGTTTAAGTACTGAAAATGCTCATTTTGAGGAATGCCTTCCCTGTGCAAATTAGTATATACACGACACAGGAAAAAAAAACCCAACAAATTTAAAATAATCCTTGGTGTTTCACCACCAGGACTTCCTTCCACAACAGAACACTAAAATCTTATTGTCTGTTAATTTTTTCTACAGCATTTGAGGCAAAACCTCTTGTTGACAAAGCTGTATC
Organism: Molothrus aeneus; assembly: GCF_037042795.1. Taxonomy (NCBI): domain Eukaryota; kingdom Metazoa; phylum Chordata; class Aves; order Passeriformes; family Icteridae; genus Molothrus; species Molothrus aeneus. Next base: position 71,922,552 of record NC_089680.1, read on the forward strand.
TTTATTCCTATTTCAGGCAGGAACTTCAAGGCAGTACCAGTGTCTGCTCAGGTCAGACTTCTCTGTTTCCCTCAACTTTAATCCATACCCATGATTTAAAAATTTTAACAGGAAAGCAGTGTATCTCCATGAAACAACTGTAGAGTACTCTCTTAATCTCCGTCAGCTAATTAAGGAAATTTAACTCATTTTATATTTATTTTATAAAAAAATCAGATAATCAATAACAGTCATTCTAAAAAAAATAAACCTGATCACCTCAAGGTTTATTATAATTACTAACAAGCTCATTTTAAAATGGTGTAAAAAGTGTACAAAATATACTCCCATAAATTACAGGTAGTCTCCTGAAATACATTTAAACTTGAGCAACTACATAAATTGCATTTGTCTCACTAGTAAGCTGATGCAAAATCATGTATGTGCACTATGTATGTGTAAACACAGACAGTTAACCATTAATACCCAATATCTGAGATTTTTAGGCACTTTCTCTGCCACTAGTAACTGTGTTGACAGTTTTTATTTGGTTTGAGAGTTTTTTTTCCCCCACGGAGATTTCAGGATCAAAACCAGAGAAAGAACAGATGACTAAAAAAAGAGGCAAAAAAATTATTCTTCTTTATGAGGTGAAAATTACAACATGCTCACAAAATTAATCTCTCCACCCACCCAGAGCAGAGCCACAGGCAAAGCTGAGGGTGCACAGATTTCTTGTAATAAAAGGTAGATAAATACAGGTGGAGCTGAGGGGGGCAGGGGAAGATATGATGGACACTGCGGAAGAAGTGAAGGTAGCTCAAGGCTGCAAACAAATATTTTTTGGTCAGCAAAATCAAGTGCTGCCAGAGAATTAACCAGGATTAGAACTGCATGAGCAGCAGAGAATAGTACGACACAGTGGCTAACATGACATAATGGACCCAAGACCAAGGGAAATGCTGATGCAGCTTTCCCATTACTGTTGCAAAAGCATTTTTACCATTGAAACATGAAAAATGCAGCAGGAACGGGCCATTTAGTTAGAGGACAAACTCCAGAGCAGTGAGAGTTTGTGTGGCATCTCAAAGGTTTTACAGCATTCAGTCCTGCCTTTCTGCAGTGGTAGGGCACAGGGACATCAAAATGTTTTTGGGCTGCAAACCCATGGGCTATTCTTAATTGCACTGACATGGCATCAACCTGCATGTATAGCATGTGCTACTTCAAAAGAAATCTTCTCCTCAAAGATTTCTTCAAATTTCAGACTGAATTGTAAACCACACAGTGATCTGTTCAAAGCCCCTTGCCGGTGTCCTTGCCCTCACTCTCTCCAGAGGTGCCCACACAGACTTGGTGACTGCAATTGGAAACTACAGCTCCACATGAGATAAAAGAGTTTTTTAAACCATTTTTGGGTGAGGAATTGTTTGGTCTTTCACTTCCTACAGAGTCTTTTCCACAACACTCTTTGCTCCTGAGGCTCAGCTCCTCTACCAGGGACACAATTTGCTTATAAAAACATCTCTCTCACGACTGATGTCAGGCAGAGCAAAATTTGAATCTGACCTAATCTTGTCAATGATGATTAATCCCGTGTTAGCTTCTGTGAAAAAAAAAAAAATCCACAACTGATTGCTTTTATCGATTACATTAGAGAATTAATGGATGCAGAGCAGAAGGCGTTTTCCCTTTGGAAATCAGTAAATCAGTTTGACACCTTGTCACATGAAATCTCACTCATAAAGCAAATACAAAATAACCTGAATTAGGAGCATTATCACACAGACCCTAGGCTGGCTGAAGATGTACAGTCACAGCAAATGGAAACTGACTGGTCTTTTCCCAAATCCTCAAAACATATCACTCCAAAGGCAGCATTGATTGTCACTGTCACGGGGAGCTCAGGACAGACCAAGCTGGCAGGGCTGACAGAAAATGTGTGGGATCTGCACAGCCAGCATGAGAGTTTGCTAAAGGATAACCCAATAGTGCCCTAGACTGAAGGGCCCTAAACTTTAACACCCTCCATGGTCAGAGATGATAAGAGCCCTTCTTGATGCCGCCTAATCAGATCTGACCCTCTTCACCTGGGCTGCTTTATTTCAAACCTCACTGTGAAACAGACTGACACATTTGTGGAGTCCAAAGTTGTTGAGGATGGGATAAGCATGGATGTGAGAAAAGCAATTCACTTAGATTGGTGTCTGAAGAATAAACAAATCAAAGGCTGAGTGACCTGGAACAAGTCTCTTTGATGGAGACAGATATGCTGCTACTTTTTTCAAGTTACGCTGCAAAGAAAAATAAATCAGTAATCAGTGACCATTCTTCTTTGGTTATTAGATTAGGTCATTTTTATTTTTCAGTCTCTCTTTAATTATCAGAGGCTTCTAAGAAAATGAGGTTTATGTAATCACAGTGTTTGTCTGTGTGTTCTGGCCTCATGCCCAATAACTTGTAAATTTATTGGTCACTTAAACAGGAAGCAAGAGAGGGAAAGAAGTCCTGAATTGTGGAGTTCCAGAGAATCCAGAGATAATGCACAAGTCTGGAGGAGACCAGGCTTTATTTGCCCCTGAGTGATGCAATTACCAGTTTTGAAAGCTACAGCATCACAGTCCTTTATTTCATGGTAATGCTATAATCTCACAGAATGAATCTCTCTACCATTCCTACGAAATATAAATGCAACAATATATTACCTGATCTTAAATAACAGAGAGCAGCCTTCAAACTATATTAAAACTGTAAACTGGAGTAAATTTTTGAGTTAAACTTTTTTTTCCTTCTTAAGCATTTTCTGGTGGAAACCTGGAGAGGTTGGGAGCTGCCACAATGCACATTGTTTTGTAAGCATCAAACAACCTCTTGCATTGCAATTACAAGCACAGAATGAATTAAGATCATTGCAAACATGGGAGGAAACAGGAATCTTTACCACCCAGCAAACATGTGGATTTGCAGTAGTAAAGCCACACAGTTCCAGATGCAATGGGTGGCTGGATAGCATGGATCATGCTGCAGCACAGACCCAAAAGCATGGGAATGTTGCAACAAGGTCCTCAAGCACTCTGTCCTTCCCTGCAGAACACTCAGCAGCATCTTTTACAAGACCTGTTCTTACTGCAAAAGATCGTGAGAGTTTCTTCTAGGAATTGTCCTCTTGAAAAGCAAGATTGTCCTTGGCCTGCTGACTTCACTCGCTGCCATTCAGTGAGAGTTTGTGAAGCTGCTAAGCTGGCAGGGGCCATATATCCACTTACCAGTCCTCTTCTCCCTCAAATTAGCATTAAAAGGGCAGGAAAGGACAGTTCAGTGCAAGTCAAGTCTGCACAAGGCTTGGTAAAGGCATGGTAAAGACAGATGCCAGCATGCCAGATACTTTGCAGATGGACTCATTATTATTCCTCAGAGGAAGGCTGCCAAACATCACAAACATGGGGTCACTTCACTGTAGCTGTCATTGTCTGATAAATTAGGGCCTTTTCACTTGAAAGTATTTCCCTTTTTTCCAGGCAGATAACAAGTACAGGTGTTGAACCATTAAGGTTACCTATGGAGCATGGTATTGTATGTTTAAAGATTACTTCCACAGGTAGCCAGCAGGATGAGTTGTTGACAAAAATCTTTGACTAAATACACTGCTTTTTATTTTTTGTTTCTCACCCAAATGAAAATTTACCAAATAAAGACAGGTAAAACTGTGTAGAATCCAAACCAAAGTTTCTGAAAAGCACACTTTGAGAAGATGAAACAGCACCTTGAACATAAATTCTGATTTGCTTGTTTGACACAAGACATTTCAGGTGAAACATGAAAAACTGTGTCAGGTCCATACACAGATGTCACCTCTCAGCCCTAGGCATCTTTCCCAGGGTGGATGCTGGGAGTTAAAAGTTCTCAGCAAAAGAAGGCAAATAACATAATTTAATAGACTCTGTACATTATAGGCTTGAGACAAATATCATATCCTCCTCTGCTTCCCCCTCCTTCTTTTTTTTTAAATTAATATATTTTAAATTTTTTTTTTCAAAAAATGTATTCCTTATTGAAACATCTCTTTATTTTAACCCCAAGTCTATTTTAATAGTACAGGGCTAGAAAACTATAGAATTAAGTGAAAATGGTTAAATGTATGTCTTAAAGGAGAATTATTTCTGAAATAAACTATTACTACCATGTATGAAAGTTTTATTACTGAGTTACCCAACAAAGATATCTGAGTCAAACTTTTGTCATAGTCCCTCAGCCATACAGCATATAGATTTCTGCCTTTTTTTTTTTTTTTCCTAATGCAAATAATAAAAAAAGGACATTGCACTCATGGACGTAACTGTGAAAACTTTGTGGTTGCTGACAAGTTGCCTGGGACAATCCTGTGGTTGCCTAAATACACCAATGCCCCGGTTCCACCGCTGTGGAAATTATCATTCATGGTTTTACCCTCTCTTGAACAAAGTTTCTGTGACCCCTCTTTTCCTATTACCAGCCTTCCAGACACCGTGTCACTTCCAGTTTATTGCCAGGATATAAAAGAGCACAGTCAAAGGACTCAGATAATTACTTTAGCTTCCTATGCAATTTAGGATCAATTTCAAATGTTCCCACCTTCCTTTAAAAGTCTTCTGCTTTCCAGCCCTCTTCAAAGACAGCCTCTGTTTCCTTCCCTCCCCCATGAAATGCACTTTCTGTTTTTCCATACACATTTTCACCATACATTAGATTCTTCCCTTTCCTAGACACAGCCTCTCTTATCACTGGCAAAATTCTTCAGTCTGCAGCCTTTCTTGTCACAGCCTTTCACTGGACCCTCTCATTATGAAAATCAGACATCTGAACTCCTGCATTTGTTTACAACTTCTAGATGCTAAGAAGATGCTATAGCTTGTGAAAAAAAATTGCTGGCAACTCTGCTTCAGTACATTTGCCCTTGTTAATCATCCAGTGAAATGCCATTTTGCATGTAATGCCCAGCAGAAAACAAAGTTCTCTTTCCAGCTAGATCCTGTTTTCATGATTTACACCAAGCATTACACTTCTGTAAATCTTTACCACAGCTTAAAAACTTCATGTTTCAAATGATGTGCTTAAAAAAAACAGAATTAATTAATTCTGATACCATTTCCCCCTAACAGCTTCTGAAACATTTCAATGCATTACGGATCAGTTTTTCCACCTCCAGCAATCAAAGCATCTGTGATTCACTGCACAAAACCTCACATGCCACCACAACCACCACCCTACAAAGAAAATTCAAAACATTTTAGCAGAAGAATGGGGAAGGCAAAAGCATTTCCTTTGACAGTTCATTCACTCAGTTCCATCTTTTATTTTGGTGATTTGCAGAGGTTGGAATGGATGTAGTGCTCCTGCACTCAAAGGGGAAAATGGAAGAACATAATTCAAAACTGAAAGCGACTGGTTAAATCTAGCTTTTTAACAAACCCACAATTAAAGGGATAAATCCTATCTTTAAGTCTTGAAGAACTTCTGTCTTGAAGAACTTTCACAGGGATTACAACAAAACCTCAAGAGGCCTACAGAGTGAGTAATATGCAAAGTATGTGGTTTTCATGGTAAACTGGCTTAAACACATTACATCCTCTGTAAACATTAATACAAATTTAAAACATGTTTGCAGTTGTCTAATTCTAGTACCTAATACTAGTACTCCCTATGTGCCAGCAGAAGAAAAAATAATTCCTGGGGAGAAATTCAACTTTGCCAGGTGCCAGTGGTGTCTGCAAGTTTTCTGCACACTGAGGATATATAAACATGCAGGTTTAGATGTAGAATGTAAAAAAAAGACAAAGAATGTACACAGGCATAAACTGGTTCAATACACCCCTAGAGTACCAGCTGCAGCTTTAGGACAAGATGCTGTGCTTCAGTGAATAAATAAAACCTCCAAGAAATAAAACTGCTACTAACACTTGTGGCAGGCATTAAAAAAGCAGATTCTTTCTAGGAATGACCAAGTAAACAACTTTGTAATTTTATGTCTTTCATACTAACAGAGTAATTTCATATCAAAGCTTCCTGTTCTGATTTATATCAGTATCAGTCTTCTCTAACCATAAATTTTAGAGCAACTCAAACCATTAAATTCTTTAATTAAGTTTGTATAATGATGAATCAGAGGCCTTTTTAAAGAGTGCCCAATACATCAGTAGAAGAAACTGACGATGGCAAATACCTTCGAAGCTCCAACAATCAGAAGACAACTTTTTCAGGTTGCAATTAATACTGTTCATCAAGAAAATTTCTCTTACTTTAATATGTTAATTTACCTGCATTACACAGATTATCTGAAATCTTTTTAAGTGCCTGCTGCTGATTTCAGTTGAGGGCAGTGTAATTTGAACCCAGAAAAATCAAGACCATGTTCTTATCAACTTGAACAGAAGGCCCTAAATCCCACAAAATATCGTCCTTCAGGACACATGTTGACTTCTTTAAGCCTGTACCTCTGCAGCGTGCAAAAGGACAGCAGTAGCACAAGCACATATCTGTCATAGAAAAATGGTCTGTCCATATCATTGTCAGACAAAGCACCTTTCGTAACAAGGCACCCTATTCAGAGATCTAATTTTTGCAGACATTTGTATGCCAAATTAAAAAAAAAAACAAACCCAACTCTATGATGCTGGGTTTAATGAGGTACTCTGTTATTCTCTGTAATAAAAATTAAGCGAGAGAGACAGAATTCTTCAGCTTAATTGCCACATCTGTTATTAGGCACTTTACTTTGATTGACTGGAGTGTATGTGTCAGAGACTGTGCCAGAAAACAGGGAAACTTTGTAAAGTAGACTTATAACTTATAGCCCAACTGGCACTAGCAGCATCTCTGTTACAGCTTCTGCTGCCTCTCAGTTAAAACTACAGGAACGTTGGCCTTGGTTCAGTCATTCATTAACAATTAAACTAAGTATTGCAAATTGTGCCTCCTTTTTTCTTCCTTTCTTAAAGATAAATTAAAAGAAGTCCCCATTTTCAGAAGGAAGAGCAGTGGTTACCTCAATGTGCAAATGTGTCATTTCTCATTAATGGATGAGAGCAACCCAGAATTTGGAAATTGCACCCTGTGAAATTTCACATTCAGTGGTGCATCTACTGCCTTACCTTGCCAGCAGATGAGCAAAGGGCTGAGGGGACAGTGACAAACAGCACAGCATTTGCAAAGGGACTGGACCATCACAGCGAGGGAAGAGCAAAAATGGAATGGACACTCTCCTCTGATCTGCACGGAAACTTGGGATGAAACCTGAGCTCAGGAACTGCCTTTCTCTGAAATCCACAGATCATGATACCAGGTGAAAATCCCACCTACCTTGAACTGGCCAATAACTGATTTTATGACCAGCTGATTTTCTTTTGGCTCTAGAACCCAAACTCTTAGCACCTACTGTCCTGACATAGCAAAATGACACTTTCTCCCTCAGCTAACTTCTTCTTTCCAATTTCACACAGGCTTTCTACCAAGAGCACAGAAATGTATGTTGCTATTGTAAGCATGAAGACAGACAGGCCAGCTGCAGTATTGCTGAAAACTACTTTTCATCCACATCACCCAATAAGGAGCAAGGGATTATTTGACCTTCTCTTACCAATTTTCTCTGCTGCTTCAGAGAGTGCAAAGAAAGGTAAAAGTACATGTGCACGAGCAACAAAAACTACACCAATACCCATTGCATCCACTCCTGAAAGGCAGAAGGATGGTTCTGTGCTGGAAGCTGAAGCAAAGCTGTCCACCGTGGGCTGGGCAAGCAATGGGCACTGAGCCTGACCCAACCTGTCAGCTGCCCACTGAACTAATCCATGTGTAAATCTGTCTTCTCTCTGGAGGGCAGACTGGGATACTGATTCTCCCCCTCCAGGAGAGCAAGTGACTGTTTTTTTGGAAGGAGTCTGCCCCAATGGGTGAGACAAGCCAGGGCAGATGCTCTTTGTCACTGTTTGAAGGTTTTTGTTGCACTCTCAGCAGTTCAAGGCTGCTCCATGCCACATGGGGGTCCAGAAAGTTTCCACATGGCACTCTACTTTGAGATCTCTTTTCTTTTGCAAATGTCTGTTTCCCTCAACCTAGTGAATACAGCAAAAAATAGCACTCACTTAAGCACATTTATTTGAGATACACATTATGTAATAATCTCACATACAGTATTTTAATTGACATAATTCCCTATAAGATTTACAACACTTCTTCTAACACTAGCCTTTTATTCTTGAGGCCACACTGTACATGGAAAGTATTCAGCTCCCGTCTGTCTAAGTGTTAATCTTGTTTCACAAAACAAGTCAACAGCAGGGCTGAAACAGAAACAGAATTTAGGTCTGTTGGTCTCCATTTTCAACCCACGCCCGGGATCCATGCCTCCAGTTTGATATCCTGCCATGATGGCAATGACATGAGCATCGTGCTGATGGTACTAACTGGGTGTAGCAAATCATGAAACACAGACTTCTGGGTCCTAAACATTTACAAAGGAACCACCACCGCACCCAATGTCACGACTGAGAGAATTTTTTTACAGATTTGGGTCATCTCTGAAGAGGCAAATAATTCCCTCTCATCAGTCTGGTTTTTTGCTTGTTTTTCCCACTGGTTTTCTTGTTGGAAACAGCAATGAAGAAAAAACACACACATATAAGCCTAAGAGAAAACATCAGTGTACTAAAGCTTTGCTATTTCCCTGAAGATAGGCCATGAAACACAAAGCAGGGTAATTTTCAAAAGTCAATGTAGAGACTCCCACAAGAGAAGAAGATAAAAGTTTAAAGTGTGTATCTAGAAGGCAGGCTCCAGAAACATCACTCAGTGGCACTGGACATTTTTGGAGTGACTGCAATGGATTTCTACTTAATTCCCAAAAACCTCCTCATACAGACCAAAAGGCAGCAGCAACAACCTCAGGGTTTCTTCACAACTTGTCTCATTGCTAGATGAGAAAGGGCATTTCCTCCCTGCATCCCCACACGACTTCAGCAAACAAGCCAAACAAAAATCTCTTTTCTGAAGTTGATACACTCTCAAAATACACACAGAAAGTTTGGCATCTGCAAAAGCACAAAAAAAAAAAAACAAAATCTTCTCCTGCATATTAGTGGTGCAGACCAGAACCCCAAACCACTGCATCCTTTGAGGTTCACTTACCATGAATGCATATCCTGGCTGTCATTATTCATACATAATGCAAATTGGCATGAACTAGTGTTCAGCAAGAAAGAATGTAGCATTTCTAAAAAGTGCATTAAAGTTGCAGAAGAACAATATTGTTCCAGAGATGAGATTAAGTCTCACAGCTCCCTGAAATGGGTTATGCAGATTGAAAAATCTACTGACAAGCAGTGGGGATACTTAAAACAAGGAAGCTTTTCTCTTGCTGTGTTTTTGTTTTACTCTCTCAGCAACTCCTCACCCTATCCTCTTATTCAATAATTAAAAATGCAGTCTTTTGTGGGTTCAGAGTGTAAACAGGTTCCCTTGAAGTAGTGATTTTTTCCTTCAGAACCATCTTCTCTTTTAAAGAACCTGCAATGTGTAGTGCCTTTAATCCAAACCAACCCCAAAGCACAGAGAGCACCCTATGCACTCTCAGCAGAGTCCATCACAGTGATGGCAGTTCCACTTTTTTCTAAAAGAAAAACTTAATTATCTATTAAATGAGGCCAGTTGTTCTGGCTTTGGTGAAGGCAGCTTTGGTATATTTGGATGACACAGATGTGTGTGTCTTCATAGATCCTAAGATGCACAAACAATGGGTCTGGCATCATGAACTCCACCTCAGCTACTCTGATCTCACTTGAGTCACTCCTGGTTTACTCAATGCAAGTAAGAAAACTGGACTCTCAGCTTCTCTACAGTTACACCTTTTATTTTGAAAGAAATGAAACTGGGTAAAATAATTTAAAAAAATAATAAAACAACCCAAACAGAAGTGACATTCTTTGCAGACTGATCAAATCTTCATGAACTCTACCCCTCAATTTAAAATACACATTTCAATCTCATTGGCAGGTACCCTTCAGAAACAGTTGTTATCTGCAACATCAGTCTGGGGAGGGGGAAAAAAAAAAAAAAAGACGAAGGACAAAAAAAAAAAAAAAAAAAAAAAAAAAAAAAAAGATTAAAAGATCAAGTTACTCTTCACTTCCAAACAAGCCCGGCCACAGCTGTACATCAGCTTCCGAGCAACTGCTCTACAAACACACAACAGGGCTTCTGTCTTCCCACAGGGTTTGCTCGGGTCACCCGCATGTGGCGCGGATTAAAAAGGCAGGAAAGCTCCATTACGGAGCAAGCAGAGCCACGAGTTAAACGGGGGAGCCGCTGGTAAATATCCTGTCCAGGGCTCCCTCCCAAGGGGGCTCCCCCAGATCCGGAGGAGCCCACACACAGCTCTGGAAAAAAGGGCCCCAAATCATCATTCTGCCTTCATAGTTTCGCTGTCTAAGCAGGAGGAGGTGGGGAGGGAAGAAGACCAGAGAGTTAAGTGGGGTTTTCACAGGCAAGAGGATATGAAAGAGGCAGCCTCAGGTTTTTGGTGGTGACAGAGGGATAGATTCAGGCAGCCTGTGCGGATTGTGAAATTTTTCTTATGGTAGGAAAACAGTAAAGAGGAAAGTGACATACAGCAGTAGACAGGGAGTAAGGCCAAACCTCTCTGCAGGGTGTGATCTGGCCATCGTCAGGTGCCACCTCCCATGTGATGGATGTGCTGGAGAAGTCAATCCATCCCTCAAGGTTGCAAAGGCAAACCAGCTGTTTTTGAACAAATACTTTTCTAATTGAAGAGCTCTCCACTCCAGCTGCTGTATCCTATTTACTCAGTAGATTTCCAGCCCTGCTGCCTTTGGGACCAAGACTGCCACAGCTCACAACTCACCAGGGTCATTTCTTCATGTATCAAGTGCTCTTGAACCCTTTGAAGAGGGTTTATAAGACACCAAACAGATGCTTCCCACAAACACACATAGTCATTATTTGTGCTTAAGTTCCAGTGATCGTGAGATACGTGTATTGACAGACCAATGCGGTCTAAAATTTTGTAAACACTTCAGAGGAAATTAAAACTCAGCTACAGATGCCCAAAAGCACACAGAAGGAAGCAATGGAGGAAAGAAGCAAAGGAAGTGGAAGATCCACTTGGCCTGTTGGCATACTCCATCTTATTCCCACTCCGTCTGCTCTCAATGCTATGTTACATGTTTTTTGCTGATTCCTGACAGCAGCTTCCAAAAAAACATAAACAAACCAATTATGTCATTTTGTACTTAAAACTCAACCAGGCCTTGGCGGGCACACACACAAACACACATGTTCTTTTCTATTTTTTTTTTTTAAATTTTTTTTTTTTAACATGCAAGTGCTTCCAGTGTGTTCACATTCTCAGGGTGATCAAGCTTGGTCTGACTATTGGCTTTTGGAGGATCTGATGCCAGTCAGCCGTGCATAATGGCCTCTTTGTCTCACTGTCACATGAGCAGCATTGTGTTACAATCATTGTCACTCTGGGCTCAAACTGCAAGGCATGCTTTCGCACAAAACACTCACTTTGGGGGCTCCTTTTGGCAGAGCCCTGCCATCGAAACTCTTTTGCTGCTCTTTAGTTAATCAGCCCAGCAACGCTGAAACTTTAAAAGTCAGGATTCAAAAGCTCTCATCCAAATCAACCGATTATGAAGCTTCTCTATGGGCCACATGAAGAGCGGGGCAAGTAATGTAACATAGCCATCATTTATTTACATCACTTTAAATCACTTTTCCTAAGCCCTATGACAGCAGAGAATTGTGCTCCAAATAAAAGTGGGGGATGGGAAAAAAAAAATCACAAGTCCAAGTTATCTCCGCCTTGAATATTTGTCTGCAAGATATAATCAAAACATTTTCACAGGACAAAGACAAGTAACTTGCCAGGTGACAGTGTTATTTTACTACTTGCTCTGTAAATCTTTGAAATACACCAAGAACACCCAACCCTTCCCCTGCCAACAAAATATTCTGAAAAATATATAGAGAAGACTTCTGTATAGAAGAAACTTCAAAAGTTGCTTTAAACATGCTGAACTCATTGAAACCCTGTACGGATGTCTCTGTTTTCATTAATGAAAAGTAGTCTCACAGGGCTGAGACCAAACCATATTAAGAAAAACATCCTCCTGCCCATACTGTCTCTTGAATAATTTTGCACTGGAAACTTTTGTCTTGTACTACTCTTGAAATACAGCACTACTCACTCTGAAGGGGACTTACAGGACCTACCTCTGAAGAAACAGGCACTGTGTGGGAAGAATTCATAATGAATTCATAAAGAAGACATAATGCCTGTGATGTGCAGGAAACTTCGGGAAGCAGTGGCTTCTTCCCAAAAGGAATGGGGCAAACAGCAAACTAGCAGCTCACGTACCATCTCCTGTCCAGTTCATTCTCCTTTCCTTTGCAGTCCATCAAAGTAATGTTAACTTCTGAGCCCTGCTTTGGTGTTCCACCCTGGTACTGCCCATAAACATGCCCTAAACACATATTACCCTCCTCTGGATAATTTTTCTTTATTAAGCAGCCTGAGCCAGCCTTCTTCCTTCTCCACACCCTCCACTGCTGCTTTGAGCAGACCCTTCCAGATGAGCACTGCCCCAGAGAAACACCACCACAATGGTTCAGGGCCACCCTGACTCTTGCCTGGACAATTCTACCCAGACCACAAACCCCTGCTGGTCCCCTCTCGTCCAGCCTGACAAAGACATCCTCTGCATCATCCTAAGGTCATGACTTCTCTGAGATGTCCCCTTGCCTTTCATGGTCCTTGCCCGTGCCCAGCATTCCCAGTACTTTACAAGATGCTGGCCCTTTGTTTGGTGAGGCCTTGGTTCTAGCCAACACTGGCAATATATTGGCATTGCAGAGAAATAGCTCTTCGCTGTCTTTTATTTGAAGACTCTCATCTAAAAAAGAGCTATTATTAATTCCTTTAAATGTAGGAATTTCTGTTGACTTTTGATGAAAAATAGCATGACTTGAGCTTGACACCTGTCTTCATTATTTCATTGTTCCTCTTGCCTTTTGTCTTGGATGTAGACTATAAAAGGAAAGATATTTTTTTGCTATTGTTCTTGTGCTGTTGTACATCTCCTGTGGCTGCAGTGGTGGACACTAGAGCCATACAAGCTGCAGCTCTTTGTGCCAGTGATCCTAAGTCTAAAATGACACACCGATACAAAGTCTTTACGTTTCTTTGAAAAAATAATTTTGCACACACTTGCACCTCTGCGTGTTCAACAAGAATTATCTGGTAGGCTGAGAAGGGTGTTCTTTTACAGCAACAGAAAAATTATTACATTTCTCTCCTGAGGTCACACAGCAAGTCAATGTCAAAGTCAAAATTATGTTTTCTGCTGTATGTTTTCATTGTCTTGCACATCAAAAGAGCTCAGAATTGGTATCTCACTGCTGACTATAGGCTAATTTCTTTGACAATCAGATACAAAACACTGATAAAACTGGAAGAGATGGCTGTCCACATTTTAATATAAACTTAACGTGTACATCCAAAGGCATGAACCACAAATCCTTACACAGGCAAAACATCAATTACAGACCAGACAGTTTGAATGGGTTAATTAACATGAATGCTGACACAATCAATAAAGCTATTCCAGTAAAGCAAATCCCACCCCAGAACATTTCTCCTAGTTTTCTGACAGATGGCTTTAGATGATACATACTCTTTTCACAAGTAAAAAAAAACAAAAACCAAAAAAACCCAACATTTGGAATATCAAGACACAGATTTTTCTCACAGATGAAAAAATACTGCACTTATATCTACGTTTATGCTATGCTGACTGGAGCATATGAAGTCAGTACTAATTACTGACAAACTAATCTGTTAGTATTAAAAATCAGGATCAAATTCCTGGCAGTGAGTCAGTAACATAACTACTACATACTGAAATCTGATTCCACTGGCATCATTCATCAAGGAAGACACCACTTAACAGGAGTAAGGATGTCAGAATTTTGTCATTTCACTACACCATTCCTGTCTATACCTGAGGAAACACTACTCACATACACTGTGTTCCATTAAAATAATTTTTTTAAAAAAATAGGATCACATCCATCTTACAGTACTATCTACATAACTTTGGGTTTTTTAAAGCAACACATCTTTGATTAGACTAAAACTGTGGCATGTACACAAAGAAGCTGGTTTTTGACTTCCTCAAAAGCCACTTGCTCTCCCTAACAAGAAATTAAAATGCCTAGACAAGAAAAAGCAACATACAGAAACCATGCAAAACTCCTGCCAAGTAATCTGAATATAAATTCAAGGGATCCTTACCAGCTGCAGTCAAAAGCCCACTCCAAACTCTGCTAGATGTTAATCAAACTTAAGTATGGTAATGCACAGTTCCTGTGTTCTTTGCATAGATGAATTAATTGCTTTTGTTAACTGCACTTGCTTCATTGGGGGGGGGGGGGTGAGTGCACCCTTACAGCTGAACAGCTGATTGTGGAAAACATGGTTATGCAAGTCACCAAAGGACTGTTCACTTGGTTAAACCCTTCTGCTCACCTCAGAATAGCTCATTTAACACTGAAACCCCTGGAGAGGTCCCTCCAGGTGCCCACTCCCACCCTACCACTCACATTCAAAATGACGGCATTAGCTATCCCAGTTTTAAGGAGACCTCTAAATGGTGACATTTATATACAAAGGGCTAAGGCATCTTCCCCTAATGCAAGGGTAGTACAGTTTCCATCTGCGGGGACTGAAACCTGGTGTACACGGCCCTGCCCTTGGAGAGCTGTGCCACCTCTGGACCATTTTACCACCTGATACACCAGAAAAGGGGAACTCTATTTCCAGGGAAAGACACAGCCAGCTGACTTCACACAGGTCACTGAGCTGCCTGCAGTTCAGAATTTTTTTTTTTTGCCAGATATGGACTATAATCAGTGAGCAAGAACACAAATTTCATAGCCTGTCCTGTGAACTGCTCTGCCAGAGACTTTTAACACTCCAGTCTCTAAACCACACGCCAAGGAACCACACACAAAGCCAGGGCATCTCCACAGCATATTAACAATCACTACTAATATGATGCCACTGATTCACCCCCTGTGGGAGCGACACACGCTTAAATTTGATTGTATGACAAGGCCACATGGTTGGCTCTGTAAGAAAATTTAAATAAAATTTATTATATAGGGTGCCATATATTGATGCTGCACAGGTGCATGAGTTACATAGGCAAACAAGTAGAAACCTGGTCCTAAATTAGAGTTTGTCCAGCTTATTAAAAATCTGGAGCACACCTGCCCAGCTGGATTTTCTGATTTGAGATGGGAAATCAAACCAGACATGCTAATACTGCTTCATTTGCAGGGCCAGTAACTAGCAAGCAATAGTTATTTGGCCTAAATAGTTACTTGGCTAAATTCTGTCTCCAACTCAGATGGTTGCACCCCCCACTCCCTCCACTTCAAGAAGAACACACATACCTAATTACATATGCTTTCCTCCAAGTATTGTGCTGTTGGGGACAAATACCATTTAGGGATGTTGACAAGGCAACTGAAGCCAGCTTTCAGTTTCAGCCTCACATCAGACATGCTGCTCAATCAAAGAATCTAAGACTTTTCAGCAAAGGTCTGCAGCTTATCTGCTGGGAAACAAATGTTACTCTCCAGACTTGTCTTTTCAGATTTTTTTCCTTTGTTCTTCCGAGATGCTGGAATACAACATTTTTCCTATACAGAGTCATTATGTTAATCAGCTTTCTAAAAGACTGCTGCCAAAGCTCAGTTACCAACTTGATAAAATAATCTATGAAGCATCTTCTATACCAAAGACACGTTCCAAGTGAGGTTTTAAACTCACTCTATAGTGAGAAGCTGGTACTTTGGAAAAACTTCAGAGCTGTGAGTGATTCTAGGAGATGCATGCTCAATTTGACTACACTTCAGTACTCAATGACTGGCAGCAACATTTAAGTAATTAATAAGATTACTGAAAGTTGTCCATTCCCAGCTCATTCTAGGAAAAGCAGCTGCGTATTTTTCCTAATTGATTTGTGCCTACATTTCCAGATTGAACCTACTCCTTGGCTGAAAGACAAAGTAGGAAATGTTTACGCTACTACTACTGTCGCCAAAAGAAAATCTGTGCAGAATACCACACAACTGAGAATTTCTCTAGGCAGCTTCTGCTGAGGGACATACGCTGGAACGAAATCAAGGTATTAAACAGATGTGCATTTTCACGTGCGGGTCATGCTAATTTACACCTATACACAAGCATCCCTCTATTCCAGGGTGTACACTCGCTCCAGTCTCTGCTCAGGACAGCCAAAAAAGCCTTCCTTGTAAACGAAGGACAACCTTTAAAAACAGGCACTTTGCGGAAAATAAATAAATAAATAAAAGTACTCTGAGGAGAACCTAAACCGACTCGCCCGGGCTCGGG
This sequence comes from Molothrus aeneus, assembly GCF_037042795.1. Classification (NCBI taxonomy): domain Eukaryota; kingdom Metazoa; phylum Chordata; class Aves; order Passeriformes; family Icteridae; genus Molothrus; species Molothrus aeneus. The sequence continues at coordinate 71,939,005 of NC_089680.1, forward strand.
ACCGAGCGAGCGCTCCCGCATCCCGCCCCACCATCCCGGTCACCCCGCACGAACGCGGGGACAAACACGCCGGGATGCTCCGCAAAGGCGGAGGCACCTCGGGCAGTACCGCATCTCAGCTCCCCGGAGGATGCTCCTGCCGAGGGCAATCCCCGCTCCGGGAGGGAGCGATACCGCCTCAACCCCGCTGCCGTACCCGGCACCTGCTGCTCGGGACGGGGACGGGACGGGTCCGGTCAGTGCCTACCTGTCCCGCGGGCGCCCTCCCCGTCCGACCGGCCGCCGGGAGCCGCCGCCGGGAGCCCCCGCCGCTGCCGCCGGGAGTAGAGCGAGGGGCGGTGTGAGCGGCGGGGCCGGCGGGGATCAGCCCCACCTCCGCCTGCCCCGGACCGCCCCCGGGCAGACCCACGGACTTTTTTAACCACTTACCCGCGTTCCCAGCGCCACTCTCGCTCCGGGCGCGGTACTGTGCGGACGGTGCGTTCCCTCTGAACCGGACTCGCCGCTCTTCACTCAAGTGCGAGCTACATAGGGACCCCAGAGGTCGTTCTATTCGGCCTAGTGAAAGATAGATAGTACCTACCTAGCAGATGATCGAGGAGAGAAATCGTCTTTTCAAACAACTGCATGCTAAGGTCCCGCAATGAGGGGCTGAGCCTCCGCCCTCTCAGGAGACGCGTTTTTAGAGAAAGGGAAACGTCATGTGCTCCTCTCCAGAGCTGCTACGGAGAGGAAGGGCATGGTGACTTTTGCACTTCAATATATTAAAGTATATTGAAGATTTTTGTTCTGTAAGAAGCATTGCTCTTTTTTTGGTTTATTTTTTCCATGTTCGAGCGTAGTGTTGGCAGAGGCGTTAATGGGATCGCTGCTTGGCTCACTCTTGGCCAGCGGCGGGCCCGTCCCGGAGCCGGCGCCATTGGCTCTGCGGGACAGGGAGGAACATTCCAGCACCTTCCCAGAGAAGCTGAGAACTTAAACCAGACCTCCCGCTGTTAAACCCGACCATGCCGCCCCATACAGCTTTTCCCCCATGCCCATGAGGCCTGGGGGGGGCTGAGGGTGGTGTGGGGCTCCTGGGATCCGGGCTTGCCCCGGCCCGGGCTGTGGGGAGGCCGAGTGCCCGCGCCTGTGGGCGCTGCGTCGGGGCTGCGAGTGTCCGCTGTGCGGGTGCCTGGGTGCGGCTGCCGCTTAGGATCCCCGTCCCGTTCGGGCTGTGGATGGGCACTGCTCGCAGCGGCACGGGGCAGGAGAAGAAGAGGCACAGGCGGGAATCGGAGATGGCCCTTTGAGCTCCAGGCGGGCCTGCACAAGGGGGACCCCGGCAGTGGGAGTCGGTCCCCATGGCGGGACCTCAGAGAGTGCAGAGGTGCCTGAAAGAGCTGGGACTGTCCATGGCTGGTGCTGGGGGTCAAACCACATCAAACCCGAATGATACTTCTATTTGCCTATGCCATTCTCCGATCCATCCCAAACAAACTAGGAGGCGTACTAGCCCTAGCTGCCTCGATCCTCGTCCTATTCCTCACTCCATTACTGCATACATCAAAACTGCGATCAATAACTTAGCGCCCCCTATCACAAATGTTATTGTGAACCCTAGTCGTTAATTTCTAACCTGAGAAGGCAGCCAAACAACAAAGGTGCTGGATGTGAAGCACCTTTGCTGGTGCTTCTGGTGCCAGGGTGTGAATCAACGGGCTGAGCCTGAAGCAGCTCTCAGGAGCTTATCTGAGGCAGAATGAGCAGATGCGGTGTCAAGGGAGATGATGGCAGCTACACCATAGAGGTGTGGGGACACCAAGTGGCCGGACGGACTGCATAGGTTTGGGATGGCCGTGGGGTTCAGTTGGCACTGAAGTGTCCTGCATTTTGAGGGGATTGCAGGCACACGGGGATGTTGAGCAAAGTGTTCTGAAGCAGGTTGTAGATCCCATCCGAGTGTAAAGGGGTTGTGGATCTCCCAAGATTTCTTGCAAGGTTGGGGAGCTTTTCAGAGCTAAGTGTCATTGAGGTCTGTGAGTCCCAGTGCTGCCTGGTAAGGCCAATGGCCATGAGATGGAAACCTGACCACCAAGTCTGTGTTTGCAGATCAGGGGGTGACTGCTGCATCCCCAGTGTCCATTTCTGATGGATTTCTATCCTGAGATAACTCTTGACTCTTGTATAGTATTACTGTTTTAAATGACTCGGACACCAAGTGAGAATAAGTTATAAAGGTTTTTATTGAGAGCTCACAAAAAGTCAGCGAAGTAAATGGGACAGTGTTGGGAGGCTTGTCCACATAATGGCTGTTTCACCTTTTATAACCATGGTTTTGCATCAGCCTTTAAGGTTTTAATCAAATTACATTAACTGGTACGGCAGTCAGAGTTGGCATGTCTTGTATTGTGATTTTACTGCCTTTATTTCAGTTTGTAATGGTTTCATCTATGTACCCGTTGTCTCCCAAAGATGGCTTACCCCAAGTTGTTTTCCTCCTCCCCTATGTCAAGCCTCTCTACTCTCCACTTACCACCCCCAATTTTCTGCTGAATTAATTCCCCAATCTCCTCCCTGAGCCTCTGTTAGTCACTTGGCCCCCCCATCCCCTCTTTCCAGAACCTTCCATCAGGGGCATAGAGGGATTGGTCAGAGGTCAGGGCCCTCCCTCAAGGTGCTTCCCAATTTGTGCCTCCTGCTATCTATCTCCCCGTTTTCCACACGCACAGTTTTCCCATTGGTGGTTGTATGAATCCCTCCTTTGTTTCCACCCCCCTCTAAAACTTGTTTTGAGAACTCAGTCTTTGCACTCCGTACCTGGTCATGCTGAGGTGTGGAGGACCTCCCCCCCCCGGAGTTCCCAATAAACCTTGGATTAAACCCTGTGAAGAGCCAGCTCCTTCCTCCTCCACCATCATCTGCCAGTGCCTCCTCTGACTTCTGGCTCACAACCCTAGTCCCCCTCCTGTACCTCCTGGGCACAGGAGAGTGTTCCTGCCATCCAGCATGTCAGGGCTGATTGGGAGTGACCAGATGGTCTCAAAGAGGACATGGGGACAGGGGTGCCTCCCCCCCATTTGAAGGGTCCTCCCTCTGCTTTGAGGTCCTCCACCTCCATTTGCTGTGTACACAGCCCCACTGTAACTGGCAGCTCTTCCAAGTTTGCGTGTCCCCTTTTCTTTGTGCACACCAGGCCCATTTTGGGTACAGCATCAGAGTACTGTGTGTCGAGACCAGCCTGGAGCAAAGCGCTGAGCAGCATTTTGCTCCTTTGTTGCTGGCTTGGTTGTTTCTGGTTTGGTGGGGATCTATGTAGTGATTCTTTCAGACCATGGGGCACTGTTGGATGTCAGAGATATGTTTGTGGATCTTTGTGGGTTTGGTGGCTGACAAGTTGCAGGTCTGTTGGCTGCTGCTACATTTGTGAAAGATGTCAGGGTTTGTGGGTGTTCCTGTGTGTCTCAGGTGTAAAGTGAGTCAAGTGGAGTCAGTGTGCCTCCTGTGTGGAACCAGTGGGGACAGGCTGGCCTGTGGGCACCTGCTGCGCCATCTGTAACTACCTTGCTGTGACCTAAGCCAGCATGGCAGGGACAGAGCAGGGTTGTGGGATGATCCTGCATGGACACTTGCCTGGCCCTGCAGAGGGACTCATGCCAGTAGCATTGGCTCTGTTAATTTCTGCATGTCTCCAGTTTGTGTGATGTATTGGTGAGGGGGACGATCTGGGTATTTGTGAGTGCACAGACAGGAGGAACAAGCGCTGTGGCCACACCTCCTGCCAGGTGAATTCTCATGGCACTCCCTAAAGCTTTGGGTCGAGAGGGAGCTGGGGCTCCAGGCGTGTTTGGGGCTGTGCTGTGGCAGTGCCCCATCCCTGCCCCAGTGCAGAGCTGTGGGGTGGCCATGCAGCCCTGAGCGTGCTGCTCAGGGGCTGCTGTGGTGTCTCCAGCGCTGCTTCGTCGCTGCAAGATGGGTGTGCCCTCACCTGCAAGATGAGCGGGTGAGGCGGCAGCTGCTGCTGCCCTGTGGCTGTCAGGTTGTGGATGCTCTGCTGGTGTCAAGGGGCTGGGGGTGCCGGAGATTTCTTACAGGGCTGGGAGCCCTTTTCAAGCCAGATGGTCACTGAGGACTGTGGGACACAGTGCCAGCCTGGTGACCCCAGATGGCCCTGAGATGGAGACGTGGCCTTTGAGTCCCCACTGGGAGATGAAGTGTTGAGTGCTGTATCCCCAGGAACAGGCAGCAGCTGGTGGCAGAGGTCATGTGTGAACTGCAGGTGGAAGGGGATGTGTCCTTGCTGAGGCCCTCTAGGGGCAGAGTGGGAGTTGAGGTGCAGATGTAGCAGCAAGGGAGATACAGTTGGAGATGAAGACGGGATGTATGTAAGGGAGACTCAATGGGAGGGAAGATTTGGTGCAACCATAGTGTGAGTGTAGGTCTAAAAGGGAATGGAATATCATTTTTTCTAGACACAAAATTGAAACATCAACAGTGACAGTAAAAGTGATATGAGCTCCTGTGGCCAGGCCGTGGCTCCTGGACAGCATCTGTGGTCTTCTGGGCATGGCAGGGGCAAGTGCCAGAGATCTTGGCACTTGTCCTTCCTTTCTGTGTGCCTGCAGGTTCTCGTGGCGGGTGCTGCATTCTCAGCAGCAGGTGCAGGCCTGGCCAGAGCAGGAGAGGACGTGCATCATGTACCTGGGACTAGGGGGCAACGCAAGCTCTTTCTAAACCCTGATGTGCCCAGCACATGGTGATGCCTGGTTCCATCGGAGCTGCACCCAGGGACAGGCTCTGCATTCTGGCATGCTGCTGGCATGGCATTTTCTCTGGGCCGTGCCAGCGGCAGAATGAGCGGTTGGTTTGGGCAGTGCTCACCATGGGGATCCGACTCTCTGAGAGCTTGGATTGTTTTTCTTCCAAGTGGTCAGGTGTCGGGCACAAGGGCAGTGTCAGCCCAGGCCCTGGTGCCTTCTGTGCTGCGGCTCTTGTGCTCTGTTCCATGGAGGTGATGGAAAAGGGACGGTCAGAGGAGCAGGCAGTGCCTGGCTCTGGCTGTTGCTGGGGCACTTGAGGCTGTGTCTCCTCGTTGTCCAGCAGAGCCCCAGCCTGGGAGGGCGCCCAAGTTCAGAGGCATGGCCAGGGCAATGCTGGCACGTGCCTTTGCCAGGGAGGCAGGGAGGAAAAGGAGGGAGAGGGCTGAAATGCCAGAGGCAGCAATCTTGGGCTGTACACAGGCTGTGTATTTGCCCATGGGCTTGGGGAGGAAGGCTGAGCAGAAGGACCCATCTGAGGCACATCTTGCTTGGTGCACTTAGTGCTCACAACCAGTCCCTTGTTAGCTTGTCCTGGGAAGTGCTGCTGTGCTGATGCTGAGGTGCCCAGGTGAGCCAGTGAGGCTGCTCCTGCCTGTTGGGTGTTGCAGATGTGCCTCTGGGCTTGTGTGTGTTGGTGGTACATTTAAACTGTTGCCCTTGCCTGTGTCTCCCCAGTGGCTTAAGTAGTGTAAGCCCTGCCTTGTGTTCCTTCTCCATCTCCTCCCTATTGGTTAAAAAAATGGTACCTGCCCGTGTATATAAACATCCTCTGTATATAAACCCCTTCACACTCGTATTCTTTGTCTTTCATCCCTGACCTTTTATGAGAATAAACCCCTTTGAAAATCACACCAGAAATACCTCTCTCATCATCATTGCCTCTGTCCTCAGCAGTTGTAGATATTAGTATGCTGTAGAGAGCAAGCTCTGCTCTATGGCTGCTCAGACCAGTCTTGGTCAGAGAGTGGCCACTCTGGGCAGCTTGCCATGAGCTGGCGGGCAGACTCTGGCAGCACAGCAGCTGTCACCCACCCAACGTGTGGCCCCTCAGGAGGGAGGGGCAGTTCCCTGGATTTTTTGGGATTTGAGCCTTTTGGAACGTCAGTGTCCCACGTGTGAGCACAGCACTTTCTGGTTGGGGGTGCTCTCAGGGGTGACGTGTCAAATCTCCGACTCCCAGGAGGGTCACTTGGGGAAGAGAACCTCTCCTGTGGCTTTTAGTTCCAGGGACTGACTGTGGTGAGTTTTTGGAGGGGATGCAGGTACACTGCTCCCAGGGATAGGTACCACGAAGCAACAGGCTATGCAGTTAGCTCCATGTAGCAGCCTGACACCCCAGTCTGGTCCTTGGGCCGTTCTGTTTTGTGTTTACATTTTTCCACAGGAGAGGGCGCATTGTTGCTCTGCAGACAAGGATGGGGGTGTGACCGTCAGTACAGCAGAGGGAGTTTTATGTCCAAGTTGTGGGTTCCCTGGTGGGAGGTGGGAAGAAGTTTTCAAGGCACAGATTCAAGTGTTTTTTTCCTTGGCTGTTCCTCCATTTTCTGGTGTGTCTGCTCAGGATGTGCAGACTACTTCCTTTTGGGACACTCTTAGTAGAAAATTAACTGATATGATGAACTGTGGAGACTACACAGTGGCAGAGTTTTGTGGGAGGGGACCACAGGGAGAATGGGGCAGAGATGCCCTGGGAGGACTCTCCAGTCTGAATGTCAATCAGCTATGGCCCACTCCCCCATTTCCAGACGGTTCACTCATTCCCTCATTGGGTTGTGCTGTGAGACCACCCTCTCCTCCCATTCCCATTGGTGTACCCTTTATCACCCCACCTTGACTTCTCCTCTGATCTCTCTCCCTGTTGGTTGTTTTTTATCCTGGCCCCGCCCACCTTCTTCCTGTTATAAACCCTGGCCCCACTGCTGTTCTGGGCTCTGCTACTGGCTCCCTTTTGGCTCTGGTGGTGTCTCTGCTCCTCTCCCTTCCCAGACCCTCTGACTCTCCTATAATAAACCCAGCTGGACCCTCAGCAGTGTCTGGAGCCCTCCTTCTTCATCTGGTGGGACAGAAGACTATCCATCTGGGCCTGAGCGCAAGGTGGGCTGGGAGGGCTGCTCTCTTGAATCCCGAGGAGGTTGCTCTGACCGCACCTGTCCAGGAGCTCCCTTGCGGGGAGGACAAATCCTGAAGCTGACACCTGAACAGGGACCTGGGCAGTTCTACACGTCCAGGTCTCGGAGAGGGACTCCTTGGTGCTGCAGCTCTGTGAGCAGCAGTGTCAGGAAAATCAAGCGCCATTTGGATCCAGCCCCAGGAGGAGCTGCACCTTGATTTTTCAAGGACTGTTCTGCCTGGCTTGCCAACACCCCTCTGCATCTCACCTCGGATCTGTCTGCAGCTCTGGGGGGAGCTTTGGCAAACTGGAGGGACTGGCAGGAGCTGACCAGCCCCCACGAGGCTCCTTCTTTTTGCCCAGGTCTTCATTGCGTGGTGAGGGACTTGGTGTTGAGAGGCACCCCACCTGGGCTCGTTTGTTTTGTTTTTATCCTTTACTTCGTCAGGGAGAAAAGCAGTGGGCAATGGGGGGAAAATTGTCCCGTGCCCAGAAGGAGTTCTATCTCCAGGTTCAGTGTATCCTTGTTTTGGGGAATGTTTCATTTTCTAAGAGGTATGTTAAAGCTTTTGTTTGATTCCTGTTTAAGCACTTTCCTGAGATTTCTGAGGAAGATGATTTTTCTGTTTCATTTTGGGGGAGAGTAGGGAAATGTATTTACACAGAACAAGTTAAGGGGAATTTTAGGGTGGGAAGATTTAAGTTGGTTAAAGAAAGGGAGAAAGTTGGGGCCCCCAGTTCTTCTTCCCCGTGGTCCTCCCCACCCATTCTTAAGCCCTCTTCCCCTATGAGTGGGACAGGACACAGATCCTGCCTGAAGGCGCAGGGTTGCCACCTGCTCCCTGCTGCCTCCTGCCTCACTCAGTCCCTTTCCCAGCTGGACTCTACCCATACCCTCTATCGCAAAACCCCTGTCCCCAGTTCAGACCCCAGTTTATGCCATTGCAAGTCGAATTCCTAAGATGGCATCAGCTACATGGCACTGCAAAATGGCGCCTTTCCCCCTCTCCCTAGTCCTCTCCATAGTCCTCCCACCTCTCCGTTGGCACTTCCCTCCGCATTGAGTTCTGCCCCTGTGTCGGGTCCCTCCCTCTCCCGCGTGATGTCATCACGCGTATCGGGCGCCACCCCTTCCGTCCCTCTTCCTCCTTCTCTGGGTGGGCCTTCTGGGGGTGGATCCACTGCCCGAGAAGGCCACGTCCCAGTGCGTGAGGATGGCCTTCCATCAGGCCACGCCCCTCCATCTCCCACACCTTCCAGTTTCCATGATACCGGAACCGGAGGTGGGCGTGACCGGAAGGCAGCCATCTTGGCCTGCTGGGACCCCAGTCGCTGGGTCCCACCAGTCAACTGGAGACTTTGCTCTCTAGCCTGCGCGGTCTCATCCTCCGATCTGTTGCACCCCCAGCCGTAACATCAAGCCAGTCAGTAGCTGGGTGCGGATCCAGGAGGAGGTGGTCAGGGACGGGGATTTTAGGGCTGGCAAGGAACCTTGACCGAATGGTCGCTCTGGTCATCCTAACCCGGAATGGTGATGCGTGGTGGGAGCAAATCCCATACACAGAGATCAAAGAGCTGCGAAAGGCAGCCAAGGACTATGGGACGGGTTCCCCCTATTTTAAAAACTTACTTGACCTAACTTTCACTGGACAAACTTTAATCTCACATGATCTCCGTTATATAATGATGGCATTGTTATCCCCCACTGAATTCCTCTTATGGGAAGCACAGTGGAAGAAGCTGCTAAAACTGCTGGTAGAGAAACATCAAGTGGAGGGGTTAGGAGAGGACGCAATGAACGCCTTTTCAGGCAACAAGGTCTTTGACAAGCCTGAGGACCAGGCCACGCTGCCTGTTGACGTGATTAATGATGATCCCAGACAGCTCTGCCCCCCTGCAAAGCTTCTCTGCCGTCCACCAGGGAGTTGATGAGCCTTTCATCAAATTTGTCAACCGCCTGCGAGAAGCCATCGAAAGACAGATTGACAATGTGGAGGCCAGGGATGAACTCTTGCGTAAGATGGCCATGACCAATGCCAACCCCGGCGCCAAGAAAGTGCTCAGGGCCCTTCCCCAAGACTCTGAGTCTTCCATCACTCAGATTGTAACAGCATGCACCAAAGCTACGTCCATCAAACAAACAGTCGCAGTCACCGTGTGAGTAAAGGTGTGGTGGAGGCAATGGTCAACTTAAACAACATCCGATGCTTAAATTGTAAGCAATATGGCCACTTCTATGCAAATTGTCCCTACGCCCTGTCTGAAAGCCACATCACGTCTTCTGCGCCCGCGCCTTCTGCAAGATTGTCCTCCTCCATTGCTCCTTGTCTGCCTCAGTTCCAGCAGTCGCCTTGTCGTCCAGGAAACAGATGGTAGAGTGCGCCCCAGCCCTGCGCGATGACACCAAATGGCAGGCTGCAGCAGCTTCCTACCATCCTGGAGACCCAGTTCCCAGATGGCACATTTCCAAGGATCGGAGCCACGAGGGCAGTCTCTGATAGTTCCCATCGGACAGGGAATTCAGACCAAAGCCTTTGCCGAGTCCTCTGTAGTTCGGTGCGCATATTGTTACCAGACGAGGATTTAGTCAGTGTCCCGGCTTGCTACATGAGGCCTCCCTTCCATGATCGGCCCATCGAAGTGCTTCTCTTGGGGGACAATAAACATACACTGTATGAGATCACCATCATACCCGAGGTCATTGCTGTGTACCCCCATAATGAAATCACTGTTACAATTTTGAGTACCATGCCACCGTACACTCTGTGTAAGCATTCCCTGTTGCACAGATGTACGTGTTACCCAGACAGGACTATAATTCTAATAACTACGACGTTTATCTTACCCCCACTTCAAGCAGGGAAAGTCCTAACATCCACACCACCATGTCCTGGGAGGAGAAATGCTTTGACCTTATAATGATGGCAGACATAGGAGCAGACGTTACCATCATCCCGAGAGCAAAGTGGTCCCGTGGCTGGGAGTTGGTGTCCCCTTGCGGCACAGTCTCCGGCATCGGAGGAGCTGTCAGCTCTCTCAGGAGCAAACATTTCGTGACCATAGAGGGGCCCAAAGGACAGATTGCTATGGTAAGGCTATTCGTCATATCTTGTGACATTGCTCTGTTAGGCAGAGATGTTCTATCACAATGGGAGGCCCGATTAGACATTCCCAATGCCAACTGGGATTTTTAGCTTGGGCCACTGCAGAGTGCACCACCCCACCTCTCACCTGGAAATCCCATGATCCTGTGTGGGTGGAGCAGTAGCCCCTCCCCAAAGAGAAATTAAAAGCACTCAATGAGTTAGTTGAAGAACATTTGCGCCTGAGGCACATTGTTCCATCTGATAGCGCCTGGAACACCCTGATATTTGTTACAAAGAAACCCGGCAAGGACAAGTGGTGCCTGTTCCAAGATTTACGTAAAACCAATGATATCATCAAAGATATGGGCCCCCTACAACCCGGCCTCCCTTCCTCCTCTGTGCTCCTGAGGGATTGGCAGCTCGCAGTCCTTGACATCAAGGACTGCTTTTTTAACATCCCATTGCACCCCGGAGACGCTCGTAGATTTGCCTTTTCGGTACCGTCCGTCAACAGGAAAGAGCCGTATAGGCAGTACCATTGGGGCACCTTGCTGCAGGGAATGAAAAATAGCTCTGTGCTCTGCCAAACCTTTGTGGCACAAGTGCTTTCCCCGATCCGAAAACTTTCCCCCAAGGCAGTGATTTTTCATTATATGGATGATACTCATCTGTGTGGCCCACCGAGACTTACCTAAAAGCTGCCTTCGAGAAAACTGTAGCTGCCGTCAAACATGCTGGTTTCCAGATCGCAGCCAACAAGATCCAACTCCGCAGCCCATGGAAGTACCTCGGCTCCCTCATCACCGGAAGAACCGTCGTACCCCAGAGTCTCACCATTAAAGACAATCCACACACCTTACAGGACCTGCAGCAGATCTGCGGGATCATCACTTGGATTTGGCCTTTCCTGGGTCTCACCACCGTGGACCTGGCCCCACTCTTCAACCTCTTTTGTGGTGACTGTGATCTCGCCTCTCCTCATGCCCTGATCCCATAAGCCCGCCAGGCCTTGGAGAAGGTCGCAGCTGGAGTCCTGGCAGGCCCACCATCTGGATTAGTCTCTCCCCATAGACGTGGCAATTCTAGGTAAGGCACCACACTTTCACGCCCTTATTTTTCAACGGGACAGTAACTCTAAAGACCCACTAACTATTATTGAATGGCTGTTTCTTCCACACCAGCCAAGAAAAATGATAACAACTCCCCAAGAACTGGTTGCACAGTTAAAGTTAGAGGTCGCCTCCGAACCCTTGCAGGGTGTGACCTGGCGTGCATTCTTCTATCATTCACTTTAGACTATTTAGACACCTTCCTGCAGACCAGTGAACGTCTTCAAATTGCAGTAGATAGCTACCCCAGCCAACTCTCAACTGAATACCTGAAACACAAAATCTTTAAAAATTCGTCGCACTTGGCCTCGAAACCATTTAAGAGTATTACCCCAATTAAAGATGGTCTCACAGCGTTCACTGATGGGTCAGGAAAGTCCTGCAAGTCAGTGATCACTTGGAGAGATGTGGACAGTGGAGAGTGGGAGTCCAATGTCCAAATTGTTGGAGTCCAATGTCCAAATTGTTGAAGGTTTTCCTCAGATCGCAGAACTTGCTGCAGTCATGAGAGCATTCAGGAAATTTCAACAACCTTTGAATGTGGTCACTGATTCAGCTTATGTTGCCAGGATAGCTGAGCGGGCAGAACACACCTTGCTCAAGGAAGTTCAAAATGAAAAATTGTCCACCTTGCTCTCGGAACTCATTTGGCTACTCTCCCATGGTGTGCAACCCTACCATATCATGCATGTCCGGTCTCACACAGACCTGCTTGGCCCCATCACTGAAGGCAACCAGAGAGCAGACCTTCTGGCTATGCCAGTTTGCTCTGACCCCACTCTTCACACTACGCTGGACATTTTTCACCAAGCTCAACTGAGGCACCATTTCTACCACCAATATGCCCCCGCCTTGCGGCGGCAATTGAAACTCTCCGTCGAACAAGCCAGACCAATTGCAGCAACATGCCCCAACTGCCAGGCTTTTTCACTACCTTCAATGCCAGTTGGGGTCAACCCAAGAGGCTTAGGAGCCCTTGAGCTCTGGCAAACAGACATACATTATGCTCCATTCGGGAGATTAAAATGCGTACGTGTGTCAATAGACACTTTCTCAGGAGTGGTGTTTGCGTCAGCACATGCACGAGAAAAGGCAGAAGATTTCATCAAACATTTTTATATGGCCTTTGCAACCTTGGGAGTCCCCAAAAACATAAAAACAGATAATGGTCCTGCCTTCATGTCCAGACGTTTTAAAGATTTCACACAGCAATGGGGAATTGCCCATACTACTGGCATTCCCCACAATCCTACAGGGCAATCTATTGTAGAATGAGCACACAAAGAAATCAAAAGGTTGCTGGAACAGCAACATGATGCAGCCGTCACTTCTTCCCCTTCCACAAGGTTGTGCAAAGCAAGTGTTGAATTTTATGAATTGCTCCCAAAAGGAGCCCAAGCTCCATATTGTCAGGCATTTCCACAACACGACGCATGTATATCTCAAAGAAAAACTCCCAGTGCTCGTCCGCGATCCAGAATCTAAAATAATTGAAGGGCTCTACCCACTCATTACATGGGGGAGAGGATTTGCTTGTGTATCCACAGGCACAGGACCCAGACGGATCCCAGGAAAGTTTGTCAAACCCTACCTTGACCGTACGCCAGAGGACCAACCAACTGATGAACAACAAGTCCATCTCATTACGTACCACGCCGCTGAGACTGCCTTCCCATGGAGAAGAAGGAAAAAGAAATGGACGTATCCAAATATCGTCACAAGACTATTGAAAACATGCAGATACATCCCTTCCACAGACTGCACAGCTACCTCAGTTACAGACATACCCCTGCCTTTTCTATGTTATTGTTATCAATAACCCCCACCACTGTCTCTCCCTCCCCTAGACCCTTTATTTCTTCCCTGCCTGTCCCCCTTCCTATTCAAAAAAGAAAGGGGAGGTTTCTGAGAGATGTATAGGGGAAAGAATGGCAAACTGTATGATTGACATATGTCTTTTCTAAAATCAAGGTACACTGGGAGAGAGAGTGGAGAACCATGACCCCTCTCACAATAATCCCGGGAATCCCCAGCAATGCTGCCAGTGCCACCCCCTTCATCTGTCCCCTCGTGACCGTCCAGGTGACCTCAGGCTGGATCATCCCCCAGCCAAAGCAGAATGTCTGGGTCACCCTGGCGAAGTCCCTGCAACAAGACAATCCTTGCTTGCCATGGGAAGTGTGGACGATGCACTCTCTATGTGTCTGGTGGGAATCCCCCTATCAGAGAATGACTACCCTTTCCTAGGTAAGAAACCCAATCCTGTGGACACCTGGGATGAATGGATGAGGATTCTCCCGCATGTCTCACAGGAACCCCAAGAACTAGACATGCTGGGTTCCACTAGAGCGAAATACTGTGTCAATTTTGAGTATAAGGCAAGATCCGATTGGCATTATACAACAAAATCACAAAGTAACATCCCTAAAGATGTCTTGTTGGATGACAAGCGGTACAATGTGGCCAAATGGTGCAACTACACCAGCACCACACCATCCGAATCCATGCCATACCCCAGAATGCTCCCGTGGGGGGTGTTTCTTATCTGTGGTGATAGGGTGTGGGCAGGAATCCCCTCCAACATAGAAGGGGGTCCCTGCAGCCTTGGCCAGCTGACTACCCTCGCCCCAAATACCACCCTATTACAAGATTGGAAACAGAACACCAAACAGCTGGCCAGAAGAGGTTCCTTCAAAGAATTTGGCCCAAATTGCGATAGCCAAATTTGTAATTGGGGAACTACCAAAAGGGTCACGATACCTATCTTCTTACCTTGGGTTGCCACTGCGAAGGCCCTTGGTGAGCTTTCTCATCTGGGGTGCTGGCTTAGTAAGCAGGACAACGCTACACCTGCTGCACTGTCGGACCTATTGGCGGACGAAAAGACCACCAGACACACCACGCTACAAAAGGAAGCAGCAATCTACTTCTTGCTGCTCACCCATGGTCATGGGTGTGAGGACATGGAAGGACTCTGCTGTTTCCACTTGTCCTCTCACAGCACATCTATACAAGTGAACATCAAAGGACTTCAAGCTCAGGTGAAGGACATTCAATCTGAGAAAAAGGCGGCCAGCTGGCTGGACAGACTTTTTGGACCCTGGGGAATTCCTGAGTGGGCCACCTCCATTTTAAGAGGCCTTCTGTGGATTTTTATTATCATTGCAATTGTTGTAATCGCCATCGCCTGCCTCAAGAAAGCCATCCAAAAGACGGTGGGTAAGGCTTTTTTAGTAAACAAAAAAGGGGGAGATGTGGGAGGGGACTACAGGGAGAACGGGGCAGAGATGCCGTGGGAGGACTCTCCAGTCTGATTGTCAATCAGCTGTGGCCCACTCCCCCATTTCCAGAAGGTTCTCTATCCCTCATTCCCTCATTGGGTTGTGCTGTGAGACCACCCTCTCCTCCCACTCCTATTGGTGTACCGTTTATCACCCCACCTTGACTCCTTCTCTGATCCCTTTTCCTGTTGGTTGTTCTGTATCCTGGCCCCGCCCACCTTCTTCCTGTTATAAACCCTGGCCCCACTGCTGTTCTGGGCTCTGCTACTGGCTCCCTTTCAGCTCTGGTGGTGTCTCTGCTCCTCTCCCTTCCCAGACCCTCTGACTCTCCTATAATAAACCCAGCTGGACCCTCAGCAGTGTCTGGAGCCCTCCTTCTTCATCTGGTGGGACAGAAGACTATCCATCTGGGCCTGAGCGCAAGGTGGGCTGGGAGGGCTGCTCTCTTGAATCCCGAGGAGGTTGCTCTGACCGCACATGTCCAGGAACTCCCTTGCGGGGAGGACAAATCCCGCAGAGTTTCTTCTGTACATATTAATTTGGTCAGCAGTGAAAGATCAAGGGAAAATGATCAAATAGCCAGCACAGTTGTCCTTTTTTAATCCCCGTGTCCCTCTTTCCCCATCCCGTGCTGTCAGGGACCCTTGCTTCATCCTCCAGTCTGTTCCCTGTTTCCCAGTTAATAGTCCCCAAACTGTTCCCCAAAGTGGTTTATTCCCTGATCCCCAAGATGGTCCCTCTAGGACACATGATGGCAGTGGCCACATGGCATAGCCCCCCGCTTGTGCTTCTTCTTCCCAAAATCCTTCTCTCTTTACCCTCTCCCACTCATCTGACCCCTTCCTGTCCGCTGAGTCCTCCCACCCATTGGGTATCTCCCTTCATGTGGGCTCTTCCGTCAGCCCCTCCCCCAGTGTGTTTTGTCCCTCCTTTTCCTGTTGTAATCCCACCCATGTCTCCTTCCCGTGCCCTGCAGCTCCGCCTATCCTCTTCTGACTTCAGTTCCCACACTCTTCATTCCAGTTCCTACGTCACTGGAACTGGATGTGACAGGCCCTGGAACCCAGAACAGGAGGCCTTTCTTCTTGCCACTCCAGTTCCTTACATTCGCAGGGAAGCGCACCCTACCTGGGAGCCTTTCTCCTACCAAAATAAAAAGAGTTCTGCGGGACCCAGAGGGAAATGGGGTGAAAAACTGTGGTGCACGGAGGCTGTGGCGCAGGCAAACCTTGGGGCGCCAGGTGGGTTTTGGCTGTGCTGTGGCAGTGCCCCTTCCCTGCTCCCAGTCCGTGTTGTTTTGTGTTCATTTATGTCCTGTTGTAATGTTTTGTACTTTAGTTTGTTCCAGTTTCCCCCTGTTGGAATGGTTCTGCCCCTGTTGCCTCCTCCCTCCTCCTCCTTGTCAATCTCCTTGCCTCCACCCCCTGCACCCTGGAAAGTGCCCCCAACCACTCCCTGGCATCCTGTCCATTACTGGGCAGCCCATCCCTTCCCTCTAGAAACTTCTACCAGGTATTGAGTGATAGGTTTGAGCACCAGGTCCCTCCCCTGATTTACCTTTAGTAGGGAAACTGTCTGTTTCCCTACTTTCACACCCCCATATACCCTCATTGGTAGATGGACAAGCCCCTCCTCTGCATCCTCCCCGTTTATAAAGTGTTGGCACTGCCCAGCTCTGGGTCTTCTGTCGCTTGGCTCTGCTGGGTTGTGGATTCTTTTGATACCATCCTACAATAAACCCAGAATGAACCCCTGACAGGAGTCTGCTCCTTTACTTCTACCAGGGTTGTTCAGTGTCTGATCCACACAAGATGAGAGCCTTAGACGCCCTCCTGGCCTCCCGGGGGAACAGGAGAGTGTCCCCTGCAATCTGCTGTGCTGGGGTGAGCCAGGACGCTTGGGAGAGGCACAGCAACACTGTGCTGCACAGAGGCTGTGGCATAAGCAAGCCTTGGGTTGCCAGGCATGTTTGGGGCTGTGCTGTGGCAGTGCCCCATCCCTGCCCCAGTGCAGAGCCGTGGGGTGGCCATGCAGCCCCGAGCGTGCTGCTCAGGGGCTGCTGTGGTGTCTCCAGCGCTGCTTCGTCGCTGCAAGATGGGTGTGCCCTCGCCTGCAAGATGAGCGGGTGAGGCAGCAGCTGCTGCTGCCCTGTGGCTGTCAGGTTGTGGGTGCTCTGCTGGTGTCAAGGGGCTGGGGGTGCCGGAGATTTCTTACAGGGCTGGGAGCCCTTTTCAAGCCAGATGGTCACTGAGGACTGTGGGACACAGTGCCAGCCTGGTGACCCCAGATGGCCCTGAGATGGAGACGTGGCCTTTGAGTCCCCACTGGGAGATGAAGTGTTGAGTGCTGTATCCCCAGGAACAGGCAGCAGCTGGTGGCAGAGGTCATGTGTGAACTGCAGGTGGAAGGGGATGTGTCCTTGCTGAGGCCCTCTAGGGGCAGAGTGGGAGTTGAGGTGCAGATGTAGCAGCAAGGGAGATACAGTTGGAGATGAAGACGGGATGTATGTAAGGGAGACTCAATGGGAGGGAAGATTTGGTGCAACCATAGTGTGAATGCGGGAGTGTGGTGTGCTGTTGTATTGTGTTCTTACACGTTTTATTTGCCTTAAGCTCTACTTTGGTTTATCCCAGGTTCCCCCTGTTATAATTGTTCTGCCCCTGTTGCCCCCTCCCTCCTTTTTCATGTCAATCTCCCTGCCTCCTCCCCCTGTTCCCTAAAAGTTGTTGAGTCATTCCCTCGACCCCTCCCCATTATCCTGTCTGTTGCTTGATGGCCCATCCCCCCACCTCTAGAAACTTTTACCAAGGGTGTCGAGTGATAGGTTCAGGCACCAGGGCCCCTCCTTTGAATTGCCCTTATTGGTCTCCCTATCTGCCTATTTCCCTGATCCCATGCCCTCCTGTATCCCCATTGGCAGGTGGGCAAACCCTTCCCCTGTTCACTCCCTGCTTTGTAACACCTCTCACATTCCCATTCTGGGTCTTCAGTTGGCTGGAGGCCCTGGGTTACAGATCTCCTTGGAGCTCTCTAATAAACCTGGACTTTGCCCCCAACTGGAGTCCACTCTCCTTCATCTACTTGCATCATGTTGGTGTCTTGTCTGCAAAGCGAAAGCCTCAGCCGCTCTCCCAGCCTCCCAAGGAACGGGAGAGTGTCCTCCACTGTTGGGGAAGATGAAGCAGGAAAGCCTTATAAATACGATTGTCTGGCAAAAGATTTTGAGAATATGGAAACTATAAGAGAGATGGAAATGAAAGCAAGCTTTGAGATCCCTTAGCTACTGAACAACTGGAAAACAATGGTGTGGCTGGACTAAAGATAATCCTCTTTTGATGGAACAACACCCTCTGCTTGCAGACAGGTCCAAGGGGCAGAGCAGACCCTACTAGCTTAGCAGAAGGGGTCCAAAGAGGAGTTTTTAGGGTTTAAAATGTAACACATTGGAAATGTAATGATTGGTTGTGTAATGTAATGATTCTTACAGGCTGTATGTAAATGTTACAAGATTTGTATATTGTACTAGATTGGTTAGTGAGAATTAGAATGTTCAACACAGAAGAACATTTATTGTATTGTAACGGGAACCTTTCTCTCTTACCCTTTTTACTCCCTTAGGCTCTGACTCTCTTACCTTCTCACCCTCTCTACCCCTCTCTCCTCTCGGTCGTGGTCTGAGCTGTGGCTGGCAGCTCCCAGCAGGGCCCTGCACCCAGGCCCTTTCCAATAAACCCCAAGTTCCACGCCCTGGCTGCAGAGATCTCTCGTCTCCCTCTGTCCCGGCTGTGCTGCCCCCCAACGCTCCTACACCCCACCGCTCACTGTGCCAGAGCGAGCCAGGGTGACTCCAGGCACTCGCTCGGAGGGGCACAGCAACAATTGGCGCCCAACGTGGGGCCTGAGACTAGCATCAGACCCTGCGATGAGACCTCGGACACTCCCCTGGACTTTTTACCTTGGAGTGCCCTCAAAGGTTTCTTGGCCAGCAAGCTGCCCCCAGTGGGAGCAGACCCCAGTTTAGTGGTGGTGCTCCTGTGGGACGGGAATGGCAGCTCCTGAAGCACTGCAGGAGTCGTTCCCTGGTAGGAGCCATTGCTTCCGGATTTTTCTTTTCCACTTGCTGGACAGGTAACAAATCCTCCTTCCTCCCCTTTTGTGGAGTCAGGTGCCTTCCTCCTCTCTCTGCCATTTGTATAGATCCCTTAAGGGAACCTGTCCTTGTGCTCCTTTAGGTTTGGAGCCAGGATCTTTCTTTTTCCTGCGCAGCCTTTATTCTTTCTCATGGGGAACTGGCAGTGGCGTTCTGCTTCATTTTTGGTTTTTCAGGGGCGGTGGGTTGGTTTGAGCTGCTCAGTTTGTTATATCAGCCATGGGTGCTAGGCTGTCTCAGCAGCTCAAAAAGGAGTTGTGAACCAAGTTGTGGGAATCCTTTCGCAGGGGGGAGTTTATTATTCAAAAAGGGAATTGAAATAGCTTGTCCAATGGTTGTTTCCTCACTTCCTCAAGGTGTCCCCTGAACAAATTTATGACATTCATTTTGGGGATTTAGTTGGTATTAACAGAATGGGGCATGTCAGGGGACTCCTCCTTGTCTAAATTTACTTTCTGGAGTCTCCAAATTAGAACAATCTTAAAATCCAAATTTGGGGTGAGAAAACAACCATCTTTTGACAGCCTGTTCCCCAGTTCTCCCAATTTTCCCTGTCCCAGTGTGCAGCCATAGTGTGAGTGTGGTGTGCAACTGTGGTGTGAATTGTGGCAGCATGATTCTACAGCAAAGCTTCTGCTCTTGCAACATCCTCCCACCCTTCCTGGCTGCCTCCAGCATTGTGTGCTTGCTGTCCCACACCTGAAAGCTGTCCAAGCTCTCATCCACCACAATCACACTGGCCACCAACTGCAGCCAAGGCCTGCAGCTCCTTAGCTCAGTGAGAGGGAGTTATGCCTCAACCCTTGGCACAAAGCTGCACTCAAGGGCACAGCAAGGCAGTCATAGATACCTTAGAGTGGACATCTGAAATGGAATGGAATATAATTTTCTTTGCACACCTTCAGGTATTAGCAATGACAGTAAAAGTGATCTCAGCTCCTGTGGACAAGCATGAGATATCTTCATAGTGCTACGTCTTTGTTACTTTCCTGTTGAGGCTTTCCTTGGGTCTGGGTCTTCAAAGAGGCAAGAGCAGTTGTTGGTTACTATAAAGTTGTTTATTGCATGAATACATCCCGTCTGGAAGGGAAAGAGTTCTTAAGTATTTAAGTCCGTGCTAAAAACTTCCTGGCATGCAGCAAAAGCTGCAGCTGCAACAGCTGCTTTCTGTCACTGAGTCACTGGCAAGATGTCCCAGGTTCTGGGCAGGAGCAGCAGCAGCAGCAGTTGTTCCGTGGCAAAGAGTCCAATGTCCTGAGCAGCAGCAGCAGCAGGAACCACAGCCTTTTCTTCTTCTTTCTTCTTTCCTTCTTCTTTATTCCTTCCTCCGTGACAAAACACCTCAATACAGGGTGTTTTTATTCATACAACACCCAGTCTGCTAAAAGCACGATTCTAAAACATTCTTTTAAAACCAATTTAAACTTAGTTCTAATGTGTGAAAGTAGTATGAAAGTATTGTGAGTTCTTACCTAAAAAACCACATGTATAATATTACAGTCAGCATTGACCATTGCAGAAAAGCAGCTTCTCACTAGCTTCAATTCCACAGCTGGCAGAAAATGAAGAGTAGTTTTGCTATTGAGAGAAATGTTCTTGCACTTACTGCCCAGGAGTGTAATTTTGCTAAACTTCTGCAGCTGAGAGAGCAGACTGCAGTCTGATTTTCTAACCAAAGCCTCTTATTTGCGGAATTTCGCAGTTCCCATATAACTGGCAGTTTTGTAGAGACTAAAGAGAGACAAATTGTTTGTGCCAGAGATCAAACTCTTACCAAGTTACAAAACACAGGGGTCATGGTAAGACTTAAAGCCAACTTCTACCACCTCAGTTAATGTGGAAAACCCTCCTCTGACTTCTAGGCAGTGTTCCTGCTTGCTGGCAGAAACTACCTCCTGATGACTCTCTGACAGTTTGCATGTCTCACATCATATCTGGTTCTTCCTCAATCTGAATTGCACCATTTCGGGCATCTAGAAAATAAATAAGCCACAAAAGAAGGAATTGAACTGCTAGACTTAAAAATCTAGAAGGGGACCTCACTGATCAGCTTCCCTGGAAGGGATGTTTGAGGAGGGCGAACTCATGGTGGCCAAAATGCATGAACGGTTACACAACTTAAAAGTTGTAACAAGTTAGAAGAAATATAAGGGTATTCCAGCCTTCCACGAAAAAAGCACTCTGTTCCCTGTTACACCTACCTGGCACCAAATGCTGCCCTGCCAGCTGTGCTGGGGATCATCAGAGATCCCGCATGTGTTTAGCTCACAGTTAAAATATAACATCCTTTAGCATTTAAAAGGGTGGAGGATTTAACCAACACCCCCCTCAAGGATTTAGTGCTTTCTTATTTACTTTTTCAAAAGATAATTGGGGTTTGGGATTGCTTCTTTTGCATTTTGAATTCAGTTTAAACATTAACGGGATGTTCTTCCAATTTAGCACAACTGGTGTGTATTAGCAGCTACATTTTCTGGCAGAGCTGAAAGTCTGAAAGACTAGAAATGCCTGCCAGGCTAGGGAAGCAGAAGTAGGAAATACTGCCACATTCCTTCCACCAAAATTCAGTAGCCTGAAGTTCAGTTAGGTGCCACAGGTTATTGGCTGCCACAGCTTTGCTTTATCTCAGAGCTCATGGAAACAGGATTGCAGGGAAAACGTGGAGATGCGGCTGGAACTCTGAGGCATTGCCAGATGTGCCTGTGCTTAGCACAGCTGTCCTCTGCTGCTGTTCACATTGGTACCTAAGGGGAGAAAAATCAATAGGGCAGTTATATTTACAGCTATTCTTGATAACAAAATCACTGTGCTCTTGGGGGCAATAGATCAGGTACAGAGTGTGTGTCTGGACTCAACAGGTCAATATTAATTTATAACTTTATTTATTACCCATAGGGGTTTGTTTGTTTATTTATTTCATTCTGGCTTGGTGGTTTTGGTTTTTTTTTTTTAATTATGTATTATGCTCACACCACTCTGGAAGCTAGGCTATTACCTTTGCTTTCTCCCACATAATAAAGCAGAAATTACCAATTATTTTTACACTTAAGCATCTGAAGAATGCAGAAGCTGATGTGGTGCCTTGCAGGTCCACAACCAGAAAAGATAAAAAAAAAACAGAATGGGAACACTTGCATGGTACTTTTTTGTGTATTCATGCTGTCTCAGGTAGGACTGTGGCCACTCCAGGTGCTGTAACGCATAAAAGTACACACAACAATCAAAATTCATGGAAACCATTTAGAGGCAAGGAAGACTCTTTGTGTAGTTTCTCCAGTTGAAGGGAGTCAGGGCTGTTAATGTAGAAAATACCACTTCCTCCCCAAGGCTGCAGTGAACAAGTCTAACAGAGGAAATAACATCAACCTGTACACCTCTGTGTTGAGTTTTAGCTCCAGGTGCTGCAGTGGCAGCCAGATTTTAGGCTGAAGCTGCTCTCCTCTGTGCTTGCAGTGCACAGTTCAGAGGGGCTCTGGATGAAAGCGGGAGTATGGCTTCCAAAATACACTCTAAAGCAGACATTCCTGTCTCATGGAGAAGTCTAGGTGAAAAAAAAAATAGATATTTAAGACAAAGAGTTCTTGTTTTGAAAGACATTTCTCAGTGTTTTTACATCTACAGCAAAAGGATTCTTTTACAGCTTTAGTTTTTGTTATCTGGAAAAGTCTATGAGCAGATTATTACTATTGTTAAATACATTATTAGATATTACCAGATACTAATTTTTTATTACATAAATACAATAACTACTGTTATATTGAAGCAGAGATATCTGTAGATAAATTATGTTAAGCAGCTATTTACATTTATTTATTTATTTATTTATTAATGAAGTGCAGACTTCTACTGAGTAGAATTCTTGAGGAGTCGTTTTTCAAATTAGGACAAGAATTTTCCAAGCTGCCAGAGTTTGAGGAGTTTTATTCCCCTCCTTCAGAAAAAAGAGAGGATAAAAGGGGATTTTTTTCCTTTCCAAAAATAAAAAGTGCTTTTGCCTAAGATGTCTCTGTGCTTTACCTGACCTGAGTTTCTGATGAAAGATCAATCTCTCATTATTAGCTTTCCTTAAACTGAATGTCCAGGTTTGAATGTGAGCTACTTTCCACAGATTATAATTAGGTTTCTTCCAGTTATGATATGTATAACTGCAATAGCATTACATATTTTTGCAAACGAACTGGTGAAGTTGTGGTACTTTACATACCTCAATATTTTTTCCATGGAATAACATGTTAAAAAAAATCTCATAAAACAGATTATGAAGGAAGAAAAAGCAACACATCTTCAGTCTATTAATCAGGAAGTTTTTAGAGAGAACATATAAATCAGAGTAAATTTAAAGTTAGGATTCTCTTTTATTAAATACTTGATGGTTTCAAAGCAGCTATAAGGTCTATGAGATTAATACAAACTCCTCTACATACATAAATCAGTTTATAATGAAATTTTTTTCTTTTTTTTCTTTCTCCCCCCTCCCCCCCCCCCCAAAAAATGAATCTTTTTGTGTTAGACACTGGAGGAATCTTCATTTAAGTTTCTAACAAATTTTGTAATAACCTAGCCAGCCTGTCTACGAGTTACCCCTTATATGTTGCACAACACAGGAAACTCTACATGGTTGCTCATGGTAAAATATATTTTAACATGAAATATAACTTTTAATTTTGAAAAAAACCCCCAAATATATATATATATACTGTGTACTGTATTTTGAATATTTGGAGTTCTTTTTGATTGCTACTTCATTATCATCTTTGTAGATTTTACATTAATTGCAAGCAGATTTGACCTAAAAATCTTCTACACCCTTTTCAGACTTTTGGTGTATATTCAGAGGACCTAAATATAGAGAGTTTTGAACTGCTAATGATCCCACATTATCTTCAGACAGGATGGAGCACAGCTACTGAAATGTCATACTGACAGATTTCAGTTTTCAGATTTCACTGTGCTTTCTTCTAATGTGTCAAAATCATTATTTCTGTTCTGCATTAGAACCTAAAGTGGATAAATGGTTGCAGATGTATGTGTGGAAACTGATGTTTATTTAAAAATCACGCCTTTCTTTGAGAACCCCGCTTGAAAATTCAGGAGAATGGAATTTGTTTTTCAGGATTTCTTCAGTAGATTTCCTGCCATGGAGTTGTTTTCTAAGCCTCTGATGGAATATCCAACAGCTCAAACCTGAAAGATGTTACTGGCATCATTGATTATTGAAAATACGAACCCGTGAGTAAATACTGGCAACAACATCAGCAGCTGTTATTATTTAAACATGCCAATTAACTTGTCATTAGGGCAAATTACCCCCTGAGCTCTGCGATGTTGTATCTCACCTGCTACAGATCCAGTGCGGTAATTTTAAAGCAAGTCAGGTATCTTCACCTTTTGCTCTCATTTTTCTGCATAATCTGATTACTTCAGGTTCAAAAAAAGAAAAACAGAGTCAAAAAACAAAGACAAAAATAAAAGGATCTTCTTTCTTTTCCCTTACACAGTTGTACACCCACCAGCCACTCTCTCTGCACTCTTCCTCCTTGTTTTCTTACATTTGTTATCTGGTTGCTCTGGGATGTCTTGCCTTAGTAGTGTTGCCTCCACCCCGGCCCCAGGTGAAGGGGCAGTTGCTGTTGTGGAATTGTGATTCTCATTTCAATATATCTGATAAAAAAATGTCAGCTAGCAGGGGCTGTTCAGTGTGTGAGACGAAGCGCTGAAATTCGGGTGCAAAATCAGGATGGGGCACATGAGATAAGCATGTATAAGTTACACAACAACCTGCAGATAGAAGAGATTCACAGGCTGGTCTGGTTCTGGGCAGCATGGCCTTAGTAAAGCCCTGTTTTGCCCTACAGAGCTGAAATTCCACCCAAAATGCAGTAGAAACCCTCTGTACTTCTCTGCATGGTTTAGTTGTAATTTACTCTTCTAGAAATGCTGATCATTGCTTTTATTGTATGGCCAAGGCACATGTCTGTGCTGCTGGAGCAAAACCCATCACCTGGGACTTCTGCTGAGCCCTGCTGAGTGCTGAAAATTTGGTGGCCTGCAAAAACTAGAAAACACATCAACGTTTTCACTTCTTTCCAAGTAGAGCACTAACCTCTGCAGAGATTTATTATGAAAGAAATAGCATCACATAGGCTGTGGAGCAAATGGTAGTGATATTAGGGTTGGTTAATAAAGAATTAATTAAACCATAGAGAAGTAAGAGTTCAGACTTCTTTTGTGGCTTATTTTGTGCCGCTGCCTCAGGTTTTTTTTGGCAGGTGTGGCAGGATTTTTTGAAGTTGCTGTGAGTGACAGTGACACTCAGAGGTGTCACAGGGGGCACAGGAGGTGTGGTACTGGAAGGTGGTCAGATCACTGCCTCATTTTTGAGAGTCCTTTGCACCAGCAGAACACTAATTTCAGCAGGGCCTGCAGGAATTAGCAGCAGGCTTCTTATTTGAGAAATAAATTGAAATAATACGTTGGGTTCCTAAACATTAGGGCATCAAGTTCACAAAAACAAGGCACTACTTGAGGTCCAGGTCAGTTTGAATAATTTTACTCCATACTGTAAGACACATAATTGCCCCTAAATACCTCAGAGATGGCTTCAGGGCATTCTGTGAATAATGAAAATAAATACACACAAAGTTTGGTTTTAATAGCATTTTGAAGATAGAGCCATATTCTTGGTCCCTGTACACTCTTACCTCATATGCAGAGCATCAAGGTCTCTAAAAAGAAATCTGCTACCTTTCGTGGGCTAGAATAACTTCTAGCTTGTGTTACAATAATAACCAGCGTGCACCAGAGAAGAAGTTGGAGGGATTTTAAAAATTTCAAAGGAAAGTCGAGGGCGAGCCACAGGGTGCCGCTATTCTGCCAAATAACAACATTTCCTGCATTTTACTTGCCCGGTGAATTTGGGACAACGGGAAGAGTTGCGGTGATAACCTCGCAAGAGCTGAGGAGTGGTTTTTGCATCCCGATGACTCCCCTCGAGTAATTACGGGGTGTAGTACGGCTGCCTCAGTGCTGCAATCAGTGAATTGATTAAAATGAGGAGTGAAGTTCGTCATGAGCAGAACAGAAGGGAGTAAAACGCAGAGGCAGAGCCAGACAAGCTCCAAACAACTCTTTCCTTCCACTCTTAACACCACACAAAATTCTGATCAGATGCCTTAGTCTGAGGTTTAATTAGCGTGTGCTGTATTTAGACAGGCTCCTCACATTTTGAAGTTGATTCCCCCGAGATCTTGAAGCTCCACCTGTTCTGGTGTTATGCAGAGAGTTCCTAATTTAAAATCTGCCTAATTCCTGAGTTGCAAATGCCTTTTTTGGCACACTTGTCCTTCTGTACCTGGGACAGAGAGGAGGTTAAGTAGTAAGTGGCTCCTCCCAGAGTTGCTTCAAGAAAAACTGGTCTGCACCGACTGAGTAAATCTGTATTGAAATGGCCTTGGCAGAGATTGACTCTCCTTGGCCAACAGAAATTATTTATTCTATTGCTTTATAACCAAGTACCTGTTGGGGAAATTGTGGTGCCTTGCAGTTGCTTCTTGTAGTAACCCCGAAGTGATGAAGTGCTTCCTCATCTTTATACTGATTTTGTAATGCCTTGCAGTGATAATTTTCAGGAACAGCAGATTTTCCTGCTTTTTAATAGCTACCTTGCTGAGGAGATGTAATTACTTTTCCATAACCTGCTGTAAAAATATGGCAAATAGAAGATTGTCCTACCTCAGCTCACTGCAGTTCACCTAAATTTTTTGGATTTATTTCTGTTGTTTACACTTCTCAGCTAAGAACTGGAACCTATCCTCCCATGCCTTTTACTGAGGTTCTAAAATAGGAATGGAAGCCAGGCCTCAGCACCTCCTCATGGCATTTTTTTTTTATTTTTAAATTTAAAAAAAAATTACATTTCAAGTAACTTTACTATGGGTACAACACTGCCATATTTACTTCCAAAACATCTGCTAGGAAGAAGTCATGGAGTGCAAGAGAGTGGGATTAGCTGGGCTAAAATATACCAGAACCACCTATGTGGTATTTGGGAGTTAAAACTTGAGGGGTGGCAAACACTAGAATAAGAATTGAAGCATAAACAGATAAAATTACTGTAATTTTGCACTTACTCCTATTTGAATATATAATTATCTTCTTCATGAACTTTTCACCTGTCTGCACAATTAAATATAAATATCATTAAGAAAGATTTTATTTGTTTGTATTCGGTAACATCCAGTATTTCTAGTACAATTACATAAAATTCTGCAAAATTCCCCACCCCTCCAAAACTCATAGGCGAATGTTAGAGCAGTACTACTAAAAATAACGAATGTAGCAATAACAACCCATTATGGATTCTATGGGCACACAATTTCAGCCACTGACAGTAGTCAGAGATGCAAAGACAGTGGGAAAAAAATGTTATTCCACTTAGTTAATTGACCAGTTTTTCAGACAATGTTAATTTACAACCGAAGAAAATGTCTGCAAGCCTGATGTCATTCTGTACCCATGCTAGAGCACCATGGTTATGATTAAACCTAAGATTCGAGGTACTTAAAACTTCACATGGTCATATGAAAACTCAGCAAATGCAAGGAACATTTGGAGGCTCATTAGACTGAAGATCTGCTAATTAAAATTACATATTACAACTACAGAGTGTGATTCCTTGATGGATTTATGCTGTCTGGCTGAAGAATCCTAGGCACATTTTAAAAGAATTAGACCTGTGCTGGATGTAAACTTTGAATTGTGATTATTGTTCTGTTCTGACAAACCCTAAGTCCTCGAACAGATAATTACACACAATTTTTGAGCCTCACTTTTGCCTCCTGACAAGATTCCACTTAGCTCAAGCCAAAGGGACATCACAGCATCGAAACTGGACTTCCCTGAAATCGAAGGGAAAACTTGTAAAAAGAGACCCCAAACGCTGTATCTCAGCAATGTCAGTTTAATTTTATTCTCCAGTTAAAATAAATAAATTACTGCCAACACTGCACTTTATCATCATCAGCATCAATGCAGATTTATTACCTTATCTGTTATTTTGTTTACAGCAACATTGTATTGATGAAGTGCTTATGCACTTTTCTTAGCACCCAACTCTGAAATTAAAAATCTGTAAAGCAGCATGAGCTCTTGACACTGTTTTCCCAAAATACTAGTTTTCTACTAGTTAACAGGGAGACAGTAAGAAATAGGACTGTAGTTCTTCAGCTTTTGCCCAAGAGTGCAGCCTAAGGAATAAGTTTTGCAGCAAGACTGAAGTATTAATAAATCAGCTGAGTCAGGAAAAGAAAATAATTTCTTTACAAGGAAGTCATGATGGGGCTCCTTTTCCATGTAGGCTGACCCACAGAATTCCAGTGAACCCAAAATATGAGTTCTGCATTTCCTTCTAAAACTTCCTGCTTGTATTTCTCAGATAAAAGTTACCTCATCCTTTGCACAGCAGCACTAACCCAGAGTTCAGTGAATATTCTTGCCTACTTAGATACCTTGTTCAGAACAACGGTCTCAGTGTCTTTATCTCACCAAAGAAATAAACCCGTGCATCACACGACGCTGGCATAAAACATTGAAATGTAACTGCAAAAAAGCCTCTGCAGGTGTTGTCAAAATCCATTTTGTTGAGTATCTACTGCATTATTTCAATGCCTGGGCAGCATGCAGTCACATTCCAGATATGCTTCATGAACAAGAACTTCTCTTGAAGCTACAGGCTGCCAGACAGCAGGGTCCTTTTTCTTTTCTTGAATATGAAACAACGGTGGAAGTAGAAGAAAATCACAGAAAATCAGGTGAATATATATATAGTAAACAGTAAAGGTACCAACTGACTACTGTTTTGTGTCCCATTTCAGTTTCTGAATTGCTGAAAATAGCTGTCTCCAACACAAACAGAAAGTAGCAGAAACTCTTTCTAATGAGCTGAAGCATTGCAGACAAGAATCTTAGGTGCATAAGTATATAGTCAACAAATTTATTTGTAAATAAATAAGTGATAAAAAACCATTAAAAATTGTTTAGAAATGTTGTATGACAAGATCTAGGGTAGACCAAAGAAGAAACCAGTGAAAAATGGGGCTGAGTTTGAGGGTTTGCCCAGTTGTCAGCCTGACAAGACAAGCTGTGGTGATATTCCACAATGACAGAATAAAACAAGGTGGCAGTGGAGAACCCAGAGGGAGGCAGATGATGCCTCCTGCTGAACTGGAAACTAAACAAACAGGAGGAAAAAAGAAAAGAAGAAGGAAAAAGGGTACTTAACTAGCTGCATTTTCATTTGGGCAGTAGAGATGCCTAGAATATGGAATTTTCAGCAGCTGAACCTGCGTTTGAGGATTTGCTCACTGGCAGAGGAAGTGCCGAGAAAGAAAAGAGGTGAATATTCTGGAATCCTCCCTCCTTTTAGCTGTTTACAACCCAGTAATCCCCACACCTGCACAAACAGAGAGCTGATCAGGAGATAAAGGAGTCATTAGAAAACAATAAATTCTTTCTGATCTATGCCTACTGAGAGCTACACAGTGTTGTTAAATGTTACTTCTGGATTAAAAATTGACTTTTGGGTAGAAAGGACAAAATGCCTGCACACTGCTTATTTAAGTTGTGGGAACTCCAGTGTAACCTCTACAGGAGAGTGTTGAATCTTCAGTGAAGCACTGAATGAAATACCCTGAAATTAAATCAAACAGAAGGAACAGAGAGGCAGTGAGCAGGATGATGTAGCTGCACTGATTAGGAATAAAATGAAGAGTTCATATTTTATAGCACCTGTGCACAAGTTACAACAGGCTTGCTTTAATTGGAAATGCTGCTGCAATAAAGTTGCCATCCTTGCCGGCTGTTTATTTTATGTAGATCTCAGAGCAGTCGATAAAGTATGATGAGAGACTTTATGTCATTGTCTCTTACAGCTTTTCTGCTGTGGGATCATAATTACAGCAGCACCCCAGGCAGGGGTTAGCCCATCATGTCTCTCTGCAGTAAAAACAACATTGTTAGAAACTTAGCTCTGAATAGGGTTTGAGATCAGCCCCACTCTGAGATCCACACAACAGTCCACAATGGATTTTTACTACTGTCAAATGAAGTTCTTGAGATGTTTAGGCAAGGATAATCTATAGCTCAATACTTTTTTTTTGGTAATTAAAGGTTTTACATAGAAAATCAGAGCTCATCTGTGGAAAAAAAAAAAGTTTCATATAACATCACATTGTGCTCTATCTCATTCTGGGCAGAAAAATAACCCAGGTAAAGGCCTGGCAGCAAGTGAAGATCTTTTTTTCATGACTTTAGGTTGTTGTTTAAGAAAATAACAATAAATCCACAAGGAAGTAATTCCCATGCTTTGGAAAAGGCCTCTTCAGGGAACAGGCTCTGTACGAATTTTGAAGCTGCACCCATTTGCCTTTGTTCATCTTCCATCTCACTGATAAAAAATTTATAATACAAATCACTTGCCACATCCCTAGGCCTGGCAGATCCTCTGCAGCTGAACCACTCTGTGAGCATGTTTTTTATATCAGAGTCAAATGCGCCTCTCAGTTTTGACTTTTTGAAATAATTGTATAATTGATTTTAAATCAACACAGAACACAACACTGCTGCTGTTATAATTAGCAAAACACAAAACACTTAGCAAAAAATGTCCATGGCATTAAAGGGAATGGGTTATAACAGATTATGCTGCTAGTCAGTCAATTATTTACTAGATAGCAAATGGGGAAGCAGCAGAAAGAAACAAAATATCCCTGAAAAAAAAAAAATTTAAAAAGTTCACGTGAACAGAACTTTTGTGCCATGTGCTGATGTTAATCAGATAGCTAAGTTTAAAATAATTGTAATTTCAAATGTAAAGACGCTGCTTTTTTATTCAGGCGGACTTCAAAATACAGGGTTTTAACACTTCTTGTTAGCATTTTAGCAAAGCGGCAGAATATGACTCATGTTTCTCTGTAAAGTAAACAATTAGGAATAACAGCAAAAATCAACTTTTGCATGATACTTCACATTAATTTTGAAAGAAGTGTTAAGAGTGTAAGGTATTTGAATAAGATCCATTTCCTTTGAAAACTCACATTATGTGAGAGAAAATAAATAATACCCCACATTTTATATTAGTTAGTAGTTCATTACTTAACACCATTGCAAAGCACATCATTAGCCTGAAAAAGTTCTTCACTAGAAGAAAATAGCAGAGCCTCACACTCAGTCCTTTCCCTCATTTTCTTTCAAACTGTGCATGTTTTTTCAAGTGATGAAACCTGTAGGATATTACACGGAAAAGCTCTTTTTGCCTTGAGAGACAAAGCACAGGAAGATATTTCTAGGAGGAAGTTATGAATATGTAGGAGCAAAATGAAATTTCTGCTGTTCACTTTGTAATGCCAAACAAACGCCGTTTGCTCACGTGTCACTTATGGGCAGCCAAAGGGATAGTGAGCATGCGATGGGAGAATTTTGGTCAGCAAAGGAACTGCTACAACCCTCACGTAATTTACACAGCCCAAAGTTATACCCATTAGTTCACTGTCCTGTTATTCTCCAACTGTATAATCTCAGAGATGAGGGGGGAGTAGGGCGTTGGCTGACACCATCTACCAGAGCAGCCTTGACTTGCTTTAAAATAAGTGTTTATCCCAGATCCCATAAAAACTTCCATCTCCTCCCTCAAATAGTCTCCACTGAGGTGGAATTTATGTACAGTAAATTTCACTATTAAAAAAGCTGCTAAACACAACTCGGTCTTAGCACTCAGAGCAAACATACCACAAATTATTTTCTGTGCTGCATGCAAAAGAATGGCCTGACCTCAGGCTTTTTAAAAGGAAGAGAAAGAACAGCAATGATTTCCAATAGGCTCTGCTTAAGCCTGGAACTCAGTGCTCTCTTGGTGCTCAGTAAATTAATTTTTGGTTACCATGTGTCACCATGGCAATGGTCCAATAGAAAACATAAGATACAAAAATAAACTCAAAATGCTGCTCAAATTGCTGTTACGCAATGTGTCAATTAATGTGTTTAGTTTATTTAGTATTTATTCAGTAATTTATAAATTTATTATATATAAATTTAGTAACTTAGTAATTTAGTGTTTAGTTTATTTAGTATTTATTTAGTAATGTTTAGTGCTCAGATGATCCTTGGGCTAGCAGACAGTGAAAAGTTCATGGGCAGGCAGTCCCCTGCCTTCTGCAGGTCATTTAGGCAAATGGAAATGCTCCTCCACCGGCATTCATCATTTAAGGAACACATTATGGGGT
Source organism: Molothrus aeneus (assembly GCF_037042795.1). Lineage (NCBI taxonomy): Eukaryota > Metazoa > Chordata > Aves > Passeriformes > Icteridae > Molothrus > Molothrus aeneus. The sequence continues at coordinate 71,970,817 of NC_089680.1, forward strand.
TTTTTTAAGCATATTCCTCAAGGTCCTTTTCCTCAGGCTAAGATCACTAAAAGCTGTTCTTTTACAGCAAAAAAAAATTCTCTCATATTAGAATCAAGTTCTCTAATACGTTTTTCTGGTGTTCCTCTGCTCCTTATCGAAGTTACTGAATATGTGATGCTGTGATTATTTTTTTGATTTGTAACCTTTTCCGTGCTCAAGTTATTTGAGCATTAAGAATTTCGCTTTTCACAAAGTGATTCCTTCCCCCAGGCAGCCTCTTCCAATGCTTGATAATCCTTTCAGTGAAGATGTTTTTTTTTAAACTTCATATCCTGAGCCTGCCCTGGCCCAGCCTGAGGCTGTTCCCTCTGCTCCTGTCCCTGGTCCCTGGAAGCACAGCCCGACCTCCCCGGCTGTGCCCTCCTGGCAGGAGCCGTGCAGAGCCACAAGGGCCCCTGAGCCTCCTTTGCTCCAGGCTGAGCCCCTGCCCAGCTCCCTCAGCCTCTCCTGGGGCTCCGTTCCCTTCCCAGCTCCGTTCCCTTCCCTGGCCACGCTCCGGCCCCTCAAGGTCCTCCTTGGAGTGAAGTGCTCAAAGCTGACCCCAGGATTTGAGGTGTGGAATGGCTTTAAGGTGAAAAAGGGTAGATTTAGCCCGGTTATTAGGAACAAATGTTTCCCTGGCAGGGTGGGCAGGCCCTGGCACAGGGTGCCCAGAGCAGCTGGGGCTGCCCCTGCATCCCTGGCACTGCCCAAGGCCAGGCTGGACACTGGGACACTGGGAGGTGTCCCTGACATGGCAGGGGTGGCACTGGATGGGATTTAAGTTCCCTTCCAACCCAAACCATCCTATGATTCTGTGATTCTAACTCAAAATAACATAGAGAAATAGAATAGAAATCTGGAGGAGAACCAAATTGAATGCAATCTATCAGAGCAGGAGTTCTTTTTAGTTCGGATTGTGAAACCATGTCCACACTTTATTTAAGAGATATAAAGAAAAAATAAAAAGGAAGACTTGTGCATCATAGTATGGTACCTATGCAGCAAACTTAACCATTGAGTCCTAACTGCCCTTGAAATTTAAAGATGTCCTTTGTGCCATAATGAAAAATGGAGTTGCACTTCTTTCAGATGTCAGAACACATTTTTAAATACCAAACTTTACAGCAATCCATCTCATTCCTAAGCACAGTGTTAGTGACACATGCTCTAAGTAATAATTCTTTCTGCATCTATCACTATGAAGATTAAGAAGATTCATCTCATAAATACTGGATTAAAACCAAAGCTAATTTTGTGCTGAGATATCTACAGTGGTGTAAAAAAAACCTGCCAAGGCAAAACTGGTTAATTGCAAAGCAGATGTTTGTAGCCTAAGAAAACCTTTTAAAAACAAATAAAATTCTTTTTTCCATCTTTTTTCAACCTTTTTTTTTCTTACTTATCTACTGTATTATAAACAATCTGATCTGAGGGTGAAACCAGTCTATATACCTGAGTGGACAACAATAAAACACATCTGGCAGTGTAAGAAAATTCTGATTTGGCAGAACCAGTCAGTGGTTTGGTTAATTGACCTGTGTTAGGCAACAGAATGACAATCCTGCTGAAACCAGGAAAGGAACACAGCCAGATCACTTCTTGCCTTCAGCAGCAATTTTGTTTAAATAAACTGACCAGTTTGGGCAGCTCTGTCCTCCAGGTTCCTCTGGGAATTTTAGACACATGTCCCACAGAAGGATAGACTTGCTTTGGGAGCAAGAGGGATAAAATTAATCTGAGACCTGAGATGTCAGGAGCATGCTGGTCTCTTTATTTAGACCTGCTGTCCAACCTGCCTCTGCCCTCTCTCTGGATGTCCTCCCACCCTTTCTTTCTGAGAAAGTAAAATCCAGGTGAGAGCCAGCTCAGCATTTCCCTTGTGTGAGGCTTGTCAGGTCTGTCCTGTAGCAGTGCCAAACACCAAAACCTGACACTGGACTTTATGATGCTGGGAAACAAAAAAACAAAACAAAACAAAACAAAACAAAAAAGCCCAAACCAAAACAAAACCAAACCAAAACAAAACAAAAAAAACAAAAAAACCCCACCAAAAACCAAAAACCAATAACAAAATAAAACAAAAGAGCAGCCAGTGTCAGCTTGCCAGCATTCCATCTCTGTTCAGCAGCAGGGATTAAGAGAGGGTCTGGAAAGGAGTCACCAAGATCCCGAGCTGACTCTCCCTCGTGTTAATTTAAATGCTGGTTAATTACACGTGTCACACCAGCAGGGTAGGATTACACCCCTGGAGAGCCTTTCCCCTGAGTGCTGTTGTGCTTCTCAAAGCACAGATGAAGAGGAGAAGCTGACTTGAGCCTCTACCCTAAAGATTTGTCTCCTACTCTAGGCTTAGGGACTGCTAGCTACTGTGAGAGCCTAAATGAGGGATGCAGGACTCCATGGGGCTCTCCAAAATGCAGTTTATTCCATCCAAGAGGTTACACCAGTCCAGGGTGGTGGGTGACAGAGCTGTGCCCACAGGCAGGCCTGCAGACCCTTTGGTTTTGGTCAAATGCATTGTAGACTTTTCTTTGCTGAGCATCTTAATACAGTAGAACCAATCTATACCTTAACTATTATCTATAGCCTATCATAACTACTATTAATTGCCATATTCATGTTACTGTTCTCCAGTCACTAACAGTCAGTACATTACAGTTTAAGCCAGAAGTTGTTTTTCAGTTTTCTTGCAGTGGAAAATTCTGAGACCTTTTTTCTACTTTCTGACTTGTTTGCCTGTGCTCTCTTTCTGCTTGGTAAAAACATCTTCTTGTTTGAGGTGGGTTTATCCTTTGCTCTAAGCCATAAGAACCCCTTCTAACTAACACACGCTTTGCCTCCTTGGTTATGCAGTAAGACTGGCTCAGCAATTCTTTTCTTCCATATCAAAACTTGCTTCCATCTCTATTCCTTTATCAGACTCTACATTTAAAAATCTTTCTGCCAAGCACACACATATCTGTGAGACTTTCTTGTCAAACTTTCATCCTTCCCAACAAGCTACTATGGCAAAACCAAACTCCTGACAGAAATACACTATGTATTTACAGTATGTAAACATGAGCCTGCAGCTTTAGCTGCCCAGCAGTGGACACTTGCTATTTTTTACTTAAAACTTTTTTGGGGAAAGGAAAATGAACACACCTGATGACTGAAACACCTCAAATGGAGCATCAAGGGCATCCTCCTAGCACCTGCCTTGGAGATATTTATATGCACTAATGAGATCCCATCTCAGTCACCTCTAGACTAAACAGGCCCAGCTCTTTACCTGTGTTTGGTTGTTGTGACCCTTTGTGCCCCAGTGATACCCTCCAATAATGTGGATTTTTTTCATTATACAGTATACCCACCTGAGTGGGTGCCCAAATTCCATGTTTCAGGTGGATGGAGGAGAAGATTTTGAGGCTGCTGCCCACTTTCTGGTACATAAAGAGTGGAATGAGGGGAATGTGGGAGCTACCAGCCTTCCCTTCCCTTCCCTTCCCTTCCCTTCCCTTCCCTTCCCTTCCCTTCCCTTCCCTTCCCTTCCCTTCCCTTCCCTTCCCTTCCCTTCCCTTCCCTTCCCTTCCCTTCCCTTTTTGTCCCCTACCTTTCACTCTACCCCTTTTATCCAAACCCAACCTTCATGCACTCACAGCAGTACCTCAGGGACTAACACACCAATTTTTATGGATGGTCTCCAACTTTTTAACAAAATGTCACAATAGAGTAAATATTACTATTGCTCTTGCTATTTCTATTATTACTATTACATTACTATTATTTCTATTGCATTGCTATTATTGCTTTTGCATTACTGTTGTGAAAAACGCGTATTTTATGATTGGATTTTTCACAAATATTAAAATGAATATTATGTGTGTTATGTTAGAAAGTTATGCTGTGTTAATTTTCTTAAGTAGTGTGTTAAACATAGTTTTAGGTTATAACATAAGGTTAAAATAGAAACTATGTTATGTAAGATACCTTTTTAAAAAAAAAAGAAAGGACTCACACCGAGCTAGCAGGACACCTAAATCTTTCAGAAAAAGAGAATTTATTGCTCTCTTAGCGAGTTCTTCCTGCCTCGCTGAGTGCTGAAGACGCCGTCAGGAATAAGAGGAAGAAGTTGACACAGACCAGACAGAATCCTGTGTTTGAATGGAATTTATGCATCACGTATGAGGTGTATGAATATGCAACAGGCTGTTTTTAAGGGTTAATCCTCTGTTAACGTGGGTCCTTTTTCGGGTTTATGTTGCCCCGAAAGAGGTACCCGGACGTCCGTAACTCTTTGGGCTTTTTGTCTCGTATTGTCCTAAATCCTAATTATCCAAATTTTAATTACTCTAAACATATTACTATTTTTATAACCATCTTATCACTAATAAGCTTCTAAAATTCTAAAATTAAGCGATTTGCCCCTTTTCCACCCTCCTATCCCCCCATTCCTATTACTTATTCGCATTTTACTTTCTCTTGCGGGCCTCGGCCGCTCCCTTTGTGCCCCGGGAGCGCTTCCCGGGCCGGAGCCGCTTCCTTCCCGTGGCGCGGGCGCGTCACAGCCGGCGCTGCCGCCCCGCCCGCGGCCCGGCCGAGCTCCCGCAGGTGCGTGCGGGACCGCCTTGGCTTCTCGGGCCTTGTTCCCTCGGGACGCGGCTCTTCGGCATGCAGCAGCCCCCGGGATCGGGATGCAGCAGCCCCCGGGATGCGGGTGCCCCGGGATGCAGCAGCCCCCGGGCTGCGGCTCCCCCGGGATGCGGCTCCCCCGGGATGCGGGTGCCCCGGGATGCGGGTGCCCCGGCTCCGTGTCGCCGCGGAGGGTCCGGGCACAGGTTTGCGGGTATCGGCATCAGCGTGCGGGCTGGCTCCTTGCGGGGCAGAGGGAGGAGGGCTCTGGATACACTGTACCCCGTTGGGCTCGCCGGCGGGGCCCGGGGGGACTCGCTCAGAAGTTTCCAAATGGAAATGTTTAAAAGTCTTATTATGTTACATGTCTATAATGAATATAATGCCTACATATACATAATGAATATAATGCCTACATATACATATACATATGCAGATTATATATCACACACACAGAGATATATATGTATGTATATTTGTGTATATATATATGTATATGTATATATGTGCATGTATATATGTATATATATATGTGTGTATATATACATATATTTATATGTATATCTACATATATTTATATATATACATATATATTTATATAACTATAAATATATATACTTATATTTATATATATTTATATATTTTATATATATACACATATATATACATATATTTATGTATATGTGTATATATACAGATATGTATGTATGCAAATGTATATATGTGTGTATATATATGTGTATATATATACATCTGTCTATGTATATGTATATATGTATACATATATGTCTATATATACAAATATGTATCTATGTATATGTAGATATATGTATATATATACATATATATACACATACATATATATGTGTGTATATATATATATATCTGCATGTGTATGTAGGCATTATATACATTATAGATATATAACATAATAAAGAGTTTTAAACATTTCTATCTGGAAACTTCGGAGCAAAACCACCCAAACCCTGCCAGATTGTATATATACATACATAAATATACATATACATATATATACACACACATATATATACTTATATATAAATTATAATTTATTTTATAATTTTTATACTTTTTTATATCTATAATATATTTCCTGATTTGTTTTTCACATATACACACACAAAAATATGTATCATATATCTATGTATTGTTATATATATAGGCACACAAATGTGTATCTTATATGTAAACATGATAATATATTTCATATTATTTTTATGTTAATATATGTGTATATTTGTATATACACATACATTAACATAAATCTGTATACATATATATAAATCTGTATACATATATATACTCATGAAAATATTTGTATATTTGTATGAATATATACATATGTATAGGTATATATATGTGTGTATATATGTGTATACTTAAATATATATATAATATATATATATTTATATTATATATATGTGTATGTATGTGTATATATGTGTATACTTAAAACACACAAGCTGTACATATAAATAAAATATATACATATCAATATATTGATATGTATCAATATAATATACAGTATCATTATATATATAATTAATATACAATATCATTATATACATATTATATGTAATATACAGTAGCATTAATATAGTTATTCATACAATACACCAAAGCAATATTAATTGTGCATTAATGACATATTAATATTACCTTAATATGACCTACATAAATATTGATATGTATTATATCAGCAATATCCTATATTTTAATGTTATTGCTATGTTTGGTAATATGATAACATAATAGGCTGTGTAGCATGTAAGATATTAATATAATTTCATAAGATACATGGTTATATATAAAATATTGTATGCTGTGTTCTATAATATATATGATGCATATCTTATCCTCTATTATGCTATTTTTACTGTTAACTTTTAAGCTCCATTAGAAACTTTACATTATGGTAGTAGTGTGGTTTTTTGTGCAAGTTCTGCACAGTATTCAGAACAGGCCATTACAGCAACCTGTTGGGTGCAATTTAAATTATCTGGTATTTGAAGTGTGGCCCTGGACCAGGTTCTAGGATGCACTCCCATGGCCTCATCCCTCTAATCTGGAGGGGTTACTGAGCAAAATATGTTGACAAATGTGACACTTCCATCTTTTCTGTGATGGAATGCAGTGTATTTCTGTGGCATTTTCCCCGGGTTACTGTAGGAGAAAATGCATGGAAACATGCACTGATTGATGCATAACATCACCCCACAGACACAGCTCGTATTGCTGATGGTATCTTTGAATTTCGAGCTGCTGCAAGAACCTGGTTCTCCCTGAGGGACTCCTAGAGTTATGAGCACGTGCAGAAAAGATTTTCTTGTGTTTTGCAGGCCTCCTCTGAATGTCTGGTGGGGTAAAAGCTGCGTGGGGATCTCCACAGCTGCAGGGTGTGCTGTCTCCACTCACCTGGGCTCCCTGGTCTGTGTCACCTGTTTTCCTGTTCAGCATCTCCTTGGTAGGTAATCAAATGCAGACTGCCAGGAAATTTAGTTTCCTTGATGGCCATAGCTGGTTTTGAATGAGGGATAACAGGAGATAGGTGTTTAAATTGCCATCAGCATGCATCCTGGTATTTGCACCTACTTTATCCCCCCCATTGTCTTTCAGCTGTTACTTAAAGGTAAATACTTCAAGGAAAATAAATCCATGCTTGTCTTTCCTTGATTGATGCTGAGATTAAGTTTATACAGATGCTTGCCTCATCTAAATAATGGATGGTTTTAGTGTCACAACTTAGTTTTCCTGCAGATGAGGATTTATTGGGTGATGTAAATTCTGTTAATGGGAATTGAGTCCAACTTGGCTTTGCAAAATAGAGCATGGGCCAAGCCCAGACTCAAAAGAATAATTTGTTAAATCTGTAGCTTTGTGGTTTAGGGGAGGGTAAATTCACAAGTTTGCAAGCATCCTTCTTTGCATTTATGTGTTCATTTTTTTCCCTCAAGCAAATCTTTATAATTGGGGGTAGTCTAGAGAGAAATCCAGAATGATGATATGGGAAGTTTTGTGCATTTTAGTGTCTTTGGTATCATTTTGCTTAGGTGAATAAATAGACAGACAGGACTCTGGTTTTTTCAGGTTATTTGTAAAAACAGCCAGTCAGACTCCTGTTAGCCCTGGAAACAGCAGATTCTTCTGGTCAGTGAAGATTTGCTGCTAGATTCTGAAGGTAGAATTTCTTGTAATTACATCAAATTGATGAAGAAGTTAAGGCACTACTGGCTGGGGTTTTTTTGGTTTTTTTTTGTTTTTTTTTTTTGTGGGGCCTCAAAGTTTAGGTACTGAAACTGTTTTATTCATTCCTCTTCAGCTGATGTTTTGGTAGTTGTTGTTTTCAGGACAGCAGAGTATGGACGGATCAGGAAGGGAACTCTGGACTGAACTGGAGCTGTTTTATGCACATATATGTGTGGAAGGGAAAATGTGATCTATGGAAATCTGTGCTTTTTTCATTCTACTATCCAAAAAAAAAAAACAATGTGAGAGCATCTTCCTCATTTGGAAGGCTTGCTAGGCTGGGAACAAAAGTGTTCTTAAAAAACTTGTCAGCAAGCAGACCCTTTTTTTTGCCTCCACTTTTTATCTTGCATGTGAACAGGCGAACATGCTGTGAACACTTCGTGCCAAAACTGCATCTGTTGTGGTCTTCCATTTGCTGTGGGTTTAAAAATTTTCCACGTCCGACTGAGGCTCTTCCTGCCCTCCAGATCTGCCTTTTTCCAAAAGGTTCCAAGCTTGCCCGCACATCTAACATTCAAAATCCCAGGCAGTTCTGTTTCCACCTTGCTAAGTGAAACAAGTGCAGTAGCTGCCAAGGACTGTGACCTTTGGCAGTGTGTGCTGTGCCAGTCGCTGCTCAGTGACAGGAATTTTACTGCTCTGCCCCTTGCAGCTGACTCTTACTAATAGCTGCTGTCTTTTGGCTGTGCAGGAAGATTGGTAGAGCAGTGCCCTGTCACCCATTTGATTTTTTTTTTCTTGTGGTTGTGGCTTAGAAATAGAGCATTTAAAGTTTAGAGTCCACTGCAGTGTTCTTCCTTAGTGGTTATTCTGCATAAACTTTCCTCTTAGAAAAAAGCTTCGGGATATTGGTACTGAGATATCCAGTGAAGCAGAAGAGCACTGGGTTCTGTTTGATTAAACATCCCAAACTGTGCCCAGAAGCTGCAATGAGTTCCTCCTCACTCTTTAGCTGCTAGAAATTGTGACATCACGTTGTGTGTTTAGCTTTAGATAATAGAAGCTACAGGTAAGTCAGGCCTGAAACTGAGCAGAAGCAGTTTGGCTTTGGGTAAAAGGGATTCAGTTTGGTTTTCCCAGTGTAAATTCTGACATCAGGTGTCATGGCTGCTGATAATGACCATGCAGACTCCCTTTGGCTTCCTTCTTTGTCCCTCAGTCTTGTAGGGGTCACATTAAGACAAAATCTTGGAGGAAGCAGTGTTTTTATCAATGACATTATGAACAGGTGACTTCAAGACTCCAGCATGGTGCCCTTCAATAACACTTAACTTATTCAGATTTTCTCAAAGGAATTACAAACCCATCAATTAATTTGCTGTTGCAGGAAGGACTTGGGGCAGTATGAATGCTTTTAATATTACCAAGTTAAATCATCTTGGCTACAGCTTTTTTTACTCACCGCAGAATGCATTGTATTAATATTCTGATTAGGCACAGATTAGTTTTTTTGATGGAATAATTCGGGTAAGTAGACTATGTCAAACGCTGCAGCAAGATTACAGAGGTTCAAAGCACAGCACTTTGCATTTTTAAATATGTAATTCCAGCTGGCATCTGTGGAGCTGGAACAGCATAGTGCATTTATGTCAGCATTTGTGTTAGGGAATTTAAAAGAGGCATTTCAACAAGGAAACGTAGGTGTTTTGTTGTTCTTTTCTTCTTTTTTTTAAATGGAACTGCTGCTTTTTGAGCTGCACAACGTTTCTGGCCTGCCACATAGTAAACCCACCTCCCTGATGAATGTGTTGATAGTGTGAGGATAAAAACCCTGGGTTGAATGTTTTGGCTGCGTGTGATTTAGAGCCGCCATGGAAGCGTCGCGTTTATCCTGACATTAAATTTCATGAGCTATAACTTGGAACAACTCAGAGGGGTTTTTTTGTTTTTTTGGGTTTTTTTTACTGCCTGAAACAGGATGATGGTGCTCTGTTTCCTGAGCAGAGCCCTGCCACGAGCCAGGCATTCACCCAGCCCACTGGGGAGACAACTCTGCTCAGCCAGCACGAATAAACCAACCTTGACTTTATTCACCAAGGTAAGAGCTGTTCACACAATAAAGCTGGGCAAGACTGTGTCTTTGTCAGCTCTGAAACACAGGAATTGCAGGTTAAATGGCTTGTCCTTGCCCTTTATTTTCCCCCATTCAAAGTGGTGTTGGGCGTTTTACTTAGTGGGTTTCTGCACACCAGGCTTTGCTGCACAGTCCCGCTCTCATTGTAAGAATTAGCAATCAACAATTAGCAATCAACAAATATTTCAGGGCAGTTTTGCCTCTGTGACTCTGTGGTTCATTTACCAGCTGAAGATTTGGCCCAGCTGCCAGAGTTTCACCCTGAAAATGGAGAGCAGAGATGAAATGTTACACACAATCTGCCAACCACAAGCATCAGCAGTCAAAGCAGGCTCTTCAAAGTGCTCATGTTTAATTTCAGCACCACCTGTGAGACTGTAAAATGTGTCCAATTAGTGCTGGGAGCACGTGAGGGAAAAGTAGATTTTTCTTTTACCCTCTTTTTTGCTTTATTGGCAGCAGAAAAAAATGGGTGTAGAATTCCTAGGCATATTTAGAAAACAGATGAGATGAGCAGGAAGGGTCATTTGTGGACTGTCACATTTCATGAATTGTTTTCAATTATTACCTGCATAGTTCTGCACTTTTATAAAGGATGGCACAAGATGGGTTATGCTGAATTTATGTGGTTGTTGCAGCTTTTAAGAGGAGAATAACTACAAATGCAAAGCACTGAGAGTGCTGACATCAGTGTGGTGGTTTTAGATATGATTAAAATATTTTCCTCCTCCTGCACAGTGTTTTTCATTCCTTCTGTAACCATACAGGAGTGTGGAAACTGTGTGACAAATGAATAGGTTAAAAATAATAGGTCAGCATCCATTTAATAATCAGAACTATACTTTAAAGTTGCAGCTTTCTCTCCCCGTGCCCAGTTCAGCCTCAACTAATTCATAATTCAAATGGGGTAAGGTAGGGAATAATGCTCTTACCTTTGGGTTAAAAATTGGAAAAAATTATCTTTTTAAATTTAAAATGTGTCTTAAAACTCCTAACTAGTAAGGCACTGTGTGAAATCAAATTTTCTAGTAGCAGATTTCCAGCACTTCCCTGAAATGGCCTTTTGTTGAAGGTGTTTTTTAACTCTAAATGTTTACTGTTAACTTCAAATGTTCCCTGGCAATTGCAAAGAAAAGTGCAGTCTATTAAAAAAATCTAATCTACACTGTTATCTTATGCTGAATGATCCCTTGTTTGCCTCCTTCTTATTTTTAATAAGGAGAAAAGAGGAGGAGAAAGCAGAAGGGGAGTTATGACTTCTGGATCAAACTGATAGAAACTATCAAATGGGTTTCCCTTTGTAGTCCCCTTTTCTGACCACCCCAGCAACATTTGCTTATATAAATCTACTTCTACAAAAGATTTCACTGTTAAAATAATTCACTTCTGATTTTAAGCCAGTACCACCTAGTGCTTAAGCTTGTCATGAGAATGAAACTATATTTTTTCCTAAAAAAAAAAAAAAAAGAAAAAGTTCAGCCACCTTTACCAAAAGCATTTATGCGCCTGGTATGTTGGGAAGCTCTCCACAGGCCTAGAGGAACCAAGTGTGTCCTGGTTTAACTGCACACACTTGGGGGTTTTTTTGTGGTTTTTGGGGTTTTTTTTGTGTGTTACAAAACTGGTGTGCAGGGTTCTGGGTCAATTCCTTTCAGTCACCAGTATCTGTCAAACCAAAAGCAACCAGGACTATGAGGAACACAGGACACTTCAGTGTCCTGCGCAGGTTTTCAGAGCACAAGGACTTTGTCCATGTGGGAAAGGCAATTTAGGCTGGATCTAAATAAAAGCAGAGTGTTTAATCTGAAGTAATTCACATTACTGGAAAATTCACATTACAGGAAATAAAAAGTAGCTGTTGCAAGTTAACTTCACATTTAAACAAGCTCAAGGAAGACTTTTCAGAGGGAGAGTGAGAAGAAGATCTTTTCCAGCAGCGGGAGGTGTTTTGGGGCAGAGGGACAGAGCAGTCATATTCACCTCCAAGTACTTTGCCATGTGAATTTTATGGGCCAAATTCTGCTGTTGCAAACATTGGAGCAGCATGCTTTCATATGAATTAATTCTTCAGTTCCAGCCTTGGTGTCAGCAGAACTCAGATGGGGGAGTTTTCAGAAATGTGAGGGGTTTTTTTTGACCTGATCAGGGGTTAAGACACTGAAGGTGTTTGCCAGTTCTCCTTTCTGGAGGTTACTTTCCTTCCAGCTCTGCTGTTTGGAGGATCCTGCTTAATTTCTTCCAGTCAAAGCCACCCAGTCTTAAATTGCCTGCTTTTCCCATTTGAGCTGAGCCATGTTTCTTGATCTGAGACAGGCTGGAAGTTACTTGTGTGGCTTTCTCATTCCTGTTTTAGCAGGAGTGGTGCCTGCAGCTGTCTTCATTTGCTGCTGAAAATACTTTCAGATCATTCCCTTGGATCTGATTTAGAAAACTGTAAAATTTGCCCCATGAGAAATGCAATAGGAAATGTAAAATGATTAAATTCAGTAGCTGGATAGTTTGTTGGGGTTTTGTTTTCATCCATACTGCACTGATAAGTAAAGTTTTAGAAAGCCCCTAAGGCAGGGAGCTTGGTGCAGGGAAGGGAACCTGAATTTACAGTAATGAATGTAATGTCTGTGTGTGTTATTTCACAGTACAAACAACTTCTGTGTTTTACTGCACACTTTAAGGTACTCTGAATGTTTTCATTTAGAAACCATGCCCTCTGTGTGATGAAGCAAAAGAAGTTCTTGAGCCATATAAGAGAAGGGTAATGTATGGAAATTCTGTATATGTTTTCTATATGGAAAGAACAGTTAATCAGGATTCATTCTTTGTAAAAAGAAAATTGCTTGGATTTATTTGCATCTGTTATTCTTTCATGGATGACCTCTTCAAGACAATTTCAGCTCTGATTTACATAAAACTCATTATCCAAAAGCATTTTGTGATAATGCTACTCAAATAAGTATTGGCAAACTAAGCCAATATAAACCATATTACAGGAGTTCTTGAAAATACTCCTTTTGCAAATACTGTTGCCTTGTCTGAAGGAAGAGCTTGGAACTTTCATGAGCCAGGATGTAATTTGGGAAAGATGTAACTAAGTGGGGTTTTGAATATTTGAACTATGTGGCTGCAGTTTTCGCCGTTTTTCAACCAGTTTTTGATGTCTCTGTTGAAGGATGAAACTTTTAATGGAAGCATTGAGGCCTGTTGCACTCTGCTGCCTGTTTTGTTCCCGGCTGTGTGTTTGTTGGGGTTGCTGCCCACGGGAGAGTGGAACAGGAATATTCTGGGCTAGGGAGGCAGTCCCTTGTGGGGAGGCAGCCAAGGGTTGTGGCTACATATATTCTGTACTCAAAAAAAAAACCAGGCCGCAACACAAAGAATAAACCCGCAAGCTTCAGGAAAACAGCCCTGCACTTGTGAGGAAAGCACTGATCAGAAGACAAGCAGGTTTTGTTTTACAGTGTCCACTGGGAACTGACATATCTCTTCTCTGCCACAGTTCATTCTGCAGGAGGTGGACATCACCCTTCCAGAGAACTCGGCCTGGTACGATAAATACAAGTATGACATACCTGTTTTTCACTTAAATGGGAAGTTCCTGATGAAGCACCGAGTCGACATTCCAAAGTTTGAGGACCGGCTTAGGAAGCTGGAGCTGCAAAATGAGGGAAACCAGTGAAGAAAATGCAGCTGCTCTGAGGCAGGCCTCAAAGGTGAAAAGAACTTTGTGGAAAAAAAACCAAAAAACCAAAACCAAAAGCAACCCATATTCATTCATCTGGCCTTAAATTTCTTAGGACATACGAGTGTGAAAAGCTTGAGTGGCTTGTGTTCTGTTTTGTACTAATCACCCAGCCCAGCTGCACCAGGAGCCACCTTTTCTGTGCTGTTCATTTGCTGCTCTCCTGGGCTGGTGTTTTTTCTCCGAGAGAATAAAAGCTGCTCCACAGCAGCAGATAAAGTAAACTCTGTCTGTGTGGGGTTGGCATGGCCAGGTTTGGGTAGTGGGGGGTGGCACAGGGGTGTTTTTTTCTGAGAAGCTGCTGGAAGCTTCCCCTGTGTCCAGCTGAGCCAGCCAGCTCCAGGATGGATCCTCTGGCCACATCTGAGACCATCAGTGGTGAGGAGGAAGAAGGAGAGAATGCTTAATAAAAAGACCACAAACCCTGTTCTCCATCTCCGTGAACCACTGAGGGGAAGGAGGAAGAGAAAACTGGGAGGGAAGTTAAGCCTTGGTAGAAGGGAAGGGTGGGATAAAGGAGTATTAAAGATTTAGTTTCCTTTGTCTTTATCCTGCTGTGGTTTGATTGGTAATAAACTAATTTCCCTAAGTCTCTTCTCTCTGTGTTCTCATCTCAACCCAGGAACCTTTCATTGTATTTTCCCTCCTCTGCCCAGCTGGTGATGGGGGGGACTTCTGGTGGGTGTGTGGCATCCAGCCAGGATCAGTGTTTAAAAGATGATTAGCACGTGTAGATGGAGATTAGACTGTAGATATGTCAGAGAATTCCTTGAAGAAGTCCAGGAGCCTACCCTAAGTGATAATTCAAAATAGAAAACAGGGCATTCAAGTTAAAAGGGCACTTGATTAAGGACCACACACTCTCGCTGGAATTGTATCTGTAAAATGATCATCACAATTTGATACAGTTATTGCTAACACCTCACACTGAATTGTTTATTTTTCACGTTTCAGTTCTGTCTGCCACGCAGCTGCAAATCCATTTATCCTGTGGCAAGAAAGCCATTTTTTCAAGGATTGCTGCAGTTACATTAGTTACACAGGCAATGCGGGCCTGTGAAGGAGACAGAATGCCCAAGTTAAACATGTTTTCAGGACGTAGAGAATGACAGATTCAGGAAAAGACAACCATTTTAGGTTAAATAATCTGTAACAGACTGCAGAAAGTTGCTGGTATTTTTGATGTACTTAATAGATTCTTTAACACAGAAACTAATCCCTACCTGCTGCATTTTCGTTCTTATCGTGGTGATATTCAGTCTTTTCTTCTCACTAGGAATTTAAGCAGGTTCACTTGACAGATGTGTCTTCACAGAGGGAAGGATCCAGATGCAATGCCTGGCTGGAACAGCAAATTGAAATACAGCAGGATTCAAGAAAGACTTCAAGAAAGAAAGAAAGAAAGAAAATTCAGAAAGATTCAAGAAAGTTTTGGAGTATGGTTTAATAAGAAGTCAGCTGATCTGCTGTGGTGAAAATGGGCTTTGTGGCCTCATCCTGCAGTGTCTTTAGCATTTGACAGATAATTTGCAATCTAGTTTTGATGTATTCCCCAAGGTGAAAAATTTCTGGGGAGGTGGGAGTAAGAAATTAAAACTTTCCTCCAGTTTAGCAGCTTCAGTCCACTCAGGCTGGGGTCTGAAACTATCCAAGGTTTCCCAGGAGAGAGACCTATGCCATTTTTATTGCACAGAACTTGAGGTAAGTTCAGCCAGATCATGGATCCACAGAGTTTTTCATCACCATTAGCAGAAGAACAGGGCTCTAGAGACAAAAAACTTCTATACTTTCTGTAGTTCATGATGCTACAGTCAAAATTCTGACTGTTCCATGGGAAATAAATGATGTTTTCATTTGTTAAATAAAAGATTTGAATTATCTCTGTATCAGCAAGTGCCACTTGCCTTTCTTCTATGATTTGAGATGGTTTCAGAGGGCCCAGGTTTTTTCCTTACTGAGGTTTTTGTGATAAGAGAACTGCATAGAGCACTTGTCAACCATAGCTCAAGTGCTCTTCTAAAATGCAACAGAATTATCTCTAAGATAGGGACAACAGAATTCATGTGGACTCACCCCACTTCCCAAAATACGTAACTGACAGAGACTGGCAGAGCTCTCAGAGATCTTTTTGCCTTTGTTTTATTCTAGTAAGATCTGTTTCGGGAAGGAAAAAAGAAAAGAGGAAGTTAAAACCAAACTTCTTAATCATTTTAGAGTTGATGAATCCCTTGTTCCTTTTTCTGTCAGACTGTGGAGAGTTTCCTCTGTAGGCACTGCCAGATACTTTTTCCCCCATTTATTTTGTAAAGTGAATGATAACAGTATTTCCATAATACCTTTTGTCCATTGCATAGCTTTTATGAGTGAGATTGAGCTTTTCCATTAGGGCTGTGCTGCCAAAAACCTTCCAGTGGCTTTACTGCTCTGCACTTTTAAGAGAGTGGGAACCCTCTTTTCATCAGCTTGGACACAGGGATAGGAGGTGGGAATGTGTCAATATGGAGTGTTGGTGGCACAGCCTCACCTTCATTTTCCAAAAGCAAGAAAGGATGCATACTACATAAATTTGAGGGGTTTTTTTCCCCCTTCTTCTTGAATGAAAAAAAATGGAGCTGTGTCCCAGAACATGCATCTCTCTAATCAAATGTGTTGAAGTATAACACAGGTATTAAAAGGAGAAGGTATTTGCCCCTGCTGAATATATATTTATGGAGCAATGTGCAACTTTGTGAAAACTGGCAATTTACTCTTTTGGCAGGAGTGAGTATTGGCAGGAGTGCAAAACCTTGTAATGCACTATCTCTGTAGTAAAAGGAGAATGAATACAAGATGGATTTATTTTCTATTTCTGGCCAATTAAAAAGCACACAGACAATGTCCCATCTTCTTCCAGTAACTATAAAAAGCCAAACACCCACTGGGCTTACTTTCTTCTATGTTCTGCTTCTCTGACTGTTTCTTTGTGTCTTTAAATTGTACACAAGACATGGAAGAAAATGTCTCATTTTCTTTTAGGCACAGCACTGCAGGCACAGTGTCTTCCTGTCCAAAGTGCCCTGTGGTACATAATCTCATATTCAGCTGTAATCACATGGCCATCTGGGTTAACTACACGTGGAAGTAAACAAAGCCCAGTGTGCAAGTGTTTACAACATCTTTTTTTCTTTTTTCTTTTCTTTTTTTTTTCTTTTTTTTTCTTTTTTCTTGTTTCTTTTTTCTTTTTTTCTTTTTTTCTTTTTTCTTTCTTCTTTTTTCTTTTTGTTTTTTAATTTCAGTGGCAATATCACTTTCCAGGCAGTTTCGCTTTACAGTCTACCAATAACATCCCTCTTCTTTTCCATCGTGCCCTGCTGGCAAGAAGGCTCCATCCCATTCCTGTGAAACTGCTTTGCCTTGTAGAACCAAACCTGAGTTTTTTTGAAAGTCATGACTGGAACTGTGAGAACAGAACAGTTTCCAGTTAGGAACTCCATCTGAATAATAGCTTGAGCTGCTTTGGCAAAAAAAAAAATCATGGTAAGAACAACAAATTATTTATTTGTTATAAATAAATATATATATTTTTCTCTGTCCTCTATCCTCACCACTTGTAGCATTTGAGATCAAATTCTGGTTCTTGGTCTGGATCTTCCAGAGATAAATGGCATATGAACATCCAAAGGGTAAAATGAGTTCCTGCAGGAGAAAAATCCTCTTTGCTTGTCCATGGAATGAGCTGCAGGGACTGAGGGCACTCCAGACCTTCCTCATTTTCCCTCAGTGCTGCCTTCTGGGGCACATATGGTTGATTACAAGGATAAAAACTAAACCCCTGCCAGTCATACACAAATCTCACTGAAATGAGACACTCCCTGCATCCACTCCCTTCTGGGGGGAAGGCAAAAGATGTGGATTGTGTGATGTGGATTGCTGGAGCGCCCCTGGACACGAGGTCAGCATGTGCAAAATTCAGGGTCTTGCTGCAGCCCAGGGAGTTTTACCCTGCCACATAAAGAAATGAGACTTAGACCATGTAATCTTCTGTCAGTCTCTTTTTCCCTTCTTTTCGCCCCTTCCTGAGTCCTTCTCGGGAATATTTAACCCAGGGACCGATACAACAAGGTGATACAGCTGGGTTTTTGTCTTGAGGGTTTTGGTGCTGCATTTTTTTGTTTAGTTGGTTTTGGTTTTTTGTGGGTTTTTTTGTTTCTTTGTTTGTTAGTTTGGCGGGTTTTTTTGTTTGAGTTTTTTGGTTTTGTTTTGGGGTTTTTTTTTGTTGTTGTTTTTTTAATGCTTGGTTTTGTTGTTTTGGTTTTGGTTTTGTTTTGAATTGGGCTGGGCTTCTTTCTTCAGTATGACATTCCCTGAACATTCCCTGGAGATCAGCTCCCAGAAAGGTGGCACCTTCCTCTCCATCCAGCGTAGAAAAGCACGGTGAATCAAACCACCAGACCACACGCGGGTCTGATTTGTACACCAGGCACCAATTCAAGCTTCTCCTCCAGCAGGTGAGACACCCATTGCTCCAGGATCTCCGAGGTGCCAGGAGCTGAAGCTGCAGATCCGTTTGCAAGGGTTGGATCCAAGCAACCTCACTGATGTCCCCACTGCACGGAACACCTAAATTTCTACTAAATTTACCTTTCCTGCTAAGATGGGCTGAGTAACTTGGGCATGCCAGTCTCTCCCTTTTTATTTTAACACACACACAAGTATCACCTGTGTGCTGTTTCCATCTCCACCTGGAGGTGTACCTGTGTTGCTGGGGTGGGGCGGGGTGAACATGCAGGTGCAAATATTGGTGGGCATTTTTTTGGGAAAGCCAAGCAAGGGCAGCTCCTCCCTGCCCCTGTGATTTGCCTTCAGGTAAAATTTTAGTGCTGCTTTAACAGCTGCATTCGGGCAGCAATTTCATGAAATACCATCTCAGTCCTTTCATTTCCAAACAAAGCAAGCGTGACAGAGGCAGTGGGATGGAGAACTGCGGTTGGGCAAGGAAAAACATTAGCCTGGGGGGTTTATCTTTGGAACTTGGGGCCGCACCGTTTTTGGACGCAGCTCCAACTGAGTCTCAGCAAACTCTCGGAGCTTTCAGCACCGAGGCAGCTCCGGGGAAGCTCCTTCCCTTCTCGGACCGTGGACACGGGGCTCTTGTGAGGTTTTTAACCAAAAAAAAAAAAAAAAAAAAAAGAAAGAAAGGAAAAAAAAAGACAAGACAACGATGAAATTCCTTGATTCCTCGCGCTGTTCCAGGCTGGCACGGAGCTGTCGCTACCCGGGCGCTCCTTTGTGTCGCTGCTGCTCCGCGGGTACCGCCAGGGGAGGAGGAGAGGAGGAGGAGGAGGAGGAGGAGGAGAAGGAGAAGGAGAAGGAGGGGTTGATGGAGAGAGGTCCTGTGGCGACAGCCGAGCCGGAGGCTGCTGCTCCTGGCTCTCTCCCGCGGGTCTGGCCGCTCCATCCCTGCTTTTGGAAGGAGAGCTGAGGGTCCGGGAGGAGGAGGTGAGTCTGACGCGGGAAGGAAAATCCGCGGTCCTCGCGTTTTCTGTGCGGCGGTAAATTGCTGCTTTTTTTTTCCTTCTTGTTGTTGTTGTTCTTCCTCTTCCTAATATTATTGTCATCGTCATCAGCGTTCCCCAGCGGTTCAGCTGGGGTTTGGGGTTTAACTCTTTCATTAATGAAAAGGAGGGAAATCCATGTGGAGAGTGATAATGCCCAGCGTGGAGCTGGAGCTGGCTGGAGGCTCTTTCAGGCAGAATTACCTTCGGGAACTCCGGGGAGGAAAGAAATGCAGTTTCTGTCTGTTCCAGAGACTGTGACAAACTGTAGCCATTTCTGGGATTCAGACTAGGAATTATAAATCCTTCTCCCTTTTTATTTTTATTTTTTAAAATTCCTTTTTCCCTTTTAATTGCCGGGTCTCAGAGGGCTCTTTGCAGATATAAGGGGTTATGAAACTCCCCAGTAATGTATCTGCCCATGCCAGAGGAGTTTAACTTTCAACGCAATTCAAAGCGAAGTTTAAATTTCAAAGCAATTGTTTGAACTTAAAATTTAACCCTGTGTTGCCCGCTCTGGGTCTGCTGGTGGTGCACGCAGGGTGTTTACCGAGTAGTGTCTCAACTTTGGACTGTGCAGGGCATCCCCGAGCCATCAAACCAGTGAAAGCAGAGCATGTAAATTAATTAATTTGTCTATTAGAGATCACTCGTTTGGGCAAGGATGCTTACGGGCCAGCCAAGGTCCCTTGGAATAAACAGGAAAACTCGCTGAGGAATGACTCATGTCCGTGGGCTTCGGACCCAGTGCAGGGTGTTGGAAATGTGCTTTGCCGAGTGGAACTCTGTGGGTAACCCTCCCTCAGCCCCCCTGGCTCGTAAAGGGTAGTAGGATGAGGTTTTTAACAAAAAAGGACAAGAATGGCCTTGGTGAGTGGTGTCAGACAAAAAAAAACTTGCGGGCTTGTGGCTTGCTTTAAATACATTTGCTAATTGCACGTGTGTTCCCCGGGGTTTCGCATGCCATTGATCTTTAATTAATTGCTAATGGCTGAGCCTGCTGCTGTTTGTGCGGCTGATGAGGCAAAATGCAGCCTGTCCTTCTGCAGTAATTATTTATTTGTGGTGGCATCTCGGGGCGTGCAGCGTCTGCCCTGAAACTTCCAGGTGTGGCGTGCTCGAGTGTGAGGCACCAGACTCACCTGGGAGCACACAGGGCAGCTGGATGACGGACTTCCCACTCAAAAGGGACTTCTTCTGGTACATTTTCTGATCTCTTGCTTGTCACAGGCTGCACAGGATCTCACGGATAAATCCTGCGTCGGGCCCGCGGCTTCTGTGAGGTCTCCGCTTGCCCCTATGGACAGGCCCCATCCGCGGCAGGGCTCCGAGCGTGTCTGAGCCACTGCCTGGGGGCTCGTAGGCTTGAGCTCGGAAAGGGTGAGTGACATCTTCCATTTAAAATGGCTGTAATTGGGCTGAGAGCCGTTTTGATCTGTCAAAATGCGTGGTCTTGCAAGTAATGCCTGTTAAAACACGTCAGGGTAGCTGTGGCTGTTGTGGCACTTGTGTTGGCAGAGCCACTTTCTCCTTGAATTTGTATTTATTATCTTTCTCTGCAGCAGATGCTAAGAGATGCGTGTAGTTTCTGTAGTAGCAGAAACTTCACCCATATTTGAAAACACATCTAGCTAGCATGTTCTTTGCATCCCTGCAGGGTCTCTTGATACAAATTTTAGGGGGGCCTGGCTTCTGAATGATGTTCTGAGCGGATTCATCCTCAGACCACCATTGCCCAGATAACAATATTACCCTAAAGATAACTCCAGCTAGTTGGATCAGGCCCAGAAGAACCCCTGTGGGCATCCTTCCCTTAAAATAAAACAGGTTATAGAGCAATGAAAAGTACCTGTGAGCATCACAGAAGTGGTCACGGCAGATTTCTGCTGCCAGGAGGGTGTCCTGCTTTCCTTATGGAACCTGGCAGGAAGAAATTCTGCTGCTGCTGCTTGAAAACCACAGTCTGAAAGGGAGGGAAATTACTTGTGACACGGTGCAGGAAGGCTCATCACGAAATCAGATTGCTGGAAACCACCAAAGTGATAATGCGGGCACCTGTCAAGGGGCTCCTGCACTGCTCCTGTGCCATCCTGGCTGTGCCAGCCCCCTTGGTGATATGCTGAGGATAATTTTTAGTGTCCTTGCTGTGGTGCACCCCTCCACACAGCAAAGAATCCCATATCTCTCTTTCTGGTGATTACTGAACCTGTTTTCAGAGCAATACAAAGCAACGGGGAGGGAAAGAGAGTATCTGGCATCTCTCTCACTTTGCTCTCATTTAAGCTTCGCGCAAGGTAATGTAGACCAGAATTAATTTACTAATCCTAATTATACTTGTCTTGGAGATATTGATGATATTTTCAATTTCGAATTTATGCATCTGCAGCTTCATATTTTTTTTTTCCTCCACTGCAGCAACAAAGCCAGGAAAGCTCTTAAACACATGCCTATTTTAAGCCTGCCAGCAGTCCCTTTGACTTAATTCAGCTGAGTGGCCCAGGGCAATTGTTTGATATAAAATTCTCTCTTTCCTGATGGCAGCTGAAATTGTTGTGCTTTTTTTTCATGGTTTTGAGGGAAGAGGAGAAGGGGGGAGAAGGGAAGAAGTTGTTTATTCCTGAAGCCTTGCACATCTTGGCCAAGATCTTCTGGGTAAACCCTCAAAATGGGGATCCTTGCGTGTTAAAAATTCTGGTGTCTTGGTACTTGCTTTCACCCTGAAAAAAACCTTTGGGTTTTGTGTGACACTCATTCCAGACAGGAATTTAGAAGGCCTTTTTCATTCCCACAACACTTATTAATTATATATTATATATTAATTAGTATAATTATATTAATATAATTAATATAGTGATTCTATTAATATATTATATATTAAAATATATAATATATTAATTATATATTTTATTAATTATAATAAAACTGCTGCTAGATCTGCCTCAGACATGTCCGTTTCTAACCTGGAGTGTGTCCATGCCTTGGCACTTTACCATCCTTCCACACTTCCTTGTCTTCACCTTTTTTCTGCATTAAGCTCTTGCACTTTCCCTTTTTTCCCCACAGTTTGCCAGTATTTACCTCACATTTTTTCTTTCCTTGATAGCCTTCCCCTGCTAAAATGCAGCTGGCAGAACCAGTAGATTTGCCAGCATCTTCACTCTGCATTTTGTGTTTTCTCTGTTCCCTGTCAGCTTGGACACTCTGAGCAGCTCAGGACAAGGATTTCAGTCAGATTTTGGACGTCAGCATGGTGATCACAGAGATATTTCTTTGATTATGTCTCGGAGAGGTGTGCCATTGGAAAACTGTTGGGTTTATGTGGATTTATATGGGATCAGTTTGGGGGATAACTCATCACCCAGGTCTGGGAGGTACCAGGGGAAAGGAGGATCAGCACCAGGGTTATAAAGGGAATGTAGCAGTGACACTGATGAAATTTGACTAATATGGGCTGGATATCACCTCATAAATTCCTCATCTTTGGACCCTCCCTGGCTCTTGAACTGAAAGCTGCACCTTGCCATCCTTATTTTTTTTAATACATGGATGTTTTAAGGAATTCCCATCCAACAGCAGTGTATTTGTTATGCTCTGGTCTGAGAAATGATGATTACTAGCACACTTCTTTCCTAACAACCAGCCTCCTCTTGGAGTTGTCACTCAGTTTGATTTTTATGCCACAGATTAGCAATATCAGGCTAATTCCTGCTGGTGAAACCCAGTGCTTGACACCCTGGTATCTGAAAATACACAGAAAGGATGAGGGGGCTATTTATAAGACAGGCAAAAAGCTTGTAGCCTGTGTGAAGTGATGGAGAAAATGAGGCACTACTTGAAAGAAGTGATAGCAAAAGAGCCTGCAAATTACCTGTCTTTAAATTCAGTATTAAATTGAAGTTATTACAATGTGGTAATATGCATGAATATGTGTTAATATTTTGTCTCATTTGAAATGCTCTTCTGTTTGGTTTTTTTTTTGTAAATTAGCATTTGGTCCCCAGCATTGAAGCTACCTGTGTAAGGTGTCTGTATTAAATTTTAAATATTACCTCCATCAATTTTTACCAGTCTCCACTTATTAAATGTATTACGTATACGGTTTTTAAAATGTCATTTCCTAAGAGTTTCTGAGCCACCTTTAAGCAGGTGTAAAGCTGCTTTCACCTCATTTTGGAGGTTTTGGGCAGCAGTGGCAGGGGAGGTGCAGAGCTGTTACTAATTCACAGAGGATTTCCTTTCTCAGGTCACTTACAGGTCAAAGGTAGCAAAAAACACCAGAGATTTCGAGTGGGCTTTGATAATGATAAATAATAAGTATAACTTAAATATATGTTACATATATATATATATATAAACTTACAAAATATAAGTATTATAAATAATAAGATAAATAATCTGTATAACTCCAGCCAGTCTTCAGACAGGTAATTTTCTTTCAAACAGGTATTTAAAAGGAAGGGAGAGATATTTCTAAATTCTAGTGGCTGTGATTTAAAAGTATTAACACTTAACACAGTATTTTAGTCCTAGTGATTATTCAAAATGAGGTTTTATGTTTTCCTTTTGCTTTCCAGCCTTGCAAGTGACTTTTCCTTGTACTTCTGCCCCTTTTTGGATTGAATTCTGCTGTCTGCACCTCAGTGAGGAAATTTGCTCTCTTGCAGCCACTGCCAATGTAAATTCAAAGGGCAATTTCTGGAGAGTTTTGAACATTATGCCCACAATACTTTTTATCAGAAACACATAAGAACTGCAGTTCTGCTATCTCTGTGAGGATAATATTAGCAGAGTTCTCATCATCTTTGCACTGTCCTTACTGGAGTCTTAGCTTTGTGTTAAGAGCTCTTCTGGAGGCATTCCATAAAATTAAATGGAGATTAAAACTAATTGGTTTCTATGTTTTCTAAGCCACTGTAAAAACTTGAATAATAAGTTGAGGAAATTGTCTTTTTGAAAGGGTTTTTTTTTTTTTCTGCTGTTGAAAAATTTTATCACCAAGGAGTTACTTTCCTCTCCCATCCTATAAAACTTTTACTAATGGCAAAGAATCATTCATTATATGTCTTAAAAGAAAACTGTAAACAATAAGAGATAAGATTCAATGTGATTATTGAGCAAAATTTATATCCCCAAAGTCTCGGTGATGCAAAAGCAAATTGCAGGACAACCTCCAGTATCTCGTTTATTGCATTCTGCTGATGTTAGTCATGGTGAGTTTCTGGCTAGAAAGATGAAAAATGCAGTTTTCATATTTAATACCTGATATTTAAGCTTTGAAAATCCCACCAAAAAATGGAATGAGGAGGTGATTTAGTGGTATAAAATGGGACAGGAAATGTCACAGCCCTTAGAAGCCAAACCAGTGCATTTTGTGACCTTTGCTGCTGTCCTTTGGTGCCCATCTGAAATCCACTATGAATTTCTCTGCTTAGGAAGAACTTTTTCTTCAGTCATTCCCCATTGTCTGCAGAGGGCTCATTTCCATAGTGAGGAAAATTAGGAATGGATTTTTCTGCTGCTGACCAAATCTTTGCAGCAGGATCTTCACTGGACCTTCTCTGATTTTTGAGTCTCCTCATCTCTGCCTCTGTTTCCTTGTGGAGGGCATTCTCATCTGAAAATACATTTAGGGGGGATTAGCTGAGGCATGGGAGTCAAGACACTTTAGAAATGCATAGCATTATAATCTGAAATAATTCAGTGCCCCTGCTAGGAACAGGTTTTAATTTAATCTACTCATAATGAAAAGGGAGAAATACAGTGTCAAGGGGAAAAACACTTACATATAATCATGTGAAATGTAGGTAGCTACTTTTACTTAAATACCTAGGTTACCTTACATTCTGTTTTACTTAGTTAATCTTGGCTGTTAGGTGTCTGTTGCCCAATCCAAATATTTGGGTCCTGTTTAAATTGAATTTGATTACTTCAAGTAATTTGCCAGTGTTTTGTTTGCTCTCAGTGTTAGTCAGAGAACACACCAGTGGCTATTCAGATCATTTTTTCTCTAAGATTACAATTTTAAACGAATATTTTATGTGAATATTTTAAATGGAAATCATTGCTAAAAGGCATTTGTGTATTTAGTATCAGCAAAGGATTACAAACTGACCTGTGAGCCAGAAGGGGAGAGGCAGAGGTGCTTTCTCAGATCTGTGAGATCCTCAGCATTCTGCAGGAGAACCTTCAAGGCTTTATTGGAAGTGGAAAAAGAAACTGACTCAGTTTATCTTTGAAAATTGCAGCTATTAAAAAAAAAAAAAAGAAAAAGGGGTGGAAAATAAACGTGGTATTAATTTAAACAGAATTTTGAAGCTAAACAGAAATCTTTTCTGCATCCCAGCTGCTTACAGGAATACATTTACTAATGCCAGACTTAGACTGGCTCTGGTTACTGATGGGAACCATCTCCTCATGCTAATTTAGGTGGTTGAATAGATGCCCAGAAGCCTGGGGTTATTTAGCTAAAAGTAGGTTTGTAGTAGAGTTTTGAATGTGAATCTGTTATGAGAGAGACTCATCCTTCGCTTGCTGCAAGTCCTGAGCAGAAATAACCCAAACTCGGGGTACCCCATGCAGGGGACTGCTGCAGAAACCTCTAGAAACTTCTGGGCTCACATTTCCACATAAAATTCTTTGGATTGAGCACTTTCCCACTTCAGGCAATACACTTTAAATCAGCCTCTCAGGCCCTTTTGAAAAGAGCATTCGGGGGGGGGCATTTTTCTTGTCAGGGGACTTCCAGTGCCGTGGAAGGTTTTAGTGAAGTTTCAGATCCATAAGCTTCATTTTGTTATGGATCTGATCATGAGCTCTGTGGGCACGACCTGGAATTCCCTCCCTTTTCAAGGGAAGGAATGGATTTGGAAGCTATGGGTTTGTGTTCTGAATGTTGGAAGGAGTTTGAGGTCTGACTGTCCAAAATCCTCCTGAGAGGCTGCTGCAAACACATCTGTGGCTACCCAGCCAGTTTGTGCTGGGTCTGGCTGGGGTGGAGATAATTCCCTTTAGTGGAAGCCCATAAATTGCTGAGATTTTGGGTTTTCCTGGAGTGTATTGTCAAGGCTTTTGCTCTCTGTGCCTCCCCTGCCCTCTCAGAGAGCAGGTTGTAGGTTTTTGGGGGGTGACCTGTGCTGGCCAAAGGCTTTTCCACAGAATGTGTTGTCATGCCCAGCAATAAAACCTGGGGTAGGGGAAGGTGGATTGGGGGTTCTGCCCCACAGCTGGCTTAAAGCTTTAATTGGCCGTGATATTTATAAACACACATGAATAAATAAATACTGTTGTGAAGCTGTTACAACCCAGGCAGTCTGAAGCCTTTTAGAATTGATAATTTGTAAAAAGCTAGTATAGACAAAGAGCTGCACCGTATTTCACCCCTGCAATGGGATTTCATCCAACATTTTACTTTTTACCCAGTGATCAGGTTATGGCACCATGCATTTGCTGCCAGTCTCCACTGGGACCATCTCCATCATTCCTTTTGCTCCTCTCTGAAGCCCCTGCTCCAGATTAGCTTCATGTTTCACCTATTAAACTGCTGAGTCCTGTCCACAGAGCTGAGGGTCACCCTGGGAATGTGGGGGCAAAAACAAACCTTTGTTTTTTCTTTGCTGTGAGTGCCACCACTAAAGCTGAAACCTGCTTCTGTTCTGTTGAGTGAGGTAATGGATAACCAGCAGTGAATTTGAACGCTGCCCTACAGGCAATTAACTGCAGATTGCTCCAACCTTGTTTTTCCCACTGGCCACAGCAGTCCTTGACACTGATTTGTCACCTTCTCCCTGGATTCCTCCATGGAACCGAATTAAAATCCTCTCCCAAGTCCCACATAACTCTCTGCCTGCTGGACACCTCTGTTCTGCAGTGTGTTGTGCCCACGTGAATCATCTCTCTGACCACTCAGGCCTGCCTCATTTTGTCCTTTGAGTTCTCTTCTCACCGTCTCTGTGTTTTCATTCGTGCTGCCAAACGTGGGAAGCTGTTCATGGTGCTGTCACCTGAATTTTCTTGCTGGTGGAGTGGAGATGGACAAGGTGGATTCTGGAGGTCCCTTCCAACCAATCAGCCTTTCTGTGATTCCGCTTGGAAGAGCTGTCATCAACCCCTCACCCTGTAGTTTTCAGCATTAGATATATGTATTGGATAGATAGATATGTAATATATTAGATGTTACATATTAGATATGTATCATTAGAGCTGACAGTCCATTTCAGTTAAGCTCCAGCCCTATCTCATCATTAATTCCTGTAACACTACAAAAGGGGAATTATCTAGATGTGAGCACCATTTGCCTAAATAAGCTGTCACATTTCCCTCTAATTTACACCCTGATGCTTCATTGTGTTTGGATTACAAATGCCCTAGGCTGAGGAATTTACTTATTTTTCCTATTTGGAAAATATTTTGTCTATCAACGCAACCATTAAGAAATTAGCAGAAAATGACTTTTGGGTGCAGTGAAATTATCACTTCATGGCTCTGGCCTTCCACAGGCGTGTTACTGCAAGTCTGCACGTGGTGTCCATCTGTTCATGTGATTCTGGAGAGGCAAAATGAAACTTCAGCCCTAACTGAGGCTGAAGTTCTTCTGCACGTGCACTGCCACCCATCCTGCTGTCACCAAACAAGCTGCCCCAGACCAGGGGGGCATTTTGAGACTCTGCCTTCACCAAGCCCAAGAGGATTTCCAGCGCTGACAAAGGCTGACGTGCACTTTTGCAGGTGGTGGTTTGCTCCTTGCTCTCTGGATATTTGAAAAATTGCTGTGGTAAGGAGGACGTGGTAAATGTGTAAGTCCTACCTTAAAATTTTTGATAGCAAAAGTGGTGTGGTCTCATTTAATCTGAAAAAAAGAGGAATTATTTATCTATCTCAGAACTGCTGATTAGTCCCTCTAGTATTCAAGGTGTTTAAGCAACATAGAACAACAATACAAGCACAACAGTGCTTAGAAATACAGATTTGAAGGCTGTGCTGTTGACCTACCAAGGAGTCTGTGTTCAATAACTCTACTTCAGAAGGGTGGGGATACTTTAAATTTGTTCACCATGAGTCCATGAGGGAATTTACAGACTCATGGTGTCTGTAGGTGATCAGCTGTAAGGTGAATATTCTCTATCCTGTGCATATTCTGTAGAATATACAGATTAATCTGTAAATATGTGAACACAACTTTTTTTGGAAATTTATTTTCCTTCCTTTTTGAACTTAACAAGTAAAACAAATTCTGTCTTGGTGCTGCTTGTGACTAAATTAATTTTTTTTAAGGCAATCCTTATGAATAAAATCTTAGTAGTGGTGCTGGGATTTAACACATTTCTCAGTTGCAGGCATAAAGCTAAAGAAAACTTGAATTA
This sequence comes from Molothrus aeneus, assembly GCF_037042795.1. NCBI lineage: Eukaryota > Metazoa > Chordata > Aves > Passeriformes > Icteridae > Molothrus > Molothrus aeneus. The sequence goes on from NC_089680.1 coordinate 71,999,425, forward strand.
TCCCTTGGCTCTTGTTCGAACAGTGAATCCCAGACAGCTTCACCTTTGCCAGAGTGCAATCAGTGTTGCCAAGGAGCGTTCAAGGGTTTTCTGGGCATTTGTAAATTGGGCAGAGGAGAGTGATCTTTCATCTCACTTAGGCAGTTTGCAGTGGAGACATATATGAGAATTTCAGGAAAAAAAACCCAACCTTTTCAGCAGCACCATTGCATCTGTGGAAGGACCAGTTGAAGCCCAGAGTTAAAGATAAATTTGATTTATAAACGCAGCAACCACAAACTGCAATGCAAACATACCTCTGTGTCCTACCTCATTAAAGAAAAAAGCAGTTTTTGTCTGTTGTGTGATCCAGTTGGTCTATGAAGCAAAAGCTGAAATTCCTCCCTTTTCATGTTTTTTGGTTTTCTCTGCATCCTGCTGGAGCAGCCAGCAGAGAGTCTAACACCAGAGAAAACGTGGGGGATTAAAGCAGGAGACAAAGTCTTGAATGGAAACAGTCTTTCAGAAAACTGTAAATTATTACAGAAAGAGATCCTGTGAACAAACTGCTGTCTTCTTTAAGGAAAAGTTAAAATTCTGGCTCACTTTGATCATGCCCACGATTTGTTGTGGCTGTATAAATGTTTTCTGGGAATCAGCAGAAGCTTAGTGTTTCTCCAATAACTTGTGGTAAACATAAATATTCTCAACCTCTCTTCCTTCCTCTCTCAGTGGCAAATGAGTTTAACAGGACTGAATATAAATCTTTGCAAATCTCCTCCTTCACAGAGGTGTTTTTCCCTTTCTGTCCCTCTCTCAGCTCTGGAACTGCACCTTCCTTGTAGACGAGAGCTTTGGGTGGTTTCTGATGTTTTCTGGCTGAGTGAATCTCTGTGTGGTCACACAGAAAATGAAAACCCCTCAGTTTTCAGGCCAAACCAATAGTTTCATCCCCAAAAAAGGAATCTGAGGGGGCATGCACGGGCAGACAGGAATGGGAACATGGACTGTGCTCAGTGCAAGGTGGAAAACAAGGCTCTGCCTGGAGGTGCTTCGGGTTTGTGTGGCATTTGTTCCACAGCTGACCTTAATGTGCTCGCTTTTGGTTGTGCTGCTCAGAGCACACCTCAGGCTGCGTGGTGCTTTGAGAAAGTGGTGGAAAATTGCCCTACAGAACCCTGCTCTTCTGTAAACTCACCGACTTTTACACTTCACTTGTAGTGGATACTGCTGCCGTGGCCTCTGGAGAGAGAAAAGGGAAATTTGCCAGCCTATTCCTGCCACTGCAAGTGGGAGAAAGCCAGGCAGTACTTCCTTCCACCTCGGTTTTATTATTTGTAGGATGAATATGACTGCCTGAAAGTGATGGTTTTATATTTTAGTATGGGTCCACTTGGCTTAGAAAGGTTGTAGCAGCCTTGCATGCTACCCATAACTTCAGTAAAATGACAATAGCAGAATTTGTTTATCTGTGATGGTCAAACCCTTCAGGACATCTTCTGAAGCAGCATCAGACATGCTGTCTTCCTTCTGTTTGTAGATTATTACCCGTTTCAGCAGTGCTCATCAATCACTGGGTTTTCCTTAATGGTAGGGAATGAGTGATAGCCAAAGGCAGGAGTGATTTGTCTTTCCTTAGCTTTGCATTTCACTTCCCTGTGCTGAAGAAGTTACATAGTTCATTCTGTTCCAAGGTTGGCTCAGCCTTCTGCATGAAATGATTGTGATCAAAGCTTCACTTCAGAAAGGAGCTTGAAGAGGTCATTTGAAAAGGACAGAATAGCATTTCTTGGCTTTTAAACCTTGCCAGTCCTCAGTTCATTTTTTGTAGCTGCACAGATATATTCCCCCTTCCAGGAAAAGCTTTGAATTTTGTTTATTGGTTGCTTTGGTTTTGTTGTGGTTGGAGTTTTTTGGTTTTTGGGGTTTTTTTGCCTGCATTGTGTGTTGTGTTGTGCCATTGATGAGTAACTGCTGGTTGATTACCATTTCCCTGTCTTCATTTTCCCTCTGCCTTGGTTTGTCACCTTTCCCTTCTGCTTCCCCTTATCTCTTTCTTCTCTCCCATCCTTGGTGGCCGCCCCATCCACAAACCCTCAGGGCTTCCCAGCAGCAGGAGCCACCAGCACCTCTCAGTTCCAAATCCTGTAATTCCTGTTGTGATTCGTGTTGTGATTTGTGTTGGTAGCGCAATTTCTGGGACAAAAGGCCCTTTGCGCTGCATTTTCCATGCTGACAATGATCTTTTCCAGGTGAACATGGCACTCACCCACAGGGACATTCCAAAGCTGATGACCGAACCTTTTTTGCAGTGTGTGCTAGTGCCTCATCCCATCAGAAACACCAAAATCTATTTCATTAAACACTGGGGGAAATAATTGTCCTCTGCAGATGTCTGCTTCCAATAAACTCCATTTATGGATTTGGGGATCCTTTCCAGATGGATCAGTAGGAAGATAAAGCACATTGTCTACTTCATTTGATGTGGTCCTGGATCCACAAAGAATTCCCTATTCCATGTAAAACTCCAGCCACCTGCAGTTGGTTGGTTCTCTTAAATCCATTACCCAACTGTGAACAGCAAATGGAAATACTGGTTTATTATTTATCGCCTTTTCAAGGGCAGTACTTCCTCACTGCGTTTTGGACACAGATCAATGAAAATATGACTTTTTTAGGCAATGAACCAAGCCCTGGATTTCAACCTTTGTGTGCCCCTTGTCTCGTGCCGCTGTGGTGGTGCTGACTCCAGAACCCTCTGCCCTCACTTTCCTGCCCAAGCGGGTGTGACCAGAAGCCTTTGGGCTCCTACTTTCCTCTGGATTTGTGATTTATGGCCACTCAGTGCAAATTATTGAAGTATTTCGCAGATGACCAAAAGGGGAGGTTAAGAACACTCTTGAATTTCTGCCAGTCATTTGCAGGAGCAAGAATAAAACCCACAAATTCCTGGGCTTTGGGATAACCAGGAGTGTTTATGGGATGGTGGCTGGTTACACCTGATTGTGGATCTCTGGCTGGGAGTTTAATCCTGTTACTTCTGAAAGACATTTTTACACCCCATTAAAGATTTTCAAAGTGTCATGCAACAATATAGGGGTGTTTAAAACCGTGCACAAGCATGTTGTGCTCTTGCCAACAGCGTTTTCCTGGCCAGAATAATTTTTTTTTTCCTTCCCCAGTGTGTCACATTTTATAGCTTGGGTTCACTTTTTAAGGGCTCCTGGCAGGTCCCTAAACTCTGGGCTCCATCCAGGACAAGCAGCCAAAATTAAGCTGTGCCAAACCACAGCTACTGTGCTGTTGTTTTGTTCATTTTTGCACAAATTACAGTATTTAGCAAGCAGTCATTCCCTGACGTTTGCAGCAGTGGCTGAGTTTCTCAGTGTCTTATTATTAAATAAAAAATAATGAAATTAGTCATAAAAAGTCATGAAAAGCCTGAAGCAGGGTCTTGGGACTTAGTACTACACATAACTTAGATATGATCTGAGCTGGAATCTACTCTGTTAATTTGGGGTTTTTTATGCTTTTTTAAGGGAAAACTTTGGGGTTCTTTTTAATTTTTTTTTTTTAACTAGTTACCTTTTAACAGCTCATGTTTCTTGTGTTTGAGAAGACTCATTAGCCCAATTTTCTCCCAGCACTCCAGGATGTCACCACAAACTGTGTGTGTACACATATGGACACACACAACACACAGATATTTATATTTAAGACAGACATTAAAACACTTGAAGCTGATTTACAGGATGTCTTCAGAGTATTGGGGGAAAAAAAAACCAAACACATTAAAACCCCCACATTTTCAGATTATTGAAAAAGACATTCAGCCTTCTCTGGGGGTTGGGGTGGAGGGTGAGGGAAGCAGCTGGGTGGGAGATAGCAGCAGCTTTTTAGTACATGCTACCAAAAATAAATTAGGATTTTCCTTACACAGAGACACAGTGCTTAAAAGAGAAATAAACCCGTGCAATTTTGTGTCTCCTCAAGTTCTCTGCCTGGAAATATTTTGACTAAACCTTTGGGGTGCAGATGTGGTGTTTCAATCTCCTCTTCTGCTTTTTCTTCTTGCTCGAGGGTTCATTGGAATATACATAAATTGGAGTGGGAGTTTGGTCAGGCTCTGCCTACAAGAAAAGAGCAGAGTCTTTCACAGAGCTCTCTGTGCCCTTTATTTCCTATTAGAAGCCAGTTAGATTTAACAAACCCACACCCAGTGTTTTAAATATTTCATCTCTTCCTTGTTTCATCTCTTGCTTTAAAATATTACAGTCAAAATAGAGGGTTTTTTTTTTTAGTCTGATGAGGTCTGACAGAGAAGTCAAATCTCTTATATTCCTAAATATTATATCTATTATCTTCCTAAAAGCAGAGAGAAATACTTTCAGGGTGATAAAGCTGTGTCTTTATGTGAAAAGTGAGACTGAGAGCACCAAGACATTTTCCTGTCATTTGTGGATCTTTTTAATGGGCAAAAATCCATATTGGCAGCCTTGTGTGTCAGCCCTAAGCCTGTGTAATTTCAATCTTGCCTGAACTCTGTTTCCCTTGGAAGAATTACCATTTCTCATCACTGTGAAAAGGAACAGAGTCTTTCAGTGCTGTTAAAAAAACTTTCTGACTTTCCCAGGCAGCTTCTGAAACAGGAAAGTAAAGGTTGTGTGTGTAATTTAACTTTTCAACACACAAATATTTGCCAGATTATTTGCTTTCTGTGTTTGCAGAGGCTGCTCCTCTTGTGTGATAAGGTCAGGCAGCCTCTGTGCCCAGCTCATTCCTCCCCAGCCCCTCTGTAAGACATTAACTCAGCAACAATGAATGAAGAGGTTTAATTTTTTTTTTATTTATTTATTTTTTACCCTAGGAAGTGTTTCCTCCTAGCTGGAGGCTCATGCGAAAGAGATTTCTGCAGAATAATAATAATAAAAAAAAAAAATAATGCATACAGTGAAAATCCAGTGTCCTGCTCTTTTCCCAGAGGGTTGGGAAAGTGACTTAGCTTCACAAACATTTGCAAACCTCTGTTTTCTCATTAGTTTTGTCCTTGGACCTCCCTAATTTTTAGATGCCACTAATTGCAGGCCTTCTGTGTACAGCTTGTACAGATGCAGGAGGAGAGAGCAGCTGAGTGAAGAGGGGAAAGAGAATTTACCCAGCAAAAAGGAGTTTTAGCACAGGGGAACAAGGCTTAAGGCTGAGATGCAGGAGTTGAAGGGAGAAGAGAGCACAAAAGGTGTGTACATCTGAAAGAAAAGGATTAAACACAATGAATTCCACTGAGGAAAAGGCACTGCAAACTCAAACAAAATTTAAATTTAAAAAAAAAAAAAAGAGAAAAAAACCCAAAACCAAAAAACCCCAGCAGTCACAGTATAAATTACTTATCTCTTTCTTATTTCGAGGAAGAAGTGATTTGATCTGCATGCTTCCGAAGGAAGTTTTAAACCTGAAATTCTTTCACGGGTTTTTGACTGTTAAATGCAGAGCAGGGCCAGTGCTGATGGGAAGGGCAGCAGGGGCTGCTCCAGCTGAGGTAATTTTACAGCAGGTTGGAACAGGGGTCATGAGCCCACAAGTCATCCACTGGCCCCAGTGCCAGCTAATCCTCAGTGTTTTACTGTTGAGAACAATTTTGGTTGGTTTTAAGTCCTTTCCCCTTACCAGATGCTGGCCTGTCAAAATCAGGGAAGATAAAGCTGTGCCTGCTTAGCATGCTTAAAAATAAAACCACAAACCTTTTTTTACTTCATAGCTGGGATTTTTTCTGCCCTTTTTAAAGAAGGAGAAAGAACAGAGAGACAGAAATGAGGATTATAGCTTGTTTTATGGCATAGCCTTCTCATAAGAAGGTATAACATCCTGTTCACTTACCTTCTGTACATTTTTTAAAATTAAATAGCCATCTCAGAGAAAGCCATTGCTGGTGAGTAGCTTTTTCAATTCTTGGCAGTGGGTAGGAAATTTATAAGTGTGCTATACCTGCTCTAGTCCTCAAGAGAGACTGTGGCATGTAAAAATTTCTGTCTAAATTACAAATTAAAAATAATATGAAAATTTAAAAACTGCTATTAAGAAAAAGTCTTTGTCCCATACCAGTCACCACTCACTGTTTTGTGTGATTTTTTTTTTGTTTTTTGGTGGTTTTTTTGTTTTTTGTTTTTTGTTTTGTTAAGTGACCTGGCAAAGTGACTTTTCTGGTAAAATTGCCATATTTCCCCTCACCATTCACCATATCCTGTGTGTTTAAAAACATAATTCTCTGGATGTTATGCTGCCATGTGTGTTCAGGTGAACTGCATGCTCCAGGAAGTCTCTCTGTCTGCTGTCATGCATGTTCTGTGGCCTCAGTTAAAAGAATAATAAAATAATTAAAAAATAAAAAAATAATAAAAATAAAATAGGAATAATATTATTAATAATAAGAAGAATAATAAAGGAGCCAAATGGCTTCACATTTCTTTTAATTTCATATCTTGGAGCTGACATGCAGCCCTTTGTGCGGCATGCAAATGGCATCAGAGATCCCCTTGCTTGCTGCTTCAGAAACAGAGAAGGCAAACATAAACAGGAGGGCATCACAGGTTGTGAGGCTTTGGGGGTGAATTATGGACAGGTAAAAAAACCCAAAACGCTGGGAAACAAAGCAGAGAGGACCAGTTTTAATTTGCTTTTGGACTGTCTAGCATGGCTTGCTCTGTTGGCGTGGTGTGACGCGCACAGTTCTGGTGTCATATTTTGGGTGTGTGATGACTGTGCAAAACACCCAGTGGTGGAAGGGCTTTATTTTTTTTTTGTTGTTGTTTTAATTTTTAATTTATTTTTTTTCCTCTTGTTATTCTGTTTCTTGGTAGGAAGGAAACTAACCCATCTCTGCAGAAAGTGCTGTCAGAGATGCACTTACTCTCCAGGACAGAGAATGCCCCGTTTGCCTTTGGCCTTTTAATAGCACTCCTTCAGGCCATGCAGTTTCCTTAATGGAGCCACGTGCCTGATCCTTTTAGCTGAAAGAAACATTTCAGCATTAATGACTAAGAAAGGGGTTGGAGAGAGGGAGAGAGGACCTCAGGAACACTGTGGGAGGCAGCTGTACATGCAAAGGTGGTTGTGGCTCTGCTGAAAGGATGGGAAGTCTGTAAGGATGGAAAAGGAACACAAGATTTTACAGAATTTAATGAAATGCAATGAGATTGTATTGCATAAAAGGAACTTGTGCTCCTTTTGCCATATGTGTGGGGTCTTATTTGATTGATTTATTTTTAATGCGAGCACAAAGTAGAATAAAGAGGAATGGAAGTGCTCAGCTCTGTCAGTTCTGTCCTTCCATGGTCACCTTTTAAACTATTTTTAACAATTTTTAACCACTTTTAACCATTGAGCTGTTAATGTATCTGTGAGCTAGAAGTGGTAGGAAAAATTCACATAGCAGTCAGCTCTTTCAAAATCCTGAGGTTTTTTTTTGAAGAGTGACGCATTTTACAATTAATTTGTTTTTCTCCAATTGAATACCCCTGTGTAGAAAAGTTTGGATGATGCACATGCAAAATTGGGCATTGCAGAGGTTTCATGGGTGCATTTCCCCAAGTTTTTAAAGGGGTTAATTTACGAAGCATTGTGGAGAAATTTAAAAAATAAAAAAAAAAAAAAGTTATCTGTTTGCTTTGGAAGTGCCATCCAAAGGTGCACAGGGAGCTGGAGCACTAGAATTGTCATTCTGGATTTGGAGGAGAGGAAGGAAAATATATCCAGGGAAATGAAGCCTGCTTCTTCAATTTTCTCTGCACACCTTGGTTTTCAGATGTTGATGTTTGTGACTGTGGTTTGGAGAGGAAAGGATTTGTACACAGGGTTTGTATTTTTGTTCTTCTAAAACTTCCCCATATCAAAGAAAATTGCTTTCACACAGTCTGCTAAGATATGTGGGAGAGAACAGGAATATGTTTCTGGGAGTGGAAAATGCTCCTTTTTTAGGCACGCTAAGCTTTGAAATCTTCTTGTGAAGTTTTCCTGCCAGGTGTGACAAAATAACGTGAAAGTAGCTATAGTAGCTTTAAAAGTCAGAAATCACAGTTACTGATAACTGCGCAACATTTCAGATGTGGTTTTGAAACTTGGAGTTGAAGACCAGGTACATAAATCATAGGGGATGGATAACCTGCAGCACGTTTGGATATATCATCTAATTATTGTGTTTTGAAGATATTTAATCTAGTTATTGTGTTTTAAAGCTTCCTGAAGCTTTTCTCCCATAAGAAATCGGGAGAAAAGTTAGGAGAAGATGGGTTTGAATTTTGTACCGTGAACAGCTATATGTGTGTTCATGACAGAAATAGAACTCTTTATTTGTCCCCAAAATCTCAAGAAAACAAGACTGGGGGCATGTGGGGCGTCTTCAAAGTTGTAGAAAACTAAATGAAGTGTTTGTGCAGTGCCAGTGTGAATGACTGGCTAAAGATGCAAACTCAGTGGTTCTGAATATGTTTGGGATGGCCATAAAAGTCTCAGAAATGCGTTGTACTCGGTTTTGGTAAATAATTAAGCGCATGTTGTGGGACTGAAGCACTAAAAGCTCTGTGTGAGTGCTTGGAACTCAACTGGTGGGGGCAGCAGCCCTTGGAAGGCAGCCCCTGTCCACAGGGATTTCTCAAGCAGCTTGGCTATGTTTAGCCAGAAAAATCTCCCTAAACAAATAATCTTTTGATTTTCACTGCCATGAGTTTATAGAGAAGCTGCTTATCGGGGCAAGGAACAATCAAATGGGCTGTGAGCACCTGGTGCTTTCTTTTGCATCAGACACCTGAATGCCCTCCTGCTTCTGCAGAACTGAGTCCTGGTAAAGCAAAACATTCCTAGAGAGGGGCACTGAAAAGCTTAAAGTAATTTCTGCCTTTCACCTAAGCTGTGGCTCATTCTGCCCATAGATGCTGATGCTGTTCTGGAGCTGTGTTGTAATTCCCAAGCCAGCCTGGATGTAATGGAACTGCATGCCAGCTTTTCTTGTGTGAAAAATGCCAGTCACTTGTTTTTTAAAATTTTAAAAGTTTAATAGTAATAAAATGATTATAAAAATAGTAATACAATTAGATTAATAATAATTTGGAGAGTTTGGATTAGGACAATATGAGACAATAAAGACAAAGAGTTACAGACGTCCAGGTACCTTTTTCTGGGCAACATAAGCCTGAAAAAGGACCCACGTTAACAGAAGATTAACCCTTAAAAACAACAGCCTGTTGCATGTTCATACACCTCATACATGATGCATAAATTCCATTCAAACACAGGATTCTGTCTGGTCATCAGCAACTTCTTCCTCTGAATCCTAAGGTGTCTTCATGGCTGAGTGAGGCAGGAAGAAGTTCATTTCTTCTGATAAGGGAGCAATAAATTCTCTTTCACTGAAAGATTCAGGTGTCCTGTGGCTGCTGTCTCAGCACGAGCCCTTTCTGTTTTAAAAAAAGTATTTTACATAGCATAGTTTCCATTTTAACATTTTGTTATAACCTGAAACTATATTTAACACACTACTCCAGAAATTTAACACAGCATAACTTTCTAACACAACACACATAACATCCATTTTAATATTTGCGAAAAGCCAGTCAGAAAACACGCATTTTTCACATCTTGCATTAAAGCTTTGACAGGAAAAGGGTGTCCAGCTGAGCCAGAGATCTGCCCCCACAGCCTCATGCTGAAGTCACTTTGAGCTTGCCGGGCTGATGCATCTCGTGGAAGCCTCTTTTCCATCTGCTGGTCTGATGGTGCATGAAGCTACAACAAAAAATTAATTCCCAGAGCCTTGAGATGTTGCCCCTCCTGCCTGGGGCATCGTGAGTGGCTGGGTGAATTTTGGGGCAGCCAGCAGCTGCACGGATTTTACTCACAGCCACCTTTACTTTACCCACAGGCAATTTTGGTCTCAACACACCCCAAATTCCACTGAAGCTCCTTGTACACATTGAAAGCCTCCCAGAATAGGAGGAAGTAAACTCCTTGAAAAGATATAGTACTTCTTAATAAGATGACCACGAAGGTGCAAGTCTTACCACCAGTGGAATAAATCCTATTGCTCCTTATCAGGTATAAAAGGAAAATATGTGATCAGTTATAGCCCAACTGCTTTTTCTGCATTTTTAAGCATGCAGACAGGCATGCAAACCCAAAATGCTTCATGGTTTCATAAAACCTAGCACAAAATAATTCCAGGAAAGTCTTCTAAAATTGAAATCAATTAGAAACTTGGTGAAACAGTCACGTCTCCAACTCTCCAGATTATCCCAATTTTCCCAGAAAAGCCAACCATCTAAAAAAAAAAAATAGCATTAACATAGGCATCACTTCAACGTGACCAAAACTCATAGTTTTGCATCACGTTTTTCCTCACAATTTAACTGTAAGTGCTTTTCAGAAGAACTGAAAGTGAAGCATGACACTCAGTTTGGGAAAACTGGAAAAAAAAAAAGAAAAATTGAAAAACTGGTTTTCTTGCTCTTCTCCTCATTTAGCTGGAGCACAATGTTAATTTCCACCAAGTGAGGCACAAGGCCCTGGGGGTGGCTGTGTTGTACAGAGAGGTCCAAAAAATCCCCGTGGCCGTGGTGAAGTCCCACCTGCAGCTCATTGCACTCAGCAGCCCTAAAAATGATGAAGCTTGGACAGCTTGGACAGTGTGTGCTGGTCCCCAGAAATGAGTAAAAGATTGTGTCAGCTGATGGGCAAATGCTAAATTTCATGGGAGGGACCCAGCCTTTTCCCCCTGTAAATGGTTTTCTCTGTGGTTGCATGGCCAAGGAGCTCCCTGATGATAATGATGAGTGGCTGAGGTGCCCTCTCAGTCTCACTCAGAATAGAGGTTTTTGTTTTTCACAGCAGCATTATCTAAAAAAGCCCCACAATACAGACAATAAGAGGTTTCATGGATCTGGGGTTTATCCTTTGGAGTAATTAACAGCTCGCTGGACTGAGGATTTCATCCTCTGTTCTTTGTGGAAAAATAATAAAATTGGTAATAGTTGCCATTCATTTTTATTTAATGGAGTGGTGGGTTTTTTTTTTTTCATTAGCAGAATAAGGAAATTAACAATCTTGTTAATGTGTTCTGCTCTAAGAAGCTGGTTGTCTTTGCAACGCTGTTCTGCCAAGGACAAAGGAACGGGAAATAACTTTGGATAATGTAGTCTATAAATTATTTTCACCTGAAGAGTTAGTGTATTCCTGTGCTGAGCAGATCCTGGAAAAATGAATGTTAATTAACGGACTGGTAGACATTTGTTTCAAAGGAAAAAAATTAGGAGTAGGGGAAAAAATGTTATTAAGAGAGAACAGAGATATCATCTTCTTTTAATTATTCAACAGTATTTTGTAGGGATGAATCATTGCTGGCGCTGGTAAAGCAGAGACAAAATATTTAGTCTAACACTGTAAAAAAAAAAAAAACCCTCTAGAAGCTCAAGAGAGATCTTGGATGCTTTTCCTTTGATTTGTGCAGATCTTTACTGAGTTTTATTTTGTGGGAATCACACAGAACCACAGAATCAATTAGGATGGAAAAGAGCTCTGAGTCCAACCTGTGAACCAGAGCAGAGCACTGGTGCCAAGTCATTCCTTAAACCCCTGCAGGGACTGAGACTCCACCACCTCCCTTCCAATGACCAATCACCAATCAATTTCCAATCAATTTCACCAGTCACCAATCAATTTCCAATCAATTTCACCAGTCATCAACCAACTTCTTCACTTGTGTGAAGAAATTCCTCCTCTAGTCCCACCTCAACCTCCCCTGCTGCAGTTTGGACTAAGAGAAAGTGGAGTGCGATTTTTTTTTTTTAACCTCTTTAACTTTTTCTTTTAAATATTGAATGAATCTGGTTCTGCTTGTAACACAAAACTGCTGAATTTTGAGGGCGAAATTTCCTTTTCTAACTGTTATGGCTTCACATAGAGAAGCACATTGGCTTGGATAGAGCACACTGACTGGGACTCTTTTACTCCCACTCAGTTTTACTGATTTTTTTTAATGTTGGGTGTTCCGTGGGGGGATGTGGAGACATCTCATGCCCTGGAGGCAGAATCTGCAAGACTGGGGGTTGCTAAAATGAGGGAAAATAGTGAAAGCCATGGAATGAATCTGTGGTTCATGAAGCTTGCCAGAGGACCTTGACAAACTGCTGCTCAAATGTTGGGTGTCTTTTCAGAAGGAATAATTAAAAAAAAGGTAGAAGCCATGCTTTTCTTCCTGGTATAAAGCAGCAGTGGAGATGGCTGCTTGAAATTTAGAGTAAAACCCTGCTAGATAGAGATGTTTTTTAATTATTTATTTGTTTATATATTTGTTTGTTTATTTATTATATTAGTAAATAAAAATAATATAATAAATATTATATTATATTATATTATATTATATTATATTATATTATATTATATTATATTATATTATATTATATTATATTATATTTTATTATATTATATTATATTATATTATATTATATTATATTATATTATATTATATTATATTATATTATATTATATTATATTATATTATATTATATTATAAATATAACAATAATATATATAATTTATTATATATAATATATAATATTATAACAATAATATTATAGATAATTTCTTATACATAATATAAGAAAATTAATAATATTTTATATAATAAATATATTATATATATAATAGATATATATTATATATAGTAATTATATAATAAATTAGTTTTATATATAACAATATATAATAAATACAATAAATAATTTATTTATAATATTATAAAATAAACAACAGCAACAACAACTATTATTATTATTATTATTATTATTATTATTATTATTATTATTATTATTATTATTATTATTATTATTATTATTATTAATGTGGCTTTTTATTACTCTGTCACACTTATATTGGGCAGCCTAAACATTACAGCAAGTGTTGTAAGTATATAGTTGTACTAAGCAAGCATTAAAAATTTAACGCAGAAAACTTGCAAAGGCGTGTCTGTGCTAAAACACACAGGGAAAAAAAAATAAACCCAAAACAACAATAGCAAAAGAAATCTCTCTTTCTGGCTTGATGATGACAGTCATGATGAATAGGCGAATTTTGCAGAAGGTTAACCAAAGGATACAGGCAACTGGCATAAAGCTTTTATTGACTGTGATATTTATTGGGATGTGACAGTAAACACAAATTAATAAATACTGTTGTGGAGCTGTTACAACCCAGGCAGTGTGAAGCTTTTTAGAACTGGCGCTTTATAAAAAGCTGGTGTGGAAAGAAATTGGCCATATTTCACCCCCGCAGTGGGATTTCACCCCGCGTTTTAACTTTTACCCAATGATCAGGTTGTGGCACAATGACAGTGGCTGCCTAATTCCATAATTCCCTTTTCCTCTCTCTGAACCCCCTGCTCCAGGTGAGCTTCGTGTTTCCCCTATTGAACTGCTGGGTGAGCAGCTCAGGGTCACCCTGGTCACTCCTGGGGGTGAGGCCCGGGAGGTTGGTGCTGCTGCAGAGCTGCAGTTGTGCAGCTTTGCTGCATTTCATCATTTTTGTGGGCCTGGGATTCCTGCAGGTTGGTGTGGAATTCAGAGAGGTTTAAGGCTGCGCGCTCAGAATGGTGGCTGCTGCTTTGGGGTGAGGTGCTGACCCCATAACCTGGTGTTTTACTGGTGATTAACCCTTCCATGAAGTCAGAAATAGAAGAAGAAATAATCCAAGATGTTTAGATTGCAGGTGAAGTGTAATTTTTTTTTGTTTTTTGGGTTTTTTGTTTTTTTTTTTTTATTTGTATGTTTGGTTGGTTTTGTTTTGTTTGTTTTTTTGGTGTTTTTTTGGCTTTTTTTGTTTGGTTTGTTTTGGTTTGGGTTTTTTTTTGGTTTTTTGCGGGTTTTTTGTTTATGTTTTTTGTTTTTGTTTTGGTTTTTTTTGTTTGTTTTGGGTTTTTTGGTTGTTGCTTCTGGAGTTTTTTTGTGTGGTTTTATTTTGGTCTGTTTTTTTGGGGTTTTTTCCTTACTTGTTTTGTTTTTTTGGGGGGTTTTTTTGTATGTTTTTTGTTTGGTTGGTTGGTTTGGGTTTTGATTTTGGGGGATTTTTGGGGGGTTTTTTGTGGTGTTTTTGTGTTTATTTTGGGGTTTTTTGGTTTTTTTTTTTTGGTTGGTTGGTTGGTATTTTTTGTTTGTTTGTTTGGTGTTTTTTGTTTGTTTTGTTTCTTTTGTTTGGGTTTTGGGGGGGGGAGCGGGGGGTTGGGGTTTTTTTGGGGTTTTTTTGGTCATCAAGTCTGGGCTCTGGTGCCCCAGTTCTCATTGTAATCACTGCTTTACCTCAAAGTGGGAGAGCATGAGAAGCATGAGGCAGGGTCAGGGTCTGCAACCCTTTCTTACCCACCTGTTTTTTCCTACCTCTGTGTGAGCTGGGTGCTTTACAAGCATCACTGGGCCGAGCACTGGGGAGATTATTTTTCTCCAAACTAGCTTATGGTCGAGGTAATTGGTTTTCCGAGGGCTTAAAAAATAAAAATTGTAAATCTGACACGAGGACAGTGTTGGTTCTTTGCTTATCTGCTCTAGGCTGTTTGTGAGAAGCATCAAATGCATTTATCTCTAAAATGCTTGGAAATAAAACCGTGTAGCATTTCATGGCTGTAGCTGGAACATAAAGGCCTTGTTCAAGCCCTTGGTATCTCCGCATGAGGACAGGTTTACACCTTCATCTTCTGGGATTTTTTGCCCCCATTTTAGTCCTTAAGGTCTCTATGAAACAGAATGAAATACCTCCTGTGGATGCCACTGGATGCCACCTTATGTTCTGTAACATAAAGTTATGAACTTTATATTTCAGAAATCCTCAGGCTGCTCCTTCCTGAGGTACCGAACCATGTCTGAGGGGGCTGGTGCAGCAGAGGGATTCACATGGGAGCATCAATAACACTGTTTAACCTTTGTTTTCAGGGAACAGTCCCTGAAGACCATCAGGAGCAGGAAACTGAATCCCACCTCTCTTTTCTCCTCCTCTCAAATTGCAGCTCCACTTTTTCACAGCTGCTGGAAGTTGTGGTTTCTCTGACTTAGTGCCAGGACTGGCAGGGAGATGAATGTGGGAGCTCTAACCTGCCCATTCCTGCCCTCCTACTTGTGCCAGAGCCTTCCAATCCATGCAGCCTAAAAAGGATAGTTTCCCCCTTGCAGCATCTTATTTTAAATTTAGACGTGTTCTGAAGCCCAGGAGATCAAAGTATCCTCAGCAGCACGAGAGGAACTCATCCCTGATGGAGCCCTTAAAGCCAGCTCCTTGCCTGTAAGCTGATTTCATTGGGCAGCAGTGGTTGGTGGCTCAGTTTCTGTAACTTCAGGGTTCTGTGACAATCCTGATGTTAAGAACACGTCTTGGGCTGGCAGGAATTGGCAGCTGCCAGGCTGGTTTGGGCTCTCAGCTGTGACACACAACTCAGAGTTGATTTCTAGCTGCTGTTGGACTGCCTGCCATCCAGTTTGTGCTGTTTGACACTGCCAGGGGCTTATAAAGGCTGAAAAAACTGCAATGGGGAAGAGCAACTGAGAGTACTTCACTGGACATTGCTGCTGTAATCAGGTTCTGCTGCCACTGAGGTTTAGAAAATAGAGACAAGTCTCTCAGTTTGAAATATTTCATACATGTACAGGTTGCTTGTGCTGGCTGGCTCTCAACCCACTCGAACAGACTCCAGACAGAGTTTGATTTAAAAGCTTCTATCAACTAAATCAAATTAAATAATGAAATGTCAGATGGGAAAATGAAGAAATGAGAGTGACTACAGCTCAGTTTCCCCCGTGTTTTGTATAAATCTGTGTTAAAGCCACAAGGGCAATTCCATCCCTGCTCACTTGGGCTGTGGCTGCCAGACCTTCACCCTTTGCCTGTTCACACTTTGATGAGGAGCACAACCTGCCCAGGGGTGTGCAAACATGGCTTTTTTGTCTGTCCTCTCTGAAGGCTCAAAAGGCAATGAATCCGTTGCCACCTCCCACTTGGGCACAAAAAACTCCACCCCCAAAATCCAAGAGAAATTTTTTACCACCTGGACTCCATCACCTCCTCCAGTTCTGGCCTGTTGCAATTAATTGCCTTTGTTGATCATGAGGCTTCTGTTGTTTTACTTTTGACAAAAGACAAGTGTGCTCTGGCCTGGGCCAATGTTGTTGAGTATTTTGGGGCTGAGGCAGTGAATTTCCTGTCTCTGTTTTGCTTATTTCAGTCCTGCTTGTTAGCTGAGAGCTGATGGCTCTGTGAGACAGATAGTCCGAGTTTCTGGAAACACTTGGTCACAAATTCCTATCCATAATTAATTTATCCTCTATCTGTATCAGCAGCCAGGAGTGTAATGTGCTTGAAACAGGTAATGACTGCCAGAAAGGACAGATGTCACAAATATTGGAAGCAAATAAGTGCAGTTATTATATATATGGACTGTTCAGCTTTGGAAATGAGCTGCACTGAGGAGGGGTTTGAACAAGGCTTTGGCTTACTTTAAACTAATTTTTTGTCACTCTTTTAACTCACTGTTCTTCATTAGGGCTACAAATTTGTTGTATGCCTGGAGGATGTTACATAGGCAAGAGTATTAAGATATATTTTATAGAAATATGAGATATCAGGGATTCACTCTGCTCCCACTGTAGCTATGGTAGGAGATAAACCAGGAGTTAGAAAGGAAGAAGAGCCTTTGGAGGATGTCAGCTTCCTCAGAAAAACACTGGGGATTCATTTGATGGAAAAAATGAACAAAATTTAGGACTAGTATGACTAGCTGAGAACAATGCCCAGATGGCATGGGAAATGTAATTAACCTCTGGCAAATGCAGCAGTTCTCAAAATGATGATGCAGAAATTCACTAAGATTCACTAGTTTATTAAGATGTTTGTACATAAAGAGATCAGTTTTTCAACTTCAGCATCCATGTTGTTATGAAATACTTGTGGAGGTATTCTAATAATTTTTAATTAAAGAGCCAGAAACACCCACTTAAAATCTCACTAGTCAATGGCAAGGAAGATAAAAGGGATGGAGATAGCATAACATAAAACAAAAAAATGATTGAATCTTACTTATCCAATTTGCAGGGTGAAAAATTATGTTTCCAGCAATGGGCAAAAGCTGGGAGACCTGGTACTTAATGAGGAAATTTGTTTCAGTGTTTTTCTCTAACAAGGTGTAATTTCTTCCTGACCTGACAGGCTGCTAAACCTTGGGATGCCATTAAACTGGTAATGAAGTGCCATGCTAAAAATAGCATTTCTGCTTTCTTTCTGCTTGCCAAAACCAGCAGAATCATCTGTATACTCAATTTACCCCTGTGTGTGAGACATCTCTGCGTGGAGGCCTCCAGGGGGGAGGAGGAGTGTCATCTTTCCTCTGTCACACAGAGCAGAGCTCTGTGCTCATCAGGTGCCAAACAGGCAGGCAGAGTTGGGAGCTGGGCATTTTTGGGTTTGCTCACCAGGCCTGGATTATCCCGAAATGTGCTTTGAAGGTCCTGAGCATCAGCTGAACCAAGGGAAGCGTTCCTCGTGGAAAATGGGGTGTGCGGGGTTATTCTATTAAATAGCAGAGGATCCTCAAACTTTACATTTCATGGGCTGTGTAAATGTAAATTGCCATTGATTAAGAGGTGCAGCTGGAGTACATAGCTAGAGCTGGTTTTTTAGGGCTGGTAAAGTTTCCATTTTTAGGTTCCATTGGTGATTGCTTCCACCTAAATTCTCCTCAATTGCTGTAGCAGCCATTGCACCACAAGTGTCAAGAAGGAAGGTGAGTGAGTAGATTCTAGAAATCTCCACAGCCCTACGGTGAGATAAAGCTGTCTGACCCTAAAAGGTTAAAGTAGTGGAGAGGACAGAGACCCACAAAACCCTGCGGTTTGTAAGGCAGAAATCAATCAAGAGTTTGTGGAAAACCTGCATCCTAAACTTCCAGCAGGGTTTTCCTTTTCACCTGCCTCAGCAGCAGGAAGGCAAGTCTTGGAGGAGAAATCTTTTAGTTGCTTCTTTACTAAGAAAAAAAAAGTTTTTTGGAAGATGAAGTAGGCTGGTAAAACACATTGCTGAAAGCAAATAAGTGTTTCACCAGCCTACTTCAAGTGTTTTATCTTATTAAAACACTTACTAAGTGTTTTATCTTACTTTTTACTTCTGGCTGTTCACAACATCTCCAGGAACCCCAGAATTTTGCAGCCCCAGGGTAAAACTTGGAGATGTTTAATTACTTTGCCCTTTGGCAACAGCTAACTTCACACAGATTCTTCTGCAACAGAGCCAAAGTGCTCAGCCAAGCTTTAGAACTTCCACACTTCTGGATGATTTTTGTGCCATCAGTGATGTCTTAGGATGTGCACGGTGGCACAAAGACGCGCAAACATTTTGATGAGGTACAAGTGAATCTTTAATAAGATTCTGCTTTAAAAAGTGTGGTTGAAGGAAAATCACAACCATCATGTTCTCAGGCCTCGTGGGACTTGGTGCTTGGGGCAGCTCCAGGGATATCAGCCTGGGGAAGGGGAGATTTCAGGGGGAGCCAATTGTGACCATTGTGATGCAGAAGGGAGGCTGCAGGAAAGATGGAGGCTGTTTGTAAGGGTCTGTAAGTGACAGGACAAGGGTTAATGGCTTCAAACTAACAGAGAGTAGGTTTAAATCAGATATTAGGGAGAAATTCTTCCCTGGAAGGGTGGGCAGGCCCTGGAATAGAATTCCCAGAGCAGCTGGGGCTGCCCCTGGATCCCTGGCAGTGCCCAAGGCCAGGTTGGACACTGGGGCTTGGAGCAGCCTGGGACAGTGGGAGGTGACCCTGCCATGGCAGAGCTGGCACTGGATGGGATTTAAGGTCCTTCCCAACCCAAACCATCCCCTGATTCTGATACACAAACTCCACCAAGCAGCATTAATACAGTGCTTCATAGATGTGGTTTCATGTTTCTGGGTTACACACACTCAGCTTCTTAAAAAGGATTAGTAATTCTCTGGTAGTGAAAACAAATAGCAGAGCTTGCTAAATGGCACTATAGAAATCTGTGACATGTCTTGCAGGTCCAATTACACAATAGTATATATTTTTAGCATCAGTCTGACTCACTGCTGCTCTGCAAAGTTCTAATAGTCCTATACCAAGCTTGTCTTGGGTATGCAAACAAAGCTGCATGTCAGGGTTGATTTCAGAAGAAGTCACAATGACACACAGAGCAAAATCCCAGCTGAGATCAGCTCAAACCCACTCCAGGCTTCCACTGACTTTATTTCTCATAGGAATAAGGCTAATACCTACTTCATTTCTAACTCTTGTTATTTCTCTTGTTGATATTTCTCTCAGATTTGATAAGGACAATAATGTTGTCCAACAAAATTTTACCTCTGCCACTTTGATTTAGTTCTGTCTTGTAGTTTTGATTCACTAGTGCAGCATTTCAGTAATTTGCTTGAAGATTACTGAAGAGAAATTGAATTTTCTGTGCTTCATTTTGCAGCAATAACTTTTCCTTTCCATGTCTGCATGTCAGATCTGATTTGTTTGACCAGTGCCAACTTCGTGTGACAATGACTAAAAGCATTCTTGGTGTGCTTGTTACTGGAAAGGAAATGGAGCTGTTCAGTCCCCACAGCATATAGTTTTATGTAACACATCACAAACCCATGTAAAACCAGCTACTGTAGGGAATTATCACTGATTTTAATTAACTCACAGTATCCCCGTGTGTTTGTCTCATTCTGGACTGCAGTGCAAGTCTCGGAGTTTGATGAGAAACTCTTCCCCTCCTCCCAAACTGAAGTTCAGAGGGAAATCTTTATGTAAATATTGCAGAAACCCATGGAGTCCACACTTTGCTCCTGCTGAGAGAAATGACTGATATGGGAACAGGGAGGGTTTATCTTCCCATGTGAAGGAAAATGCAGCAAGAATATTTTTAGCTGCTTTTGACTGAAGGGTAAAAAGGGAAAAGGGAGAGGAATAGACCTGGGTTTGGAGGCATGTTGCTTTTTAAAGTGTTTTCCTCTTTCTCAAACAAGATGTTTGGAAGACTAATTTCCCCCATTGCTAAACATCAAACACTCAGCTGCCGCTGCCAGCTGAAACACAACAAGATAAAATCATGCTAAGTAAATTCTCTTCGGGGAAGGAAAGTGCCTTGTTGGATGGCACCTCCAGAAACACCTGGGGTGATCCCACAGCCAGAGAACAACTGAAAGCACATATTCCACGTGTAAATATATTAGTTGGGGACATGCTTTGCAAAGCATCACACAGAAGCCAAGTTTCGTGTATTTGCAGACTGCCATCCAGGTGATTCATTGCTGAATAAAACATGAGAATTTAATCCACCCCATGGGGTTTTTCAGTCTTGTTGTAGAAGTGACAGACACAGGGCCTAGGAAAGAAGAAAAATATCTTCTGATTGCACTTGGTGCATGTAGGCTTCAGTGCAGAGCACCAGACAAGTTTTTTAGTAATGCAGGTACCTTGCAGACAGTGAGACGTTTGGGATGCATCACATGGAAAGCTGAGAAGTCCTCTGTGGAGGAACTAAGTATTAAATTTTTATGCAGGTGAAGACTAAGGAAGAAAAGAAATTAATATGAAGGTACCAGAACGATTTCAGGTTAAATTACAATGCATCCAAACCGAGGTATGCAGGGTATGATAATAATCTTTGCTTCAAAACTGGAGTCTTAAGGACAAGTTGTGCTCATTGAGCTTCTAATGAAGCTTTTCTCAGATGCAAGACCGATGCAGCCAATATTGCCGAACTCTGGAATTAAAACATAAAGCTATTAAAAAGAGAAATGTTTTCAATTTTCTACTTACTTTAATTTGAAAGTGGGTTTAGTATCTTTTCTAAGTTTCATTCACTGAGCTGTTTTGCCATCAATAGTCAGGAGTATAAATGCAATAATTGTAATAGGATCATATTCGTGTGCAGTATCGACTGCAGGACCTGGGAGAATGAAATATACTAAAATCAGTCAAATAATTAACTTAGCAATGATGAACAGAAGAATTAGCATTTTTCTTAAGCTGTCTGTAGAATTACCATGACCACATTTCTCCAAGCGTCCCCCGTAAGTAGTTCAAAACATTTTGCTTTTTTGCTGTCTCTTTTTGGCCCGCAGTTATCAAGCTCTTGCCTCCATCACCTGCCGGCACCCTCTGTGCTCTCTGTTGCTCAGACTCTTCTGCAAACAAATTTCTTGGTCACAGCTCCAAAACCTGTGTGGATTTGGCCACTGTGAGCCAGGTAAAACCATAATTTAACCATAATTTAAGAGTTATTTGTCAAAGAGTTAATTTACACAAGATTTACATGAAATGGAGTTTGTCACCAAACCCTCAGGTATTAACTATTTACACCATTTGCAGTTTAAATGAGTAATTTTCAGCTTGGCCTTACCTGGCCAGGAGAAATCAGTTGGATTCAGCTGATATTTACCCGTGTGAGCAAAAAAAAAAAGAAGCCAAATTATGGATTTTTTACATGGGGCAGGGCAATGATCTGTGTGACGCTGGTGGCCCTCCTTTCAGCCTTGCAGTGGAAATGGGGAGAGCTATTTTTAAATGTGAAAACGTGGCCTTGGGAGTACACAAATATTTAACTTTTGAGCTGTTTTCCCCTGAGCTCCATCCCACAACTGTGGGACAGTAGCTCTGAGTCCAGCCTAAATGTGGGGAAGGTCAATAGGGACAGTTCCATCAAGTGCAGCACATTTGGATCAGATCTGACTCCATTTTCCCTCCTAGGACCTTGTATTTAAGAAAGGCTTCAAGACTTTATATTTGACAGAAACACTGGTTCCTCACACTGTCTCCGTTCTCCCCATCTGCTGAAGGAATAGTTGAAAACATCGAGGTGTAATTTCTGTTCAAATTTTTGGTGCTGTGTGAGTCTCAGGGGGTGGGGTGAGCATCCTGCACTCTCAGATTTTGCTCTTTCTGACAAGAAGAACAAGCAGCAGGAATGAAGCACCTAAATGGAGCAGAGGTCAGAGTGCAGAGGCACTGGATGATGAACGTCCATTTAGTGCAGATATCCTCTGCACCAAAACTGCAAAAAAAAAAAAATTTGGAAATTGCAAAAGACAGGTTTTCTGATGAAATCCGAGGTGCTTGCAGAGAATTTGGCTGAAAGTTTTGCAGTTCCCATGATGAAGGAAGTGCTTTGTCAGTAAAACACAGTGTGTGCAAAAAAATACTGTCACTCTCCAGGACAAAGTGATTTTTAGAGATGAAGCCTGGCTTTAAGGGCTGACATGGAGTTCTTCGTCCTTTGACAGCTGTTGAGAGCAAATTAAATTCTCATTTTTCACGTTTTAGGCCAAGTAATGCTTGACTCATTTGTATAAGGTGACCTAATTTGGAAGAGGAAAGAGAATCCAGAGCTTTCCGGTGCAAAAAACCCCAAACTTCTGGGCCTTTTAATATGCAATCTTTGAGTATATAAGCAGATACTAATTCTTTCACTGCATTTTGGTGCCTAAGTGTGGAAACAATTGTGGTTTACACCATTTTCTGGGGTATAAGAAGGAATTTTGTGGACAGGAAATAGGGGAATGGGGGTCTGAAGCAGATGTGGCAATGAAAAAAAGGAAATTTAGGAACACATGTAAGTGCCTTTGTAACCTGTGAGGAAAGACATTTCTGCTAGAAAAAAACTAGTACAAGGAAAGAAAGCATACATATTTCCTTATACCTTGGGGAAAAAGAAACCCTATTTCCAGATCAGTTGTAAACTGAATTTGTGTCTTCTGTTTTTTGGGGTTTTTTTCTTATTTATGCAAGGCTAAAATGCCAACACCACAAGTACTTCTAGTATTTATTGTCATCTGAAAACTTTCATTTCAACAACCAACAAAAGGATACAAATCTAAGCAAATAACCCAAGTTAGTGGCTGTGCAGGCATGTAAAGCAATTTATTAAAAAGTTCACATTGCCAAGAAGGGAGTCTATTGCTCTCATGGAAAGTGGTTCAAGGTTCAGTTCCTAACAGAATAACAATGATTCATGGGTGGGCACTGAAGTTTTAAATGCATGGTCAGACTCTTAAGGACTACTTATGCTGAACTGCTTTGTGCTGCTGCCTCAAATGAGCACTCAGTTTTTCTGATGTTCTTGTTTATAAAATTGCGCTTTGAATGCAGCCTACAGTGTGGCAGCTTTTAAAAGCCCCTGCAGCTCTCTGCAGTCAGACCAGATGAATGGGAAATGCTGTTTACAGCTTTGAAAAATTAGTAAAACTCGGGCTGAAACAGAGTAAAATTACCCAACGTCATCTGTGTTTGTGCTGTGCTACTTTCTGTGTGTCGAAACGCCTTGACTTGAAATCTGCCCTCCTCCTCTGGGGAACAATTGCCACATCTTCCTCTTGCACCTTTCAGTGGTCTCTCAGAGCTCCTTAAAAGGGGGTGTGTGATGCAGCAAACTGGATGCTCTTGACCAAAATAAAATTTTCTCCAGCCTTCTTCTCCTGCCAGCGTGTCCCAGCACTGCCATGCCCTCTCTCACTGATGCCTTTAGAGCTCCAAAATGAACAGGTCAGGCAGCATTTTTTTTTTTTTTTAATTTTTTTTTTTTATTTTTTTTATTTCCTCTCCTTGTGCTGAGCCACATGTCATTATCAAATATAGGAATTGGTCTTCTCAATTTAGAGAGATTAATTTTTTTACTCTGGGGGACTTGGGGTGTGTTGTGGTGCTTCAGCTGGAATTCCCAGTTACTGCACCAACTTTTTCACTCAATCTTTGTGTGTTTGAAACCAGAAGGGCAGCCTTGAAGCTCTGTGGTGGATCCAAGAAACATTTCAAACTATTCCAGATGTGAGCGTCCAAGAAAGAACATGCATAAAAGTCGATTTTTTTACACTAAAATAGGATTTTCAGGTGTCCCAGGGGTTCTTTCTTTTTAATAAGTGATCTGTGCATTCCACCTTCACAGTACCCTGCCTTGTTTGTTAGCAGGTAAAAATCCAGGAGGTTCCAGAGTGCTCTGGAGTGGAGAATTTTGGTTCTTCTTCTGCATTTTCTTTTGTGGGAAGGGGAAAGAGGGATCACCCAGCAGCTGTGTGTGATCCAGTGAGTGCAGTGCCTGTTTCGGTCTCTGGGCCATCCTGAAGGGTGGCATAAAATTATTGCCTAAGCTTCAGTGAGGGAAAGGTGAGTTCCTGTTCCCCTTTTCTAGAAACAAAGGTAACACTTGAGCCGGTGGAGAGCACTGGAACACCTTTTTCACCCAGCCTCTGACAGCTGCATTGCTGACAAAAACATTTTGAGATTTTGAAACGTTTATTTAAAACATTTATTTATTACTTAGAATGCAGCAATTTGCATTCTGAGCAGCCAGCCAGGATTGATAGCAGAAAAGAAGGAGGGAGATTCCCCTCCATGATTTGCACCATTCTTCCAGCTTGCAGTGAGGTGGAAAATTCTATCTGTGCTCCAGATCTTCTGACCTGTCCCAGGTAAAAAACTGTCCCTGGGGCCCAAAAATCTGGAGTGAACTGCACCAAATTATGTGAAATTACATAAATAGTATAAATAAATAAATAAGTAAATAAATAAATAATAACAATCAATATATGAATAATATAAATTATTATATTATTATAATAGTATTTAATATAATAATATATATTATAGTATAATATTATAATATCATTATAATATTATACTATAATTATATATTTTTATATAATTTTATAGACCTATATATAATTCTAATATTATAACATAGGATAATATTATAGTAATATTAATATAAATAGAAATAAATAATAAATAAACAAAAACACATCTCTGAAAGCTTCTGAAAACTGGAGGGCAATTTTTTGGTTGTTTGGGATTGTTGTTGTTGGTGGTGGTTTTTTATTTTTTGGGATTTTTAAAAATTATTTCTCTGTGTGGGTATGTATTTGGGATTTTTCTGCTGGTGTGGGTTTTTTTTGGTTTTTGTTTGGTTTGTTGTTGTTGTTACAATTATTATTAATATTAGCATCAGTATTTTGGCTGTTTTTTAAAAATAACCCAGTATTTCTTGGGAAAATGTCTCCAGATGGGATGCTGGTGGTTTTTCACGCATATTTTTGAGTGTTGAAGCTGATTGATGCAAGCTCATGTCACATTTCTTGAAATTAAGAGGGTGAACTCGTGGGAACATGGAATAAGAAAGGTGAAAGGGTTTCCAAGTTTGAAACCATGACTGAGAGGTGGAATAAGAGCTATTCTTAGCAGAGGTGCTGAAAGCAAAAAAATGAAAAAAAAAAGGAAAAGGGAGCAACTCCACGAGTATTTGTTCGACATTTGCAACCCACTGCTTGAAGTGTAAAGATCATTTTGGCTTGTGTCAATCCCAGCCAGTCACAGCTCCAGCAGGAAAGCAGCACTGCCTTAAAAAAAGCTCGGCTGTGATGATTTAACTCGTCACCCTGGTGCTGCTTTGTGGGTCTCCGAACTGGGGTGAGCTCACGCACAGACAGAGAGAGCGCGACAAGGATTCCAGCTGCGTTCCAGGTCTGCAGATGGGTTTGCCTTTAAATTCCATTTCAGGGCAGCAGTTCTGGTTTTTTCTTCTTATTTGGGTGCAACTCAATTGGAATGGCAGTGCCTTGCTCACTGGCACTTGGTGAGCCTTGTGGGCTCTTTGGTCCAGAAGTTATAAATCTCTTAAATAGGAATAAACCATCCCGTAAATTATTAAGGGGCAGAGGATGTCTTCTGCACTTGAATCTTCTACCTAGCTTCAACAAGCCCTCAGATACTTTCCTTGAGTTTATTGGTTGGTTTGTCATTGTTTTTACACTTACTGCATAAAGAAAATACCTGCAACACCTTTACTTTTACTCTGATACCCATAAACCCATATACATACATACATACATATATATACATAATAATGTGTGTGTGTATATATATATATTTTTATATATAAATATATATATAAAAATTATATATATATATACATACATATATATATATATATATATATAAAAGTTAAAAACTACAGCTAGTGAAACATAGAAAAGAAAAAACAGAGAGCTACCTACTACCATACATTCATCATGCCAAATTCAGCCACTTTTCTCAGAATTTTCTGGTGTCTGGAATAAATATTGATATTCTGTCTTCCCCAATGTAATATCATTTCTCTTCATAAATACCAGCTAAACACATCTTCCTGGTTTTGTTCTTTATTTTTCTCTTTTATTGAGGCATTTTTGACAGTTTTCCACTTGTTTCAGGTGAAAAACTTCAAGACATAGTACATACATATGGTAAATACTCACTTTGGGGGTTTATGGCTGTAAAAATTTACAGTTCCCTAATGCCAGCTTTAATTTAGGATTTGCTTAGGATCTCTGTGCTTCTCAGGACAACTAATCTCCATTATTTACCATGGGGTTCAGTATTAAAGCACACATCATTTAATTCTATAATTGTATCACTTTTCAGGCACATGCACTGATTTTGTGTGAAAATGGTTCTTCTGAATTCAGAAAAATGTGTTGTAACTTTCAACATCCTTTTAAAAAAAGGAGAAAGTGATTACCTGAACCTTCCTTCTTTTTTTAAAAAAAAGTAGAAAGGGATTACCTGTATCTGCTCTGCCAAAGTGGGATATCAATGCAGTGCTGTAGGCAGAAATTTGAATTAACATTCCTGAGATACAGCCAGATAATTTCCTGTGTGCTTTAAAGCTTTGCATTTAGTTGCATCTTCTGATGCTCCAAACTCATCAAGTGACTGAGGGATGTGTTTGTAAAGGCCTCGATGGCCGTTATATATGAAATTATAAAACCACTGTTGTACTTAATGGGGTCAGTGAAGCAATCAGGATAAAAATACATAATTCTGCAGCATGAGTCTGTAAGCATGATACTTCTTAGGCTTTTTAAGTTTAATGAAGCAGCTACTCAGCATCTGAACGTTCTTGTTAAACAGTCTCAGCATGGATTTTAAAACTAAAACTGAACACCATGGTCTCCTTGGAGAGTCTGTGGCTCTTATTCTCTTGAAATGTCTGCATCTTTTATATGTTAATGGTTTTGACATCAGCCATTTGCTTCATTTTCATTGTAAATGAGGCCCAGAGTCCAATTCCCTGCCCCATTCCCTGGACACTCTCTGCCCTGTAAGCTGTCTCATCAGCCTCCAGCTCTTTCCCTGGGGGATGTGTGGTCTGAAAACAGCTGAAGTCATCCTGCAAAAAAAACCCCCTATTTTCCTATTTTAGATGCCTTTCTAAGAATATGAGTCCCTGTGTGAAAACTTGTGTGGTGCAAGTGGGTCCAGCATCCGCACCAGTCCTCACGTGGCCCAAAATCTTACTGCCAAGGCCATCCCTTCAGGGGGCTTCCAAAGGTTGGTGCTGCTCTTCCTCAAATCCAGCAGAGTCAAATCACAGGGTTTCACCTAAATCCTTGGAGAAACACCCCTGTTTGGAGGGTTTTGTTCATGTTTGGTTTTTAAAGATTCTTCTCAGCTGCAGTGCTGACGCTATACAGCTGTGGTGAGTGATGCAGAACACTTTTTTTTGAGGGGGAAACTCCTGGTTTTAACATGGGAATATCAGCGTTGTAACCTGCAAGTTTTACACAGGACTGCAGCCAACTGTCCCAGGGTGTGCTAGGGAATCTTCTCACCCTTTTACAGAGGGATTAACCCACCCTGTGTGTGTGTTTTTGGTGCCTGACCCAAAGGGCAGGGACAAAGCCTGGTGGAGCCCTCCAGGGCAAGCACACCCAGCCAGGAGCATCCATCCCACCAAGGCATCAGGAATTTACACAGTCAGCCTTCTTCTGGTTGGGATCCAAAATGCAGGGCACTCTCAGAACTTTAGCCTGTAAGCCAAAGCTTAGAATTAAACACAGGATTTGATCTGAGACCTCGGAAAAGGCTCCCAAACTGAGGTGCTAGAAGTGAGAATGTGGATTTATAGTTTAGAGCAGACACCCGTTAAGTGGAAGAAAGTTTAGAGTTTTAGAGTTAAAGATATAAAAATTAAAGTAGTTACAAAGGTAAACAGGAAGTTTAGAATGCAGTGCTGTAGGTTTGTGTGTCATTACATGATTGGCTAAGGAAGCTTACACAGTGACATGGGTCCATAAGACGAAATATTTAAGGATTGGGTCAAAACCATAAATATCCTTGTTGGCAGTGTTTTATTGGTCAGAAACTCCTTAAAAGGTCTTGTAATTAGGGGTCTTGTAACCTTCTGAACCATGGGGTGAAGATGTGAGCAGAATTCACCCTTCCTACCTATGCAGAAGATAAGAACAATAAATCACATCATCAAAACCAACTCAGAAGTCCTGTCTCAAATTCCTTACACAATTCCCCACAAGTGGATTATCACACTTGTTCCCAGCACAACCCTTCCTTCCCATTTGCCAGGTGTGAAAGCACTGTGCAAAACACTCACAGTGATGTGAGAGACAGCAAAGCAGAGGAGGGAGGCACAGGCAGGCTGTGATTTCTGCCTCACCTTGTGGCATAAATTACTGCTTTGCAGGCTATGATTAAGCAGGTTTGTGTGACTAAAACCCTGTACAGGATTAATTGCCAGGTCTGTGCTCTGCTGTGGGTTGGTGATAGAAGACACTAAGCAGCATGGAAGTGTTTTCAAAGGGGATTTGAAGCCAATCAACCATTTTCACCTCCAGCACATAACTTTCCCCCTTGGCGGACAGTGGCAGCCTTTAAATTTGAAAGTGCACAGACTGTATATACCTTTGAAACCTTTGGAGGGGGAGTGACAAAAGCTTCAGCCTCTCTGTTTATCACTCATGACTTTAGGAGTCTGCAGAGAGAAGAAGACAAGGTTGCTGCCTTGCTGCTTGTGGGATGTGCAGGCTGTTTTTTCTGTGACACCCAATACTGCAAACCCCCTTTCCCTGCTCAGTGGGCTCTGGAAACCTGGGGTGGGCACTGAGGGATGCTCCTTCTCATGCCTGCTGTTGGTCAGACAGGGAGGGATGTGCCCCACAGCACCTCCCTGTCCCCATTCCTGCCTAGATGGGGACCTGCTGCCCAGCGCCATGAGGACCAACCGCTGCAGCCACCTGCCTGGAGTGCCTCCAGATCACCCACACCCTCCAGCCCCTGATGGAAAGAGCCTGCCTGGCAGCAGCGGGGGCCTCGCCACCACCTGTCCCCAGTATGTCATGCAGGTGTCCTCCAAGGATGGGCAGCTGCTCTCGTCTGTGGTGCGGACCCTGGCCGTGCAGAGGTATGTGGGGGGAAGAGGGAGGGACAGGCCCCTTCCCATGTGGTGCGTGGTTAAACCCCCATTCCATCGCCACAAGGATCATGCTGCAGAAGGCATCATGCTTTTTAAATGCTTCACCAGCCCCTGGTGTGCTGAGCAGCCATACAAGCTGTTTCTAGCACCAGTGTTGCAGCTTCTGTCATTGTCCGAGGGATTGACCTTTCTTTTTGCTGCTGGTTTAGAGAGGCGGATTAGAGGTGAAATATATTGTTAATCTATGCCTTTGAAGCGTGCTTCAGGCTGGCTTTGTTCTCATTAGAAGCAAGGAAGGGTATTCTGATGTGCTTGGCCTTATCCAGACTTGATGCTTGGGTCAAAATTAAGTTTGTCTTTGCTGGTGGTGAGCTGGAAAGGCTTCATGGATCTTAAAGCAGTGCAGAAGAAATACCCACCTGCAGCCCCACAGCAGGGATGTGTTTGGCACACATCTCTTTGTATCCCTCTTTGACCTGCCTGTGGGCTGCCCCAAAGAGAGGGAAACCCTTTCCAGGGAGAGGAGGTTTCGGCCTTCATGTGCTTTTTTCTGAAGTCGTGGCCCTGCCTTTGGGGGCTACAGGGAAAGGTGATGATCTTTCCGCAGTCCTTTACTGTTGGCCAGTGAAAACAACATTTATGTATCAAAAAGGACAACCCCCGTGGCAGGGAGGAATGATGAGGACACTTCCAGCTTATCAGAAGGCTAATTAATTACTTTATTATACTATATTATATTATATTTATTATATTATATTACATTACATCTAAACTGAATCTGCTAAGCACTCAACTCTGCACACAACTGCACTCTAATTCCACAAAATTTCGTGACTGTCAGCCGACAGTCCCAACACACAACACACTTGGCCCTGATAGGCCAAGGAAACAAACCACCATCACTTTGGGTAAACAATCTCCATATTGCATTCTACTTTGGCACAAACACAGGCACAGCAAATGAGATAAGAATTGTTTCGCCTTTCTCTAAGCTTCAGAGAATGTGAAACCCAGAAATATTCTTGGGAAGAATTGTGCTCCTCTCTGTGAGGAAAAATGGGACTACATTTATGTCAGAGGATCACCAAGAAGTGCCCAGCTGAGGCAGATTTACAACCTCCCTGATGCACTTTGGGATTCCCTGAGGCGGCTGCACTGCTGCTTTGTGAAGAGCTGGGAAATACAAAATACAGAAGAACCTGGTGTTCTGCCTCTCATCTGCCACTCTGATGTTTTTCACTCTAAACTTTCTCCCCACACCTAATAAAATAGGCATTTTAAGCAAGAAAAGCAAAATGCCTTAAATCATTAGCCCACCAGCTTGGATTGCTAATTAGAGGGCAAAGCAATGCAAATATTTCTAGCTTACGACAGAGAAGCCTCATGTTGGGAGCCACTGGATGTGTTTGTCCTGGTTCAGGGCAAATTTTTGAAAGACCCCCCGAAGGGGCTCCTCTAGGAAAGCAGTTCACAACAAAGAAGCCCCATGTTGGGTGCTACTGGATGTATTTGTCCTGGTTCAGGGCAGATTTTGGAGAGAACTCCTCAAAAGGGCTCCTCTAGGAAAGCAGTTCATGACAGAGAAGCCACTGGATGTATTTTTCCTCATTCAGGGCAAATTTTTGAAACACCCCTGAGGGAGCTCCTCTAGGAAAGCAGTTCACAACAGAGAAGCCCCACGTTGGGCGCCACTGGATGTATTTTTCCTCGTTCAGGGCAGATTTCAGAGAGAACCCCCAAAGGGGCTCATCCAGGAAAGCAGTTCATGACAGAGAAGACGCATGTTGGGCGCCACTGGATGTATTTGTCCTGGTTCAGGGCAAATTCAATTGGCCCCTCCCTCCAACCAGTCACCACAACCCTCCAGCCCTGACCAGCATTTTTCTCTCCCTGTCCTGCAGCAGCCCCTTCAATGACCGGCCCATCTGCAGGATCTGCCACGAGGGCAGCAGCCACGAGGAGCTGCTGTCCCCCTGTGAGTGCACGGGGACCTTGGGGACCATTCACCGCAGCTGCCTGGAGCGCTGGCTGTCCTCCTCCAACACCAGCTACTGTGAGCTCTGCCACTTCAGGTTTGCAGTGGA
Organism: Molothrus aeneus; assembly: GCF_037042795.1. Classification (NCBI taxonomy): domain Eukaryota; kingdom Metazoa; phylum Chordata; class Aves; order Passeriformes; family Icteridae; genus Molothrus; species Molothrus aeneus. The sequence continues at coordinate 72,030,749 of NC_089680.1, forward strand.
GCGCAAGCCCAGGCCACTGGTGGAGGTCAGTGCAACCCTGAAATCTTCATTTTGGCTGGAAAGAAATCCTGCCTGCTTCCGTGCAGGCATCACAAAGGCTCTGTGGTTGCAGTGGGATTTGGCAATGTGAGGTGGGAGCTCAGGGAAAAGGTGGGATGGGGCAGAACCCCTGGTTTTGGAGGGAATCAAAACCAAATCTTTAGGATCAGTGGGTTTGCTCACTGCAAACCTGAGTGGTGGGTTTTTTGCAGCAAATTCCTGGGATGCCAGCCAGCTTGGCTGAGAGTGGAAGAGAGGTAAGTTGAAGTTTCTGTGGAATGTGGCGGAAGTCTCTGGACTCAACATATTAAACATAGGTCAGAAATTTATTTATTTCTTCTTGCTTTTGAGAGGTAACAATCTTAGGAGCCTTGGAAACCCAGTTTACCTGTCAAGCCCACAAGAAGGAATGGTTCTTGATGAGTATCTGGCATGTTTAGACATTTGTGAGTCACCTTTTGGCCCTTTCTTGCCTATGTGCCAGACTCAAAAATGAATTGGACAAATTGTTTCTCCTTTATCAATGACAATTCAGTTTTTGCCAACTATAGATAGAAGCTTCATTAAGTTTTCCAGGTTTTAGGGTATTTTTGGTTCTCAGGAAAAGAAAAGAAATTAAAACAAGTTCAATCTCTTGACCCTGCTAATGACCTTTTCCTTTCCTTATTTTGTTTTGGGAAAATGTGGAGCAAAGTTAGGGTTTCTTTAGTAATTAAAAGTGAAATACAAGCAATATTTTGGCAAAATGAATGAGAAGAAGTATTTGGTACCTGTTGGTGACACAGACGCCTATATGCAGAGTTTGGGTTCAGGATAAAATGTCTTTCCTGTGCATCTTAATTGTTCCTTTAAACTGTGTCAGAACTGGTGGAAGGAGGTACAGTATTAAAAATGGGTAGGGGGGAAGCAGCATTTTGTTTTCCTCCTGCTCACAGAGAAGAGGACACAGGACAGAACTCACTGGGAGGTGGGTCAGGGGATGAGCAGTTCAACACTACCAAAATCACTTTAACTGAGATAGGCATGCACATTTTGTGTCTGAGCCTAGGGATATCTTCCTTCTTCCTCAGGATCCCCCCACAAAAGGAATATGACATGGCATTTAGCACAAGTTCTGCACCCAGAGCAGGTCCTGGCCAGCTGGGTTTGGCTCCCTCTGGGTTGCTTCTGGATCCCCTCTCAATCTTTGATGCAAGAATATAAATGATATAAAAATGATGCCATTCTGAATCTGCCCTCTGAGAAGAAAGATAAGCGATGCTGAGGCATCACAGTTTGATTTTACATCCCAGCTTCTGGAGGTTGTTCCCTTTGTGATGGCTCCTGGTGAGGCTTGTGCTGCACAAAGTGGATGTGGTGCTGGCCAGAGCCGCTGATGATGGAAGGAGCTGAAAGCAAAGCTGACCCTGCCCAGGATGGGGCACTGTGGTTGCTTGGTTGTTCCCTGATGAAATTAGGCTTCTTTTTGGCAAAAGCACTAATAAGTAGTAGAAGCAGCAGCGATGATATTTAGAGTAATAATGGTAAACCTGCCAGTTGTTTCTATTTGCTGAGGACAAATGAAAACCCTGAGCAAGAACATTTTTGAAACATAGTGAAGTTTTTTTTATCTTTATTCATTATTTTCTGACTTCTCAGCTTAGACCCACAGTATTTTAGTGCAGAAATCAACAACTGGGTGCAGTTGCAGGAAAGGTCATAAAAACCCCCAGTCCTTTGTGATCTTATAAAGGGAATATGTTTTCAGTTTAGAAGGAAAATGAAGATGTACTTTCAAAGCTGAGAGCAGAAGAGAAAAAGAGTAACTAAAATGAGCTGTATGCCAGGAGGAAAATTAGGCAGAAAGATAATCAAACTCCTTGATTTCTGTCAGTGTAATTTAAGTTTATCCTGGACATTTCTACTTATTTAATACACAGCACTTTGAAACGCAGAGACCTCCCCATGCAAATAATAAATAAATAAAAATAAATTGCAGCAAAAATCTGAAACTTCCTAAAGCAGGACAAAAGCAGATGCAAGTTGCCAGATTCCCTCATCTTCTGTGTCCTAAAAGCATCTTCCTGCCTGTCTCTCTGTTACCCAGAGCGTGAGGACATGGCAGGACATTTACCAGGTGCAGTAGAACGTTTCCTCACAAAACCCCCGCTGTAAAATTTGGGTGAATGACAATCCAAAGTGGCCACCTGCTTTTAACACCACAAGGAGTGTAAGTTTTGGGGTGGGATGTCAAAGTTCTCTTCATTTAGCAGTGAGGTGATTAGTTCTCCAAAGATTCCCCTGACCTAGATAATGGGAAGAGTAAATGGTCCTCCTCTCACTGGAGGTGAGTGATGAGTTTTACCGATGCACTTCAGTAGGTCAAGAGGGGCCATTGTGCTCATAAAGTGATTTAAAGGGCACAGACTTTAAAAACCTACCCAGTAACTCCTCAACAGGCCCTGTCTCACAGAGTGAATGCATCCCATTCAGGGGTCAGTGACAGGTAGTGAAGAGGTGCTCAAAGCAATCAGTCACCATATTGATCTTTTCTGCAAGAAGTCTTCCACCAAGAGGGGGGAAAAATGTATTTCTGACTATTCCAAAATGTATTATACTCTTTTTCAAAGGGCCAAAAAAAGGACACAAAAAAACCCCCCAAAACCCCCCAAAACCTCAAAAAAAACAACAAAAAAAAACCACCCCAAAAAACAAAAACCAAACCCCCTAAAAAAATCCCCAAAAAACCTCCCAAAAACAACAGCAACAAAAAAAAAAAACCAAAAAAACCCAAAAAAACCCCAAAAAACCCCCCAAGACACAAAACCAACAAAACACAAAGCCAAACTAAAACAAAACAAAACCAAACAGACACCAGAAACTCCACCAAAAAAGCCCCCCCAAAAAAACAACAAAACAACCCCAACAAAACAAAAAAAAAATAACCATGCTATTATGTTTTCTCCTCATCCCTTCACTAGATTGATCACTGTCTCCTGGTGGCTTAGGCACGGGTGTGGAAGAAATCTGTTTCAGAGGGAAACAAATTGAGGCACTTTCCTAGTTTTATCTAGAAATGTCATATGTGAATTTAGGAGAGGCTGCAGCAGCAGTGAGATTGAAATGGAACAAGTGGTGTGGCTGGTGGCTCAGCCAAATTCCTTCCTCCCTCTGTCCATCCTTATGGAAGCAGCAGAGGAGTTGACCAGACACAGCTCTGTGCTTCTGCTTTGTCTCTGCCACAGGATGTGTATTTTTGTCTGAGGGAGAATCTTCTCCCTGGAAATGCACAATTTGATGCCCAAAACCCAGCCAGAGCAGCAGGCAATGGTGGTGCAGCCTGTCAGGCAGATCCAGCCCCTCAACAATGAATTTGTGATGCTTCTTGGTTCATTTCTTTTTCTGAACTCACATTATTCTCCCCCCCCAAAAAAAAATTGTGTTTCCACACTGGGAATGTGAATCAGGCACTATGGTGGTGATTAAAACCCTACTTCAGCATTCACAATGGTGCAGAATTCAGTGAAAGGAGTCAAGGTCTGAACCCACCCCTTCCACGCCCTGACAGGAAAGAGAAGGAAAGGAAAGAGAAATCCATAATATGGTGGCTGATATGCACAGAGCTGATATTCCTTGTGACAAGCCAGCCAAGCACCTCAAAACCAGCGCAGTGAAATCTCAAACTGCAGTAATTCGATTTCTGACTTTTATGGACCTTCCAGTTCTATATAAGCTGCCTTTTTAATGCAGCCAATCCACAGGAAAAAAAAAATCTGCATTAGGAATGTGTGGTATTATTCATGTGGCAGCTTTTGCTGTGTTTCAGCATAAAGATTAGTCAAGCTTTATGTAAGTATTATGTATCATCTTCATTTTCAATTTCCACATTGCATCTGTGTTGCTTCCACTTGGCTCAGTGCAGAAGCAGGCGCGAAATGCAGCAGTACAAACATATTTATGTGCAATAATAAAATGTTAGGGAACAGCCAGCTACAAAATAAAAATGGTATAAGAGTATTATGTGACCATATAAGTCAGGCTTGTATTGCTTGTAAGTTACTTACATGTTTTAAACCAGCCAGGATTTGGTATCTGTTGGTTCACTTTTTTTTTTTTTCTTCTGCAAACAAACAGAAAGCACTTAATTAACAATACAAAGCTCATGAGCAAAACAGCATGACTAGGAGAAAAAATAAAGTCACGATAATTACAGCAATATTGGGCAGAAATTAACTTCAGTTTTTCCCTGCTGTGTTGCTGGCTTTAGAGCCTACACGAGTAAGGTAAAATAAATTAAAAAACCCTCTTAAATGTACACCTATGCATGAAGTATTTTAGATGAGCTTACATTATAAATTAAAACCTCACGAAGCCTTACACTGAAATATGAATTCATTTCCTGTGCAAGACTTTGAGTCACGACATTTTTATCTGTTGGGATTATTTTTACTTATTTTTCCTCTCCACTGTTCAGTGAAGCAAGTCATTAGCATTAAATTACTGTAATGAACAGACACCAGATTTGCAGCAGGTAGTTTATAAAAGGATCACACCTCAAGCCAGAAGGAAAATAAATGGTTCATCAGCATAGTCACCTACCAGGAAAACTTTCATAAATCAAAGTTTGGAGGAACTGCAGCTGTCCATAAGCATATTAGGGCTGGGAGCAGATAATTAAGGTGTGTCTGTCCTCCTTCCTTTTTTGACCCAAAAAGGGCAGATTAAAAGGGCAAGGTGATAGAGACATTTTTGTACCTAGTTATCTTTGGCTGTGAAAATAATCCCCCTAAGACCAACTCACACAGGGATTTTTGGAAGCAGACATGTAGATTTTCAGTAGAAGTATGTCTGAGTTAAAGCTGGTATTAAAAAAAAAAAGTAATAAACTCCCCAGCATGGATTTAAAACCATAAACTCTCCAAGATCCCTTTTTTTAATCTATTTATTCCTAATGGAGTGAAATTCAGAGACCAAACCAGAATGCTCTTTCTCCTTTAAAGAGAAATTAGGTACCTGTTTTATGTTCCCTGCAGCAAGGATTTGCTACAGTGCACAAATCTTTCTTATAGTACTGGCAGCAAGAGTGCAAACAACAGCAACCTACTCCCCGTAAAAAAAAAAAAAAAAAAAAATTAAATTACTTGTCAGTGAACAGACTAGTTCAAACCATCACATCTGTAACTGCTCATCCCTAACTTTATAACAATCAAGGGCAAAAAATACTGGAGGAAATTTCCTGGGAGAAAGTAACTGAACAATCAGATTTGCTTCAATAATGAGCAAGATGGGGGAAAGATGCTGGAGTTTCCAAAGGCACAGCTTCTTCTGTTTCAGATAATGGGTTTGGTGACATTTCTTTGGACATCGTGGCCCTGTAAAATAGTCCTGAACTGCCCAGTTGTCATCTATCATCTCTGTCCTTCCTGCTGGCAGCATTTCCCAGCCCTGACAGGAGCCAGTCAAAGTTTACATTTTCTAGGAAAATTGAAGTGGTAAGATTTATTGCATCTGTCTTTATTTGTAGACCTATCGAGAATTTATTATCTATCATGTCTTTGCTTCCCATATATTTGAGTTTGTCGATCAGGACATGTACAATGTCTTGAAATAAGTTTTGCCAGTAGCAAATCTGCTTTGCTTTTATTTTAAAATGTGAAATGTGATTTTTGTTGATTTTCTTGAATGCATATATATTTGTCTGCCTAACTGGGAATACAGTCACTCAAAACAGAATGAGAGCATTGCAAATACAGATAGAAAGACACACAGCTTTTCCCATAGTTCCACAAAATCTTTTTTTTCTTGACACATCCTGAAATCTTTTAACTGATACAACCATCTCCAGAACTATTAATTAAAAGTAGCTAGTAGGAAAACAGAACAGCAGTGAGCCAGACTAATGTTAAAAAATTATACTATTATGTAATTGGACCTGCAAGACATGTCACAGATTTCTATAGTGCCATTTAGCAAGCTCTGCTATTTGTTTTCACTGCCAGAGAATTACTAATCCTTTTTTAGAAGCTGAGTGTGTGTAACCCAGAAACATGAAACCACATCTATGAAGCACTGTATTAATGCTGCTTGTGTATCAGAATCACTGAATGGTTTGGGCTGGAGAGGACCTTAAAGCCCATCCAGTGCCAGCTCTGCCATGGCAGGGTCACCTCCCACTGTCCCAGGCTGCTCCAAGCCCCATCCAACCTGGCCTGGAACATTTCCAGCAGTCCATGATCAAGTCCATCTCTCCCCAGTTTGGAAAGAAGGCTGTTCTGGGAGACTCTTTTTGCAGAAATCCAGGTAAATTATATCTGTAGCCCTTCCCTTGTCCACTGGTGTGGTCATCTCATCAAGAGAAGGCCATTGGGCTGGTCAGGCAGGGCTTGCCCCTAGTGAGGGATTTGGCTGCCCCAGATCCCCTCCCTGAGCTCCAGGAGCCTCAGCAGAGCTTCCAGAGGCTCTGTCCCATCACCTGCCCAGGCACAGAGGGGAATTCAGCTGGGTGTTCCCAAGCTCTTCCTTCCCACCCTTTTTGAAGACAGGTGCAATATTTCCCCCTTTTCAGCCACCTGGGGTCTCACCTGACTGCCAGGCATTCCCGGGGCCATGGACAGTGCTTGGCAGCTCCTCCAGCCAATTCCCTGGGGACCCTGGGCTCCATCCCATCAGGTGCCACAGAGCTGAGCATTTCCAGGCTCCTCAGCTGGCCCTGAGCAGGATCTTTCCTCCCAGGGCAGAGCCTGCGCTCCCCAGGGCCCATCCTGCTCTCCATCCACCTGGAGGGCTGGGAGGAGAGGCTCCCTTTGGAGGCTGGGGCAGGAAAGCTGTTGGGTACCTCAGGCTGCTCCCCATCCCTGTCACCTGTCTGCCAGTGCTGTTTGGAGTGGGGGAAACACCCCCTGTGACCTTCCTGTTGTGTTTAATGAGGCTCTAGAATGTCCTGGTACTCTTCCTGTTTCCAGGTTCAGTGCCAGCTTCACCTTGGCCCTCCTGAGCCCAACCCTCCACAACCTCTTAGAGGATTTAATCTCTGGACTCTTCCCGGGTCACCTGTCCTTGCTTTCACAGCCTTGTGCATTTATTTGCTTCTTTCCTTTGTCCAGCAGGTCCTCACTCTCCTATGCTGGTCTCTTGCCTTCCCTACAAGACACCAGCATAGGACCTGCCTTCCCAATTTCTTGCTCCCGTTTTTCAGCTGGCAAATGACCCAAGGTCTAAATTGAAAACTGAGTTGTGGTGTGACAGCAACCACAGCCTGTGGTGATCTCCTCACACTGAGGAACCAACTCTAGCTGTCTGTGTAGCTGTCTGTTCTGTGATTTACCCTTTCTAGAAAACAAAACAAAACAAAAATTAAAGTTTTATCATACACCATCCTTACAGTGGAAAATGTAATCCTTCCCCTTTCAGAAGCACGCAGAATAATGCAAAATTTATTTGCTGTTTCAAAAAGAAGCCTTGGCTCATTGAGACATCCACATTTAAAATATTTCCTGCACTTTGAGTCAAAATAGGGATCAAACTTAAATAAGAGCAGACTCATTTGCAAAGAGGCCATGATATTGGCACAATAACATTACAGAGATCAAATAATTTTTATTCCAACTCTCAAATACACTCTTTGGGACCAAAGAAACATCTCTGTGAGCTGTCACCATGGCCTTTCTAAAGGCACCTACTAAAGACAATATGACTGTGCCAGTAACAGAATGTTTGATATAAGGAAGAGACCAAAAAACTGGAGCATAAATATTTTTTTCTGCCAAAAAAGTAACTGTCAAATGTTTGTTTTCCTTGGCAAAATATTAACCTAGGAAAGTTTCAAGTCACCCAAAATCTTTCATGACACTGAAAACAAGCATATATATCATTCTAGTCTGGGATATTTTATTTTTTAGTTACATGTAGTTAAGCCAGTTTTCAAAACATTTCGCTGAAAAATGTTAAAATGGATATTTCAAGTAAAAATAGTGTCAGAAAAAAAAAATTGCTCAGATGCAGTATTTGGGGATGGGCAATGAATGGGAGGAGGAGAAGCAAGAAATGGTCTTCCTGATCTTTAAAAACGTTCTTCATTCCAGAGAACTATTCTTTGAAAGAAAGAAAGAAAGAATGTCAGCCTTTTTCTGCTTAAAGCCCAAGGCAAAATGCTCCCATTGGTGGCAGAAACCAGAAAACACAGTAATTTCCATCACTTCAGCTTGTGTACAGCCTGCTTCCACCAGGACTCACTGCTGAGCCATCAGCGTGAAAACGACAAAATGAACTGATGAGTTCTGATGTGCAACGAGCTATTTTTGGCTCAAAGGACAATGCACTTAGGGGAGATAATTCCTTCCTCTACGCCCAGCTTCGTGGTGTGACTCCAGAAATGTTTGAAATCACTTCTCCAAGAAAAACGAACTGAACCAGAAGGGGCTCTCCAGCAGAAACAGATGGTAGCCTTAGGACCTGATCAGGAAAAACACTGCGCACACACTTTGCTTTTACATTTGTGAGTCATCTAATTGGAGTTAGACCTGCAGAAATGAGTACTTCCAGGGCCTGGCCTTTGGCAGTGGTGAGGCAGCTCAGAATGGTGGAGGTGTTTTACAGCAGCGCTCTGCTGGCAGCTCATTTTGGTTAGGGTAGATAAATTCAGGGAGCCTGAGCCTCTCCAGCTGTTCTGGTCCTTGGCTGCTGCTTGCTCCAATGATTTCCTCCTCCAATTTCAGCCCTGCTTCGTGAAGTGACTGCAGCAAATCTTTCTGTGCGTGGGGTGGAAGAGCCCCAGGTGTGTTCACAGTGTTTTGTCAAGTCGAATGCAGTGCATCAAAAATCTCTTTCAGTATGCAAGCAAGCTCCTTCTCAGAACTTTGTCAGCTTTTAGTCTAAGCTGCTCTTCTTGGGAGGCTGCTCCAGGGTAGGATCCTCTAAAGGATGGGGATTTTTTTTTTTCTGATTCTTATGCTAAATTTATTTGGGGGCAACAATTATCCATCTATTCTTAAGCCAACCTTGTCCCTCACCTTAAGCAGCACTTTAACTTCACTGATGGCACCCTTCAGCTCTCCCTTCTGGCTTTCCCCAAGATGCCTTTAGAGAGTGACTTTGTTGAGATAAGTGTTAACTCCCATCTCTCTGAGGTGCTGGATTATCAAAGGGTTTCTTGGCTTGTCTCAGTCACGGGCCAAGATTGGGTTTTGCATCAGGTGCTGTGCTTAAAGCTCTTGAAATAATTTTTGCTGCCATAGCTGAAGTCATTTCATGTCTTGTTACTCCAGCTCCAGTTACCTGTGGATCAGGAACAGGGAACACTGATCACTTTAAGATTTCACTTCACAAAAATCCAGGCAGGCCAGCATTTTACTTCAAACATGACCCTTTTTCTACCTCCTTTTTTTTTTTTTTTTTAATCCTTCCCCTGCTCCCCTAAATGGAAATTATCACTCTGAGAGTCTGGATTTATTGCAGATATAATTGGGCACACTGACACATTTTAATAGGACAGATTTCAGGGTGTCACAGTGCAGATCTGACAGCTTCATCTGGCCTTACATCTCGTTCTTGGCCAGCAGGGTAGTCCATACCATACTGCCACAGTAATTAATCAGCTCAGGGCTTTGTTAGGATCCCTGTGTGGGTATGAGTTGCACAAAAGGATCTGCTGACTTGGCTTTTTAGCTATAAAGTAACTTGACAGTGCCCATTCCATTCCCAAAACAAATGACTGAAACCTAGAAACAGAAGCAGATTTAGAAGCAGGTGTGCACTGCTTCAGGAGAAATATAAGTGCTGTGACTGAAATCTGTACAACCACTGAAATCGCTTAATCTTTGCTTCTGACTTATACTTCAGAGCTAGCTAATGAAATCCTTCCGGCTTTTTGAGGTTAGACTGTAGAATTGTGATGGCTTTATTTATTATTTAATACTACTCTTGCCTGTCACAGCCTCATCTAATATTTGAATTGCTTGGGTTTGACTCTTTGTTCGTGTGCCACAGGGCATCAGGAGCAGGCAGCCATCAGCCTGTGAAGCAGCTCCACACCTTTTTAATCTGCTCAAACTTTCAATCAGGTTTGATGGCACAGTGAGAAATGCTGTCCAAATTCATATGCACTGCACTGTGTGCAGTGACAGTCACAGGGCGGGGATAACAGCACATGCCTTGACTTTTGTGCTCCCTCCCTGCATTCCTGATGTTCTTCCTCCTTCCTCTGAACTGGGAACTACTTTTTGCACTACCTGAGTGGCACGGCTGCCAAAATTTTGAAGTCTGTCCTGGGAAAGTGGTGAACCCCTGCAATTACTGTTGAAGTCAAGGAGAAGTGTAAAAATACCCAGCATTTCTCTTCCAGGTCGCCTTTCAAACAAGTGCTTTTCACAAAACCTTTTTTTGGTTTTTGTGCAGTCTTTAAAACCTTTAAAAGCACAATCTCTGCTATCAGGTCCTTTCAGTTCCTCTTGTTTTCTTGGTGGTTTCAGGGACTCCTGGAAATTGCAGGGACTCCTGGAAATGGAAAACAAGGGGAAGGCTGCAATCAGTCTTTTCAGAAGCAACCAGATATAACCTGGAGCTGTTGTGCATAAACCCTCGGTGCTCTTTTTAAGTAAATGGATACAAAGCTCCAAGGAAAGTAGTGTGACACTTTTACTCGCTCTTTAGCTTTCCCTTTAAAGCTACAGTAAAAGAAAAAGGTGTTCAAATGTAAATGTGTGTCCACTTATTTTGCACAAGCTCTGCTGAAGAAAACTCTGCTTGCAGCTTTTTGCTGTTCTCCCCCTCATACTGATGGGATGGAGAGGTGAGGAAACGTCTGTGTTGGGCCTTAGCTGCTTCCTGGGGTAAACCACACCTGGTTACTATCTGTCCTGATCAAGGAGAGGAAAAAAACCAGTTTTGAGCCTCCCTCTTGAGCATCTTCCCTTACAACTTCTTGCCCACAGCAATACACAGCTGGTTTAAAGTGCTTTGCACTTCCTTAGCATTTCAGAAGTGTTCAAGCAAGTTAAAAGCCTACATCCTAAAAAAAAAAAAAAAAAAAAAAAAGAATGTATTTTTTGTATTGTAAATTCCTGAGTTGTACATGAGACAGGACTTCTACTGTAAATGTGTAACACACTTGCAGAAATAAGAGGACCAATGTGTTTAGGGATGCATGAGCCTCATCTGGTTCTACTGGCCCCAAAAACCCAAAAAAGGATGCTGCAGAACAGGTTTGCCCAAACCCCACGGCTCACATTGGCAAAAAGTACAGGGCTGGGTAGTTTTCCTGTTCAAATATTGACTCATGTGATGAGGTTTCACTTGGTTTACTTTATTTTCTTTTTAATTAAAAGACCTCAACGTACTGTTGTAGGAACTTCTTTCACCTCTGCTATCTCAAATCCTGTTTGTAGAAATGTGGGCGTGTGGGCTTGATAGCTGTTCAACCCTAACCTTTGCTTCATCAGCTGACTTTCAGGCACTCTGTTTCTCAAGATTAATACCCTCTTAATAAAAATAACCTTGTGTGCATTGAACTCTGCTTAAATGTGGGGGTATCTGAAAACAAGTCGAAAATGGCTTTGCAAATGTTATGAGCAGAATGTTAAAAAAAGCCCCCTAAAATAGCATGGGAAATGTTAAAATATTTTCTGCACGTTTACATATTAAGAAGGGAGCTTTTCAAAGAAGCCAGTGGGCAAAAAGTAGGGGCTGCACTACATAAAACATTTCTCAAGGCTGCCTTTACCACAGCTGAATGAATTACATGGTAGGTACAGATAAAGGTGGACACCAGCAGGAGGCAAGGGGGAGAAATTCAGATCTCTAGTGTTGCCTAAAATACAAAGGAAAACAATATCAAGACTGGTAAGGTAAAAAGCAGTTCTTTAATGAAAGCTTTCAGGTGCACGAATTGTAGGTATGAAAGTGAGTGATACAGGATTTCTACAATTTTAAAAATTAATTAGTATTAATTATAATAAGCTCAATTAATTTGTACATTTAGCAGGTATATGCAATGTTGTTGCCCTGGGGTCTGTCCCTTGGAGTTGGTCCAGGGGATTGTTTGCCCTACATTTTGTTATGTCTCTCAAATTCTGGTGAAAAACAAGGTTTCCTGGTTAAAAGTTCTCTTCTTGAGAGTGAGACTAAACAGAATTCCAAGAACCTGCTAGAAAGGGTTGGCTTCTTATTCTGAAATGTGAGAGAGGGCAGGAAAAGTGTCGGAGATGGATAGAAACAGGGAAGACTGATTTGGTGATCAGAATCTGATTTATTGTGGGATACAAATGCTTATATACTATTTTAGGGAGGCTAATAATGTTTCACTATAATGATTGGGTTAAAGATCACATAAAAAACTTATGCATTTTAAACATCTCTTGCTTGCTGAGAGGGTGTAATTTTCTTTTTCCAGTAAACCCATCTGATTGAATCTTCTTGCAATCCTCAATGTACTCTTTACTTTTGCCAAGGCATGATGTTATCAAATCTCTTATGTTAACCAGGTCCAAAGTCCATCATCTGTCTTGTGTCCCCCAACATTCCAACATTTCTCCATTTCCTTTCAACCAAAACCACTCCTTTAATTGCCTTATTAATTAATCTATGCGCAGATTGAAAGGTATCATGATTAATACAATAACCACATACATACCTTTCCTAAAAAGAATCTTTTAGTTAAAAACTCCAGCCACTAAAAGGCTCAGGCTTGATCTTTTTAAACTAAAAACATCCCTGATGGCAGCTGCATTACTGGATTTTGAAAGGCAGCCAGAAGTGTAATTGTACCAAAAGGTTTGATTCTTTTACATGGGGTGATAGGGAGAAAGTTTTAAAAAGTTAAAAAGTTTTAGACTGATTTCTTCCCGTGCGTTTAAAATTAACATCAAAATCCAATTCCAGAGAACGCAGGAACTCTAATTCTTGGGGTTCCAAGGGTGTTTCAGAAGGGCAAGGGATCAAATTTGATGCGATTAGGTTTGCTTTCAAAATTTTTAGTGTAAATATTAGTAAAGTTCTGGAGGAGCTATAGAGAAGTACTATAGAGCTATACATTAAAAACTCACAGATCCATGAGAGGCATCCCGGGGGGACGCCGAAAGCCATGTCCGCATTCAGTCCTCCAAGGGGTGGGTTTGTGCTTTGGGCTGGGGGTAAAAAAAATCCTCCTTGGGCTGACATCCGCCTTGGCTGTGTTGTGCCTGTGCAGTGGCTGAGGAACCCGGGCCCCCAGCACGAGAAGAGGACCCTCTTTGGGGACATGGTGTGCTTCTTGTTCATCACCCCGCTGGCCACCGTCTCTGGCTGGCTGTGCCTGCGAGGAGCCGTGGACCACCTGCACTTTAGCAGTAGGCTGGAAGCTGTTGGCCTCATTGCACTCACTGTGGCACTCTTCACTATTTACCTCTTTTGGACCCTGGTAAGTGTCAGGGGTTTTGTTTAAATCACAGGGGGAAAGGGAAAGGGCAAAAACGGGAAAAAGAATGGCACAGAGCGCTCTAGGTGATGGCACGGAGCTTTGCTTCTATTTTGCCTCCTGTGCTGGTGAGGGCAGACTGCACCTGCAAGAAACCTCTTTTTTTCCACACCATTCAAGCTCCCTGGGACACCAGAAAGACAGTTTGCTTCAGGGTAAGGATTCCCAAATGCCAAACAGCAGGAGGGAGGCAGGGAAGCAGCATGGGGGAGTTCAAGGCAGATGCTGCAGTGTTGGGACCCTGGATGCTGAGAATTTTGGACTTTCTGTGCTGACAGGCACTGACCCCCAAGAGAACACTGCATTTCACTTGAAGCCATGGAGAAGCTTCCAAAATGGAATGATAGAACTGGGATTATGAGTGTGTAGTATGAATAAAAGTGTGTAATGTCTCACAGCAGAAAACTTAAAGTTTTAGAATATAGTAATATATATTGAACCAGATAGAGATTTTAGGGTGAAGACTTGTCCTTCTCCTTCACCTTCTTCTTCATGAGTTTAGGTAGTATTGTGTAATTAGATAAAAAATTCCACATTGCGGGCCACAAGTAGCTAGTTATTAAGTTAAAAGTAAAAACAATATAAACGTCATTTCTTAATTAGACAGTTTATCCTTAAAAAGGCTTATAAAGAGAGAGCTACAGCTCCTTTTTTAGTTTGTTAAAGTGAAGTACTATAGAACTCTCAGTTTGTGGGATTGTAATATAGATAAAAACTAATAAACATCTGAGTCTGAACAAAAAATACCATCTGACACATTTAATGCCAACCTTAACAAAAAAACCCTAAAGAATCCACAATACAGGAGGGAGTTTCAGCAAATGTGATGTGCAAAGGGTGAAGACAGAGCACATACATGCAAAAAAAAAAGATTAAAGGTGAACAACTTGGCTGCCACAGAGGATTCAGATTTTATTCTAATGCAACTTACAATTCAAAAGTATTGGATGTGGGGGAAATCAGAACACACACATGCCCAGGTCTGTGAAAACAGAGCTGCTTTTCCAGTGCAGGTTAAATTGCATTCTGTGTCCCAGCACGAGTCACTCTCATGCCAATCCATCCTGAGAGCGACTTGTTCTGTCAAGTTGTTGAATTGAGATAATTTACTGGCCCCAGTGCACTGACAGGCAGCAGAAGTGAGAGGAACACAGGGGACAGCTGCCAAAATGGGTGTTTGTCAAGCCATGGTGTAGCAGCTCACTGAGAAGCCGAGGTTAATAATGGTTTGACATTTCACACCTTTTTGTGCAGTGGGAAGAGCAGGGTGGGTGCAGAGGGGGAGCACACACAGCAGTGCACTCAGATGGTGCCAGGCTGTGCTGCTGGGGCAGGAAAAGCCCAACCTGTCCGTATGTGTGTCCTGGTTGAGGGCAAATTTGGGAGAGAACCCCCAGAGGGGCTCCTCTAGGAAAGCAGATTCAACTGGCCCCGGCGCCCAATCAATCTGGGAGAAAATACCTCCTTGGAGAAAAGTGGAAAAACCTGTTTATTAAGCAATAAAACCTAAACAATATTAAACAATGAAACCTCTTGCCGCTCCAAAAGAGAGACAAACTCACAAAGTCTCCTCCGTGGGCTGTGGCTCAGCTCACTCAGTCTCTTATCAGTCCTGTGGTGCTGGAAATGCCGCGACCCAGGCCCAGCCCGGTGGGTCACAGGTGTGAGCTGCCAGTGCTCTTCTGTTATTCAGTCTGGAGAAGGTCTAAACAGGTCCAAAGAAAAGAGGAAAAACCTCCCCACAGTCTAGGGAACTTCTTTGTCTCAGCTAGCTAAAACTAACTAAAAGCAAAGGAGAGCTCTGTCCTGCTGTCTGTCCATCCGCAGACATCACAGTCCAGGAGCAAGAATGTGGAGGAGTGAGTGCAGTTTCTGAAAAGAAACTCCGTGCTTCTTCTCTCCCCCCTTCACTCTTGGAACAAGTCTTAAAGGTGCAAAACTTATTATTCAGCAGAAACAGAATGAGACAACTGGGGATAAAAGCATCATATAGTCAACCCAGGACACTGTGGCATGGCCACATCCCACAGGGCCAGCACACAGCTCTGCCCCTCTCTGGTTATGGCCATACTCTATCCTAGACTCCTTCCAGCAGATTTGGACCCGTGTAAGCTGCTGAGGAGGTGCCACTTTTAGAAAAACTGCATTGGTGGAGCAAGAAACCCCCCCCTGTGCTGAGCCCTGAGGAAAAGGGGGTGTGCGGGGAGCACAAAAACCCCCACACCTCCTCATGAGTATCTCCAAGAAAGCTGTGAAAGGGAAATATCATTTGCACATTTGTGAACCCTGTCTCACCCACGGAGCAATGCAGGCAGGAGGGAAAGCTCAGAGCTTTGCCTCAGCCTCGTGCAGTTAATCTTTTTTTGCTGTTTTCTGCTTTTCTGTGAGGCAGCAGCACTCTCCTGAGACAGGCCATGTACTCCAGCAGTGAGGCCACACTTGTTTTTTCCTGCAGTGCTGGGTGTAGATGTGCCTGGCAGGTATGCAAGCAAATATTGTTCAAATTTGCTTTGTGTGTGGCTGTTTTGGAAACCAAAATTCTGAACAATTTACCTAGCACAGTTAATTCACCATCACCAAATTGCTGGAAGTGGTAAAAGGCATTTTTCAGGTGGATTTAATTAGCCATGACACAATCTTGCTTATTAAGACTACTGCAGCATCCCAACTTTGGTCCCTATCCCTGGGTGTTGCATTTGCAGCGTTAGAGGCAAAAATCCCTTATATTAACTTTATAAATTTTACCCCTTCTAAAGCACACAGGAAAATGTGCTATTGGATCTCGGAGAACATGCTAGTGGTACTGAGCCTTATATAAAGGCATACCTTGGTTGATTTAATCAAAATTCAGTATCTTTGATGCTCGCTCAGTGGTGGACAGCTGTAATTCCGTTTTAAATTGTTATTTGGGGCAACAGGAGATGGATGGGCTAGGGGAGCACTGTGTTCACTTGAGAAGGGCAAGGCAGGAAGGCCTTTAGGGGTGTGAATCACCAAATGATTGAAGCTTGGAGTCAAAATAAGCCTCCTTTCAGTGAGGTAGGAAAGCCCCAGCCTGGGTTTGCCTCGGGGAGGGCTCCAGGCTCCCCTTGTGCGCAGGAAGGAATGGTCCCACACACAGAAGTGTTAATTTCATCGAATTCTTCAGCAGCACATGCCCTGTCACTTTCAGGAGTGGGAGAATCCTGTTACATAGCTATGGCTGTGCAGGGAATAGGTTCAGAGCTGCAGGGTAAATTACACACAAGATGACACAATATTCCTTTAGGTCCTGGGGAAATGAAGGGAACTAAAACTTTGTTTTACTTCCAGTAAATCAGCCTTCTTTCTCCGGAGGCAAAAGCTGGCATACAGATTATTTACACACCACAGTTGTCCCAGTGAGCAGTGAGCAGCAGGGATGTTATTTTTAGCATCCCAGAAGCTGTTTTATCCCTCCCTCTAAACCAGACAAGTTATCCATAAAACACTGTTGCTTTTTCCTCTGTATTTTTAACACACACACACACACACACACACACACACACACACATGCACACCAAAAAAGGCTCCTAGTCCTCCCAAGAAGAAAGCTCCAGGCACCAAAAGGGGGTTCTTACTTAAACTAAGAATTTAAATTTAAATTTTAATTTAAAAAGTAATTTAATTTAAATTTTAATTTTAAAACTCTGCTTTCTCTTGTATAACATACATACCTAGTTTAACACTGCAGCTATTACTCAAAGAACCTCATGTTGTGCTGCTTGAAAACCTAACCTGAACTCCAGCTCACTCTCCTGTCACTGCATTTTACAGGGCATCCCTTTGCAGGTGTTGGGGTGTTTTCACCCTCCTCACTACTCCAAGTGATTTCTGCTCCTCCTGCAGTGCCTTTTAGGAAGAGATTTCTCATATTCCTTCATACACACTGCTCCACAGAAACAGAGGATGCAGGATGCTTTCCTTCAGGGGGAGGAGAGGAGTTAGGAAGGTGGGGGGATCAGTCTGAAGAGCTGCCTTTGCCAAACTGCTTAGTCAACCAAAGCTTTATAGGTTTCCCTCAGACAGCTGTGAAAAGGTCTAATTAAAAAAAGAAAAAGAAAAGCATTTTTTAGCCCTTGTAGGACATTGTTGAAAGGTACATTTCTTTAGTTCTTTAGCTCTTTTTTGCAGTATGGAAAGGATACAGTGCATGGGTCAGCTCCTGCCCACAGCTCAAGGAGAAAACAATCATCACTTGGCACATTTCTCTCAAAATTTACAGTTTGTTTTTAGGGGTTTTTTTTGTTTGTTTGGTTTGGTTTTTTGTGGGGGTTTTTGTTTGTTTGTTTTTTGTTTTGTTTGTTTGTTTTGTTTTTTGTTTTTTGTAAGCTGCACATACACATTCTCTTACACAGCTACAACTCCCACAATGCTTGGCTGCCACTAAAACAAGTTGTAATCTATTTTTTAAAAACATGAGGCCAAGCTATCTTGCATCTCCACAGCAATCACATTTCCACATAAAGGTTGAAATTACCTGATGACAACAACAACAAAAAATAATTTTCAGAGACAATCTAAATTGAGACACACACATTGTCAGCTCATTGCCTCTGTGCAAGCCCCACTTTGATGCATTCAGCAGTAAAATATTACAAGGTAGAACACATCTCTGTTCATCGGCCTGCAAACAATTACATTCTTTGTCAATTTAGCAACCTGAAGCAGGAGAGGATGTCCCAAATTCTCATTCCACGTGTGCCAACAGCTCTTGGGAAAGGCAGAGGCGGGATGTCTGATTTTTCAGGCTGTGAAAAAAAGAGGAATGAGAGGTAAAATAGTTCACAGGCTGTTTTTCTCCTGTGCTCTGGTAGCTTGGGGCATGGTGGGTCTCTCTTTTCACCAACTCTCACCCATTTTGCCCCACTGGGAGGCATTTGGAGCCCCGGCTGGGTCCTTGCAGGGTGTCAGTGACTGAAGGCAGCTCGTGTCCCTCCTGTCCCCAGGTGTCCTTCAGGTACCACTGCCGGCTGTACCACGAGTGGCGTCGGAACAATCAGCGGGTGATGCTCCTCATCCCAAAATCTGCCAACGTCCCCTCCACCCAGCAGTCCCTGCTGGGCCTGCAGCCCCTCAAAAGGAGCTCCAAGGAGACAATCGTGTGATTTGGGGTGCAGCTGCGCACTAAAGGAGGTTTGTTTTTCCTCAGACCCATCGGGGTCGGGCACCCAGAACCCAGGAATGTGCAATTTGGATTTACAGACTGAGTGCAGAGGGATAAATCACAGTCAGAATTCAATCCATCAGCCGTGGATGCTGCAGTCATCTGTGGCATTTGCTGAGCTGCCAAAGGTGTTTAGTGAGCAGGGACCCTATGGATTCTGCAAATATGTTAATTGTTGCGTCATCGAGAGATGCAAACTTTTTTTATTGTTTAAAGTATTAAACTATGGTAATTAACAATGCAAAACAGGTTTAAAAAGTGCTTTGTTTTTATGATTTCTTGTTCCTACAGTAATGTTTCTTTAGGCAGCTGGACAGTAACCAATATTTATTTCTGCTTCCTAAAGCGCAGCAATGGCATTTCCTCATTTGATTTTATCTGCAGGTCCATTATACCAATGTTTTGATTATTAAAATCTGTGTGCAATGAGCTCTACAAATTGGCACATTATTTAAATGCTGCAAAATGATTGGAAAATTGTATTACCCATTTCCTATTTGGCAGGGAAGGTCTGACAGGTAGATTCTTCAGTTATGACTCTAGCACGTGCAAGAGAAAAATTACACAAATTGCAATAATCTTCCTGTCAAAAGTATTATAGTGCATAGCACTCAGGAAAAAAAAAAAAGATATTCTGCTTTTCCACGAAGATGCACCACCACATTCTTCAGTGAAGTGCACATTCTGCTGGTGTGAATTCAAACTTAGCCAACATATCCTGCATTTATACCAGGCTGAATTTAACTCTACAGCTTACTTTTGTGTAGGGAAAGCTCTGCATACATAATGAATGAGATCATCAGATAAGTTTTAGGAAGCAGGGACTCATCTTGAATGAAGAACAGCATTATTTTAAAGCAGCAGAAACTCCAGCTTGACAGGTAGGATTTGGCAGAGTGTGTGCAAACCCTGACCTCTCATGGTAGCACTGAGACAAAAAAAAAATTTAAAAAGATTTAATAATACAGTCTTCTATGGTGACCAATTGAATTTGGAGTGTAAAATCAAGACCTTATTCCTGGGTGACTTTATCTGCTTCCCCTCTGTTTTATGCTTAATTCATTCAGCAATCCTTCACTCCCAGAAGAGACACACTTATTTTAAATAACTACACAAAATCTCATTTTCAAAAGCTGCTAGAATTAGAAATTGATACAGAGCCCCTCTGAACAAATGAATTTCTTAAAACTGTGCATGGATGGCAGTACCACCATGTGCTTTGTTTTCCAAAAACTGCAGGAACTGAAAATCAAAAGGAAGACATAGCAGAAAGGCTAATAATTTGTTATTCATAAAGTTCAAGGTATTATGGGTATTTACCATCAGACAAGAAGTTATTTGATGCTTTGTGTGTGCTCTGTGGGGGTGAAAAAGCTTAGTACACAAAGCCAAATCTGTTAAATTTCTTTATTCTGTCTGTGGACCAGTCTAGCTGTGAGCATGTTATTTAAGAATGTTCTTTGTGACTGTCAGTCATGGGGATAGGAGAATCATGGGGATATAAAGCAATAACAGCCTCATTCCAACAGAAAGGCACTTACACCATGAACCAAGGTGTGTAGGAAGGCCATGAACCTGCAGATCTGTACTCATCTGTCTGACAAGGCTGGGGTTGCTCATGTTTGGCTGTGAATAACTGCTTCTCTTCCTGAGAAAACTAAACAAGGCTCTGGAAATAAGGATATCACAATCCCTGTGATAGCCAAGACCTGTAGTCCTTTATTTTTTTTTGTACCTCTTCCCAATGGTAAATAATTGTTTGGAATGAAGACTGAACACTCATTTATGCAGAATTCCAGATTTAAAATAAATATCTGCTGGCCAGGGGCAAAGAAATAAAGCAAATCTAGCTGGGTCAGGATGCTGTCAGTGTTTTAATGCCTACAACACACACTTTTGGTAAGCTTTCTTCAGAACTTTACTACTGCTCTTGAATTCTTTAAAAGAATTGTTATTCTTAGTGAGTGCTATTGTTGGCTTTGCCTCATGAAACCAAAAATCAGGGTGATAGGGAATTAAGTGGCAAAACATTCAGGAAAACATTTATTCAAGTGAAGCTGCAAGGTCTGTGCACAGGGATCGGCACAGTGGCTTGGCCCAGCTCATGTGTGTTATTTCAATTTTATCTTTTTTAATTTGTTTTTTGGTTTTGTTTTTTTGTTTGGGTTTGTTTTTTTTTTTTTCCTTGGTGTAAAGACATCTTTACTGACCTGAAGAAGGCATATTCTTCAGGTAGAGAGAAGCAGACAGAGAGGAAAAACTAACCCGGTTTCTGTGCTTGATGCAGCAGCACCGCAGAACTGTCTGATGAAGTCACAGTAGCGTCCCATGGATTTTCGTGAGGAAAAATCCAGTCAGACACTTAACATTGCACTAAACCCATGGGAAAAAGCACTCTTCCTTGTTTTTCCTAAAACATAAGAACTGGGAGGTGAGAGATACTACTTCTTAATCCCACTCCTGCTCTAAAGATTTACAGACAGAAGAATCTCCCAGATGGGAGCTGATTTTTCTTCCATGAGTTGATGCTGTAGATGGCACACCAAGCCCAAATTTCCATTAAAAACTGCATTATTACAGCAGATTATTAAAAAGAGATTATTACAGAATATTTTCTACAACAGCAGCAACACCCATTTGTCTGAATAGAAATGAAAGACAAAATTAACCACAGCAGAAGCTGCAGCCTGCAAAGCTCCTGGTAGTACAATGACACCTTTGTTATGCTCTCCTTAAGAAACAAAATTAATTAAAGAACATAATTAATGACAGGATGAGTGACCACCTTTGTATCTTTTAAAAATGTCAACTTCTCTCTCAACAACTTTATGCTTTGTTGTCATGCAGCTGATCTTGTCATTTACATTCCTTTTCCAGATAAGAACGTACATGGAAGGAACAGTCTTCAACAGTATTTGAGCCAGTGTTTTCAGTTGCAAATGAAAAAAGCAGCCTGTTCTGATTCAGTGTGATGAGTGTAATGCAAAATGAGGAAGTTTTACTTTTTTTATATAGTCTTTCCTCTGCAGGACTTGCCTATCACATTACATAAAGATTGAGAAACACCCCAGCTTTCTGTTCAGCCGGAAGGAAGTCACAACAGAAGCAATTAAAGATACTTCAGTTTTTGGTGTTGTCTGGGGTTTTCTTTTTCATTACTCAATTGAACAGTTCTGCCAGACTGAGACCTCAAAATGTCATTTACATTTCATTTATTTAAACCAGCTTTGCACCAGTACAAAGTCACACAGGGCAGAGTGACAACTCTGCAAAAAGGAACCTGGAGCCAATAAATGCAACTGGCCTTTGATGCAATGGGTACAACCAGAAAGAGGTTTGAGAACAGATACTGGGACAGACTCAGGCACTAAGAGGGCTAAAGAAGCTCTCCCTTTGAAACAAACAAAAAAAACCCTGTTAATAATTAAACATCTTTACTTGTTACTTTTAGTGAGACGGCGCTTCATTTAACACAGAACTGGGTAATTAAAGAAGTATTTTCCTTGTAAGCAGAACTGAGCCCTGCCTCTTTACTGCCAATTATTGGGAATTCAAAAGCATCTTTAAAACTACGAGGGAAGCTCATAGAATCACACAATTTTTAAGGTTAGGAAAAGATGATGCATTGAGTCCAGCACCACCTCGTTGACCACAAACCATGTCCCCAGGTTCCACCTCCACAGGTTTTGTTGAAACACTCACAGGGATGATAATTCCCATCACCTCCCCAGGCAGCCCATTCCACACTTTCAGTGAAGAAACTGAAGTGAAGAAACTTTTCCTAATGTCCAGTTTAATATCCCTGCCTGGAGCTCCATGGGGTTGTTGTGAGCCGAGGGCAGGACCCAGCACTTCCCCTGGCTGTCCCTCAGCCCACGGATCCAGCCTGGCCAGAGCCCTCTGCAGAGCCCTCCTGCCCTCCAGCAGATCCAATTCAGTGTTATCCAGAACTCCAATTTATCTCCAAATTTACTGAGGGAACACTCCAGATCAAAAAAGATAAATAATAACCAGAGCTTGTCCCAACACTGGTGGTGACACCTCACTGACCCACTGTGTTATTCCACATTTCAAACTTAAGTTTCATGTACATTTCCAAATGAGACAGCTTTTTTTCAAATCAAGAGTTACATCTTAAAGCAGGTGACATCCCTTAACCTGCTTTCAGGGATTTAATCTTCTGCTGAGAGCCTCTCCTCACCCTCTTGTGGCAAGGCTACAAAGCACTTGTCCTCCCTTTGGTGTTGAGAGGTTATTACAAAACCAAAAGGAAATTTCTTTATTCTAAGTGTACCAAATACTTTCCCAAAAAACTTGTCAAAATAGAGAACAAATGTTGATATCCTGTGTACAGAATGCCCTTAGTAGCAACAACAAAAGACACCAAACTCAAAAACAAGATGCTGCAGTTGCAGGGGAAATCATTGTCACAGTTTAATTCCATAGCTTCTATTGTTATGCAGAAAGTAAGACTTGCTTGCCGAAAATAATATTTTTTGTTCTGAAAGTGCAGAACAGCTATGAAAACTCACATCCAAGAGTGAATTTTTAATTGTAGGAAAATTCTATCAGTCAATCATCTTAAGCTGTAATGTGCCTTCCTTTACTGATGCCCCAAATGCAGCTTTTCTTTGGGGC
The DNA here is from genome assembly GCF_037042795.1 of Molothrus aeneus. Taxonomy (NCBI): domain Eukaryota; kingdom Metazoa; phylum Chordata; class Aves; order Passeriformes; family Icteridae; genus Molothrus; species Molothrus aeneus. The sequence goes on from NC_089680.1 coordinate 72,054,037, forward strand.
TAATCACAGTGTTTTTATCACACAGGAATCCTGTATTTATGCAAACCTCCTAAAAAGAAACCAGGAGATCAGCAAAAGGCTCTGAGCAATAAATGCACACCAAGCAAAACCTGAGATAAAATAGCAAACTTCTGCCATAATCCTGTGATGGAGCTAGTTGAGTATTATAAATAATTAAGTGTCCCAGCCTTTCCTCGATGTCCAGGAAAGGCTAAATAAGCATTCACATCCATCACACTCAGCCTCCACTCCCTTTCTAAAAACCACTGGCTATTATCACTTGTCCTCTCGGGACAGGGGCTTTAAGAGCTTTTATTCTCCATCAACTACTTGATTTCTTTGACTGGAGAAAAATCCTTCATAGTTATCACGTGGCCATTTCTGTAAAAGCAGCAGCATTCAACTTGAAGTACAGATACAGCTTACAGTGCAATATGAATATGAAATGCAGTGTTTCACAGATAAAAAACATCCCTTTCAATCCAGAAACCCCTAAATTAGTATCAAAATGATACACTGATAAGATAAATTTTCATGTGAAAAAATTAAACTAAGACTAGTGTTTAAAATTGCATAATTTATAGAAGGAAATTAATAATTAGCATCTGTTGAGCAGAATTTACTGATTAATTTCTCTGTCCATATTTTGCTTCTGCTTGGACCAATGTGATGGAAAATCATGAACAAGGAAATACAAAGCAAAACCCAATTTTTAGCACAAAACTGCTGTCAACAGCACCATAAACTAATTTGCACCAGTTTTGACTACACTGGGGTTTTTATAATGAACACTGAAAAAAAAATAATGCAGTTCACAGGTTTGCTGCACAGATCAAACCACTTGTTTCCTAAATTCCTCATCTGTTTCTTACAGGAGTGAGTGTATTTGAGCAGAAACATTTCTGGTAAAATGTTTATCCAGCTGCAAGCAGTAAATTGCTAAAGAGTTTTCAGCTGCAGGAGGATGCAGTTTGTATCTAATGCCAGAACCAACGATGATCAAGTTATGGAAGTTGCAGGGAAGTGCAGGAAGTGTTGCTGTACCAGTATTAAAAAAGAACAAGCAAAACAAGACCTCCACCTTGTGGCAGCATGTTTCACAGTTGTGTTTCCCCACACTCCCTTCTTCTAATTTACAGTAACTCCTGCCACAGCAATGAAAAAAAGGAAGAATTATTCTAAGATCTGCATTTCTCCCACAGTCATCGAAGAACAGGCTCTACAAAAGCTTTAACCAAGAATTTGATCATGCAGGAAGGTTCCTACCATAACTTCAGATTTGTACATCAACTCCTCCCTTTCTACCTTCTGCTGGCACATGGTTGAAATTCCACCAGAAAAGGGCTTATCCAAGGTGAAAGACATGTTTAAAAAACCTTAATTTTGCCATGAAAAAAAAAAAGTCCAGTCAATTAAAAAAAAAATTCTAATCGATTTCCAAAATTCTGTCTGGGCATTTAAAACAATAAATTCAAGCTATGTCAAAGATAACTATTTTACAGCACTTCTAAATTTCTCTTTATGTTACTGTGCTTGCTCATATTTGCTTAGGCTGGTACTTGCAGGATGCAGTCAAAGCCAGTCCAGTAAGAACAGAACCATGAGCCAAGATAAGCACAAATGCAACAGAGTGTGAATAAAGCTCTGAAGAACTGATTTTATAAATGTGAAGCAGTATCAGTCATTATTCAGAAGAAATCTTTGCACACCTCAAATGCTACTGTTCCATTTAATGGATGTTTCTTCAGCTTCAAAGCCCATCAAATTTCAAGGATTCAACACTCATTCAACTTTTAGCTCAGTTCTAGAAAGAAACAAATTCCAAAAACTGTACTCGGCAGCACAGACATACTTTATTAAAATGTTTTTCAGACATTGGAATAATGTGAAAAGGACAGAAAAACTTTCAACATTGGCAAAATTACAACTGTTTCCCATACAAATGTGGACTAGACCTCTAGAGACTTTGTTTTGTTACTAAAAATTGTAAACAAGTAAGGCAATCCATATTAAAACAGCTTTCTAATTTGTTAGAAAAAAAACACATAAGAAAATTTAAGCTGGTAACACTATCTTAACAACACAGCTACAAGGTGTAACATGAATCCTCTTCCAGAATTAGGAACTCTAAACCAATCCCCAACAGCACCTAAAATACAAAGAGGTTGTAGCAACTAGTCTAGAGTGGTATAATCTAAAAAAATCGATCCCCAAAACACACTGGAATATTCCTACTCCAGCAAGGTTTCAATGAAGAGAGACTGGTGTATGAATCTGAGAGAGAGAGAGAGAGAGGAGCATCAGCTGGATTCTCCTTGTCAGGAGCTAACAGCTCACATCCTGCAAGGAAGTCGAGATGCTTGTGACAAACCTTCCTTTTTCCTTTGTTTTTCTTTTATTTATTTATTTATTTATTTTTTTATTTTTTTATTTTTTTTCTCAGTGGCAGAGGAAGTTTAAGGCCATCAGACTCGTAGCTGTAAAAATTCACAGACAGGAAAATAACGTTGTGCTTCTCAGAAGGCTCTGTTCTGCAGGCAGGGGTTACCACGGCTGGAGGAGCCCGGAGTGGCAGGAATTTCACATGACCACACAGCTTCTGTTGGATGCCCTTTGCTCTGCCTATTGAGAACAGGGAGAACCATTTTAAACAAAAAAAACCAACCAAACAAAAAACAACAACAACAACAAAAAAAAAAACCCAGGAAAAAAAACCCCAAAAAACCAACAAACTACCCAGCAGCAAAATGCTAAAAAAATGCTTTTCTACTCAAAAGAATCTACTGTGCTTTTTAATATATACTTTTAAATAAGTAAATATTAATTTTATAGGAATTATATATTAATTATAATACACAGTATATATTGATTACGTATTAATTATATTCATTCTATATTAATTACCTATATTCTATATTAATTATTATTAATTATTATACCAAACATAATTAATGATATATTTATATATAATAAATGATATATTTAAATATTTAATGATACTTAAATTATATATTATTATATTTAATATATAATTAAATTTATATATATGTATATGTATATACATACGTATATATACACACATATATATACACATATACATATATATACACACACACACTTTTTAATATATGAAATTATTGGCCTGGCAGGGTACAAACAAGAGTCAGCAAAGCTGTACAACTTATTTTACCCTGGAATTAAAACAATGTTACATGTCCTTTCCTGTTGAGGAGTAATAGAGGTCAGGCACCAGAAAAATACAAATAATTGCCATATTTGAATTAGGGAGCATAAAGAAGAACCTTGTGAGGTTGTATATAATAAATATAACATTGTCCTCCTTTTTTTTTTTTTTTTTGGTCTTAGAAACTTCATTTTTTCAGCATGCCAGGCACATTTTCTCTCAAAGAGTTTTCAAATCTCAAATTATCTCTATCAGAGAAAATACGTGAATATAAGACACTAACATGACTTTCTCAATCAGAGATAAAGAGAGATTTAAATTCTGAAAACTTTAAGTAAATTTAGCTGCTTAAGCCAAGCTTTACTATAAATTTGCATGGGGGGAATCTTAAGAGGAACAGAGTTTAAGGGGAAAAAAAAATCCCCATATCTTAAACTTTAAAAAAAATGTACTTGTCTGCAAGAGGCTATGTTAGGCAATATTTTGAAAAAGACAGCCCCATGCTTTCCTTAATTAGTGATTAAAAAATAAATAAAATAAAAGAACATCCACACTGGATATTTTATTTTATTTTTTTTAAGAATTCATTACTTATATCTCAATTTTTTTTCAACATAAATAATCTTGTTAGCCCTAAAAGAAAATACCTGCTGATGGTAAATGTCTTCCTCGTTCAGAGCTTCAGCTACTTCTTCCTCAACTTCCTCATCTTCCCCTTTACGTGCTGTTGTTTTGAACACAGTGCTTCTCTGAGCAACCTCCTGCAAGACAGTTTTAAGACTTGAACTCTTCAAAACAACAACAACAACAACAACAAAAAATTTCCCGTTTCTCACCTGCTCAAGACTTTTGAGAAATGAAAGCTCCAGCTGCTGGGAAAACTACTTGTACTCATTTTGTTTCTACACTTCTCAAGTATTGGTCATAAGCAGCTTAGTTTTAAATATCTTAAAGATTAAATTGACTGTTTCTGACAACACAGTCATCAGGTTCTTCCAAAATCTGATTTTTTTCATATATATTTAAATATTTTCTTTCATTTGCAGCATGTCTCAGTAATTATCCCACCCCAAGTTTTACTAACTCCTCATTGCTTCATGTGGATTTCACTGTGGGATCCCCCACTCCTCATAAGCACACAGGCTTAAGAAAAACTGACTTAGAAGACAAATCACTCAAGAATTTACCAAAAATTTCTTTTCAAGGCACTGCCCAGCTCCTGCCATGAGGAAGGTGCCTGAACATGTAGTTTTTTCACTATTTAGACTCAATACAGAGTGAAAAAAAAAATCACAGGCTTCAGTAGAGGCATTTCTAAACTGCAGCTAGTTCTCCAAAAGGAGAAAACTTTACCTAAAAACCGCTGCAGTGCATTCCTGCATGGAGCCCTCATCTGAATCCTTGTAGGTGATGCCACCTACAGAGAAAAAAAATCCCACACAGATCTGAGGTTCTTTACCTCTCCCTGAGAATTTTTCAGCACAACTTTCACATCTTCGCCAGTGCCCCAGGAATTCTGGTTCTTCCAGATGAGGTCAGTGGGAGGGCTCGCAGTTACTCCAGCATTTGCAGCCCAGATCTGACAACAGAAGTCACACAGGAACATTTTTTTGTCAGTCTTACCACACTTCCAAATTCAATTAGCGTATTTAATTTAGCAGTATTTCAATGTATTTCGTTTCACAGTGATGCTGTGAATCCCTTCCAGTGAGGAAAGCCAAGCATCTCCCAAAGTTTTGCACAATAAAACACATGTGTTTTTAATGCAGGGACTTTAGAATATGCAATATATGTAAAATTTTCACCTGCACATGGTGAAAATTAGTGCTTCACTCAGAAAATTCTGAAAAACACCTCTGTGTTAGTTATCCCAGTAATAAACACAACGAATGCCCAACACAAACACAGGTGATAACTTCCTGAGAACATACAGAGGAAGGACGAAACTAAAAATCCTTTTGTCTTTTTCACCCACAGAAGTTGGCCTCAAGTCCATTTCAAGCGAAACTTGACCACTTACTGTAACAGTCTGGCCTGCCTTTAGTACATATCTTGAGGTATATCTGTAACTTGCAGAAGTGTCTCCTATTTTTCGGATCATCTCCCAGCCTCCCATAGGTTGATCCTAAAAAAAAGGAGAGGAAAAAGAAAAAAATTTAGTATTTCCATCAGCATTCATTTTTCTGCTATGCATGTAGTGTGTTTTATCTTTAAGGCTGTGACACACAGACAACTGTCAGTGAAGGGGTTTATTATCACTTGATCTTCAGCATGGAATTAGAATAATTTTAGGTTAATTTATCTTACCTCTTATTTGAAGTTAAAGCTTAATACACTCTGCTTTTGAGTTCTGATGTTAACTTAACTAATGTTTATGATTTGCATCAGTTTTGTTATCACTTGGTTCAGAGAAATACATATTAGTAATAGGTATTAAATATTAAAATCCCCTTACAAATATTTATTGTTTTTTGAAGCACAGAATGGCAAGCAGGCTTCCTAGAAAACAAAATATTGCTGTTAGTACTCCTGAAATATTTTTACATATGCACACTTGCCACCGCATACACCCTATATTATTTTTTTTCCTATCAGCTACTTGAAAAGTGTAAACAAATCATATACAGGTCATCTTTAAAGAATGACTGCTTCAAAACAAGAGCAGGTATTTTTTAAATTCAAAGCAAGTGTTTTTTCAACTCTCCCACAAACACAGGTTCTGATCATTCAACAGTTCCCACTGTCAGTTAAAATTATCTAAAATAAACAATCATATAATTCAATGGATGCTGACATTCAGTTTGTCATTGCACCACAACATACCATACTTAGAGAGGATTTTATAAATTTTTAAAATTTATTTATCTATATAAACTGTCAAAACGCTCATGAATATTCCCCAAGTACAGTTTATTACACAGCACTACAGGGAGTTGCTCAAATATCCAGACCCCCTAGAAAAGTACTAAAAACATGAACCACCCATGGTTACTGGGAACAAAACTGATGCTTCTCCTTCCTTATGAAACAAGGGATGTGCAGGGAAATTAAATAAAAGTTGGGGGGGCGGCAAAAATCTATGTGTTAAACGAGTATTTGTGTGTGGGGAAGCTCAAAAAAAACCCTCAAAAAAGCAAAAAAAAAAAAAGGCAGGTTCTGACTCACCAGAAACAGTTTTTGACCTGGCTGAATTGAGTCATCTACAGACTGAAGTGTCTAGACCAAGAGAAATGTCAAGGTTTCTTGAATTCACTAAACGAAACCATCGCTCCCCAGGTGTGGTAATTACAGGTAATTAAAACCCACATTATCACTGTCTGGAGGAGCCTGTCCATATCCTCACTGATTAGAGGGGAATGGGACACTTGGAACCAGGCCAGCTCATTGCAACAAGATGCCTTTTAGTGAAGATAAAGGAGGGAAATGTGCTGTATGTAACAGCATCATTTTGAGGGCAAAATAAGGAAGTGATTATTATTTATCAAAGGGTTCTTCATTTGTGTAGGTATGTGTACCCTTCCAATACATATTCTAACCTATTCACAGAATCGTATCATCTCAGTGGTCACTGTAACAGTAGCTTTGGCATGGGAACTGAGGGCTCATGAAATTGTGGGTGCAGCCAAGGAAGAAGAAAAACCATGATTTAGGAAACCTCTATAGAGATACAAAGGACATTAGCAGTTAATTTTATCTAGACCTTTATTCTGCATCTCTGTTTATTTATTTTGAGCCTTTTTAAGGCAGAGAAAGTGCTGAAAAGGCTTCTAAAGCAGCCTGTGTGTCTGCTTGCAGCATTTCTGATCAGGAACAATGTCATCTGTAAAGTTTTACAGGTGCATTACTCGCAAGGCAGACCGCAGAAGTGCGAGGTAACGATTTGGTGGACAGGCCACCTTGCAGTAAAACAAAAGCACCAGAAATCCTTGGGGAGAAGTCACCATCAATCCAGATCAGTGTGTGAAAGCTTTCTTTGGGAAACACCAGTTCCTTAATGCCACAAGCTCTGGGGTCAAAGTGAATGAAGCCTGGGAGCTGCGAGGGCACCGAGGACGCCCTCAACTCGGGGACGCGTGTGGTCGCTTCCAAACCTGCTCAGAGGTGTTCTTCAAGCGGATGAACTTCCCATCCACGTCTATCTCCTCGATGGACACGTTCCCCGTGGCAGAGGCAGAGTGGGAAATGGTCACGCTGCTGCTGGCTTCGGACTCCTCCACGTCAATCCTCTTCCTCTTGCCGCCGGCCGTGCGGACGCTGCGGCTGGACGAGGCACGCGAGACGGTCACCCGCGAGGAGGGGCTGGGGGAGAGCTTCAGCCTGATGTGGGAAAGGGAGAAAACACACACACACACACATCACATCAGGGAAGAGGAGGCTCAGGGAGGGACCTCCCCGCTCTCCACAAGTCACTGGCAGGAGGGTGAAGTGAGGTGAGGGTCGGGGTGCTCTCATGGGGAATGTGGGACAGAGTGAGAGGGAACAGCTGGAGCTGGGACACATGGGATGGTGTGCACTGGGTATCAGGAGGAATTTCTTCACTGAAAAGGCAGTCAGGCTTTGCCCAGGGATGTGGTGGAATCATCATCCAAACATCCAACATCCATGCGTTTCCACATGGAAACATGTGGATGTGGCATTTGGGGACATTGGGGCACTTGGGTTTAGTGCTGACCACGGCAGTGCCATGTCAACAGATGGATTTAAATCTTTCACTTTTTCCACCTTTTTTTTTAAATAAACTTCCTTCCATCTCCTCTTCTTCCCATAGATTGATACAGCAGCATAGTAAACAAAGTATGTTACATGAAGAAGTGAAGGCTGAAGTACTGAAGAGGTGAATAAAACGTTGTCAAACAGCTGATTAATGTTCCTGGAGCACAGAATACTGATGGATTACTACATTAAGAGCATAAAAGCATTTCTGTGCATTTGTTGAAGACTACAAAGAAACAAAAACCCTAGGGAGACTTAAGCCACTGTGTGAAATTAATGCAAAAATCCCCACAGTTGAGAAGAATCAGCAGAGAGTAGCTCAGAACACAGTGAAGAACAAAACCGCTTTAAATGACAGTTGTGACAGAGGTGAAAATTCTCAGTACTAGAAGAACTCTGAGGCCAGATGTGGAAAATGCAGCTGGCTGATGAGCTGGGCAACAATGGCTATGAGTTTATTAAAATTATTCTATACTTAGAGGAATTTGGGTAGCAATTATATAACCCTGCAATTAATTTTGCAGAAGAATATTAAGCACAGTGCCAAGCAGGGATACAATGACAATTCCTTACTTCTTCTCTGCTGGACCTGAAGGGGGAAAAGGAAGGGGGAAAAGGAAGGGGGAAAAGGAAGGGGAAAAAGGAAGGGGAAAAAGGAAGGGGAAAAAGGAAGGGGAAAAAGGAAGGGGAAAAAGGAAGGGGAAAAAGGAAGGGGAAAAAGGAAGGGGAAAAAGGAAGGGGAAAAAGGAAGGGGAAAAAGGAAGGGGAAAAAGGAAGGGGAAAAAGGAAGGGGAAAAAGGAAGGGGAAAAAGGAAGGGGAAAAAGGAAGGGGAAAAAGGAAGGGGAAAAAGGAAGGGGAAAAAGGAAGGGGAAAAAGGAAGGGGAAAAAGGAAGGGGAAAAAGGAAGGGGAAAAAGGAAGGGGAAAAAGGAAGGGGAAAAAGGAAGGGGAAAAAGGAAGGGGAAAAAGGAAGGGGAAAAAGGAAGGGGAAAAAGGAAGGGGAAAAAGGAAGGGGAAAAAGGAAGGGGAAAAAGGAAGGGGAAAAAGGAAGGGGAAAAAGGAAGGGGAAAAAGGAAGGGGAAAAAGGAAGGGGAAAAAGGAAGGGGAAAAAGGAAGGGGAAAAAGGAAGGGGAAAAAGGAAGGGGAAAAGGAAGGGGAAAAGGAAGGGGAAAAAGGAAGGGGAAAAAGGAAGGGGAAAAAGGAAGGGAAAAAGGAAGGGGAAAAAGGAAGGGGAAAAGGGGAAAAGGGAAAAAATTTAAAAAATATTAAAAAGAAAAGATAGATAAAAAAAGATTAAAAAAAGAGAAAAAAATTTGAAAAAGAAAAAGGGTAAAGGGTGTTTGCTGCCTTGAGAGCTGGTCTGATAATCAGTGTGCTTGGTCTCTTGGTGACTTAGAACTGTGTGAGATAGGAGGGGGCAAAAACAGTGCTTGGAAAGCAGTCAAGCACCACTAAAAACTGCTTTTTACCAGAGAAAGAGACAAGAAAAGCACAGGGATAACAGAGACACCACCTCCTTGCCATGTCCTTCCCTACCTCTCCTCTTCACCCTCCAGCAATTTCCGGTATGCATTGATCTCCATGTCAAGTGCCAGTTTAACATCCAGGAGTTGCTCGTAGTCAGTCAGCTGCTCCTGCATCTGATTTCTTATCTCTGCAATTTCCTTCTCCTTCTCTGCCAGGGTTTTGCGGCAGTTTTCCTGCTCCTGGGCCAAGCTGCTCTCCAGCTCCTGGGCTCGGTCCTGCCACGCTCTGGACTAGAGGAAAAGCATTGAAAACATCAGTGGTGGTGCAGAGGAAAGCCCATGCAAGCCTCCACGTGCTCCTCCTCTGCAGTTCAGGCAACACCAAATTCAAAATAATAGAAGTTATGTCCTCCCCTGAGTTCAAACTCACCCGTGTGTTCAACTTCCTCCTTTCCAACCCACCTACTACAAATGTAAACACCTCAAATTCCAGTGAAACTTGCAACATCCTTGGGAAAACAACTACTTTGCAACGTTTTTCTGAGGTCTGACAATATGCTACTGCACTTGGATTTACTCAGGAAAGAAAAACTGAGCTCAAGAGTTTAAGTTTTTAACATGTGCCAGACAGGAAAAAGAGCACGGTCCTAAGCTGCACCAAGGGAAGGTTTAGTCTGGACATTAGGACAGATTTCTTCACCAAAAGGGTGGTTAGATATTGGAATGGGCTGCCCAGGGAGGCAGGCAGAGGAATCACCACCCCTGGAGGTGTTTCAGTGCTCTGTATTTTCCAGATGTCTGCTCTGTGCTTTGGCTTGGTGCTGCCAATCCTGAATTCTGGGAGGCAGCTCCCCTCACGGAACAGGGGTTGTTGTCAGTGCAAACCTGCCTGCCTACCCCTAAAGCCTCCAAGGCTTGCTCAGAGTGTGGTGATAAGCACTCCTTGAAGAAATCTGATTTGTCTCCTGCTTCAAAAATTCCATCAGGCCGGCATATCTTAAAAGTGTACACCCAGAATGGAATGCTTATCAAAGAAAGCCCAAAATGATGGCAAGCTTTGGGGTTTCCATAAGCATGTTTTCTTCTGTTTCACAGCCCCTTGAGATTCAATTTTTTTTTTTTAAATTAAGGAGCAGACAGACGAACCAATGCCCCATAATCACAAAGTTTGTTATGCATGCATCCAAATTTAGGAAGTCACCACATATTCCAGAGACAGAGAGGAGAGGGAGTCTCCATGTCTGAAACAAGGGACCAGTATAACTGGTTGTCAATGCTGAGAGCCAGATAAGGAATTTAATAAATGGAGTTTTGTGTCACATGGAAGATCACAGTGGAGTCTATTACAGAGCTCAGTGCTGGCAACTCAAACCAGACCAGCACCAGGATAAGAGATTTCCAAGAAAATAAAATTAACTTAATGCTACTGAAGTGGAAAAAGAAAGTGTCCTGGCTGATTACACTAATGCTACCATAAAAAAAAAAAACCACCCCAAAACCATAGCAAAAAGGTTTCTTTGGCAGAAAATCACAGTCAAAATGACAGAAGTTGATTTTCCCTGAAATTAGCAACAAACACTTGTGCAGTTCAGAAGAAGCAAGTCCTCTGAAGCAAGCTGTCACTCCTGAAGTCACAGAACAGAGGCAAATAACTTAAAAAAACTGTTGACTGAAGCCCCAAAAGATGAAAGTAATCTAAAGGCAGAAATAAGATCTAAGTGGCCAAAATTTTCCATCCAACTCCTGTGGAACCTCATGCACATTCATTACGTCACCTGATCTTTTCCAAAGACTAACCTGTCTAGATAAAAGGAAAACTAGGAAGACTCTTACTAGTATCTGCCAATTTATTTGGAAAATAAGGAAATAATATCCCCCACATTTGTATTTTTCACTAGAAATACACAGAGTTTTGATGTCCTATTAGAGTCTACTGTACGGGAGGAATAAAATTCAAAATGTATCACAGAAAGGATTGAACAGTACTAGTATTTTATATTAATAAAATTATAATTATAATTTTTATTATAATTATATTTTATTATAATTTTTATTTTATAATTATTTTTTAATTATAATTTATATTAATAAAAATGTTTAAATGTTTAGTTGCATTTTCGATTGAGTTATAAAAGGTTACTGCAGAACCTCCCTCCTAACTCTTCTGATTTTCATTCTGGATTTCCCACTGCAGTGCACACAATGTTACAAACAGGCCAGTACTGAACATATCACTTGTCATGCATTATGTCATACTTCTCTGGGTGTGATGTATGCCCTCTGTGATCTAGGAATAACCAATTTCTGCTCGAGGGCCTGCCCTACAGATGGCTTAAGCACAGTTATTTAATGTTTTGACTCAGTCTCACATTCCTAATCTGGGCAAGATCTTGTCGTTAGTTTTGGTTTTTTTTAGATGTCTGGATCTAGGATGAAAAAAGCCTCCAAATTCCAGTTCTGGCTTTGAATGTTGCTTTGTAGAATTCTACATTAGGCTGGTCCAGTCAGTATTAAGCTGCTCAGAGCGTCAAGAACATTTAATAAACATTTGTCTAAAATTGCCTCATCTCTCCACAAAAAATTTCACAAAAGCCAGTTAACAGTACCCCATTTCAAACACTGGCTCTACAGCAGAATACTACACACAGAAAAAGAAAATAAAGTTTGTCAAAAGGAGACAAATCCTTAAAGAATTCGAAAAAGCACAGAGCAGGAGGAAAGAAGATGAACTCCGGTCATGACACTGAACAAACTTAGGGGAAAACACACCTTTAATACAAAAAACAACAAATGTAACAGGAAGAAAAGCCCTTTAATCCAAAACCCAACACGTGTAAATAGCAGGAGCGAGGAGGCAGAGCTGGATACCTCTTTCTGGAGGCTGGTGATGTGGGAGGACAGGTTGTCGATGCGCATGCGGCTCTCGTTCAGCTGCTCCCTGATGGTGTTGGCTGCAGAGCTGCTCATCTCCGAGGACAGCCTGGCACTCTCCAGCTGCAGGGCACCAAAGTGAAGACATCAGTTTCGGAGTAACTTTCACCAGAAGAAGGAATGAATCACCAAAAACCCACAGGCCACGCTAAGCCACCCGAGTTCCTCTCTGCAGCTCCGACGCACTGAAACGTTTCTTTCTTTAGGGCTAAAATGTGGTTACCATGTTGGATTGCCCTGCCTGGAATTCCAATTCTCTGAATATTTACTTTAGGATTAAAACTGTCCCTTGTAGACATTACTGAAACTGAGCTACTGAGCTCCATTTTCATGCTGGCTAAAGTTTATTTAATACACTTAAATGTTTATTTAATATGCTTTAGCTTCTTCTTAGTGAAGAAGCTAAACTGAAATGACCAGGTCTCTAAAAAGAGGCAAACTTGTTAACTTTCAGGCAATATAAGCAAACTGGTACCAGTACTACAGTCCTAAACCACTATTGTTTCATTCTATCACTTCAAACTTGAACAGTTTTACTTTTATAAAGTAACTAAATCGTTCCTGCTTAACATTACCACACTCACTTGAGCTACACCACACATTTATTGAACTTGATGACGATGATGTAAAGCAACCTCACTTATTTTTTTAACTAAGTTTCCAAAAATACAGAGAATTATACCTGATGATAAAGGCCAAGGAAGCAATGAGAGGTTGCATTTTTGGCTAGACTGTATTTTAAATCATCTTTTCCAAGCCAGATTGAAGGCCTGGAGATAAGCACGCTGAAAAGATCAAAACCAATGCTAATAAATTCAGTTTATATGAACTTTTCTGATGTAAAATCCATCTCACTTTGCTTTTAAAAATACTAACTGCAACAAGCACAGCCACAGAAACCAGGTTCAGTTGAGACATCAGGGTGCCTCCTGACATAAATGCTGAGTAACAGCAGAGGAAGGAAATGATGATGTCTAACTGATTTCAGATTTCTGCCCAGATGAGTGAAAAACAGAAGTTACAGAGCATTGTAAAACTTCCCCATGTTTTGTACAGGCTCAGAGGACTCTATTTTCTGTCTTCTCAGCAAGCCCCATTATTAGTTTTTATACAAACCATGGGACACCTTATTAATCATTGCTCAGTATCATGCTTAACAATTCAAACATTTTCCCTGAATTCACAGCAATCCCAGCATTAATCACTTTTCCCCCCAGACCACCTTCACACAGTGCTTCCTTCCCTTCTGCTGCTGTACCTGATGAGGCTTAAACCTGCTCCCAAAGCGAGATGTGAAAATGCAAATCCACACCCAAACCCATGCTAATTCCAAACCCAGCTCCCTAACAAACACCTCCGAGCCGCCAGCAATTACGCTATTAAGCCAAACAAAAACAAAGTAACATCAAACAGCTGTGTGAAAAACATTGTTCTCACTTTGGAATGGTAAGTCTCTTCCAGCTCTTCCTTGTAGAGCTTCACTTGCGCATCGTGCTGCTCTCTGATCTCGTGGAGGGCCTGGGCCAGTTTGTGCTCATACTCAATCTGGCGCCCAGAATCGACCTCCACCAGGCGAGTTTCATGCTTCCTTCTTGTCTCATTGATTTCCTGTGAGAGCCAGAGAAACATGCTAACACTCGGGAAATACGGGACAAAAAAGTTCCAGGAGGCTATCCTGTTGAGTGGGGAGTAATGCTGTAGTTAGGTTCCAGTATCAGATTATTCTGGCATGAAGCTTTTGGTAGAAATGGTTCTCCCCAGTCTTATTTTGCAATAGCTAGTCATTAAAATAAGAGCCAGGATACCAACAACATTTTTTTTCTGAGAGTTCTCTGAACTTTCAACAAATGCACCTCAGCATCATCAGATTTTGGAAATATATCCCTCCTTTCTTGAGGTATCTCGTGTGCTTCAACAAAATCAAATTACTGTGAAATAACAGTCACCCCACTTTCCCCATTTACTTGTGTGCTTGCCTGTGCTTTCTCTGGAAAGAAAGGGATTCCAACAATGAAACAAAGCTGAAAATACTTCTAGCAAGAAAAAGCACACGTGGAACAAAAGACAGTATGGTTAAGTACATTTGTTACTGCCCTAGGGTCCCTCCTGGGAAGACTCAAATGCCACAGGTGAAAGGGAGGGTGGCAAGACAAAGTTCTAAGAGACAACTATTCCTCCTCTTTTCTTTCCATGATTCAAAAGCATCCTATTAGAAAGGTTTGAAAATAAAAACATTGCAGGTCCAGAGCACCTGTTTGAGTCTCCCTCTACTTTATTTCTTATAACGGGATTATGTGGGAAATTACTAACCTTTCTCATTAATAAAAGAAGATATGTGCATTGCATACCATGATCAGAATTTATGATGAAACAACATGATACATAAAGTTATTTTGCCACAAGGATTCAGAGCTAAAATCATTTTTCCTAGAAAAAAGGAAATTAGAAATCTTCATGCCAGAACAGAGGTGAACCCTACTCTGAGTAGGAGTTCAGACAACTTGCAGAGGTACCTCCCAACCTATATTATTTTTCCTATTCTAGAATTTCCCACACCAGTTGCCTTCTTCTCTTTAAAAATGTTAATTCTTGAGGCTAAATTTACCTCCTCATACATATTTTTACGGAATTCCAGGTCCTCAATGAGGCTCTGACAACGGTTCTCAAGGTCCACTTTCTGCAAGGTTTCGTTTATAAGCTGGTCCTTGGCAGCAGCTAAAGAAGCTTCAAGCTTTAAGAAATAAAAAATCAACACAAAAATTATGCAGCAGAACTCACAAAATGGCCAAAGCCTCACAGAATTACAGCTAACTACACATTAAGCTTTAACTTCACAATCAAATACCAGTATTTATCCCAGTAATATTATATATCACACTTACACACTCTTGCAGTTGCTTATACAAGTGAGTTCGATATTTTTCACATTCGTAACTGGCATTAAAATTGCTACCTAATAATTTTCCTTACAAATCAATTTTTAGTACATGGAAAACACCAGTTTCCTTGTCTCCACAACTCATCTTCTTGAGGTGGTGATGCTCGAGATTACAAATCTAAAGGCTAACAAAACTAGGACAAGAGGTTTTTCTCCTCATTGTTCCAGTAGAACATCCAGAACCAGAGGCAGGAACAAAAGGGGGACAGAGAGAAATTGTTATTTGTCACTTATTATCTGTTCTTGTGAAGTCAATCTGCCCCCCAAAACACTTCTGGAAAGTGTCAAGTGTACTTTGAGTCTTGATCTGCTTTCTTCCCCCTAAGTAACATCCCTCATATTTTCAGCATCTTCAATTTTAAGAGCTCTCTCAGCTCTTAAGTTATATTTCATCAGAATGGCAGCTCATAATACAGAAAAGCACCTCACTCGCTAAGAGAACCTGATGGTTAGATATCTTTTCTTCTCACCCCTCTAATTTGATCTTTCAAGTCTTCAACTTCTCCCTCCAGGCTTTTCTTGTCACCAAGGGCTGTGGCCAGTGCAGCTTCTTTAGAATTCAGGGCTGCTTCAAACTCACGAAGTTTGACCTGGGCTCCGTTGAGGTCAGATTCCTTTTTTGCATAGCTGGAACAAACCAG
Organism: Molothrus aeneus; assembly: GCF_037042795.1. NCBI lineage: Eukaryota > Metazoa > Chordata > Aves > Passeriformes > Icteridae > Molothrus > Molothrus aeneus. Next base: position 72,069,909 of record NC_089680.1, read on the forward strand.
AGAAAGATAAGTCGCAAGAAAACCTAGAAATGCCTGGAAAAAGGTTGCAAGAAAATCTAGAAATGCCCCCAAAATAGACTGCTGGCTAATAAAGCAATCTGAATCTTGAACTTGAGAAACACCTGTCAAAAACATTTTGTGTTAGCTAAATTTACTGGGCTTGTGCAGCAACCTTCAAAAATGGCAAAGCTCCACAGACCCAAATCCTTCTATACAATATAGATCCTGTCTATATCTGCCATCATAGAAATTACACTGGTGCAGAGGTGATTTCTTTATGAAGGCAAGCACAGAAGATTTTCAAATTACCTTGAAATTAGTTTTTGTGTCTTGACAAGCAGTCAAGCATTTTCTAGATGTTTATCTCCTAAACCAGAATATTCAAACAGAGAAATCAAACAGGGGGGAAAAGTAATGTCACATAAATACAAGTTTTTTATCCACAAATAACACAGTAACAGGCTACTATCAAAAACAGGAGAAAGGAAACCTATATTCAAGAATCAAAGTGTTTCTTGTCCTTAGATGGCACAAGCAGCCATTAAATGTGTAACAAGTTCTTCAACCTTGGAGTTCATTATTTTTCTGCCTGGGATATCCACATTTGTCTATCAAGGGCAGTAGCAAGCAGAAGTCCTAGATGGTTTTAATAGAACTATGAATGTTTAAAGGAATGGATAGATTGAGGCTCAATAATATGAGAACTGGCATATCCTTCTTCAGTTCTTATGCTTTTCTTCCCAGACATTAAAAAAAAACAAAAAAAACCAAAAACAACACAACAAAAAACCCCCAGAATTAACAAGATGATGTGCAGAAAATTGGATAAATTGAAATTAAATTAAAATTGGATAGATTCAGAATACATCCACTACTCTTTTTAGTCACTGTAAGGTTTATAAGACACAACAGCAACGCATCTCGACAAAATGAGACCTAACGCAAAATCAACACAATTTTAAAAGGAGACACCCCTCAGCTTTAAAAAAATTCCTTTTTTTCCCCCCAAGATTACCTGCACTCATCATGCTCAGGAGAGGTGCATGCACATAGAGGGATGCAGGAATGGAATGCCTGTCTGGAGGGTTCAGCACCACAGCCACACCACATGGCAGGGGCTTTACGCAACAGACTTAGCGCTCCTTAATCCCGATCCCGTGGGATTAGCACCTGCTCCCCCCACGGCATCCAAGGGCCAGGCTGGGAGCCCCTGAGACACACAAAAACACTCTCCTCTGCACTCAGCTGCTTCCTCCTGCTCAGCACTCCCCACTGCCTTAGTGGGATTTCACTCCTCAGACCCACAGCCGGATCCAGCGCTCGGACAAAAACACAGGATTTAGGGTTTGGGCACTCCTGTTTCCAGCTCTCTGCGTTATTCCCTAGAGGTTCTGACCTGTCCTTCCTCTTTCACTCAGGCATGTTGGGACTTCAGTGTGCAAGGAAAGTGTGCAGCACAAGAGGTAAAAGAAGGAAGGGAAGGTGTGTTGCACATCTGTACAAAAACACATCTGTAAAAAACCCCAATCCCTCCATCCTCCTATTAGGAAGTATGAGGGTCCACAGCAGACATTTCTTGCTTGATGACTTCTGGGATAAAAGCTTTTATCAAAACAGGAAGAAGCTGCTTCTCCCATGCTGAAACCAAGCCTACTAAGTCAGACCCTGAAATGAGAAATTTGCAGAGCTACAGATAGTGTGCTGCTCCCCAAATTATCCTGGACTCTGAAACAGAGAGATTCCCCAAAATGTGCCACTATCCAAAGTGTGTGGATACCTTAAAACTTCTTGGATCTTAAATTATTTTAATGCAAGTACCTTTTTAATGCATTTACAGACTGAAAGGCAGCTGAGAAGAGCATTCTTGCCACGCATCAGCAGAGAAAAAAGGGTATTATAATAAAATACACTAACAACAACAACAACATGACTAAAACCCAGTGTAGTACCTGTACCACAAAGAGTATTACCAGTTAGATCAGCCCTTCCTGGCTTGTTTGCAACAAGACTGTCTGTGAAGCCACACTATAATTTAATGCAACAAAAGCCACAGCAGGGGGGGTGGTGGGTGGGTGGAGAATTAAAATTAAGCACTATTAGTTGTTAGTGACATGAGCTGTCTAACTATGAGACAGCTCATCTGAACACATTCTCAGAGAGAAAACAGAAACCAGAGCTCAACACTTCAAACGCTGGAAGCCAGATGAAATCTCAGCAACTCAACAGTGTCATCCCAGCCCTGAAGGGAATTCAGGAAAGGAGGAAAAGATCAGAAAAGCCTCTGTGATTTATAAAAACAAACACCAATGTATACAACACATACTTCACCCTTACATCCATTAATTTTGAGCAGGAAAAACTTCAGCCTCTTGACAATAGCTGGCTTCTTCCTCCCCAGAGAGCCAAAGCTACATCTGAATACAGCAAATGAAAAAACCTCAAACACCTTCCTGTTGCAGTGTTCAGAAATTACCTAGAACTGTGCTCCTTTTCAAGTAGTTTGACTCATGAAAGGAAAATAAGAGCAAACAAGTAATTGCTGACTTGCATCTTTTTCAAAGAAGCAGTTTGGTTTTCTCTCTTTTGACTTCAAAGTGCGTGGATCTCCTTATCCATGGAATTTGTTTACAGCAACCTAGAATTTCCCGTCATCTCCTTAAACATCTTGCTAAGTTAATAGAAAAGCCATACAAAAAACCCTCATCTAAACAAAAACCCCACAGAAATAATTTTCTAGCTGAACTGACCATCTGGAGCCAGACAAACCACACACCTAAATGCAAGGCAAGCAGTCAGCAGCCAGACCTTGAGAGGTGTAATTCAAAATTTCGTTTGAAAGTGACCAAGTGCAGGATGCCACCAGCCTACAGCAGATTCTTCTCACCTCCCACACCCCACCCACTCTTTTCTGCAGCTACTTAAGAGCCTGATCACCAAGCTAAGCATTACCAACATTAACCAAACCCTCCTCGAAAAGCATGGGCTTTCAGCCAAGTCGTGACATAGATACACACGTGTTGCCATTCCTGATAATGCAACCTATATTTAGACCCCTATAAAATTACATTTACTGCACAGTGGGTTGGTTTTCTGCTCCACTTGTAGATAAATATGAAAATTAAAATAAAAACACCCAACTACAGTAATGAATTTTTGATGTTTTATTTAGCTAGCAGTCAGTTTCCCACATTTTTCTCCCATGGCAGACAAAATGCTAAGGCTGTATTTTGCAAGAAAGTGACTTAAATAACACAAGAAGCACCTAAGAGCATTCAAATTTTCGATTAGAGACCAACATAAAAGTAAGAGAAACTGGACAAGTTTGGCTTTCCTGTAAATAAATATATGTAATGTTGTTTCAACCTTGTGTCTCATGTTACCCATTTTATTTAAATGTTTGCAACCAACAACAACACATCATCTCTGGCCACATACTGTTCAGCTGTGACCCTGCTTGAAGTCACAAATCCAACCTGAAGCTCACGGTCATCTGTGTGAACCCCATTTTAAGCAGAAACTACACACACGAGCCACTGCCCACTACCCTGTCCTCATCACATGTCCACGTATTTGAGACCAAATAATTATGTCCCACACTGCACAGAAGACATGCTGACTTCAGAATATAAATTCTTACATTTCACTGGCTCGGATTATTTTGCAACAAGTCAACCACCCCACTCCTTTCCCCTCTGGGTGCTCTATGGTAGACATCCAAACAGCAACAGATTTCAGATTAAAGCTCTGAATGAAGTTCCAATCTTTGCCTCCCTTTTCAAGATCACCTACAACAACAAAAACACGCCTAAAAAAAAAAAAATTCAAGTCAGCTTCCTTTCCAGCTCCTCACAGCACATATGTGCCCTGGAGAAGCCTGGAACAGGTGTCACATCTTTGCCTGCACCAACACCACATGGTTCTGTGTAGCTGCTCAGGGTACCAGCTGCAGAGTGCCACACACTTGCACAGTAATTCAAGCCACGGGCTGATGGGAAGCTGTTCCTGATATTTATTTTACTGCCTAATCTCAGTGCAAAAATGTACTTCGGAGTGTGGATGGAAAGGAAGGCCAACTGGAGATGCAAAGCCAGCCAGATAAATTATCTCTTTGATGTTTAAAATTAAAGTTGAACTCCTTGCCATAATTTCATTTGCTATTAATGCTTGCACTCAACAAAACACCTGAAGACAAAAAAGGAAGATTAAGTCCTTTACCAACACCTTCAATAAAACACAGAATTTCCTTCGAAGTTACTTTAATCACATTGTCTCTCCTCTTCCAGGAGAGCAGATGTCCCTCAACACTGGCAAAGTGCCACAGTGAAACCCCAGCCTGCCAAAGACAAATGCAAACAATGGGTTTCCTAAATTAACTGGAGTTAACACCAGCTTACACCCCCTAAAGAACACAATTTCCTCACAGGACCAACATGGGCAAGTCCAGCCGGGGATTTTTGACCTGCTGTACATTGAATTAAGTCCCCATTGCAAGCATTCTTAGAAGCAAATTTTCTTTATCTTGGAAACCACTTCCACCAGTGGAAAACTGTGCTGAAACCTGACCCATCAGCAGAGCCACACAACGCAGCAGCCAGCCCTGGCTTTCTGAACGGCCCTTGTTCAGCAGGACTTGGTGACACAGCTGTGCCAAAATTCACAATGTGCACCCTTGTTAAGTTAATTGCTTCCAGGGACACACGAGACCTTTCTGCCCCCACCATCGTGGCCCAGCAGTTCTCCCTGGTGTGCACTTGTGGCAAAGGATGAGCCCATGACACGTTTCCCCTCAAAAAGCAGAAGCTGTTTTGTCCACTCTTGTAGGATGTGATGGAGCATTTGGGACCTGCTGCTTAAATGGTGGCATTATGACATGCCCAAGGATGACATCCTTCACTGATTTGTATGCCTTGTCTATTTAATCTTTTTCTTGAGAGATATGGAACTTGCAGCAATCTGAACTCCCAGCCAAGGCAACGCTGCTCTGCTGTAGGAAGTGAACTCTTACCTAAAAATAACGGGAGTTGTTACCCCAAAATAATTTGTTGTTAATTGTATCATCACATATTTTGAGACTTCATGGTCCTGCTACCTACAGGCAACCTTTCAGCTTTATTGCCCACGAGCAAGTCCAGCAGCTGGAAATCAATATGCACAGACATTTTTTCTGTGGAGCTACTGCTGGTGTCTGCCACAGCCCTTGACTGGCAAAAGTGTAGCAGTCACAATTAATTACACAGTTTATTTAAAGGACAGAAGTAGAGGCATGTGTCTACAACAGCCAACACCAATGGCAAAGCATACAGTACAGTCTTGTCTAACCACTAATGAGAAAATAAATTGGAAATACTGTGAAATTTGTACTGTCTCTCAATTCTTTCTCAAACTATGAAAGAGAGACCTTCCTCTCCTCCACCTCCCAAGAGCTCTCCAAGAATTCTATACACCCAAACTCAAATTACAGGGTTTCTTCCCCCAAGTCTTAAGACACAGAGATTTATTTTCCTTTATCTCCATTCTCCCCATCACAAGCTTCCTACTTACAAAACTATGAGTATCAGTTTCCCATCCCCTCTCCAAAACAAAAATAGGGAAGCTCTTTTTTTCTTAATCTCACTTTTTTTCACCCCTAGTTCTTTTAGAGATTACCAACTTTGAAGTATCAAGTTAATAGAAAAGCCATACAAAAAGTATGTATGAAGTATCAAGGGAAACCTTCATATTTTTGCTAGAGCAGAACCCATGGCTGCATGGCAAGCACTCTAGGAGAGCATTCAACAAATCTGCTATATATAGGAGTGTAAACAAATGCAATTTTCTTGAGGGATTTGAAGTATGAGCAGAGCAAGCTTTTTGGTGCATCACACCATATAGATGGCACTGAATTCAGCAAATCCAACAAATAGGCGACTGGAGCTTTAATTTTTGTAAAGAAAGAATAAGTGAAGTCCTACAGCACTTCAAGAGTAACCAGAAGCTTGAGATTGGGGCACAAAGAGTGACTGAAAGATGACTGGAATAAAATGGATCAAGCAATTAAGAAGGATGCTGTGCTAAACAGAGGAAATAGAGTTAAACAAGAGTAACACCTGCAAAAATATTCAAGTAACACAAGAAGACCAGCTAGACCATGAATGGTATTGCCCAGCCTCAGATAATCAAGTGGCAAATCATCTTTGCTCCCTCCAGAGACCCAGAACACCTGAAGGGCCATTTCTCCTCCACTAGCTCCCTAAGGAAACAAAGCCATCTCTAATTTGAATTTTATGGCTACCAGAATGCCTAAACCACACAAACCAAATGTGCCAGGTAACTTTTCTTTTTTTTTTTCCCCTTTTTTTTCTGTCAGATCCAAACTACAACATATCACATTTTAACTAAAGCCAGTGCATGCAGCCACTGCAGTTCAGCTTTCAGAGAGGGCAAGGAAAATCCTGCTGAGAACACACATCCTTATCTTACCTTGCAAACCTTTACACTGCTCCTAAGCACACTTGTGCAAAGTGCTTTTAAGAGCATTTTTTTTGTCAGGTTACAATGTGATTTAACAGCTTTAAGAAGCCATGAAGGACCGTGCCCCAGTTCAAGTGAAAAACCCCTCTGCTCCTTTTTAAGGCTTTGCAAATAGAATTACAGATAAGCTTAGATATCCCCAAGATATCCATCTTAGCACTCAAAGAGGACTAAGAAACTGCACGCCCACCGTGAGGTCTGGCAGCACCAAACACCACCAAAGAGCCACAAACAAGTGGAACCCAGGAGCCCCAAACAGCACTAAGTGTTTGTTTTACTAAACCCTCCAGGAGCTCTTGGCAATCAGCACCCCGCCCCCAACAAAACAGGTTTTTGCCAAGCATCACAGGCAAATGCAAGACAGAATATGCAGATGGCCATGCCCACGTTATTAAAGCCTTGGTTCCAGCCACAAAAAGGGAAGCCACCACAGACTGCATCTAGATCCCAGTCCCACGCACGGAGTCCTGTGAGAAGCTGACACAAGAGTGCGTCTTCCTCAATAAAATCCCTAAGAGATGGAAATTCCTGGCTTGACCCCGGAGTCAAGTAATGCTGGTGCCTGTCAGCAGCTACACCTGGCGTTCCCCTATCACTGTCAATGACTACTTTGATTTAAGACTTTCATAAGGCATCAAGAGAGAACCTCAAGAACAACCAGTCTCACTAATTAGAAGCTCACGGTTTTGGTTTTTTTTAAATAACAGGGTCCAAAAGATATCAGAGCTGTCTGCAGACGCGGGAGAACATCAATATGCTGGTTACACATGAAGTATCTTCCTCATCATGAAAAATCAGGGCTGAAAGGGCATTTAAGACACAGTAGCAGAGGAAGAATAACAACCCTGGAGGGTTTTTCCCCCCCCATCCCAATAATGTCACACCTTGTGATTCCAAGGCGAAGGCGCGAATGCCTAAAACTGCAGCAGTCATAAAAATCAAATTGAAGGTAAACACAAACAAGGAACCAAATAACAACTGAATGGAGCCGAGTGTTTAAGAAGCAAAATCTAGTGTCTCAAAATCAGTTTGCTACAAGAGCGGGGATCTTGGCACTGTGCCCTAAAGCCGTCAGTCTGGGGGATGCGTGGATACAAATTCTACCTTTTGTAACATCTGAACATCCAAGAGGGCACACAGAAATTACAGTTCCCTTTGGTTTTAAGCATGATCCATGTATTACCTAGTCAGGTAATACAATATTTTCACATTATGAAGCTAATCTGTTTGCGAAAGGTTCAATTTTTCATCCCGAAGCAGCCTAAGCCTTAAAGACAGCCCCTCTGTCCGTGTAGGGGGAGGTGAATAGTCATGGAATCACAGTGCTAAGGGACTGGAATGGACTCTAAAGCTCTCCCAGTCCCATGTTCCCAAACTAAAGCAGACCATCCCGAGCTCCATCAAGCCTGGCCTGGAACACTTCCAGGGATGGGAGCATCCACAACCTCCCTAGGCAACCTGTGCCAGGACGTCGCCTCCCTCACAGCCAAGATTTCTCCCCGCTATCCCATCTAAACCTGCCCTTCCTCAGTTTAAAGCCGTTCCCACTTTGTCCTATCACCCCGTGCCCTTGTCAAAAATCTCTCCGCAGCCTCCTTTAGTTACAGGGAGGTGCTCTAAGGTCTCCTTTACTCCGGGTAGCAATCAGAGCACTTCACCTCATTTCTTACGCGCCAGCCTCCCCGTACAACCTGTTCCAGCCCACAGTAAGGAACTCCTGCTTAATATCTAACCTGTCTAACAAAACTTCCCCCCTTTTTCCGTCCGCACCGGAGCATCCCGCGGATGCTGCGGGGGCCGGGGCACTCGCTCCCGGCAGGGGCGGCGCTCGGGGCCGGCTCTTCCCGCCGGGGCGGAGCGGCGGCAGCGCTGCCTGTGCCTCCTCATTCATTCCCCCATTCATTGCCGGCCGCGCACCCCCGGCCGAGCGCCGGCGGGACGGGCGGGCGGGCGGCGCGGGGCGCGCCCCGCCGGTGCCTCCTCCGCCGCTCCGCCCGCAGCCCCATCTCCATCCCGCCGTGCCACCGATGCTTCCCGGCCCTTTTCTCCCGCACCTGACCAGCAGCTGCTCGTGCTCGGCGCGCAGCTTGCCCAGCTCGATCTGCAGCTTGGCGCGCTCCCGCGCCGTGTCGTCCAGCGCCCGCCGCGCGTCCGCCAGCTCCGCCTCGTAGATCGCCTTGAGCCCGGTGACCTCGCGGCCCCGCACCTCCTCCCGCTGGGTCACCTGCAGCTGCAGCGTGCTGTTCTCCGTCTCCAGGCTCCGCACCTTGTCGATGTACACGGCCAGGCGGTCGTTCAGCTGCCGCAGCTCCTCCTTCTCCTGCAGGCGGGAGATGCGCGTCGGGCTCTGCGGCATCGCGGCGACGGCTGGGCCGCGGGTCCGCGGCAGCGTGGGCTCGGCCATGGAGCGCCGGCTGGGGGTGAGGACACCAGCAGGGCGGGAAACGGGCGGGGAGCGACGGACAGGCGGACGCGCGGACGGACGAACCGACCGCCGTCGCCTCCTCCTCCACCGGCTCCGCACCGATCCAATATGGCCGCGCGCCCGCCCCGCCGGACCGCGCTCGCGGCCCTCCCGCCCACGTGACCGCGGGCCAGCCAATCGCGAGCCGCTTTCTGCCGCGGGCTAAATTCAAAACCCGCCAACGGCCGGCGGGCGCGCCACTGAGGCCACGCCCCGCCGGGCCACGCCCACGCCCCGCGCGCGTTCCCACCCCTCATTCCCGCCCCCCGTTCCCGCCCATGGCTTCGGACAAAGGGACCCGTGAGCCCGCGTCCCCTCCCGCCGCCCCGCCCGGCGGTCCCCGCACGGGCCGCCCGCAGCGCTCCTCGGCTGGCCGAACGCTCCCGGGGAGAGGCAGTGATTTGGCGGCGTGGCTGTAAATTACAGAATGGCGGGATAAATCAGGCGGGGGTGATGGAGCGCAGCGCACGGCCGGACACCACCCTGTCAACAAGAGCATGGCACTGAGCGCCGTGCAGGCTTTCCGTCAGCACCTCCGGCAAGAGTGAATCCAGTACGTCCCTGGGCAGCCCATTCCAGTGCCTGGACACCCGTTCTAGGAAGAAATTCCTCCTGATGTCCATCCTAACTCCCCCCAGCACAGATTCAGGCCATTTACTCTTGCCCTTGTTCGCTGGGAGCACAGCCCGACCTCCCCGGCTGTGCCCTCCTGGCAGGAGCTGTGCAGAGCCACAAGGGCCCCCTGAGCCTCCTTTGCTCCAGGCTGAGCCCCTGCCCAGCTCCCTCAGCCTCTCCTGGGGCTCCATTCCCTTCCCAGCTCCGTTCCCTTCCCTGGCCACGCTGCAGCCCCTCCATTGCCTGCGTGAGGGCCCAGAGGTGCCCCAGCCCTCGAGGTGTGGCCTCAGCAGGGACGGGCCCTGCCCCGCTCCTGCTGCCGCCCCACGGCTGGCACAGCCCAGGGGCCATCGGCCTCTCGGCCCCCTGGGCACCCTTGGGCTGTGTCCGGCTGCAGCTGTAAACCCCTCATAAATAAGGAATTTTGCTGTGCCAGATGTTTTCTACCCAGAATTTACGTCTCCCTCACCCACAGGCTGCTCGCTGTGGTTTAAAACACAGCGTTGGCTCCTGCTGCTTCCTGAGCACCCAGTGCGGGGCTGCTTGGAAGGAATTCGGAATCCAGGGATCTCCCAGCTACAGGATGAGAGGGCAGAAGGGGCTGTCCAGGGAGGTGCTGGAGTCACTGTCCCTGGAGGTGTTTAAGGAAAGGCTGGAAGTGGCGCTCAGTGCCATGGTCTGGGTGACAAGGTGGTGTTCAGTCACAGGCTGGACTTGATGACCTCAGAGCTCATTTCCCACCCAACTGATTCCATGATTCTGCAAGTTTCAGGACTCGGAGTGCAATTCCTGAGGTGGAGTCAGCCCAGCTTTGGAATCTGCATTTTCATATTCCTTGGCTGATGTCAGTGTGGCTCCTGAAGTTTTGCTGCCAGCGAGACGCACTCACTTTCAGGTTGAACATTAATTTCTTCAGGAAAAACGGGAGTCCTTTTGCAAATTTTCACTGCTAGGTGACAACCCTTCAAACTGCAAAAAGAATACATTCCAATCACAGGGGTGTACATAACTAAAGTAATTAAGCCATAGCTGGGAGCTCCTGCTTTTCCCACATGGTGCTTTTGCTGACACAAACCATTATCTCTGTTTTTTCCTTCCCTGCCATTTACTAGAATTTCCTCCTTTTCCACTGGAAAAACAGAAAAACTGGGTTACAAGAGTGATAGCAACTGGTAAAAAATTCTACAGCACCTGCTGGAACATAAAATTGTCAGCACAGTAGGATTATAACCCTGGGTAATTTTACACTGCAGCTGGCACTGCTGTGAAAGGATCTGTGTTCACAGGCAGTACAAGAGATAAAGTTTGGGAGGTTTTATTGTTGGACAAACTGAGCCCTCTGCAGGTGTTTAGTGCTGGCTTTGGTTCTGTCTGCTTCCAGAATTCAGTTTGGTGCTTGGTTTTAAATCGAGGACTTTTTATTTTGTCATAAAAAAAAATCGTGGTATCATCCCTTCCCCACCCCACTACATTTGTCTGCCTGAAGCAAAGCACTTTTCTCTCCCAACAGAGGTATGGGTGTGATGTGTTCTATTTCACCGCCCAAATCAAAAGGATGTATTAAAAATCCAAACTATTTGTAAGGAGGCCTTCCTTTCCCCTTCGGAAGCCTCAAGATTCATATTTTTGTTGTTGAAACCACTGCATTTTTTAGCTTCTGGTCTACCACATGAGATTAAAATAAATGGTGCTTATTTAGCAGACAAGATTGGCTAATACTATAAAAAAGTATTAATGGAAACAAATATTGTAGTGGAAGCAGCTGGCCAGATCAGTCTTCTTGTTGTAATTACCCAGTGGAAAAACTAAATGTTGATCTTGCCTATTCCATGCTTATTTTTCACCAGTCTGGGTTTTCAGGTTGCTGCTTCCACCTAGTAAAAAAGAAAGATGTGGCATTTCCTATGCACATAAAATTATAATAGTTGAATCTATTAATATCTCATTATTAAAAAAAAAATAAATAAACTTGTGTTGGTATCAACAGCAAGACTAGCTTCCATAAAGAAATAAGTAGTCATTGCTGCTGTCAGATTTCCCTGCAATTTTCTTTATATCTGAGATTTCTTTCTGGTGCTTGTGTGATTGAATTTTTCCTGCTGGATTAGTCTGAAAAGGGAAGTGAGTAAATGATGGGTCTTCAAACTGTGTCTGGGCTGATGAAACTGAGTATCAGCACTGTTCGTCTTTACTCAGGGCAGCTCCAAAAAAACAAAAAAAAATAAAGGGAATGTGGTGTTTACCCGTGTGACTCAGCCCTGCCTCTAACACACCTCTAAAATACATCACAAGTATTTTTTTTCCACATGGGTTCAAAATGCCACTGCAGCTGCAATTTATTAATTTTAAGTTATTAATTTTTTTGCAGTCAGCATAAATTGTGTATATGGGGCTTGTACACAACTTACAGACCCAACAGAGTGCACCTAGTAAATGAGCCATTTTTGCTGTTGCCAACTTTGTATTGCTAAAACAGATTTTATATGTGTATATAATAATTTGTATTTATACCATATTTACTTTTAAAGTGGACACAGTGAACACATTCTGCATATGTGTCCATAGTCTGAGGGTTACCTCAGTGATTCAGATACTGTTCTCCTAAAGAAGAACAATATACAAATATTTAATTTTATATCACCTAACCTGAGTACATATGAGAAAACACCATTTGTTTGTTTCCACCTGTGGAATGTCTGCTAAAGAAGAGCCAAAAAGAGAATTTGCTTCAGTCTGGGCTTTCAAGAAACCAAGCAAAACAACAAAAAATGAATACAAATGTTTGTTTTTTTTTTTTCTGTAACAGCCATGGTAGAAGGAGAGAGCACAGGGGTGTCTGCATCTGTTTAGAAAGAGAACAAAATCTGGAGACTCCTCACATGAGCAGATGGGATAATAGTAATACTCCTCCCTGGTTTTTGGCTTCAGTGATGTGAAAATGATCACTGTGACTGCTGCATGGTCCCTGTGCAAATTCTAACTGTTGCTCTGTATAGCAATAACTTAAGTTTGACTACACTGCACTTTGTAGGTTCCCTCATGCAGAACTTGAAGCCTTTCCCAGAAAAAATACTTTAAAAATATTAATTTAGCCAGGATTGCCAGGATTCAAAGAGAGCTATCAATATTGTTTGAGATAAATGAGTATATGAAATGAAAACAAACAAATGACATTAAAAATCTGCATTTTGTTTTTTTAAACTGCTGTTTCAGGTAGAATGGAAAGCCTGTTTTTCATTTCTGCTGAATCTTTCGCACTGAAAACTTTTCTAAGTTTGTTTAGTGTTCTGCGGGGTCTCTTTCTCCAGGAAAAGCCAAAATAAGATGAATAAACACATTTGGGATGTGGACACACAACGTTTGCCTCTGACAGTCTGATCAAGGAATGCTGGGGCAGGGGAAGCAGAGCAGGAGAAACAGAAGCAGAAAGAACCCATCACAAGAACTGCCCTGCTCTGCTTTTCATCATCTAAATCATCATCTAAACCAGCACCCTCCAGCTCGCCCTGCCTCGGCAGAGGCTGAGCCACGCAGGGATATGCGTTTGAAGAGATAAACACACGGGGAGGGCGTTTGGAGAACGGCCCAGGGAGTTTTCTACCCGCACTGCAGAGCTGCCCACAGGGGAGAAGCAGTGATATGGCTGTTAGTTGTGGCTGGAATCACTCCCCGCAGTGATTGCAAAACACTGAGAAAGAGAGAGAGAGAGAGAGAGAGGGGTGGGGGGAGAAGCTGTGGAAGGTGAAGGAGAAGCAGAAACTCGTAATTACACAGTGCCACATGAAGGTCAGGTTAGGCTCACTTTAAAAAAGACCATGCAAAACTGGAAAAGTTGCATTTCTCCAGAACAGGCTAGTGTAAATAGAGAATCTCCTTGCTGAAGAGCCCAGTTGTTCGCACAGATGGCTTATGCTTATAGAGAAGTACTAGTTTTTGGTAAAAAAAGGTTTTTGCCATGAAGTTACAGAGGCATTAACCCTACTAGTACATGAGAGTGCATTGCTGTGGCTGGTCCCATGACAGGACAACTTTAATTCACATTGTAAGTGCATGGTTAGGGAATACATCAATTATTGCCATGTTCTGAGACTTTGTAATTAGTTTTATGAAACTGTCAGCTTTGTTTTCAAAGGCTAGTTATATGAACTGTGTCAGATTAATCACAACTCAAAGTCTTAGCAAGATCCTTGACCCCTTAGAGGCAGGGGAGAAAAGCAAACCTGTTGTGTGAGTCACTGCAAAATTAAACATCTTAAAGAAAATTAAACACTTGCCCTAAGTCTAATCTGGCATGTGACAGGTAACAGCAGGCATGGTGAGTTTCCCAGATTCTCTGAGTTAAGGTGAGTGCTTGTGAAGGTGATGTGCTCCACATCTCTGGACAAGTATAGCACACAGAATTTCAGAAAAAAACAGAGTTTAGCAGCCTGCTTGTCTTTCACAAATACTGCTCTCCTGCCAGTCAGGGAGCCTCTCTTCTGTTTTTACAGAGATCTAGAGAGTTTGGGGCTCTGGAGGGTTTTAACTTCCAGAACTGCTCATCTAGAAAATAATATATTGCTCTTTCTGGAGTGAAAATGTCTCATTTCCACTCACCCACATCTGGAACATTGTCATTATCAGCTCTTAAATAATTACTAAGCACAACTATGTTTATTATGTTTGCACACCCAAAAATAGTAGCAGGGATGGAAAGCCAACCTTCTCCAGCAGGTCTTGGAGAAGGGATGGCTATGGGGTGGGCCCAGAGGGTTTAGGGAACCCTGAAATTTTACACACACATCTCTCCCCACCCTGCTGCCTTCATGAGGTCACTGGACACAGGGCTGGCCTTGTCCCTGTCTCACCTGTGTCACCCCCACGGAGGGCTCCCACCCACCACAGTGTAAAGAGGGCAGTGCTGTCCCTGGAGGGTTCCTGTTGTCCCTGAGCAGGGGACACTCTGGTGTCCCAGCACAGCTCCAGTTGTGCCCACCAGCGAGCCCTGGGTGTCTGTAGGGCCCGTGAGCCCAGCCTGTCTCCCAAGCCCAGGTACACCTGAAACCACCTTTCAGCATCAGAGAGGGATGGGAAGGGCAGCTGAGGACAAGGCTGCGCTCCAGAGGCTGCACCACCCTCACCTTTGGCCCTTCCAGGTCCCAAAAATTGTGGACAGCAGCCAAGAAAACCTGGAGCACACCGACGCAGTGTCAGCTGGGGAGAGCCTGGCTGCCCTGCCTGTAATGCTGGCCCACAGCATGTTGACCTTTGAGGCAGAAAATAAGAGCTATCAGCCCCAACAGCCACAAGATCTTGTTCCCTGTGGGCAGAGGGATCCTGAGGCTCTCTGGCTGCCAGACCTGAGGAATGGTGCAGGACATTCCCTAGCAGGGACAGCTTCAGACTATGGGAGTGGATGTTCTTCACACCTCAGACTCTGGAGAAGGTCCTGCACATCCAACTCGGGCACAAAGGGCTCTTCCACACTAAGGAGGAGGACACCTCATCAACTTGGCTGTGAGTCAGTAGGAGAAGCCCCAGTGAAGCCAAAGCTGGTGCTGGGAACCAGGAGCTGCACAGTGCGGGCAGCCTCGCTCTGCCGGGATCTCACTGCTGGGGTCCTGTCAGCTGCTCAGCTCCCACCATGAGAAAGAGAAATCCACTCTGCAGTACAAAGCCTTGAAGCTCCTGACATGCCCAAGCAGTGGTCTGCTCTTCCTGCTGCTCAGGGGCCTCACGATGCTGTCCGAGATGATGAGTGAGGGAGCTGGCTTGGCCTGAGCTGGAGTCAGGAGGCGGTGCTGGTCTGGGAAGCTGTGCTGACTTGGAGCTTCTCACAGAATGGAAGATGCCTTTCATACATGCAAGAAGGATGCATGGGGGCATGGGGGCATGGGGAATGGGGTCAGGAGAGGGGACTGACACCTCCCAGCGGTCCCAGGTGTTGGGGCAAGGGCTGCTGGCAGCGTTCTCCCAGCCCAGCCCGAGGGAAGGGTCCCTGCAGATCGAGCAGGGGCAGAGAAGCCGGCACGGCCATTTCCAGCACCTGCCCTGCCTGCTCCAGCAGGGCCTGGCAGCAGCCCCCGGCCGCAGAGGCTGAACGCCGGTGTCTCCGAGGCTTCCCAGCGGTCCCCACCGGTGTGGGAGGTCACGGCTTTGACCCTCAGTCCCTGTCCCCAAGAGTGCCCCAGACACTTGGGTGGGAGCACATCCCAGCCGGGATCCGTAAGGGCGGGATCGCCCCAGAGCAAAGCCCCGAGCTCTCCTTCCCTGGGCTCTGTTGCCGCCTCCCACCTTCTGCTGTGCCGCGGGTCTCCGGGGAAGCGCTCCCGGCTGCTGCAGAGCTCCTCAGGTGGAAGGAGCCGGAGCTCCTGGAGCAGCCGCGGGGGATCGGCGGGGATGAGCCCCAGGGCCAGGCTGGGCCGGGGCTGCCCCTTCCCTCCGGCTCTGCTGCAGCCGCAGAGCCGCGCCCTCGGTCCTGCCCTCGACAGCACAACCCCCGAGGGCTCCGGAGCCCCTCTGCCCTGTCCGGAGCCCCTCTGCCCTGTCCCGCCGAGCCGGGGGAGGCCTCCGGCCAGCGGGGGCAGGGGAGCTCCGGCCGCAGGGCCTGCTCTGGCGGGCTGCGGGCTCTGGGACGGGCCCGTGCCCCTGAGCTCTCTGGGCTGCCGAGGGACGGGAGCCGGGCTGAACAGAGCCTCGGGTACCTGCAGGATCCCCGGGCCCGTGCGTGAGGCTCGGGTTCGCTGGTGAGGCCGTTCCCGGGGTCCCTCTTGGGCAGCCGGGCTCCGTCCCCCAAGCCCAGGGGACGCCCCGGGCAGGGCCTCGGGCCCCCCCTGCTCTTTCTGCCCTCACAGCCGGGCTCGGCGGGCACCTCGGCCAGTGCCGCGCCCGGGCTAACGCTGCTGCTGCTGCTGCGGGCAGGACTGGGGCGGCTGCGGGCAGAGCTGGCGGAGCTGCTGGCGGAGCTGCGGGAGCTGACGGAGCTCCGTGCCTGGGGATGGCCGCACCGAACCGAGGGGCCGGGCTGAGGAGAAGCCGGCTCCGATCTGCAGCTGAGTGCGGAGCGAGGGCTGCGGGCAGCTCTGCAGACACGGGGGCTGATGTGGGCTCTGTTTCTTTGGGTCACAGCCCTCCAGCCCCTGGAGGTGGCCCTCGATCCCACCGTGCCCGGATCCTGAGGAGACCAAGGAAGCAGCACGGACCAGGACGCTCCCTTGGGTGCTGTGCTGCTGCCAACTGTGCCAGCAGCAGCGTAGGTGGGAACCTCAGACAAGGTTTCACAGAAAGCCCAGAATTCTGAGTTGGAAGGGACGCAGAAGCATTGTCAGAGTCTGGCTTTTAAGTGAATGGCGCATAGAGGGATCCAAGCCACAACCTTGGCATTATCAGACACCCACCTGTGTCACTGTAGGACACGAGATAACACGAGCGCACACACCACTGCTCTCAAGGTGAAGAAAAAGGGGAGTTTATTTTCTCACTCCAATATTTAGAGTTTTCTCAAAGAGGCAGTGGATTGGAGGGTGAAAGTGTCACCTCTCCAATGACACTGAACAAACCAACAGTCCATCAAACTTTTCCTCCTCCATAAAAGAATGCAAAACAATAAGTTATTTACAGAAAGCGCGTGAGAAAGTTTGCTGCAAGAATGTAAGCATCAGAAGGCTTAGAAAATCTTAAAAAATTCAGGGCGACACACCTGCAATGTCATGAGTGGCAAAAATGACCTCCAGAATTTGTGAAGTCCTTCTCAGAGAGGAGAAGGTCCAACCCCAGCCCCAGGGCTGGTCAGCAGTTTATGTCTAAAGGACCACACAGGTGTTATTGAGCCTCACAGGACTCAGGCTGGCAAACCAACTCTATTTATGGAGGTAACACAAATTATTTATTTGGCAGCCCAAAAAGCCAGACGTGCCTTGGGCTGATCCCCCATTGTGGGCAGCGGGGCAGGGGGGATTCTGCCCCTTTTCCCTGCTCAGGTGAGACCCCACCTGCAGAGCTGCTCTCAGCACTGTTGGAATGACTTGGAGTAGGCTAGGCTGCTTTTTGAGACTATGAAAACACTAAAATCTTAGAATGTGGACAGCCTGTCTGCTCCTACAGGAGTTGCTGTGGGTGGCAGCGCAAATAAAATACAATAAACATGCAGCAGATTTCTGGTCCAGGCATGCCCTTATATTTAGTTTTATTCCAATAGCCTCCTCTACATGGCTGCAAAGATAAGGAGTGTCAGAGTTTGTTCTAGGGGTGTTGCAGGCATTGGAAATACCAGTTTTCATACTTTGGGGACACAGGGGCGTACAAAAGCCTTGTGGTTTTGTTAAATGAGTTAGCAACGTACTAATTATGTTTTGAAAGTTTGGCATCTTGGCTGTAGAGTTATTCTTTAAGAGTCACATTCGTGAAGGAGCCTTGTGAATATTGTTTCAGAGTTAGGAACTTTGATGACTTCAACCTGTCAAGGGATTTCTGATAGAGAGGACTGACATAAGGAAAATATTGTAAGCCGCAAAACAATTTCAATGCAATTAAGGCGGGTCTTCCTCCTAAGCCCAGAAGAAAACTTCATTTCTTAGATAAGTAAGACTGCATTACAGTATCTCTCCAGTGGAAATTCAGTATGTGTTTTTTATGAGTTCTCTGAAGATTCAGAATAAAGGAGACTTGCTCAGCCTGCTGAAGTTGATAGTTGAAAACTCTTCATTTTAAGTGTTGCTTTAGCTGTGTCTGTCAAACTGTCCAAAATCTCGTTTGGCAGAGGAAAAATATTGCAATTTCAAAACTGTCACAGCAGTGTCTTTTCACAGCCCAGCTATTTGTGGCCCTAAGTTAGGTGGGACTGTGGATCCCCAGAAAACTATACAAGCACTCAAGAAGTCATTTCAGAGAAAAAAAAAATCCTTTGAGAACAAATGTAAAGATTTGCCAAAACTTGAGAAGGCAGTTTCAGTGTGTAATTGGTTATAAGTTTGTAGTTCTGGGCTTTATGAACCACAAGTATTGGAGAATTTCTGTTCTGAAAATTTAAAGAGATTTTATTTTTTAAATGATTTTATTTTTTATTGCTTTTTAACTATGGCTCTATTTAATTTTGCCATGCTGCTTCTTCCTTCTGGAGGGAAAGGCACATTACTGGCAGGTTCTTAGCTTTTAAACTACCAGTAACATGATTGTAAGCATTTTTCAGTGCACAGGTATGTGCAGGATTAATTATTCATAATTAATTATTCAGAAAGAAAGATCTATACCAGGGTGCAGAGCTTTATTGTTCAGATCCTGGCTACTTCAGCAAAACTGATCTCACCCTATAATTTTCATTAATAACTGTCTTTCACAGAATAAATTTGCTTATAGAACAACACTTCTTGAAGTTCTCTTACATCTGTTAGAAATGGTGCAAGAGCACCCTGGAATTAACTACAGGAAATTAAAAGTTTTTTATTTCCACTTGCCTTCAGTGGCTAAAGTAATGTGTTGTGTTTGCCTCTAACATTCAGCTAGCAAGTTCTCTGAAAAATCAGCTCACTGCCCCAGCATGAATTAAGGAACTAAGGTGAGATAAGCCAAGGTCCAACAACACAAAATCTGATCTCTCAGCTTGAGGATCACAATTCCTGCGGTGGGGATGGGAGGGGAAAAGTTTAGCAGTCCCCTCAGCTACTAAATTAACAAAGCACGGACTAAAGATAGGATTATTTTTTCTATAACGAGGATAATTTTGTTATTTTATTATTTTTTTACCTGCAACTATTTTCAGCTCTATATGTATACTTGTAAATTCATGCTCCTGTATTTTATTTAATTTTATTTTTCTGCCAGATAAGGCTCAAAATATAAGACTTTCCATGATCTATGAGCGTCTCATTGCGAATTTTGGCCTTAGCTGTCACCAGATGGACACAGTTTGCAGCAGTTTCCCCAAATCAGCTTCATTTTTGCACTGAGTGCATTGAGGCCACATGTGCTTCTTGGTCACTACAGTGTTTCTTGCTTAAACTACAAGAAACTACATTTAAAATCATATTACCTTTTGAAATTTCTCTAAGGGGGGATGAGAAGAGAATCAATATTGTTAAGTCACACCTTTGTATGTTTCAGATCTTCTGTTAATTTTCTACAGGGCCATATTTTTAAAATTGCATCATCGTAAAACTATTTTACAATAATACATAAAAATTATTTTACGCTGATAATTGGCTGCCTTGCACATGAAGAATTTTTGGAATCCTGAAGCTTAGTTCTTCATGGTTTAAGAGATTTAGGTATTAATTCCAAATGGCATCTCACAAAGGGCCAAATTCCACCCAGGGATAAATGACTGCTCATCCATGCCAACTTTAATGTGATCTGCTCTGCTCAGCAGAGGACAGGATTTCACAGAAGGCTCTTATTTGATTCTGTACCCATTTGCAAAAGTGAATACTTTATGCTTCTCTTGGGCACTGTTGAAATGGCAAATGACGTTAAATGCTGCCAAGGGCACCAAAAAGAACTTGAGCTAATATTCTTACTGATAAAAAAAAAAAAAAACCATTTTGGAATTAGCAGACAGAAACCTTATCTCATGAATGAAAGGTGCTCTGCCTTGTAGTAGCCTGTGAGTGGGAAAAACAACCTTTGACAACAGAGGATAATGCACTTCCTATTTGTTCTTACAAGGAAAGTAGTGTAATGCAAACAAGGTGATAGCTAAGATACTGATGTGCTGGCTACAAAAGAAAACCCCTGTGCTTTCTGGAACTCTGAGAATCTGTTCATCATCTCCCAAACTTCTCGAAGGCTCAAACAGTACTCTGCTGCTTCCAAAAGTTTGAAGATATCTGAATAATTATTTCAGGCCTTGTGCCAAAGATTGCTTGAACATCTTGCAGAGATGACTTAGTTCTGAAAATATGTGTGCAGATAGGCAATAGTGGACTTGCAAGTTATCATCTCCAAAGTTCTGGGATAAAAACTTAAAGCTACAAAATCTGTTTATTTCTCCCCTGCCTGTCCTTTCAGGATGTAGCTAATTTTTTCTTGCCTGTGATTTCCCCTAAATGTGCCCTGGCAAAATACCACTTCCTCTTGTGTGTACCAATATGGAAGGATATTTTGCTGGAGAAATATAGGGTATAGAAACAACCAAGAAAGAATAAGGAAGTAATTTATTTTTTATCCAGCCTGCATGATAAACTTCATGCCTCACTCTGAATCAACTGCCAAGTCCAAGTAGAAAAGGACTATCCTGCTCACAGATACCTGAAAAATCTAATGAGTAGTTACCTTGTTAATCAGTTGATTTATTTACTATAAACCTTTTCACTTGCAAGTAGTGTTTGTATGCTGTAGGATAGAAAATTCATTATTCATTCCTCCTCCCCTGGTAACTCTTTGTAATTACCCGACTGAGCTATAAAGGTGACAACTGTAGCTCTACAGACAAACATCATAAAACTACCTTCAAAGAAGTGGCTTGGAAACAGAAAGCAGTGGTAATGTGTTATCTTTTTTATTATCATTATTCTAAAGAGTAACTACTGTTGGTCTCTGATAAGCACAGTCAAGCAGCCAAACAACCCCACAGCTTTTTGACAAAAAGCTATTTTAGTGCCTGTCCTCCTCTAGGGAATGCTTGGGCAGGAGCGACACTTAGAGGAAGGCAGAGAGGACACACTTTGTCAGAATTTTTTAAAATTAGTTTTTGATATAACTAAATACATACAAATAAAATTATTTTTCTGGCCCATGCTGAGGCAGGGATATGGTGGGTGCCTCCTTTTGGATTTTAGGACTTTAGATGATGTGGCTTGCTGAGTTTGGCTCCAGATCCTGCTGATAACACCTCCTTAACTTCTCAAACTGCTATTTCCTTCATTTACTCTTCCTCTGGGGGAGCCTGTCCTCCCAGCACACACCAGATCCAGATTTCCTCCCCTCACATTCCTGATTCACAGACATTATCCAGCACCTGCACAGGATTTCCTTCAGGGATGCAACTGCTCAGTTTGGTGCCATTCCCACATCTTCAGCTTGAACCACCAGTCACTGAACATAACTCCTTCCTATTTGTCTTTCAGTTTAAGAAAAACCAGCCGATTTCTCTCAGGTCTCCTGAACTATCTCTGAAAAATTTCCAGTACTCTTAGCCCGTAGACCCTTAATGTTTTTCCTTTTTTCCAGTTAAGGGAAGGAAGCTCACTCCCAGGTGAGGCTGAGTTCCACCTCCTGGAAGGTCTAACTCCCTTTCTCCAAAATACTGTACAATAAACAGGGTAGAAACCATTGCCCTGATAGCCTTGAAACGTTTAGGATAGCCCAGGGGTCTGCATGCTGCTGGTGAAGTCTGATCATCCTTGGAGAGAACTGAGGCAAATGCTCTGCTGTGCTTGTGTGGGGAAGAGGAATTATGGACAATCACAGAGCTAAATTCACAGAGCTAAATTGGAATATTTTGGAGGGAATTGTGGGCATGCAGAAATTCCCATGTAAGGAGCAGGGAAACTGCAGGTGACACTTTCTCACGTGTTGCTCTTAAAGCCTTCTTCCCGTGCCCTGAGTAGGGGTGAAATATCTCAAGTGAAATTACTCCTCCCACCAAGAATCACTGGGTTATGTTTCAATGGAAATGTTTTTCCTCTATTTTCTACCCTGTGCAAATCAGGCTTGCAAGGAAATGGAAGCTGCGGCAAAAGAAAGCTGCAGCACAGCCTTGTTTCCTGCAGTACAACCAACTCTGGACTGCAGTCCGTAGATAATTTTTAGGCTTTTGAAAGAGGCTCATTAAATCCTACTGTGTGGTGTTCTCCATTTAGAGGCTAAAGGTTTTACAAATTGAGCTGTTAACATCTACCTACTTCGCCTTGAAGTATCAAGGCACTTGTATCTACTTTATGTCTTTTTTAGGAATTTCTGAACTACAATGAAAGTGCGCTGGTTTGCAAATTGCAAGTAATTACATCTTTAGAGAAGAAAATTCTGCTTTTCCCACTTAAATGCATTCCCTCATAAAAATAAAATAATCCTAATTATTTTATTGCTTTATTACTGAAATCAAGTAATTTCACAGAGGTGGTTTAGCATTGTTATCAATTCCTGTTCACTGCTGGGAGGCTTAAATTTCCCTACATAAAACTGGCAGCTCTTAAACACTCCCAAAAGTCCAAAGGAGCATTGTGGGGTTTTCTGTGTGTAGTGTTGGGCACAGTTTAAGCAGAATATTAAGGTGCTGGAAAGCATCCAGAGTCCCACGTCCCATGAAGAGCAGCTGAGGAGTTTGGGTTTGTCCTGTTTGGAGGGATGACCTTGTGGTTCTCCACAGCTTCCTGAGGAGGGGATGTGGAGGGGGAGTACAGAACTCCCAGGGATCCAGTGACAGGATGGATGGGAGTGGCTCAAAGCTGTTTCAGAGGAGTTTCAGGAACAGAGCTCCTATAGAGGTGATGGATACCCCATGCCTGACCCCTGCCTTAAAACAAATTATTTGGACAATAGCCTTAATAAAGGGTTTTAAATTTTCTCAGCTCTGGAATAGTCAGGCAGTTGAACTAGATGACTTTCATAGGAATATTTCTATTACTATCTATTTCTAATTTCTATTTCTATTTCTATTTCTATTTCTATTTCTATTTCTATTTCTATTTCTATTTCTATTTAATTTGTATTATTTCTATTTATATTCTAATTCCCCATTTTTTTAAGGGTTTGATGGAGGAACCTGTTGATTTCCCTCTTAGCTATCATTTGGGCAGGGACTTTGGTTTTGCAGATAGCAGCAGAGTGATGTGTTAATTACATGAACATCCTCTTTCACGCCTGCTTTAATCTCATCTGTTAAATTCCTCATATAACTGCTGAGATGACTCTAAGAATTACCTTATGGCTTATGTGACATGCACACACCCCTCCCTTCTCTGCAGGGGTTGCTGTGCAGAAAAAATTGCAGCAGGTTTTTGTCTCGCTCCCTCTTTTCATTTGTGAAGAGAGCAAACAAACCTGCAGCTGGGAGGAAGGGAGGGAGAGAGGAGAGGAAGTGGTGTCCCGAGGGGCCAGGGCCCTTGGCATGGAGCTTACCCCATAAATGCTTTTGGACCTATCTACAGGAAACTCCTGGAGAAGGTCACTGCCAGAGCTGGCTGCTGAGCAGGGTGTTCCTGAGAGCCCAGGCAGTCAGGCAGAACCCAGGAAAATAAATCTTCAAGGTGAGGAATCCTGAAGACCAGACCTGCTTGGTCCCTGATCTTTTCATTCCATCATTCTTCAATCTGCAGATTATTGCACTTTGCAGCTGTGGGGCTCAGGAATTCATCTGCTCTACACTCTTTTGGCTTAATTGGGGCATCCAAGCCTGCAAAAAGCTCCAGTCTTTTGAGAGGTACTGGGGATGTTCTGGCACAGAAACTCATCTTCAGTGCCTTTCACTGGGGAGTATCTGGGTAAGGTAAGAAATCAGGCAGTTTGCAGATAACAGCTCAGAGGAATAACATTAAAAATAAAAACCAAATAATGCTGATATGTTAAATAGGCTCACCAGAAGGTGTTACCTCTTCTTAAAGCATGGAAATAGTATTATAAGTAACTTCTGTAGAAAAAGAAGGTTGTGTCAACCATAGATCTCTATCTACCATGACAGAAGTTCTTAATGGAGCAGCAACAAGGTGCAAGATAAATTTTATATATTTTCCTAAATAAATATAAATGCAATTTGTTTTTTAGATTTGACACTACTTAGGAAAAAACAAGATTGGGCTGCTACATAACTCCTGTACATCTACACAGATATTCTGATGTTCCACCAAAACCCTGAGTCCTAAATATTTTAGGTTGTCATATTCTTTAACAAGGAAAGCGTGTCAGCATAACAACAAATTGGTGGGGTTTTAAAATTATTTTTCTTTGTCAAGAAAGTACTCCACACAACAGTTTGGTGCAGTTTTGTATGCCTTTTAAATATTGCATACTATTCTGTCCCAGTTTGTTTTCTAAGAGGATAAAGCAGCTCATGAGTCTTCCAAATGGAAAAGCAATCACAGTTGCCCAACATCTGGAAATGGGAATGTGTGAGGATATCAATTAAAATTTCTCAAAGCTTTTTTTTTTTTTTGGAGGTATTTCTTTCATCCTTGTGGTAAGGTCTCTCCTGGTGCTCCAAGACAGAATGGTCTTCCAGGATCTATTTCCCCCAGTTCTGTTCATTGAATAAAGATATTTTAGTGGCTGAAATGGTATCAGTACAAAACTCGTCAGTGGTAACTAAACATCCAATGTAAAATAATGACTGTAAATAGCTGTACTGTCCATTGGGGGAGAAAACCAAAACCCAAACACCATTAATCAGCGATGGAACAAATGAAAAATCCAGACTGAAAACTAAAAAAGTGAAACTTCCACAGAAAAATGAGAATACCTTTCAAAGGGATTATGTCTTAAACAACAATGCTGATATATATTGAGTCACTAGTAAGTTTTCAATTAATAAAGCGTTCTATTTGGGGAAAAGTTTTCAAGATAGTATTTTTTTTCTGTATGCATTTAATGATACAAAATTGTTGTTTTGATAGGATGGTCTGAGTTAAGGGGATAAATAGTGAGCATTGTCATACTAAAGTTTTATGACTCATAAAAACTCAGAATTAAAAAAAAACCCTCAAGAATTGTCTTTATTACTCAGTCTATGACTTCACCTTTTCTCTGAAAAAATACAACAAATTTAAAATGTCATGATTAATACAATCATCTCCTTTTCCCATCACCTTTATACCTTGAACTGTGTCATTTCATGCTTGGTTGAGAATTTTGGTTTGGAACAGCAGTTAATAAGCCCAGAGAGCATAAGAACACCTTAATGAGATCACCTACTTGGAAGGGGAAGGAGAATCTGTAAAATTGCAATTATACTTCAAATGATGCCTTCAAGATCCACAGTTAAACTGAATCATTAATAAGCTATTTTTTCCAGTTGTACCAAAAATCACTGGAATTTTGGATGCAAGGTAGCAAAAGGTCTTTGGTTATAAACAAGCTTTGTGTTCCCAGACCAAAGCACATTTCCCTCATTTTTCATCATCTTCTTTGGGTATAACAGAGATGGCTCATTATGCTGGTATAGTTTATGGGATGGAGGGTGATGTTTGTACCAGCAGTAGAGAGTCTTTATTTCCAGAAAAAATAATGCCTCAACTTCTGCTCATCAGAGAAACCTGAAGAGCTCAAACCCCGACCTGTTTTGCTTGCATTTTTTTGTCTGCAGAACTTCAGCTACCAAAACTGACACAGATCTGCTCCCAGACAAAAAAACAAGATCCCTGTGCAGGGACCAGCCCAGGAAAACTGAAGGTGATTAATTAGGAGCTGAGAGATAAATTCTGTCTCAACTGCAGCACCACACAGAAACTGGTGCTGCTTAATGCAGCCTGTTTGATACCAAACACAAGGTTGCTGGTGGACCAAGCCTGAATACTTGGCTACTCATCACTTTGAACTGGCTTGGCTTCTGGAAGGGCTCCACTGAAAGCCAGGGAAAATAGACAACAACCACGAGGTAAGAAAAGGTCTCTTGGACACTGTGAGGAAACTGAACCGTGGAATGATTCCAACAGTCATGGGAAAGAGTGGGAATCAGGTATGGAAAAGTGCCATGGATCTGAGGAATATACCATGGCTGGGCTGGAGGCTCTCTCCTCCTGAGAAATGGCTGCAGTACAGTTTTATCTGATCACACCACTTGGATGTGTCTCTTGGACATATCTTTATAAGCATAAAGCTGGAAGATTAATAAAGGTTGTTATCAAAGTATCTGTTTTTTTCTTGGGAGGCACATGGACAACACCTCCTGCTCTCTATTCGTCCTGTAACCTGATGTTTTTCAAAGTAGCTCTTAGTGACAAAAATATAGCATTCTCTTATTAACAAAAATATAGCATTCTCATGAAAATAAACTGCAGATGTAGTAGTGGTAACAGTAACTGAACCATGGAATCTGCTGAGTTGGAAGGGACCATCCAGTCCAGCTCCTGGCCCCAACAATCCCACCCTGTGCCTGTGTCCAAACACTCCCTGAACTCTGTCAGGTTTGGTGTTGTTACCACTGCCCTGGGAAACCTGTTCCAGTGCCCAACCACCCTCTGGGGGAAAAACCTTTTCCTGATACCCAAACTAAACCTGAAAACCCCGACCCAGCTCCAGGTTTCAGGTCCTGTCACTGCTCAGCAGAATGAAGAGATCAGTGCCTGCCCCTCATCTTGCCCTCCTGAGGATTTTAAAGACTCCCCAGTGAGTCTCCCCTCAGCCCCTCGGCCCCCTCTCCTGACCCCTCCCCACCCTCACTGCCCTCTCCAATTGCTTAAAGCCCATATCACCCTTTTGTTATAGACAACACTTTACACACCATTTCAGTACCCCTTGCCTGGGAAATCAACGTTAGAAATATTAACATTAAAAAAATACACAGTGCAAATTACATAATGATAAAAAAGTTGCTTAAACCAACGTTACAATTTGCTGATTCTATCCAGAAAAGAGTTAAGACATATCCCCAAGCAGTTCCCAAAACCAGGATGAAATGGTACAGTCCCAAAGCAATTAAACAGCACAAAATTCTGTTTCCCATACAGGAGTTACCAGTTTACTCTGACCATCACTGGTTAGGAAAATGAATGAAAAAATAAGAATTTTTGTTATTTCAGCACGAGCAACTACTACCAGCTAAGGCATGCTGCACATCTGATTAACTTTTTAACAATTAGGAGCTCTGACATGTGAAACAGATAAAAAGCAGAAAAGTCAAAACCTAGGTTTAGTAAGGCAGGTAATGGAATGTGCTGTTATGTATAAGAAATGTTTCTTCAAATGCTGCAATCCTTTAAATGCCAGCTCTTGGCAGTACTGAATTGTTCAATCTTATAAACAGATTATGTGTTTTAGTGACACACTTTCCTTCTGAAACTCAAGGACTCAAATGTGAACAAAATTTATGGGCAAAAATTGGGTTGAATAGTGTCTACTCACGAAAAAAGCTACAACTTATTAGTGATAAAATACTTTAGACATAGAAATCAGTGTTGCACGTGTTCTTCAGCTATATTAAAAACAATACTCAACATAAAAATTGTTTTCGGCCGAACTAACAAACTACACAACAGTCTCCTGCATCAAGTAAATAATAAAAAAAATAAATATCCCCTGCAAGAGTCAGCACAGAAAAACTCCAGATGTTCTGCAAGCTGCACATTATCTCACTGCACACAGGAGGAGGACAGAAACAAGAACTGCAAGGAAAAGGGTTTGTATCTCCGTGGACAGTCTAAAGATCTTTGAAGGGAACACAGCTAAGTGAAATCTCACTACTCTGAGGGCTTTCAGTTATATTTGTCTGCAAACAAAAAGATCCATGGAACTTAGGTGTGTGTCTAATCATGGAAAATGTTTAGACAGAACAGATTGGAAGCTCAAGTCACCATTGGAACACAAAGATTGAAAATACTGCAGAAATCTGAAGCATACATTGCTCAATACTGCTTATTTACAAGGTTGTTATTCAAAGGTCACTGACCACTAAAATTGTTTCACAAACCAATCTGTTTTTACAGGTCTTAATCCTATAAATACTGTTTTTGTCAATACACGGCCACATTAAGAATATGATCATTTATATCAAGACTAAAATGATTCTGTTTTTTCTGTTCATCTGTAGTAAAGAGCATTGCTCACCTGATGACTTTGTGTACTTCAGCAAATTAAATGAGAAGTATTTGGTTAAAACATAGCCTTAACTCCTAAACCTAACGTGTGACTAGAAACACTTCCTAAGGTGATGCAGGGCTCTTATCTAGAAAAATCTTAACAGTTTCTGAGGACTCAGCAAACAAGTAACAGGACAATTAAAACTCTTTCATGCTGTTAAATTTAGCTAAGAATTACCTCCTGTTCTTCAGCATCAAGTACTCCCCCCATGCTTTGAAAACAAGAAGCCACGGGATTACAAGAAAGGCTCATTTAACGTGTTTTTATAGAGACTCTGCTATCAAGAATATTAATAACTAAAAGATCTCCAAATCGTGGGCGTTATCGATTTCAATGGAATCCTCAGGTTCCATCTTCGCCTCGTGGTGCCCTTCCTGCAGGTCCTCCAGGGAAGCCAGAGCCTCATTTGTGTCGCTGGCAAAAGTCTCACGAGATGCATCATCATATTCCTGCAGGTTGAGCCCCTTGATGGCCTTCTTCATCTTCTTCCCCAGAACTTGTATCCTCCTCTTCTTGGCAGCTTTCTTGTTTTCATACTCCTTCTGGTTTTCCAGATAGAATATTTCCTTGAGAGAAAACAAGTAAACAGCAAAACATTTTTGCATATTCATTTTACTGGTATTTCCTAAAAAAAAAAAGCAAGTGAAGCACTAAAAAAGAAAATACAACAAATACTAGTCAATATTTAACTAAGCTACTTGCTATTGAGAACAGAAGTGTGAGAAAAGACTGCACTTAAGGAAGAGGGGTAGAACAGAAAATTTACTTTCTAATAGTGTAAAGTGATCAGCCTTGCAACTTCTAAAAATTTTTCTGACCACTGCAAGCTATGAAAGGAAGTTGGAGTTTTATTTTCCTTTCTCTTTTTCTTTTCTTCAAACAATTTCAATGCTGACACAAAGTTGACTTTTTTCTCAATTCCCATTACCAGACTCTAGAAGGGTTTACAGAATTACCTGTATTGACCTATAAGCAAAATAAAAACTCTAACAAAAACTTTTTTAATAAAGTAGCATACGCCACCAAAAAAAAAAAAAATTGGTATTTTCTCCACTAAGTTAAAAGAACTAAGAGAAATGATATTTACAAGCTTACAAAACTGATTTAAAGAGCACCACAGATGAGCCCAGTGAGCAATTCAGATCAGACCATCAACTGGTTTAATGAGGAATTCTGCCTGGTGCCACAGCTGGAGCTATACAGGACAAAAATATTCTACTGGGAGTCCTGCATTCAATCCATGCACAATGACACAAAGCTCCAAGGGGAGAAACACAATGTGGACAGCTTTGCTGTAAAGAATACAAATCTACAAATCAGGAAAATCTAACATTTTCCTCTGCCAGACTCTACAACCTCATCTTCCTCAACAGGTTTTTGCGACTGGCAACATGCAAAAATGAGTTCTCTCTGCTTAAGAGTTAATGGCAATTTAATAGTTTTTGAGTAGATTTTTTTATAGTTTGCCTGTCTTTTGAATGTGAAAGCCTGGTTTCAATGGAATACACAGTTACATTTGTTAGAAGTTAGAGAGTTTCAGTCGTGACATTTCTAGTAGGAGGAAAAAACCCAAATGAGAATGTATATTTGAATTCCTGACATTTTTACCTTGATTTTTTCTTCTTTGATGCTCGGTGTGTTCTTCAGCAGGTTTAAATAAACACCCCCAGGTGTTCTTCTCCTGGTGCCATTCTTAATAGGGAGAGAGGAAATTAGGAACAGCAAGCTTAATGCTAAGTGTTAGGAAAAAAAATAGCCTCTAAGGCAACACTCAATGTTGAGGCAGAATAAAGCCAATTAAAGTTCTGGTGTGTCAAATACCACATGAAAATAACCTTGGCTATGTCTCAATTGTGACTGAATTAGTCATATGAAGGTCAACAATCAGCCTGCTAAATCTGGACAGGAAAATAATGAAGTTACAAAAAAATTCCCTCAGAATATAATGTTAAATTGTTAAAACTACATACTGAAGCTGATTTTGGTAGAGAAGAAATGAAATACAAATAATATTCTAACCACTCTCACAGCTATCTGCAACAAGTTTATGCACTAGGTTAAACATTCAAAGCATTCCTAACACATAAGCTCAGTAAAATGTCTAAAACAAATCTAACAAAATTATGTTCACCCCAGTTTTTGGTTTTTTTTTTTATTATTTTCTGTGCTCAGAAATGCTACAACTTGAAAAATGCTGCAGGATTTTGCATTTCTGTTGAAAGCACAGGAAACACAACCTGCACTTTAAAATTCCTCCCCACCACATGTTTGACCCAGAAGTTTTCAGTGCAGCAACAGCAGTGTATGTAAAGGGGCTCAGCTTTGAAACCCCTGTAAATTACAAGTGCTAATTATCATACTATTATTCAATTAAAATTTGCAGTATAAAACACTGCTTTTACTCCAGTAAAAAGTGGATGATACCAGTGCAAAGTGTGATACTTTCCTCATAAATAATGTACTCTATAATCTAAAAATTACGAGAAGAGGGATGGTCAGGTTTTAAGTAGGCTCTTGAAACAGCACATCTGAACATCTTTTTATCAGCTGCATTTCATGGTGCCTTTTGTGATCTGCCTTCTTTCAAAGAGTGTACCCTGATCTGCTCCCAAAGCAACCTGTGCCACCAGGAGCTGTGTCCCTTCATCTCCTCTGTTAAACACTTTTTGATTTCAAGACAACAAAATGCTTCTAACACAACTAGCTAGCTGGAATTTGTTGATTTGTTGCCTTTTGTTTTTTTGAAAGAGGAAGGTGGTTTTTTTTTTGGTTTGGGGTTGTTTTTTTTTTTTTAGTTTATTTTGTTTTTGTTTTTTTTTTTTAAATTGTGCTCCCCTACTTGTTTTTAGCCTCCTCTCTAGTTCCAAGTGATGGAACTTAAAAATTGTAATCAAGTGAAAGCAATTCCTCATTCTCACCCACTTTTTCCTTACCCATAGCTTTTCTTACCCACTGTGCTTTTTGCACTGAGGCTCATCATTTAACAAGAACAATAACAGACCAAAAATGGACAACCTAACCAAGGAGTACGGGGTTTTTTAACACTATTTTTAACAGATATCAGTGCTCAGTCCTGCTCTCCTGATACACAAGCCAGTGGTTCCCTAATAAAGGTAACAGTTTTCTTTTTGGGAGTTATTCTGAAACCAGGATGTTGAAAATGCTGGGTTTTATTCAAACCTGAGAATCCTTCATCCTCAATGATGAGGGAAAGATTCCAAGGAGAGCCACAGTAACAGGCACAGCATTATCCTTGCAAATCAGACAACACCATTCTCAGCACAACAGCCTGGGTAATTTCCAGGTTCACTCACCTCATGGTTTGCTCAAATCCTGCTGGAAGGTTACACAGATCATTTTTTTAGGGGTTACACAAATTATTTTTTTATGTTTATTAGGGGAGTCTCATGGCAAGGGAAGGGCATGAAACTCCAGGGGAACATGCCCAGCACGAGAAACTTGTGTGAAAATTCTACAAGTAGTGAAAATTCCACAAGGAAAGAGCTGCTGCCCTGCCCATCCCTGGCAAACCCACAGGATGACATTTTCCTTACCACGATGAACAGTCCACCATTCTGCTCTACTTCAGCTGTTTCCATCAGCAGCTCGATGGCTTTTCTCTTCCCGATTATTTTCACTACTCGAGCAATTAAGTCTTTCTTTGGCTCACAAAGTCTGAACAGAGAGAGGGGGAAAAAAAAAAAAAAAAAAAGAGGCACATTTACTGTCAGAATAGTTCCTTGAGTATAACTGACTGTGGAACTTCCACAATGAATAATAATTAATTTTGTGCTGAAGAGTCTATGTGTTCAAATGTGTTTAAATGGTTTACTGAATCAGATTTCAAAATACTGAGCTTCTGAAGCATGTTTTTTCCCTGAAGCATGGATTTTTAAAACTTGTTTCAATGAAAATGCCTTGAGTGGTTATTTTCCTTCTATTGATGTGTGAAATATCAAACCAAATACGAAACTGCAAAGACCTGCATAAACCTCTGAAATCAAAATATAAAAGCTTCTTGTGCATTTAACAGTTAAAATTAACTTTTTACTGTTAAATCAGCAACTGGAGAAAGCAGGAAGTATAAAAGTTCCCCTGTATCATGTGCCATTTCAGTCAAACCTACATAACAAAGAAGAAATCAGCTTATTGACTGATCTACGACAATGAATAAAAAGCAAACAAAACAACAAAAATTACACTACAACCAGTACTGTATTGATACAGCTCAGTGCCACTGCTACTACAATGAGAAAAAAGAGGCTTCTGGCCTATTTCAGTGAAGCTCTATACAACAAAAAGGAGTTTATTGCAAGAAATATGCTTGAACTTTTCAAATTAAGAAATAAGAAAACTATCCTGAACTATTAACAGCATTAATAACTAATGAAGTAATACTACATGCATAAAAACAACTATGACTAATAAACCCAATCCTTATCCAAGTCTTACTTAAATGTCAAGCTAAGTGTCAGTAAATCTAAGTCTTGTTTCCCATTTAATGTAATTTTCTTCCCTTGCACAAGTAAAAGAGGAGTGTGGCAGTTTAACTCCATCCAAAACACTGCACTGCCCAGTAATCTACAGTTTCAAAGGTTAAAACCAGATTTTTGTGATAACCACAGCATGTGTGCATTAGTGTCAACCTCGAAACAAGCACTGGGAATTTCCCAAAAAAGCCACTACTAAATCTGTATAATGAGAAGCAGTATTTTTCCTTGCCCTGTTCCCAAACAACAAACTATCCTAGTGGCTCTGTAAATAAAAATATAAAAATTCGAAGAAACAGGCAGTATTATTTGGATGTTTCTGCAAGATCACCAGCCACTGTGATGCATTTTCATCCCAGGATTTTGGAAAAGCCTTTTGTCATCTTTATGCCTTGAGAAGGCTGACCTAGAAGTGAGTCTAGACAGAATTAAAGAATGAAGTAGGGATTTTTTAAAAGGCTTCAATGGATACACCTTGGGCAGCACAAGAGCCCAGCCAGGGCTACACCCCAGGTGAACCCAAAATGGTCACAAAAATGGACAACCAGTCATGGGGTCTCTCACTTTTATAAGTTTTGGTCTATTTGCATATTGGAGTTAATTCCAGCTCCAGCCCATGCAGTCCCATCCTTCTTATTTTTCTCTCTTCAGCCTATGGTGTTTGTGCTCTTGGGCCTGAGATTTGGATCATTTGTCCTTGGTCCCCAGCTGGAGCAGGAATTGTTTTGTCTCCCTGCTCTGTGCACAGAGCTCACCATGCCCCAATGTGAAGCTGAGAAGAACACACTAAAGCAGCACAGAATCTGAAAAATAGAAAAGCCAAAACCTGAGGCATCAATCTGGTGTGACACCTCATTTAGCAGCAGGGGACCTTTCCCCCCACTTCTTTCTAGCAGCCACCAATATTTAGTGAAGATGCACCATTATTTAACTCACCGATAAGCAATTTCATCTGCCACTTTTTCCTCTGAATCTTCCTCTGTGATCTCATACCTTCCCTTGTATCTCATCTCCTGCCTTTCCCCCAGTCTGTCTTTCACCGGCCGCTTCCGTTTGAGGAAGCCCTGCCCGTTCTCCTCCTCTGCTGGACACGTCTTCTTGTCATCGTGCATGTATTCATCCAGCTCCTTATCCAAAGTCTCTGCCTCCTTCTGCTGGGCCTCCTTCATCAGCTTTTTAGCCAGCAGGTAGTTGTAAGTCTCAGACTGCCTGCTCCTGTCAATTGAACCATCCATGCCCAGAATCCCAAGCTCGGTCGCCACCGCATCCTGGTTCTGCTCCTGGAGCACGGCGCCCCAGATGTTGTTGACCTTCTTCCCACGCACAGCAGTCTCTTTTTGGTGGCTCTGGCTGAGCTGGAAGGGCTCGGGTTTGGCAGGGGAGAAGTTGAAGCACTTCTGCCTCTTCCTCTTCCACAGGCAGCTGTCGTCGTCGGAGTCGGAGCCGCTCTCCTCGCTGGAGTCCAGGCTCTTGGTGGTCCTGTAAGGAACACTGGGAGCACAGGATGAGAGGCTGCTCTGGAAGGGCCTGCAGGAATCACTGCCAGCATGCAGCTTCTGCAATTAAAAAGCCAATTGAAACCCATTACTCATGAAAATTAGAAGAGCTATCAAGTTGTCGATTGGCTAAAATACATAATTCTGGCCCTTGTGGCCATGCAGATCTCCACGAGCATCTCTTGGGCCACAGCACAGGAGCATCCTTTGAAACTCCTGCATTTTGAGTGCAGGAGCATGAAATAGAGCACGGCTGACACTGAAAAACGTCAGGAGCTGCTCTTCCCCTTAGGGCAAACTTTGCTGAGCAAAATTTATTACAGAACTGGAAAAGTGGTGAATATACGCAAACTGGGCAAGATGCACAGCAGGCTCTAAGAACAGGAAAATACCAGAACAACCCAGCAACCTACCAGAGCTTTGCCTAACATCAGAGAAGTTAATAACCTCTCTGCAGTTTTAAGTGAGAAGACCAAATGACCAAAAATAAACCCCAAAACCAAACCCACAATACTGGGATGGTGCTCAGACTAAGAATGCTCTGTGATCCTGGCTCAGTCAGGACAGCACATGACCAACCTGGGGACAGCAGAACCTTTACAGAACCACCCATTTTTCCTCCTTTAAACTAACAAGACACCATGGATTAACTATGTCTAATGAAATAGAACACCCCCCCCACCAAGAAATCATTCCACTGATATACAAATACTGAAGAAATGCTTTTACTCCTAATTCCAGTTATTCCCTGACTGATTCCTTATCATAAAGTTATATGCTGTCCCATTATCTTTCAATAGAAGATCTCTTCCTTCATTTTCAGGTGAAATGAAAATTCTTTCTTTAGTCTTACTGTTTTCATCGACACGGTGCTGTTTCTTCTTTCTCCAAACAGAAAAGGGAAGTATTCAACTTACCATGTTATGAAATACAAACTTTTAACTTCAAGTGTAATGCAAAAACCCCAAACACAGCATAAATAAAAAAAGACTGAACATTCCTGTAAGAAACTTCTTTTGCGCTT
The DNA here is from genome assembly GCF_037042795.1 of Molothrus aeneus. NCBI lineage: Eukaryota > Metazoa > Chordata > Aves > Passeriformes > Icteridae > Molothrus > Molothrus aeneus. Next base: position 72,105,207 of record NC_089680.1, read on the forward strand.
CATTTCTCAGAACTATATTGCAAAGATCAAAATGACTAGAGAAAATAAAATTTGTTATGCATACAGTGTCACACAGTGATCTTTGAAATCTTTCTCTGTCTGTGCACTGCCGTGAATACCTCAAACTCTCAGTACGAATTCCTCACAGAATAAGTTCCTCATATCCTCTGAGAATCCCAGACTGGTTTGGATTGGGAGGCACCTCAAAGCCCATCCAGTGCCACCTCTGCCATGGCAGGGACACCTCCCAGTGTCCCAGTGTGCAGCCTGGCCTTGGGCAGTGCCAGGGATGCAGGGGCAGCCCCAGCTGCTCTGGGCACCCTGTGCCAGGGCCTGCCCACCCTCACAGGGAACAATTCCTCATTGCCAAGATCCCAGCCAGCCCTGCCCTCTGGCACTGGCAGCCATTGCCTGGCTGCTGTCCCTGCAGCCCTTGGCAATTGTCTGTGTCCATCTTTGCTGCAGCCCCTTCAGGCCCTGCCAGGCCACCCTGAGCTCAGGCCAAAGCTTCTCCTGCCCAGGTGAGCAATGGCAGCTGTGCCAGCCTTTGCTGCCGGCAGAGCTGCTCCATCCCTCTGCCCGTGCTGGAGCCTCCTCTGGCCTGGCTGCAGCAGCTCCAGCTCCTTGCTGGGCTGGGGACTTCGGAGGGAGTGGACATAAGGAGACAGAGAGACACGGGGACAGCGCTGGCATCTCTACCCAGACACGGAGAGCCGCGGGGTGCTGGTGCTGGCAGCCGGCAGCGCTCGGGGCTCTCCTGCGCGGTCACCCGGCCGCTCTCCCTCACGGTCGCCGCTGTCCCCATTGTTCCCGCGCACCACGCGGCTCCGGGGGGAGGCCCCGGCGGTACCGGGGAGGGACAGCCAGCAACGCAGGGACCGCCACCAGCGCAGCGACAGCCACCAATGCAGGGACAGCCACCAACGCAGTGATAGCCAAGCCAGCAGCCCCGGGAGAGGCCACTAAGTCCCGGGAGAAGCCACCAGCCCGGGAACGAGCGCCCCACAGCCGGCAAAACCCCCTGAGGCGCGGCCTTCCCGCCCCGCAGCGCCCCCAGCCCGGCGCTCCCCGGCCCGGCGCTCCGGCCGCTGCCCACACTCACCTGTTCGGGGGAGCCGGCGCCGGGCATGTCCGCGTCGGAGCCCGAGAGCTCGCCGTCCTCCACGTCGCCGTCCATGCCCCGCAGCTCCTGCGCCATGTCCCGGCGGAAGGGAGGAGCGCGGTGGCGGGGCGGGACAGAGCGTCCGTCCGGGGCCGGGCCGGCCGCGGCTCCTCCTTCCCGGCTCCTGCCCTGTGGAAATCTGTTGGGAAGGATGAAAGTTTGACAAGAAAGTCTCACAGATATGTATGCCTAGCAGAAAGATTTTTAAATGTAGAGTCTGATGAAGGAATAGAGATGGAAGCCAGTTTTGATATGGAAGAAAAGAATTGCTGAGCCAGTCTTACTGCATAACCAAGGAGGCAAAGCGTGTGTTAGTTAGAAGGGGTTCTTATGGCTTAGAGCAAAGGATAAACCCACCTCAGACAAGAAGATGTTTTTACCAAGCAGAAAGATAGCACGGGCAAACCAGCCAGCAAAGTTGCAAGAAGAAAAAAGGTCTCTTTTCTTGCAGGTTTCCACTGCAAGAAAACTGAATAACAACTTCTAGCTTAAACTGTAATGTACTAATTTTTAGTGATTGGAGAACAGTAACATGAATATGGCAATTAATAGTAGTTATGATAGGCTATAGATAATAGTTAAGGTATAGATTGGTTCTACTGTATGAAGATGCTCAGCAAAGAAAAGTCTACAATGCATTTGACCAAAACCAAAGGGTCTCCAGGCCTGCCTGCAGCTGGAGCTGACAGCTGTGGGCACAGCTCTGTCACCCACGACCCTGGACTGCTGTAACCTCTTGGATGGAACAAACTGCATTTTGGAGAGCCCCATGGAGTCCTGCATCCCTCATTTAGGCTCTCACAGAAGTGCCTCTTATTGCCGGCTGGGGATCTCTGTACAAATCATGAATAGGACGGGACTGCTGTGGAACGTGCCTTGAGCTGTTTGATTTTCCAGCACCAGTCTCATTCCATGGTTATGACAATGGGAAGATGCCACCAGCTCACATCCCAGGCAGCAGACAAAGAACTTAATGTTACAGCTTACTTTATAAGTTTTTTGACCAATCACACATTGACAGTAGTTCTATCCAACCACTATAAGCACGCATACCTTTGGTTAAAACAATGCCTGCTTATTTCAAATACAATACCTGCTTGTAAGCCTTGAAATACAATGCACAGAGCTTCATTATTAAGCTTCAAACTTCCTAATATCTTGCTAGATAAACTTTTCTGTAGCTTACAGAGTTATTCTAGACAAGTGTTAATACACAGACCATTGTTCTATTTGTCCTCGCTTTTCTACTTTTTAAATCCTTTTTCTGCTGACCTATCTTATGGCTGCTGCTTAGCTCTAATCGTATATCTGCTGTCTCTGGGGCCTGCCTTTTGCAGCTTTCCCAAACCCCTCTGATTTTGTGGATTCCCACACCTCATGCTGGAAGGAAGCAGGGTTTTATCGGCCTTACAGTGTGCCCCAGGCGGCCTGTGGGGCTCTGGGATGCTCGGCACAAGCGTTGTGGGGTGTGGGATGTGGAGATTTTGCTTCAAGGCGAGTGTTCTTTGGGGTGGATTCTCAGTGTGAAAAATGCGTATCTTGTGATTGGCTTTTCGCAAATGTTAAGATGAATATTAAATGCGTTGTGTTAGAAAATAATGCTGTATTAATTCTCTTTAAGTAGTGTGGTAAATACAATTTTAGGTTATAACAAAATGTTAAAATAGAAACTATGCCATGTAGGATACTTTTTTTCTAAAGAAAGGACTCGCATTGAGATAGCAGCCACAGGACACCTCAATCTTTCAGTGAAAGAGAATTTATTGCTCCATTATCGGAAGAAACAAACTTCTTCCCACCTTGCTCAGCCAGAATGATGCCATCAGGATTAAGAGGAAAAAATTGACACAGACCAGACAGAATCCTGTGTTTGAATGGAATTTATGCATCATGAATGAGGTGTATGAATATGCAACAGGCTGTTGCTTTTAAGGGTTAATCCTCTGTTACTGTGTGTCCTTTTTTGCACTTATGCTGCTCAGAAAAGGTACCCGGATGTCCGTAACTCTTTGTCTCTATTGTCTCATATTGTCCTAATTCAAATAGTCCAAATCATTATTACTCTAATTGTATTGCTATTTTTATAACCATTTTATTACTATTAAACTTTTAAAATTTTAAAAGCAGGTGATTGACGTTTCTCACATCAGTGTGCTTTCAAGCCAGATCAAAAGAAAGGAGGTTCATTCTCGTCAGTGGCACGGGCAGCAGATGCATCCCGTAGTCAGGGGCATCCTGGAATTGGTAAGCTTGAAGGGTGTGGCAAATAAAGGTGTGGAGAAGACAAGGCTATGAAGGAATTAATTAGTGTGTATAAATGTCTCCAAGGCAGTTCCTGAGGGGATGGTGCCCAGTGACAAGGTGCCCCACTGAGGTGCCCAGTGACAAGGAGCAGTAAACTAAACCACAACAGGAAGGAGAAGTTCTTTCCTTGGAGGGGCAGAGCACTGGAATGGCTTCCCAGGAAGGTTGTGGAGTCTCCCAAATCCAACTAGATGTGTTCCTGTGTCACCTGGTGACCCAGCCTGGGCAGGGGGCTGGACTGGATGAGCTCCAGAGATCCCTTCCAGCCCCAACCATTCTGTGTTTCTGTATTAGAAGAACAAAGAGGACTTAGCATCCCCCACTCAAGGACATCTGGGAGCTAAGAAGCTTTAAGCTGATGGTATTATTGCATGGTAATACCAGTGCTCGAGGTATTATTAATTACTGATTGAGGAAAAAAGAAAAAACAAATCCAAGCAGATGCCTCATAATTCTTCAGCACATACCAGCTACTGGATAGGTACATTTTAACAAAAATAAAAAACAGCACAGTTGATAAATTTCTCCTACTGAAAATATCTTGGCTCCAGGAAAATAAACGTAGCTGTGGTTTTCCTGTGAAGAGTTACATCACAGCTAGGCATTTATGGTTTGGTGATGTGGCCCTGAGCACTCAATACATTTAAGAGTGCAGTTTTTCACTCCCACCATTAACAGGCCCATGCATGCACACTGTTTTTCCTTTATGCATTTTAGACTCTCTTACCTGAGGACTGCAAACCATCAGTGCCTCGTTCAAAATCCTTGTTGTGGTCTAATTGGATTTTCAGTGCTTGGACACTTAACTGCAATGAAAATCACTGGAAGCTACATCTCATTAACAATTAGCCATCCTCGTTATCAGTTATCCAGTCAGGCCTTTGTAAACCCTACTTGACATTTTTCTGCACCTTAGGATAGGTACTTAAAAATTTCACTCCTGGACTTAAATTTCCTACTGTCTTGAAGAGCACAAAGTTGAAGAAAGAACAGGAACAGTTAAAGCTCCTTCCCTGTTTGGTCCCTCAGGACACTCATGTTGCAGTGCTTCAGAATTATTCAAGAAACCCAGTGAAAATGAGATAAATTATAGCGTGCTTCTTTCTGTGCTGTTCTCACCTGACTTCCCATTGTGTTTAACGATGCATAGCACTGCACACATCCTCTTCTGCCAAAAAGCTGTTTTTCATCTTACTTGCAATTAAATAATATCTGTGGGATTTTGCTGGGTTACAGGGAGTTCCTGGGTTGAAGTTAAGGGGAACTGTGGAACAGGGAAAATGTAATCCTCCAGTAACTCACATGAAGGAGTTCTCTATGTCAGCATAACCTGTACATGGCACTGAGCAAAAACCACAAAGAAGCCACCACAACTTCTAGTTTAAGTTCAGAAGAATAATTCATTTGGGCACTTCTCAAAATGTTCAGAAGCAGGCCCAATAAGATAAATCAGATAACAGTAGAATTTACCTAAAAAAAAAAAAAAAAAACCCAAACAAACAAAAACCCCAAAAAAAAGCCAGTTGATTCACAATCTCATATCTTGATTTCCTAAATGAACATTCTGTATTGAGACATGTCTTCCTATCTCCATCTTTAATGCAGCTGTAAAGAACATTTTGTTTTCTCACTTCAGGCATAGTAGGGATGGTAGGCAAGACCTTGGGAAAGAGCAGAGAAATTCTTGGTTAAACACCAATTTCAATCATGGTCTCCTCAATGTCCTTGTTTGCACACCTCCAGTTTTCCCCTTACCAAAACCAGCTAAGCTGACAGAAAAAGCTTAAAAAACACCCTTTGATTGAGCATATCACCTTCAAAATATCACCTCCAAAAATAATTTAATCTATTATATCATATTATCATATAATAATTAGACTCAAAAATCAGATAATCAAGTAGCCAGCTTGATAAACCAGATAATCAGTAGCTGCCAGCCTGCAGCTGCTCTCTGTTGTGCTACTTTTTGTTTGTGTGAGTGGAGCCTCATCACTGTAGGTCCAGATAAGGCTCAGAAGATCCATCTCTGATTGCAGAAGCTTCATTCTGAGAAGAGAGAGGCCTGCTGAGTTTGTAGCAAGCACGTATCATGCCTATGAAAACAAAATGTGCAGTATTTTTAAGACCAAGTTGAATAAATTGTGGGAAATTACTCCCTCCCTGCTCCGGTGGATAATTCCATACTCCTTGCAGCTGTGACTCATGACAATGCCAGTTTACCTTTTACTGGCTGCATAGAGAGGGTGCACAAATTTCAGAAAATGCCACCTAATTTCTTTGTGAAATCCATTCTGGTTTTTCTGCCCTGATAAGCAAGTCAAACAGATGGAGAATATTTATTTCAAGGTGTACGTTTAATTAAAGCAACTGAGGTCGTCATGGCTTCTTCACCTCATCATGAACTGAATTCACAAGAGAAATTGCTCTTAACTCCTCCAGGTTTTTTTTTTTTAAAGAATCTAGTTGGTGGTGGTAAAACTAAACAATCTGTTCAGCAGGCACAGTATGTCCCTAGCCCAACAGGATGTTCACTTGGAAAGGGCATCATTCAGGAACACTTGTGCTCCTTAGGATGGAGCTAAACCTTGAGAAGGGGTGCAGCAACCTGATGCTTTTCATCTGTGCTTCCACTGGATGAAAGATAGGTTTAGTTTACCTGAAAAATAATGCAGAAACTTTTCAGATAATCACAGTTCTGTGTCATAAGTGTTCATCCTCCCACTCTGACTCCAGCACTGCAAATACCTGTTTTTAAAAGCCATGAATTCCTGAGATGTAGGCGGCGTGCCAGGGTGTTACCATCCTCAATGTGGCTTTGAAACAGAACAGCAAAAATGTTCTCAGTGCTTCCTTTTGCAATAGGATTTGTTCAATTAAATACTTTTTGGTTTATGCAGCTAGTCAAAACACTTAAAAAAAAAAAGAAATACACAAGCCTACAAATATCAGTAACAAACTAACAAATACCTATGTTAAGAGAAGGCTTTTACAATGCCAGTTGGTGAAAATTAAACCCTTCTGATACATTTGTAATGTGCAATTGTGAAATCCCAGTGAAAATTTAATCCTTTAAAGTGGTCATAAACTGAAGGAGATGAATATGCACACAGGCACAAGAAGTGCATGTGAAGCCATCTCCTGGGTTTTCATAAGGAGAGTTTTCAGCTTTTTAGGAATAGAGGGGTAGAGATGTTTGAATGTGGAGTGGTTTTTTGGTGCGGGTGTGTGGGGGTCTTTTAAATTGTTCTTTTGGGGGTGTTTTGTTGTTGCTGTTGTTGTTGCTGTTGATGTTTGTGGGGTTTTTTTTGGTTGGGTTTTAAATTTTTTTTTGTTGTTGTTGTTGTTTCTGACTATCCTACTCTGTTACAATTAATTTGCAGGAAATGTAATAATTTAAAATCCAACATCAAGTCAAGTCTGTTTTGCCTGTAAAGCAGATAAGTAATTTCTCTGGGTCCACCTTAATTTTTTTTCTATTTTCCTCACCTGTCCTTCCTGTGCCAGTGATAGAGCACTTGGGGGCCGGTAAAGGTCAACCCACCACAGAAATCAGTCTCAGTCCTAATCTCACTTAGAACTCTTACTTAATCAGCAATTGGCAGTTGTTCTATTTGCATTCAATATTTTCTTCCTAGCACATCTTTTATTATTATTCACAGCATTGCTGTCCTGTGTGACCCAAAGGCTGCATAAAAAAAGAGTTTAATTGAAAAATTTTATGAAACAGAAAGAAGTTCTGGAAAAACTTTTTGACTTCAAGTGTACTCTCACAAGTGTTTGGTTTCACTAAAGAGTTAGTAAAGGTTAATTGCTAACTGATAAAAATATGTGAGCAGGAAGGCAAAATGAGCCTTGTCACTCTATCAAAGGGTTTCACAGGCATTAATACAATCATTGTAGCATGTTAAAAAATGTATTAAACCTTTGCACTTGGAAATAGACAATTATTAACTCATTAAACAGAACTTGTAACAATGCTCACAAAGGCTGTCATTTATCAATAGCACAGATGTGCCACATTTAGATGAAAGAGATCCAACAGGAAACAGATTGTAAAGTGCCAAAATATTTAATTTTTTTCCAGTGCATTCCAGTAACCGTAAAGCAACTAAGTGAACCTGAAAATGTTGGAGGTTTTTGTTATGTCTTATGTTGATTGCTCCCAAAGTAAATACTGATTTGGATTTCTGGTGCTTCATATTTAGGAGTATTTCAGAGTGCTCAGCCCACAAAGTCTGACCTAAGCTAGAAGCTGACACTGGGCTGTAACATTCAGGGAGCTAACAGAGCTGCTCCATGGATTTCCAGTTGTGAAAATGTATTTTCATACATACATCACATCCAGTTGTTCCATGATGAGGTGAGTCTCTGAGAAAAACCTATAGTTGACTTTTGTCTCCCTCTGGAACAGAAAAATGAATCATGAAGGTGAAGTATTACAACCCGTGAAAGAAAATTGTAATCTCCATTATTTTCTATTCCAGTGCAATTTGAGAATGAATTCATGTGTCTACATTTTGTCAGTGAAATTTATTTTTATGAAAATAAATGGTCTGCTGAGATTTTGTCACTGAGAAATAGTAATTCCACAGCTCATATTACTGTGCATGCACAGAAAACCTTACTGGGATGACAGAGCAGCATCTCACTGCTGTAGATTGTAAGATCTTGAAGTAAGGATTTTAGGGACAACGAAAAATTTTAGACTTCTGTTCTCTTTCAACACTTTTTTTATTCTTTTTTTTTCCCCCAAAGAATGCATTCTCAGTGAAAGGGGGAAAGAAAAAAAAGGAAGTTTTTATTGGTTTTCCAGCTATACATCTTACTTTATACTGGAATACTTCTTTTGATAATAATGATGATAATGAGTAGTAATGAAAATAATAATAATGACGATGAAAATAAGAATGAAAATGAAAATGATTAAGATAATAGTAGTATAGAACTACAATTTTTTTTTCTAGTAATTGAGATTAATTCTAACTATAATATATTGACCCAAACAGAATTTGTTTCTTCATCCTATCCATGGACAATCAAATCTACTTATTGTGTATTCACTAACAAAACCAGCCTGGCTGGTCAGAGCTATTCAGAAGTGAAAGTTTTGTTATCTTAATTAATCTTAATTAAACCATTATTGCCATTATTGGGATCTCCATGCAGACTTTTTGGTAAACCAGGAGGGGCTAATTGTGCACTCACTGCTGCTCTGATGTAAAAGGCAACAACAGCAAAAGGTGATTTTGCAGTACATACAAACAAATAAGTAAATAAGTTCGTGTCCTTTATACTTTTTTTTTTTCTCCTCCGCCTGTTTTCATCCTAGCCTGGGATGAGTTATAAGGCAAGAACATTTTGAGATCACATCTGCAGTTGTTGTTCTGCTCCCCTCCTCTGATCTGCCTGGCAGCTTGGGGTGAAGGGCAGTTCCTGTGCAAGGCCTGCTGTACAGAATGCCATGTTCCAGGGCTGTAAAAAGGAAAAAAAAAAAACCCAAAAAACAGCTTTGTTCATGTCAGGGTCTTGGATCTCTCAAGCATTATTAAGTGTGCTCACAGGAGCAGATGTTGCTTGGAGCTGGCCTTGAGATGAGAACATCAAGAGCTCTGGTAAATGAGCTGCCGCTTTTACAGGCACAGCAGCATGATTTCCTCAAAGCTATCAGCGAGAAATAAGAACATTTCCAGTGTCCAAGCAGGGTAATGTCCTCACATGAACTGCAGAGCCATCCAGAACTTGGTTATCAGAATATAAATATTTCGATTATTGGGGTGAAAGAAAGATTGTGCTATTCCCTTTAATTTATTTGTCTCTTCATAAGTTTTTGTTATTTCTGTCAGAGACTGCAGACAGAGGAGGTAGCTGAGTGAGAAGTCTGAAACAAAGAGTTTTAAATCTCACAGCAAAAAGCTGTTAGATGAACATTCCTAATAAAAAAAAAATTGAATTAAAATTAGGAATTTATTCACTGTAGACATTTTCAAAAACCCAACAATTTTCAGCCATTTATTTGCAGTAAAACATCCAAGATTTTTCATAGACGCTACCAAAGATCTGCCCATTGTATTGCATCATGGTAGAGGTATTTTGTTTCTTTTAATTGCTACCAGAACATCCTATGTATCTTTGTTTAATGGATACCACAAGTCTTACCCAGATAAACAGTAAATTTGCTGTCCTGCCTGGACCATTACCATTAATTAAGTTTTCTGTGGAGTACAAACCCATGAAGTCATTCCCCTATTGCACCTGCAATGAATTAATCAAGTTTTCTGGGGTGCATAAGCCTTCAACTCCACAACTCTCTCAAGATTTTTTTTCCTTTCTATGACATCTAATTAATTTCTGGTTATATGATAACCACTAAAACATTCTTTACTGAAGTTTGTTCTTCAGCTATTGATTGAGTTTTAAGGGGTATGGGTCCAGAAGTTCCTTTCTGCAGGTGCAGTGAGGTAATTTATCAGGATTTTCTACTTTCAGCCAACACATATCTAAATCAAAACAAGCTAAAATCACAGTCAAACATTTCTTAATTAATTAGACATAGATATTTACTTAAAAAAAAAAACAACCCACCAAACTGCTGGCTAACTAGGGTGTAACTTTCTGTCCAGTCAGGTTCATTTTTGCACTGATCTTCCACCATCTCTGTTTTACACAGTAATTGAGCAGTCCAACAGTCTTTCCTACCTGACGTGTTTATGCATCTTGAAAATAAATATACAACCTGCTCATAAGGTTTGAGTTGCTGCAAAGAGGAAACGCTTTTAGTCTCAAATTCCCTAAATAAATACATTTAGTGTTTAGTGCTTTCTACCTTATTTTTGTTTGCTTCAGGACAAAGAATGAAGGAAAGTGGGAGAATGTACATTTTGGCACTGATCTAAGGGGGTGAAGTGCATAGTTCAGATCTGGACAAGACAAGAATAGCCAGTGAGTACTAAATTCCCAAAGTACTTCCCTTAGGTAAAGCACAAAAGGATTTGTAGGAGATGTTTATGAAAATTTTCTAACCAAAATTGCTCATGACAACTGACCCAGACTTTTGGAAGTTGTACATGAAAAAATACAGCCGTACCATCCTCATTTTCAAAGATGTTTTCCAGTACTCATAAAGCAAATCTCCAAGCTAAGTGCAGAAGTCTGAGTTCAAATATCCCCTTATAGCAATGGGTATGTCAAATGGGTGATTTATTTTTAAATTTTAACGTTTTAGTCAAACCATGGCAAGCAAATTACTGCAGATCCATGCCTACTAAGTCCAATAATTCCCAGCTTTGAAATGTTATCATTTCAGCTCCCAAGGCTTTCAGGACACGACCGGTGTGTAGTTCCCAGGTTTTCCTGCAAAGCAGAGAGTTTCTGGGATCTCCTTGTATGCACAAACCTGCTTGGTTTGAGAGCAGCATTTAGCCCAGGGGCTTCCACACAGGATTTTACACAGCCATGCCACACAGAAAGGCAGAACACACACGTCCTGTGTCCTCTGGAATGTCTGCATGTGCAACAGAACTTTAAAAGGGTTGTTTGGTTTTTTTTTTTTTTTTTGAGAAATTCAGACATTTTATCTCTCTGGCAGGTTTTCTGTGTATGTATGGAGTGGTGGGTGAACTGAAATCAAGTAACAGAATACAGAGTGGCACGAACACACAGCTTTTAGCTACCCAGATTTATCTCTTCTATTTATAAACAATGTAATAAAAAGATACCAGTTCATAAATAAAACATGTTTTATAGCAGGGTTTTTTTTGTTTGTTTGTTTGTTCCCAGTTTTCACACGAATGCTACAATCCTAACTTATTATCCATTTGAAAGGAATTCTGAGAAAAATGAACTTCTCTTCATACTACTCTTCCTTGCAGCAAAAATTTGGGCTTTAGTACCACTCACAGCCAAATTTCATCATCATTAGGTTAGAAGAGCAGGCCTGAAGTTTAGCAATAATAAACACACAAAGTTCCCAGTAGTGAGTGAACAAAACATGCAAACAGAAATGCCAGGCTGGTGCTCATTTTCTCAACACACAGAATAGCTAGCAAAATAAGTTCCCATTTCTGTATTTTCCAGAATCATTTTATCTTTAGAGAAAAGATAAATATCTAAAGTGGTTTTGGTCTGTTAATAATAGCACTCACTTCTGTTATTAATAGGACTACTCACAGAGCTGAAATTTGGATGCCTTTTTTGGACTTTTCAACCTTTTTTTTTTTTTTAATAGGAGATACCAGTCACTATTTTAATGTAATTTGGTAGCTTCTCTGCCTTGGTGCAGCATGCGAGAAGGGAAAAAATGGTAATCTGAATAAGTAATATTTATTTATTTTTTAATTTTTTAAAATAGTAATATGAATAAGTAATATTTTTATGTATTTGTTTGTTTATTTATTTAAATTTATTTTTAAAAAATTTTTTACTTCTTGTTGCAGACTTCTACACCATTGTCAAAAACACTAGTTGCAGGCACAAATAGGTTTCTGCAAAATACTCCTGACAGGTTTTAGGTCAGCTGCTTTCCAGAATGAGCACCTGCATTAGCCTGAATTATCACCCACTCCTGCCCTACAGAGATTCAAGAGGTCTAACACAGAAAAAACCCCATCATATCCTGGAATAAGAGATTTAGACCTTTATCTCACCAATCCTTCCTGTTCTCTAGTTAGTATCATTCACAGCACCCAGAAGACCCAATCTGCCCAAATCCTTCACAAAAGACAGGATTAAAAAAAAAGAAAAAAAAAGAAAAAAAAGAAAAAAAATTAGCTTTTATGATGGATAACTTCGAGTGGCACTAGAGAGCATAATGGCCAGGTTTTTAATTTCAGAACTGCATGGGAAACTGGCAGAAATGGTCAGAAAAAGCAACCTTGGTCTGGAGAGGGTGAAATGCAAAGCCTGCACTCTGCTGAGGGTGGTGTGGCATTACCCGCAGCTGCACGAGCACACATTTGTCTCACAGCAGGGAGGCCTCTTGCAAGGAAAAGCTCCAAATCTGTGCATAATAATAATTAAAAAAGAAAAAAAAAAAAAAAGGTCGTCTTGAAAAGGTCTTGGCAAAAAAAGAGGTTCCCAGGCTGAACGCTGCATTTTGGGTTCTGTATGAAAGTAATTTACAACAGAAAGTTAGAAACCCAGAAGGAGCTTAGCCAAACTTGCATTTCCTCAGAGAAACACCTTGCCAGCACTGTAGCTCCCTGCAGGATCCAGGAGGTGCTTTCAGAGGTCACAGCTGCACACGTTATTCTCATAAACTCTGCCCTGTGAGTCAGGAATGCCTGAAACGGTTCAGAGTCTTGATCCATTTCCTTCATCTGACACTGCTAAAATAAAGAGAAAAGGAAGGAAGGAAGGAAGGAAGGAAGGAAGGAAGGAAGGAAGGAAGGAAGGAAGGAAGGAAGGAAGGAAGGAAGGAAGGAAGGAAGGAAGGAAGGAAGGAAGGAAGGAAGTGGCGGAAGGAAGGAAGTGGCGGAAGGAAGGAAGTGGCGGAAGGAAGGAAGTGGCGGAAGGAAGTGGCGGAAGGAAGTGGCGGAAGGAAGGAAGGAAGGAAGGAAGGAAGGAAGGAAGGAAGGAAGGAAGGAAGGAAGGAAGGAAGGAAGGAAGGAAGGAAGGAAGTGGCGGAAGGAAGGAAGGAAGGAAGGAAGGAAAGAAGGAAGGAAGGGAAAGAAAGAAAGAAAGAAAGAAAGAAAGAAAGAAAGAAAGAAAGAAAGAAAGAAAGAAAGAAAGAAAGAAAGAAAGAAAGAAAGAAAGAAAGAAAGAAAGAAAGAAAGAAAGAAAGAAAGAAAGAAAGAAAGAAAGAAAGAAAGAAAGAAAGAAAAGAAAGAAAGAAAAGAAAGAAAGAAAAAGAAATGCAATTTCCCATCAGCATTTTCATTCTCCCACTTACTCGCACCAAAGATATCGTGGCCTCAGCTAATACACAAGTTTAAGAGTAAAAGCATAAAACCCCATCCTGGACACATCAAAACAGAGGCAAGGAGGCCAGATTTTGTATTTAATTTAAAACCCTGAAGTAGTTTTACAGAATAAGTGAAAGAAACAAAATTCCTCAGTAAAGGTAATATCCCTTAACATGGCTTGGGATGTATATTAATTGGCTCAATACAGCAGTGTAAGGTAATTATGGGCACTAATTGTTTCTGTTTGTGACCCATTTGACCATTATCACAGAGGCTGTATCTTGGCCAGTGCTGCATTGACTCACTTATTTAGAAATTGGACTAAACTGAACACTAGAATTGAGCAGTAGCCACCTTGCTGGCCTTCAAGCCTCCCTTGCACGGGGGTGAATGTCAGAATTTAACAGAGCACTGCCAAAATTAAAAGTTAGAAGGGAAAACTGAAAAGTTAAAGGAAAAACTGAAAAGAGGAAAATGATGTGTAGGGAAACATTGCTCACAGAATCTGTGCAACACAAATTTTAGCTCAAGCCTCCATTTCTGTATTTTACTTGGAGATCACTGGGGATGAAGTACAAAACCATGTGTGTTCAGCAAACACTGGAGGCCAAAAAGACAGATGGTTTTGGTGGTGAGTGGGCTGCAGGGGTGGCTCCTGTCAGACCAGACTGGGGGATGCCCCTGTGCCAGACATCCCCAGAACAGAGCAGCTGTGGGGGAAATCTCATGTGACAACGTGTGAGAGAGAGGGTAAAAAACACTGCAGAGCAGCTGTGAGAGACAGGAGTGGGACAAATGTGAGAAAAAACAGCCAGGGCAGCGCAGGAGGAGGGGCAGGAGCTGCTGTGGGTGCTGGAGCTGATTCCCCTGGGGCACCTCAGCCCCCTGAGCCCCTGCAGCCCACGGAAGGGAACAGGGCATGACGGTGTTCACAGGGGTCCCAGGATGAGGGAAGAGACGAGGATCTGACTCCATGTTTCAGAGTTTATTATTTTATGATATATATTATATGATATATGCTATATATTGTTTCAGAGTTTATTATTTTATGATATATATTACATTAAAACTATACTAAAAGAATAGAAAAAAGGATTTCATCAGAAGGCCGGCTAAGAATAGAATAGCAAAGAATGATAACAAAGGTTTGTGGCTCGGCTCTCTGTCTGAGCCAGCTGGGCTGTGATTGGCCATTAATTACAAACATCCAACATGGGCCAATCCCAGATGCACCTGTTGCATCCCACAGCAGCAGATAACCATTGTTCACATTTTGTTCCTGAGGCCTCTCAGCTTCTCAGGAAGGAAAATCCTAAGAAAAGGATTTTTCATAAAAGATGTCTGCAACAACAGGGGGAGCCCAGGCAGGAGCAGGGCAATGTGTTCTGAAGGAAATTACAGCCCCTGGAGGGGTCCTGGCCCGTGGGGATCCACAGTGGAACTCCTGAGGGAATGGCACCTCATGGAAGGGAATCCCACTGGAGCAATTCTTGGTGGCGTTGGGGAAGGTGTTTTATCCCCCTCTGCTATTAACTGGCAATAAATTAAATTAATCTTCTGCATGTTTTGCCCATGATAGTAACTAGTGAGTAATCTCCTTGTCCTTATCTTGACCTATGAGCTTCTAATCTTATTTTCCCCCGGCTGACTTGCTGGAGGAGGAAGGGGAGGGAGACGGTGGCTGGCTGAGCACCCGGGAGCTGGCCAAGGTCACCCCACCACAGCAGCCCCGGAAAGGCAGCCAGGAAAGGAGCAGAGACAGATCTGTTAAAGAATCACCCAGAGACACTTTGGATAAAGAATTTTGCAGCTGGCTACACATGGGCATCAAGGGATGTGTGTTCTGTCTGGCTGGTAGTGCATGCTCTCATCTGCTAGCATCAGTTTCAGGATATTATCATTTTAGAGAATTTCTTTCTTTCCCTTCCTTCCTTCCTTCCTTCCTTCCTTCCTTCCTTCCTTCCTTCCTTCCTTCCTTCCTTCCTTCCTTCCTTCCTTCCTTCCTTCCTTCCTTCCTTCCTTCCTTCCTTCCTTCCTTCCTTCCTCCCTTCCTCCCTTCCTCCCTTCCTCCCTTCCTCCCTTCCTCCCTTCCTCCCTCCCTCCCTCCCTCCCTCCCTCCCTTCCTCCCTTCCTCCTCTCCTTCTTTCCCTATTTCCCACTTTTTCCTAATACCTGGGGGCAACAGGAGACACAGAAACTCTTATCTGATATTCTGTGTACACAGCATGGAGGCAATCACTGTCTGAAATGAATTTGTTTTCTGAATAGTTGTCAAATAAAACTGTTTTCATGTAAAATGTAAATGTAAAATGTTGGAATGCTGCCTGTGTCACTGAGAGAAAGACCTGCACAGGGGCCTCAGCATCAGGAAATACCTATTTCAGGAAGGGGGAAGAGGGTGTGGATGTAAAGGGAAGAGGATTGAAACTTGATTAATTTCACCAACGGCTACAGTAGCAGATTTGACAGATTTCCAGGCCTTGAACTGTGCAAGTTCCATCCACCCCTGAATCAGCTCATTACAGTTTGGTGCCCAAGGCTTTATGCTGTATGTTTAATACTCAACAAAATTAATTGTTAGATTTGAGGGTTACCTTTCATTCTTGATGAAAAACAGCAGCGATGACCACGCTAAAAATGATAATTAAAAAAAAATCCAGATAAAACATCAGCTACTAAAAGTGGGCAAGGAATTACTAACATCAAATGCTACAGTGACATCAAGTGGTGAAGCACCACCTTTCATGCTGCATTTCCAAAGATAAATTTCTGTCTCTTCTCACATCTCTCTCGTGGCCCATGTTAGTTGCTGTGTTAGAATCTATTTTCCTCATCAATATATTACTTTTCCTACAGAAACCAATAATAAAATTCTCTCCTTCCCCCGAGTTTAAATCAATTCTGGTGGAAGGAGAGCAAAGGTTTAACACTTTATATTGTCAGTAAGGCCCCATTTTACTGCTTGTGTTGTTTGTCTGACAGAGGTGACACAATTCAACAAGGGTAAATTTCTCTTTAAAGTAACAGTTTGAGAAGTTTCTCCTTCCCTTTATTCATTAAACAATGTAGGGGCAGGTATCCTTGAGAGAGAGAGAGAGAAAATAACAAAATTTCTTCATAATTTGCCTTCAGATCTTGGTTACATTCATTTTATTAAGAGCTTTTCTTCACTGAGCCCTTTCGGGAGCTGTCCCTCCACGCCCCCAATTTTAATTCATATTATAAGAGAAAACAAATTTTCCACCTGGCAATACTTAGTGCTTCTGTTTTAGGTTTATTTTATTTCAGCCACCAGTTCCCAGAGATAACATTTTTCATCTTATTTAGAAGTGCTACCAATATAAAATCTATACTGAAAAATAATGGTATTACAAATTATTTGCTCGGTACTGTCATTACATAAACAGCATTTAATTGTGTGATACTACTGTTTTTCCTAGTATTAGTACCTCCACAGCTGTTTTCTTACATTCATGGTAAAATCTGTTCTTTAGTTTGCATTATAGTAGCTGTGGCTTGCAATGTATGGCTTAATTTTAAAAAAATTCTTCCTTACAGGACTTAAAATGGATTTATAACAAGACCCAAGCCACAAATTTTCACTCTTAAAAGTACAATTAAAATACAAAGCTGACATTTCTCACATGCTAATGCAGAAAAGCAATTAAGACTCATTAATTTGGCTGTGAGAGAAGTTAAGCACATACTGTAGAAGTCTAGCTGTTAACCTAAAAGAACCATGTAAGTATTACTGGCACTGATTGTAAATACACTAATATATTAATCCATTTTAAAAAGCAGAAATTATGGAAGAATTTATTTTTTTTTTCACGACATTAGGAGCACATGAACTGTGAGCCCATTGGCACAGGATTTCCAGCCCAAAGACTCTGATTTATTAAATCATGTCCTGGTAGGAATTTATAATTTACATTATAGGTAATGGTAGGAAGCCTTTATTTCTTTCTGTTGATGTGGAGGATTTTTTAGGAGGATCAAATGGAGGATCAAACGTTTTTGATGCCAGAGGATTTTTACCTCTGAGAAATGTCCAGCCATCCACAGAGATTGCAGGGAAAAAATGTAGAAAAGTCCACAGCCCTTGTCTTTGTTTTTTTCACTTCTAACACAAAAATTGAGTGGGGGAAAAGATGAATGGCAGAAAATATTACCTTCAATGTAAGTCATTATTAATCTTCCCTTCCCTTGCCTGGGGAGCCATCCCATATTTCTTGTTGAAGGTAATAAGGTGTCAGGCAGCAAGACAAAGGCCTGAGACTGGGCTTACAAGGCTTACCTAACAAATACACAAGGTCTAGATGGAATAATTTTAGCACCCTGAATTATTGATGAAAGTCAAAGCAGTGGGAGGATTTATCTTCTTTTCCCCCCCCCCCCCTTCTCTCTCTCACAGTGCTGTGCACAAGCAGAGATTGTGGTTTTAATGCTTGTTTTTCCTACGGCTTTAGTGCCTGTCCATGACAGGTGATGCAGTAAAAAGAGAGAGTGAGAAAGAAAAGGAATGCCTTGGAAATAATGCACTTTTCAACTACTGAGATTGTAAAGCTGAAAGTGTAGAAATAGGAAAATATCTCACTTGGAAGGGGAAGAAGTCTTCTTTTCATGGATTACATGAATTCAGATGAACAACACTCAGATCAACACTCGACACTCTTTAAAATAAGAAGGTCAATAAAATTATTTTCTTTTTTTTTTTTTTGGTACAGTGTAGCAAATTAACAACACAGACATTCAGGGTTGTGTGTTTCTTCAAATGGCAAATAATTTCTTTCTAAAGGTCCACGTTTTGCATCTGGTTTTGAAGGGCTGCAGAGAAACTTCCAGAGAGAAAAATGTCATTGCTTTCATTCTGGGGATGAAGGGAAAAACAATTCTGCTTGCCCATGCTCCTGAAGATCCCATCAGAAAACAGACATGTCCTAATCCAGAACCTGAAATGTCATTTTTTTTTCTATTTTTTCAGCTGCACTTTTTTATTTAAAGGGAAGAAAAAAGGGTCTTTTCTGAGTTGGCTGTCACTGCTTTTGCTGCATGGCTGAATGTGAGTGTAGCCTTTTCTTATTAAATGGAGTAAGTCTGACTTGCAAATAGTGAGGGAAAAAAATAAATCAAATGCAATCATTTAGGCTGCAAGCCCAATTTCTGCAGCTCTGTTTGAGTCATGCTGTAGCACATTTAAGTAGCAGATGTGAAATGATTTCCAGACACAGAACTGTGGTTGATCACTTGGTGAGGAGTCCAGTTCCTGTCAAGTGCATCTGAATTCCAGGAGCTTGAGTTAATCTGGAACATCTGTTGCCTATGTAGAGAAGATATGAAAGGAATTCTTACCAGAATTTGAAACTACATGTGTAGATATTTGTGTGTATGTAAACAAAAATATGCATGGGTGCGTCACCTCACCAAGTCCCACAGAAAGCTTGCTATTCAAGAAATAATTTATTTTCTGGTTTGGAAATTAATAATATTCCAGTGCAGAGAATACTCCAGAGTAGATCTGATTCAAGTTTCACTGTTCTTTGAGAAGCTTTGGTTAAAGACAGCATTAAAACCTCCAGAAATTAAGAAAAAACAATTAGCAGTCTCTCCTGACAGTGCATTCTTCGTATCCCTGTCTGTAGACACATAGGGAAAAAGTCACTGATTATTTGCTTAAATAATGACATTTTTATTCCTCATTTAAGGAACTCTTTTAAAGGTTGCTTTAGTTATTCATTGAGTTTTAAGTCTGGTTTTGATATTTTGATTTTGGGAAAAATTTGTAAAATTACAGGTTATTTTTCCTATGAGAGAAAGTGTGGTCTTCAGTATCCCAGATGTTATCATGGAATTAGGACATTTTGCTTTAAAATTCTAGTGAAAAGACTTATAATCAGAGAGGACAGTGCAGATACTAATTTTTGATACTGAAGCCCCTGTCTAGCTTATGAAAATCTCTATTTCACAGTTTCAGGCATTAACATCAGAGTAATCTAACACATTACCATGGAGCATTCATGTAATGGGGAGGTCATAAACCCAAAACTGAGCCTTTTAATTGTATTAAATTTGATAAATTTATTAATGTTAATAATTTAATAAATTTCAATATTAATTTCATTAATGACCACTACCTGAGCTGCACAGACCTCCAACACCTTGAGAAATAAACAGCTCCTCCTGACAAAGGGCAGTTGCTGAATTTTGTGAGCCCAGTGTGGAAATCCCTGGTTACTTCTGAAACAAATTTTTGCCTATATCGTCAGAAAATCCACGAAAACACAACTCAGAAGCACCACTTGTAAGATCAAATAAAGCACCAGCAGCATCCCGGTGGTGCAGTGAGTGGCAGCACTGAGTGGTGGCACTCAACAGCTGAACAAAATCCAAAATCTAGCAGGAGATGTGGTGGCAAGGCTGACTTTGGATATAGGCAGCCCTTATGATTATAGTCCAGTCTTTTTCAGGGGTAGTGGACAGACCTGTGGAGGAGAAATGGGTGCAGAAAACAGAAATTATGTGCACAGCTTGCAAAGATCCCTGCACTAAGGTGTGTTGTGACGTCGAATCATTCACTAAATCAAGGAGCACCACAAAAAAAGTGCAGGGTGAGAGAGTGGTGACTCAGACCAGGGCCAGTTTTCAAGTTGTCTGGGTGGTGTAGAGGGGAGTCCAGTGGGGAATGCAGAGTTCAGAGCGACCCTTTTGCAATTTCCAGATGCCCAGGCGGGTTTAGGTGCAGCAGCTTGCACCCATGTGAAGGTCTGAGATTTCAATGAGCCTTAACAGCCCTCAGAAGCAAGCAGAGGTTCAGTAAAGGCACCTAATTCAGTGGAAGAAAGGCTTATTTTTATCAGCCAGTGCAGTACGACTAAGGCTGTTTCTGCAGCAAATTAATCTGTGCAGTCATTGCATAGAAGGAGTTACCCACAAAAGCAGATTGTCATGAACACTTTTGATGAAAACCTAAATTCTGATGAACACCTAAATTTTGATGTACACCTAAATTTTGATGTACACCTTAATAAAGGTGTGGGACACTTTAGGCACATGCTGAGGTTGTGCAAAGGTTGGAAAAAGTGAGCTTTGCCTTTAGAAATTTCTATCAAACGTCAAAAATCAGCCGGTTTGGTAATGTGACAAAAGTGAAAGTGTAAGGTATTTGTCATCGTGG
Source organism: Molothrus aeneus (assembly GCF_037042795.1). Taxonomy (NCBI): domain Eukaryota; kingdom Metazoa; phylum Chordata; class Aves; order Passeriformes; family Icteridae; genus Molothrus; species Molothrus aeneus. The sequence continues at coordinate 72,125,746 of NC_089680.1, forward strand.
GTTTATATTTTAGAGTGAGCAGCAAGCCGGGAAGACACAGTAAAAGGAGACAAAGAGCACACCTTTGCTAGCAGAACTGCTGCCCAAACCCCATTCAGTAAAGACAATATATTGCTGAAATACTTGTCAGACTGGCCGTTGTAATGTGAAGCAATGGACCAAACCTTCTGCTTAGCAGAGGAGGGAGAAAATGTCTCAGCTGAGGAAAAAACATTAATATCTACCTTTGACAAAATGAAGATGATGGCAAGGCGTTGCTAACCATCTTCCAGAAAAAAAAAAAGCGTGTATAAATAATGATCTATATTTACAATATTAAAAAAAAAAAATTTAAAGCCTTAACTGACTCCAAAATGGACATATCTGGAATCATTCATGCTGCAGTTAAGAAAGGCATAGATTTTTTTTTTTTTTTTACTGCAGAAAACACACCTTGCAAAAGTGATGTGAAAATTATTATTACCTGGCTATTTGTTTCCGTGTTCTGGTGCAAATAATGTTCCTCCAAGGATGTTGTTGCTTCCCCTCTGTGCAAGTGTGTGACATTCCAGTCCCAGAGAAGAAAACAAAACGTGAGTCTGCTGGAAAACATTAAGTGGAGAATACATCCAGGCAGATCCAAGAGGGAAATCAGAGAAGCCCTGCCACAAGGACCCCCTGGTTACCCCTCCCAGAGAGGAGCCTGGGGGTGGCTGGATCCAATCTCAGCCCCAGACTTTGCCCAGCAGGTTAAGGAATTTTGTCCAGCAGGATTTAAAGACGGCAAATGAGATGTATTTACATAAAACAAATTATTTATCATGACAAAATTATTAGACTAAGGATTTTAATCGCAATTGTTAACTACGCAGCATAAAAGCTAGAATTAGTAGCAGTGTGTTTTGTAGTACAGTGCACCAGGTCAAAGCAATTATATTAAAGCCATCATATTAAAGGTGCTATTTAAAAATGTTGAGTAGAGATTGATGTAAGCTACCAATCAACACCTGCGGGGAAATCTCTTTCTCTTGACCTCGAGGAGGATCCTTGGAGTGGTGTCCCCTTCCCAAGGGAGAAAACTCCACACACAGACACTCCAAGGAGGAAAATACCTAAAGAACCTGATAAATGAAATTGAATTTGGACTTTTACAGTGTGAAGTGACATAACTGCAAGTCACATGTCTCCCAGCCACCTTGGCACCTTATCTACCAAATCTTTGCCTCACTACCCAGGTGTTAATTCAGGCCTGGTGAGCCAGAGTGGTTTTGGCACAACTCAACGCCAAAAGCAGCTCACGATGCCCACCACTGAGAGCTTAGAAAACAGGACGTTGTTTGAGGGTTTTTTGCGCACATTTCAAGGGTGAGGAGTCCTGCTGTGCTGGCACAGAGCCACACAGCCCTCGAGGATGGGGACACACACACACAGGGAGCTGCCAGTGACACGGGAGGGACTCAGGTGAGCAGGACTCAGCTGGCTGGATGCAGGGCATGGCTCACAAGTAAGCCCACCAGCCAAACGCTGCCAGCTCTTTTTTTGCCCCCTTACCCGTCCCTTTGCCCACTCTTTCTACTCCCCAGGTCATCTCCACCCTGGGCTGTCACCATGACATTTTATGAAAAATCCCCTCACCAGGATTTTTCTCCTGAGAAGCTGGGAAACCTCAGAAAAGAAATGTGAACAATAATTGTCTGATTGCTTGGGAATGTGGTCTGGAGGTTGCTTGCCAACAGGTGCATCTTTGATTGGTTCCATGTGAATTGTTTTTAATTAATGACCAATCCCAGTCCAGCTGTGTCAGACTCTGAGTCTGTCACGGGTTTTTATTATTCATTCTTGTCTAGCATTCTGATGTATATTTTCTCTATTCTTTTTAGTATAGTTTTAGTATAGCATTTATAATAAATATAATAAAATAAATATAAAAGGATAATAGTATAATATAGTATAATATAATATAATATAATATAATATAATATAATTAATATAATATAATATAATATAATATAATATAACAATACATTTATAAAATATTTATATATGTATAAATATATGTATATATTTATATATATTATATATAATATAATAATATATATTTTATAATAATAATATATAGATTTTATCTATTTAATAATATATATATTTTAAAATTATATATATAATACTTATATATATTATACATATATTTATACATATATAAATATATTATAAATGTAGAAATATATTATAAATGTAGAAATATATTAATTATATTATATTATATTATATTATATTATATTATATTATATTATATTATATTATATTATATTATATTATATTATATTATATTATATTTAATCAGCCTTCTGAGAACTTGGAGTCGAATTCTCATCTCTCACCTCGTCCTGGGACCCACAACAGCACAACACGGGGCTCCTGGGGGTGGGTTTCATGCTGGGCTGGGGCTGTTCCTGGGCAGGTCCTGGCAGGGCCACAATGAGGTGGGTCAGGAGCCTCTGGTTTGAGTTCCTGCCTGGCATCCTCCCCTTGGGCTCCTGGGAGCTGTGCTGTGGGTGTTTCACTGGCTGCCTGGTGTGGAAGAGGTTTTACAGGGACTTCTGTGACTTTATAGAAGGATCCATGTTTGCCCCTGAAAGAATTTTCTACCAAGGTCGTTGACATAGAAACCAAAAAAAAGAAAGAAGGATAAGGAAGAGAAACCTGCAACTGTCTATTCCAGTAAGGACTTTGTTTGTTTGTCTTCTGTGACCAATGAGTAAAGTGTGAAGTTATGAGTTTTGTAAGAATGGATAAAAAGCATGCATGATATAATAAAAACAGTCTGATAATAAAAGCTTTCTGAAAATGGAGAGTTGCTTTGTATTGTGACCATCTCAGCTACGAAAGGTGGGTGGCCCGGGGGTGACACTGGGATATCTGGGGACCCCCTCCTGCCCTTGTCACTCGGGCTCCTCTTTTCCATTATGTTGTGCATCAGAAATGATCCCCTGTCCCCTGCCAGACTCCTCCAGCTGAAAAATCGCTTTTACATATGTTAAATGTGCAGGCAATTTAACTTCTGCTGCTGTGGTCCCATAAATCCAGATTCTGGATTATTTTCTGCTGGGTTTTTTGGTAGTTTTTTTTTTTTTGTTTGTTTGTTTGTTTGGTTAGTGTTTTTTTTTATTTTTTGTTTGTTTTTGTTGTTTTTTTTTTGTTTTTTCTCTGTTTTTTTTCTTTGTTTCTTCCCCAGTGCAAGCCTCCAGAGAGTTCAACACACATTTCAAACCCTCTGTGTGGGTGTACTTCACTTATGGCAGTATAAGAGAAAAAAAAGTGGACTCCATTTCCTTTGAAACATGGATTTTTTTAAATGGGTTTTTTGCAAAGAGGTGACAATAGGAGTCTCTGCCTGCTTGGAATCAGTAAATGGGCTGTGTCTCTCCTCTTCTCTTGAAGGTGATGCCTAAAGACTTTTGCTTTTTTAATGTGTTTTTGATATATTTGTAACTTTTAGAACTTCAATACGTGGTTATGTAGCTCTTGGTATTTTTTCCTACCCTTTCTCTTAGGTTTTAGAGTAATAAGGTAACTAACACTTTCCTGAAATACTGTTTAGCCTTATTTTTGAGTAGAGCACCTACAAGGAGACATAATAAGAAGTGGGGCAAAGAAGCTTTGGACCAACTCCAATGGGGCAGTTTTTTTTTGGAAAAATTACCTAAACAACTCCTCTTCTAATTGGAAAATATGTGTTAGATATGATAATTTGTTACACTTACAAAAATGGTGGAAATTTAATATTTTAATGAAATGGTAGGATGCAGAAATGTAGAAACCTTTGCATTTTAATACTTCTGCAAATGTTTTTTTCTTTTGATATCAGGCAACAAAGGGACACATTCAGGTGAGCTTGGCACGTCCAGCTGCTTTGGAGCCCACCCAGGAATATCCATTTATGTTATTATATGATATTTCTGCCTGTCCAAATGTCACAAATAGATCCCTGTTACTCTATTTTCCGTCATGATGGATATCAACACTCTGCAGTAAATGCATTTATCCTGCAGCTGGTTTCCTGTCACTGCAATAACCTGCACTGTCCGTGGATCCTGGATCATGCAAACACTGATTGAACTCAGCCAGATCCATAGGATTGAATTGGTAAACCTCTATAAATTCACTGTGAATTATATTTTTATGGTGGCTTTTATAACCGCTATTGTGCTTATAATAAGAGTGGTTTTTATAAACCACTGCTATTCACTGTGAATTTGTGAATTTCTGCCTGTGAAAGCTCTCAGTGGATATCACCAGACTCTCTGTGCCAAGTTGTTTATAATCAGAAATTAAGCCCAGCCATACCCAGCCCCTCTGATCTCTGAGGACCAGCTGGAAAGCAAGGGGGAGTTATTTTCTGCCAAATTTCTGTGCCCTTGACACGGCAGCTGGTTGGAATGTGTCAAGGTGTAGGTGATATTTTATTATTATTTATTATATATTTATTATTTTATTATCTGAAGGTGTAACACATTTTTATCAGTTGCGACTTTTTATCCGGTAGGAAGGCATTGAAAAGAAACACGCAGCAAAGTCAGGATGTCCAAAGGCTTTCTCCATCTTTTCCTCCCTCTTCTGTGCCCACAGGAGTTAAAATACCACATATTTTATGAAATACCTAATAATATTTTATAAAATACCTAATAATAAATCCTGTACCTTCTGCCAAAGGGGTTATATGCCATATATGAACTAAAGGAAGGAAAAAACCCCACTTTCCCTCAAAATACAAGAATTGTTTCTTCCCCAAAGGAGAATCTCCCGTCTCTGTAACTATGCACAAATGTCCTTTTGAATTTTTGGTGTCAGTACTTCTTGTGACCCATCACAAACTCCAGCTCAGTGTCTGATTTGTCATATACAGCAGATACAGCAAAATTCTGTGCCTTTTAAACATGTTTTCTGTGACCGTGTTCACAGGGGTCCCAGGGTTGAGGGAAGAGACGAGGATCTGACTCCATGTTTCAGAAGGCTTGATATATATGATATATATTATATTATGATATGTATTATATTAAAACTATACTAAAAGAATAGAAGAAAGGATTTCATCAGAAGGCCAGCCAAGAATAGAAAAAGAAGGAATGACAACAAAGGCTTCTGTCTCGGACAGTGTCCGAGCCAGCTGGGCTGTGATTGGCCATTAATTAGAAACAACCACACGAGACCAATCCCAGATGCACCTGTTGCATCCCACAGCAGCAGATAATCATTGTTCACATTTTGTTCCTGAGGCCTCTCAGCTTCTCAAGAGGAAAAATCCCAAGGAAAGGATTTTCCATAAAAGATGTCTGTGACAGTTTTCTTGTTTCGTTTCCTCCTTTCCCTTTTAAGACCTCTGAGTGGCCTGGAAAGGAGTGCTCTCCTCTCTCAGGCTTTGACCACTGTTCTTACACATAAAAGAAAGAGGAAAATTGAGGGTAGAGAAGCAGCTGAAGGTGAAGTGAGGATTTATTTCTAAATCAGCGCCCCACCGAGGAGGACAGTGAAATATGTGATACGGTGTTGAGTTGAACATCATGTCACATGCAGTTTTTCAGGCCTTGGAAAATGTTGGTTTGCTCTCAAAGAAAATTCCTAGAGATTCTTCTCCAGGCCACAGTGATACCCAAGACGATACTTCAATTTAAAGCCAGCACTTCCTTCAAAATTCTTTCAAGTCAATTGGGCAATTTCCTCTGACCACAGGATAAAGTGCTTGACTGAATCTTGATTTTCTCCAAGTTGCTGTGGAATAAGATTTTTTAAGGAGGTATATTTGAAAACAGATAAACTTTTTTTTTTTTAATTAATTACTTTGTGTGCATATGCTGTTTTTGAATGACTGAAGAGATTTCAGTGGGGATGAAAAGAAGGAGAAAAATGCAGATACTCATTCAATAAAATTCAAACTTTTCTTCAAGTAACTTAATGCAGTAGCAAATTAATTATTTAAATTGAAGGTTTATGGTAAATACAATGCTACCATATAAAAGGATGATTATTTAAGAAATAGATAGCCATAGGTCTTGCTTGTTACCTCAAGCATCTGATTTCAGTACTTTGTAGAAAACAAGTGTCTTCATAGTTTTGAAAATTTGTCCACAAAAAGTCCAGGCTTGATCTCAAAAAATTACAATTTAATCCAATTACAGAGAAAATCAACCAACCCCCCCCGTGTTTAGATGTGGTTACTAAAACTACTTTATTTTTCATTTTGGGAACGCAAATGTTGTGCTGTTTCAGCACACCGGTGCAATAAATAACTTTCAAGAATAAATCTCCCCCAATTTTTATACGGTTTTGTAATCCACACATTCAGGGATTTAAAGCCAGAGAGAGCATTAACTCATCCAGGATAAAGCCCAGGGAATTCTGTGCAGCTCCTCTTACACAGAGTCCAACAGATTCCTCTGGGACAGTATCCTGACTTTCCTGGATGACTCCAGGAGATGGAGAACATACTCCTTTCATCATCAGCTCTGATTGATTCTCTGCTGTGTCTTATTTTTTAATTTTATGTGTCTTATTTTTTAATACATGTGTCTTATTTTTTAATTTTAACGTCCCTTTTAAATCAAAATTTTAATTTAATTTTTTCAATTTTAATGTGTGCCTTAAATTGGCAGCTCTCGATTTTCATCCTCTGGAAGGAAATACACCCCCCAAAATGCATGTGGTTTTAGAAAGGGATGACCATGCTCTCTGCAGAGCCACCAATAAATCACAGTTCCAAAAACCAGGAAGGTTTTTAATGAGTGGCAAGGGGTTTGTTCATTTATCTCTGCATTGCTTTATGTGGATGATCCTTCATCTAAAATCATGGTCAGGTCCAACCATTTTCTTTTTTAACTCCTGGATGCAGAGTGCTGGAAAAGAGCTTTTATTCCCCCTATTACTGCTATTATAAAAGAGCTTTTATTCCCTCTATTATTGCTATTTTACTGTAAGGTTGTGTGCTGGAGCAAGGGGGTCTCTGCTTCACAAGGTGTTTGTTTCATGTGAACAAAAATTTTGTGATTAAAAATGAGTAGTGCTGATAGACTGCAAGAACACATAAATTTGAATTTCCTACTGAACAGAAGGGATAACATGAAAAATTAAAAAAAAAAAAAGAAAATAAACTCCAAACAACAAGAAAAAACCCCACCAAAACCAAAAACCAAACCAAAGAACAACAACAACAACAACAACAAAACCAGCAAAAAACCAACTAACTAAACAAAAAAAAAACAAAAACAAAACCAAAAAAACACCCAAAAATGAAACCAAAAAACCAAACCAAACCAAACCAAAAGCCACAAAAAACCCAAAACCAAACCCAACCTCCCCAAAAACCCCCTACAATATTGTCCAGGAGGGTCATAGAAAAACTCTCAAAATTAATTTCCTTCATTGAATCACTAGTTCTCCTTGCAAATAATTAACTGTCAGGAAAGGACCCCTGTGAGTACACGCTGGAGGAAAGAAAAGGAGCAAACCCAGCACAGGCAGAGTTTATTTTTGCTGCAGGGATTTGTGATCCCACTAGGGAGAGCTCATGCACTGTGGTTTTTTCTCACAGCGCACAACTGTTGCAGCACGGTCCTGTCTTTTCCCCTTCCTCCCACCACCCCTTGGAATTACAAAGCCTGAAACACGTGCATGTAATGCTTTTAAAAATGCAAAATGCAGCAGGGAAATAGTTGGCGGGGTTTTGCCCACACTTTTCTGCTCACAATCAGGATTTTTCACTTCCTTTCTGAGGTGCAAGATTGGATTAAAAAAATAAAAAAACTGAAACCGAAGACTGAGTCTGGTGCCTATATATATATATATATATATATATATATATATATATATATATATATATATACACACACATACATACATATATATACAATATATATGTATATATACACACATACATACATATATATACAATATATATATACACACATATATATTTTTTATATATATATATACACACACACATATATATACATATATATATTCATATATACATATACATATATATATATAATTTTTTCCTCCATACGTCATGAATTACATCCCCACTCGCCCCTGTTCCTTGCTAATATTGGGAAAAAAAGTCTTTCTACGTCTTGGTTTCTTATCTATAAAACTGGGATAATGACACTTTTTTTGCACATGCCTTTGCTATTTGGTTGGCAAAACCTTCAAAGCAGGGGCCAGATGTGCCCTCACTTTCAATTGCACCCCCTTGTTTTTACTGTGTCCTGAACAAGGCATTACCTGAGGCTTATCCCCAGCACAAAAAGGAAATAAAAACTATAGTTTGGGGAAGATATTTGTATTTTATAGCAAAGTTAGGCTTGAGGGGAGAGAAAGGGGTAATTTTCTAGGCTTGGAAAGCAGTTTTGCATGGAATAGACACTTTCCAGCTGGGAGTTGATGCTGATAGTTCTAACACAAGTGCTTCCACAGCAAACTGCTATTCCCTAAAAACCGCCAGAGGCTGCTGTGACCAAATTACAAAGAAAAATCCACCACACGAATCCATTGCAGGACAAGCAGGTCTTTCCCCTTCCCACATGGATTCCTGTCTCCTTCCTTGTGCTCAGCTTCAGGAGGTAGAGGCAGCACCCTCCTCACTGAAAGAAGCTGAAGAAACCTGAGAAACCCCTGCAATTATGAATCAAATAGCAAATTAAGTATGTTTTCAGTGAAGAGAAAAGGAAAAGAAGCAGTGTGGTGCATCCAGAGAAATTGTTCTTCGGTCAAAGTGGAATATTTGGAATATTAAATACTCCTCCTGATTTCTTGATGTGGAAAATAGGGAGGCTTCCAGTGCCTTTTTTGACACCTCATTGTGGCTTCCAAACATCAAACCTGGAGTCGCTATCGTAATTCTACTGGATGGTAAAGCCTCAGTTAAACCATCTGCCATCAGATATTGCCAGCACCTAATAAATGGCTGTAGGTCCTTCACCTTGTTTACCAAATATATTTTATAATATATTTTTCCTTCCAAGGACAGGCATTTCTGCAGGGTGACAGCCCACCTTAGCACAATTAGCCAGAAGAATTCTTGCTCAGAATTACAGGTGCTGCTCCACACTCATGCTTCCTTTGCTCCCTTTCTTTATCACACTTTTTTTCTTTATCACACTGTTTTTCTGGTCTCGAGATATGAGCTTCAAGTGCAGAAGAGGAGGAAAGAGGATGAGAAACATATTTTTTAAGGCCTCATCTATAAGAATTATCTTCTTTTCACATAAAAATATGGTGTCCAGCATCTAAAATACAAAACGTCTCCTTGAAAGAAAAAGAAAACAGAGAAAACAAATTCCCAGAAGTTTTTCATTCTGTAGGTATCCAGCAAAAAGAAGAAATAAGTAGGAAGGGGCAGCAGGCAGGACTGAAGAGTTTGCATATGTTGTTTTATTGTGTTTAGGAGGTACTTCTGTTAAAAATAAAAGGAAAGGGCATTCTTCAAAGCTGAGAAGTGGTAATGGCTTGCAGTAGTAATGGAACACAGAAGTCTGGCTCGCACATCCAAGACTATAAGTGAGCCTGTTCCTATCACATCTCAGGGAACAGCTTCCACCTTGTGTTCAAAAAAGTGAGGCCAAGAGGGAGGAAGCCTTTCCTTGCCGGTCTCCTGTTAGTGGAAGGAAAAGACTGTTTTAAAATTCAGCTTTACCGCTGGATGGAGGCATGGAAGTCTGCTTTAGAGAGACTTCCACTATTCTGACAATATTATATGTTTTAAAATGTCTCATGTGGTCTGAGAGGGGAGTTCCCGTAACACTCAGCCCCTGTGAAAGCTGTTCTGGGCAGCAGAGTGGCTGAGGAAGAGGAGGAGGAGCAGTCTGGGGAGGGCACAGGGGGGATCACACCATGGGGGCAACGCTGCCTTGATCTTTATTGCCCTGCAGGACATTGCCCCAGAGCCACACTACACTCCTCTGTTAGCAAGTCCTGCGCTGGGAGGGAAGAAAAATCCATCTGACCATGCAGATGTCTCAGGATCAGGGGGGAAAAAAGACCACTGTAAAATTGTTATTGGTGTTTCAGCTATTGAGTACCAGATATTACTCCAACTTGTTGTTGGGCTTGCTTTTCCTTTAAGAAAGCATTATAACAATATTTTGACAATTTCTCTTAGGCCCTCTTTCCTTTCCCTTTCTCCTTTCCTTTCCTTTCCTTTCCTTTCCTTTCCTTTCCTTTCCTTTCCTTTCCTTTCCTTTCCTTTCCTTTCCTTTCCTTTCCTTTCCTTTCCTTTCCTTTCCTTTCCTTTCCTTTCCTTTCCTTTCCTTTCCTGTCCTTTCCTTTCCTTTCCTTTCCCCCTTTTCATTATTTTCCTCCTTTTCCCCCTTTCCCCCTTTTCCTCTTCATCTTTCCTTTCCTATTTTCACCTTTTCACCTTCTTTCCTTTTCTCTTTTCCTCTTTTTCATTCTGTCTTTCCCTTTTTCTTTGTTGTTTTTTCCCCCTTTTCTTTCCCCAAGTGGAGAAAACACCTCCCTGCACATCAGGGTAGCTTTCCCGAGAAAGGGGAAGTGCATTCTCGAGGCACTCACTTTCTCAATGACCCACTTAGGATTTGAACCGCAACCCTGTGGGTCCTGATTAACCCCTGGAAAAGGGATTGCACACACAGAGGGAGAGGGAGTGCATTTCCTTGGTAAGAAAAGAAGATTGCTGAGATCTGCCTCTGGGGGAAAAAAAAAAAAAAAGGCTTTTAAATGGTTTAGAAGTGAAGGCGTCTGTATCCATCACCCACCTCAGTTTTATCAGAGTTAGTTTTGTACAGAGATAAGACTATCTGCCCTGACACACAAAACAAAGCCTGCTTTAATGTCCTGTCCGTGGATTGCTCTGCAATCCCAGCTGCAGCCGTGGCAGGATCAGAACAGACGTCACAGGAATTATCTCAGGAGGAAGTTTTCAGAAGCTGCTATCAGGTGCGCCCTATTGATCAACAGACCTACGATCCCAGCCTCTTAGGAAACCCTTGTATCTCAAAGCTCCTACCCCAAGTGCTTGGGAAATCCTTCTCCCAGTGTGTGGGTCTGCCTTGTAGTGGGGAGAGCTTGCAGAGGCTTTTTCTACCCACAGGGGAAAACAGGAGTCGCTCGAGTCTCTCACTTGATGGAGGTGATAAGTGCTGTGGGTTTGGAGAAGAATAAAAACAGCTTTTATGGCTGTTAACCTTTATTATGATTTTTTTTTCCTTCTTAATAGGAATCATGGGAGCCTTAGTTAAATGAAACTGATTTTATCAAGTTCAGAACAAAGTAACATTGGTAAGTGTAAATTTCCTCACATTTTTTCAGTCTAGAAGACTCTCTTTTGTGGTGCAAAACGAACTTGAGTGCAATCCGGCTTTCAAAATGTATTTTAAAAGATACTTCCAGCAGCAGATGACCTCTGAGGATGAACTGTTTTCACATAACCATGTAAATCACATAAACTTCCAGTAAACACCAGGAAATGAGTACCACGGCCAAAGAAAGGAACATATCTAATGTTCCCTGTTTTGAGGAGGAACTTCTTGGGTGCAAATCTATCTTTTAACGTGCTTGGACTCAAGCAGAAATTAATATTTGCATACAAACGTGCTACCTGAGAGGCAAAGTGAACCTCTGGGGTGTGGGGTGAATGGGGCCTGCACTGAGTATCTGGTAGAGACCACATCGTCTGTGAGAAAAGGGGACATCTCCACAGACCTCATGGAGCTGGGGAAAATCATGGAGCCTTGCCCTTTCTCTTCTGTCACTTTGTGAGGAAATGCTCCTGAGGAAGTGTGGTGAGGCACTCAGAAAACACGCACTGCCATATACAGCCCTACGAGATTGTGATCTTAAAGTCATCACAGATGTACTCAAAAAGCTCAGATACAGGTTTCAGTCTCTTTGCATATTCCTTGAAATCCTTGCAGGATTGCACAAGATGTTGTGCTAATGACTTTTATAGGGTTGATTTGCAGACTTGTGATTTTATGAACAGTCAGATCCAAGGAATGTTATGATTGTCCCTGTAATTCCACTGTAGTCAAAATACAGATAACACATGACATTTTTTGCTCAATTGTGAACTACTAAATATGAGTGCTTTAGAGAAAAAAAAAAAAGGTGAAATACCTTTTCTGCAAATACACAATGGCAATAAAATAAATGAACTCTAAGGTTTTTTTTTTTTCTCCAGACTCTATGTACTTCTTCACAACACATGGGAATCGAAAGGGGAAAAAACAAAAAGAGAAGAAGTATCAGGAGCTGTAGGCATCTTCTTTGGAAGAAAGAGAAGATATTTGATCAGAATAGCAATCTCTGGAGGTAGAGCCAAACAAAAGCTGTGGAACAAAAAGCTGGCAAAACCAGCTAAAGAGCTGGCAGAGTTTAACTTGGCTGTTTCATGGTGATGACGAGCAGTGCTGGGGCTAATTGTCAATGATTTCACTGGCGCTGCCTCTGCTTCCCACAGAAGCCCAGGATCCTCATCCCTGCTTGTCACAGGCCAGTTTTCTCCCAAAAGCCATTAACTCCACACATCTGCGGAGGGGGAGGCTGCCTGCAATTCATGTGGGCCGTGGGAATACTTTTCCCAGCAGAGCACACTGAGCTCTGGTGTGTGAGCAGCAGAGAATCTTCACTTGGCCTCCATTCTCAAAGGGTTTCAATGGCCTGCTTTGCCATAATCCCCATAAAATAATGCAGGCCAAAGTAGAGCAATTAATTTTAATTGGTAACTCAGCCTGTTGACTTCAAAGGGAGTTCGGAGATTGAGTTAAAATTTGAAAAATACCAAGTGTAAATATCACCGCTTCTTAAAGGAAGAAGAAGTGCAAAAGGCTAGGCAGAAATATTTCTGCTGGGTGAACTCTGAAAGAGCCATTGTGCTTTAATTTCCCTGATCAATAACAGGGGAATAATGCTTCCAAATCCCTTGGCAGCACTGGAATATTTGCAAATAAAGGTTTATCAGTGTAAAATCAAGCTGTTTTCACACAAGTTTTGTTTTTTGGTTGTTCTTTTTTTTTTTTTTTAAATTTGTTCACAATGTCAGGCAGGAGAGTGTTCAGCTTTGTGATGAGGGATTGGCTCTAAGGATCTTCAGTATCATCCTTTGAAAACTTGCAGAGAGACTTAAAATTTTGGCTTCCTCCAGAACCTTCATCTAAATCAGATTATGTTAGATTTCCAGCAGGCATACAGTACTGCATGGCTTTACATTTCTACCCTTTCCCAAGCAGAATGCACGTATTTAATAACAGGAATCTGGGCAAAAGGGGAAAGGCTCTAAGCAGAGAAAAACATGATTGAGTTGGGAAATATTGACGTTGAGGACTTTTTGTGGAGACACTTCTCAAGCTTTTGTTAATCACAGTCAGAGAAAAGGTTAGATTTCCTTAGATTTCCAAGTACTCACCTTGGTTAATTTGCTGCCTATTAGGGATTTTCTGGGCACTAACTAGAGACTTTTCCTGGCTATCATTTCCTAGATCATTATGCTGTGCTTACAAAGCAGTTTGGCATATTTTGTCTTCAGCCTGGGCTCTGCAGAAAAGGAGGATCAGTTGATTTATTACTTAGAGTAAATGTTTTTAATGCTTTTGATTATCAGCTGTGTAAAAGATGTTCACACAACTTCCCACCCTGAGCCCCCGTCCCCAGTGGGGAGATCTGAAGAAAGACACCTATAAAAACAAACAAACAAAGTCCCAAAACTGAAAAAGAAACCCCTAAGAGAACCCCACCACCGTTTTAAATGTGGGATCTTGGAATTTGGCCCAAGTTTTCTCACAGTTTGAGTGAATTCAGTTGGCAGACACTGTGAGTGAAGATAACTGATATTTCATGTGATATGGATTTTTTGGTGTTGCTGTGGGTGGGGAAGCAGATACTGTTTCTCAATGGATCTTTATGCCAAACGACCTGAAAAACCTTTTTAGGAGAAAATTCATAGGTGAAAATATGTTTTAGTGTTACATTAAGTTAAAATTTAGGACTTATTAAATTTCATGACCTGATTCCTAGAAACAAACTTCCACTGCAGAGTGTGGATGCTAATTAACTGCATACATGCATTTTAGAAGTACAAATCTTGGAGTTTAAATCCTGCACAGCACCAGGTCCCTTGGCCTGTTCTGGCAATAAACACTCACACATATGATTCACTGCTTCACTTCAAAGCTGAACACACTGAACAGGCTACACAGACATGACCAAGGGGAAAAAAAATAGAGAAATTCAATAGGAAAATGTCAGGTCTCTGATTATAAGGTGTGTCTATGACAGGAATAAAATGAGAAGCCAAAGCACCTTTGTTCAGATCAGTGATCACCAGTCCTATGAGCCACCTTGGTTATTAATCCTTGTCTTGGCTGCTGAGATCTGGTCTCAAGATGAAGACATGAGGGAATCAAAACTTCTGAGCATTTGGTTATAATCTAAAGTTAGAAACTATTGTTCCCCCAGGGCCTGACTGAAAAATGAACATGCAATCTTGAAATGTAATGACCAGCCAACAAACACCATCAAATAAATCATATTGAATAAGACATTGTGGTGCCTTATTGTGATATAATTAGGGATTTTCCCCTATGCAAACTTGATGGTAGGTTTAATTGTAAAAGATTGATCGCCATGGAAAAAAAATATTAGATTGCTTCTTTTATTGAAAAGAGGTTTTGCATTTAAATAGTTATCTGCTATCCTCTCTTTTCCCCTTTGTTCCCACATCTGTGAATTGGTGGATTTGCACCAATTTCCCTTTAATAATTTCCCTTTATTCAAGCACGGAGCTTCACAGAACAGAAACATTTTTGCTGGGTTATTGCTCTGCTTGGTCTATTTAATACCATTTGAACTTTAGAGTCCTTTATGTTATGGCCTATTTAGTATTAAGAAACTATCACAAAATAAAGCTTATAGATGTGAATTTTGCAGGTGCTAAATTCAAGCTTGGTTGGTTTTGGTTGTTCCAGTAATTACTAATTTCTATAGGCTAAATGTACTTTTTTTTTTTGCTCAGTATTTATTATTGACATTAGAAGTTCCCTTGAGTAACATCTAATAAAAACGTGTGAAAATAAATCTGCTGACAGAAGAATACATTCATATGGTTAGAGGATTTTTCTTCTGATCAATGGTTTGCATCACCAAGGTTTTAAATGTGGGATCTTGGAATTTGGCCCAAGTTTTCTCACAGTTTGAGTGAATTCAGTTGGCAGACACTGTGAGTGAAGATAACTGATATTTCATGTGATATGGATTTTTTGGTGTTGCTGTGGGTGGGGAAGCAGATACTGTTTCTCAATGGATCTTTATGCCAAACGACCTGAAAAACCTTTTTAGGAGAAAATTCATAGGTGAAAATGTGTTTTAGGGTTACATTGTGATAAAATGTAGGACTTTTAACGTTTCTTTCCAAAGTTACTGTACAATTAGTCAACAATGGAGTAGAGAGGAAACACAAAACCAGTCTAGTGTAATCCCAAACAAAAATTTTTTATGGTTAATTTAAAAATAATTAATTACCAACTCCTGATCCAGCCACCTCTGTGTCTCTCCCCCACCCCACTAAAACAAAACATATCCAATGTGAGACCATGCAAAATAAAATAAAAATATTATCATGGATCCCTGACTGCTTATTTTTCTCTCAAGATCTGTGAAGCCTGGATGATACTGTAGATGATTTTGTTGATTGTGATGTACCTGGAGAGAGGAACACCATGTAATTTTGCTGCTTTGAAAAGAGAAATCATCTCTGTGGTAATTTCTTTCTCTGCAGCTGTTTACCTGAGTTTTGCCAGGCAAAGGAAAGATGATGAATAAATCTCCCTTGCCCATGTCCTCTGTTTAATTTCCTCCCCTGTCATGGAGAGGAAGAAACCTTTGCCACTCACAATGCAGAGAGATCATACTCATTTAGTGCTTCCTAACTAACTCCAAAGAAACTGCTTCACTAGCCATTATTGCAAGAATTTTTCAGGTGTTGACACTTTTCAAACACTTTTCAAATATTGGCACTTTTCACATTGCCGTGGTTTTCTACTGCTATGGAGATTTCAGATCACAGGGTTGAAACTTCTTCTTACCCACTGTTCTTTAAATTTCAGCTTCTGGAGACAGGTGAATAAATGAGAGACATTGTTTTTTGTTTTAAGATATGCTTTATCTTAAGTAACAAAAATAAGTTTCTTACATTTTTATGGAAAAGGAAAAAAAAGCCTGCAAGAATGCCTAACACAAATGCATTCCCTGCCTTCAGAAGTTAAGGAAACACCAAGACTTCAAGCCACACTTCAAAATCATACTTATTTCAAGGTATTTCAGGACAAAGACAACCTAATACATAATATGTGAACACTTGGTGGGTTGAAACAGTTGGTGGGTTGAAATTGCTTCCAATTAACCCCAGATTTTAGGGCAGAAGAAATGAGAAGTGTTTATGAGCTTGAGACAAAATGTTTTTTAGATGAAGATCAAAATAAGGGAAGGCAGAATGGAAACTCCAGACTTCTCACTTTTTCAGTTTATACACATTAACCAAACATTACTTACCACTATCTATTTGGACCACACTAGAAAGTGATAAAAGTCTTTGAATTTCCATGTAGCTCTGGGCATTCACAGGATAACTCACAATAGGTCTTTATCAAAGTTGAAAAGGTTGCTTTTCTCTCCAGGAATGTGGTCATAAACAGTTGCTAGGTAAGAGGGAGGGCTGGTTGTCAACAACAAAAAAAAAAAAACAAAAAAAAAAAACCCAAAAAAACCCCCAAAAAAAAACAAACAAAAAAAAAAACCAAGGAGTTTTTTTTCACCTTTTGTGTGCTGATATACGAAGTGGCAAGTACATCACAGGAGGCTGAAGGGGAATCTCTGCTGTGTGTCACCTGCAATCCTGAAATGAACCTGTCTGTACCTGAGCTGTGGGATGAGCTCACTGCACCAGAAAAGCAGTCAAATAGTCAAATTACCACAACTCATTGCCTTCATTCTTTTCTTCCTATGACTTTTTTTTTTTTTTTTGGTCAGAAACCAGTTTTCTTTTACTTTTTTATGCGGTGACTCAGCCTCAGCTGATATAGCTGATACTGTGGTATGGTAATGTGTGTATTCTTTATTTCCATTCAGCCAAGACACAATTTATTCTGCTTAAAGCACATTCCTAACATAACTACCCCATGATCCCTACAGCTTCTCAATGTCCTGAAATCTTTGCTTCTTGCCCCAGATCACAAGGTAGATAAACACTCTCAATAAATTCACTGTCACTCATAAACAACTTCCTGCTCCAAAGCCATAACTTGCCCAACAGTTTTCATTTGGATCACAAACACACAAATAGTTCAGCAGCAGTCCATTAAATACCATGGTAATCTGCTGCTTTTAATTATCCTCCTCTGTGCTATAACAGCTGCAAAGGACAGGGTGATGAGCCAAATGTAATTTAAATACAGATGTGGCGGTCATTTGCCAGGTGTTTATTTTTGAAGTATAACTTGAATTCTTACCCTCTTAACTCATCTTTTGCTATAGAAAAAGTCACTAAAAGCACAAATACCTTTGTAGAGTCATGATTGTTATTCTTTTAATTTTGGTAATGGGGGACAGATATTTTGCTTCCCGTCCAGGACTAAATATTAATTAAGGACATTATTGCTACTATTTTGAACCAAGGCCACACCACACATGACATGATCCAAATGCACCTGAAGTGCAGGGAAAAGTTTATGGTGCTGCTGGTTTTGATTGCCTGTGGGGTGCAGATTTAGCCCTTAGGGCATCTACACAGCACATGCCTATATTGCACATTTGCACACAACTTTCCCCACAATTCACTGACATGAACAGTATTCAGCTTTGGATGTTTTTGGTTGTTTTTTGGGGTTTTTTTGCTTTTTTTTTTGTTTGTTTTTCTTTTTTGTTTTTGTTTTTGTTTTTTTTTGTTTTGTTTTGGTTTTGTTTTTGTCTTTTTAATTTTAAATATTTTTGTTTGTTTTTGTTACTGGTTTTTAAAAATTTATCTGGGACTTCAAACTCCTCTTTTTAAAGCAAGTAAAAGCAATTTGTCAGGTTTGTTGTGCAATAATGTGCTTTCTTTCAACTGAACTTGGAACTCCTTAAACACCTGGTGGTACAGTATTTAAAAAAAACCTAAATACCCCACCTGGCCCCCAACATCTATCCTTTAAAATACATTGTGAAAAGAGGAAATCTGTTGGCTTAGACTTCACAACAATGAAGAATAAGAGGCAAACAGGCTGTTGTATTTTGCTGATCTTTTCCTTTTGTGCTTGAAATAATAGATTTTTCACAATGTTGGCAGAAAATGGCCTTCTTATGAGCACATTGTTGAAATGGGGAGAGTGATCATTCATGGCAGGTATTGATAGGGCCAAAACAGATTATATGAAGATTACTAACTAGCCAGATCCCAACATTCCTAAAATAATCTATATTGTAGTGCATGCATCTGCAAAATACAGTAGTGGCTCTCTTTTTTTATTAAAAAGCCCCATTTTGCATACAAATGTAAAATTTCAATGCCATGAAATGCATTTCATTTCATTTGATCTTCCCAAAGAAATTAAAGGTTGACTTTTAGGGCCTTGTGAACACCAAAGGGAAGCTGCAGCCATGCATGGGCACCCAAAACTGGTGGAAGGAAATCAAAATGAGGCTTAGAGGATTGGTAGCTGTGTTTTGTACAGCGTAAGATGGCTGCTGAGCACTTCTAAAAAGATATTTCCTGTGAATGCAGCTATTTCCAAGCAAAAGGAACTCCATGGCCTAAACCAGGTGACTCAGGCCCAGGGAATCCTTATTCCAGTCAAATGGGAACAAAACATTAACTCCTCCTTTTTGAGCCAAAATTGAGCTGGTCTTTATTTCCCTGCCTCTCCTCTTGGTCTTCCAGATGGGATGTGTCAGAATTTAAGTGTTGTTTGTTTGGTTTTTTTCTTTCAGACCTGGAAAACATGAGGGCTTGGGCCTTCAGTTTGTTAAATTTTTGTATTGTGGCTCATCATGGCAACCCTGCATGCTGAGAAAGGAGCACGTTTGGCACCCAAAATATGGCTCAGGGAACAGCCAGGAAGGACCTGTGCTCACAGCTGCCTCTGGAGAGCAAACAGCAGAAGGAGTCTGGCAGAAAATGAGGTCAAACCAGGATAAGAAAGGTCTGTGGTGTCACTTGGGAGCTGCAAGGCTTCCTAGCACTGCGCTCAAGAGATTTATGATTTCCAAAAGGGCAAAGCAAACCCTTTCCCACAATTTTCCATGGAGGAAATGACCAGCTTGGATTCTGGGAGTGGCAGACAAACGCCAGTGCTGCTGAATTTCACCAGTTTGAGGCAGAAGCAGATTTGGAATAACGTGAGAGTCATAGTCCCAGATAAAATGAGAGTCATTCCCGCTTGCCAGTGAGCTTTACTTTTCCTCCAAATTTCTATTTATTGACACTTTGAACCCCATATTGTGTCCATTTTTTTATTTTAAGCTGGAGATTTAACTTAGACAATGTAATTCTCAAGTTTAAAAATCAGAGGCACCATATATTCCATTTTCTTCCACAGGTCAAAGACACATAACAATCTGTCAGGTGATATGATAAACATCAATTCCCATAGGCTTTCATACTGGCAGTCAGGAATTCTGAATATTTTGGAAAAAAAGTCCATGTTTTGAACCTTAAGTCTAGTCTATTGCTTTAAAATCTGAAGTTAATACTTAAAAAAAAGCAAAGAAGAAAGGAAAAAAAAAGAAAAGAAAAAAGTAATGATGTCTTCAACAGCTGCAGGACTATGCATGTAATTCTAAAATATATTTATTTTGGAAGTGAAAATGAAAAAGATCAAATCAGAAACATCCTAATTTGACTATCAGCACTCTGTGACAGAGAAAATTTGGAAATATTCTCTCTACATGCAAATACAGCAGAACTTTATAGATTTAATTACTGATTTAACTATAATAGGATCTGCATGGGTTGTTCTCAAGGGATGAATGTTCTGACCATCAGAGCCTTGTTTCTTTTTAATTGGGGGATTTAGCTCATGGGATCTTTTATATCTTTCCGCAGTGTTTCTGTCCCTGATGCTTTATTTTGTGAATGGCCACACTGTTAGGACAATTATGCCTTCTGAGGAAGTGGCATGACTTATTTATCTGAGTTATCTGAAGCTCTTTCACTCCTGCTCCTCAATGTCCACATGAAGTGATTTTTAGCCATGCTCACCATCTTGCAGTGGTAAAAACACTTTGTAAGCGTTTATTAAACAGGGATGAACCAGAAATAAACCAGCAATATTCCTTCTTGGGCTGGACTGGATTATGCACAACCTGCTCAGGTGTTTCTGTGCTGTGAGCTTCGGTTCAAAGGTGATGATGGGCAAATATAACCAGGGTGAGCCTGCATCTGTCAGGTCAATTAACAGCAAACCTCAGCTCCTTGCACTTGTGGGATCTGAAGAGAATTTCTGGCCTTTTTCTGTCCCATATTTAACCCTGGGCTTGCTTTTCACAGGCCTAGACAGACAAGTGCATGAAGTTGTCCCTCAGCCTCCTTTTCTTCAAGCTAGACAAACCTGAAGTCCACAGCTGCTCTTCATTCCAGCCCTTAAATGGCAAACACTAATTACAGCTCATTAAGCTGGATCTAGTTGTGGGAAAAAAAAAAAAAAAATTGCAGACATCATAATAAACTACGGCTTAGAAGACAAACTATGGAGACTAGGAAGGCAGAGCTGTAATTGAAATTATGTCTGGTGCATAGCAACATTTTTGCAAGCTTCCAACTCCAAGGAACATTTAATTACTCTACGATTATAGCTACTGCATGAAAAAGTGCTGAAACATTAAATTTCCTTGAGGTTTTTTATATATAACTTACCTGGAATCTTTTCAGAGGAGAGAACCCTGGATATGTACATCAAAATCCTTGTTTCTAGAAGGACCTGGAAATTGTCACACATAACAAAAACACAAGGAAAATCAAGGATTTGCAGCAGATGGCTGATTTTGTCTCCTTTGGGACTTGGTAAGTGCATTCATCTGAAGAATGAGATGACATAAATAATGAGCTGGCATAAATAATTAGGGCCAAAAAAAAAAGCACTAAGAGAGTATACACAGACCTGCTCCAGAGAGACACTAAAGAACACTTTCAAAGGGAGTAATACCTTGATATTGCACTTTTTTGTTTGTTTCAGTTTCCTTCTTCAGACACTGTAAATCTAGAACTATTTCTGGAAAGTAACAGCCATGACTTCTGTTTCATTCACAGGCTCAAGCACACAAAGCTCAATTTTTGGACATGAAAAAGCTCAGCCTAGAATCCCAAATCAACAGCACTAATTCAGAGAAGCCAAGAATTAGACAGCCTATGTCATTATTCTTCTATTTTGCATAGAGACATCTTTTGAGGATTCACAGTTGCTCCAACTGGGAAACACATTGGCATAAATTTGCCCCTTTTTTGAGTAGTCCCCCTCAGTCAAATGCAGGTTCATACAGGACTTTGCTGTATATTGAAAAAAAAAAGGAGAAAAAAGAAAAAATCTGCTGTGCAGAAAATAATCATGTAGAAGATAAAAATCTCTCAGAAAGTGACTCTGTTAAGACTATCCTTAATTTCAAGCTCTGTAAAAATGCAAAATTGCAGAATTCCAGATGCTTTTCACAAGTAGAGCAGAACAGCATGTGGGGTGCTGCCCAGCTGTTCTCGTTTATTGCACCTGGGCCATTGCTGCTCTCTTTGGGAGCAAACATCAAATATCCAGATCTAGTGGCTGCCAGTTGCTATTTACCCTGCACTTCTGCAGCCAAAGGCCACCTTCCTTCCTGTTCAAAACTTTACTCACTGGTGGAATTATGCAAGCACACCGTAATAAGAGATCTAATTATATTGTTCCTTTTTGGGTAGGGCTTCCCCTGTCTCCAGTCAGAGGTTTGTTTTTTTTTTTACAGGATATTTTGTTTGTCGTTTTTTTGCCAGTAGAGTCATAGGTCCTTTCTCAGAGTGCTCCTGAGTGCGTTTATACAATTCCAATGATTAATTAACAGTTTAATGAGGTGGAAAACTACTGTCATAGCTATGACATAACACTAAATGAGAACACATGAAGATTTTCTGCAAATTTTACATGCTCCTTCCTTTGTTTCATTCCCATGGCTCCTTTCAGAAATCTTTGCAACCAGCAGATGGTTCAGGGGATGCACCTACCAAAGTCAGACCTGGTTTTGTTTAGGTGATTATTTGGAAGGAGATCCTGATAAAACCACCCATGAGATCCAATTAGTCCAGCTGAAAGTCAGTCCAGCTGTCCTGAGGATTCAGAGCAGAATCCACACATATGTGGAACTAATACATTTGTCTGTCTGATGTTTTGACCAAGCAAATGTAATTTAAAAACATTAATATTAGCTGGAGAATGAGAGTCCAGTGAAGTCTTATCAAGAAAGAATTACTGTTTTGCTATGTCAAGGTATTATTTGTTCAATTTTAGATTACTCAGTGCTTTCCAGGTTGGGTTTTCTTTTTCCTTCACCAAGAATTGAACCACTTTGAATCTGACTATCCCAGGAGTGTTTGTGCTTTGATGAACAGTATTGTGTGCAGAAAGACCCTAGATGTAATGTGATCAGAAAAAAAGAAGAGAAATCTGCAAGCTCTGTTGAAAATATTTTTTGTTTAGCTGTAACATAAAAATGAATGAAATCCATTTAATGAATTTTTTTTGGACATGAAAATCATTTGAGCAATGTGCACTCCATCAGCAATAATTTGGTTTAAAGAACTTTGGAGACTTGGTTTCTATGTTATGTAATAAATATTTATCCACTATTCTGCTAAGTTACAAAAGGAAAAGAAAATCTACCTTTTCATTGTAATAACCATCGTGATATTCAGAATAATGATGCAGCAGGGGACATAAAAATCTTGCATTCTTCATACAGATTCTGTATATTTTTCAGATTCTACTGCTGTATGAAACTATTAAATGTTTAAATGGCCAGGACAGTTTTCCTTCCTTCTTTATGAATTCAGTAGTAACAGAGATAACAGGACAAGCACCTTTCCTTCCCATACCCTTGTGTGATAAGGTGGGCCTGTCATTGCCATCTGACGGGGAGGGGAAAAGCCCAGGGGTAATTCTGACATGAGAGTACAGAACATATTTCTCTACTTAGTGTCTTGCCTTCCAAGATAAGGGCCACTCTCCCACTGCAGTGCAGATTGGTAGGAGGTGATTAACTGCACTGGAAATTTCTCAAGATGGGTGGGAGTAAAAGGAGAAGAAGAGAAGGATCTGTCCTGAATCCACATCAGCCACAATTAAATCCCCATTACTCTGCTTTGCAGAGGAAGGTCTTCCCTCCTGTGGAGAGTCTAAAGGGCTTTTTGAGGTATGCATATATTTTTTTCCTCTTCAGGTCAGTTATTTTTTTGACTGTTCTTATTATTTTAAATTTTTTTTTATCATATTATGACTTTTTTTTTGTTTGTTTGCTTTGAGCTATGATAAGAAAGCCTTGTTTTTAATGCCATGCTCTTCCTGCTGGCTCTGCATTACCTGATCAACCCTTTTCCATATCCATCTCCACTGCAATAAATGCTATAAAAGACAAACCATGAGATAAAACAGGGACAGGAAACCTGCTTTTCTGGTGACCACTGTGTCTTTAATCAGGTGTGCAGTCTGTTTGTCTAACCAGTATATGAACCAGTGAAGCTCTGGCTCAAAAAGATGTTACAAACACTGCTTTGGGCAGGGACTGTTTGGGTAGGAACGTGCTGAATGCGCCCACTGGTCCAGCTCTACAGCTTGGATGGAAAAGGAAATTTCTAACTCAGTGTTTTCAAGCGTGAAGCAGTCCTGGGCACACCAAGCAGACCTTTAGGAGCCAGGAGATTTTATGGCTCTCCTCTCCAGGGTGACACCGCAGCTGGGAAAGGACTTTAAGAAAATCAGGTTTGGATTTGTGGCACTAAAATTTGTGTCAGCTGTGGACCTGGAACACAGATGTTCACCACGAGCAGCCAGTCCAGGAAAAGCAAAGGTCTTGCTGAAAAACACAGACATGTGTGGACAGACCCGAGCTCCTGTGAGCCACGTGTTGGAGAGGCGCCACGTGTGGCTGTGTTGCCATGACTTTATTTTCAGCCTAACAAACCCGGCCTGCGAGCACAAGGCTTCTTAGGCCAAGCACAGCACCCTGTCAGCACAGGTCTCCCCCTTCCCTGTAACATTCAGCCTCCTCCAAGAACAAACCAAGCTGTTGGATCTGCTTGTGTCCAAATGACTTCCCAGAAGCCACGGAGGAGCTGCTGGCACAGCAGAGATTTATTCTCATTCTTCAGACTAAGAAAGTGCCCTGCATAAGGCAAAATGGAAGGGAAACAACTTCCTACTCTTAATCCCATGCTTTAGTCATTCTTTTAGCCTTTACAGCTGTAGTTTAAGTTTTCCTAAGCTGCACAGGGGCAGAGGAAAATACAGTTTCTGCAGATTCCAGTTTAAGCCTTTTTTTTTTTTTAAGAAAGGTAATCATGCACTTAGAAGCCAACAAAACCACTTTGTAACTTTATGTTAAAACTATATTATGTTGAGGTGATCTTGGTACTCCAGGCAACCCTTCAGCAAGATTTTCTGTCCATATTTAAGATCAGACAAGGGTGGGCAGTGTCAGGTGAGAACAGTGTTCAGCCACATCAAAAGGCTTCAGTCACAGTGAATTATTTTGTTCACCAAAATAATTGTGTCAGCTTTTTGTCCTGTACCTCAGAAAACTTACTGTCATACCAGTTTGTTCTGTCAATAGCCAGAGCACACAAGCTCAGGTGGGACTTCATCCATTTATATTTCCAAGTACACATAACCTGTTTGTAACATGCATTTCTCAGAGATCGACGACTTATTAAGCATTTGTCTCATGGCATTTTCCCAGTTTAGCATCAGTACCGCATAATAATGATGTGCAAGCACACTTTTACAAGACTTTCATGGGACACCGCAAATAATATAATGGAATGACTCAAGCAGGTGATGACAATTAGTTAAGTAATGCAAGAATATCTGCTGTAACTTGCACTTCAAGCAAGATATGAGGTGGAAAAGGCCAGTAGTACTAGGTCATCTCATGGGACAAGAATGTTTTTAATACACTAATTGGGAAGTGTTTCCTATAGATGTTACACAAACTTGTCTGAAGAGCATCTCCTTGCATAGCAAACTTTGCTGCCTTTGGAAGTTCTCACAGGTTTGCCTCCTGTTAAACCATCTTTGCTCGTGTGATGTAATAGTCTCTTCTCAGGAATTAAATACATATTCTTTCCCTTAAGTAGGAAGATGAGTAACTTTCCATGAATCAAGCTGATGAGAACATTTCCCTGAGGGAAAGCATTGCCCATTTATCACAGGTTTATTTAAAAAAAAGAAAAAAAAAAAGAAACATGGGTTACATTTACCCATTGCAGTTCAACAGAAAGTTCTCCTTCTTCTAAGCTGGTACTGGCCTAAAATGTCAGCATGGACAGGAAGATGTGCTGGATTTAATCACAGCCTCATGAACTGTTCTTTTTGCCGAAGATGTAATTGTCAGTATATGCAGAAATCTTAGACAGACTTAGGTCAGGGATTTCTTATGAAGTCTAAAGAGGAGTACAACATTCTGTAACACTCACTCCCAGGGTTCATTCCTAAAACCAAAATATGTTACTTTTTACATTTTCATGTTTGCCACTCACCTGAGCACCACAGAGAGAAACCAGAATCCCCAAACCCATACATCTTGTCCCAAAAGATTAGAGCCACTGTGACCGTGTTCACATGGGTTTTCAGATGAGGGAAGAGACGAGGATTTGACTTTATGTTTCAGAAGGCTTGATTTATTATTTTATGATATATATTACATCAAAACTATACTAAAAGAATAGAAGAAAAGGTTTCATCTCAGAAGGCTAGCTAAGCTAAGAATAGAATAGGAATGAATAACAAAGGTTTGTGGCTTGGATAGAGAGCCGAGCTAGCTAGGTTGTGATTGGCCATTAATTACAAATATTCAACATGAGCCAATCACAGATGCACCTGTTGCATCCCACAGCAGCAGATAACCATTGTTTACATTTTGTTCTTGAAGCTTCTCAGCTTCTCAGGAGGAAAAAATCCTAAGGAAAGGATTTTCCATAAAAGATGTCTGCGACAGAGCCACTGTTTTTAAAACACTTACCTGCTATTTTCATGGACTTATTTTATTCTTAAAAAATATTTTCTCTCCTCTTCAGTCTGATGAAGCAAATATGCTTGACCTGACCGCCAGTAACACCTCCCTGTGTGCTCCCTTAGTCCCTAAGAAAGGCAGCAGTGTGCTCAGGTGCTACCAACAGGTGAGTGACCTCATGAGACACAAAGGCAAAGATGACTCGGAAGTGGAGAAGGGAGCAGGAACCTGCAGGAACCACTGCTCCCACATGAGCACCTTGCAGCCAAAGCCATCTGTGGGTCTGCTCTGAAGGTAAAGACCAGTCCTAAATCTGCTCCTTTTACGCCCAAATTTCACACAGCCAAAAGCGCACTGTTCCCTGTAGAAGGGGCTAACAGCAGGTTTGTTAGCTAAAAGAGCGAGAAGAAGCTGAGAAGTAAGAAGAAACTGATAAGGAGCTCTCTCCAAGGCTGTAACCAAGGAGATCGAGAGAAAAAAGATAAAAGAACTTTGCAGCTGGATGAAGCATTTTTAAAAAGTTAGTTAAGTCACTATAACTTCTCACCAATAGTATTATGTTGATTTATTGTAACCAATAGTAAAAATAGAAGAAGCATAAACAATTGGAAAGTGTATAAAAATCAGCCATGTTCAATAATAAAGTGTTACCAACTGAAACTGCTTGTCGTCTCTGCTTTATGTCGTGACCGCCTCGACAGCAACAGTTCCCTCGCTAGCGTAAGAAATGGAATTACGGTGGCTAAATTAACACAATTTGGTTGGTTTCCTCAAGATTTGGGCTTTCCAGAGCAGGTTCCATGCCCTGGGTGGGGACAGCCCCTGGCTGTGTGTGCCCTCGGTGGGTGCCCAGCAGCCAAGACCAGCTGCGTGCAGCCACGTGCCCTCCTCCAGCCACACAGGAGCTCCCAGCCCATGGCAACGGGGCACAAACAGGAGTGTTCTGGGTGGCTGTTTGCAGGTTGTGGCTGGCAGTTGCCATGGTGCCTGGAAGGCAGGTGAGAGAAGCCCCCCGAGGTGAGAGAGGGGCACTGCCAGCAGCAGCTGGCTGCTCCTACCCGCCTGGCACGCAAGGCTTCCCTTCCCACCCTCTGCCTGGAGAGCGGAGGAGGCTGGAGGTGTGAAATACAAAGCTGTGTTTCGTGTCAGGTACGTACAGGCAATGTGTGTATTTGTGGTTGTGATATGTGTGGAGACCAACAATAGGACAGTTGTGAATTATAATAATATCTGAAGAAAGTGAAGCATGGAAGAAAGCCTTTGAACCTATCTTTTGTTTGCAATTAACCTTAGTTAATTTAAGAGAATTAGAATTAAAGTGTTAAAGATGTTGCTTTTTGCTTGTAGTTAATCCTTAAAGAGCTCTGTAATAATAACCTTTTGAAGTATAATTTTATAATATTGCTTGTATCCTTGAAACTATAGCTTTGGAATATATATAAAGGAAACACGCTTATCTCATGCCTTAATAAAACAGAGAAAAACAGCTTGAAAAAAGAAGAATAAAATCACCTCAAAGATTTATGGTTTCGACCAAGAGAAGCTGGACATCACTGTTTTGAAATTTATAATCTCTGCAAAAAAAAAAAGTAGACCCACATCTGGAGAGCTGGACCTCACTAGATGGGATTCATCTTTCTTCTTTCAGAAACCAGACCACCACCATCTGGGAATACTCCTTTCTGGGATACATCCTGAGAAAAACTAAATCACAATAGTGTATAGAATTGTGACGTAAAAATTAAGAAATAGAAACTACCGAGGAGTAAAAATTAGAATAGAAACTGCTGAGAAAGCTGATGAGTACCCCTATAAATACCAGTATCAACTATCGGTATGCAGTGGGAGGGAAAACTTCCCCCACTGTACCCAGCACTGTATTGCTCGTGCTTTACCATATTAATTAATAAATTGATTGCTGCTTGAATATTGGCCTAGGAAAACTTCTTATTCATAACAGATGGACACACACACAGGTGTGTGTTTGGCCACGTGGCAGCAGCAGTAGCCAAAGGAAGGTGGCATTCCTGTTGGCTTGCATTTTGGGTGCACTCTGCTGCCAGTCGAGGGACAATGGCAGCACTGTTCCTCCCACGTGGTGGAAATCCTCCTGCACAGATAACAAATGCTGCTTTCCTCATATCTCCTGCCAGCGCTTCTGAGAAAGCCTTGGCATCCCACCTTGCTCAGGAATACAACATGGCCCCCACGTCAAAATTAGATGCCCTTGGAATGCTGCTTTTTACAAGTACGTGTTGAAAAAAAGCCCCAGAGACAGCTTGTTTGCAAACCTTGGTTATTGCTTTGTTTTGGGTTTTAAGAACAGGACTGACACTGGAAGCCATCCTGTCCCAGCCTGCAAATAAATTCCTTTCAAAGTGAATAATCAGAATGTCTAAACCCACTAAATTTCCATGGTGATGCCCACCAAGGGGGTATGAGTCACTCATTGGTCTGATTTCAAAGTGACCCCTTTCAACACTACCCAACAATCACAAATCTGCCAAGGTACAGATTGTATTTCCCCTCTGAAGATCCTCTCACCACTTCTCTCTTCTTTTTTTTTTTTTTTTTTTGGTGCAGTTCTCAGCCTAGATGGCCCTTGAGCATTTCTGAGAGAAGGAATGAGAAAATTTTGGATGCCTCTTTGAATTTTATGAGTCAGCCTGGCAGTTAATGGGAAAAGCACTCTCCTGATTGAATTTCAATTCAGCAAGAGGAGATCTCTAAACGTTTTTGTTTTTCTCAATTAAGACAAGAGCAAAACACTGCAGATTAACCCATACGATTTGCTTGACCTTAAACAAAATTATTCATGTTATATTTGATTTTTAAAACTTTTGATCCACTTGCCCCTCTTTAAGATTGAGAGTATAAAAACAAAGACTTTCTAGGAAAGGAAATTTTCCCACAGAAAAGTGTCTCAAGTTTAATTTTATAGATTAAAGTATTTTAAACTGCAAAAAAACATTGATCCAACCTTAAAAGCACATTTGGTGTTCTCAGCATTTGTCAGTGTGCATAGGAAAGAAATTAAATAGTATTTTTACCTCTGTATCCTCTGGATTACTGAAGAGCTCAAGAGGTAATGAGAACATTTTTCTGGCTGTGTTTTAGGGTCTAACCTGCAGCAATCTTTTACTGAGGTGCCAATGCTCTTGTCCCAACAACGTTCCATTTGAGTGAACTTATTCCAGGTTTACACCACCACACTTTGAAGAGTGTAAGGTGCTGGAAATCAATGTCTGCTTTGTGTTCCTGTGACAATGGTTTGCAGTTGCCAAAACTACAATCCTTTTCTACAATATAAATAAAAATTGGACATGCAGGGTTAAGATTAAATGTCATTCCGTTCCCCTTCAGCCCTTGTAAACAGCAGGCATTTGGAAGAAAAAGGAGGGATCGGGAATCTAGGAATCAGGAAAGGAGATAACATGTCCTTAGTAGGGGAAGAAATACAAAACCTGGATTTCCAGTGTGATAGAAAGCAGCCTTCTGAATCAACAACATCAAAAAAATCACTACGTTCCACAGAGGAAATGGGCATTGGACAGAAAATCTTTCCAGAACTTCATTTTTTCTTGTGATATTGTGTCCCGAAAGCTCTCTGTTCGGACACTGACAAGGTGCTCTCCTAGGTCAGAGGAGCTTCCCAATCATCAGATTCTAATTTCCAGGTGCTGGTGAGGCCACAGCTGTCACATTCACATTCTCTGAAAAATCCCTTCACCCAGGATTTTTCTCCTGGGAAGCTGAGAAGCCTCAGAAAAAAGGGAAACAATCATTATCTCATTTACTTCTCCTGTGTTTTGCTCATCTGGAATGTGTTTGGAGATTGTTTACCCACAGGTGATTGTTCCATTGCATTCTGCTGTGAGTTGTTTTCACTCTTTGGCCAATCAGTGCCAAGCTGTGTCAAGACTCTGGAAAGAGTCACGAGTTTCCATTATTATCTTTTAGCATTCTGTAAGTATCCTTTCTGTATTCTTTAGTATAGTATGTTATTCTTTAATGTAATATAGTATCATAAAATAATAAATTCGCCCTCTGAGAACATGGAATCAGATTCATCATTCCTCCCTTCGTCTGGGGGAAACGCAAATACAACACAAGAGCTGCGCTCCCTTGGGAGGAGATGGCACTGGCGTGGCGTGGATTTCCCCGCGTGGTGCGCGAATAACCAGAGGCTCAGCACACCCAGTGAGGGGTTCCAGTCTGCAGGATTGGCTTCTCAGGAGAGACAAACCCACTGCTAACAAGAGGTTTACTCACAGCACTCAAAAGCTGTAGGTAATTGCTCATGTTACGCCATGGGTTTTGTTGGAGACATGAAACTGAGCGGTACTCTGCGTCAATTCACTTTTATCCCACTCATCAAAGGCAGAATGAGCTGTCATTATTTCCAGCACAGGACAGAGGTGAGAAAAGTGCCTTGCGTGGGACTAACAAACAGGAAAATGCAGCTTTCTTTGTTCTTTTTTTTGTTTGGTTTTATTTTGGTTTTTTGATAGATAGTTACGCCACAAAACACTGCAGACTTGTGTTTTCCAACCAATAACATCTTAAAACACAAACCCCACTGATTTTGTGGAGAGTACAAGTCAAGTCACAATAGGATTTTGGACCTATTTTTAAAAATAGAATGTGTTAATCAGCAGTGTCAACAAATATTTAAACTATTAGATATGGAAAACCAGATTGATGGTATCTGCTGTTTGAAATCTTTAGGGTTCCTAAAGTCACCCTGCCATCAAATTTCCTTTCCATGCATAGTTTAAAAATAAATTTAATTAGAATTTTTAAGGTATTCTCTCAAAATATGTTTGCACTTTTTTTTTTTCAGGGAAACCATTTTCTGTTGGCAGCATGGTTTCAAGATCTATGCTGCAGATTATTAAATCAAATGTGGCCTCCCCTGGTTAATTCACTAGGAACTGAGTTTGTGATAATTTTCCTATTTGGCTGCCTTTAAAGACTCTTTCAGCACATTCTTAAATATTGGGTAAAATAGCTGCTGTTACCATATGGATGTTTTCAAAATTTTGATAGAAACGAGAACATTTTAATACACATTTTTCCAAATACACAATATAATTATGAAGGGGGCTCCTGTGCTGTAAACTTCCTGGCTTTTGTGGGGTTAATTTTTTTAAATTACTTTTAATCTATTGCATTTGTATCTTTCCTTTAGTGTATTGTGAAGTTAGTCTTTAAAATCTGGTGGTAAAACTCCAACAGTTTTCATCAAAAGAGAAGGAGAAAAAAGATAAAGAAAAAAAAAGAAAGAAAGAAATTGCACTGGTTCCAGATGACCAGAAGGCAAAAAATGTTGGTGGTCCTGTTCTCTTTGGTGCTACAAGGAAAAAAGAAGAGTTTTTATTTCTATTTAAATGCTTAGAAGGTGGGGGGATTAGTCTATCAAATACAATCTCATAACAGCTTTGGAAGGGGTTGTAAGGGAATGACATTTCTATTAGCATTTGGGGGCTATTAAAAACATGTCATTACAGCAATATTTAAAATATCACCAAAATGAGCATTTTTCATCACAGAAATTTGTGTGCTGTGGACTGTGCAGCACAGCAAAACCACTTTCTCAGCATTGGATCTGTTTCTGTTTGGGTTTAAATATTTTTGGGAGGTGAGAGAGGGAGGGAGGGAGGGAGGGAGGGAGGGAGGAAGGAAGGAAGGAAGGAAGGAAGGAAGGAAGGAAGGAAGGAAGGAAGGAAGGAAGGAAGGAAGGAAGGAAGGAAGGAAGGAAGGAAGGAAGGAAGGAAGGAAGGAAGGAAGGAAGTGGCGGAAGGAAGGAAGGAAGGAAGGAAGGAAGGAAGGAAGGAAGGAAGGAAGGAAGGAAGGAAGGAAGTGGCGGAAGGAAGTGGCGGAAGGAAGTGGCGGAAGGAAGTGGCGGAAGGAAGGAAGTGGCGGAAGTGGCGGAAGTGGCGGAAGTGGCGGAAGTGGCGGAAGTGGCGGAAGTGGCGGAAGTGGCGGAAGGAAGGAAGGAAGGAAGGAAGGAAGGAAGGAAGGAAGGAAGGAAGGAAGGAAGGAAGGAAGGGCATTTTTAAGGTTAGAAAAGGCCTCTAAGATCATTGATTCCTCATTGATTCCAACCCTTAACCCAGCACTGAACCATGGCAGATGGCCATGACTCCTTGCAACATTCAAGGACGTTTATGGTGCTGTCCATTGTGAACAAGGAATGACAAATCCAGCTCTCTCTAGAAACACTCCAGAATTATGGGTGTATTCTTATATAAAGTATCTCTACAGATGTGGACTGGGAAGGGTTTCCAAAAGAAGCTGAGAATCAACTCAGTGCCAAATCATTTCTCCCCAGAGAAGACATAGCTCTGTTTTTGCACTTCAGACTCAGATTCAGATTGTGATCAATTCCTACTCCTCCCCACAGCAGTCCAATTTAGCTTTTAATGAAATTCTGTGAATTCAAGGTGAGGGATCCTGTTTTCCAAGTCAAAGCTTAAATCTCCACTATTATTATGGTATTTACAATCGCTTAGAACCCACTTTTGCAACAGATGTACTCTCACTCTTACGTTGCAACAACTACTTCTGGCTTTAATGTCAAGTTAATTTCTGATCTGTGAATACATTTGTGAATGTGGATGTGTGCTGTGTGCACATATACATTTAAAAACTAGTTTTTTGAAGCACACTGGGAAAATGAGTGTGATCACTCTCTT
The DNA here is from genome assembly GCF_037042795.1 of Molothrus aeneus. NCBI lineage: Eukaryota > Metazoa > Chordata > Aves > Passeriformes > Icteridae > Molothrus > Molothrus aeneus. The sequence goes on from NC_089680.1 coordinate 72,158,646, forward strand.
TCTCGTTACCGGGTTAGGATTTTGTTCTAGAATCAAAACCTCCTTGCTCTTGGGAAGCAGCAGTAAAGAAATTGTTCTGTTCAGGCAGGCTGACTCAGAGCCTGCACTTTTGTTTTTGATGCTAATAGAATCTAAATTGCAGTGAATCAGAGGAGTTAAGTGGAATGAGACAAACGGCATGCTGGAAAGTCTTGAGTCAGTCACATGCTGCAGTCACTGTGGCTCACCTTGAGCTGATAATACTTTATAAAAGACTTTAAAACACAGGGAAGTTATTTTGCACTTTGATGACAGTGCAGTACATATTTTCCATTCTCTGGTTGCTGTCCATGCAATGGACTGTGGAGTAGATGCTGAAAAGGCCATGCTTCTCCAAAAAAAAATTCGTTTGCTTGGGTAAAAAACTGTGTTCTTGCAGTACATGTGGGCTTATTCATTGTTGTTATTTCTAAGGATGCCAGTCTAGGTCACAAGATTCAGTTACTCATGTGCAAATACATCTGGAATGACACATCCTCTGTCCAACCACTTCCTGTGAAATTAGATGTGAGCAATACTGAGGAGCATGTCAGAGATGGGAAGAGATGGAATGACTTTCCCCAGGGCTTGGGCCTGGCACTTTCCCCAACACTGTGTCTGTTTGCAGCAGATGAAAAGGGAATTTAACCCCACAGTGCATCTCTTGATACAGAGGCATCTGGCTGGACACTGCACATTCTGCACCTGGATTATTGACCTTGGTTCTTTAAGTTGTGTCTTCAAAGGTTTACCTTCACTGGATTCACATAAAATTGGTGTCTGTTGTCTCTCTATCATCTCCAGAGCCATGCTCTTGTAGCTGCACTTTGTGGCATGCAGAGAGTCTGGGAGGGCTCTGCCTGCTCTCACACAAGGCTCCTGAAACCCACCTTTAATGGGTCACTCTAAATGTGTGTTTCTCCCTTAATCATGCCCATTTTTGGATCACAGGAATCCTAGACTGAATGCTGTGTAAAAACTCCTGTTGGTGTTTTGTATTTATCCTGTGGGGCCACACTTATATTTACAGCTCGTTCCTTAAGACCTACCCAGGCCACAAATAAATGTTCAAAATCTATTCTGAGAGTGCTGAAAGCACCAAATAGATTACTTTTATCTTAAACATGAGACATTTTCTTCTGGTGCTACCCAGACCCTCTTTTTACTTCCACAGAACAAACCATCCCTCTGAATTACTAAGTAAAATTCTCTTTTTGCTGTGGCAAGCTTCCTCTTTTTCATACACCAAGGGAAACACTGCAATTAGGCCCAATGACCAAATGTTGTTTGGGAAAATGTGTAACTACTAAGGGCACTCGTTATGAAAGTTCATCTGATTGGAACTGATTAGGAAGCAAATCTCAGGATGAAAGGAGGCTTTTGTGAACTTTTCTTTGAAAACACATTAATCCATGATAAGATAGGGTGTGATACAGAGACTATTACTCTTTTGACCTCTGGTAACTCTTCTGAAATAATTCAAGGGATGAGTTTGTCAACATTAATATGTAATCTTTAATTATAGGCAGAATTCAAATTGATTTTATTTTGTTCATCCTCACTTTCCCTTCTCTAAAAGCCCAGAGGCCAAGAAAAGAAAAACACTTGTGTGGCATTAGTAGAACTTGCCATGAGTGACAATTTCACTTTCTTTCCAGGTCATACCTCAAAGCAAAGTTGACAATCTGCCAAAACCTAGTCCTTAGCAAACCACTGGTGGCACTGCTATAGAGGGAGGAAACACCAGTGGTGAAAATCCCAAGTCTAAAGAGAACCTTTGCCCACCATGAAGGGAGTAATGGACAAAAATTTCTCTCAGGAATTGAACATCAGATCTTGATTCTTCCTTTCCAGACCATTTAATCCATCCATGCACAGATGGGCAGATGCCTCCTCTCACTTCATGAACTCTTCTCTGCCTCTGTGCAGGACACAGAACCATCTGCAGTGTTTATTTAGATATCTTTGCCATTTTCTCTGTTTGCCATATTTTTTCCTTTGTATTTGTGCCTTTAGTGGTGTCATAATCTCAACTCTTAGTTTGAACTGTATCTCTTTATCTAGTCAAGAAAATTTTCTCTTGTTATAAATTTCATGAAAAGCTCATAGGAGGTTTTTTTTTCTTCCATTAGCCCTCCAGCTCAACCAGCCTGGGGTCAGCACAGAGCAAGAAATGTGCCAGAATATAGCAGGTTTATGCGTGAATTTGAAAATAATTTACAGAGATAAGGCTGAAGGTATAAATTTGATACAGGCACAATGGACCCAGGTGGAACTGAAAAAGGAGACACTCTGGGTTTTCACATATTAAGTAAATTTAATTTCATATGTTCTCTCGTTGCCCTTGCCTGTAGGCAAAAAGGTGAGAGGAGCTGTAATTGGGTTAATCCTCTGTATTGTGCTAGCAGGCATAGGAAAACACATCCTGCTCCAAGATACCTAAATAAACTCCATTTAGGATGTTCTGACTTGGCAGACAGATTTTTATAAAGCTTTACACCTCTTTGGGAGAAATGCTATCAAAATAGCTCACTCACCTCTCAAAAGGGGTAAATTCCTGCTGGCTTGCTGCTAATCTGAGTTTTGCATGATTTATTTAGCATTGGGACCTGCCCTTTTCGAGTCAGCTTTTCTTCACTTCATATTTTCATCCTTTTAGTGATATTTTGTGTCTTACAGACACCTTATACACCTTGGGATTAACTCACTGTGGTGCCTTCCACCCCTAAATGTATTGCTACAGCTAATTTTGATCCAGAGCCCATACAGATTAAAGTTCCTCTTCGCAGATGCCTTGTTTCCTTGCTCTCCTCACTGCCAAATTCTCTGTACTATGAATTTATTCCACATTTGCCTTCTAAGAGGAGGCTTGACACTTCCTCGCCCATGAATCATCTTCCTTCATTGCCCTTTTGCTTTTCTTCTAAAACCCTGAGTAAATACTTCCTTCACAGGTTAAACCAAGCCTCCAGAATGTTGAATGTTCCCTCCATAGAAATGTCATTAATTCTTGAACTGATTGCTGATTTTTTCTTTCCCAGAAAAAAAAATCTTTCGAACTGGTCTCTTAAAAAATTGAACATGGTGCTTCAGAACTGCAAAATAAGAGCATGCAAATGTTGGATTTTCTGCCAATCTTGCATGCTGATTAAATTATTACACCTAAAGATCCAGGTTTTTATTCCTCACCAGTGAATTGAGAAGTCTCCTCTCCTTTTACTGGGGGAAGAAAACAAATTGTGGAGTGAGTTATGATAAATATTGAACCTGTATATGTAAAGACAGACATTGCCAAACATGAAATTACACCAGATGTCCTCTTTCAACACAACTGGCTTATTACACAAATCCAGAGTTCTTTCACTGCAGTTTTAAGAACTTATACTGAAGTCTAAATTTCAGCAAAGTTCCTTGTGTATATGCAAACTTGTGTGTAGAATCTGATTCCAGACAATTCCCAGTGCTGCATCCTATTTAGTAATTTGAGCTTTTCTTCAGAGATGATGGAATAGGAGCAGTGGCTTAGATTTTTGGATGCAACCTTTAAAGATTTTCCTCTGCTTGAGATTCCTTTTACCTCTGCACTTTTATTTTTATATATTTTCTGTACAAAACTAGTTGTCTTTCCTGATGATTAGTAATGTTTAGCTGCAAGACAAATTGAGCCTGTTTGGAAGAATTTAGCTTTGGAAGACTTAAATTTGGAAGACTTAAGCTGAAGGTTTAGGTACATATTTGGCAGTGCTCACAGTCTTACAAGCTCTTGTGAGGGCTTACATTTCCAGTTTTAATGCCATTTACAAGTCTGGGAACCTTTGTAAGGTCTCATCCATCTCCAAATGGCATCTCAGCCAGAAGAGGGGTACCCTGGGCTCTGATAACTTCGGGGCAGCTCTGATAGCTTCCTGGTTCAAATTCTTATTTCTCTCTCTCAATAAGAGTCTTTTGGCCAGAAAAATAAAAATCCTTCATCACGCACTACTTTTAAGGACACTGATTTTTGTTCATTTGCAGTTGATTTCATCTTTACTTGGATATTTTGTTTTCCATTGCTGACTTTACTGGAAGCACATTCCAGCCAGTTGATTCAGAGATGGGATCATTACAGACACATGATCCATCTCTTCTTTCTGAGAAAAACTCTCAGTGCAATCCCTAAATTCAAAGGTGATGTTTTGGTTGGATTCACAACTCTTGGTACTCTAAATTCAGACCTTCTTTGAATGCAAGTTCATGTGTTGAAAAGCTAATTCTGAAAACCTAACCATGACATTTCAGGGGAGTCTTTTTTTAACCCATTTATTCTGTGGGTTTTGTTCTGACAGATTTCTTACATTTCCCATATGATTTATTAAGTTTTATGAGTACTCCAACCTTCAGACAAATTTATCAGCTTTGTTCCTAGAAGATGAACCTCTGGTTTGAATCTCCCAAAATTGTTTGAATACCATCAATCTTGTGATTAATACTCATTCTGGCACGGGATTTTTTTGACTCCTGCATCCATCTTTTCTTAACCCAGCCCTATTTTCATTCATGCTGACCTGGTGCAACTTTTCCAGGGCATCTTTCACTGTTGCCTGCTGTGGTGCCATGCCTTGCCAAGAGGTATGGAGAGGAAAGGAGTATCTCCCTATTGTGTGACCTGTTTTCTCTTCTCCAATAGCCTGCCTTAACTGAGTGCCACGTTTGTCCTTTTACATCTTTTGTGATTAACAGGGGTAAGTCCTGGCTTGAGCTTGTGCCTGTAGGGCCCCTTGCAATTATCATCAGGCACCCACAAGTCTTGCCAGCTTCACAAAAATGTATGTTACACAAATCTCAGGCCCCAAAAGAATCTCTTCTCTTTCCTTCCTTGTTTCCCCTTTCATATTTTTTTGGTAGCAATTCAGTTACCATTGTCTATTTCTCCAGAGAAACCCATTTTTCACACCCTACATCTACTACTTTGCAAGTGAACATTGTTAAGCAGAAGGCACAAGAAAAGTCATGGAGCTGACACTGCAGTATGATTTCTAGTCTCATTTTTTCTGTGCTCCCTTTCAAAACAATTTTATCCAAGCACCGTATTTTCCCACATGCTTCTGGGCTGTTTTGCTTGCTTAGTCTCCTCCAGCAGAGCAAACCCTTTTTCTTCAAGATTTCTGGTACTAGAACATCTAAGCTGAATCCACTTAAATTTTCTGCATTCATTGAGAAGACATTCTGTGGACTTAAACAAATCTGAGAAGTTTTGGTGAAATTACCTATGATTTGACTTGAGTCATAGACCTCTGAAGAGCTTCCTCTGAACGCATAAATAAAATACAATTTTCATGCTCATTTCCCAAATTGCAGTGTGCTGTAAAACAGCATTTTTCACATGGTTTTCACTTGCAGACACAGTGACTTGAGACACAACTCTGCTCCCCAGTCCCACAATTGGAGAATAAAGTTAAAAAATTTCCTGCTAAGAGGTTTGAGGATCCAAAATTGAGGTGTTAAAGTACCTCATCTCTAATGTGTCACCTTCATGCAGAGGATTGTGTGAGGTAATCAGTCTTTCTATAAACTGTTTGGGAACAGCAATGGCTTCACAGGGAGACCAAGCCACTAAAGAAGGAGACACAATCATGGGCAATAAAAAAATCTGACATCAACTGTGGAAACGAGGGGTCTGTCTGAGACCTCACCATTCTCAGTCATCAGTGTTTTATACAGATTTTTTACTCAATTTTGCCAACCTCTTGTCTCTATGGAACTCACCCACAGCAGTGAAAAATCACAGTCTCTTTTCTAGTGTGTGTCTCCTTGCTTTCTTTCAAACTTCAGTAGGTATCAAATAATGGAATGAAAACATTGATTAAATTGGAAAAGACCTTTGAGATCAGTGAATCCAACCATTATCCAAGCCCAGCACTAAAACCATGGCCCCAGGTGCCACATCCAAGTCTTTTAACTCCCTTCAGACCTGGTGAATAATCTACTTCCCTGAGCAGCCTCTTTCAATACTTCACCTTTCAACGAAGAAATTTTTATTAATATCCAATCTACATCTACTCTAGCACAACTTGAGGCCATTTCCTCTTGTCCTGTGATTTCAAGGGTAATCAGAAGCAGCCCAATATTAAAATCTTGAGAGTAAAATAAGGGGAAAATATTAACTCTGTGCCAACCCTTAGCAAAATGGCACTCCATTTAAACAGAGGTGGCAATTAAGGTAAATTTTAGTGTACTTTAAAAGTCTGTGTTGCTCTGTCCATCACTCATCAGCATTGCTCTTTTGTATAATTATCATTATTCAAATAATCAAAATGTTCCGTGAAGTAGAACTTCTTGGAAAACCTCTGCTAGGAAATTAGGTGTTTATCCCCAACTGCACAGGGTATATTTATAACCTGGAATAAAAAGGCTGTCCTGAGGAATTTGGAGATTCTGTGGATCTGCTGGCACAGGATTTAATCGACTATAAGCTGATTACACCCAAAACTGAAGGAGGTTAGATAATGGCAGAAGCTAATGGAGCAAACTGTGCTGTATACATCCTGTGCAATTCTGCTGAACTCAGCTGACTGCACAAAGTATTGCAGAGGCAGAATTTATCCTGACAGCCCTCAACTCAAACACAGCCTTCAAAGTAAGTTTTGGAGTTTGCTGCCCAGGTCAAGCTTTGTTTTATGTGTGTTTTAGCATTCATCATTCTCTGTTCACCTCTGGGACAAAGGGTTCAGGAGAAGAGTGTTCAGGCTTGGTCCAGGAAAGGAAGGACCTCAACATTCAGTATTTCAATGGGGGAGAAAAAAAAAAAACAGTGCAAAAAGTTAATATTTATAGCAGTTGTGCAGTTTGAAAGAGGTAGATTTTCTAGCCCTGGCATTTTTCCAGTACAACTTGTCAAACCAGGTTACATATGAAATGTGCCTGCAGCCAAAAATGTGAGAACTCGGTGTGACGATGTGCAGAGGCTTGTTTGATTTGGGGTGATTTTCAATTTTCATCAAAGAAACTACATGATCCTCTTTCATGGGTAATATTTCCAAGGCTCATTATTATTCCCTTGTTTGCTTTGGTTACTGGGGCTCATTGGAGGAAACATTTAATTTAGTTTCTTCATTACGAGACGCTTTTTGTCAAGGTGTAACGTTGAGCTTTGTTCTTTAGACTTCTGATCCATAAAACCCTCCCTGGCTTTGCCATGTTTATTGACACCCAAGGGAATCTGCATTGCACAACGTGTCAGGCTTGATTTGTTTGTTTTTCTTTCCCAATTGTCTCTATTTTTCCAGGGAAATATTCTCCAAAATTATTTTTTTTTCAGACGTAACGAAAAAAGCTTATGTTTGAAACATTACTGATTTCACAGTATGAAGAAATTAATTTCATATGACAACACCAACACAAGGGATAAATAATTATTTTACTCTGTTTCTGCTTAGAGGTGGTAACACACAGATCAGGGATTGCAATTTCTTTAAACATGCCAGCTCAACAGGCTGTGATTGTCCAACCACACTTCTAATTAATTTTTCAATAGAATGAACTGTCATAGTTTTTCTGTTTGAATGAGAATTCTGTTTGCCAGCCAAAGTAGTTGCAGCAGCTTAGGTATGATTTTAGTGAACCTGTTGATTTTTAAGCAGTATATTATTTTTATCTTTCACTAGTTAGTGGCTACAAAGAGATACTTGTGCCAAAGAGAGAAAAGAAATCCATAGGTCCATGCCATGGCAGGTTTTTGGAGTTTCTGTGTGTGAAAAAACAGTTCTGCATAAACTGTTTTACATTTTTATTTAATTTCTCGACTTCCAGTTACTGGAAAGTTGTTACAACTTGTCAGGTGTGAAAGGAATGAATAAATATTGAGTGTTAATTAAATAAATATTACAGTTTTGTAACGTGTCCTTTCCATCTGTTCTCGATTGTTCTTCATTGCGCAAACCCATTTTCCCTTCCCTATAACACATTACTTTTAGTCGTCCCAGTTTCAGTTTTCAGTCCTCTTAATTCACACCAGGTTTATTGTTTCACCTGACAGAATCTTCTGTCCTGCCCTGATTTCCAAAAACTATAACCAAAACCTCTTTCCTTTTTTGCTCTGGAGGTTGGAAACACATCTCATCTGCTATTTAAAAATTCCCTTTTCACAGCCTTCCTTACTAAGTTTCCATGCAGACTCTCCTCTTGAAATTACCTTTTTGTACCTTCTACCCCCCTTCTCCCTCATTTTGTAAATGGAATAAAAATGCAGCCTACTTCCCTTCCTTCATGTATTGTTTGACCAAGGTAGAATACGCTGCTTGTGGAAGTCAGCTTAGCACACAAACTATTTTCCTGGCAGTTTTGTTCTTCTCTTTGTGTGGTTAGGTGGAGGCGGCTCATGTTTTAAAAATAATTTCTCCAAGGTATACAACTTCTTGTGTACCTCCTCCAGTATTTATTGCCTCTTCTGTTATGAGAATTCATCAGTGTCACTTGTCAGCATCTCTATGCTGAATTCACCTGCAACTTGCAACAGAGTGGAGATAAAACTCAATTTAGAGATGTCAGGCTACTCATTCTGTAGAACACGTGTGCTGTGGAAAGTGAAAAGCCTGGGTTCTCCTAAAATCAGCAGAGACAGCTGAAGGGAAAAAGATATTAAAAGATATTTTTTGAGAGAGGGGAAGGAGGAGAACAACCTGACAGCAGTGGAGTGGGGAAGCAAACTTCCAGAACAGGTTGGAGGTGGTTGTTTTGAACCCAACAGCAGCTGATAGTGCTGTGCCAACTGGCTGCAACCCTGACAGCAGGTGAAGCTCATTCCTGTCAGACTTCTTGACTCTGAGTGGTTCCAGCAGGGTAGATACTGGTGATGGACCAAAGAGACAGAGGGAGATGGGATCTGCTCCATTATTCTGCTCAGAGCAGCTTGGGCCCAATCTTTTAATTACCAAAACCTTGAGTAGGGTTTGGGTGTCCCTGGCTGCTGTGCAGGGAGATTATTCAAATTGCCAGGCACACTCACATGTAGTGAAACCACTGGAATTGTTGCCCCAGATCAATGCAAATGAAGGAGGGGACACTATCAACAAGAGGGCTTAGATCAGGAAGGGATTTCTGTGGGGGAAGAGGAGGGAAACAGTAAATAGGGAATGGAAATCCTTCTGAAGACAGCTTAGAAACACCACACCACTTTCAAGAAGAGCAGTCTAAACATCCAAAATACAAAAAATTATTTTTAAATAAATATCTCCTATGACCAAGCTAGACTTGACCTCATCTGAGCACATGGAGAGAATACGTTAATGTGATAGGTTGCCTTTCATCCAGAGGCAAACTGGCTTTTGGAAGACAGTGAGATGTCAACAGCTTTTCACAATGTTGTCCCAGACTGCAAACTGAGTGAAAACCCTCTCCAATGAAAGGATTCTGGTCTCAATCCAAGTCCCACCCATTATCCTCTGAAGAGTGAGTCAGAGCTTCCCAAACATCCATGATGTTATGTCAACACTTTCTTATATGAAAGGAAAAGAGTCCTCTACCCTGGAGACTTATAATAGATAAAAATAATTTCAAATACATGTTGAGCTGGAGTTTTAAAAACACAAATATCCAAATAAAAACTCAGGTTTAGGGAGCAGGTTCCTGGTGTGATCAAGGAGAAGGCAGAGGAACAGAGCTGCTAAGAAGCCCTTACTGAAAGCAAGCTTGTGACTTTCTCAGCTCTACAAAATTCCTCCTCCCTTCTTCCTCTTCCCTCCACCATCACTGAACAATGTGTTCCAATATTATTTCAATATATGACTAACATAATTAGCTTAATGTTTCGCTCTTTCCTCACATAAACCTGAAAGTAAACCATAATTGCACTGTAAGTAAACAAAGAATGGCACGTGAGGCCTCCCTTGAAAAATGCTGGTGCAAACAGAATTTTGCAGAGGTAGCAAAAGCAATAAAAAATTAATAAATTCAGCTTAATAAATTTTTTCTACTCACCTTAATTTCCAGCAGAAATATTCAATTCCAATGAAGAGATGTGCTGTGGGAAGGCCAGCAGACCCTCAGATCTTCCCTGTACATCCCTGGAGAAATGTGCCAGAAAAAGTGAATATCCAAGTGGGAGACACATGATTGAAATTTTCAAAGGCAGAAAGCACCAGCTTCTCCTGAAAATTGAGGTGCACAATGATCTATTTTTCTTAGAAAATATTACAGTTAAAGTACATGCATGAGTGCATAAACTTCTATATAATGTGCCTCACACATGCATATGTGTGTATATATGTACATGCAATACATAAATTGGTTTTAATTATTATCCTGATGTTTTTTGTGCTTTCTGTCTTACTCCTGTTGAAGTGCCATTAAATTGCACAGAAAATAATATAATGAAGCTTTTAGAATCTGTCATTTAGCGCTCTAGGAAATACGGAAAGACTGAAAAAAACCAATGTAATTTACAAACATTTATTTGGCTAACATCATTATTTGCATCCATGCATCTGCTTGATATAATATCTAATAAGCTTGGAGAACACAGAGAAAATATTTTCGATGACTGGCTGACCACAGAGCACTACCACAATTTTGTAATAAACATTGAGACAATGCTTGAGTACTATTAAAGACATATGCTGTCTGAAAAAAAACCCACACAGAATTATAAAACCCTAGCATGGTTTGGGTTAGAAGAGACCTTTAAAGATCAGCTAACCCAAACACCCTGCCATGGGCAAGGATGTCTTTCCACAGATTCTCTTGCTCAAGGCCCATCCAAGCTGGCCTTGAATATTTCCAAGAATGGTGAACCCATGACTTCTCTGGACAAAATGTTCCAGTGCCCTCACCACTTTCATTCCAAAAAATTTCTGCTTTATATCCAGCCTAAATCCACCCTCTTCCACTTTAAAATCACTGCAGCTTGTGCTGTCACTACATGTGCTGCAAAAAATCTTTCTCCATCTTTCTTTCTTTCCCTCTAATATACTGAAAATCTGGAGCAGACTCCTCCTGTGCCCAGGATGAAAAACACCAATTCCCTCTTCACCAGAGAAGGGTTGCAGCCTTCTGATAATTTGGTGGCTCTTCTGTGGTCCTTAGTGAAGATATTGAACAGTATTGGTCCTAGAGTGGATTCTTCAGGAACATCACTCATTGCTGGCCTCCACTTGGACACTGAGACATGAACTGCCACTCTCAGGATGTGGCCATCCAAAAAATTCCTCATCCATCCATTATCCATCCATTCATCCATCATCCATCCATCATCCATCCATCTATCCATCCATCCATCCATCCATCCATCCATCCATCCATCCATCCATCATCCATCCATCATCCATCCATCCATCCATCCATCCATCCATCCATCCATCCATCCATCATCCATCCATCCATCCATTCATCCATCCATCCATCCATCCATCTATCCATCCATCCATCCATCCATCCATCCATCCATCCATCCATCCATCCATCCATCATCCATCCATCCATCCATCCATCCATCCATCCATCCATCCATCCATCATCCATCCATCATCCATCCATCCATCCATCCATCCATCCATCCATCCATCCATCATCCATCCATCATCCATCCATCCATCTATCCATCCATCCATCCATCCATCCATCCATCCATCCATCCATCATCCATCCATCCATCCATCCATCCATCATCCATCCATCCATCCATCCATCCATCCATCCATCCATCCATCCATCATCCATCCATCCATTCATCCATCCATCCATCCATCCATCCATCCATCCATCCATCCATCCATCCATAATCCATCTATCTATCCATCCATCATCCATCCATCCATCCATCCATCCATCCATCCATCCATCCATCATCCATCCATCCATCCATCCATCCATCCATCCATCCATCCATCATCCATCCATCCATCCATCCATCCATCCATCCATCCATCCATCCATCCATCCATCATCCATCCATCATCCATCCATCCATAATCCATCCATCCATCCATCCATCCATCATCCATCCATCATCCATCCATCCATCTATCCATCCATCCATCCATCCATCCATCCATCCATCCATCCATCCATCATCCATCCATCCATCCATCCATCCATCCATCATCCATCCATCCATCCATCCATCCATCCATCCATCCATCCATCCATCATCCATCCATCCATTCATCCATCCATCCATCCATCCATCCATCCATCCATCCATCCATCCATAATCCATCTATCTATCCATCCATCATCCATCCATCCATCCATCCATCCATCCATCCATCCATCCATCATCCATCCATCCATCCATCCATCCATCCATCCATCCATCATCCATCCATCCATCCATCCATCCATCCATCCATCCATCCATCCATCCATCCAATCCATGTCTCTCCAAAGCACAGGCAAGAATTTTGTGTCCTTTTCACCCTTTTCCAACAATGTGTGTGTGTGATATTCCCTTTTCCCCAGCCACTTGGCACTTTATTTGACTGACATAACTTTGCAAAAATGACAGAGAGCGGAGTGACATCTGCAGGGTGCTTGGTACTCCTGTGTATTTAGGTTCCCCATGTGGTCTCAACCATGGTTTTTTCAGGACACTCTCTTCTCTGATGAGACTCTCTTTTCCAGGAAATAATGGTCTCAGTAACACCACTGTAGTCCAAATTTTCTTCAGAAGCCTCTTGAGCATCCTGACGGAAATAAATATATTTTCTGATGCTGTGGTTCCTCATACCCTCTCTGATAAAGATAGAAAGAGAGTATCCAAGGAAATTTCTGGAATTATTTCTATTAATCACTGCATGTCTACCTTTTTTTTTTTTTTTACCACACATATCCTTATGTATTTCTTTGAACAATTTACTTCTTGTAATGCTCTAAAGCTGGGCACAGCACTGTCATGCCTAATCATTTATTTACAGTGAACTGATTAATTAATCACATCCATATCAGTTTTTAAGGTTTAGGTACTCTGTACCTAAATATTATGATATTTCATAATTTTACAATTGCTGTTTCAGAGATGCAGTCAGTCGAAAAAATATGATTACAAATGTATGTGTGTCCATCAACCTGTGTGTAGATTCATGGAACCATAAAATTATCTAGGTTGGGAAATACCCTTGGGATCATCAAGCACTGCCAAGGCCATCACTAACCCATGTCCCCAAGTGCCCCATCTACACATCTTTTAAATCCCTCCAGGAAGTGACCCAACCACTTCCCTGGCTGCCTGTTCCAATGCTTGACCATCCTTTCAGTGAAAAATCTTTTCCTGAAATTCAATCTAAACCTCCCCAGCCACAGCTTGAGGTTATTTCCTCCTGTCCTATCACTTGCTACTTGGGAAAAGAGCATATAAATTGATTTAAAGTCCCCTAATTTAAACAGTATACATTTTACACATGATCTTTTATAAAAGATGAAATTTGCAACAGTCATTTTCTGGATATCTTCCCAAGTTTTAGAAGTGAATAGAACTTAAGCGTTTTTCTCCTCGATGATGAGAATAGTTTACAGTCAGAATTTCCATACAACAGACACCAGCCTGTCTAATGGCACATAATCCACGGATTTCCCTCCCATGACTCTTTTATCCAAATAAACCAGCACTTTCTAGTCTGTCCTGGAAAGGTGATTTCACTCTTTTCCAGAAGCAACAAGCCAGTGCATCTTCTGCCACCTGCACCGTGATGTGGAGCTGTGTAACGCTCTCTGAAATCACACCCCTTCTCCTAAAGCCAGCTCCACTTCCAGTAGCCACACTTGACAAACTTTGGCTAAACTCACCCAGGAGGCTGAGCTGAAGGCATGAAAAATGTAATTTATAAGACGTGAGTCAGGGGAGCTTCACCCCAACATGCGCAGAACACGGTGAGATCACCTGGCACCCTCCTGCATAAATACACCAGAAGCATGTGCTGAACAGGTTTGATTAGATAAATCCGTTGCACAATGGTGATACTTGCTGGAGCTGAAAGAGGAATGAAAGCCATGGGTTGCAGACAGACAGATTCAAAAAGGTGACAAGCTGGGTTTCCATCCTTGCTCTAAGGACGTGGTGAAACCTGGAGTGTTTCAGTGGTGCTCAAAATTACCTTCAGATGAGGCCACTGGCAGAATTCAGAGCGTGGTATCACATTTCTAACAGCCTCAGGATTTTGCTGGATGTTTCCAGCTTGCCATTACTCCCTGATATCCCAGCATATGGTTTGAGGAATTATTTGAATTATCTTCAAAGCCCTTATAATTAGCTCAGTTTCTTTTGTCTCTGCAAATCTTGGCAAGTTATGTCTTGTAAATCAATCCCTTCATCTCCTCCAGCAAAGCATAAGGCAAAAACTGTGGAACATACAAAAATCAGGTGAGAACAAAGCACTCCCTTTTCAACACATGACATGGAAAGCAACTGTAGATATTAATTTTATTTAAGTATGCCCAAATGCAGTAGTCACTATAAATTTAATTCATCGTAAATGCCAATAGCTGTTATTATCACTGGAATTAACCTTTATTTTTGCAACTCCAAACAAAATTGCAATGATCAGTGTGTTTTTTCTTTATGACAATCTTTTTTCATTTCCCCCTAAATTATTTATCTCCTGCATTTGTGCCATCAGGCTTGAATGGCAGGAAGTACCTTGCTGCAGTCCATGACTCATTTCAGCTCTTCCCCAGCCACTCCCTGGGTGTGGTTTTTTTTTTTTTTTGTTTTGTTTTGTTTTGTTTGTTTTTTTAATAGGATCAGCTCTTCTGCAACCTGAGGCTGTAGAGCTCTGTAAAACCATGTGGCATCACCTGCCTGCCAGGGGAAGGGACCATTGTGATTAACAGCAAGAGGAAAATGTGACATTGTGTCACTCACCAGGGCTCCTGGTGCAATTTCGATATGCTAAAATGCTTTTAGGAGCATCCATGCAGATACTCTGAGAAGTGCCACTCCTACAAACTGAAGATGCCCGGCTTCTGTGTTTGGTAATTGTTATTGGAAAAAAAAGCTGTCCTTTGAAGGATGTCGTGAGCACAGGAGTCACTCAGGCTGAAGTTTCTGCAGAATCAGCTCAATATGGTCACGGTGAAGCAGCCATGAGCTACAGAATATCCCTCCACATTTCGGGGGAGAGTTGTTGCTTCCCCAGCCTTTGCTTTTACAGGCAGACTCTTTGAGACAGAAGTTGACTCTTTCTGATGGCATTTTGGAGCTCAGCATATGTTGAGATAATTTCTTAGTTGGTACCCCAAAGATTTTTTGAGAAAAATCTAAGAAATAATGACATGATGCAGTATTTTTCTGCTCCCCAGGGTCAGTATTTCTTATTCATTGTAGCTGACATTTGACTCCTGGTTGAAGGAGAGGGTTCATTCAGTCCACAGATGTTTCAAGTGGCTGTAGTGGTCCAAAATGGAATTAAAAAGTACACACACCTCTGGGGACTCTCCTAGTTTCCTAAGAAGTGTTCCTAAGAAGATTGTGACGTGAATTAAAAAAAAAACCAAAAACAACAAAACATATATATATATATATATATATATATATATAAAGTGAGAAACAGGAAAACAAAGAAAAATGCCCAGCTCCAGAGTAGCTTGACATTTCAACATGAAATTACAGACTTGCCTTTTCTTCACTGCATGTTCTTCAGAGCCAGAGGAAAATGTGTGCTTAATCTACAAATTGTCAAGGTAAATATTACATTATGTTAAGAAACTGACAAAAAACCACCCTTTTCATGGAAGCACCAAGCACTTGTTGTAAGGTATAAAGTTCTTATGTTTGACTTCCTACCTGCAGCAAAATAAGTGTTCAGGGCAGTGATGGCTATGTGGTACAGAAAACAGCTTTAGCTACATAAATGGCCTGTCTCTTGACCAACAAACAAAAAGGAAACCCAGTCCTTCAGGTCAAAATACTATTTCAAGCCTAGAGATCACAGACTTTTTTTTGCCAGTGCATAGCTATTAAACTTCAAAGCCTTCTCAGCCAATTGAAAAGTGAAGCATGAACCAGGAGGAGATTTTCTTTCTAAAAATCTCCATAAATTGCAAAACTTTATATATATATATATATATATATAAATATATATATTTTAATATTTTATTTATATAACTTTATATATTATATAATCTCATATATATTATATTATATTATATTATATTATATTATATTATATTATATTATATTATATTATATTATATTATATTATATTATATTACATTACATTACATTACATTACATTACATTACATTATATTATATATTATATTGCCAATAATAATGGTCATTAATGAAAATAATCTAAGTTTTGTCTTCAGAGAAACACACAGTGGAATGCTTTGGTGGAAGCATGGCAAATGTACTCCCAAATCTTTTGATGATGGCAAACAAAATTCAGCCCATACAAAATGAAAACACCAGCGCTACTTGAACATCCTCTGGGGTCACCAGTCAGGTATGGGCACAAGTTTATCCCCCAAATCTGTTGACACAAATCACACCTCAGCCTTAAACAGTATTTGTGCAGCAACACTCTGATGTCAACAACTCGCAGACCAGCCTGGGAGATGAAAAGGTTTTTAATGGATTATTTGTGTATTATCCCAACAGCACCTTCAGCATCTTGCGGCAATCAAGATGCCCCAATCTCAAACTTGCATCTCCCTTGATACATCAGTTGTATCTGGCCGGGTAATTTATTCTCCACCATGCAGCCTTGACTCAGGGAGAGACGTCAGCATGTGTGTAATCCTGAGCAGGTTGGTTGTCCCATTGATTTCAGCAGGTGATTCACAAACCCGTGGAGTTGCAGCTGTAATCTGGCTCTGTTGGTGTTTGCCAGTGAAGGATTCCCACACAGCTAAAATCCCATTACACACCCCCCATCGGCTCGCTGTGAGAGAGGTGATGATTCCATGCTTTCGAAATCCTGAGCAGTGGAAGCTCTGGGCATCAAGCATTTACAGCTTGTGGGTGTTTGGGGAAGGAGGAAGGTGCTAAACTGAGAGTCAGCCAGGCTGCTCACAAAGCACTTACCCCAGCAGCTTTTTAATTGCTTTTGTGCCCCCTTCCTAATCCAACCACTCTTTATTTGCACGTCTATTTTTGCTTTTGTGTTTTGTGCTTGGATTTTGTCTGTTTTTAAGATGAAGATAGAAGTTCATTGTTGCTCGTTTTCTGTTTGAACATAACAGCTGGATCGCTGCCTTTGCAGGGTAAACTTCCTTTTGGAAGTTCCCTAAATCCATGTGTTTACAGGACTCCTTTTCTGCCCTAAATCTTCTTCCCAGAGGCTTTGGCAGACGACCTAAGCACTTACCTGCTCATGCAGCCAGGTAGGCATTTGGCAGGATAGGAGTTTAACAGCACAAACTATTTCTGCTGGGATTAGCAGGCTCTTCCCACCTGCTTTTTTTCGCTGCCACGAGATGGCAGTGATGCGTGAGCAATTGCATGGAAAACCAGCTTTTTTTTTTTTCCAGCATTAACTTCTAGGGAAACAGGTTTTCCACTGGCATCGTTGCAAATTCAGCCTGCCCTCAGCCTGCTTTGCAAATCTGTACTCCCCAGATTATGGGGTGAGGTGGTTAATGGCTCAAATTCTTCTTTTGCTAACAGAATAATGTTTGTTTTAGCACAGTATGTACCAGCGTGAAGGATGACACGGTGTTTTGAGGCACCACAGAAAGCCTGTAATTAGGAGATATGATTTCCCCTTGTCTTCTCTCTTGAGGGTGGAAGGGTTCAGAAGAAAAGCAGAGCAAAAATACCGAATTTCACTGCAGAGCAGCAGAGGAACGAGTTCTCTGCAAATATTTTTAGAGAACTGTTCTTCCTTGGCAAGTGAATGATCTTCAAGTGTCAGCACAGAAGAGTTAATTACAGAGGGGAAAACAACGTGCTAATGTAGCTAAATTGTTCTTAATCTCCCGAGGCTGAAGAACCTGGTAATTTCTGCATAGTGGTCAGTCCTGCACGGCAAAATGGGTGTAAGGCTGACTCAGAAGGCAGTAGGAATGTCTGAGCAACAAGTGCTGAGCTTTAAATATCTGAGGGATTGGATCTCTCCTCTGCCCCTTCACTTTGTAGTGGCACTAAGGAAAAATGCCTTTTGTGAATGAAGTAGTTGTGGAAAATCAGTGTAGGAAAGCCTTGTCTTCCCAAACCCTGTGCCTCCAGACTGTTTCTTTCCTTCCTCCAGGTGAGGCAAAACAACCTTCAACTTGGTCACTTTGAGTTATTGTCGGAGTTCAGGGCACCCCTCTGGCTGACCTGGACTGCCTGAACCCCTGCCAGGGGGCTCAGAGACCCTGGCACAGAGCCCAAGACACCTGTGACTTTGATTATGACCCGTGGAAAAAAACAATTGACAACCTTGCATGAGGATCTGCAAGCCATGAAAGTCTAAGTAGAATAGTAGTTAGTTTGTCACGGGGTGAAAAATAGATTTTTTGGTGTTTTTAGGATGACGGTTCAGGAGGCAAGATGGAGGAATCTGGGCGTGTCCAGCCTTTCTCCTTCTTCTTCCTGACCTCCGTCTTCTGCTGTGATGTTGGCACTTTTAAATTGGTTTAAGGTAGAAACTCACTGTGTAACATAGGTGATAGGTATTGGGAAGTAATTGTAAATAATGTACATGTAGTTTTTAGTATAAAAAGATAACACTGCCCCAAGGGTGGCCCGTGTGCCTCTGTCTGACCTGCTGGACAGACCTTGGCAGGCCAGGAGAAAGCATTTTATAGATAAGAAACAATAAACAACCTTGAGATCGAGAAACGAAGAGCCCTGACTCCTTCTTCAACCTCCGGGCTGGGAAAAGAGACTTTCTAACACATCTTGGGGTCACTCTGAGCAGCAGAAGTCCTGGGAAGTTATGACCCTGTTCTGTGCCAGCCTCCCTAATTTCTGGTGCTCAACAGCCTTCTATCTGTGAAAGCAGGGTGAGAAACATCTCCTTCCTTCAGGTACAAAGAAACAGGCGTGCTGTGTAATGCAGGAGAGAAAAATGTGAAATGGAAATAAACGAGGAATTATCCAAATGGAGCTACTACCTATGCTGAAAGGAAACCCTGCCATTAAATCCTGGAGATTAATGCACTATAATCCAATGCAATATGACCGAGCAAACAGGGGGCTGAGGCACTCAGTGATTTTCCTTTCCTCAGTAAGTAGAGACAAAAGAGGAGGAAAAAATAGCTTTGTCTTCTTGATATTTAACAAGTAACAGACACCTTCCCTCATCTTTCCTTCCCAGGAGGATGCAAAGGAACCATTTCACTGGCAATGTTTGCTCTGGAGATATTCCACCAGCTGGGGAACAGCAGCAGTGACAGCTAAAGCACACACAGGAGACTCCTGTCAGATCTGCCACTTCATCCCCAGCATGGTTACAGGCTAATTGAGAGAAATACATTCCTGCAGAATGGCTAATAGGAATAGATTGGTGCATGTGTGTGTTTGCTTTACGGAAATGCACATACATTCATTTTGTTATTATAGTTTGCCTGGAGAAATACGCTGAAGTAGCCAAACTTGTGCCGGGAACAGTAGCACCAGCTGTTGAAGGACACAGAAATTTACACCCTGTAAAGCATAAATGCTTTGTTTACTGTAGTTTAAGAAATGCCATGATGGGGGAAATCAAGCAAGACCGAGGACAAGTTTTATCTTTGCAGGTTGCCCTCCACTTGCACTGGATTCAAGATTTCATTGAGCCCACCTGGATGGTGGTTTTCTATCTTGTACTGAATATTTGATGCTAATTTTCTCTGCAAGGTCGTTGGTACATAAAGGAAGGGAAAAAAATCCTAACATGCCTCTGAAATCCTTCCACCACCAGGGCTGTGCCCATTTTTCCTCTGAAGGAATATGAATGAGAAACTGATTTAAATCTTGTAGCAATAGCCACAGCAATGTGTCAGGACTGTAGCCCTCCCTAACACCACATGGACGAGAAGAGTGAGATGCAATAGCTATCCCTAATTGCCCATTTTCTGTTGATGGCCAAGTCCTCTAGCTGGTGCCTTCTCCTCTTTTCTGGCAAAGATGAGATGAGTGATTCCTGCTGTCTTTGCTTGCCCTGGTCTCCACGTGTTGGTCCTGCACCTCAGGAGATGCGTCCTCCATCAAAGCCAAGGTCCATTTCCAAGTGCAATTAAATTGTGGCTCAGAAAATGACAACTCAAAATGCAAGGGAACAACATTAGCTAGGAGGGAATTGTGTATTCAGCAGGTCCTGCTCACACAGCTTCCACAGAGCATTACTTCTCCAGGGCTGGACTTGGTCACAGCTGTGACCTCCTTCCTCTGCAGGACATTACATTTTTGGGAATGCTTGCCTTTGTGTTGTTTTCTGGTGCTACATTTTCTAATAATTTAATTCTTCAAACCAAAAACACATGGCTGTGTCTAATTAAGATCCCTAATTCCTGCTGAGATAGCCTGAAGCGGACATTTAAAAAAGCTTCCTGTCTGTGGAGAAAAAGCAATCAGCAGGTAATGATAGGCTGGACATTATAATGTCCTTCTATTTCTATTGTCTAGGTCACTTCCAAACATATTTGTACTGCTACCACCAGTACAAATAATTTTAAAAAAACCAACAACCATCCCAAAAAAAGGGAAACACTTGCAAGTCTGCATTGTTGGTTGACATCAAAATATTCGAGGACTCACACGCGCTGCTCACTCATCCACTATTTTCATTATACAAAAAACAGGATTAGTCAATAGAGAAAAAGAAGAACAATTTTCAAGAGATTTAAAAAAAAATAAATATATTTGTGACTGGAAATTGCTATTTGCCAAATATTGCTTCATTATTCACCATGGAAGTTCTCAATATTTTCCCTCCCCTTCTGCCAGTACCTATGCCCCAACCAAAATTCCTGCGTGGGGCTATGCCTTGGCTTTCATCAGCTGTGTCAAAAGATGACAAAACAGATGCATAAATCTTTGCATTTTGCTTCTAGGAAAAGCTTTCAGGAAAGCACACATGCTTGCTCCACACATACTCAAAGCTCAGCAGATGTATCATGATGAGTTGCCTTGATTTGGCTCCAGAATTAAATTACAGCCATCAGCACACACCCTGCTAAGAACAGGGGATGAAACTCTGTTCAGCCCAATCATCCTGCTTTAGCTGCAGTCATGATTTTGTGCCTTTTGCAGAAATATTTCCCCCTAAAAGCGTTCTGCTAACGTTTGCTAATGTAAGTATTTTAAAAATACTTGCAGTAGTTGTTCTGTTGACATGCAGGGCTTTCATCTCTGCCTTTGTAGGTTATTACAGCTGATTGGAACCAAACTGATGAAAAACATTTCACTGTGAAAGGCTGATTGATGAGCCCAAAGGATCTTGCCGGAATTGTTTGGTCTTGAGCAGCCTCCACCAAATCCCAGGGCTGGCTCCAAAGTGACTGAGCAGGGATTCCTGATGAGCCGAATTCCAGAGCTGGGAAACAAAGTGGTTCTTACATAGCCCAGGTGATCCTGACTCCTGCTATTTAAAAAAAATTGCAATTCCAAGTAATTTATTGTCAGCCCAATTGATGTTTTAATCAAAATTTTCTTTGAGGTGCAGAAACCCTGATTAGCTGGAAATGTTAATTTTTCTTTCTCTTAATTTTTTTTTTTTGGTGAGTTCCAGTACTCTTCAATAGAGTTCAAGTCAATTATTGCAAATAAAGTTTCCTGCTAGGACCCTCTTGAGTAGAAAAGAGTCCAAAAGTCATCTCCAGATTACATCCTTCCATTTTCTTCTATTGTTTTATTTATGGAATACAGCTAGGTCAGTTTTGGAGAGATGTCGTGTTGCAGGAATATGTTCTTCTCCCAGTGTGACAAACTCTTCTGAAGACACTGATTTCATAAGATTGTTCTTTGTCTGGACTAAAATCTGAAAAAACTCACTATTTGGAGGGTAATTTAATAGTAAAATATGGCAGGCGTTGGTGCACCAACTATGAACAGCAACAAAAAGACATTTTTTTCTGGTTTTACTCCCTAGTTTTGCTGTCTCTGTGTAGATGAAGACTTTCAAAGCTTTGCTTTGGTACACACTTCCAAAAATATACATTTTCAGTTTGGGGTTTACCCATTCATATAACCAGAGTGTGAGAGGGACAAATCAGCACGATTTCCCTGGGAGGAATTTCACTCCCTTTCAGTCCTTCAATGCCCTTCTGCAGCTGAAAGAAGGACTCAGCAGCATCATAATTATTCCAGCTCTCAGGACAGTTCAAGAGACTAATGAGGAAACCGAGCAGTGGAAAGATGAAACACTAGACAATGCAGCACTTCAAAAACTGTCTGAGAGGCAGAAAACAGGGCAAGAAGCTGTAATTGGTGTCAAATCACAGACAAAAGCAGTGGCTGTCTGTAAAACTGCAGCCTTTGTCTCATGGACCTGCAATAAAGCTTTTGGCATAGTCACACTTTGCAACAGAGCGGAGCCCCGGACAATGCAGAGGATGGGAATTGTGGAGCTGCCCCCCCTGTCAGGCACAGCAGCCTCAGCAGAGCTTCCAGATGCTGCAGGATTTGGTGGCATCACATAACAACTGCTGAGCCTTGCTTGGGGTTTTTTGGGCTTTTTTTTTGTTTTGTTTTGTTTTTTTTTTTTTTTTTTGTTTGCTTTGTTGGTTTTTTTTTCCTTTTTTGTGTTTTTTTTTGTTTGTTTTCTTTGATTTTGTTTGTTTTTTTGGGGGGGGGTTGTGTTTTTTTTTTTGTTTGTGTTTTTTTGTTTGTTTTTTGGTTTTTTTGGTTTGTTTGTATTGTTTTGGGTTTTTTGTTGTTTTTTTGGGTTTTTTTTGTTTTTTGTTTGTTTTTGGGTTTGTTTTTTTTTCATGTCAGATGCTCAGCGTTCTGTGCTGCTGAGACCTCAAGAAAGGCCCTTGCCAGGGCATCTGGACGCACAGATTTGACGAATGCATGACCAGATGTGGTCTCCAAAATTCTTGGAAAGGCCCTGGCTTCTGCTGAGCTCGGGGTTATTTCAGTTACCCAGCATTTTGTGTGGGCTCTGTCTTTCTGACCCTTCAGACTGGCTGATTTTCAATGTAGGCGGTGGTCAAGTTTTTCTTCTGTGGAGCGCCTGGTCCTAGGCAGCTATTGGTGTAATGCCATGGCAGATTAAAAAAAAAAAAAAAAAAAAGGCATTAAATGGCAGGTGATTTCTATGAAAAAAAAAAATCCCCGAAAAGGATTTTTCAATAGGCTTCCAGGAGAAAATATTACGTATTAGCAAAGGTTATTACATTTCCAAGAGAAATTATTCATATTAGCAAAAAAGGTTTTGCCTAACTTTCACTGGGAAAAGGGTGAGTGAGAGACAGGAGAGCATCTCTGTATGGGCACTATCTGTTTTGTTATCAAGCAACACTACACATTTTTTTGGGAATTTTGTGGTTTATTTTTAAATTTTACTTTTTTTTTTTTTTTTTACAGGTTGAAAGAGGGAGGCAGTGGGAGGAGCAGGTGCTTATTTAAGGTGAAAATCAGGCTACTGGTTAGAAACACAGTGCTCTCTGCTCTCTGCAGCTACAATGCGTTTCTCAATGGATTGTCTAGACAACATCCCAGGAGCGAGCGAACGACGGCAGTTTCATTTCGTGTGGCAATCGAAACCATTCGGTTTCCAAAAGCGACTGAAGTTTAATAAAGTGTTTCATTGTAACCACCAAACGGTGTCAGGTTTCCACTGGCAGGTTTAGGCAAAGAAACCTCCTGGGTTTTTTTTTTTGTTTTTTTTTTTTTTTTTTACCTTTCAGGACCAACTGAATCAGGGATGTGTCATCAAGAACCAGCCTTTTTTTTTTTTGTGGGTCCTTTTTGGTTGGTTTTTTGTTTGCTTGTTTTGTTGGGTTTTTTTTGGGTTTTTTTTGTGTTTTTTTTTCTTTTTTTTTGTTTTTGTTTTTGTTGGCTTTTTGTTCGTTTGTTTTGTTTTGGGTTGTTTGGTTTTGTTTTTTTTTTTGGTTGGTTTGGGTTGGGTTTTGTTTTTGGGGTTTTTTTGTTTGTTTTGGGTTTTTTTTTTGTTTGTTTTGTTTTTTGCTTTTCTTGTTTGTTTGGTTTGGTGTGTTTCTTGTCTTTTTGCCTTTTTTTTTTTTTTATTGTTTGTTTTGATGTTTGGTTTTTGTTTTGGCTGTACAGTCGCTCCACAACTGGCTGGGAACGGCAGGCTGTGCGTGGGTGAAGTCTTTATTCAGATTCCACATATCCTGGAAGCATCAGGCCAGGCTTTCCTGGGGCACTGCCATAGACTGAGCATTTTTTTTTTTGGGAAGAAATGTTGGAAATTTGTGGCGCCAGGAAAGCCGAAGCTGTGGAAGGTGGCACCAGGGACAAATGCCGTGTGGTGGAGTGGATCCACTGCTAGAGCAGATCCCGGATGGGAGCACAGGCCATGCCCCATTTGCAGCCAGACAGGCTTTGGGATGGTTTCAGGCAGGGAAAGCAGGGAAAACCTGGAGCCTAATCCACACTTTAAACCCAATTTTTGCTGCCCCATGTGTGGCTGGCAGTGCAGCATGTGCCACAGCTCTTTGCAGCCCACAGGCTTCTCCCATTAACTCACTCCAGCACTGCAAATCAGGATCCCAGGGCTGGGAGGACAGCTCCTGAAAGCTGGGCTCACATCACACGCTGAGAGCTTCATTTTATTCGAGTTTATGTGCCCCAAGCCCTCAGTGAAGGAACAAAGCTGTGTTTGGTGCATGGAGCTGTTTACAAACAATTCAAACAAAGCTTGGGCAGCTGGGCTTGCAAAGCACAAAAGCTCCAGTTCTGTATTGGTGAAAAATGAAAAGAAACCCAAAATCACTCTTGTCCCCACCAAAATAATTCGTTTCCAGGAGCTAATTCAGAGGCTGGGAAAGCTAAGGTCCACTTCAAAGTTAATTCTGGGGTTGCCCAGTGTGTAAATCTTATGAAACATGCTGGAAAAAGTCAAGACATGAGTCATTCACACCAATCCATCAAGGCATTGTGGGAATCTACTGCTAGAACCCTTTGGGCTAAATGACTTTCCAAAGAAATTCCACTGAAAGCAAGTCACAGGGGACTACTTTGGCCCTCTGTGTTTCGTTCTTCTTCTCTTTTATTTATTTCCTTCTTTCTTTCCTGCATTCTCTTCACTGCTTGTGCTCTTGATTTTACCTTTCTTTGTTTCTGTCTTGCTTTTTTTCTTGTTCTTTCTCACTTTTATTCACTCTTTCTCTCTCCTCCTCTAGTTTTTCTCTGTTCTTTCCTTCCTCCCTTCCTTGGGAACAACATGAACAAAGGATGGAACCAAGTTCTGGACGTCGACCTGAGGGTCTGGTGTGACTTGGAGGGGGAAACTGAGGCAAATAAAATCAGTGCAGAAATTCACAGTGAGTGGCAGTGATGGACCAGGGAGATTTCAACATGCCTTAAAAAAGAATGGCAGTGAAGTGACAATTTCAGCATTATTCTCCTACCTTAGTATATATTACTCAACCCAGCTGACTGGGAGTTTGTTGTTGCAAAATCAAACTGTAAATATAACTAATGATTTTCCTGGTCTCCTATCTCTACCACCAGTTCTATGCCCCTTATTCTTATTTTTTACCCCTGTGGTCTTTCTGGGTTTATTCACCCCAAAGAAAAGCATTTTAAAGACATCAAAGGAACAAAATCTGATAAAAGTGCACTATGAGGTGTCTTCAGCTTTTATGAGAACTGACAGGAATATATTGATGGAAACTGTCAGAGAGGAAAATTTAACTTTCAAATCTCATTTTTGGTCCCCAGACAGTGTGCTTACTTTCCACAGAAAACTTTGTATTTTTTTTCCTGAAAATTTAGTACTTTTAGAAGAAAAGACAATTCCAATGACAGCTGAATAGGAGCCATTTCATGTGAGTTTCCCTCTACCAAAAAGGATGAAAGCAGTGTTGTCTGGATTCTGTGGCCTGGAACTGGATCTAGACTCCACTGAAAATTAGAATGTCAAGGAAACCCAAATTCTTGTGAAGGTTTCTGTAGGCACATTTCAGAACATTTGGATTTTTGAGAAATCAAACAAGCAAGCAACAACAAAATTCCAACCCCAAATATTTTTATTAAGATTTTTTTCAATGACTTTGATATTATGTTATTGGGAATTTTCTTTTGCAAAAATGAAACCATCTCTTCACCATCTCTTATCTCTGAGATGGTAAAAATCATTGATATACCTATGGATATGATATATCTAATATCTGATTTGCAGAGGAGTGAAGGCTGGCATTTCACTGCTTCTGCTTTACGCTCTGAAACCCAGCAGGATGAAAAGTGAATTAGTTTTCTACTCCTGTAAACAAACAGCTCTTGCATCACCAGCTTTGTGTACCAATTTACATTTGTGCTGCACACGGCTGGAGATTACCACACATTAGGGCTAAATTAATTACTGACTGTAATTAGCTCGTCTAGGGGTTAAGGCCCTCCTTCCTGGAATTGGGAGTGACTCTCCCTTTCACTGGAATCTGAGCTGGAAGTCCCAGACCTTTTTGTCACATCAGCTGCTGCACCAAGCCACCAGTGCCTCTTCTCCAACCCCTGGTACCTCCTTGCACTCCCCTGCACCACAAAGACTCAAAAAATCTCTTCAGGATGTGGTGTAAGTCTGCTAGAATGCTTGAATAATGACACCAAGAAATATCTGGAGATTTTAATTTTTGTTCCCCTTTACAGAAATCAAGAACCTCCTCTGCCTTCCTGCTCCTTTCTCACCCTGCGGGCAAAGTTTTAGAGGGAGAATTTGAGGGAGAATTCGAGAGAGGGTGAATTTTCCAGAGGAGTCTCAGGGTAACCTGTGACGATTTTTCTGCCTCTCACTTTTGGAGCAGAGCACTCCACGAGGGGCTTTTCTCAGTCAGCCTCTCCACAAGTGCTGCCCAAAGGTTTGAAGGGACCACCACTCCCAGGCTTATGGTTGGTCTGCAAATACCAGGACAGGTTTTGTGAGCCTGTTTCAGTCCCTTCCAAAATCTCTGCCTTTCCAAAGACAGTAGGCACTATCCTGCCAGGTTTATTGTGAAACTCAGGCTACCAGACTTAAGTATGGTTATGTAAGCATGCAAAGCATTGTTGATGTTCGGCTGGTAGTAGGTAGCAGGAGAGGAGAAAAAGTTCTTGTGTTGCTGAAAAACTTTTCAAGCTACCCAACTAAAAAGAGCCATCTATGAAATAAACATATTTTTCCACTTTTTCAAGCAGAATTTTTCAGAAATTAAATTATGCATACCAGGAGATGGCTGGTTTAAAAATGTAGACTGAAAGAGGACCACGACACTCTGCAGAAATTAAATCACATGAGAGCTGAGCTGCTGACCCATTTGCAAAAGAAAATTGTCATCCTAGGTCGAGAACACTTGGAGATGAACCTTCTGTGCTTTCAGAGCTTCTTAGTGGCAGTCTGTTTCCCCAAAAATAATTGTAGGTTTAAGGTTGTCTGAAATACATTTTCACTTAACCAGGCAATTAAAAAAAATTATATCAACTCATATTATCAGATATTTTTGTCCCTTTTTATCATTGTTATGAAATTTTCTTCACCATCAGAAGTCTGGTATCTTTTGATAATTTGTATTCTTGTCCATCTGCTGGAAAGACAATATGCCTAATGCCTTTTTGATGTTCCAATATCTAAATGTGCCCAAATTTTGGGGTATGTTTGCTAAGATCAACTTTCTTTTCTATCAATTGTTTAACATTATGTATAAGAGCGAAATCATGATGTGAAAGCACATTTCCCACCCCTCTCAGGCCCATATGTGCAACTCTCAACCAGTGCTACTTCTTCAGATTTGATTTTTCTTCAACATCTTGGGGCTGAAATCTCGTTTGATTTCTGATAATCTGAAAAAGGTAGGCATGATGATACAAAAAAATTTCAATGCTGCTACCCCAAATGAGGAGTTACAGACAATATCTGCTCAATTGCTCCTCATTTCATACGGCAGGTAGTCAAGAACTCATTATTTGCATGGTGTTCTGTGGTCACTTAAAAAGGGGGTTCATAATTGGAGTTTATAGCTCTTCATTTATAGCTTCACCTGCTCACACGTGAGTTTATATTGTTAAGACAACAGATTTTTTTTTTGTCTTTTACCAGGATTACCCAGATATTCCCAGCAGGTGGAAAACACTGGCATCTAGTGAGAGAAATTTCAGGGAGGGACTGGAGAAACTCACAGGAGATGGGACATGGCTGGGTTTTAAATATGGTCCCTGAGATTTGAAATTCAGCTTCGGCAGTTCCTAATCCACTAATTCCAGACACACTGGAAGAGCAGAGCATCCATAGGGTTTTTCAGTGGCTCTGACATTCTTTATTCACACTGTTATTCTTCTGAAGCCGCTTCTCCTTGGGATCTGGGTTTGCACTTCTGATTCTGGAGAATTCAAATGCATAGTACGGCCAGAATAAAAAAACAACGCCAACTCCAGAATTTCTTCTTCCTTCTGAAGTTAAGTGCCAGATTCTTCCTTTTGAGTCACAGCCATTGAATCTATTTTGAGCTAAGAGTGTTACTACACGAGTTTTTTGCAGGTGACTGCACTGGATGGAGCACAGGGAGCCAGGTCCTGTCCGTTTCTACAGAAATAACAAGGAAAACATTGACAGCATTGCATTATCTTAAATCAACATGAAGCTGTGGCTAATTGTTTTGAGATATTAGATCCGTGGTATCACACAGCAGGAGTTTAATGATTCCCATGAACGCAGCGCCTTTTAACAGTTGAAAGGGCTGGGGACATGACAGGTGACACACTGTCCTTTGCTGCACTAGGTGTGGAAATAAATACTTTGCCACGCAGAGGACAAACCAGAAATTGTGCAACAGCAATTAACTAAATCCTGCCTTCAGAAGGATCTGTGGACACACCTTGCTCTCTGCAATGAGATCAAAGAGCTACAGAAATATGTTTGCCAAGGCCTCTCCAGAGCATTATCCCCAGATCACCTGGAATGTGAGTGACATGGCAGAGGTGTTGTCTTCTTCCAAGCTCACGTCTGAGATGTCGTGCAGCTCACATTTGTGCCTTTGGAGAAATTAATTAAGTAGCATTAGAAAGCAACCTGCTGCTTCTCAGTGGATTCAGGACTAGGCAGAACCACAACACTTTGTCCCACCTGTCACTTCATTATTCTCTTTGCTGTCTCTCAAATCTAGTTTGCACTCACTGACCTGCCTTTGTTTGTTTGTTTTGAATTACAGAAGCATTCACAAGATCCTCGGCTAGGCAGATTTTCTCTGTGACTCAAGACACAGCTGCCTTTTCAAAGATTCCCAGCTATTTGCCACATAGATCTGTATTGTGTAGATTTTTTATGTGCTCCAAATGTAAAGGAATCAGCTTCTGATGTGCAGCACTTACAAAATAAAACACGGAAAACAGTTCCTCTAGTAGAACAATGTGAATAAAATACTCATAAGATTTTACAGGATTTTACTTAAATATGTATTTTATTCCTCTACAGATTGTATCAACATTACACACTGAGAACACTAAGCACATTATCCAAAGACAATGAGGGGAGTAGTAGGCTTTTCTCATAATTCTAAGGAAAAACAATTGTAATTGCCATTTTAGGCTCTAGGTGTCTATAATCAACTTCTATTGATACACTGGAATGAATGGTTCTGTGTTGTGTTGTACCCTGTGGTCGTGTTCATCTGCTCAAAACCCACTTCTTTTGCAACCAGGAGTGGTCAAGAGCGTAATTTTCTTACCTGTCACTTTTATTTTCTTATTTTTCCTTTCACTTGTTACAGAAGCATCCAGACCTTTCCAGTCTTTCCCCTCTTCCACAGGTGTGGAATAGTCTCACACTCGAAGCTGCTGCTTCCCATTCCTAAAGGGAATCGATGGTGCTGCTGCTAGAAATGCCAGTGGACAGAAAAAATTTTGAGTGGTAAAATCCTCTAAATTCCCTACAATTCTCTCTTGCTTTGACAAAACCTTAAACGGAAAATGCTGTCAGGTTTTCTCTTCTGTCTGTGCTTGTCCCTAGGAGGGAGATCCTTATCTTTTTAAATCATCTTTCACAAATACCAGCAAATCAGAGATTTATCTGCAATCTGCAACTTCACGTTTAGCACAAAGTAGCTCACTTGCCCGTGACATTCAAAGAACTAATTAATTCAGGAGTTAAGTGTTGGTGCTAACCCAGATAATTCCCTGATTGAAGTGCAAATTGACCAAAGCCACTTTACAATTGTCATGATGACCGAAGCAGATCGTCACATGTAGAAAGGGAAAGTGACGCCGACAGAAATCGTGTGCCCTCAAACAAAATCGAGTGATTGTGCGCTGATAAGAAACGGGGCTCGGGATTCTTGAGGACAGACTCATAAAAAGATGCCAAATCCCCGCAAATTTTGACAAAAGAAGCACATCTGAATACTCCTTTTGATTTCAGCACTGGTTTTTGCAATTGTATAACAAAACTTTGCACTCTTCTAGATTAAGACCTTCTTGTCTGCTAATGTCTCATTCAGTGAAGCCTTTACCAACGGGAATTAAAGTGTTCATGACTTTCACTCACAGACAGTGGCCCAAAAGGGGATTTTTGTTGTTTTGTTGTTTTGTTTTCAGATGTGTGAGGTACAGAACTAAGGGCAACAGCACAACGTTGTTAAACTGCAAAGATGTCTATTAACTGAGCTTTGAGTAAAATTAGGAAGACAGCTGTGATCAAACAGTTATTTTGCCACTCATCCTTCCCCTTCATATTCCTGCCTTCATGATATTCCAACCTTTGATGTGTGTGCACTTTCCAGCATATTAAGCAAGATTTGGCTTAAAACCAATGCAATTTAACAGGGGGAGCAAACTGAATTAAGCTGAACACACTCGAGAAGGCTTTAACGAAGTTTAAACACGAAGTAAGTAGCCTGGACATTGATTAACCCCTTCTGTTTTTGAGAAAAAGGACAAATAAGAATTAAAAAAAAAAAAAAAAAAAGGCAGCTCAAACCAAACAAAAAAACCCACAACCAAACCAAACTAAAACACAGACTGCTCATGAGAAACAGCACAAGCACAGTGGAAAAGAAAGAACCATCCCTGAGACCAGAGCCAATTTGGGTAAAGATATCAAATTATAGAGCCCCTATACATAGAAGATACTGACTACAACTTGTGCAAAGCACTACCTACAAGTGTGCTATTTGCCCTACATTTACTTTAATCTTCACCTTAATTAGTCCACATCCCTAGCAGAAGGTATAGTTGTTATTTGATGAAAGAAAGAAAGAAAGAAAGAAAGAAAGAAAGAAAGAAAGAAAGAAAGAAAGAAAGAAAGAAAGAAAGAAAGAAAGAAAGAAAGAAAGAAAGAAAGAAAGAAAAAGAAAGAAAGAAAGAAAGAAAAAGAAAGGAAGGAAGGAAGGAAGGAAGGAAGGAAGGAAGGAAGGAAGGAAGGAAGGAAGGAAGGAAGGAAGGAAGGAAGGAAGGAAGGAAGGAAGGAAGGAAGAAAGGAAGAAAGAAAGAAAGAAAGAAAGAAAGAAAGAAAGAAAGAAAGAAAGAAAGAAAGAAAGAAAGAAAGAAAGAAAGAAAGAAAGAAAGAAAGAAAGAAAGAAAGAAAGAAAGACAAACCCAAAAAACAAAGAAAAATTTTTAAAGGATCAGGCCTTTTTGCAAGCAAATAGGGCTACCTCATTTCTTTGCTCTAATTTTCCTTAAAATGCATTTGGATTTTTCAATTCTTCCAAGGTCAAGGAAGTGGCCAGATGCTTTGCTCTGCTTACAGTGCAGCAAAGGTAACAGATGTGTCAGTGAACAGCAAATGGGATGCCTTCAAGTGTGCCAGAAAACTGAGATATATCCATTAATACACATATTTTATAATTGAGGACACAGGCAGGGAAGCTGCTCAAAACTCAGTAATTTGCCTTAGGTTTTCTACTGCCACTAAGAACATAATTTCCAAGCATTTCTGTGAGCAGCGTGGCCTTTGCAGGGGCTCAGGATAAGAATTACTCTGACAGGTTTGTGTCAGGTTTTTAATTCAGGTCAAATGGGATTGTAATATTTTTTTTTATGTATATTTCCTTCAAGGACAAACAATATTTTTACCAAAGAAACAAGAGAGAGAAAGGAGAGAAGCTGCAAAAATATACCACACACAAAAAAAAAATCTAACGTTAGGTTACTTCTTAAAAAGAATTGTCCTTAGCAGCTTAAAAAGAATTTGTTGTATTTAGCAGTTCCAAGTGTTAAGGAATGTGCATCAGAAGATAGGTAGAATGGAAATAAAGTCTGAATCTTGTTCTGTTGTTTAGTCCCTAAGTACCCAAGGAATTTGTGCCTCAAATATCTGCAATCTTGGTCAGTCTTCAACAATGGTATTTCATCTGACTCACCGAACTTCCTCAGGAAAGGGCTACCTTTATTTACTGTTTTCTTTAATACGTTTATATTTAGCTAAGGCTAAAAGTTGAAACATGAAGTCCCTTGGAGATTTTTACACTTTTGGAAGAGTAGTCTGAATTCCAGAACATCTCCTCTAATAATACCAGGTTACAATACAAAAAGTCTTAATTTCTGGAAGTCAAATTTATCTGAAACTCAAGTACATAAAATCATACATGTTCATCTGGAAAGGGAAAAATTGTGCCTGCCATAAAAATATGCTTAATTTTATAATCAAAGAATTGCCAAAATACCAGCTCACCTGAGTTCTACTATTGTTCTAGTAACATATAGAAATAAAATACTACTTTTTTTTCAGCTGCATAGAAATGCATGAATGTGTCTGCCACCATACTCACTGCATTAGAGAGTTTCATCCTTTTTTTTCCATCTCAAATATAACATTTTTCAGTAGAACTTTATCCTGTGTTTTGGAAGGTGAACTATCCTTGAGGTGGAAATTCCAGGTGATGGAGATCACAGCTAGCTGGGGAAAAAAAAAATCCCTTAGAAGAAATCTCAAATGAAATATCTGAGTTCAGACTTCTTCAGCTGAGATTGAGAACTGAAAGTCTCAAATTATTGTATAAGAGAAGTTTCAACCAATCTTAACTACAATAGCATGGGGATTGGATGTTATGCACCAAATCTTTAATTGATTGGGCTTTTTTTTTTTTTTGCAAAAGAAGAATCATATTAGACATACCTTTAAAGAGAGTTCAAGAGTGGGGAAAAGAATGAACATTTTCCAAATGTCTTTCCACAAAGTTATCAATCATTGAGAAGAGGAAAACTCTCACTGAAGAAAACCTTGTTATCAGTTTTTTTTTTAACAGATAACAACAACAACAAAGAAAGCAACACCCTTTGACATGTTATTTTAGTAGTTAATTATTCTCATTTATAATTTACATTTAAATTTAATTTTCCATCACCAACTGCCAGACAATCATCCCTTCTTTGCTTCAGAGTCAAGGAACCTCTTCTACTAGGCCCTCTAGGTACTGTTTCAGATTGTAATCAAGTCCTATTTAAGATTCTCTTGTTTTAGCAACCACAGCTCTAAATCCAGCCTTTTACCACAGAAAAAAATTAAAAAAAGAAAAAGACAATTCTTCTCTTTAAAAGAGATTAAATGTGGTTTTGAGAATTTTAGTCGAGGAATCAGTGAACAATTCACTGAGGTTCTTTTGGCACCATTTCCCTAAAATCTGTAGGTAATTATCTTCATTTTTAAACCAAGCATTTCTCTGTGTAGAGAATGTAATAATGTAATTCTTAATCTGCGCTTAAAATATCTGTTTACACAGTCGCCAGAGTGACGGTACCATGCTCACAAGATGAACTAAACCTTTCATTATCCCTCATAAAACAAGAATCTGTTTAAATAAGACCTATTGTGGTGTCTCACTGCTCTTTGGAAGGAAACAAAAGAAAGAAAAAAAGATAATTTTTTTAAAGTAAGTTTGACGGGAAAAACATGTTCAGCAAAGAAGTGTCTCTTATTTAAAGAGCTCAGATTCTGAATAGACTGCTACTAGTATTTGCAGATTTCATTTTCTGATGTTTCTCATTCTTCTATTAATATCAAAGGTGTCTCCTTTAAATACTATTTCAAACTGGTTATAGGAAAAGCTTTGTCGCTTGCAACTCATGAGTTCGAGGAAAGAACGCACTTAACAAACTGCTTCTGATCTGTTTTTCTTTTTAACTCCTGTTTCATGCTGGGATCACAGGGGAAGTGAAAAGCAAAACTCCTTCCTGCAGCCTAATTTCTATGCTTTATAGAAATACAGAACTATACTTGTATAGAGATGGGGTAGCAAAAAAATTTTTGCCTGGCTTGTGTGTGCAGCTTTGCCTTGCTTGTTAAACTATATTTTGATCAATTTCTCTTGATTTTGGTCTTCTGAGTCGCTTCTCCTTCCATCCCACAGTGGGTGGGTGGGGTTGGGGTAAGAGGAGGGCTGGTGAGTTGCTGGCTACTCATGTGCATGGTGAGAGAGCTCGTGGACTCTGCTTTGCCACCCCCTGACTCTGCCTTGCCATGCTCTGAGAGCCCACAGAGCCCACCCGTGAGCTCAGGTTTAACAGCCCAAGCCCTCTCCCCGTGGGATGCTGAGACCTGGCCACGCTAAATTCCTGCCCCTCACCTGGGCAGGTTTATCTCCTGCACCATGCCATTTGCACAAAGCTGGCCAGAAATGCACCTCCGAACCAGTGTGGGCTGGGAAGGGAAGGGAAGGGAAGGGAAGGGAAGGGAAGGGAAGGGAAGGGAAGGGAAGGGAAGGGAAGGGAAGGGAAGGGAAGGGAAGGGAAGGGAAGGGAAGGGAAGGGAAGGGAAGGGAAGGGAAGGGAAGGGAAGGGAAGGGAAGGGAAGGGAAGGGAAGGGAAGGGAAGGGAAGGGAAGGGAAGGGAAGGGAAGGGAAGGGGAGGGGAGGGGAGGGGAGGGGAGGGGAGGGGAGGGGAGGGGAGGGGAGAGGAGAGGAGAGGAGAGGAGAGGAGAGGAGAGGAGAGGAGAGGAGAGGAGAGGAGAGGAGAGGAGAGGAGAGGAGAGGAGAGGAGAGGAGAGGAGAGGAGAGGAGAGGAGAGGAGAGGAGAGGAGAGGAGAGGAGAGGAGAGAAGAGAAGAGAAGAGAAGAGAAGAGAAGAGAAGAGAAGAAGAGAAGAGAAGAGAAGAGAAGAGAAGAGAAGAGAAGAGAAGAGAAGAGAAGAGAAGAGAAGAGAAGAGAGAAGAAGAGAAGAGAAGAGAAGAGAAGTTCGGTGCAGGGTGTAAAAATGTCCAGTGGCAGTGCACACCAAGCACACTGCTTTTCTAAGACATTTACTGCTCTCTCACATTACCTCACTGTCCTGCTGAAATTCAACCTGGCCCCTAGGGACCTGGAGAGGTCTTGCCAAGGGTGAAGCACTCCAAGTGTTGAGAGCACAGCCTCTCACTGCGACAGTACCCAGGGAAGCACTGAGGACCAAAATCCCATTTCCTCCCCCTCTACAGTGTCTGTTACATGCCTTTCCCCCTCACCCTTGCTCTGGCTGCTGAAAGTTATGATATCCCACAAATCTACTATTGCTGTGCTGAATTTGCAGATTCCTGGGTTTGAATGTTGTCTTTTTAAATTTTTTAAATTTTTTTTTTCTTTTTTTCCTGTGTCTCATGTTTGATTTATAGCTTTGCAGCACTATTAGAATCCTCTCAGCCTGTTTTTTGGAGGAGTCTGAACACATCTCTGGTGTCCCTCCCTCGGCTCTCTTAAAGGAGAGCTCATGATAAGGCTGCAATGCCTTCTGCCTCTGGTTGTCTCACCAGTTCTGGAAATGCATTTGACCTTTCCCAGGAGATGATTCAGTATAGATCAGCTAAATCAGGTAATAGATTTTTAATATTCAGGTAACAGATCGGGTTCTGTCCTTTCCTGCTTTATGCCTAAAAGAATTTCTTGCTCAGCTGCTGAGGGCTGTATTCCTCTATATTCCTCAATAATTTTTTTTCCTGGCAGCTCAACCATTCTGATACTATTCCAATTACATATTACAAGAAGTAATATGTAGAACAGTAAAGAATCATTGGTCAATGGAAACCCCTGACAGGAAAGAAAAAAAAGTTAATGCCTTGTGAATTCATGTCAGGGCAAAGAACAAAAATGGAATAGGGAGTATGGCCAAGTGGCTGGAAGTAGATGGAAGTTTTGCAGGCTGGTTTTGAAGTAACTTTAGGTTTTATTTATCTCTTCTTTCTAAGCTTTTAATTTGGTTTTAGTACCTTTTTTGTTGTTGTTGTTGATTAAAAAAACCCTATTATTTTTATTAAATGTACACTAATTTACACATTATACTTACCTGTTCGTCTTTCTAAATCAAGTTTGAAAAACTGTTCTTCTTTTTTGAATGTGACCTTCCTTCATTCCCTTCCCTCCCTTCCTTCCTTCCTTCCTTCCTTCCTTCCTTCCTTCCTTCCTTCCTTCCTTCCTTCCTTCCTTCCTTCCTTCCTTCCTTCCTTCCTTCCTTCCTTCCTTCCTTCCTTCCTTCCTTCCTTCCTTCCTTCCTTCCTTCCTTCCTTCCTTCCTTCCTTCCTTCCTTCCTTCCTTCCTTCCTTCCTTCCTTCCTTCCTTCCTTCCTTCCTTCCTTCCTTCCTTCCTTCCTTCCTTCCTTCCTTCCTTCCTTCCTTCCTTCCTTCCTTCCGCCACTTCCTTCCTTCCGCCACTTCCTTCCTTCCGCCACTTCCTTCCTTCCGCCACTTCCTTCCTTCCGCCACTTCCTTCCTTCCGCCACTTCCTTCCTTCCGCCACTTCCTTCCTTCCTTCCGCCACTTCCTTCCTTCCTTCCTTCCTTCCTTCCTTCCTTCCTTCCTTCCTTCCTTCCTTCCTTCCTTCCTTCCTTCCTTCCTTCCTTCCTTCCTTCCTTCCTTCCTTCCTTCCTTCCTTCCTTCCTTCCTTCCTTCCTTCCTTCCTTCCTTCCTTCCTTCCTTCCTTCCTTCCTTCCTTCCTTCCGCCACTTCCTTCCTTCCTTCCTTCCGCCACTTCCTTCCTTCCTTCCGCCACTTCCTTCCTTCCTTCCTTCCGCCACTTCCTTCCTTCCTTCCGCCACTTCCTTCCTTCCTTCCGCCACTTCCTTCCTTCCGCCACTTCCTTCCTTCCGCCACTTCCTTCCTTCCTTCCGCCACTTCCTTCCTTCCTTCCTTCCTTCCGCCACTTCCTTCCGCCACTTCCTTCCGCCACTTCCTTCCGCCACTTCCTTCCGCCACTTCCTTCCTTCCTTCCTTCCTTCCTTCCTTCCTTCCTTCCTTCCTTCCTTCCTTCCTTCCTTCCTTCCTTCCTTCCTTCCTTCCTTCCTTCCTTCCTTCCTTCCTTCCGCCACTTCCTTCCGCCACTTCCTTCCGCCACTTCCTTCCGCCACTTCCTTCCTTCCGCCACTTCCTTCCTTCCGCCACTTCCTTCCTTCCTTCCGCCACTTCCTTCCTTCCTTCCTTCCTTCCTTCCTTCCTTCCTTCCTTCCTTCCTTCCTTCCTTCCTTCCTTCCTTCCTTCCTTCCTTCCTTCCTTCCTTCCTTCCTTCCTTCCTTCCTTCCTTCCTTCCTTCCGCCCCTTCCGCCCCTTCCGCCACTTCCTTCCGCCACTTCCTTCCGCCACTTCCTTCCGCCACTTCCTTCCGCCACTTCCTTCCTTCCGCCACTTCCTTCCTTCCGCCACTTCCTTCCGCCACTTCCTTCCTTCCGCCACTTCCTTCCTTCCGCCACTTCCTTCCTTCCGCCACTTCCTTCCTTCCGCCACTTCCTTCCGCCACTTCCTTCCGCCACTTCCTTCCTTCCTTCCTTCCGCCACTTCCTTCCTTCCTTCCTTCCTTCCTTCCTTCCTTCCTTCCTTCCTTCCTTCCTTCCTCCCTTCCTTCCTTCCTTCCTTCCTTCCTTCCTTCCTTCCTTCCTTCCTTCCTTCCTTCCTTCCTTCCTTCCTTCCTTCCTTCCTTCCTTCCTTCCTTCCTTCCTTCCTTCCTTCCTTCCTTCCGCCACTTCCTTCCTTCCGCCACTTCCTTCCTTCCTTCCTTCCTTCCTTCCTTCCTTCCTTCCTTCCTTCCTTCCTTCCTTCCTTCCTTCCTTCCTTCCTTCCTTCCTTCCTTCCTTCCTTCCTTCCTTCCTTCCTTCCTTCCTTCCTTCCTTCCTTCCTTCCTTCCTTCCTTCCTTCCTTCCTTCCTTCCGCCACTTCCTTCCTTCCGCCACTTCCTTCCTTCCGCCATCTTCCTTCCGCCACTTCCTTCCGCCACTTCCTTCCGCCACTTCCTTCCGCCACTTCCTTCCGCCACTTCCTTCCGCCACTTCCTTCCTTCCTTCCTTCCGCCACTTCCTTCCGCCACTTCCTTCCGCCACTTCCTTCCGCCACTTCCTTCCGCCACTTCCTTCCGCCACTTCCTTCCGCCACTTCCTTCCTTCCTTCCTTCCTTCCTTCCTTCCTTCCTTCCTTCCTTCCTTCCTTCCTTCCGCCACTTCCTTCCGCCACTTCCTTCCGCCACTTCCTTCCGCCACTTCCTTCCGCCACTTCCTTCCGCCACTTCCTTCCGCCACTTCCTTCCTTCCTTCCTTCCTTCCTTCCTTCCTTCCGCCACTTCCTTCCGCCACTTCCTTCCGCCACTTCCTTCCGCCACTTCCTTCCTTCCTTCCTTCCTTCCTTCCTTCCTTCCTTCCTTCCTTCCTTCCTTCCTTCCTTCCTTCCTTCCTTCCTTCCTTCCTTCCTTCCTTCCTTCCTTCCTTCCTTCCTTCCTTCCTTCCTTCCTTCCTTCCTTCCGCCACTTCCTTCCGCCACTTCCTTCCGCCACTTCCTTCCGCCACTTCCTTCCGCCACTTCCTTCCGCCACTTCCTTCCGCCACTTCCTTCCTTCCTTCCGCCACTTCCTTCCTTCCTTCCGCCACTTCCTTCCTTCCGCCACTTCCTTCCGCCACTTCCTTCCGCCACTTCCTTCCGCCACTTCCTTCCTTCCTTCCGCCACTTCCTTCCTTCCTTCCGCCACTTCCTTCCTTCCGCCACTTCCTTCCGCCACTTCCTTCCTTACGCCACTTCCTTCCTTCCTTCCTTCCTTCCTTCCTTCCTTCCTTCCTTCCTTCCTTCCTTCCTTCCGCCACTTCCGCCACTTCCGCCACTTCCGCCACTTCCGCCACTTCCGCCACTTCCTTCCTTCCGCCACTTCTGCCACTTCCTTCCTTCCTTCCTTCCTTCCTTCCTTCCTTCCTTCCTTCCTTCCTTCCTTCCTTCCTTCCTTCCTTCCTTCCTTCCTTCCTTCCTTCCTTCCTTCCTTCCTTCCTTCCTTCCTTCCTTCCTTCCTTCCTTCCTTCCTTCCTTCCTTCCTTCCTTCCTTCCTTCCTTCCTTCCTTCCTTCCGCCACTTCCTTCCTTCCGCCACTTCCTTCCTTCCGCCACTTCCTTCCTTCCTTCCTTCCTTCCTTCCTTCCTTCCTTCCTTCCTTCCTTCCTTCCTTCCTTCCTTCCTTCCTTCCTTCCTTCCTTCCTTCCTTCCTTCCTTCCTTCCTTCCTTCCTTCCTTCCTTCCTTCCTTCCTTCCTTCCTTCCTTCCTTCCTTCCTTCCTTCCTTCCTTCGCCACTTCCTTCCTTCCTTCGCCACTTCCTTCCTTCCTTCCGCCACTTCCTTCCTTCCTTCCTTCCTTCCTTCCGCCACTTCCTTCCTTCCGCCACTTCCTTCCTTCCTTCCTTCCTTCCTTCCTTCCTTCCTTCCTTCCTTCCTTCCTTCCTTCCTTCCTTCCTTCCTTCCTTCCTTCCTTCCTTCCTTCCTTCCTTCCTTCCTTCCTTCCTTCCTTCCTTCCTTCCTTCCTTCCTTCCTTCCTTCCTTCCTTCCTTCCTTCCTTCCTTCCTTCCTTCCGCCACTTCCTTCCTTCCTTCCTTCCGCCACTTCCTTCCTTCCTTCCTTCCGCCACTTCCTTCCTTCCTTCCGCCACTTCCTTCCTTCCGCCACTTCCTTCCTTCCGCCACTTCCTTCCTTCCGCCACTTCCTTCCTTCCGCCACTTCCTTCCTTCCTTCCTTCCTTCCTTCCTTCCTTCCTTCCTTCCTTCCTTCCTTCCTTCCTTCCTTCCTTCCTTCCTTCCTTCCTTCCTTCCTTCCTTCCTTCCTTCCTTCCTTCCTTCCTTCCTTCCTTCCTTCCTTCCTTCCTTCCTTCCTTCCTTCCTTCCTTCCTTCCTTCCTTCCTTCCTTCCTTCCTTCCTTCCTTCCGCCACTTCCTTCCTTCCGCCACTTCCTTCCTTCCGCCACTTCCTTCCTTCCGCCACTTCCTTCCTTCCTTCCGCCACTTCCTTCCTTCCTTCCTTCCTTCCGCCACTTCCTTCCTTCCTTCCGCCACTTCCTTCCTTCCTTCCTTCCTTCCGCCACTTCCTTCCGCCACTTCCTTCCGCCACTTCCTTCCGCCACTTCCTTCCGCCACTTCCTTCCGCCACTTCCTTCCTTACGCCACTTCCTTCCTTCCTTCCTTCCTTCCTTCCTTCCTTCCTTCCTTCCTTCCGCCACTTCCGCCACTTCCGCCACTTCCGCCACTTCCGCCACTTCCGCCACTTCCGCCACTTCCGCCACTTCCTTCCTTCCGCCACTTCTGCCACTTCCTTCTTTCCTTCCTTCCTTCCTTCCTTCCTTCCTTCCTTCCTTCCTTCCTTCCTTCCTTCCTTCCTTCCTTCCTTCCTTCCTTCCTTCCTTCCTTCCTTCCTTCCTTCCGCCACTTCCTTCCGCCACTTCCTTCCTTCCGCCACTTCCTTCCGCCACTTCCTTCCGCCACTTCCTTCCGCCACTTCCTTCCGCCACTTCCTTCCGCCACTTCCTTCCTTCCTTCCTTCCTTCCTTCCTTCCTTCCTTCCTTCCTTCCTTCCTTCCTTCCTTCCTTCCTTCCTTCCTTCCTTCCTTCCTTCCTTCCTTCCTTCCTTCCTTCCTTCCTTCCTTCCTTCCTTCCTTCCTTCCTTCCTTCCTTCCTTCCTTCCTTCCTTCCTTCCTTCCTTCCTTCCGCCACTTCCTTCCGCCACTTCCTTCCGCCACTTCCTTCCGCCACTTCCTTCCGCCACTTCCTTCCGCCACTTCCTTCCGCCACTTCCTTCCTTCCTTCCGCCACTTCCTTCCTTCCTTCCGCCACTTCCTTCCTTCCTTCCTTCCTTCCTTCCTTCCTTCCTTCCTTCCTTCCTTCCTTCCTTCCTTCCTTCCTTCCTTCCTTCCTTCCTTCCTTCCTTCCTTCCTTCCTTCCTTCCTTCCTTCCTTCCTTCCTTCCTTCCTTCCTTCCTTCCTTCCTTCCTTCCTTCCGCCACTTCCTTCCGCCACTTCCTTCCTTCCTTCCTTCCGCCACTTCCTTCCGCCACTTCCTTCCTTCCTTCCTTCCGCCACTTCCTTCCGCCACTTCCTTCCGCCACTTCCTTCCGCCACTTCCTTCCGCCACTTCCTTCCTTCCGCCACTTCCTTCCTTCCGCCACTTCCTTCCTTCCGCCACTTCCTTCCTTCCGCCACTTCCTTCCGCCACTTCCTTCCGCCACTTCCTTCCGCCACTTCCTTCCGCCACTTCCTTCCTCTGCAGCAAAAATCTTTCTTTTGTTTTGTTTTCTTATTATTCTTTTAATTTTCATTCTCTTTCTTTCCTCTTTACTTCTCCCTTTTCTGTAGTAGAGATCCCCAGAAAACCCAGCAGATTTTTCAATAACTGTTAATAATGGCATATTTTATCTTGAGACAGAAAAAAGGGATTATTATGGCTTATAAACTTCAAAATACTGGTGATGATTTTTCCTGTATTTACTTTAACTGATACTTACGTCCAGGAATGAGCATGAAGTAAGACACAATTTCTCCCAACTGCAAGAACACTTTTTGTCAACACATTTAAATTCTGTCCACGCTTGTATTCCTGAGAACAGACATGAATTATTTTGTTTTTCTTAGCTTCTCAAGAAAAAAAAAATGCATCCCAAGGTAAA
The DNA here is from genome assembly GCF_037042795.1 of Molothrus aeneus. NCBI lineage: Eukaryota > Metazoa > Chordata > Aves > Passeriformes > Icteridae > Molothrus > Molothrus aeneus. The sequence goes on from NC_089680.1 coordinate 72,200,478, forward strand.
TCATGAATGACAGTGGCTAAATGAGTTCAAAGAAAGTGAAAAAAAAAAAAACAAACCAAAACCATTAAGGATGTGAATAAACAAATGTTTTATGGTAGGGGAAGCTGGGGAATGGAAGGACCATCCAGGATAAGAGCAGCTGTGCTATGGTTTGAGCCTTGATGAACTGCATGGCATTTTCCAGTATCACATCAGTTCTTCCTCTGAAATTCCTCTCCTGCTTCCAGGCCCTTACAGCCCTGGCAGACTCTAAACCTTCTAGAGAGAAGAAAATCCAGGAAAAGGTGAAAAATGAAAATGTGCTCCAGAGACTGGCGCAGCCACAGTTCAACTGGCTGAGCTCGAGCTGGTGTCGGAGAATCCAGCTGAAATTTTTGCAAAGTGGATGTGGGCACACAGAACCAGGTGATAACAGATCAGAAACACTGATATAAATAGCAGAAATAGAATAGAAACACTGCAGAAAACCTTAGCTGCAGGTGGGAAAAGGACTCTGCTCCCCTTGTTGCTCAGGATTTTGTAACCCACAGCTTAAAAAACCACACAAAAACGCCATAAATTTTATAGGTTGTGTGTTGATATCCAAGAGCTGAGCATCCTCTGAGACCCTGACACGACCCAAACCCCCAAACACTGGAGTGAAAAGGTTGGCTTGCAGCCTACAGAAATGAAATGCTAAGCACTTGACTTGAAATTGCATGCTGTGTCAGTCACAGGGTTAGGAAGAAAACACAGTTTATCAAATCCCAGCTGCCAAGAAAAAGAAATGCCTGCAAAAGAGACATAATATATGGGGCAGCCCAGCGTTGAAGACTGGTGTTTCCCCCCCCCCCCCCAAAAAAAAACCCCCTCTGTGATAATAATGCCTGAAAAATCTCCAGCTGTTTATATGAAGCATGAACAGTTTTCATGAGAGGCCAGATAAAGTTCTTCACAGAACACTTGATACTCCCTAAACCTGGCTGTTAGCCAGACCCCTGCTGGAAATTGTGAGGGTTCCTAAACTACCCTAGGTTCTGCTCACCCTGGGGAGGTTTCGTTTTAGGTGAAAAGCAATACAAATGTTCTCAACAATTCTCAGTAATCTTTTTGGACTTCCTAAGCCTTCTACATATTTTTTTTTCTGTGTTAAAAGGAAAAAAAAAAGAAAAGAGTTCATGCAAAAACTGGCCAAAAGATACAGCTCTGTTGATGGACATTTTAAGCTCCTACAAGGAGGAGCATTGGCAAAATTCCTACTGCTGCAAGGGACCACTGAGTGTGTTTTAATCTGGATTGTGATAAACTGGTTTTCCTCTGGAGTGATGGAGAAGTTTCATGTGCCAGCTTAGCCTAAAGGCTGTGGTGCTTGAAAGAGGGAAAGAAAGAAAGAAAAAAAAAAAATCAACTGCATAAAGAGGCCCACAACAGGTTTGGAGCTTGGAAAGTTTTTTGTTTAGGAGTTTGTGCTCTGCACAGACCCAGGGGCAAAAAGTGAATCTGTCTTAAAGACATCTTTCCATCCTCAGAAGTCTGGGTGCATCCTGCTTGAAGGTGACACATTAACCTGGGTGCATTAGAATTCACTGTGAGAAAACGGCTTGCTCTAAATTTTGTACTCTGTTTTAACACTGCTAATTTATTCTCAGTGCTGATTTGACTGAGGCTGGGAAAAAGTTCATAAATAGGTATTATCATTCCCCCCAAGAGTTAAAAAAAATAAAATAAGGTAAAATAAAATAAAATAAAATAAAATAAAATAAAATAAAATAAAACAAAATAAAATAAGTGTGTACATTTATGTACATATATTTGTATTTATATTTAGTAATACATATATCTGCACTTACATTCCTGAGCATTCCCGTTCTTGACCCATTGTTTGTTCTTCATTCTTCAAACCATATTATAGGAAGATGAAAATGAATTTTTGGCCTGAAAAATTATGCACAGCATAAAAAATATGTTTGTATCCTGAAAAAATCCCGTGCTTTCCAAGGTTTCAGTGATGAACACAGAAAATTTACACCTTGTGCTTTGAGGCTGCAGCTGCCTTGACTGAATTTTTCACACTGTGTACACAGAAAGCATATACACTTTTATTCAATATATTATTTGGCTTTAAAAGTATTCCAAATGATATCCTTGCCATCCCACAATATACTCTGGGAGGATAATAAAGCGCCCTACCAAAGTTGTGGTTTTTTTTTAAATTATCAAGATCTAAGGTCACCACAAGAGTTGCACATTGCACTATTTCTATGCAGAGAGGGACAAGTGGGTCATATTTAAATAAGCCAAAAACAGTGTTTTGAATTAAATAGATTACCACATATATTTTTTAAAAATTTATTTATTTATTTATTTATTTATTTATTTTTATATACATATTTATATACATAAAGAAAAACACATATATATATATACATATATATATGCATATATATATATATCTAGATATATATCTATATATCTATATATCTATATATATATATATAGATAACAAAACAAAACCCCCAATAGAATAAAATACGGTCCAAAACAATTAGTTTTTTTTTTTTTTTTTGTAACTATTTAGATTCACCACAGTGTGGTGTTGAAGGATTCACCTTCATGCTGGTGAAAAACAATGATTTACCACAGCTGTACTGTTGAAGGGCTCCTGTGCCTGCCAAAAACGAATCTGAAATTTCACAGGAAAAGCCTCCCTTTGCAGCGCTGCACCACTTTTATTTTGGTTACAGCTGAAAAAGCCAAGATCTGTGGCCCTGGCATGAAAATATCTGCCCATATCCCTGTAGGAACCGCCCAGCTCAGGGCTGGCTATCACTTGAAAGGCAAAATTAGGTTGACTTTTCCTTCCTTCACATGGGCTCTGCCTTGCCTGTTCTTGCAAGGGGCTCCACTCAGCTTGGCTCCTGTTCTGCACTGTTGCACTCACCCAACAAAAAAAGGTTTTTTTCACCCACAGCCATTATTATATCACTGAATCACTCCCTGGCCGTATGGTGGCAGGGACGCACTGAGCAGGTGCTGACAGACCTGAACCCATCCTGCCCGCCTTCCTCCTCATTCCTGCCTGGGTGAAAGTCAGGCCCAGTCTAGGAACTATTTTAGAGCAATTTTTAATTATTATTTTATTATCTTTTCTATGGATAATAGGCGCTGCCTGCAGGTTTTGACAGAGGAAATTGTCATAAGGTCAGAACATTCCCCAGGCAGTGGACAAAGCCACTTGTCACAGAGATGGGACATCTTCTGAGCTTAAACTAAGGCAGCACAGAGGTGCTTCCAATGCCAGGAATTCCTGACGACCCCTCTGGAACTTCACAGCTCCTGCAGTTTCTCTGTGCATCACACAAACCATAGTGAAAAATCTCATCAGGCTTTCTCCAAAGCTGTGTGGCATCCAAAAGTGCCCTGAAAGCTGCTGGGTCTTTCTGGTTATGAATTCTCAGGAGATAGCATCTCTCTGACAGCTCCCACTGTCACAATTTCTTACAGGACTTTTGGGAAGGGTATTTTGTTTTGCAGGTGGCTTTTTTTTTTTTTTTTTTTTTTTTTTTTTGCATAAAAGCAAACCCAGATGCTTTGCAGCCTGTAGGTGTAAAAATTTTTAAATTTTTAAAAATGGGGTAATAATTCTTTAAATTAAATGGGGTGGTAATGCCTCATTAGAGAACTCCTGGCTGTCCCCTGAGCGTGCTGGGGTGTGGTGAGGGGAGGCAAAGGCACCTACTTGTTAAACACAGTGACAGTCCTGCCTTTTGTGCTATTTAGTTGCTGTCCCTCATAATTTATTTCTTTGTTTTCTCTCTGACCCACTGGGAAATGGTAGAAAATACAAACCAGAAGGAAAAGAAGATTGTGCCCTTATTTGACCACCCACAGCATGTATTCAGTTTTTTGAATTAAAGGAATACTTTTTATACCCAAGAGCAAGTGGGAAAACCCATGGTTTTTAAGCAGCTTGACATGAAGGTGGCAGCTTACCTTTGACTCCAGCAATTAAACATTAAAATATTTTCCATTTTAACTGCAATATCTGTCAGATGATTGGGTTATGTCCCTTCAACAGCTTGTACATTGAGCTATTTCACAAAGTGGAAATTACACATCTCCAAGTACATTTAAAATCACTTGTCGCTGTCACAAAACGCCTGCTCATGCTGCAGAGGAAAAAACCCCTAAAACTTGTATTTTGTGTAAAATTCAAGCACTTATGTGAAGGAGTGTGGGTTAACTCAGATGTGCGTGGGATGAAATGGGATAAAATTCTTTTATCAACACTTGGTTGCAGGAGGTGAAGGAGGAGTGTTAGAGGCACCAAGATTTTTCTTACGCCAAAACAAGGCAGGTGTTTCACTGGGCACCACAGGATAAGGTTTTGCTCTCTGCCCTGCCTCTGTTTTGCTCCAACAGCGGATTCTGCAGCATATGTATATTTCCCAGGGGAGGGATATGACCCCAGGTGTGGGGCATTATTAGAGATGGGCACCTGCAAACACTCTCAGAGGAAATTCACAGGGCCGGGAGCTCCAGCTGAGCCAGTTCAGGTGGAGCTCATAAGCTCAGACTGACCTGAGAGGTGCAGTCAGCTCAGAGATCTGCACTGTGAAAAACTGTGAAAACTGTAAAAAACTGCTGTCTTCCTTTTTCCCCCCTTCTTTCTGTCCCAGTGATAACACTGAATCATTACTGGAAGTTCGCTTATGTCATGTCTGTCTGCCCCTGTGAAAAACAAGATATTTTCAAAAAACATTATGTAGATAAGCATGGGGGTTTTTTGCCTTTTTTTTTTCTGCTTTAATTCATGTATTCAAACACATTTGTACATAAATCCCCTCCAGCACACACCCAACAAGTAGTTGTTTATTTTTGTAGGTCGCGGTGACTAGTAAAGTGACTTTCATACATCTCCCTTGATTAAACACAGACAGATTTGGCTTAAATACACTGAAAAAACACAGAAAAATGCAATGAAATATGGAATGTTTTTAGGAAAAAATGTACCATTTCAAAATTGTGAAATTTTCATTTTTTCATGTGTACGCTAGAAAGCAAAGAAAGAGTGAGTATTGCCAAAGTTTTTAATTTGAAGTTTTGAAAGGACTATCACAAATGCTCCATGTGAGATAGTGGACAGCTTTTCCTGCACAAATTTTCTCCGGTATTCCATAAAAAAAAGTATCTGTGGATGTTCATGAGCTTCCCTTCTCTGGAAAGCTATTCCAATATTTGTTTAAGTAATATTCAATTGCCTTTTTCCCCCTTAAATTGTATTTTCACTGCCTATTTACTCATTACTTCCATGTTTTTAATGATCTCACACGAAGATAAATTCTCACAAATATGTGATTGTCAGAGATTTACGAGGCTGTGGCTGCTTGGACAGGCATGTGCCATTCCTGGTGCTCCTACATCCACCTAGGTCCATGCAATGTCACCAAAATTAAATCTCAATAAAGTGACAATTCAAGAAAAAGAGCAAGCTCTCTAAATGTGTAAATTTTTTTTTTTTTTTTTTTATTGCATGAACATCCTTCTGCAATATTCTTTTGGTTTTGGAATTGGATTTCTCATGGGATAACTTCTGTGTGTGAGGCAGTGCCAGGACTGATGGAAGGAGGAGACTCTGTCCCCTATTTTCATCTGTATTTAGAAAAGATTTTGTCTTTCACAGATGTGCTATAATGATTTACAGTGATAACACTGAACACTCCATATTGTAATAGAATAGTTTGTGTAAACATGATTAAATGATCCCATATCACATGTTGTCACTGATTAGCACATTGGGTTACTGTGAAATTTTTGCTGTTACTGTTGATTATTTTAAAAGATGCTAACACATAAAGATAACTGCAGACCTGTGCTTCCTTCAAAGCTATTCTAGGATTGTACCTCAGTATTTCATTCAGTAAAAGCATCGTTGTTCATATTTCACCAGTAATTGCATATTATTTATTGTGTCTCAGGATCAGCTTCAAAGACAAATCCCCAGAAATAATCTATACTGGAAGATTGAGAGTACCCTGCATCACACTAAAACAGGATTTTTATAAAAAATCCCAAACCCTCTTAAAAAACAGCACATGGGATGGTTTTTGCTCTGTGTGGAGGGAGCCCCACACTGCTCTGACACAGAGAGCCCTGGCCCCTGCTTGCACAGGTTGTTCCTCTCCAAACCAAGAATGTGTCAGAGGGATTTGACTTTCCCACCCGTGGGTGAAGCTCTTAGTCACCAACCCAAACAAAAGGGGAGGCAGCACTCTGACATTTCTGAAAACACAGGGGTTAATCTGCAGCTTGGAGCTAAATCCTTCTGCCCAGGCTTTCATTTTGTTCAGGTTCTGCCCCTTGGTTTGCTGTTGGTGCCCCACTCTTAAGGAGAGGGAGTGTGCACTGCTATGCTCAGATAAATTAAACCAGCACAGGGATGAGCACTCCACAGGATTAGCCTTGGGAAAGAATGACTAAAGCCTGGCTCCAAGAGCTTAAGGTGCTCCCACTGCCTCAGAGATGCTGGCTTGTACCTGTTGCATGCCTGCAGCGCAGGCTGCCCCTCTGTTTCTGAGCTGCAAAATGCCACACAGTGGGCATTTAACTCATTGTGGATTAAATGAAGGCTCTGCAGGACCCGTCAGAAATGGTAATTTTTGTATAATACAGGTGAGTATGTACACAGAGACAGAGGAGAGGGAGTGGGGATGTTAAGGATGTTTCCAGCACCTCAGTTAGCCTGTGGAGAGGGACCAGCAACCCCCAAGTTGCCACAATTCCTCCCTTTAGAACTCACAACTAAAGAACAGGTTTAATCCATGAGAAAAATAATTTAAATACACATTTAAAAACGGACTTTGCAAAGCAGCCCCTGTTCCAGTCCAGGGCATTTTCACATGGCTACTTGTTCAGCACACAAAGAATAGGATCTTCCCATGCCTGTCTCTCAGGAGTATTGGGGAAGCACAAGAGAGGCTCTTGGCCAATCCTTACACCCTTCCCCATCCAGAGCAGGGACTTCCATGGAAACCTGAGCTGCAGCTTCACCTGGTAGAGGCTGGAAGGTGAATTTGATGAGCTGCCACAGCTCTTGAGCTCTGTGGCCTTCTAAGCTCACTCTAAACCCTCAACTCTGGAGTGTTTAAGTCTGCTCCTCACCTCCCAGCCCACAGTTTCTTTCATTCCCCCCAAAAATGTAGAAGTCAATTAATCACTTTCAGGATTAGCTGTGAAAACCAAGTTTTAGCAGGAAGCCCATTGCCCATCCTCAAACTCCTCACTTTTCATAGCCTCCTCAATTTCTTAAAAGCATTTTTTCTTCAAACAGAGCACACACCAGATAAATAAGGGGAAGAATTCTCCTATTTGCTTTCAAGAGGATGCTCTGGAGTGACAGACTCACCCTTCTGACACTTGGGGCAGCTGCAAGCCAAAATTGTGCCAAGGAAAAGGGGTAAAAGAGAGGCAATGAGCTGTGGAAGGCAAAGTGGTGTCCCAGGAGGGGGAATGTCCTCCTGCCTTTACAGTCCCCGTGAATTATCACGTTTCCACTCTCCCTTCCCCTCCCTGGCTGGACTCAGGCGCCTTGGAGTCTGAAATTGTCTTGTTTGTCACAGGTGATGAAAACTGATTAAATTTGGGTTGAAATCCTGACTATATCACTTTTTTTTTAAATTATGATTTTGTTATGACCTTGGGCATGTTCTGTAATTATCACTTCTATCATGGCCATGAGGTTTTTCAGGATGCATTCATGCAGAGGTTTTGCATAGGTTCTTTGGCCCTGACTTTAGGGTGTGCATTAAAACACGCTGCCACAAAAGTGACAACAAAAGCACTCTGCTTTCTTTCCTGAGTTGATAATTTTCCAGCTTTCTTTCCTCTGAGACTCACAGCATGAAGATTTGGACAGAAAACAACCATCTGTCAAACAGGAATAGCTCAGTCCAGCAATCTGACCTGCTTGACAACATCACCAACAAAAGAGGCTTGCAGTGACATTGGACTTTTGTTATTAAACACCCAATTTTAAACATTAAGAAAATCAGGTTTTGGCCAGAAGAGGGCATTTGACTTCAAGACTTGGGCTTGTGGCTGTGGGCTCCTCATCTTAAAATAAATAAAAGCAAACAAACAAACAAACAAACAAACCCATTCTACATTACTAAAAATTCATACCATTAGTGGTTCCTTCTGTGCTGTAACAAATTTAACAAGTTTAAACCTTTCAGTCAACGCTCCCCCTGAAGGCAGCAGAGGCTGAGACTGTGACAATGAAATGAAGAATTATTGATTCATCCTTCCCTGAATTATCCACTTCCTACTTCCTAGCACCAAGGGAAGCAGGAGCTTTATTCAGACAGCATTCAAGGAAAAGAGTTGCCTACAAATGATCTTTTTTGTCCCAAGTTATACAGGGTTACTTGGTCTGAGCTGGTGCAGTTACTTATTTTTATTTCTTTTGTTGTTAAAACCTTTGAAGTTGTGAGCACACGGGGTTTTAATGTAATATTAAAGCATAAACTGGGGGATATTCACACCCTTGTAGAGGTCTCTTATCTTTCTAAATCATTACAGCAATTAATAACAAGCACAAGACCCCAGCTGTGTGAATGTGGCATTCCACAGTGCTGGCAGTGAGCAGAGGAAAAGCACAATCACCGAAAATTGTGGACTTTTGTGGTCTTACTTTAAAGCAATGGGAGGTACCAAACAGGGGAAATATTCCTCTGTAGCTGAAGGGTCAAGCTGAATTGTAAATTGAAAATTTTGGTGAAAGAACAAATCCAAAGAAATTCCGGATCTGCCAAAACTTTGTGTTTCATGCTGTCACATCGACTTTCCTGTTCTTCTTCCTTGAAGACACTCAAATTCTCAGCTTTGTTACTTTTCTTAAGGAAAAAAAATCCCTTCCCCAGTTTTCAATGCCAGTAAGTATATCAGCATTACAAGAAATTTGAAACTTGGTTTGAGTCCTATTGATGCAAACAAGACACAAAAATATTTTTGATCCCCTCCAAAGTTCTGACATTCTCTTTGCTCAACTTGTATGAATTGGAATTATCCCAGATAAAATTGGTAACAGTAAAACCAAATAAATCTGCTCCCACTTCCCTCAGCTGTGTATTTTCAATTTAAAGTTTTTACGAATACTTACGGCTCAGTTGTCCTTGACCTCAGCAAAAACTCCAATTTTATGCCACTCCCAGAAGGAATTCCAGCCTTGAATATGTTAGGATGTCCTGCATGGCTGAAACAGAGTCAGGTCAGCTGCAGCTCAGGCAGTGACAGCAAAAAGTAGATTAAGCCAAAAGCAGACCCAGGAGAGCAAAAAGGGGAATATGGAGGTGTTGGTAACATAAGAGCTTGGGGTCAGGTTTCTGGCAAAAATTTGTTTTCCAAATGGGTTTAGGACAAGCTGGGTCACCTTTCCAGGTGATATCTGAAGCAAAGAAAAGAAGTTGTGATTTCAGCATTTTGCAACAGACCCATATTTTCCCCTTGACGTTGCTACAGATACTCACGCGTGCCTGTGAATAATGGGAACTAAATGCCAGACACGCGCTAGCATTGGGAAAACCAGAGCAGCAATGAACGCACCAGCCCATGAAGGAGATCAGCACTCTGGCTCCAGTGTGACACGGAGAATTCCCTGACACCAGGGACCAAGTGCAGCTGAGTGGGTGGAACTGGAAACAGCTGGACCTGAAGCACTGCAGGCAATTTTGTGAATAAGGAAACCCAGTCACAGGAGATGATGATGATGATGTTGATGTTGTTGATGATGATGATGATGACGGCAGGACACTTTAAGCTGTCTGTCAATGTCGAATTTCCAGCTGGAGCTGTGTCATGGTTTGACACTGGCACAATGCCAGTGCCTCCATGAAGATACCTTCTCCCTGGTTTCTGCTGTGAGATGTGACTAGGAATAAGCAAAGCAGGCTCCTACTTAGGGAAAAAGAACCAGAACTTTATTAACTACTCTACAACTACAGATATAAAGGAACACACACACAGGGAAAATGAAAGCTTCACAAGTGCATTTCCTCCTCCCCCCCACCAAATTTCACCAAATTTCCAACACAATACATTTGGTTCCTCAAATCACCAACTCTCGGTCCAGCACCACCTTTTAGACAATCAATCCTCAGTTCATCAAGAGGAGAGGAGTCCTTCTTGTGCCATGGGCTTCCCCTGGAAACACAGCTGAAGCCTCGTGTGTTTCTGTGTCACTCGTGGCACCGCCCGGAGTACATCTGCCGTTGTGACTTCTTCCTTTTCATGTCCAGTGCTCTCACCACTGAACACGGACCAGAACTGCTTCTAGGGTTGTCTTTTAAGGATGCTCTGTCCCGATCCAAAAAAGGCACAGTCTCTCCTTTGGGACACCTGTCCCCACAATCTCTCCTTTGGGACACCTGTCCCCCCCATATTTTCACCCCCTGGGGCCGAGGGGCATCAACACTGAACCCTCTTGGTTCTGAGGCCATTGCCTCCCCCTAGAATGCAGTCTCTGTATCACAAGGAACATGGTTCTGTCCATGGCTATACAAAAAGAGTCCAGCAAAAGCTACTCCATCATCTCTTCCCACTAGGATTCTTCTCTATTCTTTTACTATCTCTCACTTGCCCAGACCTCTCTCACACTGGCCCATTTCCTTCCTCATCTTCCACTCTATCTTCTAGGAAAGGTCAATGTTCTGTAAAGTTCTCATTCTCCAAAAAGGGGTTAAAAGCTCCTACAAGAGGCCGGCTGAACCCCCCCCTCTTCTCTGTCCCAGCCGTGCTGCCGGCGCAGGCCCATGTTTATCAAGTCTCAAGGTTACAGTCCCAGGCAGCGGCTCTCTCTTTCTCTCTCTCTGTGTCTCTCGGGGGGGCTGCCCGATGGCTCCCGGTCTCTCTCTCTCTCTCTCTCTTCCACCCTTCCACCCCCAGGCTCAGGCCTACCTCTCTCGGCCTCATGGCTTTCCCCTCCCCCTGCCCAGCCAGCAGCTGGGCCGAGGGAGAGACCCGAACTCTTTCCCGCCAGAAACCCAAGAAGACCCTCCCAGGAGAAAGCTCTGCTTTTAACTCCGTGTTCTCAGAGGCGTGTCCATGTCTCAATGGTCAGGTTAAATGCCAATATTAAAGTCTGAATATCCATTGGCCAAAAACACAGCATCCCAAAAAACACATTTCCTGTCAAACCACCACAAGCTGGAATGCCTTCCCCATTAAAAAAAAACAAAAACAAAAACAAAAAAACAACCAACAAACCAAAAAAAACCCCCAAAACAACAAAACAAAAAAAACACCCCCGACTTGCTCAGTCACCAGTGTCCAGAGAATGAGGTGGAGTCACCTGCAGAAATCTCTGTGGTTTGCCTCCTAAAAGGAGCCAAAGTCCATTCCTGTAGTGGCTTGCTCCTGGCCTAGGTTCCACTATAGGAAAATGAGCAGTACAGGGATCTGGAAACTTGTGGTGCCTCTTGGAATTAAAAGAGAAGTCATCTCATTTAGCAGATAAAGCAATGTGCTGGTTATTCAGGACAAGCAGTATTTGGGGAGTGCTTTTTTTAATAATTGTGGGCAAACAGATTCCCCTTGCACACCGCAGCACTGCCTCAGCCCTTGGCCATCACTTCCATTATCAAGTACTATCAAACATTTAATTATCAAGTATTTAACTTTTTTTAATTTATGGGTGGGATGTGGAAACTCCACCACAGAACACTACCAGAGGTGTCAGCTACACCTTCACATCCCTCAGTGATTTTGGTTTTGATTTTTTAATGCACCTGTGTTATGGTAACCAAATAAAAGCCCAAAGATAGAATGTAAAAAAAAATTAATATTATGTATATATAATTTAAATTATATATATCAAAATTTTAAAATTATATATATATATATATATATATATATATATATATATATAAAATAGGAATAATAGTATAAAGCAGCCTCTGTCTTAAAATTTTTCATTATTTATTACACTATGGAAGAACTAGAAAGAAAAAAAAAAGAGAGAAGAAACTATTAAAAAAAAGTGAAAAATCTCTCATAGAAGCAGAGATATATGGCTCTTTGAAACTTTGAAAAAGGTGGTAAAGCACAATGGATGTGATGGACATGTCCAAAATCATGGGGGATAAGGAAAAAGATGTTGTCATACTGGGATAATATTTTTTTCTGCGCACTTCTTAAAGGTTCCTTAAAGGATGTTAGACAAATATACTGAGAAATAAGAAAATTTTTTGTTGATTTTACTTTCTAAGATTTTGGGCGTTATATACAGTAGCAAAATATTGGGTCAAAAACTTCTGATAGCTATATCTGATAAACTGAAGGAGGCTGACCATGCAGTATAAAGGAGCAGGGACATACCTAATTTTCCTTTCTTTAGCTGCATACATTGTGAGAAAGATAAAGGAGGAAGAAAGCTCAGTGCAGGAATGTTGAAAGAAGTGAAAATGGGCTAGGAGGCAGTAGAGAAAATGTTTTATCATGGCGTTTTTATTTAATCTTCCCAATTTTTTTCCCTTTCTCATGAACAACAAAAGTGCAGAGGAAAAAAAAATTGTACTTTCTGCAAAGACTTCATGTGTTTTTGTTCCTTGGGTACATTACTGGGAGCAAAGAGCTGGCTGGAAGTGCAGTGGATGGAAATGTTACACTGTTTATTTACATGTAATATTTCACTTTTTCTCCTTTCCTTTCCTTTCCTTTCCTTTCCTTTCCTTTCCTTTCCTTTCCTTTCCTTTCCTTTCCTTTCCTTTCCTTTCCTTTCCTTTCCTTTCCTTTCCTTTCCTTTCCTTTCCTTCCCTTCCCTTCCCTTCCCTTCCCTTCCCTTCCCTTCCCTTCCCTTCCCTTCCCTTCCCTTCCCTTCCCTTCCCTTCCCTTCCCTTCCCTTCCCTTCCCTTCCCTTCCCTTCCCTTCCCTTCCCTTCCCTTCCCTTCCCTTCCCTTCCCTTCCCTTCCCTTCCCTTCCCTTCCCTTCCCTTCCCTTCCCTTCCCTTCCCTTCCCTTCCCTTCCCTTCCCTTCCCTTCCCTTCCCTTCCCTTCCCCTCTTTCTGAGGGGGATATGGGAAATTTCCTCATTTCCAGCAAGGAAATTTCCAGTATCCCCCTCAACACACTTGAGGTGTGAAATCTGAGACTCTGGTGCACAGACACAATCCAGGCTGGTCCTCAAAGAAGGAAGGAGCAAGAGAAACAAATGAATTAAAATGCCACAAATGTTTTGAGTGGCAGATGTACCCAGCTCAATTTTCCTCCCATTATAGTAATTCAATAGAGAAAAAAAAAATAAACAAAACCCAACAAACCAAAACCAACCAAAACTAGCAACAACAAAACCTCTTAAAGAAAAACAACAACACCACCACCACATATCCAGGTCTATTTTACATACTTTAACTACAACCATGGAGCTTTTAGAGCTTGGCCATGTCAGTATGGGATGAAGCTAAAAAAGCATTCATGTGCTTTTGCAAATAATTAAACCAAGCTCTGCAAATGTAAATGGTCAGGGGGAGTTTTCAAGCTGTAGGTAATTATTTCCAAAACACATGGCCATTTTCAGCTTTCCTTAATATGTTTGAGTCCACTAACAACTCATTTTTATTTCTTCCTTCAACATTTGGGCTTAGACATAATGTTTATGTGTGTATATAAGTGTATTAATTCTTAATATTTAGCACATATTCTGATGAGTTACTGCTCAATGAAGGCATTGTGCCTTCTACTATAATCCATTTAACATGGAGTTGCTGCACAGGCCTTTCCAAAACTGGACGCACCGTTGTTTTGAATAGATGCATGAATGATTAATTTGGTGTTTTCCACTTTCTGCTGCTAAACCAAGACTTCTAAAACACAAGCATTCATGACTGAGAATTTTCTCTGGGCAGTAAACTGTAAATCTAATGGGTAAAAGCACTTGCTGCTGTCAAGGCAGATTGCAGAGTCATGAGGATGCTTGATAACAAATAAGATAAATACCAAATATATAGTGTGGAATATTGGTTTTTGCCCAAAATTATTTTAGGGGCTGAAGAGGGAAAAGATTCCAGGAGTTTTTTCAAATTCCTTCATGAGCTGGAGAGACAGGGTAGGAGCATCCAATACCCTGTAAACAAAGGTTGTTATTGTTCATACATGGGCTATAAGATTCTGGGGGCTGACACAAGATTCAGTTCCTGTGTCTACAAATATATTTGCAGAAATTAGTTAAAGCTGAATGGGTGGACAACAGTCCTGAAAAAGTTTTTCTTTTTCTTCCTCTTGCTGCAGCTGCAAAATTTGTCCAACTTTGATATCAGCTGTGATTTTGGCACAGCCCTTTATCACCTAGAAATTTTACAGAAAAATCCACTTCAGTTACAAAACCAACCAGACCATTAATTTTAATCCTCAAATATAACAAAGGCACTCATTTAAGCTCCTCAGAGAGGACTGAGGTGCAGGAAACTTGGCAAGAGTTTTTTCTAACACAAGTTTGAGAATTCTAACCTTTTTGTATCTCCATTTATAAAATGAAGCAATTGCCATTTATAAAATGGCAAAAGAAGTTAAAAAGTAGAAGTAAAAAGTAAAGAAATTATATGCTGATTTCTGTAATCCACACACCCCTGCCTTCCTCCCTGGCCACTAACTGTGCACAAAAAAATATATATATATACACATATAAAAAAAGAAAGTCTCCCATTCTCAGATTGTTTGTGATGTTCTAGCATACAATCCTGTAGATTTTTCAGTTTAGAAAAAACCTGAGAGCTCTCAGATGCCTGTCAGAGTTTACTCTCATTACAAACAACAGAAGTTTCCACCCAATAATATGAGCCTTGTTTAACTATCACTTTGGCATTAGATCTCTGGGATCCAACCCATAGAAATTTAAGACAATGATGACTTACCCCAGCTGAAGTTCTGGCTTGCTTTATATTTTTTTGGTTCCAAGCATTTGTTGACTTTGCACACACTTATAAGAAAAATTAAAACCCCGGCACATCTAACACTCATGGAAAATGCAAAGACTCTTTATTTGACAATGCTGGGATTTCAGAACAAAATACTAACCACTTTTTTCCTTACAGTTTATCCAGGAAATAACATATACAGGGCATTTTATAAATTACAAAGCATTTTTAAATAATGCTGTTGTACAATTTGACTAAATATCAGAAATATTTTTGATCTTACACAATCTCCCTTGGGCACTTGGAGTTAAAGAAATACATTGTGGTTTGTTTGGGATTCTTTTCTTTTCTTTTCTTTTCTTTTCTTTTCTTTTCTTTTCTTTTCTTTTCTTTTCTTTTCTTTTCTTTTCTTTTCTTTTCTTTTCTTTTCTTTTCTTTTCTTTTCTTTTCTTTTCTTTTCTTTTCTTTTCTTTTTTTCTTTTCTTTCCTTCTTCATTTTCCTTTTCCTTTTCCTTTTCCTTTTCCTTTTTTCCTTTTCCTCTTCAGTTGATGGACTTTTGCCCTTGTCCTTTCCCAAGGCACAGAGTGAGGCTTCTTTTCCACAATCCATGTTAAGAAGGGAGTACTGAAAGCAGCAGTTTGAGGGAATTTTATAGAAAAGTTTCTGGCTGTGTCAGAGGCATTAAGTTCTCATCTCCAATAGGAATGTGACATGGGAATAAAGCAAAAAAACCACCACCACCACCACCAAAAACCAACAAAACAAACAAACAAACAAACAAACAAAGAAAAAAAACCAAAAAAAAACCCACCAGAAGGGCAAAAACATATGAATCAATAACAACTAATTTAGGATGAATTTAAATTCCCACCCAAAATCTTAATTTAAATTCAGATCCCAGTTTTATCAGGGCTGCTTAGACACCTGATGGAAGAAACATGCCTTGACCCACAGAACATTCTTTAGGGGTTACGCAGATCTGCAGGACAGGTTGGTGGGACGAATCTCCAGGGGTGCAAATAAAAACCACTGACCCCAAGTCAGAAATAAATCTCACCCCAGTTTTTACCCAGGCAGTGACAGAGATAAAAACCACACTGAGTTTGGCGCAGCTGATTCAAACTTTAGAACCCTCACGGACACTGAAAATGCATCGTCTGAAAATCTCTTTTGTGGCCCTGATTTAGTCACTGGGGTAGAATTGCAACAAAAATTTTCTAGGGGGCACAAATCTTTTCCTGTAGGTGACTTTCCTGAGTGTTTTTCAGTACTGTGTTACGTTCCTGCATTTTTAAGAAGAGAGAAGGCTTCCACAGAGAAATGTAATTCTACCAGTTCAATCAGCATAAACAGATTTAGCTGAGCACCTTGTTCTACTACTAAAATACATACAATTCCACCCCACTCTTTTTTTTTTTTTTAATCTGGCAGAATTTAGCATTGTTAAAAAATAAGATATTCAGCTCTTTTTCTACTGCACCATTTTGTTCTGAGGGGTCATGTTCATTCTTGATGTTTTTCAATTCTAAACTGGTCTAGCTCTCGGAAAGAGCAGCACTACTACATGCTTAAATATTTGGATGCCACCACCATGCATTTTTCACATTATGATTTTAGACAGTGAACATGGGGGTCAGTGAAGGTGCAGCCAATGAAGAATTGAGGTGAAAAGGGGGAAAAGAGCACAGTGAGATTTAATGTAGCAGATCAGAATACAGAAGCGTTGCCCCTGCCACTGTACACATCTCCTGATGGTTGGGTGAGCTGTATATGAATATGCAGCTTTCTACCACGAATAATTTTGTGGCAGGAATAATAAATAATTTTGAATACAATGTCTTTCACTCTGTTTCAAACCCACAAGGCCTGAATCCCCAGTCAAGCAACAGATTTTGGCAGTGTTGTTATTCCTATGCTTTGAGTCTGTCCTTGAGACCACTGAGTGTGAAGTGACATGAAGAAATTCAATCAGAAAATTAAGGCCTGATTTCTGCCAAAATAAATTAACCTATGGTACACATTGTCTGGTCCAGAGGTTTGTCCTACCTTTCATCAGTGAATAACAAAAACTTGGTGCTTTGGTCGTCACGTAAATCTCAGTTTTATTTGCCCAGTTCCCTGCAGAGACAACTGATGCCACACCTAATTCCTGAAAAATGGCAGGAGGGAATTCACTGATTCTACTATTATTATTATTATTATTATTATTATTATTATTATTATTATTATTATTATTATTATTATTATTATTATTATAGCTGTAGCACCTGAGCATGTAATAAAAGTTCAGATGGACAAGAAAACTGCAAATCCTACAAAAAAGCTGTGTTCTGCTGTGCTCAGGGCAGGTATGGAATGTGCAGGGTGTGTGCTGGTGCTCTGACAGCTGCATCTATTTTTAATAAAAGCAAGATGTAAATTATGGAGCCAGCAAGGTGCGTGTGAGACAAAAATGCACCTAATTATAAATTTGTCCTTCTCTTAACCTGTCATTTAGATAAATCTGATGAAACCACGCTGAGTGTTTTCCTTGCTTTCTCCCATCCTAATTTAGTCTTTGAGCAGGAAGGCACGTTGGCAACTCAGTTAATTGAGTTGGACATAATGTTTGCTTGTTCAGTTAAAAGCACAGGAGCTTAAATTGTGCTCCTCTATTCATAAAAGAAAGAAGATCAGTGGAGGAATTAAAGTTGACAGCTAGATGACAGGGTGAATGAGAAAGAGCCACAGAGGTTATTTAGGGTCCAGAACTTCAGTGGAAATTCTGATTATTATTTTTTAATTTTAATTAAAGATTTGAAAAATAAATATGAAAATCCTGGAGATGCCCATATTTATAGGCTTCCAAAACCCTGTTGCAGGGGAAGACAAGTGTCTGTCTTTAGCCTGGGGCTGCCTGAGGAATTTCTGAGCAGTTACCTCTTAATCTTTGCACTTGGAGCCTGTGATGCAGGAACTGAGCAAAAGGTTTTCATGTAGCAGAGAAATTACAGGGTTGGTAACACGTTTGGGAGCTATGGTGACTTGACACCAGTTAGAATAGGCAGCGTTTTCCATATGTTAAGTTGTAGCTCAAATTGCCAAAGCAGAGTGGGAGGTAAACAACTTACTTTCATTTAGGAGATGCAAACACACAGACTGAAACAAGCTATATAATTATATAAAATCTCCCCAGCAAGGCAGGGCCACAGGAATGGAACATCACAAAACCTTTCTCTAGGTACACAAGTGCTTTTGCAAAAACTGTCTGTTGTCTCATGGGAGCTGATCAAACAAGAGAAATTAAAATTTTACTTCTATTAGTTTGGTCAAAAGAACCAGGAACAAAGTGTCTACACTCATTTAATTTAAAATTTTTCCTTGGAAAAAATAAATATGTCCAAAACAGAATGGTTACTGTGAAACATTTGGTTTTTAGTGGAACCTTCTATCTAATTTAGCAAGCAAACAAAAAAAAAATTGACCATAAAGCCAGGAGATTTGAACCAATTACTTCAAAAGATTTTGCTTTAAAATGTTAGGAAAATGAAAAGAGAAGCCCAAGAAAGTTCTGGCTTGGTATCGTATTGACTCCTACCATACTTTGGCTCTCAGTTTTTTCTCTGAGTCTGAAAAAATTGACCAAGTTTGCTGTGCATAAGGAGCTTGGTTTTCTTTTTTTCCCCTTTTCTCAGTTTGTCTTCTAATTGTCTGAATTTGCCACATAGCTTAGCATTTTCTACATTTTTGGTAGGCATTTTTAACTTTCTGGAAATTTGACTGGAAATTTCTGGAAATGAAAAAAATAATTCTCTATGTCACTCTCAAGAGAGAACTGAAAAATAACAGAGATAAATTCCTATGGGCCAAATGCAAAAATTAGTGTCTTTGGCTAATAAATGTCTTGAAACCATTAAGATAGTGGTCCAAAATACAATTTTCTTTGCCAATGATGTAGCTCACTTAGGAGACCTACATTGATTGCAGAGAGAACTTTACCATGGGAAATTGAGTGCTGGCTTCCCAAATGATTTTCATAAGGAATAAGACACTTGGATATTCAGTGAATTTGAGTTTTCTGTTTGTTTCACCAAAGTCTTTTGTCTTTCCCGTCTCTCCCAGGTGTTAAACCATGGCCAAGAGTGTGGGGGATTCCTCTGCTGCAAACCAGAAAGGCGAGGGCAATTATCAGCCCTGGGAAGGAAATGAAACCAGGAAGGTGGTAAGAACTAGCAAAAAACCTGTGTTTCAGGTGTCAGTCCTATTTATCTTCATAAAAACACTTTTTTTTTTTTTGTCCTGAGTCTCAGGCAAACCTTTCAACACTGTAAATATCCCACATGGACAGGCATCTGTTTGAAATGGTGAATACAGTTTGGGTGGGCTGTAGCACTACATATACTGATATTCTGGGCTGGTTGTATATTGGTATTTAAAGAAAATAGAAAAAAAATAAAACCCAACCCAAACAACATTAGGTTAGAAAGAACAGTCACCCCAAAAGAACTATGACAAATCAGATGACCCAGTTTTCACATATTTAAATTTAAAGTCCAACAGGGACATAAGAACTTACATCTCATCAACAGAGGTGCCTTTTTAAGCTGGTAGGTCACTCCCACATTTAAAAGCTGCATTAAATTTGAATAATAATTTTCCCATATTTGTGGAAAAAAAGGGAATAATCCACTGTTTAACATTACAAACAGCAAGTGCAATTTACTACCAGGTTTATGAGACTAATTTATAGTCCAGTACTTCCACAGGTCCCACATCACCTTTGTCTGTGAGAGATTATTTCTTGTGTGCTCCAGTGGCTTCAGAGAGGTTACTGTGTTTGCTGCCTGTTTTCTAAATAAATAATTTATTCTAAATTATTTCTAAATAAATAATTTATTTAACTTCATTCTTATTGGTTACTACTGCCCTAGGAGGGTTGCCTTAATTTCCACTATGCAAATTTTCAGTAGATTAATTAATTTGCTACCATATCCAACTGCAATACTGTTTTTCAGCTTCAACTAGTGATTAATTTCCCTTGGTTACAGATCAGTAGACGATGCTGTTTTGGGGTTGATGTTCTGGTTTTTTAGTCAGTAAGAAAGAAAAAGTTGTAGAAAGAAGTGTTCTAAAAAGTTTATTTAAATCCTTACTACTTTTTTTCCCTGCTAATTACTTTTAATAAAATCTTCTTTATACCCTTTTAAGGTTTTAAACCTACTTTACCTTTCTCCTAATCCTATCTCACAACAAAAAGTAAATATATTAGTAATTAGCCAACACCAAACCCGCCACATTCTTTAGTACAATAACCAAAAAAAATCTCAAAATTAAAAAAAAATTTGAATTAGCAAGCCAAAACCACTACAGTTGAACATATATATTTGATATCCATTTTATAATATACTTTGTTTCCATCCCTGAATACATAGGGTGAAGCAACGGCACAGCTTTTCCAAATGTTTCATGGCAACCTTAAATAAATAAGCAAAACAAAACAAAACAAAAAACAAAACAATCAACTCCTTCAAACCTTAGAGCTTCTACAAGCATGTTAATTTTTTTTTTTTTCTTTGTGCAGTTGTTTTTTTCCTAGAGCAGCACTCTGGCCACTATTAGATACAGGACCTGTGAAACCAGCATGTCTTTATTGCCAGGGATTTGAAGCCCTTACTATTTCCATGCTGCTCCACGACACTCAGCAGCGGCAGGGAAATGCCCTTTTTTTCATAGGCTGAGGCCCCAAAGGCATCAAAAAACTTCAGGATCACTGTAGTACAGAGCAATTCAAGTTGGAAGGGACCTCTGGTCTCTCTCAACCAGCTCAGGTTGTTCCAGGACCACATGAATTGTGAGGATCCAGCCCAAGGATCAATGACCCACCCAGCTTCTCCTGGCTCCTGCTCCAGGGTTGGATCACATCCTGGTGAAAAAAGCCATGCTTTCCATCAAGACAGAATTTCTGCTTTTGGAACTCGTGCCTTTTACCCCCTCACTATTGTTTTCTTGAGGTTGGGACTGAAGGCACTTGAGATGATAGTTCACGTTTGGACTCAAGGGTTTATTATTTCTTATCAGTGAAACAACCATAAGTTCTGCAGCTTTTCATTAGCAAAGCACAAAATGGCCAACAATCTCTTGTTACCAGGCCTTTTAAGACTAAACCATCCAATTAAGAACTGACACCTAGATTATTTTCCCTTTTTACCCAATAACTGATCCCAAAGAACCTGCAATGCAGACTTTTCTGCCCAATTACAAAATGCCACCCAAACCCATGAAGAAGAAGGAAGAAGAAGGTAAAGAAGAACAACCTTCCTCCACCCTAAAACCTCCATCTTGCTTCATATTTATTTCTATATTCCAAAACCCCAAACTCTAAGTTTTCTACCCTGTGATATTACACATTCTAACCAATTCCACACCTGTAATCCCAGTGCTATCCATCAATTTTTAAAGTCCTCTCCGCAGCCTCAAGTGAAGTGCAGTGCTCTCTTGTGGGTCTGTGCCTTTCAGCGCAGGAAGTTTAAAATTCTCAGCATCCAGGATTCCAAAACCCTCTGCTTTTGCTTTAAAGCTCTCAGAAAAGCCATGTTCCATGCTCTGGTTTCCTCTGGGACACAGCTAATTTCCTTCACACAGGAGTGTGGCCATGCTTTGGACCCGTGCTGGGAGCTGTGCCGATGACACAGGGATGTGTTGGTTGTGGAAGCTCAGAGTTTGCCCATCAAGGACCTGGGAGGGCACAGGGCCAGGACAGCTGAGCCCAGCTGGCCCAAGGGATGCTCCAGACCCTGTGGGATTGGGCTCAGCACAAAGAAGGAAGGGGGGACATCTGGAGGGATGGCCTTTGTCTTCCCAAGCCACCTGTGATGGAGCCTGGCTCTGCTGGGCCTGGCTGAGCACTGCCTGCCCATGGGGAGCAGGGAATGAGTTCCTTGTCTTGCTTTGCTTGTGTGTGCAGCTTTTGCTTTTTCTGTTTTAATGGAAATTTTCCTATTTTAATAGGCAGTTTACTGTCTTTGTCCCAACCTAGGAGTTTTTTCACTTTTACCTTTCCAATTCTCTCTCCCATCCCACTGTCAGGGCTGCATGGTGCTGGATTCCTGGATGGGGTTAATCCACAGCACTCCACATTCTCCATAGCCACCCCTCCAAGGCTAAAGAATTTCTTAAGATCCTCTCACTTTAGGCTGAACAGAGCCCATACAGATAATCTGTGAAATACACGGAATTTATGGAATAGCAGGAAATTTGATCTGCCTTTATTCTATCACAAGAACTGTGCCATACACAATTTTTTTTCATCTTCTTCA
Organism: Molothrus aeneus; assembly: GCF_037042795.1. Taxonomy (NCBI): domain Eukaryota; kingdom Metazoa; phylum Chordata; class Aves; order Passeriformes; family Icteridae; genus Molothrus; species Molothrus aeneus. Next base: position 72,222,658 of record NC_089680.1, read on the forward strand.
GTGTAAGGGAAAAAACAAAGGGTGTGACAGGGAGTTTCAGAGCAAACAAAGGGTGGCACGAGGGACCAACACACTTGATTACCTCCATATCAGTGGATGCTGAAAGATAGCACCATGGACTGAGAGAGAGGTAGGACAGGTTTGCAGAAGGCAGATTTGTTGGGTATTATGGAAGATACACAATGCACTTCCAGTCTAGGACTATCCCCAAGTGGAAACTGTTGGAGATCAGACAAAGATTACAGGAAAATACCTATATAAATTCCTCTAGTAAGACCTTTTGGGGCTTTTTCAGGAGCAAGTTACTGGGCTGGATGGATTTTGGTTGTGGGTCTGTACACTCAGCTCTTCAGCACTTTATGAGAAGAAAAAGATATCCAAGACTGAAAATAACAATCTAGTCATGGCCATAAGTGTGTGGGGACAAAGAGATGTAATTTCTTACGGTGATAGGACTTCAGCAACATCCAGATTTCAGGGTCTGGACAAGCCCATGGTGTGAGGTTCATTTGAATTATAATTTTATTCCTTCCACATGCTGTTGCTATGCATTTGCACGATAAAAAGTTTCCTATCTTGGAGCCACAGTAGTGACACATCTCCAGGTAAAGCAATATTTCCATCGTGCTTAATTCAAGGACAGGCCTTAACTCAGCAGTTTTGAAGTTTTTTGGCCCTGTCACTTCCTTTGAATATTGTCAAATATGAAAACAAAGTTGTTCAACGCCCTGGTGTGAAAAACATCCAAGATCACCACATGCTCAAAGAGAAAATAACCCCTGCCCATTCATTTTGACAAATTGTAGAAACAGAAAGTCTGCAAAAAGCAGCAAATAACTGACATCCAGACACAAGTCTGGTTTAATATCTGATGCTTCAGTTACTTCTGAATGGGTGATAAAAACATTTTCATGTTTTATGCATTTTAAAATATTTTAGGGAAGTTACTCCTGGTTACTAAAGATGTAAAAAATGTGGAACTGGCACAACCCATTACTTCTATCATGATATTAGAAAACAAAACTTGAAGCCATCAGATCTTAATCTGGTGGTTATTGCTACCACAAAATCAATGGTGATTCAATTCAAAAGGGTTGACTAAAAAGGACTTTAAAATTTATTTTTTTATAGTGCCACAAATAAGACTTTCCCCATCCTCAATCAGGATAAAAGTGGAACTTCTCCAATTCCTTTTAAAAAGTACAAAACTCTAAAATTCCATAAAAATATTGCACAAGCAGAACGTTGATTTAATCACTTAAATGACTTAAATTTAATCACTTAAATGATGCAGGTATGACTGTAGTTCTTAGAAAATAATATTGGTTTCTATCTTCAGAAGATACAGTCCCATTTTTTTTCTTCAAGTGAAAAAAATTGGAATTGGTGTCCTACAGACTAGTGCATCCCAGGAAAAAACATAATGATCTCTTGTTTCCAATCTGATGTATCTGAATCTTGTGCCATTATGTTTTGTTAAGCTGGTGTAACCTTTTCCCCCCCCAGTTTTACTCAGATTCAGTTCTGAAGAGGAGAGGAACATAAATTAAAGCCAAAGGAAAATTAAATCTGGTGATTTGGAGGCCATTTTAAACTGGAGAAAAACTGTTCAGTAGGTTCATGCAGGATTATTCCTGCTGAAACAGGATGAGGTACTGCTTCAAGAGAAGTAAAAAAACCCCAAAAACCAGTGGATGTTTTGATGCAATATTATTTATTATTTAGCATAATGTGTTCATCATGGCAGTCATCAACACGTGGGCAGCAACATTCCCTACAATAAAAGGGAATTGAAGAACAGAGCCCCTACAGGATGTGGACACAAATGTCTTTTCCAGCAGAAAAATCCTGAATTCTCAGTGTCAGTTCTCCCCAAAATGAAACACAAAGAATATATATTGAACTTGCTTCAGAATTCAATTCTGTGCTCAAAATAATCTTCACCAAAAATGGTTATACGTGGAAAAAAAAATCAAAAATCTTTATCACAGCACTTGAAAGACACATTTGTGGATCAGAATTAATTGCTCAATACACTACAGAATTCCATGGGAAAAAATGAAAAGTGTGAAAAAAAATGTTGTTTTTTTTTTTTTTTCCTAACTTCTTCCTTTGCCAACCAGATCAGTCCCAGAAAATGGAGAGAAACCATCCCAATGGTTTCCCATCCCAAAGCTCAGCCAGCTTTAACACCTTTCTCTTGCATAGCTTCCCTCACCTGGGCTGAATCAGAGCATGGGTGCACCAATAAAGCAGAGATTGTGATCCCAGTGACCAGCTCCCGAGGTCATCTGATCACCTTCCAACATTTTTCTGATGGAACTGAGAACAGAATTCCCTGGGGAGCAAGGCTTGGAGTGGGATATGAAGTGGGAAAGGAGTGCATTCAACCTGGAACTTTGGCACTGCTTTCCCTTCCTCCATTCATGTCAATTTATGTATTCTCTTTAGTTGCTCCAAAAGGAAAGAACTAAATAGTATTGGGCAGTGCCTGACCATGCATCAATTTGCTTTGCTTCTGTCCCCATGATCTTGCTGTGCAGGCTGCCCACCCATTTACACCTTTCTGCTGCATCTGCATTTCCCTTTACTTTCTGTTTCACCGTGATCCATTTGAAATGGATTAGAATCCTAACTACCAATATTTAAACATGAAAGGCACAGAGGGCCACTAGGGATGTACCAGCTGGTGGGAATCAGCCTAATTACACCAAGTTAGTTGAAATGCTCCCAAATTCACCTCTGTGGAGAGCCTGGCCACCTGAATTTGGGCTAACAACGTTCAGCTACTGATGACCCTGATACTGAGTGTGTAAAACTGGTAGCCCACAGAGAACAGCTTTGGTTTGAGCTTTCACCAATCACCCCATCTGGATCCCACTGTTCTCCACACCAACAATTCTCCTGGCTTTTTAATCAGTGTTTGTTTGCAGCCATCTAATACAATGCTAATTGCTTACTCATTGAAACCTGGTTGGCATTTCCCCCACTTTTGGGGATTTGGCAAGGCAGGCTCCATCCTCAGTTGCCCGTGCCAGCTGCTTTCCTATCAGCCAATTCCCACCCACCCAACATTCCTGCTTTTCTCTGCTGTCCCCAGCTCTCCCCGTTTTTAATTTAGGCATAATTGTGTGGTTGGGTAGTTGGGTAAGCTCAGAGGGTGATGTGTTGCCACATCCAAAGACAAGGCAACAAGGGTGGTAGATTTTCATTCATTGCCTGCTCCAGGAGTGGCATGAAGCAGCATACTGCACAAAGCAGCCTCTTGTGGGGGAGGAAAGGGAGAGTTTTGAGACAAAATCTTCACCATTTCAAATGAGAGATCTTGCCAAAAATCCTAGTTTGGGACTGTGTGGGCCCCCACAGCTGGAGGGGTGATGAAGGATCCCGACTTATCAAAAGCTGCCTTAATTACAGCAGAACAAACCTTGCAGGAGGTGTGCCAACAAGTATTGCAAAACTTTAATTCGTTGCTGAACACTTTGATTTCTTTGGATGAAAGGCAGTGCATAGGGATCCTGCTATTAAGCAGAGTTTGCTGATATCTGGCCCAAAAGTAGAGCCCAGAACTGGGATAAAGCCCAGTGTTGGTAAAACTTGGTGAGCAGCCTAAAGGTCAGTGGGCAGTGGAATGATCCCTTGTCCCCAGCACACACAACAGTGGTGGCCAGTGGCAACCAAACAGCTCATCTGATTTGCCCCAGGTACTCTGTCCGGGCAGTGAAAGGATCAGAAAGGGCCTTTATCCTGAATAGTCTTGAGCCTCTCTGTCCCTGGAGGTCAGACAGAAAGGTTTGTTGCTGTGCCTTTGAATGGGTTTTTTTTAACCTCCTAGGAATGAGAAAACTTTTGATTCAGGAGAAGACCATGTAAAAATGCAAAATACCAACTCCCAAAGGATTGGCCCGTTGTTTTATGGAAAAGAAAACATAGAAGTCAAGTGAGGTGAAAATCGCAGGAAGAAGATCCATGAAATTAGTAAGCGGATACTAGATTTTAAATAAATAATGTCAGTTTTGAGGCTTTAGACAAGGGAGAATTTTCCCTCATGGAACCCAGCACTTGCTTTTTGAGAATCATGCCTTTTCCCTGTCAAAAGTCACTCCCTGCTTCTGAAGATGTCCTGTGTGAGCTGTGATGCATTCAGGTATCCCCAGGTGATGTTTCTCACTAAGCTTTGACTGAGGCAAAGCTTTCTGCATGTGTGACTCTACCTAAAGCTTACAAGAGGCAATTTTGAACAAAAGACAATAAAAATCAGAAGAGAAACACCTTGTGCACATCCCCCTTTTGTCTGAACTCTGAAAGTTTGTTACTTTAAGCATTGAGTTGGACTCAATGATCCTGATGGGTCCCCTCTAACTCAGAATATTTTGTGATTCTGTATGAAATGTGGTTGTAACTATCAGCAGCAGTGCTTTTAGAGCAAGCTCCTTTTTCAGACAAGGTGACTTATAACTCATTAAAATAGAATTTTTCCATCACTTTACCTACTGTACAGCAGCTTAACAATTAGCTTACAGTAGTTTATCTTTGTTCTCAGAAAGAGACAATTCTCTTCAAAGTGTTGTTCTTGCCTGTGGCAGATGACAACAAGAAAACAGTACATGTAAGAATCTCTGGTAACCATCTGTCTCATGATAATTTCAAGATATTTTATGAACAAAAGAGAAGATAAATTGCCATTCGTGTTGCACCTTCAAACATCTGGACTAATTAAATTCACAATGCTTTTGATTTTAAGTGTTAATTTTAATCAGAGAGAGGCCTGGAGAACCGAATGTTTTCCAGGCTTCTAAATTCCCAACATGACCCCATCACTTACAGTCTCTTCATGTCAGAGCTCCCTTTCTCTGTTGGTGTGGCATGAAGGGACAGTGCATAAAATGTCCCACAACAGGCTTGGCCTAGAGGAGAATCTGAGCCTATATCCTGCAATGGAATGGGTTGGACTGTAGCTTCAAAGAGAAAATGCTTCCCCTGGAGGAATAAAGCAAAATTGGAGTTGGGCGAGCCTCAAAGGAATTGCAGGCTCACAAGCCACTGCTTATGTTTGGGTTTGGAATTGAAATTGAGTCTGGTGGCTCAGATCCCCACCACAGACAGTGAATGGTACCAGCTACAGAGAGAAGAGGCTTGAGGGAAGGAGACTGAAATGGGGAATAAAATTTTTGCAGAAATTAATGTGCATGATAATATGATTGTAAACCTATTTGCATTTTATTTGCTATTTGTTTTTCTAATGTAACAAAATCTCCCTCTTACCCTTTCATGTGTCCTCTTGAATTATTCATTTTGGCAGTTGCTTTCCCCTTGCCATTCTCACACGTCTCTTTTCCTTTTTTGTTTTTTTTCCCCCCTCTTAAATTTCACTTTAAACTATTTCCTACTTGGGAGGTCCTACATTTCTGAAGGAAGTGGGGCCTGCCCCAAGTCTTGAGTATTCTTTCCCTGCTTCCAGTGACTGGCTAGTGAGAACAAAAGCTGAAAATCTTGTTTTCCATCATTGTTACATATTCCCCCAAGGACATTGCCCGAGCAGTGAAACAACAGGGGACAAGTCTGCTGGCAGGAAAATCTGTCTGGTTTGATCCAATCTGGAAAAATTTTGTGGGTGGTGCTCAGTGGAAGATCCAGGCATAAAAAAAATCTGGTGATCTTTGTCTCTCTGCACCTGTCTGGGCTACTTCTGTGGGACAGTTATTCATCACTACACTACACACAAACATAAAGTCTCCTGCAATGCTCTTAAAAGGGATTTTTTTCCCCTCACCACTTTCTCCCAGCCATTCCTAAATGGACTGTTTACTTTATGAATTTCGGAAAATCTGTTCTTTCTCTGCTGACAGAGTGGTGGCAGGGACATCGTGTTACTAAGCAGAATTTTCTCCTAGGGGTCGAGTTGCACCTCACAAAAATCTCTAAGAAAGCTATCAGTACAAAAAGACCTAAGTGAAAGAATATGTTTATCTCATGAACCTTGCAAGATCAATTTGAATAAAATTGACTGGGTTTTTGTCTTTTTTTTTTCTCTAAAATTCAATTACCCCTTCGAACAAGCACTGAAGTCACAGCAGCGCAAATGACAACAATTATCTCTGAAGGGATAAAACAGCATAAATGGGGCCCCAGTAGTGAGCACATTCAGAGCATGAGAGTGCCAGCAACAAGGAAACATTTGGACTGGACAGAAGTGAAAGATATGTAATACAAAGCAGCCAAAAAATTAGGTTATGGAGTAAAATTATTAAATCATATGGAGTAAGGAGACATGAGCAGTGAGACCTCATGCCCATGAACCCAAGAAACAACCTGCAACCAAACATTGCCTCTGTAGGGAAACTGATTTCCACACCAAAAATGCACAGATTTTGGTAGCCAGCCTTGTTGCACATTTCACTTTCAACACCCTCGTGAAGGCACAAAATGCATATTGCTAAATGTGCAGGTAAATGGCACAACCACAAATTTGGAATACCTGTAACCTTTGGAATACCTGTAACACCTGCAGCAGTGAGAGCCCTCAGCTCTGGTGAGAGAATTATTCTGAGCAGGTGAAAACACTGTGTTTTCCATTATTACATATTTATATTATTGTTTTATAAACCAGGCCAAGCCGCTGGGCAGGAGAGCTGTGGCCTCCAGATCTCAGGGGATTGATTCTCACATCTCTGCAAGCCCTTCCAAAGCCTGGAGGGTGGAGTGACCTCCATCTCTGGGTCAGTCAGCAATTTCATTTCCCCTGTCACTGTTTGTGCTGTTACACCCTGCCCTGTGCTTTGTGAAGGCAGCACTGCCCGCAGAGAGTCTGATTCTTCTTTCCTGTGTAACTTCCACCCGAAGAAAAGGTGTAAATTCTCCTGGACTCTCATGCGCTTTCCTTTCAGCGCTTGGCAATGTAATTACAGCTTTCTCTTACTTTGCATTTTGTAATGAACAGCTTTTTAATCTTGCTCCTCAACAAGCACACGTAAAATACTGCCTAAATTCTCCTTTCTTGAGATTTACATATGTTAGCTCTTGTTCTGTTACAAACTTTGGGCTTCCACTTGCCCTGGTGGATCCCAGATTTTCCACCACCGCCTCTTCCCAGCTGCCCCTGCCCTGCCATTCTCATGACATTGCCAGGTATCATTTTGGGCTAAAAGGGCTTTTTTTATGCTGTGAAGAGCAGAAAAGCCCCTGATAAGTAAGCATCATGTCCCATCTGATCAGGGTTCTAGAGCTGGGAAACCTTTGCAGGATGGACAACCCCAGTAACAGCAGGTGATTTCTGCGTGCCATTGGCACCAGCTGTGGGACAGAGAGATGGAGATGTGTCTTGCAGCTTTGTAAAGCCAGTGCAGTGTCAGGAAAAGTGAGGAAGAAGTTTAATACATCCTCTGAGGGAGTTGTTAAGTTATTTGTGTTGGGTTGGAACAAGAACCTGCTTGCTGCAGCACCACTGACAGACAGGATGGCCAAGAACGGAATCCGAGGAGTATGAGAGGGTACAAGAACAGGGCATAAGACTGGGAAATTTCCTGTGTTGGGGGCACTGCCTGTATTTAAAAGGTACATCTGTCACTTACACAGCTCTCTGAACATTTTCTAGCACATTTAGGTCATGGTAATTAATTTTGAGCTTCTTATTACAAAGGCCTCATTCCAGTCCCCTCTACATTTATTCAGATTACAAAAAAATGCCCCAAAATCCAACAAAAACAACAACAACAAAAAAACCCCAAACAAAAACCCAAACAAACAAACAAAAACCAAACCCAAACCCAAACCAAACCAAATACCCCAAAGTTTCATTTTCCTTATGAAAAGAAAGCCACTAGGCCAAGATAGCCACACAGAGATGAAGCTCATCAGCTCTCAGCTTGCCAGGTTTAACACGAGTGAATTGGGAATTGGGGCAAAATAGTGCAATGTGGAAAGCTCCTTCCTCACATTCTTATTCTAGCCAGCATGATGAGACAGGAACCACATTTGTAAGCAAAAATCTGCATGTAAGTCACATAAACATTTATTAACTTCTGGGGAGCGCCTATTTTCAGGTTTAAGCTCACTACTGAAGCTCAGCTAGCATACCAGCTTTGGCTAATTAAGGATTTTCAGTTAATTTAGCTTGGGTAAAATCTAAGGTTTGAAGAATAAAGGGAATGCACAACACAGGCTAACCATAATTAAATGCTTCCATGGCTTCAGATGGGATTAATCTTTAATTTGAGCTAGAAATGCTGAATTAATAGGAGGCTTGTGAACGTGCTGTAAACTTCAGTGCTGTGCTTTTCCTGTTGAACCTCCTTCTTCCAAAGCTTCCAAATGCGTCTGTAAACCCAGCACATGAATTCCAACCCGTCCTAAGTCAGGGGGTGAAAATCAGCCCAAGACATGTGCTGTGTCCTCTTCTCAGTAAGGTTTTAATGAAAACCTTAGGAAATAAGATATTTGTGTTTGGAAATTGGAGCCGCATCCAGTCACTTCGTGGTGGGAGCATTCCAGCTCAGAGGGAAAACTAAGGGAAATGGAATAAGAAACTTAAAAAGTGGAGAGGAACAGTTTCTTTTTGTGGTTTTGTCCTATGTGATTGCATTGTAGGGTGACTCCTCTGGGATTTCACAGGCAGTGACCTCTGCCTGTATTTCTCAAATTTTTCTAATCTTCAAAACAAAATTACTCAAAAAAGCAGAGTCAATAGGAGTAAGCAAATAATTCCAAAGCTGTAGCGCTGTCAGAAGTAGCCCACTGCTCACAACAGGCAAAGGAAAAAACATTTTTTTATTCAGAATTCCTTGTTGCCTTTACCCAAACACAAGGAAGTTCACAATGCCACGGACAAAGCTATATCAGGACTTCCTGACAGAGCCAAGAATATTAATTCCTCAGCTGTAAATGTAAATAAATGCTGGACAATCACAAATGAGCTTTTTCCTTGCTGGAAAGTAAATGCAGAAATTTCTCCAAGGTTCTTCAGGAGCACGTGGCTCCTCTCTGAACCTCATGAAAAGCTCCACACTGCACTGAAAAAATACAGAACCTGCAGCAGACGTAGCTGAAAAGTCCCAGAGAGTTTTCAGCATTTTTAAATTAAAAAAAAAAAGCATAAAAGCACAAAACACCACTTTCATTTCCTCTCAAATCCCCCACCAAAACTTTGTAGTTAATATGGCAGCCTCTTCTGCACACAAGGGAGGGAAAGGGAATTCTGCTGCTTGTCCTGATCTCGTGGAGTTGGTTGCTGTGCCAGAAGACAGCACAAGGGCTCTCCCACCCAGGCTTTTTAAAATCAAATACCTGGCTTGTGTTTCTTCCAGAGCAGTCCAGGCACTGAGAAGTAAATCCTAAATTTACAGAGCAACTTGAAAAGATGCAGCACAAAGGGTAACTGAAAGATGCAGTTGTCCAAGAGAGAAAAAAGTTTTGATGCAGGAACATGTGAAAATTATAATAATGTTGACAAGTTGCTGCAATTCTGCAGCAAGGCCATTCTTCAGAACCTTATCTTCAGAAAGTTTTTTGTTTTTTGAAAGATATGGAAAATGTAAATATTTCCTTAGATGACCACACAATCAAATATTGACTAATGGTTTTGATTCAAGGCATAGAAAAGAAGATTTTTTATCTAATTGGCGTTTCTATTTAAAGCAATATTTCAATCAGAGCTTTGATTTCCAGCTCAAGAAACGCGAAATCTACAAGCAAGTAGACTATTATTTTTGACCTAAAACCAGAAACAATAAAGAGGATCCCAAAGTCCTGTCAATTTTCAGTAACACCTTATTTTATTATTCTCATTAAATGCATTTGCCTGGTTTGATAAGATATTTTGGACAGAGGAATCCATGAATCCGTGTTAATATGAACTAACTCTATTTCTCATGATTTTTGAATACTGTTTCCTGCAATGTAATTATTGATTTTAGCATTTATATGTGTCCTGCTGTTTTCCTAATTGAATGTGATACGTGTCCAGGTTATAACTTACACAGTCAATCTTGAATCATAAGTCATAGATATAGACTTATATCTAGTAGATACAGTATTCTATGAAATACTAAATATATTTAATAATTCTCTTTAAATTACTCTATAAACTACTCTAAAAGTCATATAATGGGTCATTCTTTCTTCCTAGAAAGTCAGACAGTCACACCTAGGAAATTGAGAACATACCTTAAGAATATATGCTGGAACCCAGATCTCAAGTTAAGAATTTATGTTAAAAATAGTGTATAAGAATATGTGTAAAAAATTACATATATTAGGAAAATATGCTAAATTAACATATACAATTTAACATTTTTAATTCTTCTATCTGTGCATACAAACAAAATACTCATTTTACACTGAGACATCTGCAGCTTGTGTGGAACATATATTTTTTCACCATTTTGTGGAAGCATTGTAACATTAGCAGGGTTTTTTCCAAAAGAACTGATGGCCAAATGGGGCATAATTTATCTCTCAGTTACATATCTCCTGTTCATGGTATTTTTCTGCATGCCAAAATGCTTAGAGATGGTCTCTTCAGTTGACCTCTTTTTCTAATCATCATTACACTTGAGTGAAATTGTAAATGCAATGCCAAAAAAAAAAAAAAAAGAGAGAAGAAAATATAGGGGTGATGCAAAAAAAAAAAAAAAAAAGTAACCATGGTCTGAAAATCTGCAGAAATCTTCAGAAAGCATTTGTGGCTGACCAAACACAAAATCACAGAAGAGAAATGAGAATGATTAAATATGTACATTAAAAATACAGGACATTAATTTTGTGTGTCCACGTGGATAATGATGATATGGCCATAGTGATTTCCATATTTCAGTTGCTCAGGATCAGGAAGCGGGCAAAACATTGCCAGTGCCTGACGAGATACAAATATTCTTACACATTCTTAAAATAAATGTTCCGATAACCACATCCTAATTTTTCTTTTTCCTTGTGTATATTGGACAAGGATGAGCAAAACATTGGTAGCTAAAGGAGTAAAGACCTAAAATGTGGCACAAATGATGTATTTGTTCCTGCCACCCTGTAATTGAAAAGCATACTGAAATAATTTGGGGATTTAAACAGAAAAAGTACATGGAAAATCAGTATAAAAAATCCACCCACAGACCACGTAGTTCTGCATCTGGATATACACATTTATACATACATATATATATATATGCTAAAATAAACGTTACAGAATTTCTGGATATATCTGAAAAAAAATCTTGCATGGTGAGCAGGATTTGGTATTTGAAAAACCCCCAAAAAACACATGTTCTTAAAAAGCCTGAGAAGTCCAAGCTTTAATTCAGAATATGTGCTGTGATGTAAGGGAAACATTAAGGAATCCAGCCCTGGAGTCACCTAATTGCTTACCTCAGTATTTTTATTACTGAGTATCAAGATTCCTATTCTGGGATTTGAAAGTGTGTGTTACTCACAGATTATTTTGAAAGAGAATCAATCAACCCCCTTAAAAAACCCCAAAACTATTTTCTGAAAGAAATTTCCAGGTACAAATGTTTAGGACAAAATATTTGATTAACAAAACCTAAAAAAAAAACCAACCCAAATAAACACCAATAAAAAGAAACAAAATACAACCACCCACAAAAATCCTGGTGTAGCCTATTTTATTCTCTGCTCTTCAAGCACAAAGAACAGTCAAGTGCAAAGGGAATTATGCATGCCAAATGTCATGCCTGCAAAAATATTTCTGCAAATATTTTTTTCTTATTTTTCCCCCATAATGCCCTTATCTGATGACACCACAGAAGGCAAACTTCTAATGGTTACTTAATCCATTTTTGCTACCTCTCACATTTTCCTGTATAAAAATCATCATTTCTGGTTTCAATAGTTATGGACTGATTTTATAGCCATAGCTATTAAATATTGCATTAATTCTCTAAATGCTTTAAGATGTAGAGGCATACACACGGAATTTAGAAGGCTAAAACTTTAGAGATTATTTAAGGGATAGAATCTCGTCTCATTCTTAAGTAACACAACCTTAATCACATTTTGAACACGAGTACAGTTAAAAAGAAGTTGCAAGCCTCTGAAATAATGAGTTTTCATTCTTATTTTTTATACAGCACACTGTAATGTTCTGCAATGGGATATTTTTTCTCCCAACTCCAAGAGGACTGAAAAAAATAAGGATTTCGGCAAGTAGCCATCCAGCTGGGGACTGTGCCATTTAATTTTCCTACTTGTGTATACCCTGCAGCAAACCTGACAACCATTATGGTACAAGAATTATTTTGCTACTTTAAAAATCGTGAAAATGTGATATTTCATTACAAGCATGGGCATTTACAAAGGTAATCTGAAACTGTAAATGTTTAGAAAATAAATACATAAGCTAAGAGTTCATAAGGAAAAACAAATGAATAAACCAACATCTGCGCAGGCCAAAAAACTCAAAATCTTATCTTACTTCTATCTTTCTCCTTATCTATCCTCATAGCAGGAGGACATATCCTAAAATCTTAAATTGTGACAAACAAAGTAGGATAATTATTATTAATAATTATTTACTAATAATGACTATTTGTTATGAGTGTTATTATTTTGAAAGCTTTTAAACAACTCCAAGACATTGACAATTCTGAGAAGTGTGGACATTACATTGTCACTACACTCTCACAGGTTGTGTGCTATTATTCCAAAAGCTCTGAAAAGATTAAATAATCCACAACTGCATTTTAATAATATATGTTTGATTTTGATTTTGTTTTTTGGTTTTTTGCTCATTTTTAATACGACATAGTGAGTTATAAACTCTGGAAATTTGACCAGCTAAAAATTCTGGTTTTATAACTGAATAATTACTGAATTACTGAATAATAACTTAATAACTGAAATTCAGTTTATGGCTAGGAACTTGACTTGTTAGGGGAACATAAATATGCTCAAAAATAAAGTGGCGGTGAACACTTGCTTTGTCACTTGGACCTCAGGTCCTCAACTCATGAATGAAGACACTCTGAAGTTTTTAATTTCATGCTGCCCCTGAAGCCAACCTGAATTTGATACAGATACACATTTTTTGGTGCTTTAGCTGTGTCCAACAAAGTCTTTTTTCTCCATGGCTTTCCATCAGAGTTGCAGGAGCCCATTTGGCACTGCCTGACAGCTTCGAGCTGCCTCTGTCATGAAAAGGTCTGGTTGCTCTTACAATGCTCCTAATTAATTTTTAAAAAATGAAATATATGACAGCAGCCACTCAACGATGGCAACTCCATATTAATTAATAAAATACTTATTCAATTTCAGACTATGAGACAAGAAACATCAACTCCTGGACCCCATCTTGCAGTTCTCAGGCAAAAGTTACACAACACAAGAGAACTGCTTGAGCACTGCTGTGCTCTTATTTTTTCATTCTGAAAGAGCATTCAGTTTCTCTCAATGCTGACTTTTTAAGTTAAAAGAAGCCTCTGATTTTTTTCTAGGTAATTCAGGCGTCAATTGGCCTGATGACTCGCCAAAGGTTGGACTCCATGACCTTAGAGGTCTTTTGCAAATGAACCGTTTCTGTGATGATGATGATGATGATGATGATGATGATGATGATGATGATGATGATGATGATGATGATAATAATAATAATGTAATGAAGGCATTCACTGTTGAATTTGGGAACAGAATATAATCTGTCTGCAGATACCGTGCCTATAATACGTAGGAGTAAGAAAAACCTCTCTTTTGCTTGCCTGCCCACCTTTATCAGTGCTACCACCCAGACAGGGCTTCAGAAGATGTGCTGGCTGCCACTCTCACTGGTGGGGTTATTTCTGCAACACCTCTGGTCTCTCTGATAGCTGACAGCACCAGAGGGTGTGGGACATTTCAGGCCACCCGCAAGAAAATTCTCAACAAACCTCAATAATTGAGATTTACCAGGAACTGCTTGTATAAATTCTAATTTCTAAATTCACATTCAGCATCAGTCCTGAAATCTTGTCAAGATGCAAAGGACACCAGCAGCTAAACCATGAGGTTTAACCTTCATGCCAGAGGCCCTGCATCAGCTCCAGTGCATCTGAGATGCTCTGGGGAAGGGGAAAGCGATGCAGCCAAGGAAAGTGGAGGGCAAGTTTCTCTTGTCAGGGCTGCCCAGGGGAGGGTTTGGCCTCAGGGTGCCTGAGGGATGCAGGAGAACATTCTGGGGCCTCCAGTGGAAGGTTTTGGTGACTCACCCAGCCCTCAGCACCTTCAGCAGTGCCCCTGTGCTGACTCAGCCCTGACTCAGAGGGCAGAGACGCCTCTCTGAGTCACCACCACCACCAAATGTTTTCCTCTGAGTGCCCCAAACAGGATGTGCTCTCTCTGTGCGTGTGTGTGTGTGTGTGTGTGTGCCCATTTCTCCCCTGGGAAATCTGATATCAGACCTCAGCTGGAGTGGCACACCTATTTAGAGAGGAGTTTTTCCTCAAGTAACCTTGCTCAGCAAAGAATTCCCTCTGGAGAAGCAGCTGGGTTGAGATCTTTCTCTTACACAGAGGAAATGTGTGTGTATGTGTGACTCTTATTATAGGACTGGTTTATTCTCAACTAAAAGTTTAGAATGAAAAATTGCTTTTCTGCAGGAAAGAAAAAAAAAAAGTCTGTTCAGAACTCTAGAAGAAAGATGATGAGAATATGGTTCTTTCGATATTGCCATCCATCTGGAGTAATACTTGTGAGATCTCATTTATCAGACTGTTTCCACAACACTCAAAATATATGATAGAGGCAACCACGATTTTTCTGTCTGTGCTTACAAACAATTGTATTTCATTACACTTGAGAGACAATTATTACCTCTCCAAAATCACAGCCTTGCAGATTGTCCATAAATTTAACCTGGCAGTTTTCAAGATTTATGTGTGCAGACAACTTGAGTTGTGTGCACACAGAGACACACATTCACAATCCAAAATTACACACATAAAAACATATATATATATATATGTATATGTATATGTAATATGAATAAAGCAGTGAACATAATAGCAAATTTAGTGTTACTCAAATAAATGATAACATATAGCATTAAAGGAGGCTAAACACATAAATATAAAATGAGTATAAAGGTGAGAGAGAGTGTTTATAGTTACATATACACAAGTATGAAGTTCAAAGGAAGAGCAAAGAGCCAAATAATATCACTGGCATGTAATTCAAAATACCTAAACTCATTCATTTAGTTATGCCAAAGCAAGAATTAGTAGTAAGTGGAGTTGTAATTGGAAAGTACTAATTCATGGAAGGTAAAAACAGTTTATAAATAACTTGAAATAAACTTATAAACCTTGTATTATATAACTTTAGATTGTACAGGTGGCATGCTCAGGGAAAAAACCCCTTCCTAATCTGAAGGCTGAAAGAATGTGGAAGTTATTAATAGTAAGAATGAAAAAAAAAAAGAAGCCCCATGGATGTGTGAAAGACAAAAGCAAGGACTCAGTCCTTCTCCAGGTCTTCAGAACATTGGGCAAAGTCAACATATATGAAGAAACCCTTGGAACTACACAAATCTGACTTGGTTTTCACACTGACAACTGCAAGTTCTTGGCCCAAGGGTGTTCTGAATCATCCCCAGACATTGTTTTTTTTTTCATCCCCATAAATAACCCAGCCAAGCAACAGCAAGTAAAACCTGGTGAGTAGGAGCAGTAACTGGTGACGCCACTCACATGACAGAGCAGAAAACACCCCAAAAATTGGCACCTCCAGTTTTCTCTGTTTGGCAGAGCACCGCTCTGAGCTGCTGGATGAATTTTTGGCTCCATTATAGCCACTTCCAGACTGTGTCCTCCCCTGTGGCTCCAGCCTGGAAGTTTGAGAGTTCCTGCCATTCCAGGATTGAGCCTGAGGGCCAGTGGACCTGGAGAGAAACTGCAAATGAAACCTTTCCAGTGCACAAAAAAGGGGGAAAGCCAGGGGCAGGAAAGCTTTGCAGGAGGCTGGGAAGGGAAGGGCACAGCCCTTGTGCATGGAGAAACCTGGTGGGAAAGCAGAGGGGTGTGATGGTGTTCACAGGGGTCTTGGAGGAGGGAGGGGACAAGAATGTTGACTCCATGTTTCAGAAGGCTTGATTTATTATTTTATGATATATATTATATTAAAACTATACTAAAAGAATAGAAGAAAAGGTTTCATCAGAAGGCTGGCTAAGAATAGACTAGGAAGGAATGATAACAAAGGTTTGTGGCTCAGGCTCTATGTCCAAGCCAGCTGTGATTGGCCATTAATTACAAACATCCAACACGGGCCAATCCCAGATGCACCTGTTGCAACCCACAGCAGCAGATAGCCATTGTTCACATTTTGTTCCTGAGGCCTCTCAGGAGGGAAAAATCCCAAGGAAAGGATTTTTCATAAGAGATGTCTGCCACAGAGGGGTCTGAAGATCAGTGCCTGACACTGTGCTGGCTGCCCCCAGGCACCACCACCCATCAGTCCAGCAGCCCTCCAGGACAAAAACTGCTTTCCTGGGACACTTCCAGGAGGAATTGAATGCCATAGGAAGTGACTCCGCAGCTCTTTTCCCTCTGAATCACTGCTGGAGCTGTCAGGCACCTCGCAGCAGGACCTACCACAGGAGATAAATCATTTGTGGTCAATTAGCAGCCCTGTGCCTTTTGCAGCCTGCAGCTCTGGCTGGGCTCCAGCAGCTGTCACTCCCACACCTAGTGCCTGCCCTAAAGACTTTTCCTTTATTTTCTGTCTCATTTCTCTGTCCTGAAGCCTTCACTGCCCTGGGACTCCAGCCACAGATGTAAATGCAAGGGAGTGTTAGTCATGATTTATGCCAGGAGCACAAAAACCCTGCTGTAAACACAGCTACACCCAGGAGAAATGGAGAATTGCTCCACAATGCCAGCAGGGCTCTTTGCAATTCCACAGCTGCTGTGGTGGGATGGGAGATGGGGATGGGTTTTCTTTCCCACATATCCCTAAATGAATGAATGAGACAGTTCTGAAGTTAGTGCAGTTCCAGCTCCTTGTGGATGGAGGGGAGAGAAGGAATCCCACAAATAAATCACTGTCCCTGAGCTCAGGTTTGGAGCCCATCCCAGATGTGATTCAGAAAATGTGAGAGTCTTCTGCAAGGTTGCTTAATCCCTGAATGCTTCAGAGCCCTGAAGCAGTAAAACATAGCAGGTAGAGGGGTGGAAAAGCTGCAAAGAGAGGTTTTAAAGGAATATCAGAGTTGTATACAGTAGAAAATAGACTGAAAAGAGCAGTCAGTAGATGTTGCAGCAATTATTCACTATTGCAACACGGTGGTTTCCCCACATTAAAACAAACTGACATATTTTTAACATTCACCTGTTAATTTTATTTAAGGCAGAGCATAAACAGGAAATAAGAGCTGCACTTAATATTTAAGCTTTCCCATCCAAAAGCCTTTAAAAAACTATCAGCCCTGTGTGATGCACAGCCTTGGCTTGAGCAAGGTGTGCTTCCTCGCTAATTCATCACATGAAAATGCTGTGGCAAACTCAGATTGACATTGAACCCTTTGGGACTGGAATGACTTGGATTCAGTGAATATTCTTGTGCTCAGGATGATAGACAGGAAAAACTAAACAAAAACCCCAAAACAACGCAAAACAAATAAAACCCCCAAAAAACCCCACCAAAAAAAGAAAAAAAAAGAAAAAAGAAATTAGTAACTTTGCACTCACCCAAATAACAGTTTAAAGAGGGACTACCATCGCTGTGTCTTAAAGAAAGAGTGGGACAAAACTGGGGTGAAGTTTTACTTGTTCGTTGCTTTCACTCGTACAAATATGGCATGAATTTAAAATCAGAATGTGATTTTTATCACTAGGCTCAGGATGTTGCCTTCAAGTTGTCTTAAAAGAGTATTTGTAAATGGAAAAATCACTAGAGTGTGATGGTGATGATGACAGTGATAATGATAACAATAACTAATAATAATAATAATAATAATAATAATAATAATAATAATAATAATAATAGTAGTAGTAGTATAGTGATTTTGTTCCTGGTCTATAAAAATATTGAACTACTTCATTAATGATGAATATAAAAAAATATATTTGTTGCAGGCTGGAGTCTGCTACATCGTGAGCCCTTACATTGTATTTTAAAAGTTTTTTGTCTAATAAAATATTTAGTAATATTTTGCATTTTTTTGTCTTAAAACCCCCAACAATAAACACATCACAGTTCACCATACCCCACAGGGTCTGTGGATAAATAGACCACCATTTTTTACCATCTCATAATAATTCTTAAAGAAAAAAAGTCAACACTGTAAAAATTACCACACGAGGGGAAAAAAAAAAAAAAGAGAAAGTTTCTCCTGGAATGTGCAGCTACAAGTGTTTTATAAATAAAGAGTGACACAGATTCCCTTTAGACTGCTTTAGAAACTCAAGTCTTCACCCCACAAATTCAAGTCCCCCTTCCAAGAGTTCTGCTTATCAAACTGCATCTCACACACTCTTGCATTCCTTGCCCTCTTCTGAAGACCTTTCCAGATCTCCACCATTTGGGTGGTTAGAAAACTTCTCTTAAAATTCCAGTCTAAGCTCATACAGGACCAATTTACGGCTCTCTGATGTGCTGCCAGTGTTAGTCTAAGATAATTTTCCCCCTCTCTTGATGTGTAGCCAGCTTGAACATATTTATAAAAAGGTGCTGCACTGCCTTTTTTTTAGCACATTGAACCAAGCCACAGTTTATAATTTGTTCTCTAATGCAGAAGCTGCACTTTTATCATCATCTGAGTAACCCCACCTGATATTCACTGCAGTTCAGGATCAAAATCTTTCTCAAAGGGCACAAGAACTGAAAATAAGCAGATCAGAACAGCAAATTTATTGACACATGGCACAGATCTCTCCATTTTATATCAAATGACAAGATCCCATTTATAAATAATTAATTGGATGTCTTTGCTCTCTTTACACTGCTCAAGGTAGACTTCAGGCAGAGGTTTTGCCTAATTTTTTATTTTATCATCATTCAGTCTTGAATTGGGAATAGTTACCAACTCCCGACTTTAACAATTGATACAAATAAAAATGTTTGCAAGCCAAGAGTCCCTTTCATCACTTTCATTAGACAAGAATCAGCTCCCCCTTATCTCTGAAAATGAAAGATTCTTTGTCTTTGGTCAGCAAATCCACCAGCAATTCCGCCATCTCAGATCTGTCGCATAATGACAAGGAAAAAATTAAAAAAAAACCAACCAAAATCTTTACCTTTGCAAGGTATTTGGGTGCTCTAACAACAGGCAATAGAAGAAATGAGGGACAGACATTTCTGAAAACTAGCCTGTGATTTAAATTTTGGAATTTAATTTAATTTAATTTAATTTAATCTAAATTTAATTTCGTTTTACAGAGCAGTATCTTATGTGCTCTGCAAATTTTTCAGCCTATCACGAGTTGCCTTTTGTGGTCAAATTGGCGGTAAAGCCCAAAGTTTCACCATTAGCAGATGTTCCAGGCATGTGTGGGTCTCATCCTGCCTGGGTCACATTCCTGGGATTTCTGCAGGGTTTGAGCACGGCAAGAAAGGCAAGGCCTGTGAAATGTGAAATGGGCACCAGTGGGCAGCAGGAAAAAGGAGATTTTAATAACTGAGGTGGACTTTGAGGCTGCCCCTATCTCCATCTCCATTCTCCTCAGTTCAACCATGGGCTGGCTCTGCTTCCCTTTAATGCTGCTTTAGATGGAGATTAAAGCCCAGTGGTTTGCAGTTTTTAGATTAATTTTTAATTAAAATATATATTTCAGCAAATTATCAATACTCAATCCCATTCCATAAAATTGGTTATCAGAAAATTTCACTGAGACAAACCTGAACAGGAACCACAGTCCACTGGATTGACTCTGGTAGTGAGGGATAATTCTGTTTTCTAGAACAATTGTGCCAATGGATCCTGAAATTTTTTCTTTGTTTAAAAATAAATATTATTTTTCTCTCTTCTTAAGAGGAAGTAGGGATTTAGTCCAACTTTTGTCTTCCAGTAGAAATTATTACAAAAACTAAATTTTTTGCCTTTATGTTGATAAGCATATTGCCTCCAAGGGCCAGTCTGCTCTTTAGACCAGGTTCTGCACAAGGGAACTATTGGAATGAAGACCTGTGAACCTGATAGTAGAGACAAAAAACTAATTCTGCTGAGATTTCCCCCTTTGGGCATCACTTCAACTCTCTTCTGAGAGTTTTGTGGAGGCATCTTTGCTGGTAGTTGTCTGAATAAATTATATTCCTTTCAATTGGGATCTGCAGAATAGGTGCAAAGGCTGTTAGGCTTATACACTGAAACATAGAACAAAGGGAATCTATTGAATTAATTTGTGCGTTTTCCCTCTAGGAAATAAATTAGTTACACCCAGTGAATATAACAAGAGCCTGCCACAAGATTAGGTGTGAGGAGAGTTAGAGCAGTATTTTGTTCTACAGAACGGGCTGAAAAATGAATGCAGGTGAACAGAAACCACAACAAGGGGGCAGGGTTAAAATCAAATATTTGCATTTCTGCTGAAATTTAGGGGTTGTGGAACAAACCTGATGGCCACTTCCTTGAGGATGCCTTGGTTTTGGAGCAGCAGCAGATTGGCAGATGCTGGCTGGGGGAGACTAGCACAGCCACAAACCCCAGCACTGGAGTCCTCAACAGGACAGATCACAAACTAACAGGACATGGATTTTCCAGTGAGTAAAATAGCTTCAGAACAGCTGAACCCCGTGGATTGTGCAGCTCCTGGTCAAGAAAAGTAAATTTATTTTTTTTTTTTTAATCACAGAGAAGAAAAGCTGATGGCACACAAAATGCAGCTTTCACAGGCTGATGCTGTGAAATCTACAGCACCTCCTGCTACACAGCACCATTCATCATGCTGCAACTCTTCTGACACAGGGAGGAGAAAACACAAACGAATTAAGCAATTACTTGGAGATAAATACAAATTCAGAACCAAAGACAAGGCTGCTCCTTTTCACTCCTGCTTCACAATGCCCTTATCCACTCCACAACATCTTCAAAACACCATCAAAAAACACAAGGAACTCAGACAACTGGATTGAAATCCAAACTTGCATAATTCACTCAGAGATAACAACTATCCACCCTTTAATTTTTTTTCTTTTTTCAGGGCAATGATGCTCTCTGTACTGAGCATCAAGTGAGAAATTTTTTCTGTCTGCAGAACCAGATAATTTCTCCCCCAAGCTCTTACATCACAGTGTCCTGGCCAAGTTTGGTCCTACCTCCACAGCAGAAAAGCATCAGGGCTGTGCAGCTATTGGAAATCACCACCCACAGGCGACATGATAATCCACTCACGTTGGTATTGAATCCTAAATTCTGTCGACATGAGGGGTTTAGTCACAGTGGAGCACTCTCCATGCAGCTCTGTTAACGTGAGGAGCATAAGGGTCTCTCTTCAGAGAGGAATTTCATGCATTTCTATATAGCAACGAATGCTGAATTTTGGCTTTTCTCCTTCATGTGAAAAAGTAATGATGACTGAACATTAGTGCTATAACTTCTTTACAGGACTTCACAGGTAATTTCTGTGGGTACAACGACCCCTAAATACTCTGTTACTTTTCAAACAGAGAGAATAAGGTGTTCATTATTTTTATCCTCTTTTTGTGGGTTTTTTTTTTTTTTAATGCATTTTTAATACATCTTTTGCTCTTCCAATCTGCAGACTGCAGCACTCGGGATCACTGTGTGCCGTGGGGTAGAGATTCCATTTATTCTGTCAGTGCCTAAATCTGAGTTTTTGTTTCTGCTGTTGCACAACGCTTCAAGCCCCTGTACCCGACACAGCTGTGCCTTTGTTGGGGAAGGTGTTGCAATCCCTTTTCAGCTCCACTTCAGCTGCAGCAGGGCACTCCTGAGCTGCCTGCGCACAGCTGGATCCCTGCCCAAGCCATGTCCCGGGATTCTTGCCCCAGAATGATTTTTTTTGGTTTTGCTCTCTTTTCTGCTCAAGGTGGCGATTGTGCTCACATCCTCCCTTCCTCACGTCTTCGTGTCCTCCAGCCTCACAGCAGCCTGATGGATCTGCTTGGATGCTCCCTCTTCTCTTCCACCAGACTTTTGTCAAGGCCGGATGAGAGAAATAAGCAAAATTATCTCGATTTTTTTTTTTTCCTCTGCAAATTAAGGGAGAAAACACAAAACACCGTGGGATTCCTGATGGCAGTCTGACTGCCCCAGAACCTCATCTCACATGGTCAAAAAGCTACTCTGAGAAGGGAGAAAAAGTCTGCAGAGAACAAAGGTAGCAATGGGTAGTCAGAGCACAAAAATAAAGATCTTATTCATCTCCATTAGTCAAGTATTCACTGTGTAACCTCCCCGAAAGACAGAATTTTTGTTCACTGTTCTATTTTTAAATGCATATTTTGTGAATTGCATGTATTCTTCTTGGTGTTGCTTTTTTTTTTTTTTTTTTGTTTTTTTTTTTTTTTTTTGTTTTTTTTTTGGGTTTGTTTTTGGTTTTTTTGTGGATTTTTTTCTTTTTTTTGTTTTGTTTTGTTTTTGGTTTTTTTCCTTGTGAAGACAAATCAAACACAATTATGGCACCTCTACGACTTGCGCTTGATATCTTGCACCCTTAAATTAGAGTCATTTCATCATCTGCTTTCTGTGCACTGCTTTTTGAAATAAAGGAGGTGATATTCAGCAAACTTTTGATTTTTGGTAATGAGACGTGTATTCTCTGTTTATGTGCTCTGAAATACAGTAGGAATTGAGTTGTGGCTTTCAAATCTGCTCTTCAGCTATTCAAAATACCATTTTCATCTATGCAGACCCTCGTCTACCCTGCTGTTGGCATTTTTTTTAGCAAGTGCTGCCCCAGGGAAAAATGACATTTGCTGAACACAATGCCCCAATTACCTTGTTGGCAGCTATTTTCTCTTGAGCAATGTATAGATTTAATAAGAATAGTGTGCCTTCAAATTCCCATTTCAGAAGTTCACCTCAGTTACTTCTGATGGGAGGGTGCACATCACAATTCTTTAGAAAATTGCTCAGCTTTTTCTGTAAAAAAATTTCAAAATAAATATTTATTTTGCAACCGGTGGTTTTTTTCAGAGGAATGAGGCAAGACCACAATGTTTAACAACCCTGTGAAACACTGAATGAAGCCACATTGTGCTCATTAAAATACCTGCCTGTCCCTAAACTTTGGTTTCTGTGACCAAACAGTGCCAGAGCTCCCATCTGAAAATCAGTGAATGGGGAGAGAGGAACCTCAGTGCCAATGAATAGCAGTGAACTTAATTAAAAACTTCCCCCTCTGATGGAAAAATTAGAGTTTAACTAAACATAAATCCTCAAGGGAAACTCCCTCCAATTTAAATTAGTGGCAAAAAATAGTCCTGGCCCCTTTTTCAGCCCCAAAGGAAAAGTTTCAATTGTTTTGAGCTTGTTGCTCTTCCTTTTTTTTAGTTTCTAACCTTGGCAATTTACAAGACATAATTTTTGCCAAAATGTTAATACTTTGAAACGAAGATATTTCCTGTGGAAAAGCCTCCTTTTTGGGATTGTTCCATTTGTATGTGTTCTTTCTCTCTTTGCCTTTCCCTCTGCTTCAGAATTTTTAGTTTCTGGATTCTTGTCTGTGTGTGAGGCAGTTCCACTTCAAAGGCATGGAATCACCGAGAATTATCTGAAACAGCAGGACTTTTTCTTGAAATGCTACAAGTACTGAAAATATCTCCAATATCTCAGGTATTCAGTGTTGGTGCCATTTTCCTTTTGAAATTAAGGGATTTTTTTTTGTGTGGAATGTCCTGAACTAAACCCCCTTAGCACTGAGTCTAGTGTGAATGGTAAATAGGTTTAGAAACTTCCCAATCCATGGCTCTGATAGATGGAAAAGGGGAAAAAAAACCAAAACCAAGAACAAAACCAAACACAAAAAACCACAGCAGCAGTCTAAATGCAACACAAAAGCTAAAATCAGGATTAAATTTAATTATTCATTTTAAAAAAAGGGCAAAGTCCTTCCGAGAATGTACTGAATAATCCTCTCTCCCAGGAGCTCTGCAGTAGCTCTGGATCTTTCACAGATTTTTTTTATTAAATCAACTTGCTTAAAGCCTCAGTTGTATTGCAAGGAGACAGAAGTGAGAGTGAATTGCATCCTCTAGTTAGAGGGCACAGGTGTTTTCCATTTGGGATAATCACCCTTTCCCATTAAATTAGTACCTTGAATATTGGGATGAGCAGCCAAGAACAAACATGAGCAAGGAAATCTCAAACCTGACCAATGGTAGCATCCATAATTAAGCAATCAACCTAATTTTGATGCATAAAGTCCTTTTGCTGTCTACTAATAGGTTTCTGCTCTCCCCTGTGGAATCAAGCAGCAAGGGAAAAAGTGTGTTGAGCTGGCTGTAGCCAGCCCCAAATTCGCCTCTATTTTCCTCTCCAAGAGAGAAGTTTCAGATTAGCAAAATTCCACTTGGATTTCTATCTCAGCAAAACTTCATAAATAAAATAAAACCACTAGACAGGAAAACTGAAATTAACTACTCCAACCATTTGCAGGTACATCTGCAATGTCAGAAGGACAGGTGAATTATCACAGGTTGAATACCTCGTTTATATGTTGTTGCTCTTATTTTTATTTCAATAATTTTGGGGGTGTTTTTTTGGGTAGCTGATAAAGTAGACTTGAGGTTATGCCTTAAATATGCAGCTATGAAATACTAGGAGCTTTTACAACAATTTCTAAACATGAAAAATGAAGAAAACAGAGTAATGCTTGTTAGTATTGATTGGGGAAAATATTTTTTTCCTTGCAGTTATTTTCACTTCTGGTGGTTTTCTCTTGGCTGATTCAGGCTGAAGACATTTATCCAGTGGCTATCCAAAATTACCTCTGGAGTTATTTCTCTTTAGAATTAATTGTGGGATGTTTTTTGGTGATGTTATTTTCTTGGTAATTTCACCACTGGAAATTATTCTTCCTCAAAGACATGCTAGAGGAAAAGTCACATTTATTAAGTATGGATTATATGAAGAATAATGCTCAAGAAAATTTGTCAGCCTTAAACTCTGGCCAGAAAAACTTGATGTCTTCTTGCATGAAGCAGAAAATTTGATAGCAAGAAGAGAAGTTGAGTTGTTCCAAGTTTACCTGGCTCATGCTTAAAGATGGCTCAGGTAATGGTAGTAGAAATTCCATGAGTAATTTCACTGGGAAGAGGATTCTGCCCCAATGAAATGGCTGCAAGAAAAATCAAGCTCACCTCTCAGAGGCTGAGATATTGGGATGAATAATGGTGTCAGGAAATGAGCCTTATTTAGCAAGTCCAAAAAGAGAAAGGAAGGAGGGTGTCTTTTGTTTTGTTTTGTTCTTGTTTTTTGAGGGAGAGAGAACAATTCTGTGGAAGAAGACACAGCTATTTCCAGCTCAGGAACACAACTGCTGTGGATATTTTGACATCAAAGCCTGATGACCTCCTGTCCCCTTGAGGATCTTAATCATGCACACCAAACTGGTCAAAGAAGACAAACATGATTCTTCAATTAACCACCTAAAGAAAGGGATGATAAAAAAACCTGCAAGGCATAAAAATTTCTTTTTTTTGTGGGTCTTGTCTACGTGTTTTTTGTTGGATATGTTGCCCCAGAAATTCAAGAAGTGCTGTTGATTGTACCTTTCCCTATTGAATAAATCTATTTAAATCCAAAGGATTATGCACGTTTTATGTTATATGGCATGAAAGTTGTTTATATAGTGCTTGTTTTATATAGTGGAAGTATTTCAGATAAAGAGAAAGATTAATGAATGGGACCTTTATTCATTTTATTGAGTAATGCTGGAAAAGTAAAGTTCCTGTAACTTTTGTCTTTCTTTATGCTTTTCTCATTGGGTCTGCCACTCAAAAAAGGCATCTGTGCTCACTTGCAATGCAAAAATGCCAGGTAATAAGTGATATTTCCAGAGAGGGAAAAGTTAAAAGGAGTGGCAGGTTCTCTTGCAGTGAGGTTTAGGTTGAGGAGGATGTCAGGAGATCTCCTTTGTGACCCAGAATGACACAAACCTGCTCCTGCCAAAGACCACCAGGCACCTCAGATATCAGCTCCTCAACACCACCCGTGGCCACAGCTTGGCCAAAACCTACAACTTTTCAAGCATCAATTTTTGAAGACCAAAACGCCTTTGAGACATAAATAATTGAAGCAGAAGAGGCAGAAGTAGAAATAAAACATAACCATGGAAATTCAGGAGTGTTTAACCAAAACCTGTTTCTGTTGCTGTCGTAACACAATTGTTTTGCTTTCTTGCAAATTTGAGTGTCTTCAGTAAAACTCATAAGCCTGGTGCCGATGATAAATCACCCAAGAATGCACAGCTGCACCAAGAGAAAAAAGGGCCAAAAATAAATACACTGTTTATTTTTGTAGCTGTTACTTGTTCCTAAGCTCTTTCAAAAAAAAAAAAAAAGATAAAAAAAATCACTCAACTTGCCCAGCCAGCAGAATTTACCAGATTCTGCAGTAATTACAAGGCAGAGAGAAAAGGAAGCTGCCTTTTTTTTTCTCTCAAGGTAAAGACAACAGGACATTCTCCGAGCACCTTGGCTTCAATATGATAATATTCAAGTTTTTATCAGCCCATAACACATTTTATCACAAGAGGAAAAAAAAAAAAAAGTAGTGATTGAGCTGGACCTGTCAAATGACCTCCATTATTTCGTAATTATGTGGCTAATTCTAGAAACATTTCTGTGGGCATACATGAATTTTAGAAAGGTCCTGACCAAGATTTCTCTTTAACCCAGGCCACCACATCAATTAGGGAATAATTCACTCTGTAGGACTGGACTTTCAATTGTTCATTTTCACTGCTACCAGAAGTTTTGGCCAAATTGGTCTGTTGCTCTCCTGGTGGCAAAACATGAGCTTTTCCTGAAGAATGTGGTGTGTTAATTTACAGCCAGTTCTGGAACATGGTTTCTGAAGTTCTTGGAAACTAACATGATTATGTAGCTAATTTTGCTCCTCTGAGCTCCTTTTCCATGCACATAAGTTCCATATTGCTATAAAATCTGTTAAAATGATGCATAATACATTTCTTATTTTTATTGAAATCCATATTTCCCCCCCTCTTAAGGTAATGGCAAGAAGCTGTGCTGAATTTCAAAACAAAGCACACATTGGCTTTTATCCAGGTATCCTTGTAGATAATTTAGATGAAACTGTAGTTTAATTATGTCTTATGAGTGTCTTGCATGACCCCTGAATGGAAACAATCATGGTTTGATGAAGCATCTGCTCCCAAAACCCTTGAACTTGCTCCCTGGAATAGGAATTATCTCTGAAAGTAGCATAAATTAGTATTTAATGCTAAAATAATGTTTAATTTGTCCCTGTAAGGAAGCTTTAACGACAATGATTATAATGAGTGGAATGATATCACTCACACCAGCTTTACTGGATGCTGATAAATTCAGCCTGGAAATTCGGTTTTGGAAAGGCTGAGTTGTGAGGAGTGGTGGAGGAGAGGGAAGTGTGGAAGGAAAGGCAGAGAAAGGACAAGGTGCTGCCTGACTAATGTAACTGAAAATGTTATGATTTTATCTGTCCCAAAGAAACAGCTTTTCCCCCTCTCTGAGCAAGGATGGCATCCTTGCCACACTGACTGCTGAGGCCTTCTTAAAGAACAACCCTGAAAGGTCAGATATTCATTAAATGAGGTCTATCTAGTTATTAAAGTGAGATGATGCAGCACACACAGCTGTGAGGTTTCGGCTGCTGTGCTCTCTAAATCACAGCATTTTGTTCCTCACTCTCTCCGTTTCTGCAAAACTGCAACTGCCCCGAAAGCAGCTCTGCCTGGCCACTCATCCACACCCCTGCTGTGGGCATTTGCAATTTCTGCAGAGAATCCTCTGCAATTTAGGGTGTCCTGTCAGCTCTGTGACGCCAGGGGAGACACTGGGGAGGGGGAAGATCTCTTTTTAGGCAGGATTAACCTGCTGGGAATGCATCTTGGCACACAGGTTGGTGAAGAGAGATGAGACCTACCCACAAAATCTCACCTGTGCACACCTTCATGTGCTCTCCTCAAACCCAATCTCCCTGTTTGCCTTAGGCTGTCCCTCCTCTGACTTCAGGGGTTCCCAGCAGTGGATAGGAGTATTTTCAGAAACAGAAATGAAAAGGTACTCTGTGGCCGTGTTCACAGGGGTCCCAGGTGAGGGAAGAGATGAGGATCTGACTCCATGTTTCAGAAGGCTTGATTTATTATTTCATGATATATATTATGTTAAAACTATACTAAAAGAATAGAAGAAAGGATTTCATCAGAAGGCTAGCTAAGAATAGAAAAATAAAGCATGAATAACAAAAGTTTGGGGCTGGGACAGAGACCCCGAGCCAGCTGACTGTGATTGGCCATTAATTAGAAACAACCACATGAGACCAATCCCAGATGCACCTGTTGCATTCCACAGCAGCAGAAAATCAATGTTCACATTTTGTTCCTGAGGCCTCTCAGCTTCTCAGGAGGAAAAATCCCAAGGAAAGGATTTTCCATAAAGGATGTCTGTGACAGTACTCCTCTCAGGAAGGTGCTTCTCTTCATCTCTATCCTTTCTGGGGGTAACTATTCCTGTATTTATAACTCTTTCTACATATTATGCTTGAGCTCGTATGAAGAATCCCTGAAAGGGTTCAGGCAGGGAAATTGTGGGAGTTTTCTCAATGTCCTGGGGTTCCTGGATAGGGCTGCTGTCCCTGTGTGACATGAGCACACTCTGCCACCAGCTGAACAGGAGGAATCCAAAGGGAAAAGGCTTCAGCTGAACTGTTTGCAGCCCTGCCCTTCAAGCTGAAAAGAAACCACCTCCAGCTTTTCTGCAAATCCATCTCTCAGGAAGAAGCTTATGACAAATCCTCCCATTTGTCTGAGAGCCCTGAGAGGAGCCAAGAGCTTTCACAAAGCTGTGGTGGAACAGGTCCCATCATGACACAGATCTGTACATTTCCGGATCATCCCGTGCTTGTGCTGGAGTGGAATCAGACATTAAGGACTCAGTCAGCATGTTTGCTTGGACTCCATGGGAGACTTGTCTTGACAAGACAAGCCATTTTTAGAGAAAGGACATCGCCTTCCATCCCTGAGTAGGTTTTTTTTCCCTTTTTTCTTTTGTTAACTCCTCCTCTCTGGGTATTCTTAGTAACAGCATTTGAATCATCAGCAAGTGTCATCACACAGAGCCAGGGGCAGATCATACACAGGTTTAAATTGGATTAATGTCACTGGAACTAGGAGTTTCTCCAAATGGCACTGGCTGAAACAGCGCTTGAGGAGCCAATGATGGGTTTTGCTGCAGAATGAGAAGCAATACCTTTGTCTTCCTTTGTCCTCTCTCCTGTTCTTCCCTGGGAAGTGACAGGAGGTGTCTTCTGACTTTTAGTGAAATCAGCAACGTGCTTTCATTATGGCTGGTGAAGGATTTTTTTGGGTGTAGTTCCTGTGTTTTGTATACAGCCTCTGAAAGCTATCTGCCATCTCCATCTCCAGCTGCTAACATTAATGGAAGTAGTAAAATATATTGATCATTGGGTCCTTTTTGTGGCATTATAAATGCCATAACCCCATTTTAGAAAAATTTACACATCACAGCCCAAGTTTTCCCTGATCCCCTGTCAGGGAGGGCAGGGATTGATTTGTGTGTCTGGTGTGGGCCAACCCCAAATCCCTGTGAGATTCAGGAGTCTCCATATCCCATATTTTCCAGGCACGGTGCACTTTTTACCTGGTGCAATTGTGATTTTAATGCGAGTAGACATCAGTGTGCCATAGTGACAGACCTTTTTGTCTGTCTGTCTGTCTGTCAGCAGCTGGGCAGGCACTTCTTTAGACCAGGCCCTGGTCCACATCAGAAAGGCAAAAATTCCTCACATTTTGTATCACGTCTGAGCTGAGCTACTATTTTTGTTCTGAGAATGCCCACAACAAAAGCCATGCAGAGAATGTTAGAAAGATTGCTTTCAATTTAAATTATTTTCAGTTTAAAGCAAAAATGTTGAAGCTGGTATTATTTTCATTATTCCAAACAGGGAGGGTTACAGAACTAAAGTTTGCTGGAGGTACTGCATTTGAAAAAGGAGATTTTTTTCTTCTGGTGGGAGCACTGATTTGCAGCAGCACTGTTCATGTAGAAGAAGTTACTGAACAAAAAAAGCCTCCTGTCTTTTCTCAGTAGCAATCTCAAGAGTAGATCTATACAATTAGTTCAAAATAAATGGCCCTAAATTTCTAAAATTAGAAGTGATTTTCTTTTTGAAACGTGGGGTTTTTTTCTCCTCTCTGCTTCTATAGGTTGACAGCACATCCCACCTCAACACACCCCTTAAAAATTCTCAATTTTTATAGGAATTTCTTAAAACCCGAAGGATGTAAAAGTTTAAGATAAATGTTTCACAAGTTTTGTTTGTACAGTCAGCTTTTTGGAGCAGGGTCTGTGTTCCTGTGTATTATATCCCATTCTAGCAGGAAGGAGGCAGGTGTGTGATGGGGCCACCTGAATATTACAGCAACATTATCAAATATATACACATATATATATATAAAATAGTTAAATTAAAGTTAAAATTAGTTATTTTTAAACTAGTAAAATAATGACTATATATATGGTAATTAATGTACTATTTCAATAATATAATTAATAACAAGTTCTATAACAAGTTTTATTAATTATTAATGTATTTATTATTAACTTATAATAATATTAATTATTAGTATACATAAATTTATAGCAATAACATATAGTATATTGAATTAATGAATATAATTATATATATTATGTAAATAATTGTGAATATAATTATATAAATAATAAATATATAAATAATTAATATTTTGAATATATAAATAATTTAATAATGGTGACTTTCTATTATTAT
Source organism: Molothrus aeneus (assembly GCF_037042795.1). Taxonomy (NCBI): domain Eukaryota; kingdom Metazoa; phylum Chordata; class Aves; order Passeriformes; family Icteridae; genus Molothrus; species Molothrus aeneus. Next base: position 72,253,565 of record NC_089680.1, read on the forward strand.
TTTATTCTTTTAATATATTTATTACCACAATTATTATTACTATTTTAATCAATATTATTACTTATATTATTCTATCTATATTCTTATATTAGAATATTTATATTCTGTATTTATATTATTGTAAATAATATTATTAATATTTATAATATTTATATTAATAATATTGCTATTATTAATATTACTATTAATAACAATATTAATAATATTATTGATAATATTAATATTACTACTACTACTACTACTACTACTACTAGTAGAATAATGTACAGGGAAGTAAGCATGTCCTGCAAATACTTTTGAAATTCAAAGGGAGACATCCAGGGGACCAGACAGAACCACTCATCCTGTGGCAGGCACTGCTTAGGGATGGAGTTTCTGTTTCTCCATTTTGGGTGCCTGTCCAGCCTAACTTAAACCCAGCCTTTGTGGGAATTTAAGAGCCAAATGCAATTACATCTTCTTGATGTTCACCCTTAAATTTTTGAGAGCAATGAGAGGGTTTCCTTTCAGAGTGTTCATGGTGCTGCCTCCTCAGCACGTTTTCCTGGCTTTCTGACCTGGAGGTATTATGAAATGCTACTTGGCCTGCTCTGTGGGTGTTTATTTATAGATACCTGCCCTTATGATTTATTTTTCCATCAAATTACAATTGCTGGTAACAGTGTTAGCTGTCATCCTGACCCCTTTTCAATTACCTCTGCGCTTTCATGAGGTGAGGCCTCTTAGTCTGCAGTGAAATTGGGCTGCCCAGGTGGTTTTCCACCTTGGTGGCACAGTTTTTCACTTGTGCTGTCCAAAACCAACAGATTCCTTTGTGTGAGAAGAGTACTGCACTGCACGTTATCAGACTTAATTTATAGACCAAAATTATTGGGAATTTCTGGTGATCCTATGATCACTGTGGACACAAGGAAATGCCTTTTCCCTTCTGGTACATACAGGCTGTGTGCTCCAAAGGCTCACAAATATGAACCCAAACTAGGTTTGAATGCAGCTCTCAGGTCTCCGAGAAGGCTCCAGTCTTCTATAAATAAATAACAAATCAAATAAATGTGTGCCTGTGTTATTCAGGAGCTACAGGGGTGCTCAGGCTCACAGCAAATGGAGAAAGAGACACCTGGAGTTTGTGGCACCCACACAACTCCTGGAAGAGAAAAAGAAAAAAGTTATGTTCTTGTTTAGGTTTATGAGTTCTTTGTGGCCCTGTAAGCCCAGTCTCCCTTTTGGTTTGTTCACAATTTACTGCTGTGGGGCAAAAGCATTCAGCTTTTCATTCCCGTCTATTCCTAGATAACACTAAATCACACATTTTCAAGTGATAGTTTCTTCACAACTTCATTGTTACTAGAGCAAGTTCAGGGAAGAAAGGTTGGCATACCTTGCTGAAGTGGAAAGCCGAACATTTTAAAAATTATTTTCTTCCACTATCACAATTGCCTTGTAATAGTGAAAAAGTAGAAAAAGAACTATTATGGAAACAATTTTTAAGAAAAGATATCCCCTTCTTTGCTCTGCCACTGAAAGGCAACAGTTTATCTGGTAGGATCATATCTATCAGATGCATGACGTGATGGAGAAAAAAAAAGCAATTGCAAAAAGGAAAGAAAATTATTCCTCCATTCATTTTTTACAAGAGGAAAATATCCCTCTTCATGACCATCTGATTAGAGCGTCTTGCAGATATTCAGCGAAAGAATGAAAATCTCCTTTGGCTGTTTTATGGGAAAAGAAAGAAAATAATGTTTAGCAGTCTCTTTAGTGCACAACAGAGACAAATTTCATCATCTGTTCTGCCCATCAATCTAGGAGAGGATTTCCCTGTTTCCTGCATAGGTTGGAAAATTTTCCAAGACTCCCCTTTATTAATTTGTCCTACAGGAACAGAACTCTTCCAAATGCCAGTCCACAAAAAAGAACCTCCTTATCAAGAAAGTAAAAGGTAAGTGACAAGGCAGAATTCTGCTTAAACTTAGAAAAAAACACACTTTGTCCTCTGTCATGCTGGATTAACATACACATGTGCATCTAAATGAAAGATGTGTGGGAGGAAAAGAAGTAAAATCCCTTCTGGCCTTCATTGCAACACTTTTAGTGAGGAACATTGGGGGAATGCAGTTTTTGAAAAATTTTCTACATTGTGGGTGCAGAAAATAAATGGCCAGCTTTACTCAGGCTGAGAAGTTGGACACAGGACTTGAGCACACAAATCCAGGCAGGAATCTTGGAAACTTTCTAAATCTCCTGCCCTTCTGTGGAGACAAGGAAAGGCAAAATCCCACTTTCACTTTGTGAGGACAGGAGAAACATAGGGGACAAAAATAACAAAACTGAAACTGAAACTGCCTATAAAGACATTTGAGAAGTCTATTAAAAAGCTTTCTCATTTTTTTTTTGCTTGATAACAGCCATCTGTTACCTTTCATGTTTTATTTTCCTCTTTGCCCACTGCTTGTTAATTGTTTTGAACTGTGACACCAGAATCCCACCAGTGAATATCTGTCATGTGGTCTGTCTCAGAAATAAACACTCTTTTACAATCCCAGCTTCTCTGACAATAGGTCAATATTTGATTTGTTCTCAAAAGTATCAGGATGTGGAAATGCCTTTTGAAAAGCCTCCTCGTCTCCCAGGGGTGCAGACACACCTGTGAACACTGTAAGGAAAAGCAAAATCTTGGAGAGAATGAGTGGGAAAACAAAGAAAATGGGACACAAAATCAGAGAAAACTCCCTTGTCTCAAAACCTGTTAAATTCTCTTTGCAAATGGCTTCACATTGAAAACCTGGGTTTAAAAAGCAAAAAGAAAATGTATTTTGTATTTGCACTGAGGAAACGAAATGGCTCTTTGAAAAGACTATTTGCCTGAAATGCCTTCTCTGCCTCCTGCCAGATTCAAAAAATTGTCAAGCTTGCAGGAACAGCACTTTGATGTGTCCTGGTCCTTCCAATGTTCCTTCTGAGTTGCTGTGAAAGGAATCTGGAGAAATCCTTTAGTTTGGCTGGAAAAAGTGCTGCTCCTAAACCCAGAGATTTCCAGTTGTAGAAATGTATTTGAAAATGCTGTTGATAAACTTCTGGCGAATAAAAAAGCCTTTGCTGTGCATTTCCTTTGTCTTTTCAAACAAATGTCATCCCTTGCCATGGAGCTTCTCCCAGCTCACATTCTGCAAAGAGCAGCACCAAGTTTTGACTTGGGGCAGGAGGAGGGATTTGGTCAATTTTGATGAACATATCATAAACCAAATATTTTGGTGAGAAATCACTCAGTGGAAGCTGGTTTGTTCCTCCTTAATCTCACTGTGGAGGTCTTGCTGGACATTTTTGTTGCCAGCAGCATTTCCAAATTTATGGACTGCATGCTTTACATGCTTTTGCTATTAAAACAATAACCCTGGACATTTCCCACTGTTGCATGTGATGAGTAGGATGAGCCAGGGTCAGGTTGCACAGGACCATGTCCAGCAGTATTTTGAATATTTCTGAGGATGGAGCTTCCACAAACTCTCTTGGTCCTGCAGCTGACCAACCTACAAACACAGCAGGAACTCGGAAATTTTTCTGGGATCATTGGCAAGGAGCAGGCAGTGGTGGCAATGCCAACCCAGTGTCCCCTTCAGGGTTTCTTGCATCAGTAAGAGCCAAGCTGTCAGTAGCCTGACTCAGCACATGTCATAAATGACATTTTTCCTTGCATAATCTGGATTTCATTCACTCTGCTGAATGCAGAAAGCACATACTTTAAAATTCTGAACGTAAGTTAGAACTTCCAGGTAAAAATGTCAGATTCCCAACCCTTAATACCAGCTACCCACTCCTTCAACACAGTCACTGAATCAGCCTTTGGAGCTGTGTGTTTCCTTCTGGAAAAAACTCCCAAAGGGTACACATTCAAGTGTTGAAAGAAAAGATGAATAATGAGAGAAATGTTTCAAGAATGCAGAATTTTTCAACAAGTTCTTAAGCACTGCTGAGTTATTAGCACCTCCTAGAGAATTTGGGATTTCTTATACAGTCTTTGTCTCCCTGGCAACGAAAGTTTAGTGTAACAGTACTGTTAAAATATGATGTATTTTGTTTCCTCCGTGCCTTAACGAGAGACATTAACTAGAAAGAATCATGCTGGAATGGTGACTTCACTGCAAATAATTTCAAAACCATTTCCTTTGAATCTCTAGACTCACTCAGCTTTCAATAAATTTTACAAGGAATTTCATATTGCAAAAAAAAAAAAAAAAAGAGCAATAATTATGTGTATGGTATATGTATGAAACCTAAAAAAGAGGAGTAGGGGATATAAAACTCTTACAAAAGAATACATTTTGGAGTTGATACCTGTCTTCTAGAAAAGGAAACCAAAGCAAAACACAAACCACATTTGAATTGAAAGAGCAGAGCTGTAGTTAAGAGGTTCTGGGTTAGGATTTCCAGTTGTAACTTTTACAGCAACGCTGAAATCAGTCTGCTTTGCTGACTTCCACTTGCTGGCCATCTGTTGTTTTGCCTGTTAAAATGCCTTTCTGGAATTTTATCAGAATTTCTCTTACATGCAGGCACTGGAAAAGCCAATTACCTTCCCTGTATTTGCAGACCACTGTGCACAAAAAAGGAAATGTGCCACTCACCGGCATTAGGTAAAAGTAATGTGAAAGCATTAAGTGTAATAATACTATATTAATTATTTTATTTATTTTATTGATTTATTATTACTATCTAATAATACTGTATAACAATACTGTAAAACTCTCAGGAAAATTGTGGAGTTATAGCAGTTTTGGGGTTTTTTTGGTACACAGAATTAACTGACCACAAAAATAGAACAGGCTATCCACACATTAACACTGGTTCTTTAAAAATTATGAAGTTGTTATATATATGTTGTCACCACATTAATCTCCTTTGTTAAACAGATCTGTTTTGGAAGAGCAAAGGCCAACCCTGACCAAAAAATCAAATCCCAGGGGTTTTGTTTGATTCCTAAAGTATCATTAATGACAACAAGCAAAAATGGAATCTGTCTTTAGCCATCACATCTGGAGCTCTCTGCTTGCCTTCCTCTTCTGCATCACCCTGTGTCAGGCAAAATAAATTATTAGGTAAAATAGGTGTAAAATATTAGGTATTCTCATATGTTTGGTGTCCCCATCCAGCCCCACAGCTACTAAGGAATTAGCCAGAAATGGATAGATATTGACATTTCCAGACATGTTTTACAAACAAGTCACACCCAGTGGTCTGACAAACTTCAGTCTGGAGATTTATACTGGGAGATTCACCACAGTCCCACTGGAGGCTGCATGAGGTATCTCAAACCTTGCTTCTTTCCCATTTCAGCAGCTTTTCAACTTAACACTCAGATGTTCTTGGCCGCTCAGGTTTCCTTACAAAGAGGCTACAAAATGCGATGTCAGAGCTGCAAACTCTAGCTGGGGAGATGGGCAGCTAAAGGTTTAATCTAGATTCTGGTCCCACAAGTGATTTGTGAATTGATTTTGTGAATTAATGGTGCCTGCCTTGCCTACTGCCTGCGCTCTGTCACCAGTGTGGCCTCTGCATGCAGCCCTGCTAAATGAGAGTTGATTTCTCTAGCACAAAACAACAGAAGCTGCAGAACTCTCAAAATCTGGTTATTTTCTATTCACACATTCCTCAAGAGTTACTAGACTACTCCCCCCCAGCCTCTGATGGGCACAAAGTTTCCTAGAGTTCCTGCAAGGTCTGTGCTGTACTGGCAGGTGGTGGAGTAGGAGGGGATGGCTGAAGATCACTTTTTCAGAATACATCTTTCTTGAACTGTTATGATTAAGACATAAATTGTGTGTGAGTAAGTACAGAGCAGGAGCATGGGGTTGGAAAGGAGTCTGGTAAGTTCTGGAGGCAGAACTTTGCTTTTTTTCTGCCATAAAAGCAGCAAAGCTGTCCCCCAGAATGTCCCCAGCTGAAAAAAAATAAGGAGATGATGGATGCTGTAAGGTGCATGACAGGCAAAAAATGCATTCAGTGACTCCAGCTTCTTTTCATGTCAAGCTAGAGGACATCAAATGATTGTACAAAATCCATGTACTTTAACCTCCAAAAGAGGGAAAAGGTGCTCAACACCACCCAGTTAATCTGTGGAACCTCTTGCTGCAGTGCACTTGCAGTGACAGCAGGTTCAAAAGGAGAGCCCTTAAATTAACAGGAGAAAAACCTTTCTGAGGACTGCTGAGCACAGACGAACAGCCTCTGGCACAGGGGCATCCCTGGACCCCAATTTCACAGCCCAGCTGTTTTGGGATGTCCATCCTTTGGGATGCACCATGGTCCTCGTGCTCTGTGCTCCCCTCTTGGCACCTGCTGCTGACCACTGCAAACCAGGAGGTTTCTTGGCTGAGCCTCATGACTCATTTCCATCCTGATGGAACTGTTTTTTTTTGAAATCACAGCACTTGGACCAGGTTGGAAATTCTTCATTCCCTGTGGAGAAAATCTGTCAGCATCCTAGGATCATGAATAATAGTACTTGCTGCCTAATTGCTGTGAATGGCCTGGCTGTTTTCCTGCCAAAAACTTGTCAAGGTGAATTATTATGTATGAGGAGTATAATCTTGTCCTGCTTTTGTCTGGGATAGGGCAAGATGCTGTGAGATTGTGAAACTAATCTAGTGTAGATCTAGTGTAGATGAACACAGCCAAATTAATCTCAAAGGATGGATATAGCTGAAGATTATTTTTATCAGCAAATAATAATATTTTATGCCATATCCTAAGAGAAAAAAAACCAAACCCATCACTGCACAATTTTTATTTTCCAACCAACCTGGCCAAGTAATTTTCTTATCTATAGCATTGCATTTACTGGCTTGATTGATTATTCATATTCTTTGCCTCAATAAATACATTTTAAAATATGTATAAAACATGTTACAATATCCAGGTTTTGATAAGATCCAACATGTTGCTATGGAAATGCAGAAGGTCAGCTGAAAAATATTTGGGTTTCTTTATTTGAGGATAATTTTTTTTCTCTGTCTTCATTCATATTTCACTTGGGGAAATTTATATTTCTTACTTGAATGGATCAGGCTTTGAGAAAAGTTTTGTTAGTCCCTGATAATTCTTAATCAGCTTTTCTTTAAAAATCTTAGCCATGTTAATACTTCATTCTCTGTGTAACACTTCATTTTCTGTGTAGAAATTCTGTGCAGATCACATGGATGTCTCTGCACTTTCTCAGATCCAGCACCCTTTTCAGTCACAAATTACTTGAGGACTGAAGAAAACTTTTCCTACCTTTATTAACTTTTACGGGAAGAGAAATTCCAAATGCTTCCAGATTTGAAACTTCATGAGATTTAAAAGAGAAATCCACCTAAATCATGTTTGTCACCACCACTCTAAAAGTTGCCAACTGCAGAAATGAAGAAAATACTTGCAAAATTTCAAAACTACGTTTTATTCTTACCATTCTTCCTGCCTTCATGTTGTTTGGATTCCCTTCCTGCCAGTCAAAGAGGCATATTCTGTGAAGTCAGGAGCTTCACAGCTCAAGGTAAAAACACAGGATTGCCCCATGGCAAGCGCTGCGGAAAAGAGAATCCCTCAGTGAGCCCAGAAGAATGAAAAATAGAGATATAAACAATAGCTGCCATCTGGCATTGCACTGCTATGCTAATGGGGCACTATGTTTCCTCTCGGGGAGAAACCAGAAATATTTAGGTCAGCTCTACAGGAGCAGGACTTCCATCAGCCTTACCCCAAGGATAAATAATGGAAATAACAAAAACCAAGCTCACAGGTCAGCAACAGCTGCACCTGGTTGCTGCTGAAGGGAAAGAAGCCTTTGAGACAAGACCTGCTATGAAACTCTGTGGTTTAAGAAAAGATTGTTTCCACGTTTGGAGTTTGGAGGTTTGAGGCTCAGCACAGATGTTACAGCTGAGGGAGAGGAGCAGAAATGCATCAGTCTTGTTGTGAGGGTTTCTCTGAGCTGCACAGTCAGAGTGGGGCATCCTCCTCCTGTGCCCCTTCCATTCCTTTCTCTTCCCTTCCCGTTTCTCTTCCATTTATTTTTTTTTTTCCATTTGCTTTCCACCTCTCTCTTCCCACTCCCACAGCACCCAGTGTACTCAGCCCTGTGGGACTCAATGTAATCATCCCAGAGTGCCTGTCCGTTTGAATTTTTTCAAGTGGGTGTTTTACAATTTAGGAATTTTTTTGTCTTTTGTTTTGTTTTGTGTTTTTTTGTTTGTTTGTTTCTTTGTTTGTTCATTTTGCTTTGTTCTATTTTGTTTTTTCTCTTCTGTTTTTTGAGCCACTGAAGTTACTCTGAAGTTAGCTGGGCTTCAGTTCCCATAGCAGCCAGCAACACCTTTGGAAAGAGTTTTTGTGGCCAAACTTCCTGTACTTTTACTGCATTTATTCTAGCAGTAAAATGCATTTATTCTAGGTAATCTATTCTAGCTAATTTTGTTTATTCTAGCTAATCTGTTCTACTGTATTTATTCTAGCTAAAACTAGAAACTGAAAAACTAGAAACTAAAAACTAAAAACTAAATTCTAGCTAGAATTTATTCTAGCTGAAACTCACTGCACTCACCACCTCACATCCCTCTTCTGTTTGTGGAAAGGGAGTTTCTAATCCACCTGTTTTCACCTGGAAACAGAAAAAATTTTAGAAAACATCATGGTCATGTTTTGGGTTTCACAGCCCATCCTGTTCTCCTCTGCTTTGTTTGCTATGTGTGAGCAGAATTTGAAATTCACACTTAAAATTCAAACAACCAAGAAAAAGAAAAATCAAGAACTCAGGGCCTTTCAAGTGGAAAAATGGAAATGTTTTGAAGCATGGTGAAAAAATAAAGTATTCCAACATTTTACATGCTTAATTTTTTTAGTATTTCTAAATCATCCATAAATTGATGTATGGAATGGAGAGATTTGATTTTAAAACTAATTTTAAAATTAGAAAAAATAGGAGTAACTTAGATCCAGAAGGTGCCAAGAAGTAAATTTATCATGTGGAAATTACAGGTATGGTCTGAAGTGAACTTTTAGCAAAACTGTTTTTCCATAATTATATATTTGGATAATATTTGTAGATTTATTCACTTTTTAGAGCTGCTGTGTTTGGTTAAGTTTTAAGTCATCATACCCTCTCTAATAGCAACTCACACACTAATTTTCTACTGAAAACTAGAGTAAATCAATAGTTTATGTTAATATATTGTCTAAATTTTTTTAAAGGAGAAATATTGAACTTTTAAAACAAATTTAATTTTGACTTTATCCTACTAGACTTCAGCAAAATAAAATTCTATTCCTTATTGGGAGTCAATTTTCAAGGGACAAATATTCAACATGACTAAGGAGGAGAAGGAGGAGAAGGAGGAGAAACTTCAGTATTGCTACTTTTCTAATTTTCACAAGCTTTTAGAAATGGAATTGCATATAAATTGTCAGCTCACAAAGAATGTTTATCTGTTTTTTTTAACTGTTCAATAATCTAGCTGATGGGTATTTCAGTGCATTTTATATTCTGCTTTCAGGTACCTATAGGTAAGTCTGGATGCTCTCATTATTATCTCTGCATACACATAAAAAGATTTTATTTTTATTGGATTGCAGTTTTGCATAAATATTTGTCTTTATTCCTCCAAGGTAATGAAAAAATTGATCTTCTGAGGTTTTCTGCAGACTGTCCAAGCTATTTATAAAGTTTGCACCCACTCATGTTGTGGTTAGGCCTCATCAGTTTAGGGAAAGCTTTAAAAGGTTGATAAGTTTAACACCTATTAGACCTATTAGATGTTTAGATGAAATACATTCCTGTTTAGATGAAATACATTCCAGAAGAACCTTCTAAGTTTGCATTCTGGGGGAAAAAATTGTGCTTGGTGTATTTCTACTACTTATTTACTTTCTAATTTACCATTATCTTGAAATGAAGATTCCTGTTCATCTGAAAAAGAAAAGAAGAAAAAACAAAAACCAACCTTTAATTGTACATGCCACCAGAATTATGTAGCAGAAAAGAAATACACATATTTGGAAACCCAGCATGAAGCCACATTTGACCCAAATCCAGTGAGCACGAGCTGAACTTAAAAGAAAGAAACACAAGGGAATAAACAATCCTCTTCTTATAGACCTTTATTATACTTCCAAGAGGTTCCAACACAGAAATTCTGGATATAGAGAGCATCTGACAGGTTTTATGCCCACTGAGGTCAAAGTAAAGTGTTGCAATAATTTTAGTGAGCTTTTTTGTAATGCTTATCTCCCAGAGCATGTGATTTCCTGGCAAAAATCCATGGAAAAAGGGAAAGTGACTTATGAAAGTACAAGCAAGAGGCCAGAATTAACACTGGTGCTTTTACTTTTGTTTCCAAAAGCAGCTCCGTGTATTCCACCTACATAATGATAAGGTTTAATTGATTAATTGATTATTGACCAATTAATCTGCTCTGCTTTGGACCCAGCAAATTGAAACATCTATAAATCCAATGTGGATCTTTTCTGCTCACAGTTGCTGTACACAGAAACAGAAAAGTCCTTCTAATAATCAGATTTAATTGATTTTTTTTTTGTTTATTTCTTTTACAAACTTTATTGTTTGTGTAGATCCTGAGGTTCAGCAAAACTAAAGGGAAAAAATAAAACAAGATGGTTATGTGTGGATGTGTCTTCAGAACTTCTCGGCAATGCTTTATTCTTGGTAATAGGATAGTCCAAACCTTGGATTTTTCCTTCTGAGAAAGATAAAAAGGCTTTCTTGAATAAAAATAATAATTTTCATAAAATATATTTTTAATGTATTGTTTTTAGAAAAGCACAACTCGTTGGTATAATTCAATAATTGCTCAAATATCTAAAAATCATATCTTTTTAAAAGAGCCTACAAATTTCTAGAGAATTTTTTCCTTCTTCTTTCATGTTGATAACGGCTTGTAAAGATGTGCAAGGTGAAATTCCTTATCTGTTGAAATAATCCACAGGCTGCAGAAGCTAAGCATGCTTCAGTTGATATTTGTACTTCTCAATATAAACAATTTTAGAAGGGAATTGAAAAAGCATGGTGAAATCTGCTTTTCATCTCTCCAAGTTGAATCTTTACACAACATTATAGTTTATAACTATTACCTGAGCTGGACACAGTATTTGTCCAGTTTTTGCTACAACTACTAAAATATTCTCAGAAGGATTTTTTCTTCCTTTTCTTCTTTTGTCATTTTTCCGTATTCTTATCCCCAAGAGAATGTGATCTATTAATAACAAAAATTTTTCTTTCCTGTTATCCTATTTTTTTTTTCCAATTAAACCATGGCTTATTTCCAGAAAAGATATGAGGAACTGATTTCAAAAAAATTCTCCAAATCATGTCTATTTTTCTCTGCTGTGGTCTCCCGAATATCAGATGCATCCTGGCAATTTGGAAAATGTCCATCTTTTTCTTTCATGCTTTGCCCACCTTCCATCAGTTACTTTTTATTCTCCTCAATGCTACCATGGCATACACCTGAATTTTATAAAGATTTTTATTCCCTGAGCTGTGCTTCAGGCTAGAGTCATCTTCTGGAGGATTTAAGGAATATCCCACCCTGGCAGTCCCTTAGTGCCTCTCAGCTTCTTACTCTGCTGAGGATGGTTAAGAGATCCAACACTGAGAGCTTAAAATTTTGTGAAACCAAAGTGAATTCTTTCAGAAAAAAAAAAAAGACATTTTGTGTTGATCTTCTCTGCATAAGATCAGCATTTAGGAGGCCCTGCTAAATTGATAAATTCTACAGAAGGCTGCAGAGACATCAGCAGAGTCCTTGAAGCCAAAATAATTAAATGACTAGGATTATAAAGAAAATTGTAACATTATTATTGTCATCATAGTTGGTGAAAACACCTGGATCTGACAGGCACCAAAGGAAACCACACAGTTACCCTGGGTGCAAGTGTCAGGCAGCCGAGGTGACCAAAACTGAGACAAGAACAGCAGCAGCCAGGGGTCCACACCTTTCACAAACATCAGGGGCGTGCCATGTGGGTAAAAATAACAATTTCACCATGTCCAAAAAGCCTTGAGGCCATCAGGAAAAATTATCTATACAAACAGATTTGGGTGAATGCAAATCTTTCACTTCAGTGCCTTTGAAATTTATTTTTTTTTTCCCACCAAAGACATGTCCTAATTAAACAGCAACATTAAGCTTGTTACATAAAACAGTTTTAAGAGGAAAAAGGGTTGTTAAAGGCCTTCTGAAGACATGAAATTATGATATATTTTATTATTTTAATATATTGATGGGTTTGGCCAAGAAGTGTGGGTCAGCCTTGGGTGAATGGGAAGGCATTTCCAGGCTCAGCTGCAGGGAGCAAAAAACAACTGGGAACAAAAAGCATCCTTTAGCATCATAAACATTTTTCTCAATTTTTGCTTCAAGAACTTGCCCCTCTCTTGACTCCTCTAACATGAAAACACACAATTCTTGCTCTGGGGCAGTGTCACTCCAGAATGAGGGTGGAAAATAAGAGGACAAGGCATGGACATGTGTGAGTGTTCCAAAGGGGACAGATTAACAGCTCTGATTTTTAGACTGAATCTTAAAAGCAGAGCCACAAAGGAGGGGAAAAAAAAAAGTGTTTCTCAGTAGTGTAATCAGAAAAACAAACAAGGAGTATGGAAAAGAGCTGTTTTAGCATACTAAAAAATTTATTTAATTCCTTTATTCAGGCTTCAGAAAAAAATAAAACTCTGAATTAAGAAAACACATGATTTCAAATTAAAGAAATAATTTTCCAAAGGCCCAAATCAACCTCTTCAATCAACTTGGAATCACACCTTTGAAAGTTTTTTGTGGCATGGGGGTGGATGTCTCCAAACAAATATAAAATTCCAAGCATATCTCATTTTCTTATTGAAGATGAAAAAAAAAGCTGAAATATCTAACAAAAATTAAGAATGTTTGTGGAAAAAAAAATCTGATGAGTTCTAGCAGCTCAGAGACCCCACATATTGCAGGGAAACAAAGTGTAATATCAGAATTTAAATTAACATATTAAAAAACCAAAAGCAATGTTCCTTTCCAATCCAATCCAAACAAGGTCAACGAAGCCAACATAGGAAAAGTTAAGTCTGAGCTTAACATTTTGACATATTTTACATGTTTTACAACATTTTAACATAATTTAATACACATTAAAATACAGAATTAAAATACATTATATTAACATATACACATTAAAATAATAAAATACATAAAATAAAATATAAACGTTATAAAATATATATTAATATATTATTAATATATTATTAGAATATTATATCATATTATATAGTTAAAATTATGTATTAAAACATTATATAATTATTACTATATTATGAAAATAGTGTATATATAAAATATATATACACTATATATAGTGTATATAAAATATATATACACTTTATATATAAAGTATATAAATGTTTTATAATATATAAATATAAAATATAAAAAATATATATAAAAATAAAATATATATACAATATATTAAAATACAGTCTAGTAAAGTACAATAGTACATATTTAGACATTTCTAAATCAATACTATTATATATTAGTATTATCATATTTATATATACTATTATATAGAATATATACTATAAATATATACTATTATATATTAATACTATAAACAATATTTAAGTATTCTATATTTAAAACCTATCAGCAGGGATCAGACACAAAGCAGGAGAGGGCTGAGGAGCCCCTGGGGTGGCAGTGAGCAGCCTCGGGCTCTGCTCACTGCTGCTGCCATTTTCCATTGAACCATCTCCCCCAGGACTTCTGTTGAGCTCTCTATTTCTAAGTGCTTCCCCCTCTTGGGTTTTTTTTAGTTGTCTCCTGCACCTTTATTGCTCCAGATTTTCCTACCTTGTCAGCAGCAGCCTCTGTCCAGAACTGGCTCTAAAAGATGAGCAGCGCTGACAGAACCCGAGGACACAGCCTTAAGCTGTGCCAAGGGAAATTTAGGTTGGATATCAGGAAAAAGCTTTTCCAGAAAGGGTGATAAAGTTCTGGAATGCTCTGCCCAGGGAGGTGGTGGAGTCACCACCCTGGGTGTGTTTAACAAAGCCTGGATGTGGCACTGGGTGCCAGGGTTTAGTTGAGCTGTTGGGGCTGGGTTGTACTTGATGATCTTGAAGGTCTCTTCCAAGCCAGTGATTCCGTGGGATATAAAACAAAATATTTAATGATAGTAATATAATGTGTTACATAAGTATGGCATATATTGTGTATTATGTCACAAATAATATATAATAGAAAATTTAAATCTATAAAACATATATTGTAATGCATACATATTGAAATTCAACAAGAAGTCTAAACCCATCTTCCAAAGGTCACACTTATATTTTATCTATTGTATAAAATTATTTAGATATTTTTAAAAATATACATATTATATAAAGTTTTTATAGATTTATATAATATGTGTAAACAATTTTTTACAATATAATTACATAATGATATAAAAAGCTACAACTCCTCCAGACAGGGGTTGAGGCATGAACACTAACTGCAATGTAGGACCTGAAAGGTTTGGTCTGGTGCAACCTTGTGCTCCTCAAGAGATGCCAGCTCCAAAACCATCCCTGCAGAAAGGGGAGTGACAAATGTGAATGAGCCCCAAGGATCTGCCAAAAAAATTGGGATCTCAGAAGGAAGACAAACCAAGCAGCCACCAAACCCAGCCTTTTATTGGTGGTACCACTAGATGGTATCCATTCTCTAAATTTCCTTATTTTTTTTAAATATCTTTTTCCTTTTTTTTTTTTTCCTGTCAGATGCTTTTTCAACCTGCACTGGCACAAAAATATTTATACTGAGTAAACTTAAACAAGCACTTAGGGAGCACGAGCAAGTGAGTAATTTATTAATTTTCAGTAATAAATTTGGGGTTTTTTTGCTTTTGTTAGACTTCATCCTCATGACAATTCACACCAGACGGGTTGGATGAGCACACCCACCACCCCTATTTCACCTGTTGGCAGCAGAGATCACCAGCCAGGAAGAGAAATGTTGTTTTTTAAGTCAGCCAATGGATTGATTGTGGAGTTATCACCCAGCTGGCAATCACACTGCCTAGCTTGTGCTTTTTTTGTCTGACCTAGCAACAGGTGGAATCTGTTTATTTTTACATTCTTTAAGGGCATGTGCTGTTTGAAATCAGCTGCAAATTGCATTAATGTGCTCAGCTTCTCCAGCTCTCATGGTTTTACTTGGAAAGCTGCTCTTTAAAGGCCCTCAGCATGAGCAGCACCAGGAGAAAAATCTGTGTTTCCCAGAGATTACACAAGTCTGTTTCCACTCCCAGAGTGCTCCTCCAGAACTGCATCACACAAGAGCACTTGCCCACAAAATGATAGAGTGCACATTTTCTGCAAAATGCAGCTTCAGTAGCTCTTTTATCTTCTTGTAGCTGTATTTCTGATCTCTCTCTTCCCCATGCCCAGGAGTGATTTTTTTTTTTAAATCCTGTGCTTTGCTTTTCCTTCGTTAATGGGAAACCCTGCAGCCAGACAATGATTTGCTTCAGAAATGTGTGTTTCTCATAACAGACACAATGGAAGGGGTTAATCCGTCACGTATCCTGGCAATAAAATACAGGTTTATTGCACCTTCACTGCATTTTCAGCTTTACCACTCTCATCTGAGGTTTAGCAAGGAAAAAGGGAAAGAAACTGTGGTAGAAAAAAATTGGTGCAGCCTTGCCACAGCCTCCCAAACCTGAGGATTGTGCACTCAACCACACTTCAATCTGCTTCTTTTTTTTTTTTTTTGTTTTCTTTCAAATACAATTGCTCAGTAGAAACATTTTTTAAATTCCTGAGAGCCAGTGTCACAGCTTACACAGTATTCCTCCTGATCTCACTTGCTTACCCAACTGATTATTCCCTCCTGAATAATCAGCTTTTCCCAATGGATCTTCCCAAGTGGATTTTCCCAAAACAATTTATGAAGCAAAGATGACTTCCAGTGTTCTAGCATAGCCAGGTGTATGGGAGGTGTGCAAACAGGCACAGCCTTTTTTTTTTTTTATCATCTGCTGATTGCAGAGAAAATGAGTATTAAAACCATTCATTCGTTGTATCAAAAAGAAGTTGTCAGTTAAAAGGAGGTTTTGCAAATAACTTGCACTGGAAGAGGTTTTTCACGTTTCATGAAGAATACTATAAACTATCAAAAATACAATTTTTCTCTGAGGTGTCCAGGACACGTGGATTCATCATTAACCAGCTGAAATCATCCTTTGGACTTCTTTGCAGGACACATACACCTCATCTCATCCTGGGACCTGCAGGAGGGAAAAATAAGTAAAAATTAAACTGAAACTAATCAATATGAGGTAACACCTTCTAAGCAGTTCTGACAAAATCTTTTTTTTTTCTCTGTGCTCAGCTCATTTCTCACTGTCTAATAACATGCAGGCTGCTGCTAGACCTTTTCCTGCAGCTGTATTTCATATAGAATATGCTTTCTTTGACTTAATTTTCTTTTCTCTGACACCTAAGAAGTGCAACTACTTACTTTGGGAGGTAATATTTGTCACACTTATTTCTCCCTCCAGCTGCTGAGCTTCATAAAATTTTGAGGACTCTGCATCTGCAGGAGTTTTTTCTCTTTCTGTCAAGTTGGCCTGAAATTGGCTGGTAGGTCAATAAGGGTGTAAAGTGACACACAGCAAGGCAGACACACACATGCAGCGCATTGCAATTTTCCCACTGGTTTTGGGATGAAATGCTGAGTTCGGGCTGGCATTAGAGAGAAAAATACAAGTAAACCCCATTTTTTTAAAATTCAGGGGTTAACCAAGACCCCAGCAGAACTGCATGGCTGGGGTGACTTGGAGCTGGCTGCTGGGCAGGTGAAAACATTTTCTTGGCATGTGGGGCCAGGCTTTGGTGAAAATGTAGCCCAGATGGTGCAGAGTCAGAAATAATAAACTGCAGTTGATGCAAGGCAAGGAACAGTCCTGCCAAAAATTTATTTTTTTCTCTTACAGGAAGAGAGGAATGAGAAGGAAGTTAGGAATTCCTTTCTTCCTGGATGGGACAGCTATGCCTACATCTCTGTGTTAAACCACAGCTGGTCTCCTTCTGTTTCTCTAAGCTCTGATTACCATCATAGCTCAGCTTCTACAAAAATCATATTCATCCGGACAGGTGAGGATTTTAAGCTCTAATTCAATTTATTCAATGCCAGTCGCTCCAGAATCTAACAAAGCAACTTCTTGAATACCTATGGAATTAAGAGGATTTAGGAAAAGATGATATACAAGATTCGGCAAATTTGGATTGATTTCAGAGACCATTAAAAAAAAAAAAATTAGAGAACTCTTCATTACTTAAAGTTTGGCTTGGGGTAAGCCATACTTCAAAGTAACCAAGTGATTTCCTGCATCTGTGGGAGCTAAATTCATTCATTTGGCATTAATCTGACCTGTGGATTGCAAGATTCCATACAGAAAATTTGCATCAAACACAGCAGAAATAGCAAATGCCACTGCTCAGAATCCTCTCTTAGCTCCTTTTCCACCAGTAAGCTATGGCTAAAGAAAATGGAATTATACACAGGAAAAAGGAATTATGTAAACAATTTTTGATTCTTTAGTCCATATGTACTTTGTGTGAAGATTCAATGATGTGCTCCAGATTTGCAGGTTTCAGTGCATTTTATGTATTTCTGAAAAAATGTAAAAAAATGCATTTATGTATTTCTTTATTCAAAGCCAGAAGGTCAAAGTGCCCAGAGGAAGTCCTTGGACACTTACCACTTGCATATCTTGGGGATAAATAATACTGCTGGGTGATCCAGGGATTCCAATGCAGAAACAATTAATATGTTGTGCTTTGTAAGGGAGCTGAGTGCATGCCAGAAACAAATAATCTGTATTTATTTGATGTGTTACTCCTGCTGGATAACCTGACATAGTTCAGGAAAAAAAAAATTAATAACATGGACCACACAGGCTTTAAAAAGTCAGTCTGTACTCTTCCTCCCTCTGAACAAAGGTAGGATATCTCTCCTCAACGTGTTTCAACCCTGTGCCAAAATGTTTTACTTGGCCATATTTGCCCTAAAAATCTTGGGGCTGTCACCTGTGGGTGTCTTACTGAGGATATTTTCCCAGTGCTCACTTGGGTTGCTCATTACTGCTGGGATGGAATGCCTAATCTGACCACAGCCAGAATTAGAGGGAAAGCAGCCTGGAAAAGGCAAAATTTGAAAAGCTGCTAATGCCATAGCAATCCATGAATTCCAATCGATTCCAAACTCCAGCTGTGGTGTGCGACACATGACAACCTGGAGGAGGTCTGATATGTGCAGTCCAATAAAAAAGAAGATTGAGAGGTGATTTTGACCAGTTTTGTGAAAGAGGACATTACTTCTATTCCTGTTCTGCTTTATTCAGAAACTGGTCAAGGTCTGATTTTATCTGACTTTACAACCCATACAACTGTATGTAAGTCAGGTCTGCATTCTGTTCACATACATTTGTATGCCTGGTCACTCAGGTTTTCCTGAAGCTTCAACACTTGGTTTTTTAGGCACTTTTGGCACCATTAGATTTTAATTTTGTGTCAGGAAACATAAAGCTTACTGGAGTGCTTCATGACCTGAGTGGTAATGTAATATACTGGTAACAAAAAGAACTTAGATTTCTTGTTTGATATGCCCTGAGCCATGGTGGCTTGCCTTGGACATGTGACATCATCCTCCTTTCTCTTAATTATCCTTTCATTTCCATGCTTAGGTGTTTGTGAACATTGCAAATATGCTCTTCTTAGCAGCTGTGACAGTTTAAAATAGAAGAAGAACCCAACAGAAACCCACAAGAAAACAAGTCCACAGAGTCTCAAAAAGGGTGGTATCTTTCACTTGCCAGCTTCCATCACTGGAAGCAAATAAATTAATTTTCAAGCACAGAACTCTTGCACCTCCCATGTGTAAACAATTCAAATTATACCATTTGCCAGCACTGAAAGAGATCTAGACATGAATTCTCACACAAAATCCCTCTTGAATAATTTTCCTGAACACCATAAAATGGTTGGGAAAATAATTTTGTGTGGAAACAGGGGACTTGATAGAAAGGACCAGACCCTCAATGGGCATTACCCTCACCCTTAACTTTTATTACCAATAACTGGGTCCAATATATTTACTCAGAGCCGTTCCATCAGGCCTTCCTGCACTGCTGGATGCGCGTGGATGTGTTTACACAACACTGTCCCAGTCTCTCCAAGGGAATATTCCCAATTAACTGCACAGTCTTGTTCTAACAGAGCCCTTTAAAAACTCCAGGAAACATTTTCGTGAAGAGGCACCACACAGGATTTCATCCAGGCAGATTTTTATTCTGGTAGATGTGCTTTTTGTTTTGCAAAGTTT
This sequence comes from Molothrus aeneus, assembly GCF_037042795.1. Lineage (NCBI taxonomy): Eukaryota > Metazoa > Chordata > Aves > Passeriformes > Icteridae > Molothrus > Molothrus aeneus. The sequence goes on from NC_089680.1 coordinate 72,272,971, forward strand.
TTAATTTTCAGACTCTTGGCATTGTTGGAATTACATCTTTAAATGTCATACTTATCAGCTTGACTTTCATGGAGACAACAGAACTTCTCTGTGGATTAATTTTTCATTTTAAAGAACCACCACACTAGAAGAGAAGCCTAAAAACTGAAGTAAAGACCTTTTATCACTGTTACAATGAAAGAACAGAGGTTGCAGAAGTTCTGTGTACTGAAGAACAGAAGGGATGCATAGAAGGGAGGAGAGAGCAAAAAGGAAACCAAAAGTTACTTTTTTTTTGTTTTGTTTTGTTTTGTTATATCTACTGTATCACTTCCTGAGTTTTTGTGGGTATCCAACCTAGCCTGTATTCCAAGAAGCTCTAGTGTTCTCAGCAGCATGGGGTCATGAAATTTTGTAATTTCTCCCTGTGGAGAGCTCACCCTTAACTTTTCCTAATGGGGTTTGCCCTGCAGCAAGAGGTGTACTCGTTCTGGAGGAATGAATTTCCCTCACTGCAACCCAAGAAGAACCTGAATCCATTCATTTATGCTTTCCCTGCTAGATCTCATGAATCCCACCTGCAATACTCTCTAAATGCAATCCTGTGTGGGTAAATTTCTACTCTTCATCAAGACAAATCACCACCACAGGGATAAATGAAGCTCTGGGGGAGCACCATGATTTCCCACCCACTTTGTTATAGCACCACTTATGAATATGACACTTAAGATGGTGCCTCCCTGGACAGCTGGGCTGATAAGGATGGCCTGTGCAGAACCTGAGAAAAAGGGCTCAAAATGCTCAGTGCTTGCCTCTGTGTCCCTAAAAGGATGACTCACTACTATTTATTCTCATTTTTGCCGTCACACCAGATATTTATTTTCATCTGGCATCACTCTTGGCTGTCATTGCAGCAGTTGTGGCAGACTCCTGCTGCAAATTTAGGTCTGGTCAACCCATGTCCCAACCCTCCCTGGAATTCCCATGTCCTTAAAACTCTAAATAAAACCCTCTACTACTGCATTTCTTCTTGGCTTTCTCTTCAACCTTACTTTCTTCTTCACGACTTCAGGGGCCCACTGCTTTTCTTCAAAACCCAACCATCAAAGAGAAAACTCCAATATACAAAATTCACAAAATTTTTCTGCTGGGTGTTTTCAGTGCTTTGGCTCTTATTTGCTTCTGGAGTTCTTGTTTTTGTTCTCCTTTCAAACACTGACCGCTCAGCAGCAGGAGTGGAGGTACCTGCTCTTATCTTCGCGCTGCGCTACTCCCTCTCTCTGCTCTGGGTGCTTCAAAGAGCTCAGCTCCATCCCGTCCTCCACAAAAGCACTGCCACAAGAACAAGCAGAGCCTCGGGGGCCACAGAGGCCAAGGTGAGGTCTGTGCTCTGTTCCCAGCCCTTTGGATGTCATTTTATTGCTGTAGCTCCTTCGCTCCTTCAAAAGGAGGGATGGAATTGGGAGCGACGGGTGGAATCTGTGGCAGCGGAGCTCAGCCTGAATCCAGCCCTCTCTTACAGAGCTAGGAGATGATTCCCTTGAGATTTTGGCTGTTTCTTCAGTCTTCCCTTCCTATTCAGAGGTGTGCATTCTAGGCATGTAGCTAGCCCTGGTGGCAGCCAAGAGGGAAGTATTTTTGTGTGTGTTTTTCCAGCCAAGCTAACCAGGTTCAAAACACCCTGCCTGGATCAGTGCTTCACATGCACACCCTAAATGTCCTCAGGACAGGCTGAGCACTTAAAACTGCTCCATAAAATAAAGTTTTTTTCAGTGAAAACACCGAAGAAAGAATATTTTCCACATGGTTTTTTTCTTCCTCACCAGAGGGACCTGTACCATCTTCCCAGTGTGCATCCTTCCTTTTGTGTCTGCACTGCAAAATGAGGTCAGAATGCATTGTCAGCTGCTCTCCAGTAAAGAGAGAGTTTTTTTAATTGGTTTGGGTTTGGGGTCTTTTGATTGGTGGGTTTTTTTTTTTTTGGTTTTTTTTTTTTTTTGTTGTTGTTTTTTTTAACGTGAAATGCATTCCTCTTTTACCTTAACCAGGTAACCATTAAGCACTGACAAAAACTTCCAAGATATGCCACCATTCTTTTTTTTTTTTTTAATTCACCACAGGTATGAGCTCCTCCAGAGACTCAGAGTATTTTTTCACCTGTCTGGAAGAGATGGATATGGGAATTAAGGCCAGCTCCAGAGCCTGGTGGAGAAGAGAGATCACACACCTGCATATTTTAGTGGAATCCTAAACTTTTGGTTTTGAATTTAGGTAGATAGGGCCTGGCCAACCCACAGATAACTTTTCATCTTGTCTTCAGCAGAAGGCAAACCCTTTTTGCCAGAAAAATAAGTGAAAATGTGAAATGAAATATGTGGGGTGAAGGAATTCTCTGGAGACCTCAGGCAACACAGGACACCTGAGGCAACACTCACAGTGCCTTGCAGTGGCTGCTCTGACCCCATACTGCTTTTCCTGATGTTTTCTCTTTTCATTTAGAGTATTTTTTTTCATTTTATGCATGGTTTGTGCCATGAGTAGAAGTGTGGGGGGGAAAACGGGGCAATACATGTGTCAGGATTCAAGTCTGGCAAGAATTCATTGGTCTTGAACCATCCATGCACTCCTGTTGCTGTTGGGATGCACTGAGGCAGTCAGCTCTAAGATACAGCAGGTGATGCTCTGGCTCCTGAGAGAAATAAAGAGAATTAACATGGAGCTGCACATTATTTTTCTACTATTGGCACTTCTCAAGCCACAAGGGTGAATTTAGAGGCAGTCTAGATGCACTGGTTGAAGCTCACATGAGAGCCCAGTGAGCTCTGGTGTTTACTGCACACCCTGAAGGGCAGCCCCCAGCATAAAATGCTCCATTTTTCACTCCCAAAATTCACAACATTCAGGGTCTAACAGTGTGCATTGGTGGAACCCAGATCAACAGCAAAAATTCCAGCTCTGCTCAGAAAGAAAGGCATGGTTGTCTTAAAGGAAGAGAGGTCAGGGTTTGTTTCCTAAAAGTGCACAAAATAAAGAGGTGTGGGACCAGTGTGAGTTACCCTGAAGAGCAGTCTGTCAAATCTCCACACTGAATCAATTTTTTTTTTTTTAAAAAGAGGAATTTAACTGATTTTCAAAGCAATCTAAGATCTTACACTCGTTTCCAGTTCCCTCACTTCCAAATAAATAAATGATTGACTGAGACTCTAAATCAGGACAGAAAAGGAGCAAGAAGAGCAAGATTTCCTTTTCCTGATATCCAAAGCAGGATATATCCCTATACCCCATCAACTACAGCTCAGCTTAGAAAGCTCTGGAAAACTCAGTCTTGCACAAAACACAAAACAGAGCCTCAAGTGTTATTTCTTACAATGGGAAAATTCAGTTTCTAGGCTTTTTTTTCCCCTCCCTCTTTCTTTTCTTTTTGGATTTGTTTATTTCCGTAGCATTCCACTGTTTCAGAAATAGTCATAAATTGTCATGGCCCAAAACCATGCCTGGGGCTGATTCCAGCCACAGAACATGAAAGCCCTCTTCTCCAAGTGCTGTGATTTCTCAGGAATGCTGGCCTTGTACTGGTCAATGATGGCTGTGGGGAAAAAAAACCAAAACAAATAAACAAACAAACACCCCCCACCCCCCTAAAAAAAAAAAAAAATTAAAAAGAAAGACAAATTATAACGCAGATGGACCCAAGCCTGGAAAAGCTAAATCTTTCATTCTTTGAAGCAAACAAATTATTTCCTTCCATGATGTTGACTTGTGTTGATTGCAACAGCCACCCAGACCATCCTCAAACATATTTGAACAAATTATACTTGGTAATGATAAAGCAGTTGAAAAAAGAAAAAAGAAAAAAAAACCAAAACCAAAAGCTCCCCAAAAAGTGATAGAATTTACTACCCTGGCATACAGTGCTAATTATTTTTGCTCATATGCATCTCACAGAAATATATTTAATGTTAAAAAGACACTGTGGATAAAAGACATGATTCTATCTAAAAAGGCAAAATATAGAAGGAAGGAAACATGAGTGCATTGGCTAGTGAGATATCATCTATCACAGGACTCACAGCTCAGCCAAGATACTTGTGCCAGCTATTCTGCTGCTTTATAATTAACAAAGGAAGAAATAGATTGAGGGTTTGGCTCGGAGTTGTTATCTTTCATATGTTAACAATTTCAGGGATTCTTTCCTTTTTTTTTTTTTCCTTCTGCTCTTTAGGGGATGGAGAGGGAAGGGGTGCTAGAGCATGGAGAAGGCAGCACTGTTCTCTGGACCAGCTCAGACCCCTGGAATCCATCCCAGCAATGTGAGTTTGGATCAGTGGGTGACTTTTCAAAAAGCACAGCCTTGACAGAACTTGGCAGGGGCAAAATGCATCCAACAGAGAACTTCTGGAGCATTTTGCCATTGATGCCTAAGAGCCCCATCACAGTGAAATGCCAGATAATGAACGGCAAGGTGCTCATGGCCACTAAGATTGGCTGATGGCATTTGTGAACATCACAGGCAAGAGCACAGCTTTGCATCCTCACGGTCACTGAAAGGATTTCACACTAAACTATGATTTTTTTTTTTTTAAGTATTATTTTGTGAGCACTAAGAAAAGTACATCTAAGTCCTTAGAGGCCAAGAGCATGCTTGTCTTTAAGCACAAGTCACTTAAATGAGTTTTAAATGGCCAGTTGATAATAATGATTTCCCAAAGAGGAGCCTATATTTTCTGAAATTTCAGATCTCTAGGCCAGGCAAAATTTTCATAAAGTTTGGTAGGAAAGTCGGTCTAGGAAATACAGGTCTCTGCATCAAGTAAATGTCCAGCTTGCTCAAACATAACACCCCAAAAAAGCACCTAGCCAACAGAATATAATGAATAATAAGATACACTGAATGTTATCATCAACTTAAGAAACAACCATTTAAGTTCAGTAACTATTTACAAAGAAAAACAAAGAAAAAAACAGGATTAGCTTGTGAACAGTTAACACAGATATTCTCTTTCGTACATAAACTGAGGATAATTTTTTCACTGATCTAAGTCACCTGTTCTTTAAAACAATGAGATTATTCAAGATTTAATCCTCCCTTTACCTGCATAAAATAGAACAGTCTAAAAATTCAAACCCTGTGCATCTCCCTGATCCCTGCTGCCTCACAGCCTCAAGGATTTGTTGCCACAATGCTACCTGCATACCAAGAGAAAGAACTTCACATTTTCCAGTGAAAGGGGAAAATCTTAATGACTTTTGTACAGAAAAACATTTGGACTCTGATGTGAGCAGAGACATGGAGCTGCAGATAAACAGGCTCTGCTGTCTTGGACTGATTAATCCATACATAGTAAGGCAAAAAACATGGCAAAACCCAATATTCTGTACAAAACTGATAGACCATTCTTTGCTGCACATTGCATGTTGTTCAGAAACACCCATAATATTATTCATGGGGACAGAACCCCACAGTTTTGGGATAAAAAGCCCCAAGCCCACAGTAGGCGGAATATATATTTTTGAACAAACAGCCTGATATTTAAGGCTTTTGAACTTTTGATACCAGGCAAAGTAAGTTTGCTATTATCTTTACTTTCTGTTATGTCCTGAGATTGATCGGCTTATTTAAGTCCATGCAGTAAGAGAGGACAGAACTTGTATTATTAGGTTTCCAAGTTGTAGTCATCTGATTTCACCAGTTGGGGTGTTTTCCTTTGTGATTTGTTTTTGTTTCTTTGGTTTTTGTTTTGTTTTGTTTTGTTTTTATTTCTTTGTGGGTTTTCTCGGTGAGTTTTTTTGTTGTTGTTGTTGTTGGTTTTTTGGTGTGGGGTGAGATTTCTTTGGTGGGGTGGGGAAGGGGGCTAGTTATCACCTTTTCTCAAATTACCAGCAACTTCATTAACGCTATTTTAAAATGTCATAGAATGTTTATTTGCCTGGGTTGAAAGAGATTTTTTTTTTCCCTTACTGGACAATGGAAACATCTGCCCAGTTCTCAAAATCCAATCCTTTTCCTTTTCCTTTTCCTTTTCCTTTTCCTTTTCCTTTTCCTTTTCCTTTTCCTTTTCCTTTTCCTTTTCCTTTTCCTTTTCCCTTTTCCCTTCCTCCTGAAGAACCAGGGAGAAAATTTGCTTTCACTTGGGATTAGGGTAGTTTAAATATTAATAAACATTATAATAAATAAACATTTTGTTTGGATGCAGCTGTGCTGGCATTGAGGATCAAGGGCCAAAAAGGGTTTTGTGCTACTCCTCCTAAGTCATAGTGGGCTAATATTTCATCTGGTTCAGCTCTGCCTTTCAAGCACACCCAAGACTTTTCTCCCTCATATTTTCAAATTTGAAAAATATTGGAAACATTCCTGAAATCAATTGGGGAATTTTAAAATATAGAGCTAATGCGTCAACAATTTTTGTGGCTGCTTTTGCACAGAAAGAAAAAATAAGAGTCAGAAAGAATTTCTTTTTTTTTTTTTTTTTTTATAATGGGAATATTGACTGAATTTATTTTTCTAGTCCTTTCTGTCCTTCTCTCTGCTGATAAAGTGCACCACCATGCTCATACTGGGCAATGTTTTCATCTTGTTTGGGTGGACAGAGAAATTAACATGCCTCGTTCATTCCCAGTGCAAAAGGATGGAGAAATGTGAAAAAAAATCTGCTTTAGAAAGAATTCTGAACGTTCACAAGGACCTTTCATTTAAAATAACGTTGAAAGAAAATTGCTAAACTTACACTACCCTCTAGTAAACTCTTGTTAAAAAATTTTTAGACAAATTTAGACAATTTCTTTTTTAACTTTTCACCTACTTTGGTTCCACTGACATTTGTGTTGATGTGCATGTGTTCAATTTTGCTTCCTATTGTAGTTTATTCCTGATAAGAAGCCAAAAAAGCCTGTGTTGTTTTCTGCCTTTTGTGCATAATTTTTGTGCTGATGAGTACCTGGGATTTGAGGTCTAATTCAAACATGGCTGTGGTTAAACTTCTGTCCACCGTTTAAAGGTTTTTGAATACAAACGTTATTTCAAGTGCTTTAATTAGTCTTTGTACATATTTCCATCAGCTAAATAGCTTCTGAAAATGAGTTATATTAAACAACATTAAAAGAGGAGACAGATGTATTAAAAAAAGAGGAAAACTACAAAGGTAATAAAATTTGCAAGTTTGCAAAATGTAATTGAGAGTCTTGCTTTCATTATACGCTAACATTTTATCACATTTACTCCTCTGATTTGCTCTACAAAATTTGGCTTCAGTTAAAACATGGGGTTAGCAGTGGGGAATCTAAGTTTAAAAAAAACCCAAAAAACAGGTAAATTTGAAAACACCAGTGCACAGAGCACAAGGAAATCTCTCTAGAATGGATGACAGCCATAAAATTTTGTGTATCTTGCTTGTGTCTTCTGCTCAAGAGCACATTATGGCTCTGTGTTGTGCTGGTTTTGATGTATAGATTTAAGTCAGATTGCACTTATGTCAACTGCCCTGATTTATGCTCATGACATTACTTGGGAGTGATCTTGCTCGTACCAGAGATTGTTCCAATGATCATTTGAATTATTGCAGGGAGATAAAGATATCCCTGAAGATAATTTCCTTCCAGCTGGGCCTGTGAGGAGCAGCTCACAGGCCTTGGGAATTGTATTTGAGAAATAAAGCAATTCACATGTGCCTCACACTGATTAAGAGCCTGGCTTTTGGATTTTAAAGGTATTTGGCTTATTTCATTAGCTTGCATAGCATAACAATTACAGATTTATAACAACAACATTGACAAAAATGCATTTCAACCTTTAAAAAAATTTTAGTATAAAAACTGTGGACAAATCATAGCTGCTCATGAGAGTAAAAACATTATCTAGAGTTTAAGGAGGAAATCCACCTTTTTGACTATAGAGCCAGGAACGATCCCCTTAAAATTCCAAATCTGTGTCATCAACCCATCCCTCCAAGGCACAAAACTTGTGCTGACACTGCAGACCTGGGTGGATTGTCAGGGATAATTTGATATCCCTCTTGATGGAATGATGGCTGTGATGTCCCTGTTGAAAAAAAAAAAAATGCAGGAAAAAACCCAGCAAAAAGGAAAATCTCCATCAGACAACCAGAGACTGATCCTCAGAGACTAAAGAAGGACTTAATTTCATTATTTTACTGCTTTCTGTAGTATCAGAGGAGCTTTAAGGTTGTTGCTTGAAACAAACAAAAGTCAGGATATTTGGGGAATCTCACAATAGTTTAAAAAAGGTTTCTCCCCAGCTTTGTTATCTGTCACAGTTGTTAGCTCTGGTTCTTTGGCTCTCCCAGGACTATACTAACTTTTAATTAACTAGGAATGAGGTCTGCACACACTGAAAACTTAGTATTTCTGCAGAATAACACCAGGTAGGCTGAAATGCAGTCAGGATTACAACAGGAAGGTGTTTACTTGTTTTTCCTGCACCTGCCAGATTTAAAAGATACTTTTTTCTCCATCAGCTTGGTCACTTTTAATGGCTCTGCAAACCTAGTGAAATTTTAACAATCAGAAACATGTCATTCATGTTCCAAAAATTACCTGAGCTTCTGCTTGGGGTCGGTGGTGAATATATACAAAAATTTTACTCCAAAGCTTTAAAAGCAGGTATGTTATTTTAAAACTTTATCAGCATTACTTGCCACTTGTGCTTCAAGTATTATTTGGCTCCTTGTTCTGTGGACCTTGCTTTCATTTTGCTTGGGAAATGAGGGTTGTGGTTAAGATGGTTAAATTAAAAGAGATTAAAACTCAATTTACTTCCCACAGTCACCATTCACTGCCTTGGTGGATATCCAGGTTCCTCTAAAATCATTTATTTCATGCTGTAGCCAGGGCATTCTTTATCTTCACCTGACAAAGGAAGGCTGAGTTCCATCTCCAAGGTCACTGCCTTTGTAGCACAAAATAACTGCATTTTCCTTTCCACCTTCTTCGGGGGGTTTCACTAATAGTGGATAAACATCTGCCCTTGTACACCAAAGATGGTTTTAGAGGTTCAGCCTCTGCCTGACCTGCAGAGAGGAGGAACCTGTGGCAGTCCTGCAAAGGGATTTCTCTCCTCATAATCAATAGCCCATTAAATTTTTCTTTCTGAGGTCCCCTGTTGAGTCACCAGAGATGGCTGGGGAAGGCAGCTATTTCACTTTTATTTTACAGCTGTTTTACCTGTGCACATCTTTCTCCTCCTGCCATCTCTTCATTCCTAGGGATATTTTTGGTTTCTTGCCTTGGGAACAAACACATCAGTTCTTTACACATCTCCTAGAGTTTTCTCCTCTTCTCTTAAGAAAATTGATTTTCTTTTTTAAAAGCATTGTTAAGGTCGTGTCAGGCTGCTATCTTATACTTGTTACTTCACAAAATACAATCTCTGGGCCATACAAAATAGTCTGAAAGCTTTCTGGGAGCTGGAAAATGGGAACATTCTGAGTGTTTTTTCCCAATACCATTCTACTAATGGCACTGTTAGATCTAGAAAATAATATCCATTTCCCTTTGCAAGCAATCTGTGCTTACAAAAAAGCCTTCTTCACTGTTTGTTTTTCTCTTGTTCTTTGTTTTTTTGTTGTTTTTTTTACCCTAGAGGAAAGCCGGAGCTTCTGGGTGTTTTGCAGCGAGATCTCCTTGTACTTCTTGAACAATGCAGCAGAGATTTTTATGATGAGAGTGAATATGAAGTACTCACCAAATGGTATCCCAGATTCACACTAAGCATTTTATTACCTTGAGATTTTAATGGCATAAAGTCTCTTTCATTTTGAGATGGTTGTAAAATCTTGGAAAAAAAAATATTAACTCCAACTTTGAGAAAGACGGGGGCGGTAAATCTTTTTCCTTACACGTATGACAAATTCTACAGGAATAGACATCTTCCTCCTCTTTCTCCCTTCAAAGGTGAAATAAACAAACGTGAATAGGGATTACCTCACCATCTGACATTTGAAGCTGGACACTGTTTCACAAGAGCAGACATCCCCTGTGCCAGGCTGTGAGCTCAGCTGAAGGGAACAGGAGCACAGGGACAGCAGCGGTCACTGAGTCAGGAGAGCTGCTCTGGGCTGGCTGGGACAGCCACAAACTCCAGTGCCAAGGTTTGGGCATCTGGGCCTTCACAAACAGCATTTTACTTGGATATCTGTAGCATTGTGTGTTCTATACGGGTTCTATTGTCAAGTTGGTTATTTTTTATCAGTTAAGATTATGGTTTGACCCTCGGTTCCCCCCATGTTCTCCCTCATAATGGTTTGTTCCTCCCACCAGTTACCTGTCCATCATTGTAACCAACCCCCCCGCTTTCTTTCCAGAATTTTCTATGTCAATCATCCCTTACTTAAGATATGATTTGTCCCCTGAGCCTTTTCCCTCCCCTGTGCCATTCTTATTGGTTCAGTTGTGTCCCTCGCTCCTCCCCTGGGCTTCGTTCATTGGTTGCCTCGTGTCTCCTCCCATCACGCCCTTCCCCTTTATAAGTGCCTCCCCAATGGTTATTTCCCTGACACCGTTACTGGCCCTGCCTGGGTCAATAAAGCACCTTGGCACCCATACGTGTGTCTGCTCTGTCCTTCCTTCGCCTCAGTGCTTTGCAGTCCTGCTCTCGCTGTGTCACCACCTCACAGATGGAGCCACTACTCGGGGGTTCTGGCAGAGAACCTGGGAGTGGCGGGATTCGTGGTGTCCATGGGTCACTATGGGAGCGGCTGGCTGGCACCCGTCAGCTCCAGTGGCGGTGGGGCGAGAGTGCAGATATCTGATGGTCCAACAGTACTTTATGTTCTCTTTCCTTCACCTCTCTGTACTTCTCTGCACCACTCTGAAAATACAGATCACACTGGTGAGGGCACACCAGTGTGGAGTGGAGAGCTGTGTCCTGTTTGGGCAGGAATTCGGACATTGGAGCATGTCCAGAGAGGGAAAAGAGGCTGGTGAGGGGCTGGGAACACAAACCCTGAGAGGAACCACTGAGGGAGCTGGGGGTGCTCAGCCTGGAGAAAAGGAGACTCAGAGGCGATCTTATCACTCTCTCCAACTTCCTGAAAGGTGGTTATGGTCAGGTGGGGTTGGTCTCTTTCTCCAGGCAGCACTGACACAACCAGAGGACACAGCCTCAAGCTGCACCAAGGGAAATAATAGGTTTGATATTCAGGAAAAAGTGTTTTACAGAAAGAGTGATAAAGTTTTGGAATGGCTGCCCGGGGAGTCACCATCCCTGGGTGTGTTTAACAAAGCCTGGATGTGGCACTGGGTGCCAGGGTTTAGTTGAGGTGTTGGGGCTGGGTTGGACTTGATGATCTTGAAGGTTTCTTCCAACTTGGTGATTCTGTGAGTTCTGTGAATTGTGATTATCATTGATCTGCTGATTCCTTCTGATGAAGGTTACAACACACACTCTTTGGATTAAGGGAGCTCAGGATCAGCCCTCCCTTGCTCACCCCTTAGACGCCTGAACCCAGCAGAGGTGTTTGGCTTGCTGGTTTTGGCTTCTTTTTCTTTTTCTTCTGTATTCAGCCTACAGTGAGAGCCAACCCTGCAGGTGGGATGAACAAACGGACCTTCAGCAGGAAGAAGGGACATTAAAAAATGTGACTCACTGGCTGCTTGACAGCCTTGGATGGTGGAGGTGAGGGGAAAGAAGGCAAATGTGTACACTACCTTGTTGATGAAAAGAAAGAAATAAATGTCATATATGAGATTCACCCGTTCCATGCAGGCAAGGTGAGGCCAGAATCAATATTGGCATAGGCAGTAATGAGATATCCCTCATGGAGCTGTGTTAGTTGAGGACTGGTAATGTCAAAATGTACATGAACTTGTGAACACACCAACGTGCAGGAACGTGGTTTGTTGTGACACATTCCTGTGCTCCTGGAGAGGCTATCCTTAACAGTGGAAAAAGAACTCCACAACATTTCCCCCCTCCTCTCCTGTGGTATTCAAAAATTTCCCTTCAATGTGATTTATTCTGTCACAAAATCTCCCTAAAAGGCCGATGTGGCTCCTGTTCTTTGATGGTGACAGAACTGTGAGGAAAGAAAACAGCTCCATCAGCCTCCAGCAGGGCATCAGAATGGGAAACAAGAAGCAAATATATTGAAAATATGTTGTGGAACCATTTGAAAACCCCAGTGGTACCGAGGTCAGTATCTCTAATCACATTTCTACCACACCAACACCAGTCTGAAGTGGAACCTACCAAAATCTCCTCACAGCTCAGGTGAGATATACCTTGTGCTGCAGGGACTTGGGCTAACTGAGGTTTAGAAGAGAATGGGAAACAGTTTCAAAAAGACATTTAGGAAGTACTTAGCCCTTCACATGAAGAGAAGAAATTGGGTTATTTTTGTAGGAGAGGATGCAAATCTCACTGTAGCAATTTCTCTCACAGCAGTTTAGGTCTGAGTAACCCCACAAACTTTATTTGAATATATTTTTTCCCTTAGAGTGAGCTTTCTTCCACACAATGAGAGCCTTAGATGGGTGTTGCAACTCTTCAAGTCCCTTTCCAGCAGGATTAAGTGTTCTATTCATACAAAACTCAAACTGGGGCCAAAAAAACAAATGAGAGGAGCACCACCCCTATGAGCTACCCGTGATGCAGCATTTCTACTCGTTCTGCTGTGATCTCAGAAATCCCTTTCTTTCAGATGCAGCAGGTCCCTCCATGGTGATCTTTCTTTCAGCAGATGGATGCCACACCAGCTTCATCCACTGACCTTGTCGGGGGTGAAGAAAGCATCTCTGAATCTAAAAACTCATAGCTGGTCTTGAGTTCAGCCAATGGGCAAAGATTTGGCTGTAGACTGGCCATTGTTTTATATTTCCTGTGGCCAGCTATTTGGCTGTAGTTGGGGGGAAAAAAAAAGCCACTCTCTAGAATTTTCCACGTTCCTGTTCTACAAAGAGCCTGGCCTAAAGCCTGGTGAAACCCACAGGATTTTCCTGGGCAGAGGACAGATCACCCTGAGTTCAGGCAGATTTCTGGGTGAGGTTTTGGATCACTCTGCTCACCTCAGGCCTGTGCAGAGGGCTGAAGGAAAAGACAAGCCCGAGGGGGAGCTCCTGACCAGCAGGAACACCTGATCCAAGTTCTGGGGAGTCCTGGGAGGAGAAGTTCTGCTGCTGTGGCACTCAACCCACACATCGCACTCTGTCAGCCTGCTGAACTGGCCCCTTCGCTCCTGCTCGGCTCTGGGTGTTGCAATTGTGTCTGTCATTTGTTCTTCCAGCTAATTAACATTGGTTAACTTCATGTTTAATGGCCTTTCCCAAGCTGTTGCAACCAGTAGTAGAAAACTCATTAAACCCAGTTGTCATTTTAACCACACACAGATTTATACACACGCACCGCTGTGCCTTCATGCAATAAAGCTTTCTGTTGGTGTTTGAATTAATTAATCCTTTTCTTTTGGCTTTATTATCATGTAGATAGAAACTGCCATGTTATCTTCCCCCTGATTTAATTCAACCCATGTTTAAAACATGAAACTAAGGGCAGAATAATCCATCCTGGCAATGGAAAGCCAAGTTTGGCTTCCTTTCTTCTCTTGAAAATGGAGCAATGGTTTCGAGTAACAAGGATGTCATCTTTTGGAGGGAGACATTTTTCCATCAAAATATTTCATTTTTGAAACCAAAATATATTAAGGAAAAAGACAGTCATTTCAATAAAACCTTCCGCAAATGTGTTTTTTGTTAAGGTGCGTGGAAACAGCTTTTCTTCAACAACACAATCATTTTTTCTGTTGTTTTATGTTTAATTTTACAAGTATATATTTATCTTGACTTTTTACAGTATAATGTTATGAAAAGAATCCAGCAATTAAATAAAATTAATTCAGGAGTTCAAGCAAAATAAAGTTATCTGATGAGATTTCAGAAAAAAAATTAAACCCTCAATCCAGATGCAGTTGCTCTGATTTCTTCATTTGAAGAAATGGGCAGAATTTAAAAAAAAAAAGCCCCTAGACAAAAAGCTGTTTCCTAGATATCCATTATTCCTGTTTTCAAGCAGGACACTGAACAGTTTTAGACTCAGTTTTTAGACTCAGCACTTTATCTTCTACAAAACAGCAAAAGGATTTTTATAGTACGGGGTTGCAAAATAGGTTTTGTTTGTGAACTCTGAATAATTCTACAAGTTGAGGGAGTCATAGTCTTCTGAATACACTTGTATTGTGTTGAGGGATTATGGTAGAAATGTCCCAAAACTTCAAACAAATATTCATGTCAAGCCTCAGAGGTCTAGGAAAATAGATTTTATTATATATACTACCAAATATTTAACCAGTAAGGCAATATAAACACGTATCTTATTTTCTCAAATTTGCACTGCAGCCTTGGCCCTCTCTTTAGAGAAGTGCAAACAGAAACCCTGTTTGCTACTGTACCTTATCACAATGTCATCATTCATGGGAGAAACCACTCAGAGCAGCTGCTAAAAATACAAGAGACATACTCCTCCCAGCCACATGTCATGGCCTGATTTCCTCTCTGCCACAGAATTATCCACCTGCTGACCCCCGTTTTGACAAAAACCCAGATTCAGCCTGATTCAGACCCCATGCTAAAGAGATCTGGGAGAGTTGAATCAGGAGAATTTGACAAAACCTCCTTTAGTCTCCTCTGTGACCATCCCAGTGAAGAAAAAGCAAGAATTTCCCAATTTTCAAGACCTCAGGAACACAAAGCTGCTGTACAGAGCTTCATCAGGGACACCAAAATCTGCAAAAAAAGTCCCAGCAGATCTTTCCAAGAAGCACAACTCAGCTTGGAGGGTGGAAGGGCTGCTGGAAATGTTGATCCTGTCCCAGGTTTAGCTTCGGCCTCCCCTGAATGCCCTCTGCCCCTCCACGGCACCATCCCCTGCACAGCCTTGGCCATCTCCTCACCACAGTCAGGCCCAAAGCTGAAACGCTTTTATGAAGCTCAGAGGATGAAGGAGAAAAAACCCTTTTTTTTTTTCTTCAAAAGAAAGGGTTTCAAATATTTTTAAAAAATTTTTCAAACATTTTAACAAAAATTCAAAATTCAATTTTTTTTAGTTTTTTTTTTTTTTTTCAAAGGGCTAAAGTTTTCAGCTGAGATGTAACTATTTACTTTTCTCCCAGGGCATGACACATGTGAGAATGTTAAAGAAGCAACATTCAGTGGGGTTTGTATGTCACCTTTTCTTTTTCATGTGAAAATCTGATCCTATTTCTGCATGCTGGATGCACCAGGCCACATTTCCCCTTCCATAAACTGAAAATAAATCTGTCACACAGACAGCTGCTGCAAAAACCACACAAGGCTGCTTGTGCCAGCTTACTGAGACATCAGCTTCAGGCTTGAACCTTACAAATTGTTTATCACTGCTGCTGCAAACTCTTCATGTGTTTTTTTAGCATCATGGCCAGTTGGAAAGCAGTGACATTTATACTTGAGGGACATGTATCCATTTATGAATGGAAATAGGTTAATAAACAGAATTAGATTTATTAACAAAGGAACTGCAGTGCTTAGGACATATTACTTTTCCTTAAAATATTTAGATCACCTGTTTTGTTTCTGCTTTTTTTAAAAAAAAGAGTTGGTTTAAACATTAAGCTACTGTTATATCCTGGTAAGGACAAAAAGAAAACCAACCCAACAATGAAAGAATAAACACACTGAAACTTTAAACTGCTCTTGAGTGTAAGCCAGAGAGAGCCCTGGTGAGATAAACTGCTCCATCTCTGCAGAGAAAACTTTCAGGAGGTGGAAAATTTGAGCTGCTCACTGGGACCTGGTGTCTGCAGCAGGGTGATTCTCACCTGTGCTGGCCGTGGATCCCAGCTGGCACACAGCCACAGCACCTTCCAGCAGGCAGCTGGCACCTCCAGTAAATATTCTGTGGCACTGCACAAAATGCAGAGATGACCACAAGAGTGCACAGCATGTGCTGAGCTGATGTGAGCGTGTTCACAGGGGTTTTTGGTCAAGGGAAGAGACGAGGATCTGACTCCGTGTTTCAGAAGGCTTGATTTATTATTTTATGATATATATTATATTTAAGCTATACTAAAAGAATAGAAGAAAGGATTTCATCAGAAGGCTAGCTAAGAATAGAATAGGAAAGAATGATAACAAAGGTTTGTGGCTCGGACTCTCTGTCCGAGCCAGCTGGGCTGTGATTGGCCATTAATTAGAAACAACCACATGAGACCAATCCCAGATGCACCTGTTGCATCCCACAGCAGCAGATAACCATTGTTTGCATTTTGTTCCTGAGGCCTCTCAGCTTCTCAGGAGGAAAAATCCTAAGGAAAGGATTTTCCATAAAGGATGTCTGTGACAAGCTGAGATCTGATTTAAGTCTCCGAGGCAAAGGAAACCTCCACAGAGCCTGCTGAGGATAGGCAGGGCACAAAGCAGCTTTTGGCTCCTCTGTGGCTTAGGGGAAAACCCAGGACACCCTCTGAGAGCCGTGGAAAGGTCACTTCGAAAAATGGATTTCCCCATTCCGCCGCTCACTTTTCTTTGCTGGGCAGCCCTTCCTCTAACCTCAGGAAAGATTCTTCCTGCACCCCAGGCCCTGTGATGCTGCCACCCTGTTCTGTCCCACTGGCAGGGATATCCCCTGGCAGGCTGCACTCAGCAGATCAGGGCTCTGGGGGGAAGGTGATGCACAGACAGCAACTGTACAGTGTCCCAAAATGCCCCAAAATGTCCCAGAATTAGCAGCCTGGCTGTGGCTTCCATGCTCAGGCCAGCTCCAGGAACAAGGATGTCATCTTTTAGAGGGAGACGTTTTTCCATCAAAGAGCATTTTTCCACAGAGATGGGCTAGGGCAGGAGCTGCACTGTGAATCTGAACAGCATCTGCAAGGAAAAATGCTAAATGTGTATAAATCAAGGTGAATCCAGAGTCATTCCTGGGCCTTTTCCAATTGCCCATTCGCTTGTTCTACTCAGGATCTCTGTGATCCCTGGAAAACACACTAAGGTATGCATTTTGGGACTGGAGTTCCTGCCCTGTGAATGTTTGAGTCTAAATCTCATGGAACTGAGAAGCTGGCTACATTTTTTTTTGCTTAATCCTGCACTACCTTCTTTAGTTTGTGTAAGCAAAAGGAAGAAACAACCAGATACGGGTTAATTATACCACTGCTCCTCCAGTTTTCCCCTTTTCTCACCAAACCCACAGTTTTCAGGGCTGCTCTCTGGCACAGTCAAGCTCAAGGCATCCAGGACAATTTGTGCTACAGCAATTCCAAGCCAAGGAATTCCATCTGGGAGAAACTGAGGCAGGCAGAGGCCCAAGAAGGCGGGATTGAAACCAGGACCAAAAATGTGCTTTTGACAGAGCCCTCTTTGGATGCTTAGGCTGTAACAGGAGCTGTGGGTGTGCTCCAGACTCTTCCCCTAAGCACAGCTGCTCCCTTCTCACACAGGATTTAGCTGCAGAGCTGCACAGGTCTGCTCGTGGCAGGTGAAAATGGGGCCCAGGCTCATTTTCATCATGGAATGAGTGCAAAGAGAGCAGAAGGGCATTGGGGGTGTCACTGTGGTGCCTTGTGGCCTAGAACAGAGGCTGGAGGAGTTAAAGAATAAAGTAAGGGTTTTATTAAAAGGATCTCCTCAATGGATGCACCTTGGGCAGCACAAGAGCCCAGCCAGGGCTGCACCCAAGATGAACCAAAATGGTCACAAAATGGACAGCCAGGCACGGAGTCTCTCACTGTGATCAGTTCTGCTACACTTGCATATTGGAGTTAATTGTCCAATTCCAGCTCCAGCCCCTGCAGTCCCACCCTGCTTGTTTTTCTCTCTCCAGCCCACGGTGTTTGTGCTCTTGGGCCTGAGATTTGGATCATTTGTCCTTGGTCCCCAGCTGGAGCAGGAATTGTTTTGTCTCCCTGCTCTGTGCACAGAGCTCACCATGCCCTCATATGAAGCCCAGACCCACACACTAAAGCAGCACAGAATCTGAAAAATAGAAAAGCCAAAACCTGGGGCATCAGCCAAAACCTGCACTCAAGCCTGGGTGCTGATCTCCTGTTCCACTCCCAGGTGACAGTGCCCTTAGCCCTGTTCCTTTATTGGCTTTTTCAGCCCTCCTTTTGTCATTATCTGAGCTGGTTTTTGGCTCTGCTGTTGTTCAATTCTATATTCAGACTTGACTGGCCAGCAGAATACAGGGTGAAGTACAAAACTGGGCTGCCTCTTAATATCTAGATGTGCTTGTGCTTTGTGATAAAAGAGAAGCTGCAAGAATTAGTCAATATCAATCAGTGATAAGGGTAACTTTGTCCCCTTATACAGATCTTGAACAAAACATTCACAGACACCACTCCATCAAAGATACCACCCCTGGAAGAAACTGACCTACCAATTAAGGCTGAGGTGTAAAACACACCAACTGTGGGGAGCCTTGTAATCCACGGGACTGTGTATTATTTTTCTCAAGGAAGAAAACTTGAAGAACGTTACAAACTCTTTCCTCTCTTTTAAAACACACAATAAAAGAAGTATGATCACAATACACAGATTTTTTGGCTCTATCTGAGGTATTGGTTCCTGGTTTTTTTTTTTCCCCAGAAAGTCATCAGATCATGGCAATGGGTCTGTTTTGCTTAACAGGCTCACAGTATGGCATACTTCCATATTTCCAACTTCACTTTTAGTCAAAGAAAGGAAAGAGACTTCTATACACCACTTACAGGTAGGCTGTGGGTTTTTGTCAGCACTACCAAAATAACTTCAGACCACGACCAACAAGACTATTGCACCATTTTAGACAGACCCTCCAAAACCACAAAAATTGGTAGAAGATCAGATTGCAAATTCCATAGAGTTTCACCAGCTGAAAAATCTCATGCAAATTCTACCGGTATTGCAGCCTGCTTGTTTGTCTAAGATAGGTTACAGCTTGAAATAACCTTGCCAAGACTGCCAAGTGATGGAATCTAAATATTTTGACCAGGATGACTGCACTACTAACATATCCTCACTTTCTAATAGCTTCTTGAATTTCATTATCTTCAATATATGCTGCAAGGAGCAATACCGTGTTGCTAATGGAAGTTACATGAGGAACTATTTCTTTAGGACACTCTTCATCTCATATTTCTAATATTCCAAATGGAGATTCTTTTAATCTGTTGGAGACTCCATCCTGTGCTTTGTAATAGTAAAACTTGTGCTGTTTTTGGTGGGGCCAAAATCAAACTTACAAAATTCCTCCCAATTTGATTTTATAACTTACTTGTAAGTCTTTGGGGGGAAAAGAGAAATGAAAAGAAAAAAGAAAAATGTTTATGAAGTAACTACTGAAAGCCTCCATATGGGAGCAATGATGTTGCAAAAAACATTGTTTTACCTCATCAATCACTCTTGTTAATCACAACAGAAATGCAGGCTCAGTGCAATTGAAAACTAGCACTTGCTTAGCTCATCTCTGCATATTTTCATCCTATCCAGTAGATATTCTAGTTAGCCCTTCCAAATTTCGGGATTTGTGGTGATGCATGCATGCACCAGAATGAGAGAGGAACCATTATTCAGTGCCTGCTCTACCTGATCAGTGCAGGTTTGGAAACAGATCTGTTGGAAGCACAGTTTTTCCAACACTCCTGAATGTTTATACCTTCTACATTTAGTTTTTGCAGGCAGGAGTTTTCAATTTTCATGGCTTAATTCACTTGTAAATCAGGTAAATATCCTGGCCATTGTGACCAATGCAATATTGCAGCTACAGCCTCACTTGAGTCAGCTCAATATTTACCCTAAAATGAACGGTTTTCTCTATCAATGAACATTTCCTCATGGCTAACACTCATCTCAAGTTGTGAATTTGCTTACTTTTTCCAAGTTAGAAGTGTAATTATAGCTGCAGAATTCAAAGTGGTTCTTCATTCATCTTGTATAGGCAAGTGGAGGAAGAATTTGGCCAAAGCTTGCAATTACTGGCTAATTATTAGTTCAATTAGATTTGTTGCTGTTGTTGTTGTTTTGGTATTTCTTATTTTTTGGTCTTTGTTTTTGGGAGGGTTTTTGGTTCTTGGGGTTTTTTCTTCATTTTGTTTTGGGTTTTTTTGTGCTTGTTGGGCTTGTTCTCATCGTTTTTGTTTGTTTGTTTGCTTGTTTTTTAAAACTTAATCTTGTCATCGCATAGAATATTGCTGTGGCATCCAGAGACAGTATTAACAGTTATCTTCTCAACTTCAAGCTTCAAAAGACTGTGACCTGATTTGAAATGTCTGCAGATAAGCCAGTGACATTTGCTAACCACCAGTCATTACCACTGATAATTTAACGTTGTTGGTAAAATTGTCTGGTTATCTGGGTATTTTACTCAGGTGCTGCTTGGAAAAATTTATGTCTGACTTAGCCCAAATTCTGGCAATCAATGAGCTAAAGCAGAATTTCTGCTCATTCTCCTTTGGAGGCTCAGATGGAAAAAATACACTGGTTTTGGAAAGCAGCTGCTTGGGGATTTTTTTGTGAGCTTGTGTGTTTGTGTGTGGGGTGAATGTATGTTTTTTTGTTTGTGTTTTTAAAATTTCTTTTTACAAATGTACAAACAAATAGGATTAATGCACCAGTATCTGCTGGAGGAAAGCAGGGTCACCATCTTACAGCAGAAAATGTATTTAATAATACCCAGTTATGACTATATCTAGACATGATTTGAAGGTGTGTATCCCATTTTTTCCTTTTTTTTCCTTTTCTGCACTGATTTTCTTATTCGCATTTTTCTCCAGAAAATTCAGATGTGAGTGGATGCAGAAAGCCGAAGCAAAGAATATTTATGTCAGACCAAAGAAACAGAAAAATAATGCTTTGCTTTCTCTTGCCACATATCACATATCAAAAAGAAAGAAAATGCCATAAGTAGAAAATCACAAACTGTGGAATGCAGAGACCCATTTTCATGTTGGCTCATTTTGGAGGCTCCAGACCAGAGCTCAGATTTTTTTTGTTTATATATGCCTTCTCTGTAAATACCCATTTTACTGCTGTTTGCAATGACAGATTGGATCAAATAATGAGAACCTAATAGCAGCTGGATAGATTTACATGAAATGTCATATACATTCACAGAAAACGAGGCAGTTCACTGTGACACTGTATTAATGAACCTGTTTTTTAAAAAAAAATCAGAATAATTTCAATGAGAAATCTCTGCTTTTCATCATGACTATTCTTGCATAGTTTTATATTCTATATAAAATTCTAAGATTTTAAAGAAGGTACCATATATCACAAGTATTTGTATCATGATTTCAACTGAAGTTTTAAAGTAGTATAAAACTGTGTAAAAATATTTTTAATTCTTTACCAAGGTCCATCCTTCCTTCCTTCCTTCCTTCCTTCCTTCCTTCCTTCCGCCACTTCCTTCCGCCACTTCCTTCCTTCCTTCCTTCCTTCCGCCACTTCCTTCCTTCCTTCCTTCCTTCCTTCCGCCACTTACTTCCTTCCTTCCTTCCTTCCTTCCTTCCTTCCTTCCTTCCTTCCTTCCTTCCTTCCTTCCTTCCTTCCTTCCGCCACTTCCGCCACTTCCGCCACTTCCGCCACTTCCGCCACTTCCGCCACTTCCTTCCTTCCTTCCGCCACTTCCTTCCTTCCTTCCTTCTGCCACTTCCTTCCGCCACTTCCTTCCGCCACTTCCTTCCTTCCGCCACTTCCTTCCTCCCTCCCTCCCTCCCTCCCACCATTAAAATGGTTATAAATAAGGATTTATAGGTCTCAACCCTCCACAGATCTGTACTCCACTGGAAGTTTTCTATCAATTTTTGGATATTGCTCCTAGGAATAAGCACAGCAAATTTCCAGCTCTGTTCCCACAGAGATATGAACCTGATTTGGAACGTGCCACTCACTCTACCTGTTCCTGTGTTTTCCACGTGCTGAACAACAGCTTCAACAGCTCATTTCCTCAACACTGCTTGAAATCCTTTCAACCTCCTGAACCAAACCAGGAAAATTAATGTGGAGCTGAAGAGTTGCATTTTGAAGGAGGCAGCAGAAGGAAGTTTGGTCGTTATGGTCCCTGCAGCCCAAACCATTCAATGGTTTTTTGAAAGAGGGAAGCAAACTGGTAAAATAAAAATAAATCATGACCCTTTAAAACCAAAAACACAAATGCTACACACTCACATGTTTTAATAACTGAATTATATTTCTTTTAGGAATAAAATTGGTTAGTGATTTTAATGCCTGGCTGGTAAAAAGACTTTTTTTTTAACTCCACTCGAATTTATTTCCAGGTTATGAACTCTAAAAATTTCATCAGCAGGCACTACAGACTGGAAATTCCTGAAGGAAGAAGGAACACACAACATTTCCTCAGAGCTGCAATTTGTTTCACTTGGTGCACAGCTAAACTTTATGGGAAATGAGAGTCACCATCTATCCCTTAGAAGTGTCTTGTTCTTTAGGGGAGGTGTTATTTGATTTAGTGTTTCTTTATCCATGAGGAATTTTTATTCATTGTCAGGAGAGTGGGAGAGTGGGAATAAATATTTCCCATAGGAGTTGGAGTGCACCTGCAAGTTGCCAAGTAATGGGGATGATTCAGAATTCTGAACTAACAGATGTTAACAGTGGAGAAAAGCTAAAAATGGATGTTGAGCACTCAACCTGCCACTTGACAGAGAGGAAGACCATCTTGATTCATATTTTCCTGTAGGGAATTTCTAAAATTCTCCATCATGTAATGGAGAACTCTTTTAATTCAATTACTTCTTGCTGTACAATTTTCCTCCAAACCTGCTAATGAAAAGCACAGTTGTGAAGCTTCATGTACAATGACATTTGTAAACTAGAAATATTGACATTTTCACATTTCAAAAGTGACAACTTGGAAAAAAAAGCTGAAGCTGTCCTTCCATATCTATCAACACATATGAAACATGCATTTAATACCATTTTATTATATTTTAACTAGTTGTTTTACTAGTGGTTAAGCAGGTGTGGCCCAGAACAAAGTGAAACACACAAAGTTGTTGGCCTCAGCAAGCAGTGATTTTGTGTTAACAATGATGAGATTAACAGCAAGAGAATCAGAGGTGGAGCTTTTTGAAAGCTTGTCAGATTTTTGTTTCACATAAGCAAAACAATGTGTGGGTGGCAAAGAAAAAAAAAAAAAAAAACATCCCTTGCTACGGGCAAACTTGAGAAATTCACCTCAGGAGTTAAAGATTGTTTTTTGGTTTTTTTTGGGTTTTTTTGTCATATCTGCAGTATTGTGATTGACTAAACAAGAGCAAGAAGCAGATAATCTGTTTGTGGATAAAGGATGCACTCGTGGCTTAAATCAACAAGGAAATCCCAGGCTGGCTGACATGGACTGCCTGCAAGATCCTCAGCTCTTCCACAGCTCCCCAGGTTCTGTCACAACACTGGCAAGGTCAAGGCATCACCGGTGTTCATGACATCACTAATGCTTTTTAATTAAGCAGAAGTAATCCTGCCCTTAGACTGCACTTGATTTCAATTAATTTTTGCAATTCACAAAGGGAGTCCCCAGAAGTATTTGCTAATGCTGTGTTTCCTCAATGGAAATAATGATGGTTTCCCAAACTGTTAACAGGGGGTTGACACAGCTAATTATAAACCTAAACAGATCTCTCTAAAGCCAGTGGCTTAACATTTGTTTGAAGCTTGAGGTAAGGGTCTGTGGTGATTTTTATTTCTTCTGAAATTAATGACCCAACTTTAATTCATTTTCTCAACAGCTTTGCTAGAAATTGAATATCTTTATTTCAGTCGTAGATGCTGCTGGTTCTTGAGGGCTCTTTCAAGTCCCTGCACTTCAGTAATTCACTGGAACTCAACATTAGTGGGTCTTAACCTTGGCAAGAATTACTCTTGAGACACCTTAATAATAAGCCAAATGATTTTATAAAGAGCCAATAAGCTGGTGGTTTTGGTACACTTCAGCAAGATAGTTTTAAAAAGACAGACATTGTCCCAAACATACCTTAAAAAAAGAATGTGTCCCCAAAACCCCAAACTACCTTCAGGGTGGCAGCTGTTCCATGCAGAGCTGAGACTTGGGACTTCATCAGTATTGAATATTTCATTAAATGGGGGGGCATCTACCAGCACACTCACAGTAGCAGCTCAGTTTCTCTCATTTAATCCTTCATCCCTGTTTCCTTGGGTGCAACACAGGTACCAGGAAGAAGCAAACTCGTCTGGGTCTGGTTTGTAGGCGGCAGAACCAGCTTATTTAAATCAGAGCCACCACAGTGCCCATCAGCAGCCCTGCAACACAACAGCCCTGAATTACCTTACACGTGGCACTTCTGTGTAGGATTTGCCCAGGCTGTTCCCCGTTCAATACAGCAGAATGCTAATCAACACGTTTAATTAATTAGCATTTATATGCAGGGCCTGAAGCCTTAATTAACATTCCTCTCTGATTAAATTGCTGCTGAGGATTCCAAGTCTCAGGTGAAACCGAGTGTCGGAAGTTTTGCGCTTGATCTTCCACCCCCCTGTCTCCCAGGACTTCAAAGTGAGCATGAGGTCAATTTCTCAAATCCAGTGGAGCTTTGCCATGCCCTTTTCCTCCCCTGGCAGTGTCTCCTGCAGCAAAAATCACACACTTGGAAGTTTTGCCTGTTTTCCCTTGGTGTCACCAGGCCATGAGTTTGATAAAAGAGTCAAGATGCTGGACCATTACTGTTCAATGATAAAATGTCACTGGGTTTATATCTGTTCTGTTTCACAAACAGATATAAACAAAAGATAAGGAAAGAAAGCCTCACACCAACTTGGCAAACAATATTCATTGTAACTTTTTTGCTATCCTGTCTGTAAAAGTGATCTTCCTTGTCTTAAAATGCCATTACTGTGTCATACAGTTTGTATGTCCTCTTGTATTTTTGTAACCTCTCTTCCAAATGGTTTAACCCCTTAGAAGAAAACTAGCTATCAATCCAGCTAAATCTGTATTTCTAACAGGCTGTTTCCTCAAAATCAACCTGGTTTTACGCAGCCAAAAATGAAATGAAAATGAAAAAAACTTCTAAATTATGACAGAAAAATCACATGGCATGCAGTACACTGCATCTTGCTAAAACCTGGACATTTTTTGTCAAAAAGGAGATTAGATATAATCCTGCCCAGCCACCTCATGTGATAAAAATTCTGTCCCAAGTATTGGATGAACTGGAAAATTATCAGGCTGAGGTGATTTTTAGTGACCAAAGAGCTCTTCACTCCTTTGTTATTAGACAAACTTCTTTCTTTCCAAAAGAGCATGAATGCTTGATAAGCACACCTCAAGCTCTAAAGCCCAAATGATTAATTAATTTTGTTGTGTAATCACCTCTTCCAAGGGCACCAGCTAAGGGTAAAACTCAGCATATTGGGTCCTTTAAATCAAACTATCAGAGATGCTGAAGTAACAGAAACATCCAGAGTTTTGTCACTTTTATGAGGTCATATTCAACAGAAAAGTCTAATTTCAAGCTGAAATTAGATTTCCCAAGCTGAAAAGATTTCCAGTACTGGAATTTTATTTTCTGCAAAATAAAAACAATAGCATATCTATATCACTTAGATAAAGTGTGTGTTGATAAATAGGATTGGGTACTCGCAGAGAATTAGTTACAGATATGCAAAGGTTTTTGTACAAAGGTTTTGTTTCCTTAGTAAATGATATATCATATAATGAAAACTAATTTGGTATAGATATTAACTTCTGCTGATTTGCAACTTGCAAATATTGAGATTTTGATTCTACTCTTTGAAACTGTAAAAGAAAAAGGTTTCAAGATCTTGTAAATTTGCATAAGGTGCGGAGACAAATTTCCTTCTTAACTTCTTTGCTTATCTCTATCTCCAAGTGAATTGCCATTCACCTTTTAGCTCAACTGTGTTCTACGTGTGTTTCTTTTTCATCTTTTTATAGGTCTTTACAGGTATCCAAGCTTAATAAATTTCATCACAGCTTGCAATGGCAGCTCTGTATCAAAAGGAAAACAAGTGTATATGTGTAGCAATTAGTAGATTGCATCAGAGAGAGGGAAAGTAGCAACTCATTGCAAAAGCTGGCTGAAAAACAAGACCATACTTCCCACTTGATATGGTATCAGTGAAAATTAGAATTGGAAAATAACTTCATAAAGGGTGTATTTTCTCAGAAAGTGGTGTTTTTTGTTTGGTTTTTTGGGGTTTTTTTGGTTTTTGGTTTTTGGTGGTTTTTTTCTTTGTGTTGGTTTTGTTGGGATTTTTTTGTTTGCTTTTTTTTGTTTCTTTTGGGGTTGGTTTTTTTTTTTTTGTTTTGGAAGAAGAAGGATAAAAAATCCCCAGAACTTCTAGGAAAGACAGGAGACTGAGCATGTTTTGTACACTAGTTTCAATCTTCCTGAAGGATAAAAATAGCCTTCAAGCAAGCATTCTCCTCCACCCTTGGGTGGATCATGGGGAGCACTTTCCACTGCTCACCTCCTGATTATGCTCTAGCATAAAAAAAAAAATACTGTTTCGGAAGCAAAGGTGACAAAAGGGGAGGGGACGTAAAGTGGTTTCCTGAGGCAGGAGGGACAATGTGTGAAACAGATGGATGGTTCCTCATCACCAGGAAATTCTAATGCTGTTTTGTGGTCTGAGTTTGGCAAAGGGTTGTGGTGTGAGGAGCAGATGGAGGCATCCATCCCCTGGTTTTTATCTGTGGCCTGCCACGGAGCCAGGAGCTACTGCTGCCACTCAGCAAACAAAGACAAGCCCAGGTGCTGCTGCCTCCTTCATATTGACCTAAGATGTTTGACATTTGATATGAAAAAAAATCCTGGGCCAAGGAGGGTCAAATGGGCTTTCCCCAGTTGGTTTGGGCTGGTTAACCTCTTGTTTTCAAGAGGGCTCTGCAGCTCTGCCTGCTCTGTTTGGATAATCCCCTCCTATCAGGCTCTCATGACTGATTTTTCAGTGCAGTTAGAGCTATTTGTCGCAATTATCCACTAGTTTCCAGGGCAGAATGCAGTGAATCACCCCTTACGGTAAATATTTCTTTAAGAGGCTTGGGGTGCAAACTGGGACCTGTTTGACACGTTCAGGGTAAGCCTCTGTGTTGGTGAGGTTGACAGATGAGTCCTCAAAGAAGGGCACAGATCCCTGCCCCTCCTTCAGGAGCTCTGCGTGATTGATAATTGAGTCAGTGTTATGCTAAAAAAGTTGCCTTAGCTACAGACCTTGGCTCAGAGAGCTCATCCATCACTGGCCAGGAGCATTTTGCTATCTATCTATGGGTGTTTGAATGCAAAGTACTCCTGCTTCATTGCCCTGGTTAATTCTGGCTGCAGCCAAGGGCAGGCAGTATCTCGCATTGTCAGAAATTGATTTATGCTTGCTTAACAGAGAGTCACAGCTGGGTTAGGGAAGTGCTGGAAAACTTCCTAATGAGAAAGCACTTAAAAAGCAGTGTCAGGAGCAGGACCAGGAGTTAAAAGAGGTGACTGAAACCAACAGGAGTATTCTCCAGCCACTTGTGGCTGAGGAGAAACTTGAAAAAAACCAAAATATGGTCAAGCTCCATCTGTGGCAGTGTTCAGGTCACAGCACACCGTGATCTAGTGGGTGGCACCCCTGTCCATGGTGTGGGGGCTGGAAATGGATGATCTCCATGGTCCCTTCCAACTCAAGGTGTCCTGTGATTCTATGCTAAGACCACACATTCTTTGTCCTTCTTTGAGGGATGATGCCTCAGTGCACATCTGCCAAACATCTGGTAGCTTTATGCTATGCCAAAGTCACTGCAGGGAAGCTGGATACCCTCAAGGATAAGGAAAGGGGAAAAAACCCAAATTCTGATCCTCTGTTCTGTACTTTCCCTGCTGAGGCTGGTGGGCAAAGGCTGCATGTTTTCTATTAAATGATCACTGGCCTAAGAGATTTATTTTTTAATTTTTTTTTTTTTTGGTCTATCTGAAGCATTTATCTGCCACTCGTTGGCAACCACCTTGGTTTGACAGGAGCAGGCACTGATGAGATGCTGAAACACATCCACAAATGCCTTCCTAGGTGAGCAAATATTTCTTTTGGCCACTGTGATGCAGCAGTAGGATGGGTCCCATCTGTGACACCATCCTTGCCTGTACATGGGCAAGTATGATTTTAATCCAAATAATCCAAGCCTTTGACAGGGACTCAGGCTTTTCAAATTCACACAATGTGTGAAAATGAGGAAAGCTACGTGCCAGACCAACCAACCCAGAGTTCTCTGGAAGTCCCAAGGTTCCAGCCCTGAAAAGTTAATTTCCTTTTGCCCTTTAAGTCTCTTTTCCATGTTGCAACATGACCTGCATGCATATTCCCTCCGTTTTACCCTTTTGTTTCTCTGTTCCTTTGCCACGCATCTCAGATATTCCCCAGTTTATTACCAGGAAACCAACAGGTGTTTGACAGATGGCAATTTGCCTGGTATTAATTGCTGGGAAACTGCTCACTCAGAGATCTTATCCCTTCTATATTCTACTCCTTATACTAATTGGCATTCTTGATAGGTGATAAGGGGAGAATAATAATTAGATATAGGCAGAGCACTTTTGACTGATGCAATCTGCACAGCAAACACCTGAGCAGCAGCAGTCACAGCTGCTCAGGAGCTGGCTGGAAGCTCTGCGCAGAGGTTGGGGCATCACACCTTGAGAGAGGCAGAGTGCTGGGGAATTACTGCCTCTCTTCCCACAGCTTGGATATCCATGAGAGGCATCCCAGTGGAAGGTGTTAATTAGCCCATTCTCCAGCACCTTTGGGGAGAGGGAAGCTTCCAAAGGCCTTGAAGCAAAGCAAGCAGGCTGTTCCTGGAGGCAGGTGGCTTTTAGCAGCATGAGATCACAGCTCCCAGCCCTTTTCCCTGGAGAGGACCAACCCCTGACATGTCCTGGGTGCTGGTTTGGTGCTGGGCTCTGCAGGTGCCAGCCCCTGGAACCTGCTCTGGGCTGTGCCTGGCAATGCCCGGTGGTGTTTCCAGCAGCAGTGACCAATTTCACAATGCCTGGTGTGTCACAGACATCTTTTATGGAAAATCCTTTCCTTTGGATTTTTCCTCCTGAGAAGCTGGGAGGCCTCAGGAACAAAATGTAACCAATGGTTATCTGCTGCTGTGGGATGCAACAGGTGCATCTGGGATTGGTCTCATGTGGTTGTTTCTAATTAATGGCCAATCACAGCCCAGCTGGCTCGGACAGAGAGCTGAGCCACAAACCTTTGTTATCATTCTTTCCTATTCTACTCTGAGCAAGCCTTCTGATGAAATCCTTTCTTCCATTCTTTTAGTATAGTTTTAATATAATATATATAATAAAATAATAAATCAAGCCTCCTGAAACATGGAGTCAGATCCTCGTCTCTTCCCTTAACCAAAAACCCCTGTGAACACGGTCACACCTGGTGCACATCTGCTCACAGGAGTCACCACAGGAGAGCCCAGCAGAAAAGGAACAGATGGGGCTGTTCAGGAAAAGGAATGTTTCCCAGCAAGAGCCATCAGAAATATTTATTTTATGAGCAAAGATTAATAGATTTAATTTTTTTATGGAGGAAAAAAACAAAACAAAACAAAAAAAGCAAACAGAGAAATATTGTTGTGCTGGGTAACTGTTTCAGACGTGTCAGTTGTGATGAATGTGTGATGAATAAATATCTGGAACTAGGCTGGCCTGACAAGGGAAGGTTCCTGAGTGCTGACCATTGGGAATTTGATGAAAATGGGAGCAGAATGTATTTAAAGGTAACAACAATGTGAAAGTGGAATAGCAGCCTTCCAGGTCTGCAGGCTGAGAGATATGCCTCAGGTTTGCTCATTCACACTTTCAAATCAGAGCCCTTTTTGTATATTCACACCCCTTTTGTTTTGATTTCTGTGCCTCATCCTCTGAGCAGTATTGCTGACAGCGGCATCAACCCCCAAAAATCCCAGTTGTGTGGGGGTTTCAGTAAAACACCAGTCCACATCCAGAAATCCTCTCCCAAGGAGGCTGGGAGCATGCCTCAGCTCATTTGAAAACAGAAATACATGGCATTACACACAAGTTCCCATCAAAGCAGCTGGCATGGTTCAGGCTAGATACCAAATATCAGGACATGATTATAAAAAAATTACTAAGGAACTAAAAAAAAAAAAAAAAAAAAAAAAAAAAAAGGAAAAAATATAAGAAAAAGATATCTGAATGAAATACATGACTATTTGAAAGTAAATGAAAGGACAAAGTTCTTCTTGCTATTGATCTCCAGAGAAACCTTTTAGGGATGATAACAACCCTTCACCTTCTTTCTTCAGCTGGTTTTTTTTTCCTTCCCCTCTTTGCAGCCTTGAATCTGATGTGAGGAGCTGGTCGAATTCTGTAGTCAGAGGCTCACAGCCAAAACAAGCAAGCAGTATGTTCACAAGATGTTATAATCAGCTGCAACAAGCAACCAATTTTTCTTGCAGCAATTGGACCTAACAGAGGGTGAGGATATGACTTACTTTGTTCCTCCTTATTTGTTTTTTAGCATTCTTTTATTCCTCCTTTTTCTTCCACAAAAAAAATATATTCCATGCACTGCTAAAAGCTGAATATTCCTTTTTTTTTTTCCCAAAATTGATTTATATATAAGGATAGTATAGGGAAACATACCTATACTTCTTGAGACCACATGCTACAGAAATGTCTGCTTGGATCTGGACTGTGAAAAACTCTTTGTGAGATGAGGACTTTTCTACTTGATAAATCCCAACTTTGGGTCATATTTAATGTAGCAGCCTCTGGAGGACTCATTCAGTCTCAAAGGTGATGACAGAAGTCACGTGGCTACCACTGAAAAGCAAGAGAAAATGAAAACAAAACACAAGTTTGAAGGGAATTTAATAGTCCATCAGATAATGATGTCCTACATCTGTGTGTGGTCCTGTGCCATGGAAGAGCCCAAAGTTTGACCCCTGTTATCTTAAAGGATGTAAAATGAATAAAACAGGCAGGAGAGACATTCACAGTGAAGCAGACAGACGTGGAGATAGGCAGTTCCTTTCAGGGGAAACAAATCTGCTTAATTTCTTGTGACACCTCCATTCGGTCTCAGAATTTTTCACCTTGTTCTTGCATACACCCAGAACTCAACCTCACGTCTTCTGTGGAGAGGAACCACTGCAAGAAAAAATGAGAGATGCATCCCCTCAGTGGTACTGGGGGTTCTGCTGCATTTGAAGATTCTGATCTGAGTGTTCTTCCACCTCTTTTTTTTTTGAGGGTCCCTAAATCCCGTCCTTCACAACAGCTTTGTCTCTCCTGCTCCACATGAGCCTTCCAGCCAAATAGTTGTGCTTGGCCTTTCTGAATTCCCTTTTTCCATGAAAAAGAAGGCCACAGGAAAAGAGAAAACCTTTTTATCCCGGTTTCTGCTGCTCAGGACGTGGCCCTGGTGCTAGGATGCAAGTGGCACAGCTTGCTCTCCCAACAAACTCAAGGAAAATCAGGTTTTTCCCCCTTCCTGCTCATTCTTTATTGAATTCCCTGTTTGCTTGGACGAGAAAGAGTCATTGATCTCTTCTGTGTGCAATAGTACGAGGACTTGGTTTTATTCCAGACCTCAAGCCACAGAAAAATCTAAACATTGAGAGTGCCCAAGACCTTACAGAGTGAAGATTTATATATAACCCTATATTTACTATTTCAGACACACAGTGCTCCAGAGTTGGTTTCTTCTCCAGCTCGGATCAGTCTTTAACTTGAACAGAGTTTTCAAAGATCCTGGCTCCTGGCCTAATGCTAGTCCAGGGGAAATGAGATGATCACAGTGGTAATAATTTGTATGTTGGGCTTTAAGTCAGATGTGGTTGTTCTATTCTCAGTTTATCTCTCCATATGGACTTTCAAAGAGGAGAAAGCAGCATGGTAACAATTTACTTGAAAAGGCCTCTGATTTCTTAGTCAGAAATTTTAAGGGGATTGTCTCAACTTTCATTTAAATGTAAAAGAAAAAAATTTAAAAATTGTCAACCAGTGAAATATTAATCACCTCTGACTGGATGTTGTATTGGTGGTGTAGCCAGGCACATGCTTGTGTTGCAAAGTCCAGTTTTCTTTCAATTCCCTTTTGATTGCATAAGTCAGGGCCAGTTCTCACTGAGGCTGTGCTGGCAGCAGCAGGCTTTTCAGGGAAATTCCCCATTCTGGGGATTATGACATGGAAACACTTTTGCCAGGTGAATATTCACACAGCCCTCACCCATGCTGTGCCCAGTGCTGAGCCCAGCTCAGAGGGAGGATGAGCCAGGATGTGGGATGGGGCTTGGACAGTACAAGGAGATCCAGATTTATTCCTTCTCCCTCCTAAGTTCTGCAGGAAGGAGTTTATCTGCTTTTAAAGGAGAAGAAGGGACCTGGTCCTCCATGGTTGTGATTTGCCGGACTCAATTCTTTGTAGTGATGATGTGCTTCAAGTGCGGCGGGATGTACTTGTGTTGGCTTTTCCAACACAAGAAATTGCTGTGTTTCTCCACTTTAGCCTCTGAATCACAGAATATTCTGAGTTGGAAGCTGAAAGAGGGCTCAGAAGGATCATCAGGTCCAATTCTGAAGTGAGTGGCCCACACTGTGCTGTGACCAGCTCAGGCAACCTGAAAGACCTTGAAAGAGAAACCAAGAGGAACCCGATCAATCCAGACTCAGCAATTCACTCATTTACACCAAACTTTTGATTTTCGGCCATGAAGACACATTAAACTGACAGAATTGACCAAAATTCTTTTTAGATTCCCTGGTCAAGAAATTTAATAAAATGGTAAATCTGATTTATTTTCTTCTCCCCAAAATTTACTTATTTCCCATATCTTCTGTGTTCACTTTCCACATGCACTCATAACAATCAGCTTGACAGTCACAAGCAGGCCTGGAAGTTATTGCAAGGTCTAAGCCTGCATGAAGTTTAACAATATTTAAAAAGA
This sequence comes from Molothrus aeneus, assembly GCF_037042795.1. Taxonomy (NCBI): domain Eukaryota; kingdom Metazoa; phylum Chordata; class Aves; order Passeriformes; family Icteridae; genus Molothrus; species Molothrus aeneus. The sequence continues at coordinate 72,305,858 of NC_089680.1, forward strand.
GATCCTAATCAAACACTGGTTTCACCTTTTTGTGGATAATCATTGTTTCTAGAATGATTATCTATTCTAGAATTATTTCTATTTCACCCTCAGTCTTAAAAACTATTTCATATCTGGAAGTAATTTCCTCACTTTGTAATTATGTTTCCAGCTGAATTCTTGAGACTCTATTAAAATTCATAGCTTTTTTTTTTTTTTTTTAATTTGGATATCCCTAATAATAAAATTCAGGAAGCAGTTTTTAAATATATTCAGTATCCAAGTTTTTCCTTCTCACACAGATTTTATATGGAACAGAAATTGCTGCTCCACAAAGATCTGTGCTGACTACTGTGGTTATTTGCTACCATATTGATGAGATAAAAATACAAGCACATTCAGGCAGCATAAAAATGATACTGAAAAAGTTTAGTGATGATTTTGCCCCATGTTGTGGTTTCATTGACATCTGCATAATTCACTGAACAGCTGCACTGGGGTCCTCTCAATGAGAGGGTTTTTTCCCCACTTTAGTGAAGCTGAAGGTACAAACCCAAAAATCAGATTTCCTGTGAAGGAACACCTGAAATGGCTTTGGGAATCTCTCCCTTTAGCACCAGGAGCACAGCTCTGACCCAACAAGTGCCAGCAGTCAGAGAAGCTCATTAGGGCAGGCAATTTATGCAAAACATGTTTTCACTTTCCATCCCTGAAACAAAATCACATCCATAGGTTTAGTACTTTAAAGTACTAAAAAATAGTGGTGGCTTTTTTTTTTGCTTTTTGGTGGATGGCATAATGTTCTGATTTAGTCGGGGAAGAACTTATATATTAAATGCAAATGCAGAGAATATGAAGGAGAGTGGATCAAACCCATGCTGCTTTTAAAGCTCATTTATGGATGCATAAAAACATATATGTTTTATGCATATACTTCATAAAAATCTCCTTCCTCCTCTCTTTGGCTTAGTTTTCCATACCTTTGTCTCCAAGTCTTTGAAGTTTTGTCCAGATTAAAGCAAATATGAGATTAAACAGACCTGGTGCTACAAGAACCTTGGATGCTGGATTGTTTCATTAAAAAATATAATCATTAGGGGGTTCAACCTTTCAGCAAATCACTGATCTATTGCAAGACAAATTCATTACAGCTAATTTAGCTGTTCTCTGAGCTTTGCTGTTTTTTCATCTCTTTCAGTGAAAAAGAAAAGAAAAAAATGGATATCAACTGAGAAAGATGATTGTACCTGTCTCTAAGCTTCATGGATAACTCCTTTTTCTGATTGAATCCTATAGTTTAAAGAAATTTACTACTAGCCCCTTGAATGGTCTGTCTTCCAAAACCTTTTCTTCTCTTGTAGAAGTTACTAAACCTGACAGAACAATATAACACAGAAGAAGTGAGGCTGGTGCTGATAATTTACAAGCAGTAAAGACGCATCCAAAACCCAGTAACAAAAAGATTTTTTACCCCCACTCCCTGACATTCTCTGACAAAATCCTATCAAGAAAACAGCTGCTGATCTCTTTAACACAACCTCAGATTTATTTCAGTATTTTGGCTGAATAATTTCAGCTTAGGACTAGATTTTGCTCCTTGCACCTGATTTATTTCATGTTTGTCACTGGTGACATGTAAGTAAATGATCAAGTGGGGATGAGTATTTCTTCAGTGGATAACATTACTACCCAGTTTTATTCCATTTACAAAGTTCAGTGGAAGTTGTGAAAGGTGTTGATTTTGGAGGAGCCCTGGGGAATCTTTTAAGGTTTTGCAGAACAGCTGCACCTTTGCCCTAGCAGCCGGAGATGGGGGGCAGGACAAGCTTCATGTGACAGCAAACCAACTGCTGCCACTTTCTCTGAAGGAGTGTAAGTGATTCAAGGTTTCATTTTTCATTAGTGGGTACTGCCTCCTTCATTAAAATATCAAGATTGCTTTAAATCAAAGAGGAGCTCAAAAAATTTAGCAAATTGCTTTCAACTGTGGACTGAACTCAGAACCTCTCCTTTAAACTGAGTAGATCAGGAGTCTTCCTCAGACTGGAGACACCAGTGACTCAGAATGTTGCTTTGATCCCAAAACACAGGAAACAAAGGTGGGAGGAAGGGTTTTGCTCTTGTACTTCTTGTTTCCTAACCTGCCCAGGACTAGGAAGTATGGAAAGAGGCGTAGTGATAACAGATGCTTTAACAAGTCTGCAAAAGCTACTCCCTCCTTTCAGGAGTTTTCCCCTCCCTCCATCTCTTGACTCTTTACATACCTGGCAAGTTATTCCATCTCTCCACAGGCCCATTAGGCTTTGTAATACCTGAAATTCATCACACTTGGCCAGCTCACGGAATTATCTGATGAAATAAACTCTACATACTGAAATGCGGGGAGAAGAGGCTTCCAGTGTGAGGCTGAGCAATATAAGATCATGAACAAAGGAAAACACATTTGTTGGCAAGGATCAAGTGGCTGTTGCATAGGAAAGGAATGAAGCATTGTAGCTGTCCAGTTTTGTGCTGTTTACCATAATGATAGTCTCTGGGCAGACACTTAGCTTTATTGAAAGCTCTGGCACGATTTTTCAAGTGACCACAATCTGAATAATGTCTTCTCTTATTGCTGCAATGACATGCAGAATTCACAGCTAATGCCTGTGATTTGTTATCATACGGGTGGATCTGGAGGTTTCTAAGGCTTCTCCTATCTACAGTTAATTTTTCCCATTGTGACTATCTCAATCCTCCCAAACACAAACAGTTTTGCACATAATTAATTTCAAACCCTGGAGTTTACAGGCATCTCACTGTGCACGAAGTGAAGCACAAATGTAATTGTGGGGCTGGACCTAGGCCACTGATCTTTTTTGCCTAAAAAATCCCTGACTTGCTGCAGAGGAGCCCAGAGCGTGACCACTTTGGCCAAAGCACAAATATTTTGGCTGGGAATGTGGCTGGGTGTCCCCCAGCCTCCTCCTGCTCCCCTCTGCCCTGCAGCCTGGACTGGGGACTTCCATGTATGATCTGCTAGGAAAGGGTGAGGGGGGATAAGTGTTGGTGGTATCACTCCTGGATATCTGGAGAGCAAAGCCCAGCCCTGCTGGAAAAGTGAGAACAAACAACCAGGAAATCATGGCAGCAGGACCAAGGGCAAAAGCAGTTATTTCTTTACAACTTATTTTATTTACTTAATCACACTCTTGAATTTGGCCAAAAATCTCCAAAATAAACATAGCCCCACTCTGAAAAAGCCCACCTAGAAATTAAATTTCTTTGTCTGGGGGAATGATTGTGATGCTGCTTCTTACAACAGAGGGGAAACAGCAATGAAACCCCCCATTTTTTTAAAACACTGTGCTCAGTCTAAAAACCAAAATGAAACCATCCCTCAGAACTCTGTTTAAGCATGATTTCTCTTCTAGGCCTGCTAGTTACAACTGTTTGCACTCCAGCTATTTTCCTCATGTCACTAATCAGATAATCACAATATTTCATAAGGACAAGAAGCGAGTCTTAGACCCCACCTAATCCAGACAGGTGATGTCAGAGGATGTGGTAATCTCAGGCCATCATCCACCATCCATCTGATTATTCAATTACCCAAGCCTACTACTTTGTCAGATGGGTTTGTGCAACACAAATCAAAACCTACTTGGAACACAGAATCCACACCTGACTCAGGGCTGGAGTGTGGAAAATCGGGGATGTGGAAGGTGGGTGAAGGAAGGAGGCAGAGGATAAATGTGGGAGAGGGTGGAAGCGTTGTTTGTGCTTGTGTTTGGGCTCCAGGAAAGCTTTTAGAGGTTTCTCTCTGTCAGGTAAGCCAGGCAGGGATTTCTGCCAAGGGTGCCACCACTCTGAAAGGCAAAGTGGCCGCAGTGTTGTCTCATTCTCAGCAATGGCAAAAATGCCACTAGGAGAAATTCCACTTAACCCAGTCCTCCTCTTATTTGTCATTTCTTAAAAGGTAGGCAGTTTACACGTCCAGGGAAGTCCACATTGCATCTGCTTAAATTTAGCTTTCTCCCCACCCATTTTTTTTTTTTTTTAGCTAAGGACACAACGATGTTATTTTATGTACTTTTATAGGAAATTCTACTGGTAGAGCACAAGTCTGAAGCTGATTCTGAATCCTCCTGCTGTGCAGCCATAGGACATAAGAGGTCCAGCCAAAGAAGTTGACTGCAAATGAGAAAATAGTGCGAGCACTTCAGCTAGGTTTTTTAAGTGAGGTAGAGAAAGTGAAGGAGAAAATGCAGGAGTCAGATTGATGACTATTTTTAAGCACCAAATGATTTGAAAAATAAGGAATAACGATTATAACTTGCATAAATTGAGTCATTTACATCACCATAGTAGTGGGCAGAAGGAGGAGCACTAGCAATGTCATTTTCTGTCTTATGTCTCTAACTGACCTGTTTTTCATTGCTGCAGAGGAGACCTGAGCAACAGGGACTCCTAAATCTTTCCAGGTTTGGGGCAGTCCTCCCGAAGTTAATGGAAATAGAAATTGTGCATCAGTTTTAATGCTCCAGCTCATAGGGACCAGACCTCTGTTCTCTCTGCACTGCACAGCTCTGAGAAATTTGCAAAAAGGCACTGAGGGCACTGCCAGAAGGCAGAGATTTCCCAATGTGCTCAGCATTACAGCCTGGGAGTTGCACATCCCCTGTCCATTATCAAAGCTTTAACTCTGGGGTTTGCTTTGCGTGGAAATTCTCAAATGAAGAAAACCTGAACCACTACCCAGCAATAAATCAGGTTAGGTTTATACGTTTTAGATGATTAATAGCCAAAAAAGAATTTCAGTGCAGCCAGAACTGTAATGATTTCTGTTTTACACTCACTGATAAAGCTGACTTGAATCTCCTAGCAAAGGAATATCTCTTAGCACTTCTCCACAGGAAATATGACAAAACCCCCAAACATCCAAACATTCCACCTAATTTCCAGCAGACACAAAAAAAAAAAAAGGCTAAGTTTTTCCCAACACCAGGAAGCTGTAAGGATGATGGTGTAAAAAATGAAGCTGTAAAGAAATGATTGGTGCCACTGAAAGCTGCCAGTGCAAGGATGGGATCAGTCATCTCCCCTTCCCAATTTGTGCTCTGTGTGTCGGGAATCCATCCCTCTCCTCCCTGTGTTGGACCGGGGTGGGCTCCAGACCACTCACAGATCCAAGGCTGCCCTGACACCAGCATGTCACCTCATCCTGAAACATTTTTAAACTTGGTGGGATGCTGCTTTCCCTGGAAACCTTAGGAATGCATGCGTCAGAGATTTTGTGAGAGCAGGAGGATGGAAAATGTTTGAGGCCTGTTTGAGAAATCCAACAACAAGGTATCCTGATGAGAGGATCTACTGCTCGGATGCAGGAGGACATTCTTAATGCATGAAATCTAGCAGATTTTGACCTGTTTATGTTGAAATTATTTCATTGTCCTGATACTGGCTTCAGTGCCTTATGAAACACTTACAGTGGATGGGTCTTTTCTCAGCCACAAAAAAAATGCATGTAGGCTCAGCTGAGATAACAATACATATTTTCAGATGCTTATTCATGTTTCAGACAGTTCAGACCTGGGCTTTCTGTCAGTCATTACCTCTGCAGCTGCACCTTTCAAAATTGTAAAGCTTGGTAGAAATAGAAAAAAATAAAAGGAGAAATATGGCAACAGCATCTGGATTTTATTTGCTCAGGCTGGTATTATTTCTTCACTTTTGGTCAGTATTTTACTCTTCTAAACAGGTGAAATTCACAGAAGAAACTAGATCCATGTCCAGATTATTAATACACATTGTAAACTGTAGTTCATTGTTTTTTTAAATAATAAATAGTTACATGAAAATGGAATACTGTCCAAAAAATTCCAATGATAAATTGATTTGAATTTTTTTTCTCCTTAACCTAATAAATATTTTGTGTATTTTTGTGGCATTTCCATTCAACCTGCCTTAAAAAAAAAAAAAAGACAAAAAAAGCGGGGGGAAGGCTACAGAAGAATACTTCTGCTAAACAAGGTGCTACTAAAATAGTAATAATAATAATAACAGCAATAATAGTAATGCATTCCACAGTTATGATTGCTGTGCCTGCATTGTTATGTCCTGACATTTTCAGAAAGGAGGAGGAATGCAAACGAAATTTCTGGTGGGGCAGAGGGTGATTCTGGCACTGAAAGCATCTGGACTAACCTGAAATCTGAGGACCAGTTCTTTAAAAACAGAAAAGGAACTGAAGGTTACAGCTCAGCTTCAGAGCTGTTCACTTTTCACAAAGAGCCCCCAGAAACAGACTCAGAAATTAGTTGCAAACAGCACAATTACAATTTCTGCTGTTTTCAGAGGGGTGTAGAGCACCTAAAACACGGTCCTGGCACCCTGTAAATCTCAGAAGGAACCTCTGGATGTGGCAATCTCAGGCCACCATCCCCAACCCCACAGTCCCACCAGATGGGCTGTGAATGAGAATTTCCACGGATTCCCTCCCATGTCCAGCTGGGTGATCAGGTGTTTCTGCACTCGTGTGGAATTTTCTGTGTTTCACCGTTTCTGTGTTTCACAATTTTTTGTGTCCACTGCCTCTTGTCCTTCCCTGGACACTGAGAAGCATCTGGCTCTGCTTTGCACACTCCCACCACCGACTTTCACACCTGATTACGCTTTAAGTTCACATTTCATCCCCTACCAAGACACAAATTCCCTCTTTGCTGCTCCTTCAGCAAGCCCCCATCAAAGGACCAATATCTGGAGCTTTGCTGAGTGCACTCAGTGAAGGAGCACTTGCAGGAACAGATGGTTTTTATCATCCTGCTCCTGGCAGGCTTTCACAGTGGGGGTTTTATCTCGTGCACATGCTGAAATACCCCTGTGGATTGGTTTGTGTGGGCACAGCCAGCTGCCAATTCAAACAGTGTGCAGCAGAAATGCAGAGGTCTTTATCCCAGGAATGATGAGGAACGTCCCGTGGCAGTCTGTCTCTGGCTTTGTTCCACCAAGATGTTTCCAATCACAGAGTTAACTGGAAATTAAAAAGTCATGTAATCATATTGTGAGAACAAAGATGATCCAGGTGCTTTAAAGTGCAGTTCTGGCAGAGGATATGGTTCTAATAAAGAAAATTTGGTTTTGTCCAATAATTTATTATTTTTTTTAATTCACCTTGTCTTTCTTCTCTAAAAAAAATTAAAAAAAAAAGTATAGCTAAAAAATTTTCTTCTTCCCTTCTCTGTCTTGCTAATTTTTGTTTGTTCGTTTGTTGGGTTTTTTTCTTTTTGTTGTTTTCTCCTGGTAGGTCTTTCACATAGAAAACCCAATTCAGATCTAAGAAAAATTGAGTCTATGCAGAACAACAGTGAACAGCTCAGCTCTAACAGGTGACTCCTTTATTTTTCCCAGAGGAAGAATTAGCTATATCTAAGAACACAGTTAATTCCCTAGACTGATCCTCAAGGTCTCCAGTACCAGAGAAATTACTGGTTATTCTTGTGTTTATTACAAAGTTGGGGTTTTTTTTTTGCTAGCAGCAAAGCTGCTGCCTGGCTCTGTGCACACAGTCACCCTGGCAAAATTTGGGAGGGGTCCTGCCTGGTCCCACAGCTCTTCTCTGATCCTTCTTTGGTCTGCACGAGCAGATCATGCATGCTGCCCCACAAAAAACCCCAAAAGGCTCCTATTATTTTTACCTTTTTAGTCCTGCAGTACAAGTTTACAGTTTGGAAAATTCCAGCTAGAGGCCGTGGTTAATGGTTTGCATGGAAGGCTGAGTGCAGTGTTAAAGGGGAAGATTCTGCATGGACATTCTCACACCATTCCAGGGGCCGCAGCTTCCTCCTTCTCCAGGCTCGACCACAGGTTTCCCATAGAAATCTCAGGTATAAGATTTACCAAAAAAAAAAAAAATAGTGTAATGGAGTGGTACAGCAGCAAGTCTCTGACTAATTTCTGCTAAACAACCAATAACTCTCAAAAAACTGAACACCTCCCACTCTGATTTTCTCCTTTCCTTTAATTTTTAATTCCTACAATTCAATGCTGTGAGTTGTATTTCCCTTTTTCATGTCATTATATTCCTTTTGCCTGCTGGAGGCCAAGAACAGCAGCACTAACAACTATTTTTCTCTTCAGCTTGGATGCCCAAACCCTGCTTAGTCTTGGGCATCACAAAGGTGCTCTCAGCTTGTTATGAAATAAACAGTCAAAACATCTGGGTTTAAACCATCAGCACCCAAAATTTCAGCTTCACAAACCACTCCTACCCAGAAGGATGCTCAATGAATAACCCTCATAATTCCAGACAATTATCAATTACAAGCACCAACTGTGGCCTTGTTCATGGGTACCAATGGCAGCCTGCAGGTCACAAATATGTAAATATATTATATTATATTATATTGTATTACATCATATCATATCATATTTACATATATAATATGTATCATATAGTATAATATATAATAATATATAATAATATATTATATACAATATATAACAATATATATAATAAATATTATATATATGTTTTTATAAGTTTATATATATAAACTTATAAATATAAAATATTTAAATATATATTAAATATTTAAATATATATTTTATACTTAAATATATATTAAATATTTAAATATAAAATACATAAATATATATTCTGTTTTTATATCCACATTATGCAAAGCACATCCAAAACATGGTATTTGCAGCTTGCTGCCAAACTGGGCTCAATTTAAAACTAGCACATATTTGTTAAGAACTGAACTGCTTTTAACACAGTTGCACAATAGATTTGGGTTGTTTTTTCCTTTGTTAATGGGTTTATTGAAAACATATTTCCATAGTTAAAAAATAAAAACCCAAACCAAAAAAAAAAAAACCCACACAAAAAACCCTAAGAAAACCCCCAAAACCAAAAAACAAACCCAAGATATCATGATGTTACCTGAACTTTTGGAGAAGATATGATTATGAAAATCACATCTTTCACAAACAAATTTTAAAAAAATATATATATATTACTCATGGGATTTTTAATCTCTTCAGTAAGGTATTTGCAGTTATACAGAACAAAATGGGATATATCAGAGGAGACATCACAGCTAAATAGAGATCTCTTTGTAAAACAAGGTGTCCCAATATGCTCATTTTATGCTTATAGTCTTATAAATAAAAATAATAGTCATTATTATAGTGCAGATAGTGGTGTGCATGGCTCCTGCTTCCGGCTTAAGAACATATGTCTTCCAATAAAAATTAACAAATCTGTTGCTTTAACATGTCCCTTTCCCCCTCTTTTTCTCTGATGATGAAAAATTTGCATCTTATTTTAAAAAAAAGCAACAATATATGAGATTTTTCAGAAGCAGCAATTTTTGGCTTTTCTGAATGCTCAGAGCAGTTAATACACCCAAGGAAGGATAAATTGGAGCAGAAGTAAATTATTTCTAATTGTTTGCCTTGCCCTAATGACGATTTTTAGATGCCAGGATTTGCACCAAAGCACTCAGGGAAGGGAAAAAACTCTAATTTGGGTGCATTAATTACACAGGGGAAAGGAATATGAGCTTACTGCCTCTGCATAAGCAAGCAAGAAATTAATGAAGAATTCTTCAGAATTATCCAAAGCACTTACAGAAATACAGGGCAATTTGTGAAGGGCTTCAGAGACCAAAATGTTTTAGCAGGGATTAGAACATTCTAGCAAACACTCAAAGTTGAGCAGGACTTCAGCTTTCAAGCAAAAATAAAAATATTGACAAAATAGCAGAATGACTGACATCAAAACATTAATGATATCTGGACTCTGCTTTAAAACAGCATTAGAAATTGTCTAAAATTGGACATTCAGCTTATTTCTGTTCTTAAACTTGAGCTTTTTTCCTTTGTAGGTGACACTTACATAGAATTAATAGGAGAAAGAAATGAAAAAAATACTTTAATCATATGTAAAAGCCAGGTGTGGGTAAAAGATCATTAAAAAAAAAGAGTCAGTCACTGTCTTTACAAATGAGACAGAAAAAACTTAAGTAGCAGTAATCAAGTTACTTGTGACATTCAAAGTTTGTAATTAAATAGGGGGAAAAAAAAAGTTTATTCCTTACCTTTAAGAATAAGAAATATTTTACCTAGGTGCAGTCATTGCTATTGTTGGTACAACAAATTTTCCCTTTTTCATAGGGCCTATGCAACACCATCGCTGGTACACAGATACTATCCAATCCTGCAGTCATGGTCATCAGCGCCAGAGCTTGAATTGGCGCTGGAATGGGAGCAGCCAGAAAGTCAGAAATGAACCCAAATGAAACACGGGCACTCTTGAGCACTCATCAAGTGCTACAGTTTCTCACAGGTCTTTCAAAGCAGTTGAAGTGGTTGTTTTTTTTCACCATGTGTCTGTTGTTCCTTCCTGTCTACCATTTTGCAGTGGTAGACAGGGGAGGTAACCTCTCCCTCACAAATGTATTTCTCTTTTACTTTGCCTAAGAAAAGCATTTTTGGACCTCAAAATGAAATTATTTTGTGCCTCTTAGCTGGAAAGGACCCAGCCACCATCAGCATCTGAAATCCCCATAGCACTGTGGACTCTAATAGGTAACATTAATATTAATTATCTTACACAGAAGAGCAAATACCAGTTTGGGGCTTTTTTTTTTCCCCCACAACAAGGTGGTTAATGTATACTTTAAAGGAATTTTTTGGTGGTTTTATGTTTGAGAAAATAAAGAGAGCTTTGACCAATGTCTGTGTCTCTGCAGAGAACAGAGAATGTGGTTGTATGACAGACAGTAGAACATTAAGTCTGCTTTTACCCTTCAAAATCAAGTCTTTCCAAGCTTTCCTATTATGTCTTTCTTATTAGTTTTATTGTTTTAATAGAAAAATTGAAGGGGGTAATAAAAGTAACTTCCCTGTGATGTTTTATATTTGTTCTACTACTTTAAAATTCAGTTGATGAGGCGCTACTGAAACTTGCCCAGTCACTTGGCTTGGACCTCAGATGCATAAAATTTAATTTTAAGTTTTTTGTCTACCACTGAGGGTTTTTTTTCACAGCCAGGCATACTTTGGGTTTAGTATCTTAATAAACAAGATGCATTTCAAATTAGCCTCATCATTTTTTTACAGTGTGGGAGCGGGGAGGACTCATTTGAGTTTGATGTAATGTTTTGAGTCAACACAAAACATTTTTTGTTGTTTTGCCAAAAAAAAAAATCATATTCAGCTGTGAGTCAAGGCAAGCCAGAACCTCCCAACTATTTTATTCTGGCTGTTACACTGAAAAAAATTCATTAATCACTCAGAGGTATGTTGCTATACCACAGGATGAGTGGCCATTTGTTTTTGTGCTTTTTTGGGTACAGTGGGAGAATTGCTCCTCCATGTAATTTTCTCTTATTTTTGTTTGTTTGTTTGTTTTTGTTTATTTAAGCACGCTGTTATTGATACCTGCCCAAACCAGAGGCGTCAGGATCACAGGATTCTGTCCAAAGAGTTTTTCTACATCCTGCCCTTCATTCCCTATTCAAACTAAATTACCAAAGGAATTGCAGTTCAAAGTATTTGCAGTTGTAGTTCAGGGCTCCTGCTTTTCTGTGCTCGACACTCAAATGTTTAACCCCGATTCTCAACCACTCCTGAGAATTTCCAAAGTTTTACAGTGTTGCAGAAATCACACTTAAAAACCTCACCGTTCTTTCCAAAATTCATTTTCTAGCCTCAGAGCAGCACTGGTCATTTCCACTGTTGTGAAGTGATGTTAATTCCATAGCTGTGGGATTTTATGCCTGTTTTGCACAGGTGCAACTGATGATATTGAATGTGCAATAGTGGAAAATCACATCTGATGAATTCTGCATCGTCTCCATAAAAATGAAGGCAGAAAATGAAGTAATGAACCCTAATTTTTGGGTTAGCAAACATGAAGAGCTGAGTCACGTCCCAATTTCTCGTATGACAGTGTGAAGTAAAAGAGATCACACAGCCTTAAAAACAGTATCATGGCATTTGTAGCAGATCAAACTCACAAGTCTTTGTGGTGGAGTTAGCACCTGGGGGAAAATTCAGACTTAATTCACCAACTCCCCACAGCTTCAAACACCACTGGAATCAATTGGAATTATCTACCTCGATTAGAAATGGAAAACAATGTTTTTAATGAGTCACCATGCAATTTGTTAAACTACTGTGACATTGTTAACCTTTACATTCATTTAGATTGCACTAATTTTCTTGAAAAAATTTCTTTGCCTTTTCTGAGCTGATTTCATGATCTGAAGTCTGATGGAAGAATAAGACATCCAAAAAATCAGAAATCAAACAAATCCCAAGGAAGAAGTCACATTTTCCAGCTGTAAGTCTCAACTAAGAGCTGCTATAATATTTCCCTAGTGAGGACAGCCTGGTGTGGTCAGCCGAGAGACAAGTTCTAAAGCATTTAAAATTTATAATTATAATAAGGAGTTTTTAATTGTCATAGCTTGCTTTCTTTTTTTGACTAATCTAGAGATTGAACATTGTAGTTGATTAAGAAGTGAAATGCAAAGAATTAAGAGCTGGATGGATGTAATATTCTCTGAAATCACTGAGTGAAGAAAAGCCAAAAGAAAAACTTGAAAAGGCCAGAAATTTAGATTAGGTAAAAACACGTAGGGCAGCACACATTCACCATTCCTTTGGATGATCATACATTTAGCTTTCTGTGGATTTGGGGCTGGTTTTTGTTTGTTTGTTTGTCTGGTTTTGGTTTGTTTGTCTGGTTTTGTTTTGTTTGCATTTGGTTTTTGTTTGGGGGTTTTATTGTTGGTTTGGGATTTTTGGTTGGTTGGTTGGTTCACTGCCTTGGGTTTTTTGTGATCAGCTTTTGACTTTCCAGAAAACACCTCTACTTGCATGTGTGCTTTCCACTCCACTCTGTGATTTTTCTGGACAATTATTTCCTTTACTTTTCCTGATCCTCATGCTTGCGTTTATCCTCCCCTCCTACTTCCCAAGCTTTAGTTTCCTGCAGGATGGTTGCTTTGTTTGATTAAACATTTCTGGGCCACTTAAGACACAGGGACAGCTTTCCAGTGGGATGGATCTGCAGGGACTCTCACTTTAGGGGCCTGCAAACATCAGTTGCTTTCCCTGAAGAGTGGAAAAAAAGCCCAAGAGACACAGCTGAAGCCTTTTAGATGTCAAGCATTGTTCTCTACCTCTTTTTAGCTTTTCACAGCATTGTTTCCCAGCACCACTTCCCTCCAGCATCCACACATGTTGCAGTGGGTTTTGCTCAAGCCAACGAGAAATTTAAAACTCTGGCTTTGACACACAGACACAACTTGAACTCTTGTCACTTTCAGATATTACTGTGCCCTTTTCCTTTTTGGGAAAATCAGATTAATTACCATCTCTCCATGATCCTATCTCTTGTTAGATGGTGCTCACCTTCCCAGGCTCGTGTGCTCGTTTTCCTCACAGCTGTGAGCATCTCTAATGTCCCCTGTCCCCACCCCTGCCTGCAGTTTGGTCCTTCTCTGTTGCAGTAAGGTAGAAAAATCTTAAAGAAAGGCTTCGTAAAGTCAAAGCTGCTCTCTCCTGGAATCAGTGGCTGGCCTTGTCAAAACCAGCATTTTGCAGGTTCCCATGTGAAAGCAATCCTGTTGTGAGCAGTTAGTTAACATAACAATCTATTCCTGGGTAAAAAAAAAAAAACAACTTACACCTGTATAAACTGTTTTTACACCATTAGATAGAAAAATGAAAACTATCTCTCACAAACAACTTCCCTGCATGTAAGCACTGAGAGTTTGAGTGACTAATCAATGCAGAATAACAATTTGTTACTTACCAATAAAGTAATTGGCAAGAAAGCTACTGACCAATTGGAGTCACGCACGAGGCCTGTAAAACTGTATAAAAATCAGTCATGTAAATAAAGAAGGGGCTTTTTCCTACCATGAAGAAAATGGAGTCTGTGTGATTTATTCCCAAGCTCCTCCACTCAAACCACCAGGATCTCTGCCCTCTCTCCTCTTTTGGCTAAGGTTGGAGGGTGAAAGGACACACCTGTGACTGGGATCCTTCCAGGAAAACCCCTGCAGCAAAAGGAGATGCTGCCTCCCAAAGCTTTCCTCATCTCCCTTCCTGTGCCATAGAGAGAAAAGTGGAGGGATGTGAAAGCTTCCAGCTCCATCTCCAGCACCAGGATATGAGAAAAACCAGGCTTGGCAACTCTTTGCAATGTTGTTTTTGCCAAGTGGGGCTGAAATCCTTGAGACTTCAGCTTTACTTGTTGCCACAACATGGTTTCCAGTTTTGGGGGAAAAAAAAACCCCCTTCCTGTGGAGTTCCAGAGGTGGCAATGTTGTTTCTGCTGTTCCTCCACACTTTGCCCAGGGGAAGCAAACTGATAATTCACCACCTTGCTTTAGCTGTTGCAAAGAAGACAAGATCATCCTGGTGTGTATTTTGCCATTTTGTAGCTCACACTAAACTCTTCAAATGTAGTTTTCCCATCTAAAGACATGCCATGGTGTCCACACATCAGACAGACGTGGTGATACGAGGTTCTCCCATCATCACCAGTCTCTAGACCCCAGGAGGGGCCCAGGAAGAGAAGATTTTATCATCATACCCTACCAATTCCACAAACAGAAGGCTTCATTTGATGCTGTTTTAAACCTCTCTCTTTTCCAGAGCAATCGTTTTTGAGCAAAATAAAACCAAACCCAAAAGACAGCCCAGGGAAAAAAAAAAAAAAAGAGAAAAAAAAAAAAAAGAAAAAGAAGAAGAAACATTATCTCACTTAGTTTTGAGTCAGACTCTCCAGAGTCCTCAGGGAGCAGAAGAGCAAACAAGACTATGTTCAGAATGTTCCTGCTCATGAGCTGAGCTCAAACAAATGCACCAGAGCAAATAAAAACACACAAAATTAATCCAAAATCAAACATATCCCCTGAAGGCCAGGACACTGACTGGGGCTACAAGAGAGCCAGAAAAAAGCAGAAATGGGTGTTCTGGGATGGAGGACACCCACACTGTGATGTGGAGACCAGGAGAAGAACTTTGACCCTCACCACTGTATTAATGTGGAAAACTGTAAGAAAAGAAGCCCCAGAATTTGTTGACTCCCTTGCAGATTCTGGGGCTGACTCAAAAATATTTTTCTTTGTGCAGGGAAAGCTAACCAGGCATCTTATCTGTCTGGGTATTTCAGTATTTCACACAATGGACTTGCAGTCAGCTTGTTCAGCTCTCATCCATCTCTTCTAGGTCATGTTGGAAGGGGTTGTGAAATGGCAGTGGAAGTTCCAGAGAGGATGAAAGAGCTGTTTTTGACTTGCACTAGCTAAGGATATTTCATGGCTCAACAGGAAGGAGGAAGGTGTGGGATATGATGCTCACAGTTCAGTCTCCAGAGCCATAGCAGTTTCAGTAAATCTTTAAGTAGCTTCCCTTCCACCACTTAATCCGCTTTCATTTAATTTTATGAAATATCAGTGAATGATAATTAATTTTAAGAGGTGTTTTTCTCTTCTCAGGATCATGGCATGCATGCAAATGCAGAAAATGGACTGCAACAGCTCTCCTGAGTATGACATGGTTTGTTATGGAAAAACAATTAACAAGAAGCAATGAAATCCGATTTCCTTAATCTGTGCTGTGATGAAAGCTCCCCTGATGTGTACTTGTCCTTCTGGAAGCACTCAGGGCTGCCACTAATCCTTTGCATTCTTTAGAGAATGCTCATTGATTTAACTACCATCAAATGTAATTATATTGTCCGCAGGTATGTTTGTCATGCACTTACACTGACGTACCTTTGAGGCCATTGAGTAATTTCTCCTGAACATAGGAGGGCAAGAAGACATCATTTAAATCTGTGTTTCTGCAGCCTTCTAGATGCCTTTGACCTCACCTTTCTGCTGCACAGGTTTTGTACTCACATGGAGGCAGGTCAAAACAAACCACTCTTCTGACACCTTGTAGGCCTTGCATCTAAATTTAAAAATAAGCACAATTGCACTACAAGGCTGAGGATTTGAAATGTTAATCTTAATTCTGCTTAATTAGACCAAAACTAGGTGTTGGCAATGTGTATCTGCCATCTAGTTTGCTCATGGGTGTTAGAATAGAATGAATTAAAGTATAACTGAATGGTTTTGTTTGGAAGCAACCTTAAAGATCTTCCTTTGCCATGGGCAGGGACACCCTCAATAGACCAGGCTGGTCAGGGGGGCCCCATCTAAACTGGCCTGGAGCACTTCCAGGGATGGGGCATCCCAATCTTCTCTAGGCAATCTGTTCCAGTGCCTCACTGCCCTCAAATTAAAGAAACTCTTCCTAAAACCTAATCCAAACCTGCTCTCTTCTGGTTTAAAACCATTTTGCCACATCCTGACACAATCTGCTTGGTAAAATGTCCCTCTCCCTCCTCTTTATAAGCATCCTTCAGGTACTGGGAAGCTGCAGTGAGGTCTCCCCAAAGCTTTCTCTTCTCCAGGTTGAACCCCAACAGTCTCAGCCTGTTTTCATGGAGGAGGGGCTCCTGCTCTTTGGCTTATGTCCACCTTTATATCCACCAGAAGAATCCCCAAATCCTCTTCCTCCTCAATGAATTCTTCTCCCTTTCTCATATCTGGGATTGCCCTGACCCAGGTGAAGCACTTTGTACTTGGACTTGAGTTCCCATTCACAGCTTCTATCTTGCAATAAATATATCTTGAGAGGTCCCTCAATGAGTAAGAGTGATAAAAATAAGTCCTTTTCTTTCTAAACTAAGTGTCAAAGATGTGCCTAAATTTCAAAGAGGCTGCAATCCTGACACTCTTTGGAAGGAAATTTAAGAAAGATCTGCCCTTAGCAGACTGAAAAACCCTTCTTCAGCAGCTAACTCCATATCAACCTCTCCTCAGGTGCTAGTGCAATTCCCTCACTATCAGCAACTCAGGAACAGATGGAATTGATAGGAGGAGAGTCCAATCCCACTCACTCCATGGTTTATCCTGGTGCAAGGAAATGAGAACCTGTTGCTACTATTGTTTACCTGGCCACATAAAGAATGCTGCTGGATTTCTTTGGGGCTATTTTGCACCTGCAAAGGACAGCTCTGCCCATCTGAGGGCAGATAATACATATATATATATATATATTAAATATATTGTAGGCAGATAACCTCTCCACTCAGACATTATGCACAGTGGATAATTGCAATATTGAAACCAGGCTGGAGATTCAGGTTGCCCTGCACTGATCATCCCAGGAGGAGCTGTGTGTTCTTCTTCTTCTTTCACCCTGCTGGCTGCAGAGCATTTTTCCTGTGCTTTTTAGGATGAGTCAACCATGCTGCTCAACCACTGACACATCCAGCAGGGAAACCCTTCTGGACCAGTGGTCATGTGAAGATATCTCTTCTGCACAGTGCCTTGGACCAAGGATGGCTACCTGGGGCAAAACATTTTTAGAAATACAGCCACGCTTTTTTACATGTCACAGCAGGCTTCACGTAAATGTTGTAGCTCTGGAGCCTGTTTTTGTATTATTTTCTAAAAACAGAGCAGGTGCTGCCTGTAAGATGAGGGTCTTCCAGCTTGAAACTGAAATCATTCAAATCTGAGCTTTCATGGCTCTTCCAAAAGCTCCCTGGGAGGTCGGGTTGGTGTGTATTTTCAAGGCAACTGAAGCATGCTTATGGCATGATGTACCTGTTGTGCCGGTAAATAAATGATTTTAATAACTGGCCCAGCTACTTCCCTGTACATTAAAGGAAGGTGTAAAACTTATTTTTTTAATGAGGTCCATCATCATGTAAAGACAGCTATGACCTTATTTCCATGTGAACATAACAGTCTGCTTTTTAGCATATACTCATCCTAAGACGTTTGTTCTGACATAAACACGTCCTTCCCACACTGAAATGTCATTTCAGTCTCACAGTAGGGTCAAAAGAAAGCAAAATTTTCTGTAAATCTAGAAATGCTGAATTGTCTTTGTGTACTAAGCCATCTTCTTTATCAGTATAGTAGAAACTAATGAAAAAATGGCACAAATTATTCTGATATTTCACTCCTTCCAACAGCAGCTTTCGCTTTGCATTTATTGACCTGCCCAGCTGTCACCAGCACAAATTATTTAAGTTTTTCAAAATGCCATTTGGATTTCACATCCATCCCTCCCCCACCGAGCCTTTTCAAAAATGCTGTTAAGTAAAGCAATATTTTGCCAAAATGGGAACCATATGATTTTCTCTGCAATGCAACCAGTAAAAATTGCAGGGATGGTGCATGTGGTCAGCGAAACAGCAAACAAGAAAGAGGAGGGATGTATGCACATGAAAAAAACAAGGAAACTGCAGAAAAGAGAAGTGATAAGGACTGTGCTGGTGTACTTGTTTGCCCTTTGCCAAGCAGAACCAGGAGGATGCAGGCACAATTCAAGCATGCAGCCTGGGAAGGCCCTCTGAAATTCCTGGCCATGCAGTTTTCTGGTGCCTTCATAATTATGTTGTGGAACAGACTCTGCTGGGACATCACAGCAAGTCACAACATCTTTGAGCAACCCGTAATTTGCAACATTATAATGGTAATGCAGCTGCATGATGAAAAAGCTTTTTGGACCCACTGGTAAGAACTGATTCATTGCTGAAGTCAGACATTTTCATTAAAGTTTAGATCAGGAAAACAATGTGTGGGTAACTGCTCCAGTCAATAGGAGTAAGAGGTGAAACTGTTGCTGCTGCAGAGAAATTTGATTGCTGAGTTACTGCCCAAAGCCTTTCATTCAGCAAATAAACAGCCAAATTATTTGCTCTTTAGTGTTAAGCTGTTTCTGTTAGAAGAAATTAACTGTCCCTATAGAGCTGAAAAAATTAGAGTAGGGAGCAAGTCATCAGATGGGCCTAAAGCTGCAAATTGACCTAACTGCTAGGGAGGTGGCTGTTTGCACCTAAGCTTTACATAAAAGGAAAGAAAGCTAATTCAAAGGTCTCTCTTTTCAGATATGCAGTTTAACTGCATATTCTGTCCCTACTGTAGCTCCTGTGAGGCACCCCACTAATATTTTCAACCCTGAAGGCTTCAGCCAATATTTTACAGCATTGGGATTTTCACAAAGGTGTGCACAAAAATTAAATTCACACAGAAAGAAAAAAAAACCAAAAAACCAAAACAACCAAAAACCACAAAACCCCACAACTTATAACACCACATGATGTTTAAAATTCTTTCAGGGGCTCCCAGCATGCAGAAAGAAACACATCTGTAAGATCTGATCTGTACCTTGTTCAGCTCCCACGTTGCCTGGGGATGCAGTGAGAATTATGAACCTTGATGTTTCATTAAAAGATTAGCAGCAGCATCAACTGACTGCACTGGAGAGCAAATGAAAGCTGAGACATCCCACGATCCTGAGGTAAGAGCACAACTCTCCTGCCTGCCACGAGCAGTTGTGCTCTCCACAGCCTCTTCCACCAGGAGGGAGGGAATTTTTACAGTGTGAACCCAGTCCCTGATCAATGTCTGACACTAATGGTGCCTTAGGATTTTAGCTTTTGTACTATTCATGTAGTTGTAATCCTGCAGTTCTTTAGTGTATAACTCTAAATTCATTATAGAATGTTGGACACTGCTTTCCCATTTTGGGCAGACACAACAATTCCTGTCCAGGCCTGGGAGTCAAGGACACCTCACTGCCTCAGGGCTCAGAAATGCAAACAAAAGTGAGCTGGGGAGAGAAACCTGGGGTAAATGACTTCATTAGCTGAAGCTGTAATTGGAAGATTAACCCCCAACATGCAAATGGACCGAAATTATAAAAGTCTTTGTCCATTTTGGGTGTGGGCCCTGAGGGCGCTTCGTCTGCCCAAAAGGTACCTGCAGGCCCTTCAATAAAGACAACCACTTTTTATTCCCTTAATTTTGTCTGGTTTTAGGTAGTCCCCAGAAGGCACCCATCTGATATCCACACTGGAGGCCACTCAGCTGCCTGAATTCCCATTTTCTGCCATGCTGGTGGGGCAGGGGAGGAGAAGAGGAGCTGGCCCAGCAGAGGAGGAGATCCCGAAGCATGCGGCGCTGCGGCTGGATGAACTGCAGGCTGAGGAGCCAGAGCTGTCCTGCAGGAGTCCTTCCAGCTGGCACCAGATAAAGCAGCCCTGTAGCTATTCTGATTTTCACAGGGGAGGTGGCTCTGAGCCAGGTGTTGGGTCTGAAGAGGCCTGAACCCAGCAAGTTGAGTGTCAAGCCCGTAATGGTAAAGAGGAAAGCAAAGCAAAGGTGCTCATCCAAGTTTGACTCGGAATATTGGGCCTTAAAATGAGCTCTGTATAGCACTTAGCTAAAAGAGAATACCTGAAGGATTATAAATCTTTTCCCTTGAATTGCAGCATGTTGGCATGGACAGCAAATGCTGTTGTGGAAGAGTTATTTCATTGCATGACAATTTAAATGAATGTTGTGGAAGCACTTACACATGTTTCTTTGGATGTTACCATTCCCTCTGCTTTGATAAGATGCAGGCAAAATAGCTTTCATAACTTTAAAAATCCCTTTTCACTCATATTTTATATAAGCCCTGTAAAATTGAGAGTACAATATGCTTCCTCACTGCAATCAATCTCTCTTATACATGTCTGTGGATAGAAATACACAGAAACACCTGGTTTGCTATTCTGGGATCTCACATTTAGGTTGATATCTTGCCTCCATTTTCCACCAGATTAATATCCTTTTTTAAACACACACACATGTATATGTATGTTAGTACAATATACTTAAATATATAAAATTGCCTGAAATTCCAATATCAGTTTGGAATAAAATTGAAATACAAAAGCTATTCTTTTTTGGTTATCTATAACAGGGCTTGCTACAAGAAACAATAAGCATCATAAAATATTTTTAGGAGTAAACCATTACTAGAATTAGTACATCCATTTGTTTTGGGCTTTTAGGAATTCATTTAGTATTTTATTTGCTAATGAAACTGTGAATTTTATAAGTTTCATTGATGAATGGCAAAATGGGGCTGAGGAATGAGCTGAGAGCTTCTCTCCTGACTGGGTTGATTTGAAATTTATGTCAAAGAATTTAACCACGCTATAAATAGAACTAGTCAAACTTCTTCTGAATAGTTTTCCTGATGGGAGACAGCTTTTTTTTTTTTTTTTTTTTTGAGAAAAGATTTTCATAAATATATTTACATTTTTTAAAACGAAGATAGGGAGTGATTTGGTTGGCAAAATGTATGTTGGAAGGAAAAAATGAAAACATTCTTGCTTTCATCTCCATTCTTCATGCTGAGGAGATGATCCTCTCCCACCTAATTCTAATCAGAGTGTGAAGCACAGTTAGAGCCTCCAGGCTTCACCTCATTCCCAAAGCCCACAAGAACCCTAAAAAATTAGATATACCAACAGGACCTCTCCACCTCGTCCTCCTCTTTTGTCAGGCCACACAACTAAAAACAAAAAAAAGTATTATTTTAGTATTATTTTTCTCTTTTAACCTAAAATTCAACTGGTATTTTGCACACAGAAGATTAATCTGTGATGAAAATTTTCTTCTGTGGGAGAAGAAATCTTTGTGGGGTGCAGCCAAATCAAGTTCTTCAGCATTGCTGGTGTATGATTTCCCATGAAGCTGGTAGCAAACACTTTCTCTGCTTCTCAGATACACAGTATGCATTTTTAGCAACCCATTTTTCAGCTTTTGGACTCCCAGGAAGAGACAAAAAAATATCAGCTGCTATTACAGAACTGATTTTTCTTTTTCATTTTCCTCATAAGAAAAGATGACATGGTCAATATTATTAATTAATGCGTTATTTCACACTGCTTAGAAATTTGTCTTCCCTCTAACAATGAGCTCAAGACCACAAATTCATATTGGCACCAGGATTTTGTATAATCCAGAAAATTAGTATGAAATGAAAAAAAAAAAACACCTAAACCAAACCTAAAGAAAACAAAAACCAGCCTCAGAGAGCTTCTGAACATAAAAAGCCATCTGTAAATTTAAAGATTAAAGAATATGACTTATGACTAATTGAGCTTTGAAAGCCAGACTTTTCAGGTAAAGAAAAAATAACCTTATTATAAAATTCTTCTGCAATTAGGCATAAATAAGCAAATAAATGGTAATTTTGAGATGGCCAAAACTCCAGAATACTCAGCAGGTCATGGTTCATGATTTTTCTCTTGTTGCCATCAACATTCTGCTGGAGAAACAGATGTTAAAGACATCATAACTTGTCAAGTACTGCTTGTTTGAGAGAAGCAAAATGTCCTCATCTATGTTTGATTTTATTTGGAGGTACAAGTCCTCCCTGAGAACTGGCAAACTGAATCATGCCTGCAAAACCCATACATGTCAGACCTCAAGGAAAATACAGTGAGAGAGTTTCCTTAAGTTTTGAGGCTTGGTGGCACTTGGAAGTGAAATCCCAAACCCAGATTCTGAGCTAAGGTAAGGTCTTGACTGAAGGCAGTGTGGAAGGTAAATGCATCCTTGAAACCCATAATTTATGTGGTAATTTAGCATTTTGTTTTCTCCTGTGAGAAGGACACTCAAGTCAGACTCCAATTTAACAAATGCATTGATAATTTTGAATTTTTTTCCAAGATGGGGTGCATTTGGTGCCTGATCTGCAAGAAATTAATTCCGGGAGTTTTCCATCCTTCCCCTGGTCAACTGGTCATCTGGTGCTTCTGCTTCCATACCATAGCAAGAACTTCACAAAAATGAGATCAAAACCCTTCCTAGTAGAAGAGGTGACTGAAAAAAAAGTATGAAAAGGTGGCCTGAATGTGATGGGATCTGTGGAGCTTGATGGGATGTACAGTTCAGTCAAGGAGAGAAAAATTGAAGGATGGGGCAGCCCAGGCACAAATCCCATGAGGCACTCCAATGTAAAACTCCAATTTGCTTGTCTGTCAAGATAATTCATCCCTAGACTGAGGTCTTATAAAAATTATACCTTATTTTTTAAAATTATATTTTTAAAGGACAAAGCTCTTTATTTAAAGTTTGGGTTGAGGTGTTTTTTTTTTTTTTAAATTCATTTTCCTCATCTCAAGGAGCATTAAAAAATAGTGTTCCATAAAGATTTTCCTTTCTAGTTCAGTGTCCAAAGTAAAAAAGAGCAGAAAACCAAAGATCAGCTTGATTCAAATTGAAAAAAAAAAAAAATCCTTCCTTGAAATGAATACTTGCCAAAAAACATTCTTTACCTAATAAACATTTTGTTAAATTCCAGGAAATAAAAAATTACATTTGGCAAATCTAGCCTCACTTTCTTAGAAGTTAAAACCCCACTTTATTTCCTGTAACAAAATCTTCCTGTAAACCTGAAGAGTTTTATCATGGAATTATCAAAGGAAACATTTTGATCTTCCTGATGAACCTTCCTCCCACATCAATCATCTCATCCCACATCATCCTCTCCATCACCTTCACTCACAAACTCTTCCCTCCGTTTCATCCATAATAACATAAATGTTATTACTGGAAAATTATAGTTTTGGAGCATAAGAAAGAAGGTATGGGAAGGAAAGACAGAAGAAGCAATTAATAACAGAAATATTTACATAGTTTACAATAGTTTATGAACCCACCCAGTGATATTTTGCACTGCCCATGAATGCTAGCTACTTAAGAGAAAATGAACATTAAAATGATTCTCCAAAGTCTCTTGAAGTCAACCTAAAGACTCCAAATTACTTCACTAGGCACTGGATCAGGCTCTCTGGCATCTGGAGTTGGAAAGATTCATTGCTCTCTTTGCCAGTTCTGACAAAAGTTATTTGCATCAAATGTTGTACATCCAAGTGAACAGCAAATGACTGATCAGGAAAAAAAAAAAAAAAGGAAAGGATAAGTTTTCATTTAAATTGTATTGCTTAGGTTGTCTCCACAGATTTATATCATTCTTGATTTTGCCAAGTTGGCATTTATACTTGTTCAAATAGTGAGTGCATCCACTCACTGTTTGAGAGTTCTGAAAGAATTAGAAACAGATTTTTTTTTTAAATATTTAGAAATTTGCAAATCCAAAGACGTCACCAGCTACCCCAACTCTCTGTAGTTTTTCTGTCTTTATTTCCTGTAACACTGTCATGATGACAAACATGAGTCCGCAACAATCTCTGCTAAAGCTCAGAACAAGATCATGGGACTGAACCACAGCAGAGGAAACAGTTCAATGTTACCCATCTCCAGTGCATCATTAGCAGTTGTCTCACTATTTGAAGAATGAAAGTGACTATTTTCTGTTTATATTAAACATTTAAACACTGTGAGAGACAGGTAGCAGGCATCTGTCTTCATTTCAGGACAACAAACAGTTTTTGAAGTGCAAAAAGATCTCAGTGCCCTTTGGGTGTGAAGCCAAAATTTGGACTTCACCCACACCCACAGGCATGTGAAACTGCCCCACTTGTGATCACACCAAGGGTGCAAATCCTGCCCATCAAAGCCAGAAACACTTTGAGAAGTGCACCAATTCAACACACTTTTTTTAATTCCCAGCATCTCACAGGGCTGCTCTGAGCAGCCAAGAGGGAGATGTGGAAGCAAAGATTCAGAACTTTAAAAAGAAACCAAACAAGCCACCGAAGCAAGCACAAGGTTTTACTGGCTGGGATTCACTGGGACACCTGTACAGTTTTGATCAGGGGTGTTTATAGGTTTATATTGGTTCCATGTTTGGCAAAAAATTTGGCTGTGGCAGGACTGAAACCCTGCAAGACCACAGATCATGAATTTTAGCATTAGTCACAAAACAGAGTGTACTGTAAAACATTATCAAGTTGATTTGATTTAAGGTTTTCTGTGGAGAAGGAGGGTCTTGATCTTTCTGAAAATTTGTGATCAATTTATCCTGGTTTTTTTTCAGCTTAAATATTCTCACTTTAATCCCCCTGATTTAGCATCTGTGTTTGAAAACAGTTGAAGACCCAGGCTATGTCCACAGGCACATGATGTTGCTGGTGAAGGGCATCAGACATCATGGGGACTTCTTTCTCCTGTTGCACACACCTCAGATAGAGAAAAAGAGAGAAAGTTTTCAGAATATTTACTAGCAGCTGCCTCATTTCCTTCACTGCATTCTTTTAGAAAAGGGAGTCTCACATCTGTTCAGAACAGCACTATAAGCTGTTCTGAATAATGCTTTGGGGGTGTCTGGGTGCTGCCCTGAGGTAGAAGGAGAAGGATTACAGCTGGAAGGCTGCAGAGTTGTTTCCTGAGCCCTCTGTTTATGGCTTTTCTGATGGTCAGCTCAGTGAAAGTTGCTCCCAGGGTGGGTGAGCCCTGCTCCAAGGTCACTGTGGTACCTTGATGTGGTGGGAAGTCTCTGAAGGTGGGCAACAGGGGCAGAGCTGCTGGCTGACTCACAGGACAAACACTGGGTCAGTTCCTCCCACACCAGAGAGCTCCTCAGCAGTTTTCCCCAGCTTTTTGCACTTCATGTACTCCGAAAACTCATCCCTGTCAGGGCTGCAGATGCTCCTTCCCTCTCCCAAGGCCTATATTCAATGGATGTTTGTTCATCCCTCACACCTTGAAGGATCAAATGTGCTCCAAGGCACTTGAGCCCTTACCTGCCTTCTGCAGGGCATCCTCAGAGCGGCTTATGGAGCCAGCCTAACTCAGCTTCCTCACCATCATCTCCCTCCCACCTCCTGGTGAAATTCCAGGAGCACCTGAACTGGAAGTGGGAGCTGGAATGGTCTGAGCGAACAGCGTGGGCTTGGATTCCTACCAGGAGGTGGAGCAGTGCCAGCGCCCAAAAGCAGAAATCACAGCCAAGTTATGTCCGTGCTGCAGCCAGAGGGAAAGAGGGAAAGCTGTTGCTTCCCTGGCTCCCAGATTTCCCTGGCTGTGACAGGAGGAGAAGGGCTGAGACCCAAAGATTGAACTGAGTGGAGCTGGAGCCCTCTCCTACCGTACTGTGAGAGCTGGCTTTGCATCTTTGGTGGAAAAATGCCAGTTTTCCCTCTCCAATGTGTGCTGCCCAGGAGTTTCCCAGGAGGGAACCACTATGACCATGTCAGCACCTGCTGGGACAGGAAAATGCTCTTAATCCCAGGCTCTAAGGGCTGACACTAAGTCGCCCAAAGAAACAGAAGGAAGGAGCATGTCAGAAAACCAGCGTGCACTGGGAGAAAAAAACAGACTTGAACAGGATTAGGGACAGGTTTAGCAGCAGGGATGGTGAATCACTGTATGCTTTCCATGCCAGAGCATGTTTAAACATTAGATAAATTTTGCTAGTAGTGCACATGCCAGTTGCTGTTTGGTGCAGTGGAGTGGGAAAGTGGCATCTTCACAGCACCAATGAAAATACAGACAACCAGGGAAATGATCTTTCTTATGCAGAACCCTGTCCTGCAAGAAGAACAGGCACCTGGAGAAGCACCATGGTGCTGAGCTAGTGAAAAACCAACTCAGGGTTATTTTGTCCTGCTGTCATGGCACAAGGGAAAGATTTCCCACTCAGAGATGGGAAAGAAAGAACTGGAGAGAAAGTTCACTCAGAACTGGATGCTCAGACTGGATTCATACACCACTTTATTTTTTTTTTTCCTTTTCAGGTCTGTAGGCTATGAGGGAGGGAAGGCAGAGCAAGAGAGGAGGAGAGGTCAAAGAAGATCCCAGCAATGGTGAGTCACCAAGGGCTGACACTTATTTAGGAAGGAGCATGAATGTAATTACTGCAGAGGCAATAGCTGCTGTCAAACAGCGTGAGACAGCGTGCTTTTCATCGAGCTCAGCAGGGTGAGCAGTAAAAGCTCAGCTGGGGAATATGGTTATACACTGACCTGCATCCCATCCTGCTTCTTTGTGCTGCAGAGGGGGAGAAACACAGCCTGGCACCCACAGGATGGTTGGATGTGTGCGTGTCTTTCTGCTCATCTGCCTCCCCAAATCCTGACAGGCTCTAAAGGCAAGCCTCAAAAACAAAAACAAAAGAACCAAACCAAACCAAAACAAAGACTGCTCGTAATCCAGTCCAATTTAATAACCGGGAATTAAGCTACTTCTCTTTTCCTTTGACCTGACTTGCTCAGAATCCAGTTGTTCCTGTCCTGAAAGCAGATGCCATCAGCCAGTGGCAGCACTGTTTCCTGATGAGTCTGCTGTTCTTTCTCCCAGGGCTGGCAGGCTGGTGCTGTTGGGAGCCACATGGTAACAGGAACACCACTGAAACAAACATCTTTTGGGGCCCACAGGTGTACAAACCTCACACGTGTACAAATCCCCAAGAAATAGAAACACCGTGTTCTGTCAGCACTGGCTAGCACCGTTGCCTAGAGCCTGGTTTTCAAATAAACAGAGCATTTGTTTTTGTAGCTGGAAGTGTAAAGTGAGCCACAAAAGGATCAGGCCTAAGACTCCCTTTCTTGCTGGGTCACAGAAAAATCTGTGCTCTTTGTGAGTTTGGCAGCAGATGCTGACATGGTGACTGTGAAATACAGAGATCAAAGAAGATGGTACAAACACACGACCTCCTCAAGAGAAAACAGGAGAAAACCCTCCTACCTCCCTTCTGCTTCACTCACATCTTTCTGCAGGACCAAATGGGCTTCCAGCCCCTGAGAATGCCTGTGTCAGCATCCTTCTTTAACTTATGAGCACCACCACCTCTCCAGTCAATGCCAAGACCTGTCAGCTTTAGAAATAAAACTGTTCTGTGAAAGAGCTTGCTGTTTTATTACTTCTTTGCCTGCTGTGACAAACTTTCCCTTCCTATTTACACAGTTTCTCATAAGCAGGTTGTCGAGGTGATGTGCTGCCCCTCTCTAATTCCTCTGCTCTCTGCACTTTTCACATTCTGGACCTCAAGATATGTCTCAAATATTAATCAGTGAGAGTGTCACTCTCTGAAGAGCTGGGCAGTAAGGAAAACAATGTTTGAGAGGGAATACTTGGATGCAGACAAAATGGATACCGCACAAGTACACCTAGTTATCCTCAATTCTGTCCTATATCCACAGCAATAAGAAACAATTGATCAAAAAGTTGTCCTTTTGGTCCTTGTGTGTTCAGGTACCTCAAAGAAGTGTCTCCTGAGGCTCCTCCTAGGTTAACTAAGCCTAGGTGAACTGCATTAACTTGCCTTTAGCAATTCTTTTCAAGCTGAAGTAACTCCAGATGTTCAAGCTAAGCGCAGCATTTATTTAGAGTGTGATCCAAGGGCTGATGCTTTCAAAATGCTCTTAGGTTTGTATTAGTACCCTATAAAGAACAAAACCCAATCATCTGCTTCTTAGAAATCCATGCTACAGTGTAGGATATATATGCTGACTGCATGCAGACATTAAAATTTTTAGCAAGCTCCAAAGAGATCTCCAGGATGCTCTTGCCTTGCCAAGAGCCTCACCCAGCCATTTCTGCATGAGACATAAAAACTTCTACGTGAGCTATACTGTATCTTATTTTAAAAGATACTGATCTTGATTTAAAGACTGGAGAATTCCCCGTGCCTCTAAGGTAAGTTATTCTAATACGTAATTATGCTTTCCAAAAAGCCAAAAAAAAACCCAAGGGAAAAAAAAATAAATTCAATGATAAAACACATACAAAACCAAACCAAACCCAACAACAACAACAAAAAAATCCCTTTATTACTTTTCTAAATCTGTCTTGGGCATACTGCCATTTACTGGTTTAAGACTATTTTGTGTCAGAAATCTCTTCCCCATGTAGGTACTTGCGTGATAGAATTATGTCAGCTCTTCATATTTGTGGATGAAGGAAGTAGATTTAGCTCCTTAAAGTTTCTCACTGTAATGCAGACTTTTTCCCAGCCTCAAATAGTTCCTGAAACTCTTTCCTGCACACACAGATTTTCCAAAATCCACTGGGCTGTAGGATTAGGAGCAGTGCTCTGTTGCTACTCTTGTTTTTACAGTCCTAATCCCACCTCCCCATGCCTATGGATGCAAGGACCATATTTTCTGTCTTGATTACAGCATCACTCTGGGAACACTTGTTCACAGGGGTTACCCACCATACCTCAGGTCTGTCAGGAGTCAATCAGTTCCAGGTTCCAGCAGTCCCTGTTAAAATTCCACACATCACTTTCCCGTTTAATTTTTTTGGCTGTGTTGGATTTGGCTGCGTGGAAAGATTCTCTGATTGTGAGAGTCTGTCAGGCCAAAAAAGTCACATAGATGTCCACAGGTTAATTCTCTCACCAGAAGCTCTTGTCACTTGAAGGTTGATGAAGGAGTTATTTTGCTTTTAATTTGTTATTGTTTTTATCTAACAGCATTAATCAGCAACATCTGTTTTCTGTTAAATATGCATTTCCTTCCCATACTCATTATTAGCAATTGTAAACAAGGAACAGACCAGAAGGCAAGTTCAAGGAAAAGTTATGTATACAATATAAACCTTCTATCAATTTTTCCTTTTTCTTTTTTTTTTCTGTGTTTTTTGTTTTGGTTTGGTTTGGTTTTTTGGGTGTTTTTTGTATGTTTGTTTTTCCTTTTTGTTTGTTTGTTTCTCTCCATGAATTATTTGGTGGTTGTTGTTTAAAAATATAACAATATTTTACGAAATATTATCATGTGCTTTGTCTCTGGGGAGTTCAAAATAGTAGTAATAAATAAACTGATCTGGATAAAATATAAGAAAGAAGGATTGATATTTATTTTCTTGTCACAACAGGACTGAGTACCAAATTGAGTACGTTTGTGAGCATGTGAAAGTATGATTGAAAAACAATTATAATCTTTCTTACCAATTCTAATGCCAAATGTTTGAAACCTCTAAACCTCTTTTTAGCCAATCTCAGAGCTTTATATCTAGATTTAATGACAATGAGAGCTCTAGCACATGCTATCATTGCTTTTCCTCATATTGCTGATTTTGGAGTTAAGATTGAACTCAACCCTAATAGAGCTTCAACAAGACTCTGAAACCCCTCTGCCACCTGGAATTATGCTCTACAAAAAGTTACAGGAGAACATTTTAATTCACAAAACTCAGCACTGCTTGTCATGCAATGGCACTGACCTTCACAGGGACATCAACTACAATGGTTTCAGAGCTTTGATCCTCAAGATCTCCCCTGACTTCTAGAATTCTCACTCAAAGGGAAACAGCAGAAGATATTTGAAGCCCCAGATTTAAGGCATCTGAGGATGTGGATACTCAATATCCTTGAGGTGAAAACAAAGAAAAACGAGGTCACTGTTTTTTGCACTTATATTCTGGTTTTATTGCCTCAATTTCCACAGAGTTGTTTACTTGAAAATTGCTCCTCCAGCTTCACACTGGAAGAGCTGGTGAAGACACGTGCCCACTCATGGGCAGCTTTCCTGTTTTGTAGTGCGCAGAATTTTCCATGCCAGAACTCCAGTGCAAAAGGAAAGGAGAGAACTTTTTCTCAAGGGAGAGAGAGAAATATGTGTTACAGTGATCTGAAACTGCAGCATCTGCTCTCACCAGGCTCCCAAAATAATATTCTCCTGGCGGAGGTCCTAGGGGACTGGACAGACATCATAACAGAAATCTGGAGGAACAGTGCTGGGTCGTTGCAAAAATCAGTGTGGCAAGAAGAAGAGCTGATCACAGCAAGGCAGCCCCTCCCCTTCACCAAAATATGTTGGGTGCTGAGTCTCAGTAACATTTCTGCCCATTTTCTTTATTGAAACAATTCTTCTGGAGCTAGGAAAGGCTTGTTGGATTGCTGGCTTGGAAACCAGAGCAGTTATGGACCCTGTGGAGCTTTTTCTGCAAGATGACCATGTATGGAAAATGACCAGGTGCTGACCAACACTGACCTTTCTTCATGGAGCCATTTTTCAGAGTGGTTGAACATATCAAAATAAGACGAAGCTTTTGGTTGGACCTTCTGCACAAACCCCTAAATCGCTTGGCATCCTTGGAAACACTCATCTCAGTGGAATTTGGAAGGAAACGAGGGAGATGACCTTGTTCTATCTGTACGTGCAAAAAATGCTTCTTCTGCAAATATGCTTCATAAAATTAAATCGTGGTGTATCTTTAGCAGTTTCTTTTTGTGTTGATTAAAGAAGAAATTTTAATTTCAGGCATGTGGAATTTTGAAACATTCCAGGCCATCAAGACTTCAATCTCAATAAATACACATAATGTCTCTGGCACCATTTGCAATAGATGACATAAAGCAGGTATTTTAAAATAGTCATCTTGAAGTGCAAATTAAAAGTGGGATATAAAATGTGAAGCTCTACTGAGGAAGGATTTGGAAGCCAAGCTATTCTCTGTTCAAATATTTATAAAATTGGAAGCAATACATTCTATCTTCCCTCTCCTTCTAGTAGTGTGATTAAAGCAAGGAAAAAGCCTCCCATGAAATAATAACTTCAAGGCTGTTTTTCAAGGTTTACTCAGTCTTTCAGAAGCAAAAAGCTTTGCAATACACAAAGAATTTTTCTGGGGCCACCTCTGGAGCACCAGACAATCAGAACGGTTGTTCCCTCCAATATAATTTTCTGCAAGGTACAAAGCAAAATAAGTAGGATTGACAAAGATACTGTAAACCTTGCACATTTTATGATGTTGTGTTCTTTTTCTTACCCAGTGAGTGTAAGAAAAGAGTATTACACTAAGTATATCTTTGAGTGAAAAAATAGTATTAGACTAAGCACATATTTACACTTATCCAACATGCTTCATGGATGCAGTTGAATTATGGCTAATTGCATTAGGACTGTAATCACTGTTCACACATCCCTTTTGTTTCAGCAATTTCTCTTCATGACTCTTTTTTGTCACAAAAAAGTGAGGCCCCACGACCTAATTTGATTCTTGGAACAGCAGATGGCCGTCCCATCCTGATAATCCCAAACATCACCCTGTCAAAATGCCTTTCCTGTCCTCCAGAACTCCTGAGATGTTCTTTAGTGGCTCTCAAGGCAGAAAATAGATGAGTTAAGACCAGACTGTGTCCAGATATCTCAGTTTGGGTTACCTATGCATGATGCTAATGAACATGGTGAATGTTGAGGGATCATTGGCAATCTCTCAGGCAGATGGAACACAAAAAAGCCTGGCACCACCCAATTCATCCAGAAATACCCTGTTTTCCTGCTATCATTTCTTATCAAAGAATGTTTGCCTTTAACTTAGGTGGGTGGGAAGGCAGACCTTTGATTTGCTGCTGTGAAATAATCCTCCTCCTAGTGCACGTTTTTGGTGGAACAAGATTGAGACGAAGCCTTGGATAAAAACATTGGCCACATTTGTTTAATTTCATTTAAAGACATGGCTTCAGCATGCTGATGCAAACAGAAATCTGACACAAAGCAAGAGGATGGGTCTTGTATGAAGATTAGGGTACCTAAAGGAAGATGGGATCACTTGTGTTTGAGGAAGAGCTGTTTGAGCAGGTGATCCTTGAGATAAAATGGTTTCAAGCATCATCTTCTCCCTCTGCCAGAGAATTTGACAATTGTGCTGTGGCCTGTGCCAGACCACAGAAGCCAAGAGAGTCCGAAGATGGATGATGCAGCCCAAAGTTTCCCAGGGAGAAGATATCAGCAGGATTTCTGTTCCAAGGTGAACTGGTGTTGCAGATAACCTGCATGACTGACTTGCAAAGCACAAAGGAGAGAAACCAGTATAGTTTGTTGCAGCTGTCCATCCAAATGGCTCTCAAAACCACGATTTTAATCCAACATCCATCCATAACTTTACAGTCCGATAAATCAATCACCAAGGCTTGTTAATAGCAGTGAGAATATGGCAGGTATTTATGCAAGCTGTACTGAAAATTAGTATTTCCCCAATGCTGCATTTGAAGCCATAGACACAGCTACACAAACTTTTCACCAAGAAAAATTTTTGCCTTAAGAAGTATTTTGAAGATGTGAACAGTCTTTCTAAAGTTTAAAGATTTCAAAGCAAATATAATGGAACTAAAAGTATTTGGGGAGGGGAATGGTATCAAAATTTTGATATATTTTTAAAATTTAAATTGTATTTGTATTGTGCTTTTTCTTAGTTTACACGAACACGTTTGTGCTCATAAATAAGCATATGGTTAAAGTAATATTTAAATATGTCTGTTTGTGTGTTTATATATACCTACATGTGTACATATACACATAACAAATGCATACCTCCATTAAATCATAACATGAATTATTTTATGGGAAAAATACTTTAATTGTTTTTTCCTGATTTTAGAATCATTGAAAGCATTCTGGTTCTTTTTTTTTTTTTTTTTTTAAATAGAAGCATAAAGCTTCAAAGTGCAGTGAAAGTCTGGCGAGGAATGCACAAGCAATTAAACCTGACCTTGCTTTTATTGCAGCTCTCATGACAGAGACAGGATTAAGCAGTTATCATTTATATACATCATTTGCAGCCAATAAACCTTAGGAATATTTATTGTTTCACATAGCAATAGCTCTGTGCTGTCTCACGGCCAGCATGTCACCATTCTGCTTTTACTAGAGGTTTTCCTCAAAGTCTACAAACAGCTGAAGTCCTTTAACCCCAAAACACACAGACAGTGTTTAGTTTCAGCTGAAAGAAACATGAAGGAAGGAAGTCATAGGGCTTGGATGGTAATATTTCCGTGATCCACCCAAATACCCAAACAGCCACACTTTGTGCAAGAAATGGGAATGCCTCCATAATTATTAGGAATACTTAGATTCAAGGACTTCCCTTCAGCTGAGGCCCTGCAGGGACCAACTTTGCTGTATTTTGAAAAGGATTTAATAGGAGAAAAAGAAGTATGGAACAGAAAAAATTATGAAATTAGACCTCTGTTTATCCTAGTAACATGTTATTTTTCCACAAGGAAACTAGAATGTGTAAGATCCTATTTTCTGGATTATCTCATGTCACTTGACAACAAGTATTACATTAAACTCTCACATCTTCTAAAATACGGAAGACCCCTTGGAAGATGTTGATTGGCTTCAGATAACTCTATAAACATATCTGCTAGTTCTTTGGAAGCTGGTTCTGACTGAAAATATGGAGGGGGCTGTTGGCAGATTTAAACTATACAGATAACATTCTTCCACCACCTGGGTACAACCCCTGATACTGCTCAGCCTTTGGTTGGAGCCAGCCTAGACTCTTAAACTTTATATTTTTGAGATTCTTGGTCCATGCTGCCTTCCAAAATCTTTTGACCACCTCACTCAGGAACTCATAATTCCTTACTTTTTTCTTTCCCATCAAAAAAGAGCAAAAGGACTGGAAGCAGAACATACAATCTCATCTCAAAATTGTCTGGAGGGTCTAAGTGAGAATTTACTTAGATGAAAGGCCCACAATAATAAATTTAAGCTAAAAAAAAAAAAAAAAGCTGTGACGAATAATGGAGTAATATACACAAGTTCTGGAAGAAACCAACAGAAATCATTGTAGATAATCATTGTCAAACAGAATTCATTGCAGATAATCAGATTTCTTTTGATGATTAAATAATGGCATTGGTGCATTGGGGAGAAATAATAGTTATGAAGTGTCTTGTACTCAAGGAATGTTACTGATGTAGTTTCATGTGATTATTTTTGATATTCTCCAGGACTGGGACATGAATGGTGGAACGAAGTGAAACTTGGGAAGAAACTTGGGAAGCTTGGGAAGAGCACCTGGACATCCCTTAGGCACAGTTCATTTTCAGAATGATTGGAAGCATGAGAAAACATTCTTCAGCTGGCCACCTCCTCCTTGACCCTGTCCAATGTCTTCAGAAACAATGAGGGTGGAAGAGTATGAAGTTTATAAAATCTGAAGGCGACAAAACAGGAATGAAACGAAACAACCTTGAAAAACAGCAGAGACAATGTTCTGAAACGGTCCAACGAGTGCAAATGTGATACTCTTTCCTCAGACAGGGCAAAATGGGGAGCAAACTGGCACGGCAGCAGCTCTTCAGCTACACACCAAGGCTGGCTGGTTTGAAAAGCTGGACACAAACCAGAATTGTCACAGCTGTGGGTAAAAAAAAGGCACTGAGAAGTTTGAGTGCAACTTGATTCCACAAGAGCTGGAAAGTAACATGCCCTCTGTTTTACCCAGCACATACCTAACCACTGTGTGTTTCAAAAAATGTGCACACTAAGTGTTAAAAATGCAGAAGAGGGCAATGGAATGGGAGAAAAATTTAAAAATCACAACCAGAAAAATAAACCTATAGGGAAAGATTCAAAAGCTGGCATGGTTTAGCCTGAAAAAATAAGTTGAAAGAGGGAGTTATGAGAAAGCATACATGAGGATCCTCTTTCAGGAAAAAAGGAGAATCCACCTCATAGATAATGTATGCAGTCTCCATCCCCTGAGGTCTTAAAAACCAGATTAAACAAATAACTTTCTGAAATGACACAGTTATGGACGATTTGACTTTGACGTAGGGGTTGGACTACTTTACATCTAGCAGTGCTTTCCAGACCTATTTTTCAATGACTATATGAAGTATTTGAGCTCTATCCAAGAGAAATAATGGATTGTTTACAAAGTCATCCTTATTCTGTAAAAGCTGATGAAACTCTATAACTGGAAGAATTAACGTACTCATAATGATTTTTGTGTGTGAAACCAGTGAGGGGAAAGTATGCACTTCAAATTTGTATGCCTTGTTGTGCTTCAACATTGAGCCTTTCACTAAATAGTTTTCTAGAAGGATACAAGTTGTCCTGGAAGAAATTTATGTAGAATTTACTGACTCTAAATCTAATCCAAGTTTGTCTTCATTGCCTGCACTGATCCACATGTTCTTACTCCATCCCTCTAACGTAATTTCAGGCTCAAGGTTATACCAATCCCCTAAAGCTATTAATCAGTTCCCAACTGCACTTAATCCGTGCCAAACAAAAACATAACTATGTACCTACAATAACTTTTAGAGCCCTACCCCTTCCCTTATACTCAAAAGATTTTAACAAAGGAATTAATGGAGACTTCTGACTCAAACATCTTCTCAAGCGTGAAAAAAGCTACAAGGAAATCGGTGCAAAACTGTCCCAAATCTATAGATTCCAAATCTGTAGTTCTTTTCGTGCTATTAAAAAAAAAAAATCTTCCAGCTGTAACATAGCTAAGATTTATGGGTGAAAATGAAAATTTAAACTCAGCATCTACAAATAAATTTATAACAAGGAAGTAAATGTGACGTCAAGTAACAGAAGAACGCTGCCAGATATCAAAATGCCCTCAGGAATTTCTTTAGAAAACAGTTTTTACTTTACAAGTACAAAACTTTAGGTCCCTTTTAATGGGTTCAGGTGTCACTTTGAGTTGTGTGAAATGTAAGTCAGTAATTTTTATGTGTATCTGAGCAAACAGAAGAAAATGTTGAAAGCTCTACATGTCAAAAAATCAATACATGAACCGGAATATGGGAAAAAATAATGAAGTCTAGTGCAAAGGCTCATCCCATATACTTTGAATGGCTGAATGTATTTTACTTCAGTAGAAAAATGAAAAGCAACCTGATAAACTGCAAAAATAAGATGCCAAGTGACAAATGAATGTAATCTTGCAGTATCAGAAATAAGGGAAGTTGCAAAATAATACTCCTCTTGAATTCTTTAGAAGCAGAATTCTCTATGTGTGCATAACACAGAGCAAAAATCTTATTTTCCAAATCTTTGCCATCTCTAGAATTGAGACCTGTAAGAAGGCAACTTGCTAGGCACCACAGTACAAATCTGAAATTAATTAATGATAACTTACAATAAATGTTAATACAATGAAATAAAAATGGATCCTAAAGAATAATATTCCTCCAAAAGAGCTGATTCTATCTCAGCTGAAGCCCACATACAATTCCTATTTTCTTACACAATTTCTTGAAAAAGATCCATAAAATGAAGCATAATATCTTGCAAAATTACTTTTGCCAGTCACATCTGTGGCCAGCTTCAAACTGTTCTTAATCCTTCATGATGTATTTACAGATGGAAACAAAAGAATACCTCCTTTGGTCAAAACTATTATAGGAATGACCTGAAAAGTATAATCTGAATGACTCCGAGTACTTTTACCGGAAAATGAATTTCAATTTACAAGGTTGAAAGAGGGCATGAAATTGTGTAAGCCCTCTGCCATACTTTAATTCTGTCATATTTTATCAGAAGTTGTAGGTAGACAGGCAGGCAGACAGGCAGAAAGACACTTTGCTGTTAGTTTTGAAAAGAGTGGCCACACCACTGGGGACACACGACCACCCCATGGCATCCTTTCCACCTTTGCCAGGTAGAGATTGCTCCATTTTTGTTTGGAAAGTTGCTGCCACGCCAGGGATATGACAACACACCAACACAACAGTGTGACCCTGTCACAGACAGCCCCACCTAGCTGGGTTTTAGTCTGGCCACCACCACCAAATGTGACAATGACAATCTGTTTGCAGCAGGACTCTTAATCTCCCCAGGATCTCCTGTTTGGGGATGGATTTTTGGTTAACACCAAAAGTTACATTGTCAGTTATTTTATTTCACGTATTCCAGCTTGATTAAATCTAACATGAGAGTTTCTTACTGACTCTATCCAAAATCCCATTTGGTTATTCACAAGAATTTTGTGGAACACCATCATCTGGTGCATGTTCAGAGCACTCAAAGCAGCAGAACTTTTGTTAGCAGAAGTTCCTTGTTTTGCACTCAGACTTTGGAATTAGCTGAAGAATTCATAGGATTGAGGCTGAACATCTGCTCTCTGTCAGTCACACATCTGAGAGGGGGAACAGCTATAAATTAATCTATCCAGAATTGTCTGTAATTTATGATTCCTCAATTCTCCAACCATTTCAAAAGGCAACATGCAACTAATTTATGATTTCTTTCATTTTCTTTGTCCTTCTCACTAACAATATTCATTCTTCTTCCAACTGCAATCCATAATCTGGCTTGTGGGAAACCTGCCCTTGCTAGCTAGAGGCAGGCAGGTTCCTGGTGGTCTGGTGGTACATGCAGAAAAGTAGCCTAGTCAGAGCTCAAACCTCATTTCAGCTGAAGACTTATTTTTCTCATTTGCAAAGCATTCCTGCAAAGCATTTGAACTCTTTTCAGATGCTTCCTCTCCTCTGTCACCAGAAGGTAGGATTGGTGCATGCATAAACACACTTGAGGGATGTTTTTACCAGAACTCAGACAGGTGAAACCAGAACAGCACAAAGGCACAGGTTTGAGAACTTGGCCTTTATACCATCCTGCTTCAACTGTTTGCTGCTAATTTATCTGAAATAATTTCACATCTTGGCCTTAGGCCTATATTCTTGAAACTGTAGCATGCTTTCTCAGCTATTCCACGAAAAGCACTTGTGACTAAAGAGCTTTTCAGTGCTTTCAGACCACATTCTCCAATGTATGCTATAACCTAATAACCTGAAACTGATGCCCAGCTAAGTGATTTCTTGTCTACAAAGATGTCTCTTAAAATGTATACGTGACTGCTACCACCATCAGAAATTCCTAAAGAGTGACAGAATATCAGAGTCATGGAGTTTGCTGCCAAAGCTTTCAGAGTTTTTCGTATCCATACAGAAGTGTGGGTGCAGAAATAAAGATATTTATGCATGAATATATACAGGACTGACTAACTGGGAATGTGGAGTTTGTGGCAGACTTGGAGATAGGACTGGTCTCCTGTAGCTCTCATTGGTGCTGTAAATCAGACCACAGAGGGGGATTTATTCCCTAACTCTGAACAGGAGGATTTAGTGACAGTGTGAAAGTTGATCTTATACTCACACAGCACCTTTCACTCTAAAGCAGGTTCCTTAGTCTTGATTAAACCTCCCCACCCATGGCAGGACAAATATAACACAGGAATTGTCCCTAAGGTTTCTGCTGATAGCAGGGATGGCTCATGTCCTAGTGTGGAGAAGATTGATGCCTTATTCCTGGATAAAAGCTCAGCTTTTATCTTTTATCCCTCAGCTCAGAGGGAAAAGTGGTTCAAGTGGTTGCTTTAAACATGAACAAGAGCCTGGTCTCTGGTCTCCTCAATCTTCCCACAGGCTGGGCCAAATTATCCTTTTTTCTTTATTTGATGACTTAATTCCCAAGGTGAATTTTCCAACCCCTCAACTCCATCAATACCTTGGACTTACACTAGTGCAAGGAGGAGCAGCATATGTGTCTCTCTCCACCCAGACCCACCCTCCTACTGCAGTGGAAAACTGGATTTCCATTCAAATCTTTGTCCACTTGTTGATATTGACTAAAGAGAAGGGAGTGAACTGTCTCCTCTTCCAAGCAGCTGTAAGATTTAATTGGGGTCAGCAAGCAATAATTCACATATTTTGCCTGTTTAAACTGCAAAAATAATTCAGCCTCTCCATCCAATAGCAAGAATGGGCAAGGGAGAGGGAATGCCTATTAAACAAATCACAGTGTAGTGCAAGGAGGATTTTTTTTTTTGAGACCTGTTTGGAAGGAGTGCTAATAACCACACATTCAAAAATGTGTTGACATCACTCACAGCAAACGGGCAGTGTCCCAAGGTTTACCCCAGGGACAGCAGCTTGTTCCAATCAAGAGCAGAACAGCAGTGCAGAAAACAATGAAAAACATTCCCTCCTGTGGGATACAGATCCAAGCTGGCTTATGAGCCATAACCACTGTGCAGGAATATTTGCTGTGAGAGGAACTGTCGTGCAGTGACCTGCAGGGAAGGCATTTTGTGCAGGGAACAAAGCAGTGGTGAGTGGGTCTAATGAGGTTTATCTCACTCCCAGCTCTCTGTTTCACAAGCAGGATGACTCCAGGTCTGCTGCAAATGCTGTACAAATGTCCTGCAAAACATTTTTTGCATAGGGATTTCCTTTTATTTCCCCTGTATTTTTTACAAAATGTGCCATGATGGAGCCATTTGATTCGGAGACACTGCTGTGCAAAATG
This sequence comes from Molothrus aeneus, assembly GCF_037042795.1. Lineage (NCBI taxonomy): Eukaryota > Metazoa > Chordata > Aves > Passeriformes > Icteridae > Molothrus > Molothrus aeneus. The sequence goes on from NC_089680.1 coordinate 72,345,660, forward strand.
CATTCTGCAGAGTAAACACTCACTCAAGTCCTGGAAAGACACTCCAAGTTCATCTGCTGGGTCAACTTCCTCTGTGTATCACATTTCAGTGTATCACATAAAATAATAATCCATTTTTACCTGGAAAATGAATGTTGATGACCTCAGGCATTAAAAATGGATGTGTAAATGGCCAGGAGCCCTTGAAGTTCATCATAAGATATAGAAGGACAATGTGTTTAAAAAACTCCACAGCTGGAGGATATGTTGTAAAGCTTGAAACAAAAATTACATTTTGAGGTGTAATAGGGGGATGGGGAGAGGAAGACATGCTTATTGACTGCTAAGTTGCCAGCACTGCATAAATAATGCAAAGTGGAGAAATTCTTGTGTGGAAATTAAAAGAAATTCAATGTCATCAGACTGTTTTCCTGTTCTAAACATCACACTGAAGAAAATTCCCTTTCTATTTTTATTTTTCTGCCTCTTCTACACAGAGGACTGTAGAAAGCAAAAGTGACAATACAGATTCTAATTATTTCCTTTTTTTCTTATGATTCTAATTTTTTTTGGTGGGGGGTTAGGGAAGGGAAGGGAAGAGAAGGGAAAGAGGGAAAGAAACAGCTGAAGACATTGCAACAGAAGAAGAAATTTCATCTGGGTACCCTGTTCTTCTTCCCTTGATTCTTTGTGCTGTTCATGGACTTTTAGTCCACTGAAGATGGTAGACCAGCATGTATTGGTTATAAATATTTATCAATATCTGTGTTGTTGCCTTTGCTAGTTAATAATGACATTATCTTGAACAAGGTGCTCATCCATACCACCAAAATAAATCCTCACTGTGAGGCTTGTCCTTACCCCTTGGCTACTTAGGGACATTATCTTGAGGTTATCAAAGATATTTCTATGGAAACAGTGAAGGTGGAACCCCTCCACAGCAGTAGAGATGTAAACCAAAGTCACTGAGGTGAACAGTTGCAGAGGAAGGTGAATTAAGTTGCCAATTCCCTGCCAGCAGCTTGGAGAGGGAGAATTCCCCTTGGAGAGCAACCAGTCCAAGGGCTTGTGAGGCACAGGAATGATCTCTGAGCTGGAAAATCCTGAGGCACAAATGTTTGAGGGCTGACAGGTGCTTAGGCAGAGGTGTAATTATTAATTTCCCTGCTTTTCTGCTATCCCCCCAACCTTCTGTTGGCACAAAAACCAGTGTTTGTTTCCCTGCTTTTTGATTGAACCAAGGAGGCAGACTACTGTGTGTGAGAGGAAACAAAACAAAACAAAACAAAAACCCCAACAAACACATCCAAAAAACAAACAAGTAAAAATCATAAAAATCCAAAACATTCCTCACTTCATCGAGGAGAAGCAAGCACATCCATGAGTGTTTGCCAGGAGCTGAGTGCGACAGCACAGCCGCTTCTCAGGACATCTGTGTCCTAGGCAGGGATTTTCCACAGGGGACAGAAACACCCAGCAAAGAGGTCCAGGTCAGGGCTGAACGGAGGAGGAAGACAAGCCAGAGGAGAGGAGCTTTTTCTGGTTTCTCCAGTTGTATAGTACAAGCCACAGGATTGTGGTCCCATTGGTAAACGTGCGAGTGATACTGGGTGTGGACCAGCACCAATGTTTTACTTAGCTTGAGAGGGATTTCCCTGACTTCTAGAAATAGCAGTGGCCCTTTTATTGCAAAACAATAAAACACAGCTCAGCGTGTGCTGAGACCACAGGTTGAGTCAGTCGGATGCCAGTGAGGAAACTCACCCTGAAATGAAATGTGGCCATCCATGCTTCCCTCAGCAGCATCACCGAGGGGCTAAACTGGTCTCAGGCCAGACAAAACGATTTGAGAGGTATCTGAAACCAAAAAAAAAAAAAAAAAAGAAAGACATCCAAAATCTCCCAAAGGAAGCGCTGAAATACAGCTACTTCTGAAAAAAAGGCAGGCATTTTTAATTTAAACTGGAAAAAAAAAAAGATAAATAGATGCAATAAAACACTTTTGACATTTAGAAATATTGATTTGGAACAGAGCATCTTGTTCTTCATTATTGAGTCAAAACATTTGGTTTCTTAGATCAAGATGGAAAGAAGAAGGAAAAAGCTCTACAAATCCTTAAATTACCATTTCTTCTACAGGTAAATGTGATCTTTTTCTTCCAGTATGATTTTGCCAAAAATACAAATTGGGTCATTCATGAATCTTCTGTAAAGAGTTCAGTAGAGACTTGGAAAAGTCTGAAGCTCTTTGTTACAGCATTCATGCCACCTTACCTAGATTGTGGTGACCATTCACAAAAAAATATTCCTAGAATAACCATATTCTTCAAGTCCTGTTGTCTCCACCTCATTTTTTAAATTACAGGTTTCTCTATGCCAGGCTCCTCAAAGTGCTATTTGAATGCATTAGTAGGCAAAAAATAATTTAATTTCATGAATAAAAGTTAGGGCAAATCCAGCTAATTTGGAGGCATCAGGGTGAAATATTCCCATATTTATCCATCCAACCTACAAAATGAAAACTCCTGGCTGTCATCCTGGAAACCATTGGTCTCCTCTCTCTTTCAAAGCTGTGAGGTAAAGAAGGCAAGAGCTTATTCATCTTCATATTATGCTAAAAAAAGTGCTTGAACCAGGTTTGTCTGCTAAAATAAATGTAAAAATACTCTTTCATTAGCAGAGTATTATGCTTTTTACTAGATAGATTGTAGCCAAGCAATGTAGCAACAGTATCATGTAAATCACTACACATTAATTTGACAGATATTTGTTTCTTGTACATGTTTCTTATGCAGCCTTATAGGGAGCAATGAGTATTTTATTTAAATCAGTTCCTGGCCTGCACCTGTCTAGCATCCTAATAAACCTAAAACTGTATTTTACTTGCCCAGTAGATGAGGAATTTAGTGTAGATTTTATTCTTCTGGAGTGTATGTCCATTTCTTCAAATTTTTACACTGTAGTTTATGCAACAAAATACACATCCAAACAGAAAGGAAAAATGAGCTTAATTAAGCTTAATGATACAGATGACTGTGAAATTAAACTAGGACCTACTAAATTAACTAAAACTATGCTGTCTTGGTTTTCCTTAACAGTGTTTTGCAAGATGGAATATTGCCTGTTCACACAACCACTGTCCTTCAGGGCTGATCATAGGAAGATAGCTATTTGAATTAGCTGAACTTTGGATGTGTGGCAGAGACCTGGGAGGTTGATTGTGTTTTTGTTTTTTTTTTACAAAGTGATATGTAATTTTCTGGGAATATTGGATGGCTGACGATCAAATTTACTGGTGGCTGAGAAGATGACATAGAATTGCACCTTGCTAATTCAGCATGACACTCATTTTTGCTGAAAATGGCATAGTTTAATAATTGGCTTTCACCCAGATTTGCTGAGCCATGACATGAAGAACAAAATAAAAAGCGAAACGAAACAATTATAATTCAGATCAAGAGAGACTGGGAAATTTTGGAAAATCTTAATCAATTTCCTTTCATGCAAACCTTCACCTGAACCATTCCTTCTTGAAAAATTATTCTGCTGGAAGTAATATGCACTGGCCGTGGAGTTTGTATTTAATCTCCACTCATCAGAATGTCGAATTTTGTGAAATAGGTGCTGGGACCTTGTTGAGGAGAGCTCAGGTTATCAAATTGTCCCTGGGTTAGGGTTTTGCAGAGTGGCTTTTGGGGGCCTGTCCTCCTGCTGTGACAAACTGCACCATCATCCTGCTTAAGCTGCATCATGCCTGACATGAGGGGCTCAGAGCAGCTGCTGCCCAGTGGAACAGGGACAGCTCTAGCAGGGGATTGCTAGAAATTAACATTGCTCTGCAACCAGAGGAGCCAATTTAGCTCCAAATCAGGGCAAACACTGCAGAAGCATTTGCATTACTTGTGCTGATTAAATCTGACAAGCCTATCTGCATTAGTGCAGCTTAATCTGCGATAGTGTTTGCATTTCAAAGGGAAAGATGGGCTGGAAGAAGAAGGAAGGAACTGATTCAGCACAGCACTCGAGCAGCTGCAATTACACTCATCACAAACATTGGGTTAAGCTTGTACCAAGTATTTTGCTGATGGGAGTAGAAGACTCACAAATACCCTTTTATTGTAGAGAAGAGGTTTCCACTTGCATCTCCTGGATCAGATGAGTAAGGAAAATGTGTGCTGATGTGGTCTCATGTACTTCAGCTGGCAATAGTTGCCATATGGCAATTGTACCAATGATCTGAATAAAGAGCAGTTTATAACTGCTGAAAACCCACCCATAACTTAAACAAAGTATTTGGCTGTCAAAACTTCTACTGTGAGAAACATACAAAAGAAAAAAGGTGAAAGATGGCAGGCAGAGAAAGATCCAAGCAGATGATAGCCACGAGGCAAGATGCCAAAGCCCACAATTCCATCTGCATCTTAGCAAAATGTGGAGAGATTCCTGTACTAAAACACTTTGCAGGCATTGTAGTGAAAAGTGAGACACAGAAGCCAGTGATTTTGATAGGCAGCAAGGTACTAAATTTGGGAATTGCCTCTGAAAGCGCATAGAAAGACACTGTCTCTTTGAAGCTCTGTGAGCTTGATTTCTATCTTTTAGTTCTCCATTTACAGTGGGAAAAGTCTTCCTTCCTTTCCTCACGTGGAATTTTTGACATGAAGAATTCTCCTACATGCGACACTTGGAGTCCTGATTGGTGTGGGAAAATAAAACTTCAGCTTATGATCACTAAAATCCATGGAGTAATTTTCTGGTCCCTAATATTTTAATGATTGCCTTTAGCTTGTAAATGTTTTTCTTAGACAAATCAGCACAAGAGCTTCACAAGCTGGGGGATCTCATCTTAAATCTCACTTTACAAATTAACAGTTATTGTAATTGCCACTAAAATCGTGAGCACTGGACTACCTGTGAATAAGGGCCACAACCTGCACCCCTGCCAGCTTCCCTGAAGCCTGTGGTGCTAAGAAAACAGAGAAGGCAGAGGCAAAGCCACAAAGGAGTCACATAACAACTTGTATTATTGAATTTTAATTATTTCACTGAGTTTTATAGCTGGTTCTGGCATCAGTGGAAGATATCTGTAGTGACTTCCATCTTTTCAAGACAAAACAGCTTATGTGTAAGTATAGTGGGTATTTAGCCACTTTAATGCCAGTGAAGTAAAGCAAAACTGGAGTTGGGGCCACTATTAAAGAAATTAGTTAAACAGATGTATGAAATAAGTAATAATGTTTTCCTTTATTAATAAGTAACTGAAGATTAAAATAGATAATGGAATTGAAAAAAAAAGATAGATAAAAGGGACCCCCACTTTTTTTTTTTCCTTTTTAACAAGTTAAAGGTAAACTCAAGATCTGGAATAGCAGAATCAGCATCAGAGGCATGGTGACGAATTAAAGAATTGGTCCATCATCTGTAGGAATGCACAAATTAGGGTTCTCATCTTTGCAGTCATTAACATGCATTATCTAGCCAGAGAGATCTCACAAACAGGTTGAGACTCTGGCTTCAGTTAGATTGACTCACCAGGCACCAAATGACTGGTGGTGCTTGCTGAAGTAAATGGCTTTCCGCAAATTTATGTGATGAAAGAATAACATATTTGTGGCCAAAATCCATGTGGTCCATTAAGGGCCTGAGTCATGATTAGCTCAAAAGGACAAGAGAGCCTCAGAGTGCCTTACTGTGCCATTTTATCATCTTCAGGTCTGCAATTCCTTCACTACCTTTAACAGCACTGCTGACCTCGTTAACCCAGGGTTTGTAAAAGCTGGATCATAAACAGAGAGATGGGAATATTACAACAGCTTCATTGTAGTCACTGTAATGAATGGAGCCTGTCTAGGTAGGTACAGGAAAAATTAGTACCCGAACTCATTTCAGAGGGTTCAACATTTCATATTTAGTACATCTGACCCCAGAAGTCTCATCTCCATTAAAAATAACAACCCGCTAGACTTTGGTGTGTTAATAAGACATATCCCATGCACACATTTACTTATAACCATATGTATGTGTCTGACCAAGGGCTGCAGCGTGGTTAATCTTATTTATACAGATTATATACCAATATATATATTTCCAAAAAACTGGCTTTCTTCATTTGCAGGGAACCAAAACTTGACCAGTGTTCTGGCGAACTAGGAAATGCTGACTTGCTAGAGTGAGAACTGGAATTGCACCCTGACAGCCAGGCACCACCAGACCTTTCCTTATGCAGTGACACATTTCACAGCCATTCTGAGGCAGTGGTCCCTTACTTCTGTGACATCTTCATCACCTCAGTTTCAAAGCAGAAGCAAGACCAGGGAAGCTCAGCTTACCCATTTCAGTGCTGATTTCTCTCTGTGCAGCACCTATCACTCCACTGCATTGTAACTTGCCTCCGGCTGGCATTGCAGTGCAGCAACAGGAGTACACATGAGCATCAGTTCTTTGCTGAACAGGGCTTGAGCCAAGACCAAACTCTCATAAACGGGAATTTTTCTGTCCAGTTCCTCTTGCCAGCACCAAGACAGCCCTGCTTCAATTTGTTACAATATATTTGGCCTCTTTCATTCCCCTGGTGCCTCCAGTAGAGACAGAAATAGGAAATAACTGATTAGAAAGCACCATGGAGAAGAGCCCTTCTTTACGCTGGGATACAATAATCTACAGGATCATTGCTTCTGTTGGAGAGCTTCTGAGACTTTCATTTGGCCCACACACCTTCAGTAGCTGATCATTCCCTGCACACAAACTGCTGGAATGAAACAAAGGGTGGCACTGACCTCAGTGCTGTGACATTACTTAAGTGAAAAGAAAAATTCAAAGCTACAGGGAGAAGGAGTCAAGGAAGCACCAGCTGTTGAAAGAACAAGGGATAACAGGTTTGTGAAGGTGTTGTCCTATAAATGTTAAAGACCTCTAGCACTGCAAGCCACCACAGGTGGGCCGCAAACCTTGCCTTGGTGTCCTGAGCAGTGCTTCTTGCCTTGATGTAAAATTTGACATCTATGGGCCAAGCTGAACAAACAAGCCGTGTCTTTCCTGGTCACTTTGTCAGTGAAAAGGAAAGACACAGAAATGTTGTGCTGGGGTGGCTGGTCCCTCAAATTCCAGAGTGTTGAGGTCACCTGTTGGTGTTGCAGCAAGAGGTCATCACCTGCAGCATGGTGATCCACTCCTACAGAAGTACCACCACCTGGTCCTGGTGTCCTCATATCAGCTGATACACTGAACAAAAGTGTCTCTAAGACCAAAGTAAAGAGGGTTCAAAGCAGTCAAACACAGGGGGGAAAAAGGAAAAAAAAAAGATAATCACAAGATGAGAGACAAGAGGAGAAAGAAATAAAGTAGTTTGTACATTTATGCTTCAAGTCTTAAGTTTACCGTGAGGTCATATGAAAACAGAAGGAAAGCAAAAAGTTTTGCACCTTTTTAAAAACTGGCAGTCACAAAGAGGAGTTTGCTCCTGTAAGACAGGTAATGTACAATCTGAGATATTCACCCACTGTGTACAGTAAATTTCGGAGAAGACTGGACATGAAGTTTAAAGAGTAAAATGTGTATATCCGGGACTTGTGGAGCACAGAGAGGCTCTTCAGCCCTGTGTCTGTGTCCCTGACATCTGTCTGAGAGAAAGTTCAAGCTGTTTTGGAAGAGATTCTCCATTAAAATGTCATTTCCAGGTGTGTGGAAATCAGGAGAGAGTCTGTTACCTTGCCTGACATTGTTATGCAGTTAACTGTGTTAAATCATCAAGGTTTGAAAGGCCTCCTTTTAGAAACAAACTCTATTTCCCTCACGAGTACATAAATCTCCCTTTATTTATTTATTTGTCCCAGATGTTTCTTTTGGGAGACTTTCCTCCTCTTATATTTTGTTATTCTCCAGGAAAACCGGAATCTGAGAGCCCTACCTACCAAGGGAGCCAAGCAGATGGAGGTCATGGAGTCACACCCAGGCACGGCAGAAAAAACTGGTTTTTGCTGAAGCAAAGCTCTCCTGGCTCCTTCCCTATCCTTGCAGAGCTGGGGCTGCAGAAAAATCACCATAATCACCCCTCATCCATCCTTCCCTGGATCATCCATCCCTGCTGTCCTTCCTCTGCCTCTCCTCTTCCTCCAAGCCCTGCACCCTTGGATCAGGCAGACAGCACTCAAGGATGGAGTTTCTGTTTCTCCAGCTCTTTGTTAACCTCCATGTTTCACTCGGAGGGGAAAAAAAAAAATTCCTTTGTGAAACCTCTAGGAAATGCTTGGCACTCACTGAGTCCCTTGCACTCGGGGTTTTTTAATTCCTAAGGAGACTAGTGACGCTGCTATGACTTTTCTGCAAGCTGGAAGAAAATGCTCATCACTATTCCCAGAAGGTAAAAGGAAAAAAAAAGCCAAACCGATTTCTCAGTAGCTTTGGGAGGTTTTAAGAAATCATTTTCCAGAAAGCTCAACTGATTAACAGTGGTACAAAGCTGGAAACAACAGCCCAAGCTGTTCTAGGGCCTACTTCAGGCCTGTGAAGGCCTCTGGGTAGCAGGTGGGCACCTGCAGTGATTATTTGTTTATTTATGTATTTTTTAAGAAGTATTTGTATATGCAAACTCCTCAGACCCTATCCTGAGATGGGAAGGGATTACTTTTGTTCATGTTTGCCATCTCACAGGGCTCAATCTTATATATCCTGTTACCACCTTCCTTCCACAGGCCATGTCTTCCCTAGCCTCCCTTCCACCCCTAAAAGGAAATAAAAATTTTCAGTCCTTTTATTTTTGCCTTCCTGCAGTAAAATGGCACTGCAAGCACCTGAAAGCCCCTTCACCCTGGTGCAGAAGAGCTCTCAGGAAAATGCAGAAAGTGGCTGGATGAAGCCATTAGCCAAGGAACACAGTGAGCAGGAATCAATAGGTCTGTGCCTCAATCGTGATGAGCACAATTTGCTTCAAAGGAACCATAGAAATTCTTTCTCATTGTCAGTGTTTCTTGGCTGGGTTTTGGTTCTTGGGGGCTGGTGAGTTTTTTGTTTTGTTTTGTTTTTTTGTTTTATTTGGTTTTTTTTTGTTGTTGTTGTTGCTTTGTTTTTTGAGGGTTTTTTTTAGGATTTTTTTATTTTTTGTTGTTTTTTGGGGGGTTTTTTGGGTTTTGGTATTTGTTTTGTTTTTTGCTTGTTTGTTCATTTGTTCAGGTTTTTTAAAATTAATTTTTTTGGGGATTTTTAGTTGGTTGATTTTTTGAGGTTTTTTGAGGGGGTTCTCTGTTTAAAATTATTTGGGGGGGAGTTGATTTATTTTCTTGGCTTTTTAAAATTTTTTGGTCTTTTTTTGTTTCTATGGGTTTTCTTGGTTTTGTTTTTGTTTTGCTCTGGGGTTTTGAAGGCATTTTTTGTTTGACTGTGTTTTGCGTTTTTTTTTGTAGGGGTATTTGTTTTGGTTTTTTGGGGGGCATTTGGTTTTGAGTTTTTTTTGAGGGGGGTGGGATTTTTTTGTTTGTTTGTGGGGATTGTGGTTTTTTGGTTTGTTTTTTGGTTTTGTTTGTTTTGTTTGTTTTGTTGTTGTTGTGTTTTGGGTTTTTTTTTTTTTTTTTACTCCAAGACTAACTCTCTATTGCACTGTGATTTGCTGACAGCACAGTGGTGCCCCGTGTCTCTGCACCTGCCCGCTGTTGTGAAACCCAGGCTTTGATGGCAGTAACTGGAACAGCACGGGCCCTGGGGGCAGTTTCAAAGCACAAACTTGTTGCAGCAAATGTAAGGACATGACCAAATTACTGCCTGGTTTTATTCTCTTGTTTGTTGCTCTCTGGAAAATCATTCTCCGAGGACAAAGCTGACGTGTCAAACAGCGTGGGAGGGTGTGAAAATTCAAAGTCTGGTTCAAAAAGTCTCCCTGTGACACTGGGAAATGTATTGCTGGGTCCATAATATGCAGCACTGCATTTATTTCTGAAATTAACACAAACCCTTAGCCAGAGGCTGAAAATTCACGTCTCCTGAACATTTGGGGAAGTATTTGCAGAGCTAAACCTTGAGACAACCACTCATAAAATTTGATAACTTGCTGTTTATTACTTCTAGTCAGCATTCAAAGAGACAATAACGAATAGTTTCAGAACAAAACAGTGAAAGACTGTAAAAAATAAAAATATTATAAACACAGTAAATAAATATTTAGAATGCTGCAAGCAATACCAGGACACAAAGAAGCAGTAAAGCACTGGGGTTGCTGAAGTCTCTCATCAGACTGCTCTGATCAGTTGCTCTGAACTTCAAATAGGCCTGAATATAATCATCTTCATGTTCTGCCAGATGCAAATAAACTGTCCTCTGATTTCTGGTCAGCACCCAAAACACTAAGTCTCAGATTATTTTCTTTCTCCACCCTTCTTTCTTTCTTTTTTTTTTTCTCTTTTTTTTTCAAAGGGAAGTGAAGGAAGGAGAGTCATTGGTGAGAGCAGCTTCATGCTCTGCTGTAATTTACACATTTATCTCTTTGCCCTCCATCCTAGCTCTGAAGGATGAGACTTGGCAGGTTACTTCCCTTTAATAATAATAACAACAACAATAATAATAATATCAGTACCACCTCCTACCTGCCAGGAACCACTTCCCTTTTCTACCAGAGGATGCTCACAGCCATTTGGACAAGTTCCTGGAGGAAGAAGAAACACGTGGGGAACCAAAGTGGGTGGTGAAGCTCCTGAGCTGCAAACAGGCAGTGGATGGGGGGCATGCAGGGTGTGCATCCACCACTGGCCATTGTGAGATGCAGAATACCAGGTGAAAGGATCTTTTTTCCACTTCCAGTAAAATCAACTTAGCTAGTATTGCCTGGAAGAGCTGCTCAGCCTTCAACTTCTGCCTCCTCCCACTTGGTTCTTCTGCTGGCTCAGCTGTTTGGAGGGAAGGATGAATGCAGTTTTTTAATAACTGGCCTCACACTGAATCCCTATCACATTGCCAGGTCTCATTGCTGGATTTTTTCCTATTATTTTCTAGTGGTGTTCCTCCATTCTTTCCATAAAAATCAATATGAATTCCCCAAGATACTCCTCTTTTTAAAAAAAATTCTTCTAGAGGCTGCAGGTGACAGTTCCTGGTCAAGGAGTGTGGGTGACAACTTGGTGAAAGGTTAAATTCATGTCTGTACTTGGTGCTGCGAGAAAAGCCAGCATGAGTCTCAACCCCAACCACTAAGAAAACCATCACCAATTTAATATTTTGGGTATGTTCTCACAACTGACCTCAGAGCATTGATATCTGACCAAGTGGAGTGTCCCCTGTCACTTCAGACCCCAGAGGGGTCAGTCCAGGCTATGAGTTTCCTCATGTTGGCCTAAACACTTTCTGGAAGGCAGATGCTTTGCTGACTTTAGAGAGGGACTGAGGGCAAAGAGAGAGAAGGAGTAACAAAACAGGATGGTTTACTCCATATCTCTGATAGTAATCACCAGAATATCTTCTTTTGGCACTGCAGTCGCTTTTCATGAAGTCACTTGAAAAACAGCTGTAGCAGGAGGATGAAATTCCTTTTGATTAGTCTTGTGCAGAGGCAACTTGTGAAGAGCAGGAGATAGAAACAAACCAGAAGGGCAGAGAACCTGATCACCAGAAATGATTACCCTTCCTCTGCCTTTTGATGGGTGTCACACTCCATCTGGAAGGTGGCTGTGGAGCATAAAGGTGCAGGGAATTGAAATGACAATGCCCTGAATAAAAGAATGTTGCATTAGCAACCTGATTTCAACTGGCCTGTCAGTGACCTCAGCTTTGGTTCAAAACAGAAATCTTCAGTGGTTTTAGGAGCAAAATCTGATCCATTGGAAGCTTGGACAGTTTGCTGATTCCCTTCCTAATCTCTTCCAGGCAGAGAATGACCACGTTGTCACAGGGCTGTTTATCACACACACTGGTTATCCAACTAAACCAATTAATGATGAAGGAGACTTTCAGCACCATGAGTAAATGGAAGGGGTTGGGTTTCCCTGGGAGAAAAAATGTTTTTTTCCTTCACAGGTTTTTCACAGAATGGTTTTAATGAGCACCAAAACCAGCACAATAAATAAGAAACTTGCCTATAGATGACTCTCAGGTTAATGTTTTATTTTCTGCACACCTTTAGCTGTGGCTGCACCTCTCAAGACACATCTTGGGACAGAAACCTTTTATAACCTCCTGGGTTGGAAAGGAGCATGGTCCAACCATCCCACTTGCATCTGAAATCTCAGACATACTGAGGAGTGTGGGATGAAACCTTTCCTCTGACTTATGGTGGCCAAGGTTGCTGATCTCTGTGGGTAAAGGCAGAGAGTTCAGAGGCAAAAGAAGTGTGAGCTCTCTGCTTACCACAGGCTCTCATTCTCCACCTGACAGGATAAACTAAGAACCTTCCTGTTCCTCAATTTCTACACTTGTCCCTGTAGTTCAGCAACACCAGTGTCATTACCACAAAACCTTTGAGATCCCTGGATAAAAGCTTCCATCAAAGGAAGTTATTATGGTATTAAACTGTAATTGCACTGTTGAAATTATTAATAATAACAACAATAATAATAATATTTATCTCTTGCAAAAGAGGTTTACTTTAGAGCAGCATTTTTGATCTGCTAGATGCAATTACAAAACAAGATCCTACATGCCCTCATTCCCCCAAACTTGCCTTCCTCCTGCAATTATGCAATCCACTTTCAGGCATAATTCCCCTTAAGGGGAGAATGTAGCAGAGGGAGTCCAACCACTGCATGGAGTAAGTACAGAATTAGCTTTAGAAATCCTGTTGACAAGAACAGGACCACAGCGTCCCATGTTTGCTTGTCATCAACCCATCTGGGCACAAGCTGAGAACTTCAGCCCAGAGGTCGGGAAAAGTCATATATGAAGTCAACACAGAAGTGGTCATGGGACCAGATTGTCCTCATGTATTCTTGCCTTATTTCCCTGATGAAACAGGATATTGTAGCTCCCTCAGCTTTCCACTGCTCATTTGTTCAGAGGTTCTTGCTTCCTTTACTCCCAGCCACAGCCTGTCCTTGCTATGCTGCAGGACTGAGCTGTAAGTCTGCAGAAAAAGCACTCTTGGGCATCCATCCCATCCTGAAACCCGTTTGGAATAAGGAAACCCAAACAAAAAAGGTTTAATGATGACTGCAGCACTTTCCTACACAGAAAATCTTGTTCAGATAAACAGGGATGAGGAATGTGCTAATCACTGGTTAACAGTGTTTATTTATGAGGGCTTCACAATCCACCACGCTCACACCAAAGGTTTGTGCTATGAGCCCAGAGCCCCTGAGAATCTTTTGTTCTTTGGTTATTTGCAAACAAAAAGCAACCTGGATTTACTGTCTGCTCTTTGTCTCTTGTTCAAGACACAGGGACTTCTTGGTTAGTCTTTTTCTTTGCAAAAAATAAAAAATAAAAAATAGGCAAAACACAGAGATCTAGCTTCAGGAGACTGAGTGTGTTCCTCATCAGTATGAGGGTGGGTCTTCCATAAGTAGGTAATGATGAGAACATCTAAGGCAGTTGTGTAAAAATCTCTAGTCTGTACTGTGTGGGTCCCCTCAAGGGCATCTGTCTAGAGTAAGAAATGCCAAATGTGGTGTCCCTGGGGTCACAGCTCACCCCTTTGGCCTCAGAGAAGGCAGCTACTTGTGAGTCACGGAATCATAAAAATAGTTAATGTTGGAAAAGTCCTCTAAGATCATTGAGTCCACTGACCCAGTGCTGCCATGGTCATTGTTAAACCATGTCCCCAGGTGCCATGTCCACATATTTTCTGAATGTTTCCAAGAATGGTGACTCCACCACTGCCCTGGGCAGCCTGTTGTAATGTCTGACCACCCTTTCAATAAAGTCATCTCCCCTAATATCTAATCTAAATCTGCTCTGGTGCACCTTGAGGCTGTTTCTTCTCATTCTGTCACTTGTTACCTCAAAGAGACCAACCCCAACCTGGCTGTCCCCTCCTGGCAGGAGCTGTGCAGAGCCACAAGGGCCCCCCTGAGCCTCCTTTGCTCCAGGATGAGACCTTGCCCAGCTCCCTCAGCTGCTCCCGAGGCTCCATTCCCTTCCCAACTCAGGTGACAAATCTAGGTGAGCACTTCTGGTACGACAAATGAGTATTTTCCAATTTAACATATTAAACAGTTTTTTCATATTTAACATATTCATCCCATGTTTGAACAGGAAGCAAAGGTGGGAAATCTTTTGCCTATAGTGTCACAGACTGGAGAAGACTGTGACTGCAAGGGTAGAATTCAAAGAGGAAGCCCGTGGCACCATGGCACGAGAGAGAAGAAGATGCAATTTGGGCTATTGTTCCAGTCTCTCTCTGATAGATAAGTCAGAGGTGAAGCGAACTGTATTTTTTTAAGAGACCAATTAACCCAAATAAAAGCATGTTGTAATTGCAATCTGCAGTGTGTTATGCCAGGTCACACTTACCTGTGAAACTAAATCAATTACAAGACCAAAAGCCATCCTTTTATGTGCAAAGGTATGCTTTTTGCAGAAGAGCCAGAATAGAGGCTGGGACACTTCAAAACCAGCATGGTATAATCTCTGTTTTATTCAGAAAAGAAGAAGAAGAAAGAAGAAGAAAGAAGAAGAAAGAAGAAGAAGAAGAAGGAGAAGAAGAAGAAGAAGAAGAAGAAGAAGAAGAAGAAGAAGAAGAAGAGGAAGAAGAAGAAGAAGAAGGAGAAGAAGAAGAGGAAGAAGAAGAAGAAGAAGGAGAAGAAGAAGAAGAAGAAGAAGAAGAAGAAGAAGAAGAAGAAGAAGAAGAAGAAGAAGAAGAAGAAGAAGAAGAAGAAGAAGAAGAAGAAAAGAAAAGAAAAGAAAGAACATTTTTCTTTCTTTCATTTTTTGCTTCCCTGATTTGAAAGCAGGGAGATGGATAAACATCACAGCTGATCAAATCTCTAAGAGCAACACTTGCCAAACCATAGATGATTTTGTGATTTCATTACTAATGGTTTATTTTCCCTTCCCTCAGAGACAGAGCAGTCACAATGATATATTTTTACTCTCTAGGATAAATATCCACATTTTAATATTAGATACAGGCAGGTCCCAAACCTTGCTCTTGCAGCTCTTGCGTAGTAACTCTCGCTGCATGCTCCCTGGAAAAACAGGACCGCCTCACTCTGAGAGCAGCAATCAGGAGCTCGTGCCAAGGAGATGGGAGTTGGCATTTCTTAGAGAGCTCTACAACACACTTGAGGAAAGGAGGTTTACCCTAGAAATGAATTTCATTTACACTGGCTCGAGAGAGAAAGGCACCGCCAGGGAGATACGCTCATGGCAGCTTTTCCGCCTAAAAATTCCTTTCACAGACTGAACATAAAACAAGAATAAAGTGCATGCACGAGTAACATGATACACAAGAGAAGAAGGGGGAAAAAAAATGCAGCAGTTACAGCAATTCAGAACAAAACACCAGGCTGTGGTTCACTGAGGATGGAGCCAGCATTGTTCCTGCGAGCAGCAGGCCCTCTTCGTGCCCTCACCCACTTGCTCCCACCCCAGGTTGCCCCACACTGGCCACCAGCCAAGCCAGCAAAAAACAATGACACAAAGGTTTTGTTTTCAGAAGAAACAACTCCGTGTTTTGGCTAGCCATGTGAGCACATAAACAGCTGGAATGGCGTCCTTTGGCAGCGGTGCCAATTTAAACTGTGCACGGAATTGCACAGGCTCCCAGAGAGGAGCTCTGGGAAGGATTAGCAGAAACTCTGCAGAGCCTTGTGTTGTGAGTGGGATGATTTGGTCACTGGTGTCCAGGCTGCCAAAGCAGATGCTGTTTCCACGCTCAGGGAAGGAATCCCTGTGGGTTTACACATGGACAGTTTCCATCATGTGTCTCTAGCACAGGAAGGGGGATGACTTTCCTGACACTCCTGTGGAGGTATGAGTGTGTTTTCCCATCACTCTCCACATGCAGTGGGGAAGACATCAGATTACAAGATGAGTTAGTGGAGAGTGAGTCAGGGAGCAGGGCACAGAGCTCCTTCAAGCACAGCACTCTGGGTGTTTGCTCAGGGGCTCTGGGGCACACAGAATATGTGCTACAACATCTTCTGCTCATTTAAGTCCTCTGGACTTTATTTCAGGTCCAGCAGAAACTGCTTTGAAACCTTAATCCAAGCTGTAGCCCACCTCAGCACACACAAAACCCCATTCCCTCTGCAGGTTTTGCACTCACAAGCTCTGCTCCAGTACCAAGCTTGAGGCCCAGCAGGGTAGGAGCTGCCTTTCTCTTTTCTGGGCATCATCCTGAATTGCTGAGGTCAGTTCACTTCTCCTCATCCAGGATCCAGGGTGCAATGATGGGCGCTGCCAACACTCAGCTCATCCCAGTCTCTAAATGCCATTCTGGGTGGGAAGGAAGTGGGACAGGAAATCTGAAATCATACCTCACTCATCCATTTGGCAGTTGGGATATTATGAAAACTGATTTGTAATGAAAAGTAATTTTTCTTTGCTTTTGTCACCCCAGAACTTCCTGCCTGGCCATGTCTGTGTGTTAATGTGTTGTACATCAAGATTGATATTGCTCTCTTTGCCATGCTGGGGGACATGTGCTACACCTCCTTGGTTTCCCACAAAGCAGTGAGGAAGCTGAAGATAATGGATGAATGAATGAAAACAGTGTCCTTGGATGGTTAAAACCAAGGCAACATTTCTCCTACCTACATCCTGTCTGAATAATGTGAATCCAGTGCAATCAGTGGTAGATTACTGCTATCATTTGATGTCTGCAGAGTTAGGTTTGCTCTTTTGTACTGGTTTTGGTTGTTCTCTTAGTCATTCTTCTAAAAAGATTTTGCCCAGCAACTGAAAACACAGGGAAAAAGGACAAATTTTCACTGGAGTTCTGTGCCCAGTTCTCTTTGTTGCCTTTTGAAAACATTTATAATCCCTGTTGTTTTTCTCATCTTATCTTTCCTCTAGACTTTTACTAGCAAGTCTCTATGGGATTATTCTCAGTGGGACTGGTTTTCATTGAAAAAAACAACGGAAATCAGTATACATCCATTAATAGTAAAACTGAGAGGATTTCCTACAGCACAATACTACTATGAAGTCTTTGTGACTTTTTTTCATTTCTGGTATTTGAATTCTGCTCTAAGAGAATGCATGAAGCTGTGGCACAGAAGTAGGCAGAGCAAATTGAGAGAGAAAGGATTAAAAAGCCTGAGGAAAAAAAATTAATGTGTAGATGTAGCTGCTTCTTTGCAATAATGATGTTTGTGATTTTAGGATGCCAAAATTTTAATGGATTTTTTGCTGATTTACAACCAATGAGAAACTGGTGCTCAAAATGAGTAAAGGGAGAGCAGAAGCTGGTGGATTTGTAACAGTGGAGATACAAGGATCCCTAATGGAGACAGCATTATCCACACTGTTGTCACAGCATTTCTCGGCTTCCACCTGAAGGTCTTCAGAGTCTGGTAGAGATTTGTGGAGTTGAGTGTTGAGTGTCAATGAGGTAACAGTGCTGAAAGTCTTGCTAAAGTCAGGATAGACAGTGATCACTGCTTTCCCTGCTCCCATCAAGCCAGCCATCTCATCCTACAAGGCAATCTTCAGGCATCGTTTCCCTTTTGTAAATCCACAGATTGACAGTGACTGCTCTCAACCAACCTTTTCTCCTTTATTAGTTTGGGACAGTCTTCCAAGATTATTGCCTGACCAGCTTGTATCTGTCCAGATCCTCCTTCTTGCCCCTCTTGCAAACAAGAGGGATGATTTCTTTCTTCCATTCTCCATGAACCTAGCCCAGTTTCCAAGGCTTTTTGAAGATAACTGAGAGTGATCTCACATTTACATCGGCCAGCTCCCTCAGCACCCCTGGGTGTGCCCCTCCAGGATATGAGATTCATGTACTGGGATATCATAGTATACATATTAGATTCAGATTTTAGTACCTTTTTTATATTTTTTTTTCTGATGCATGCCATTCTTAAGCTAGACTGTGTTTGCAGAAGGTGCTGTAATACTCAACTAAGTGAAAACAGAACTGCTTTAATGACGCTGACCTTTCAATTTACTGAGTCACCATGACTCTTGTGTCAGCCTCAGATATATCCCTTCCAAGTAACTTCCCTGGAACGATGGTGTCAGATGAGGAAAGAGAAATGGGCCAAAAGCTATTGGAAAAAAAAAAGTTTGCTATTGTGTAAATACAGAGGTGTTTGGATAAATGAGTTGTGTGGGTACCAAGGCAGAAAAAGAAGAGAAGAGAAGAGAAGAGAAGAGAAGAGAAGAGAAGAGAAGAGAAGAGAAGAGAAGAGAAGAGAAGAGAAGAGAAGAGAAGAGAAGAGAAAGAGAAAGAGAAAGAGAAAGAAAGAAAGAAAGAAAGAAAGAAAGAAAGAAAGAAAGAAAGAAAGAAAGAAAGAAAGAAAGAAAGAAAGAAAGAGAAGAGAAAGAGAAAGAAAGAAAGAAAGAAAGAAAGAAAGAAAGAAAGAAAGAAAGAAAGAAAGAAAGAAAGAAAGAAAGAAAGAAAGAAAGAAAGAAAGAAAGAAAGAAAGAAAGAAAGAAAGAAAGAAAGAAAGAAAGAAAGAAAGAAAGAAAGAAAGAAAGAAAGAAAGAAAGAAAGAAAGAAAGAAAGAAAGAAAGAAAGAAAGAAAGAAAGAAAGAAAGAAAGAAAGAAAGAAAGAAAGAAAGAAAGAAAGAAAGAAAGAAAGAAAGAAAGAAAGAAAGAAAGAAAGAAAGAAAGAAAGAAAGAAAGAAAGAAAGAAAGAAAGAAAGAAAGAAAGGAGCCCTGCATTGGGCTTACAGGGAAAATGTGAATTTCTAGTTCTTCCCTGGCATTTTCTTTTCATAATCACTCTCTCTGATAACAGAGTCCCAAGGTTTTGATGGATCTGCTGCTATCACATTGAACTCTGAGACTTTTGGGGTGTCCCAGGGAGGCAGGGGCTGGGATTTCAAAGGAAAGGGTAGCCACACATTCCAGCTGGGCTGCAGCCAGGATTTCAAAATCAAACTGAGCAGCCCAAAGAATAATTCTTAAAAATGAGGAAATGTGGGTGCCTCTTTGGGGGCTTTAAGAAAAGTTGAGCTCTTTTGACACAAATCCAGTACGCAGTTACAAAACACCTCGCGGAATCAGCTGTCTGCTTAACCCCTTCAGGTTCCTCAGAAGAAAGGGGGGGAAAAGTTTTAAATGATGCCCTTCAGTTTGCAAGTCATTGACTTTGTGCACTTCTGGGGAGGAGTACAAGGGTTTGTTTCTTGCTTTGGCAAAGAGTTAGGTGAAGTTTCAGGTGGCTACTAACAGATTTCACGAGTTTTTCCGTGGTTACCAACCTCAGTCAGGTCTGTCCCACATCATCCTGCATTAAAAGCATCCCTAACTAGCTGCACTGTGGGTGTTTCTCTCAAATTAACCTGGTCCCAGTAGGTCAAAGCACATACGTCCAAATGCTGCTGTGACTACAATTTTCCTAAGCTAGCTACAGTTTATGGGTATTAAACTTTTATCAGGACATATTTTATAACTAAAATAGCCCAGCACTAGAAGGAAGTTGGAAACAAAGATCCACCCAGCTGGGAGCAGTCTGATTGCTTCCTAAAATAAAGACCAAAGCAAGAATAAGAGAATTTCCTCAGTTTTTCTCAGACAGAAGATTTCCAAATCACTATTCCAGCACTCACTGGGTCAGTAACAGTACATATACAATTGTAACAGCAGTTTCTCAGGATCCATGCTAATAAAAAGGATTATTTTATCAGACGTATTCTGAATTTTCCGAGTTTGTTAAGCCCCCTGACATCCTACAGAGGAAAAATTAATGCAAGTTTTATTTTGTGAAAGTGGAAACTTGTTCAAAGTGCTAACCCAAAGGACATCTAAGAGCCTGAAATACATGTATAGTCTAAGTAGAGTGGGACAGCTTGGAAAAGGATGGAAAAGGAAAATGTAGGGTAGAAGTGATAGACGCGTATAAAGTAATGAAGCTGAGAGGGTAAGGGTTTCATCTGCAGCACAGTGGAGGAACTGTGGGACACACAGTGATTTCAGGCAGCCCACAAAGTGTATAAGGCAGCAATTTTAAAATAAAGACTGAAACAGAAAAAGAAGTGTGCTTTCAACTATCTCCTGTAAGGCAGAAAATGTGGAATCCATTGCCATGCAGTGCAGAGGAGGCTGAAAGGATAAAAGGCTTCTGAAAGGTTTTTTGCAAGAGCACAGATGTTAGTACCAGAGTTGGTCTGGAGATTTCTAGATCTGTTAAACCTCTAGACCCGGAAGATTACTGCATGCAGCAGGGAAGGGACCACGTAGTGTGTTCAAAAAAAAAAAAGAATAAAAGCTGTAAGAGACAGACCTTCTGTCTGATCCAGCCAAGCAAGCCTGAGAAAGGGAGCAGACACCAAA
Organism: Molothrus aeneus; assembly: GCF_037042795.1. NCBI lineage: Eukaryota > Metazoa > Chordata > Aves > Passeriformes > Icteridae > Molothrus > Molothrus aeneus. The sequence goes on from NC_089680.1 coordinate 72,366,001, forward strand.
CAGAAATAAGCATTGGCAACAGCAAGTTTCTCTTCTATAATTCATATTTCCTCAGTATGGCAGTCCCCAGGCCTGGAGGTGCAGTAATTCTGTCAGAACCACCACTACCAGCATGAAAGCTGCTCTCCTCCTGTTCTCTGTTTGCACCCACTTCATGCCAGGAATGAAAAGGTCTATCCTGGGTTGTGGAGAAAGGGGGAATTTGGCCCCGTGTGCTTTATTGTTTCCTCTGAGGTCTGACATGGACAAATAAGTAGCGTGGAGAGAAAAAACCCCGATGCATCCCTGCCAGGTTGAAATGTCAGGATTGCTCTCAGGGGGCTGATCCAAAACTCAGCAAAGTCAACAGCAAAAAACTCCTTCATGGAGCTTCAAACTCCTTTCAATGGGGCTGGTGATGGGTTTGTGCTAGACAGGAGGTCCCAGAAGACGTGTCCCACAGACAGACGGACAGGGGAGCATGAGATGATTAGTAAGAGCGTTTCAGTTTCCTCGTTAAGCAATGGCTTAATAAAAGCAGTTTTCACAAATATTTCACAATAACCAGTGGATGTTACACTGGTGGTTACACATTCAAAACAGCTCTGCAGGCATCAGCAGATGAAACTATTTGGCCAAGTGAATGGAGCTAAAAACCAAAACAAACAGAGCCTGGCTTCAAGCGGCAGCAACAATCTTGCCATTAATTCGTGCTTTTTCATAATAAAATAACACCAGGCAACCCCAGAAAATCCATGTGAAGGCACCTGCCAGCTTCATCAGCAAATATCCTTCCAGACTCTGATTGCAGGGCAGGGCTTTCCCTTTGGGACTGTGCAGTCTGAGCATGATAACCCAGTGGCTTCCTGCTTGTGTCCATTTATTGGGGTCAAGATATGGGGTGATGCAGGGTTATTGTCCCTTATCTGAACCCACAGACTTCAAGCCTCAAGAGATCTTGGGGGCACTCCTTGCTTTTCAGAGGTAGCAGGTGAAGGAGCCTGTGTCAGAGGCACCCTGGAGGAGAGCAGGGGTGCTTGGGACCCAGCTGAAGAGATGGACCCTGGCATGCAACATTTGTCAAGACAGCAGTGAATATGCACAAAAACCCATCCTCACTGCTGGTCCTGACTTCCTGGCTTTGGATGTCTTTAGCATCACAAAATGGTCAGAAAAAATTTGGGACTGGGGGCTGCAGCCGCTTCCTTCTTAGATGTTACATCTGGAGGTGTCCAGACCTCAAGCATCTACTCTCTCAACTGTTCACTCTCAAAAAAAACAACATGAAATAAAGTTCATCTCTCCCAGACAAATGATGTTTGAGATTTTTTTGCTTGGTTGGGTTTTGGGGTTTTTTTTTGTTTGTTTGTCTTTTTTTTTCCCAAAGCCCAGGACTACTCATGAAAGTCTCCAATAAATTTGCTGTCAGGATAGCAAGAGGAGTTGTTACCAGCATGAGTTTCTTCTTCTTTTTTTTCGTTATTTCTTTTTTTTCCTTCCCATCTTTTATTTTATTTTTATAAAGTATTCATGTTTATTTCCATGCCCTGGGGGTAAGCTCAAGCCATTTGGCTGTTTAAGATAGCCATGGTCAAACTGAACAGTGCTGCATCTGTGATGCAGGGGGAAAAGAGGCATCTATTTACAGTGCTGGGGATGTAAACTTGGAAATACGCTTTTTATTTTTATTTTTAACCTGGAATGGAGCTAAGTATGGCTGCAGACATTTCTCCATTTAGACTGCGGGTCTTTCCAGTAATTATGGCTGAAACCCAAGTCCTACTGACGTAAATGGGATTCTGTCCACTGGCTTCAAGAGGAGCTAGACCAGGCCTAGCCTTGAGGAACACAGCCAAGACAAGGGAAAGCCTTCTGCTTTCCGCCCCAAGGAAAAACACTCTGAATTTACAGGATCTTAAGAAACACTCTGAGCCATTCCTTCTCCTCCTACCTGCTGCTTTGGATCATTTTAGGGTGTATCTACTCCCCTTCAAATTCTCTCACCTGTAACACCTCCCAGTCCTCAGTGCCTGTTATAAAACCCTTGGCAGCAAAACCCCTGGAGCTGTGCTAAAATTGGGCAGGATGCTGTCTGCCCTCCTGTGGATCCACGCCACAGCTGCCTTGTCTTTCCTTTCCAGCTTTTTACTCTGAAAAGTTTCTGAGACCAACCAAAAAAAAAACCAAAACAAAACAAAAAAAAAAAAAAACCAAAACCCCAAAACAAAACCAAACCAAACCAACAAACAACAAAAAAAATCCCCAAAAAATTAAAGGGGTCCACTGCTTACCATCTCATTTTCTAGTGTTTAAATTTTTAACAAGTGCTTGCTCTGCTCACAAGCGATAACACTGACAGGCAATCGGTGCCTAAGCTGGTTTCTTTGTGGATGCCAGGTGAGATTTCCTAAGAGCCTCAGCAGGGAGGGAGGACCTGCAGCAGAGGGTAATAGAAGTCATCCACCTTCCTGCCCAGCCCAATTAGCCCTGAGACACAGCACTAATTACCCTGGGCGAGGTGCCACGCCAGGGTGCATCTCTGTGAGCACACGCCTCGCTGAGACCTCTAGCACAGGCAGCCAGGAGAGCCAAGCCTTGGCTCTGGAGGCACAGGGGTTAATGGGAAGGCCGATCTGCAGGCCTGACAGCTCAGAGAAACTGAGGATTTGGGATGTGAAGGAAATGTAGAAGGGGTGAGGGAGAGGAAGAAGGCGAGATAGATGAGAGAGTTGAGAGCAAACTTGTTTTTTTTTGTCAGAGTCCTGCCCCCTCTGATTTCTGCCTTTCCCCATTTCCACCTCCCAGATCTCTGCTGCAGGAAATGGGGCATGAGGTGTGAATATTCCTTCTGGCCAGACTAATTTGAAGGCCTTGGCAGAGCTTTGGGGAGCCATCAAGGCTGCCTCCAAGCTCCAAGCACCAAGCACCACTTTCCAGGCACAGCAATTGACCTCCTGACACCATCAAAGCAAGCACGCTGCTCAGCCCATTGCCAAAGACAGACAGAGGCACATCCTGCTGTCCTGAGGACTCTGCTGGTCTCCAAACTTGCTGAGAAGAGGGTTTCTGTAAGGAAAAGCCATTTCCAGAAAGAGACGCAGTGGGATTCCAGATTGCACTTTTGAAATCCTTTACAGCATTGGTATAAGGCTGGGAAATTTGCAGTCCATGATAAGCCCATGCAAGCCTTCTCATACCTGAAAGGTTTAGAGGCAGAACCACCTGCCTGCATCATTCCACCAAAAGTTTTGCAAAGGTTAATCCAAAAATGAGAAAAAAAATGCATTGTTCTAAGCTTGTTTTTTTCTTTCTCCTTTATCTGCCTGAGAAAGTCATCACCTCCTGAGAAGCGAACACACCAATCTGAAAGCAAAAAGAGAAAAAATTACTTTTTACCACTTATTTGGCCCATTGACTCTTTCAGCACTGAAGAGCAGGGAAGAGCAACTGAGGAGTTCAGGTGCATAGACAGTGAAATGGGGAACAGGTGAAATTCTCTAAGAGGTTGTGGAGGGTTGGGCTCAGGAGGGCCAAGGTGAAGCTGGCACTGAACCTGGAAACAGGAAGAGTACCAGGACATTCTAGAGCCTCATTAAACACAACAGGAAGGTCACAGGGGGTGTTTCCCCCACTCCAAACAGCACTGGCAGACAGGTGACAGGGATGGGGAGCAGCCTGAGGTACCCAACAGCTTTCCTGCCCCAGCCTCCAAAGGGAGCCTCTCCTCCCAGCCCTCCAGGTGGATGGAGAGCAGGATGGGCCCTGGGGAGCGCAGGCTCTGCCCTGGGAGGAAAGATCCTGCTCAGGGCCAGCTGAGGAGCCTGGAAATGCTCAGCTCTGTGGCACCTGATGGGATGGAGCCCAGGGTCCCCAGGGAATTGGCTGGAGGAGCTGCCAAGCACTGTCCATGGCCCCGGGAATGTCCTGGCAGTCAGGTGAGACCCCAGGTGGCTGAAAAGGGGGAAATATTGCACCTGTCTTCAAAAAGGGTGGGAAGGAAGAGCTTGGGAACACCCAGCTGAATTCCCCTCTGTGCCTGGGCAGGTGATGGGACAGAGCCTCTGGAAGCTCTGCTGAGGCTCCTGGAGCTCAGGGAGGTACCATATTCATCATCTGGGAAATCTGCCTTGTCTTTACTGGGATTTACTGGCAGTTCTGTGTGAGCCTGGGCACAGCTTGGGCCGTTTGAGAAGCTTTGGTGCCAACCTCTGCAAACACGCTGGTAGAAAATGCTCTCCAAAGAAGGCAGCACAGATCAGTGCCTCAAAGATAATTCCACTCATGGTGGGGTGTTCAGGAGAGCTGGTTGCAGGCCAAAGCAACAATAGAACACATTCCCACAAAAAAAAAAAAAACACCCCCAAAAAAAACCCAAAAAAACAAAACAAAAAACCCACAAAACCAAAACCAAACCAAACCAAACCAAACCAAAAACAAAAGAAACAAACAAAAATCAAAACAAAAACCCAAAACCCAAACCAACCAACCAACCAACAAAATAAAAACAAAAAAAAAGGAAAAACAAAAAGAACCCCAAACAAAAACCCCAAACCAAACAAATTTAAAAAAAAAACAAACAAACAAAAAACCCCCCACAAAAATATTTACAATATCAGATTTATTTCTCAAGTTAAAACAATGCAAAATATTTTGCTGTCAACAATGTGGTGCCTTCCAAGAGAGAAATAAGCCATTGAGAATCATCCTGCTCAGTCTATATAAGCCATGAACATCTCCTGGGATTTTTCATCCCTCTGGAGTAGCGGGATTGAAAGCTAAATTCTAAAGGGACTACACCTTGTGTGTCTGACAGAGAGGCTGAAGAAGCTGCACCTTTATAAAGTGGGAAATTTTGAAATAGTCAGGTACGTGGCCAAAATTCTTATTCTTATGGTGGTCCACCTTGGGTAAATCCATTGATCAGGCAAGTCTGCTGTAATTTTCCACATCTTCTTGCTCTGCTTTGGATTTGAATCCCTGCTCATCAGGGATTCCAAGAGCACAATCTGGCCTTGGGTAGCAGTCAGTATAGGCCCATGTGCTCATTTGCTGTTTCATTGTGAGCAAACTACTTGCAGAGCGAAGGCCAGGCTGTGTTTTCAATTGTGCCAAAATATACCTGAATTATTGCCACTGCCTTCGTGGGCTACAAAGTCAGAGCAAAATTTGGAGTGGAGTCCCCGAGGTGTTTTAAGGTGAGCCTGTTCTATGTTGGTTTTTAGAGAGAGCAGTAGTCAGCCTTAGGGTGGGAGAAGTAAACAAATGTATTTAAACCCACCATTGCTTCTCCAGCTCAGAGACTGTCTGTGGAATCCCAAACATCTGGAGCTCATTACCATGCTGTCCTCATTGGAATAATTGTTTAATTATCTTCCTTTTCACTTTCTCTTTCTCTCCTCCCTTCTGTTTTCCTCACCACCCAATTCCAGGATGCTGAACTCAGTTTGAAAAAAAAAAAAAAAAAAACTCGTCCAGAACTGAGCTTGATCCAGGGAAATTTGGTCTGCAGGAAAATATTTCTATTCAGTCTTAAACAAACATTCTCAGTGCTTATAGCATCCCATCATCAGCAAGCTTCTTCTCCTTACAGAAAATAAAATGTTAATTTTTTTTTCGCATTAGCTGGTCACAAATTTTGAAGCAAGTGAGGCAAGAAAGACACATTTATTTGGCTTATGAATTCTTTATAGAGTGTATGTGTATATATATATATATGTATGTGTGTGTATAGATATATTTTATATATAAATTTTATATATATATATATATAAGTATATTTTATTTATATATAAATTTTATATAAATGGATATAAATGTACGTATATTTTTATACTTCCAGGAACTTCCAAACCTAAATCCATGGTAAATCAAATTTCCCACACAGAGCACCTTCCTTGAGTGGAGGATGGAGGCCATTCTCAGAAAAGCAGAAACTGAATAATCCTGCCCGGAGTGAAAGCTGGAACAGTCCAAAGGGCCACATTAACACCACCAGAGCTCCAAACAATACATGTCTCAGAAACACCAAATGGAGCATAACAATTTTTATTTATTGATTGATTTATTTATTTATTTAATCGATTTTTTTTTTTTGGCTGTACGTCAAAAAAAAAAAAGGCAAGAAAAGAAAAAAGAAGGGAATGAAGATAAAATACTTTTTGCTGCATTATGACAGATGCAACAGCTGTAAGGGGGTGATGACACAGCTTCTGTCTGGAGCAGCAGGCCAGAGCAGAGCAAAAACCCCAGCAATGTAAACAGAGACCTGGTGAAAAGCATATAGTTTCACAGACCCAGCAAAGCCAAGCCTCAAACTGCAGCACTTTCTGGAGCCTTCCTTTCCATCTGTCACCGTGGCAGATGGATGGTGTCTGTCTGTCTGTCTGTCTGTCTGTGCCTTTGGGGCTGTCTGCTGGCTCAGGACCCACGGAAGGGTCCAAATGTGAACGTGCCTGTGCAGGTCCATGCCCCACCACCACCACCACCAGCTCCTGACAGTCAGGAGAGAAGAAACGCCTGAAAGAGGAGAAATGACAGATCTCAGAATTCTCTGCACCGTCCTCCAGGCACGCTGGTTTTTCAATCCGCAAATTTGCAGACTCTTCAATCTGCCCAGAGTAAAATGCAGCTGGATGGTTGCTGCTTGCCTTTGGTTTTTTTGGGTGGAGATAAAGCATTTTAGGGTTGCCACTCTGAATCAAGCTCCTTCAACACAGCGAGGGTGTTGAGAGCTGGTCCAGGGCCAGATTTTTGGTGAAGGAGCAGCACCCAGCACAGAGCTCCCTCCTGGAGAGATCCATTCTCTGTGCTGCTTCCTGTGCACCAACACTGCCTAACCACCCCTCACCCTGCCGAGAAGAATTGTTTATCAGACCAGCGAGGGTTTCCCGTGTCAAGCCTCAGAGCTGCCCTCCAAACGTAAATTTTGGTTGCCAGAAGGGGTATTAAACTTGCTTATGTCATTTATTATTGTCATATGATGAAATCGTGTCATATTATTGTCATGTGATGAAATACATCCTTCAAGAGAGACCAAGACTGAATACTTTAATCAAAGTCTATTTATAGTGAGGAATTAAAGCCCAGCCCCTGAGGAGAAAAATTGCAACGTAAACAAGCACAGAAACATCATCCAGCCACCAGAATCTGGTTCATAACAGAAAAATGAAAACCTGTCCTTTATCTTGTTAAGTTTCATTCCTGATGACTTTATTTTGGCCCTAATGTATCTGTAGAAATTGCTATCATCATAGTCAGTTATTATTTCTTTAATTCTGGGAAAGAATTTGACAGAATTTGGATGAATCCCAAGGAAGCAAAATGTTCAAAGGTCTGGCATGGCATCCCTTACAGGGATTAACCAGATCATTCTTCAGCTGACCAAAAAAAGCAAGTAGCAGGTGTGGAAAACCATGACTGGTGTGGAAAGGGTACGTAGAAATGGATGCTTCCTCTCCGAACAGATGGTTTGGAGATGTTGTGAGATGATATTTGTAGCACCATTGCAAAGAAAAGTGGGAGGTGTTTCTTCTGCAACACCCCAAAGTAAACTGCTGAACTCTTTGCAAATAGGTGGCGTGGATATTCAGGATGATGCTGTTGGGGATTAAAAAATAGGGGAGAAAAATGCAGCCCAGATAAATCTGGGTTAAAAAAAATCATCAAGGATGAAATAGCACAGTAAGCACAGCTATTTGTTTAATATAAATATTATTATAATTATAAATATTAATAAAAACAAGTCAGTGGTAAAGTTGCCTGCCAAGTGATAACCTGCTTTTTTCATGCTCTCCTAGGCTCACAGGCAGAATATCAGGCTGGACATAGACCCTTGGAGTGCTACATTTGCTGTCAATTTGAGTTTGTTTTTAGGTCTGCAATGAAATCAGACAATAGGCTTGGTAAGTGGACCCACAACTTCCATGTGCAGCAAGCAACTGTGTGCTATATCTTAAATGTGAAGGAAAAAAAAAAAACAGACAATTTTCAGTCTCCCAAAAATTCAGCAGTTATGCCTTAGCATCCTTGGTGATTGAAATACCTATATATGAATACTCATATGTGAGTATGCATGAATATTCATAAACGAATGCATGAAGTAGCCCAGAATATTATCTATAGAAATACCTATATCTCTATAGGTATTATAATGTAGATATACATTATATATTATATATAGAATATCTATATTCTCTCTATATACCTATATATATATATCTATATTCTATATAGAATATCTATATTTAACACATTGACAGATGCAAGTCCTGAGGAAATCAAGTTTTGCTCTCGTGGGCATAGTGCCAACATTGCACACCTGAGCTGTGATCCTGTGCCCATTCACTGAACAAACTTCATTCAGCAGCATCAAAGAGCTACTTTTGCATTAAGCATGAGGATTCCTCCATTCTTTGAAAAGAAGCTGCTAAGCTAAACCGTGTCTGCATCTCAGATTGATATTGAGCACATTGATAACTGATATATTTGAGAAAATACACCTCTGCTGATGTGTTAATAAAATTTCAATCCAGCAAGGCACACATGCATCTGGCAGGTTAAAGAACATGATTGCTGCCTCTTGATCTTCCAGACTAGTCATAATTTCTTCCACCCAGACCTGTTGGCCCTTTTCCATTGCTGGGTGTAGCTCTAAGACTCTTGTTACTTTACATCAAAACTCCTTAAAACAAACATTATCTCCCTTTCTGTATCTGTAAAGTATTACCGAGCTCTGTTCCTAACGAGGGGCCTTAGTCACTGTTATCATCTTAGGTAAATAAATAATAATGTTATTAACAACGATGGGCCAATAAATTATATGTAATCAAAATAAATGTCTGAGGCCTTGAGATGTGGGTGTTTCCTAAAGTAGTGGAATTCTTGGCTGTGAGGGTATTTCCAGAGAGAGTTCTGATGCATCACTGCCTTGAAATATCTTACTGCTCAAGACTCCTAATTTGGCTTTTGGATGTATGTGCATTTCAGTTGACAGATAAAATATTATGCTTCAGGTTGCTCATTTTATTTTCTGAGTTTCGTTGCTTTTTTGGCTTTTTTTTTTGTTTTTTGTTTGTTTGTTTGTTTTGTTTTGTTTGGATTTTTTGGCTTTCTTTTTGCTTTTTTTTTGTTGTTGTTGTCTTTGTTTTGTTATTTGGGCTTTTTGGTTTGGTTTGGTTTGGGATTTTCTTTCTTTTTTTTTTGTCATGGTTTCTTTTTATTTAACTATGCTTTTTCAGTGTCCTTATATTTTCTTTTTCCTTTATTTTCCCTCCTCTCAGGAATTGGGCAACACTGTTTTGCAAGTTACCACTTATTCTGGAAATCTCTCTTATCAAAAATCATTAAACAAACCATACATATTAGCATGTATAAATTGGTATTTTAAGTCCACTGCACTAAAGGTATCTGGGTAAAATAATTTTCCTTTTCAGAAGTTTGGAAGAATCAATTGCTTTTGGAAAAGTCTGGGTTTACTTATGCAAAAGTACAGTCTGGAATACTGCACAGCAATATATATAGCAGGAATCCATTTAAAAAACAAACAAACAAAGAAACAACAAACTGCAAGTCTATGTGTATTTGTAAACAACATGCCTTTCATGGAAAACACTGGTGTTTTGTCAAGGAAGTAAGGATACCTGCTATTTTTTTTTGATGAAAATTGGAAATGCTTCCATCCAAAATGGCACAAAAGCCCAACACTGCTCCACAGCTCGGTGGGAGCAGCAATTCAGAATTCTTATGTGCTTATTTTGGTGTGCTGCACTCTTCATCTAACTTGCATCCGCCCGATGCACCACAGGCAATGACTTTTGTGGTGCCCAGAGACCATCAGAAAACTGGGGGGAAAAAAGGCATTTGGGTACAGTCTGGATGAGGGGTGAAGACAAACAAAAAGTAGAGACACAGAGACTTGTGATCCTGTAAGAGCTTCCCCTCCTCTCAGAGTGTGAAACGGGACCCAATGCTAAATGTCACCGGGGCTTTAATTTCAGACACCTTTGCTGGCTGGAGCTGGAGCTGCTGAGTGCAACTGAGCAAATGAGAAGTAGAATAATATCAAATATGGACAGATTGTTGTAGTCCCAGTCACACAGAGTCCATGCAAGTTCATTCTATGCTCCTGTCTCTATGCCTGACTTGCTCAAAGCCTTTGTCCTCCCGTCTTTGCTCTCCTGGTTGTAGCTTTTCCACAGATATAGAGGGGAGTTTCAGGAAGCTCTGGAACAGTTACTGACTTTGTAAAAGTTGTGTCCCACAGAGATCTTCTGTGTGTTTGACAGAGACCAGCCTTGCCTTGCCAGGCTGCAGTGTGATTTACCCTTCAGCGGCATATAGCACTAATTCCTAGCTGTACATCCATATTCCAAATGTATTTCTAAGTTGTTTCAAATCCAGACCTGTCAGAGCAGAGATATACCCCCCATCCTGCAGTTTAGGCAAGGAATGTTGCAAATCAGTAAATGATCTAAAAACGATTCTTACTATGATAGGACACTACAATAAATCAATAAATACGTTTGTCAACATATGCTTTTCTTTTTCTCTCTTAAAATTAAGCGTATACCATAAAATTTCAATTTAAGTTTTTTTTTTTTTTTTTCATATTTTATGTGAGTACACCAGAAATACTTTATGGTTTAAAACCATCCCAATCCCTAGCTGGTGCCACATCCTTCACATGACAAAAGATGATCATTTTTCACCAGAAAGATGCTGCAGCATGGGAACAGCTTATCCAGAGGGGCTATAAAATAGCTATTCCAGATATCTTTCCAGACCCAGCTAGACAAAAGAGGGATGTCCTGAGCTAGCAGTGGTGGTAGTCTGATTTCCAGAGCTGGTTGGGACCTAAGATATCCAGAACAACCTCTCTTTAGTTGTATGAAATGCTCATATGAGATTGGGTGGCTGCAGCTTCTGCAGCACTGCCAGTGGTGCAGACCAAATGCCCTGGTGTTGTTTAGATACTGAGATCACTGCAAAATCCTTTAAGTGACAGGTTGAGTGGATTAATTTCTCTCTGAGCCCCTCTTGCCCAATTGTGACTGTCATTACTGATATATCAGATCTATGTCAAAAACTCTGTCGATCGCTGCAAAAATTTCCCTGCTCCTCTTCCCTAGCACCCATTTTCTGCAGCAGGCTTTGAGCTGGCACCCCAAATTTTGATGCAAACTCTGGCAGGCAAACCTTCTCCTGAGCAGCTGTTGCAATATCTCACTTGGACAGTCCTGAATTTAATGCTCTCCTTGGCTTTCTTGCTTTTCCCTGCTATCACTATAACTCCCTCCTCCTAGGTCAATCCCTCCTTTTGGTTTGCATTTGAGAGTATGCCTCTTTTCCCAGAGAATGGTGAAACTCAGGAAGGCTGTTTAATTTTCCACAATCCTTAGGCCCCCAGGCTGAAAACTGAGTGTCCCTCTCCATCCACAGCACACAGGAGGAAGGATTTGGCAGCTCTTGGCCTTATCATGCAGCAACAACCTGGAAAAACTGCTTTCAAGGGGGAGACCACCTGCCAGAAGAGCAAAACAGAAGTAGCCCAGAATATTAAAACCGTTTGGGACAGGACTGACATTTTTATTCTTTCCTTGAACAGCTTCTTGTGCAGTGGTTGAACATGGAGATACCTTCACAAGGCAAACAATAACAGATGCTTTTCCTGATGAATGCAATTTAAAAACAGTCTGATTCCTCCAGTTTGATTTTAAGACTGGATAATTCAAATTATTTGCCTTCTGGCATCAGAAGGTAATTTAAGTGCTTTACGCTGTAGTGCCAGCTTTGGAAATTAAAATTCCAAACACCTAGCAATAATGAGACAGTTTAACATCAACAGGACTGTGAATTTTTAAGAGAATCAGGAAAGAATTTCCTATTCAGATGCAGCAGAGGAAGCTGCCATGGGGACCAGAGATAAAACACTAAGGAAAAAGGGCTGTACTTGAGAGAAAATTCCCTCCTTTCTGCAGGAGCTGCTCTCTGAAGGATATTGGTGCCTATTTTTAGTCTCAAAGTGCCAGTAGCAGACAACAGAAATCATTGAAGACCTACTGTTTATACAAAGTGTAACATTAAAAAAACAACAACAAAAAGTGCATTAGCCCAAAAATTGCAGTGAAAACAGTGACCAATCAAGGGGGTGCAAAGCTACAGAGATTGGAGGATGAGATGAGGTTGAGATGGAGATGAGATGAGGTCGAGATGGAGATGAGATGAGATGAGATGAGATGAGATGAGATGAGATGAAATGATATGAGATGAGATGAGAGGCTAGATCTCCTGACAAGCAACACTGACTTGTTTGCAAGTCCTCTACCTTTTTTTTCTGTCCTCTACCTTTTTTTTCTGTCCTCTACTCAGAAATTGGGTAGAATGAACCAGAATCTCACCCTCCTTGTCAGCCACCCTCAGTGATTGCTATTTTTGGTCTGACAGCACAGAAGGTGACTCTCTTGCTCCATTTAGGGAGCAATCCAGAGCTGAATCCTCCATCCAACAAAGCCAAGATGTCAAAGGCAGCCTGGGTCCCATCTGGATTGATCTGGACACCACTGGACACATTGTGGTTTTTGTGGCGGGGAAGGGGGAGTAGAAGGCTTGGTTAGGCTTTCTGTAATTACTTTATTTTGGTACGCCTCTTCACTTCCTGTCTTGGAATGGGAATGGAAAGAAAACTTACTGAAAAAAAATAAGAAATTTCTCTGAGCTGAGATGCCACAAGAGAAAGGCTGCTGGTCCTGCTGTTATTTCAGGCTTAAATGCTGAGGAGGGAAAGATGCAGTTCTGTTTTCCACCTGCAGTTCAGGTTTCCTACCTAAGTCAACGCAGATTGTGAATGTGTCCAAGAGAGCACTGGAAAAAACAGCACTTGAGCATCACTAAGTTCACTGCAGTGGTGCTAAAGATCAAGAACTATCAGCCCAACATTCCACAGATGTGAGCTAAGAGTTAGAGATTATTCTATCTCCAATTGACCTGCTGCTCTGTTAAGATGCCTTTTTTCCAAGTTGAAAACCGAGGGACTTGCATTGAGAATCACTGTAATTACATCAGCCTCACAGCAAAATGAGAAGTATCAGCATTTGGGACAGAGATTAATTACACAGAGATGAAATTAGGGAAGTCACACTGAGGGCTGGTGTCTGTGTCACAGAAAGTGGCACCTACGGTGCCCTGACCTCACACAGGGCAGCAGCAGCATCTGTTTGACTAAAAACACTCAGCTGGCAATGTGACCTTGCCACATTTTTAGCATCAGGCCACCACTGCTGTGACAAAGCTGTGTTTAACACTGTCTCTGTGCCTGTCCTCTGTGATTTTCCTTCCTCTTTAAAGCATATTAATTTTTTTTTTCCTCTAACACATATGGGACAGAGCTTGCCTGTGTATAGATGACAAACCTTTGGTTCTCCTGAGCAGAACTTTGCTCTGGCTAGTCTGTTACCAAAACCGTGGTTTGTTTCTTTCTCCACAGAGAGGTCTACAAACCTTGATTACATCTTCCCCCTGCATCCTGTGTGCCCTCAGTAACCCCTGCACCATTTATTCTCCATTCATTCTCAGAGCTTCAAGGTAAGGCCTAGGTGCCCTAAAATACAGCCTTTGCTACTGCCTGGAGAGCACAGAACCTCCAGCATTGCCTTATCACCCTGAAATCAGTCTGCACAGCAGGCAAGAGGGGGAAATAAAACAAGTTTTAACCCGCTACAGGACAAAATTAAGAAACTAATACTAGATTTGGAGAATGGATAGGAGACAAAGCCATAACACACTTTTTTATCTTCTTGGACCTGTTCCCAGCCTTCTCTTGGCATTCCTTGGGGAAGTGCTGGTGAAACACATTTGCAGCTTGTTAGCACTGGGGACCTGGTTCTCCAAGCTGGAGCTGTTCACCTGGGGCAAAACCTCCTCTGCAGACACATCTCCACTCACTAACAAGCAGCTCCCACAGCCCAGACCTCTCGGGTTGCTGTTGTTAGTTGCTGCCCCGAGATGTGCAGGGTGTCTCTGCTTCAGCCCGCTCCACTCAAGAATGACTCTGGACTCTTCACTTTTCAGTCTTGATGTTGTTTATCAATTCTTACCTATAAAATTTTCTCTCTGCCCAGCCAAGATCTGCTCAGCAGGGCAGCCACAGGCACTCTGACCGCCCCCGAGGCGGTGTTGTCCTTTTATACTACAAACTACGTGTAACATATTTACACTCAATTCCCAATACCTATCACCTGTGTTAGACAGTGCACTTCTACTCTAAACCAATCCCAAAGTGCCAACAGCACTGCAGAAAATGGAGAACAAGAAGAAGAAGAAGAAGAAGAAAGGCTGGACACACCCAAGTTCCTCCATCTTGTCCCCATAACCCCCATACCAAAAATCCTAAAATCTACATTTTCACCCTGTGATCATTTTATTATTACACCATTCAAACCTCTGTGACTTTCAGGTCCTCATACAAAGTTGGCAACCTGCTCCAGGGGTCACAATCAAATCCCCAGGTGCTCTGGGCTGCGTGCCAGGGTCTCTGAGCTCCCCAGCGGGGTCCTCAGCAGCTCTGGACACCCGGAGGGATGCACTGAGTTCCGACACAGACCCTGCCTTACTGGCTCATTTTGGGTAACACCTCAGTGAGAGGAGCGCCGAAGGAAATTCTTGTGCTGTGTTTGCCCCTGGAATGCAGTTTCATGCTGGGTGGCCAGGGCTGCTGCCACCCTGGCAGCCAGCAGATGAGCCAGTCTCAGGCTGCAGACAAGTTTCTGTTTGGCAGAACTGCAGCACAACAGGAGCTGAAATGCATCCCAGTTGGCACGTGGCGTTTTCCACAGCCTGTGGCTCTGAAACCACTCCAGCAGTGACACGGAACCCACTGGTTCTGTGAGGAGCTGTGGTAAGAGCAACCTGCCCCTTGGTGCTTTCGATTTGCCTCTCTCTAGTCACTTAACAAAGGAGGTTAATTATGCTGACTCCCCTTTGCAGGTGGGAGCAGTGAGGAAAACACAATTGCCATGTCCTGGAGCATCAATGAGTGAGACCCTGTCTTGTCTCCTGTCACCTCAAGACTGATTTGAAAGGTTTCACTGGACCTCTGGAGCTATGTGCAGCTGAAAATATTTAAAATAAACACTGCTTTCCTCTCAAAGATCCTGATACTCAAAAAAAAAAAAAAATCAATAAATGATAGAGACAAAGCTGTTGGACAAGAGCAAAAGGCAGCCGCTGGCTCTGGCGCATCTCCCCGTGGTCCAGGTGAGCTTGCAATGAGACATTTGGAGACTTAAGCCATCTCTTACTCCTTCTGCCAGTGTTTCAGCAGCTTTGCTTGTGACCAGGGAAAGGAAGTGACCACCACTTGCTGCTGGGGAGCTCCTCAGGGTCCCTGAGGAGTGGGTGAGCTCCAGTGAAAGCCAGCAAGTTATCCTCAGCAAATTATCATTGTAGGCTTTGTTGTATGACCAAAGAAATAATTTATATCCTCTGTAAGCTTGCAACCACCTCTATAGAAAGAGCAACACAACTCTTGAGAAGGTCTCTTTACAGAGAGATGCTATGCCACTCTTTGGAGATGGGTCCATATTTTCTAAGTGCTTACAAAAGAAACCTCCAAACTCTACTTCCAGCGGGGTGAGGTGCCTGGGAATCAGCTTTCATGAGAAATAAGTCACATCTGGAAGAAAATCCAATAAAAGCCCACAAGACATGGATAAGCATAATAAATTTTTGCCCGATTTTCCTTTTTTTTTTTTCCTTTTGTTTTGTCAATTAATGGAACACAGTGCTGGCACAAACTCCCTGCCCAAGACCTGCCCTTCCGAGTTAGTCCACGAAATTCCACTGAAATCATCTACTTTGACTGCTAGTCCTGCAAAGCTCTGCTTGTTACCACACCACCCAGGCTGGGGAAGCACAGGTGTAACTCCCTCCCACTCTGGGGCAGAATGCAGGAAGGAGTCTGGGAATGGCAGGGCGTGCAGCTGGAGAGCATAGTGAATATTTTACAGCCACCCATCCTTTAAAAGTACATGCTGTTGCTTTGGATTTTTAACTCCTGGATGCTCCAGCTGAGGCTTTCTGGAAACAAAAACAAAAACCCAAACCAAACAAAAAAAACCCCCCAAAACGAAAAACAACAACAACAACAACAAAAAAAAAACCCAAAAGAAAAACACTCAAAACAAAACATTAAAGAAACAAAACCAACCAACCAACCAAAAAAACTGAACAAAAAATCCCACACACAGAAGAACAAAAGTAAGTAAAACATCTGAAGCTGCAAATACATAAGGAGAGATCCACCAGGCAAGTTAGGCAAACAGATTTATTGGCTTTTTTCCTTACTCTGGACTTGTAGGAGTTCCCAGGTTGGCACTTTTAGTATCTCAGTAATCACAGTTAATACTGTGCCAGTGAACAGCAGTGCCTGGTTGTTGGGATGTGAGATATGGGGACCTATTTAGGCTGCAGGCCTGATCCACCATCTGCACTTAATATTTAAACAAAAATATAGATCTTTACTATTTCAGAAAGATGGGTTTGGATGTCAGATGAAATCTTATTCAGCTGGTTTTCCTTGGCTGCACTGAGAGGCAAGACTTTCTGCCCTAAAGGACAGTGGTCCCTCACATTATAGATGGAGAGCTGAAGAGGCTGGCAGCATTTGCCTTGCATCACAAAACCATTTTTTTGAGGGCCATCAAAGTTTTTTTGCCTTTCCAGGCTGTTAGAACGTGGTCAGGCAGGGGAATTCTGCTCCACCTCATCGCTGTGATATAAATTCTGCCCCCCAGCTCTTTCAAACAGAACATTCTCCACATTTCAGTAAGAAATATTAGATTTCTTACCATTGTTTTGGTCTTTTGAGATGCCTTCACTTAGCTTCTTCCTGTTGCTGGATGACCGTAGTGTCATGAAGCAACCAGTGGAGTTTAGTGATGCCTGCTATGAAACAACATTTCTGGCCAGATTTCTTTCTCCTACATTCCTGTTTCCCTGCCCTGACAACAGGAACTTTGGTAGTTTGTTGGAAATTTCTGGAGCCAGACTTGGCACATCACTTTACCCCTTCTTATCTTCTTTCAACATAAAGGTTGAACATAAATGGCGTGGTTTTGTCTCAGGGTTTTTGTGAAGGTGGTTAGATCTTGCTTTTGTGCATTTTGAAACAAACCACTTTAAAAATGCATCCACCAGATCCTTGAAAGATCATCAAATTTGAGATGGAAGGCATCATACAAGTGATCAGGCTGTTAAGATACTTAAAAAACATGGGAAGAAGATAGTAACACCCAACTGCCACTGCAAACTTCACTTTCTCCTTCAGATATCACAGTTTTAGTCTTTTATGAAAAAGAGAGTGCTAGCAGCCTTAGAGAGAAAAAGACATTTTCTTGTAGAGCACCAGGCTATGTTTCTACAAGATGCAAGTGTGATCTGAAAGCATGCTTCAGACACAGAATTCTTTTTTTAATCCATGGATCCTGAGTGCAGTTTTTCTTGCATCAGCACTCCAATCTGCACCACACTCCTCAGAAAAAAGCAAAAGAGAATGAATCCTCCCAGCACTGCTCACACTGCTTTGGAGAACACATCTTTCTTCCATTCCACTGCTGAGAGACAGGGTTTATTGTGACAGCAACACTGTTTATCTTACCAGGATTCTGCTGAAGCAAATTTAATTGTGTTAGCGTTAAAACATATCAGCGCTGGGAGTGACGCAATGTGTTTAGCATCAATATAGAGGTTGCTATGTTTTGTGCTTTCAGCTGGAACTGGGGCAGCAACCGGACACTGGGACATATGGAACACATTTTGGGTTTTATGTTCACATCTCTCAAGGGGGATTTAGAGCACTTGCAAAGATTCTTTATGTGCTGCACGGCGGGCAGCGACAGTTTGTGTGTAGCTGATCGACGTTCCCTCCCCCTTCTCCTGAATATGAGAATTTGGGAATTCTTCAGAGGCTTGACAGCTAGTCCTAGCTCATGAACATTGCTCCATATCTGAGCTATAAGAGTGGCATGATGTACACTGCCCCTCATCTGTGACTGTGGATGGGTGTTAGATACGCTGGGGTGAAACTGTGTGAAGAATCTGGATTTTACATCTTGGGACTCCTTGGTTAGCTGCAGCCTTCACTGCTGAAGAGCTGCAAGCTCAGGAAGGCAAAACCTCTTTCTCACTCCCTCCTTTTGCTATGCTTAGAAAACACCAAAGCTTTATTGGCCCTTCTCACTGATCTGTGCATCCCTTTTGATGAACTAGAAGGTAGGAGGTGTCCAGCTCCTGATGATTTGCACCAAGGTGAGCCCTCACTTCCTGTACAGGCATTTGGAAACCCTTCTGCTTTATTAATGCTAGCTTTTTGGTTTTGGGGTTTTTTTTTTGTGAACTCCAGTCCAATTTCCCTCATTATTTAAGAGAATTACTCATATTTGCAAATTAATATGCTTACAAACCTGAAGCAGACACTGTGTCTGAGCCACACGTGTGCAGTGGGATATGCCTCCCACACACTCACAAATTTGAAAAGGTGAGTCCCACTACCTGATAGTCATGGATCATTTTGAGATAACAGGTCACCAATGTCCTTCAACCTATCTCTTCCCTAGAAGTAAGACAGAAATTAATATCTCAAGCAGCCTGGGAGAGAAATGCTGCACTATGGACTTAAATACAAACAGCAAGACAAGTATTGTCCACAACGTCATGATAGCTTTACCATCCTCTTGCAACAATGATCCTGAACTGTTGAAATTATCTTCCATTCTGCCTCCTTGAATGTTAATTTCACTGAAAGTTGTGTCATTTGAACAAGAACACAAGGCACCAGGGTGTGAGAGCAGGGAGGGAGTGAGTGCAGCAGCACCAAACCAGTGGGTTGAGTCCCTTCAGAGGACAGTGGTTCAGCCCCCTCCTTTGTCATCTCTACACACACACTGAATGCTTTTCTGGGCTGCATGTCTTATTCTGGTGCTAATTACCTCACTCAGCTTTGGGGAATGTTAATGAAATACTACGGAGCTGTAAGAAGTCAGACACATATGTTCGCATTCTGTTTTGTTTTGGGCTTTAAACTCAAAGAAGCTGTGAGCATCCAGTTTTCCTTCAAGTGAAGGCTCACACAACCTGGTCTCATCTCCTTCCAGGGATGGGGCATCCACAGCTTCTCTGCTGTGGTGCCTCCCGACCCTCACAGTAAAGAATTTCTTTCTATCATGGAGCCTAAATCTACTCTCAGTTGAAAGCCATGACCCCTTGCTCTGTCACTACATATCCCCATGGAAAGCCCCCTACCAGCTCTCTTGTAGGACCCCTTAAGGCACTGGAAGGTGCCGTCCTGTAGCTCCTCGGGTCCTCCATATTTCCCTTTTTTAAAAATGGGGGGGTCTGCTCTCCCTTTTCCAGCTGCTGAGAGCTTCACCAGTCCGGCATGGTTTCTCAGATATCATGGATGGTGGCTTAGCCCTTTCACCTGCTGGTTTCCTGAGAACCTGTGAACACATCTCACCAGTTCCAATGGACTTCCAGTCATCCTCATGTTTCTTAAGTGCTATCAAACCCGATCTTTTCTTACAGGCTCTTCATCCTCCCAGTTCCTGCCTTTGAGTCTGAGACTCAGGTGATGTGATTGCAACACTTCCTGGTGAAGACAGGTTAAAAAAGTCATTGAGCACCTCAGGCTTTTCCATGTGCCAGTTCTCCCTTTTTATCTGATGAGGGCCCAAATTTTCTCAAGTCTTCCCTTTTTCACTAATAAAAGCTTTCCTTCTTGCCCTTGAACTCACTGGGCAGCTTTCCTAACCTGATCCCTGGCTTTTCAAACAACTTTTCTTCATCCCTCCTAGGCTACCTGTCCTTGTTTCCACCCTCTGCAGACTTAATTTTTGCATTTCAGTTTGTCCAGGAGCTCCTTGTTCATCCACACAGGTCTCCTGGGATTTTTGCCTGCCTTCCTCTTCACTGGGCAGCATTGCTCCTGAGCTCAGAGTAGATCCTTGAATATCAACCTATTTTCTTGGGCTGGTCTTCCCTGCTTGGGGCTTTATCCCATGGGACTCTACCAAACAGATCCCTGAAGAGGCCAAAAGCTGCTCTCCTGAAGTCCAGGGCAGTGAGTTTGCTGCAGACCCTCTTCACTGCCCTAATTTGAATTTGGAATTTGAATTTGGCTGGAATTTGAAGTCCAGCCTTTTACAGAATCATAGAATTTCATGGTCACTGCAGCCAATGTTTCTCTTGAGCCTGGCATTCCCCACTGGCCTCACAGTCACCAAGGCCCAGCACAGCAGCTCTCCTCGTTTCCTCTGTCAGGTGGAGAGGGAAATTGTCATCAGCACTGTCCTGGTTGAGCACAAATTTGGGAGAGAACCCCTGAAGGGGCTCCTCTAGAAAGCACATTCAATTGGCCCCTCTCACAACCAGGCTGGAGAAAACACTTCCTTGGAGAAAAGTAGAAAAGCCTGTTTATTAAGCAATAAAACCTAAACAATATTAAACAATGAAACCTCTTGCCGCTCCAAAAGAGAGACAAACTCACAAAGTCTCCTCCGTGGGCTGTGGCTCAGCTCACTCAGTCTCTTATCAGTCCTGTGGTGCTGGAAATGCTGCTACCCAGGCCCAGCCCGGTGGGTCACAGGTGTGAGCTGCCAGTGCTCTTCTGTTATTCAGTCTGGAGAAGGTCTAAACAGGTCCAAAGAAAAGAGGAAAAACCTCCCCACAGTCTAGGGAACTTCTTTGTCTCAGCTAGCTAAAACTAACTAAAAGCAAAGGAGAGCTCTGTCTTGCCTTCTGTCTATCCGCAGACATCACAGTCCAGGAGCAGGAATGTGGAGGAGTGAGTGCAGTTTCTGCAAAGAAACTCCGTGCTTCTTCTCTCCCCCCTTCACTCTTGGAACAAGTCTTAAAGATGCAAAACTTATTATTCATCAAAACCAGAACAGATGACTGGGGATACAAGCATGATATAGCCAAACCAGCACATTCCAGGAATCTCCTGGTTCATTTATGTCCTGTTCTGTTGCCCATCCAACTGACACCAGGGTTGGAGCTCCCCATGAACATGAGGCTCCTGATTTTAGTCCAGAGTGGCCTAATCTGCTGGTTGCTGGTGGGGTGGCCTGTGGCAGACCCCACTGCAGTGTCACCTGTCCCTCACCCTCCTTCAATCCTGACCCTGATTAGCTCTGGCTTGGCTCCTCATCCATCCCCAGTCCATCTGGTCACTGGCACAGAGGGAGACACCACCTACTGGTCCCTGTCCTTCCTGAAAATCCCTTATCCTTCCTTGTCCAACAACCCAGCCAGATGATGCTGATCACAGCCTCTCTAACTCCAGTTTCTGTTCCCTGTGCTGTGTCTGTTTACACAGAGGCGTTTCAGTTTGGCTCCCCATGAAGTGATTTGCTGTCTGCACTGGCTGGAATTCCTTTGTGCTGCTCTTCAGGTGATCTCCTGCTCTCCTGCAATGCCTCTCCAGTCTCTGGACCAAACTGACACAAGTCTGTTTGATTTAGGTTCCCCTCTCCCAACAATCTTAATTTAAAGCCGTTTCATCCAGCTTGGCATCTTAATATTTCCCTCTGTCATTTCCCTCCATGCAGGCAAAGCCTCCACTCTCAAGGGATTTTTAGGAAACATGTGGATAAAGTAGAGAAAGAGACAAATTTAGGATTTAAGGATAACAAACTCTCTTTACGTCCCTTATAGAAGGGGTAGAAAATCAAACATGTGCTTCAGCACAAGAGCCAGTCAGAATATTTTCCTCAGCAGAAATGTACAGCTTTGGCAGCTGAAGCTTTTAAACTGGAAACATCTTATCAGAAAGCCAGAATATTTCAACAGAGAAATATTACTCATAGATTTCACAATCTATTTACCTCCTCCAATAATCCTCCCTACCCTAGGCTGCAGGGCCAGGGTATATCACTGTCATTCCTTATATCAATGCCATCCCTTTTTTTTTTTTTCCATAGGTAGCCTTTAAAAATAGCTCCACCATTTCTCAAATAGATTCCAAATTGCAGTGGAGTGACAAGAGGACAAGCTTTTCTTGAGTTTTATTTTAGCTGTGAAGTTCTCCTTTGTTTCACATCTCTCCTATTTTTGTCACATTCAACTGTAGCTGGAGAAAGCCACTGAGAAAAAGCAGAAGCTGGAGACTGACCCCCAAGTCTGAAAAGTGGTGGAAGTCATTACTTCTGCTCTAGTAAAAAGAATCACATAACTCCTTCTGCTCACAAATCCAGCCTGAAAGGTCAGATATTGTTTTATCCTGCAGAGGAGCTTGCCCATGGACCCCAAGTTCAGAGTTCCAGCCCTTCCCTCTCTTTTACAGATCCCTTCTCACCACTGAATGGCAAGTTCTGTAAAAGCCACAAAGTTCCAAGCTATATGTGGCATAAGGCAGCTGTTTTTCCCAAATTCCCACTGAGCTGACTACAGCAACACACAAATTACAAGCTTTACCTAGCAGCAGATAACCCACCAAGCAATTTCTGGCTTTGGGCTATGAGAGTCAGTGGGGCTCACTCTTGCAGCTGCCTGCACTTGATTCAGTTCTATTTTTGAGCCCTCTTTTAATTTTGGGGCCCTTGGGTCAGAATTGCCTGGGGTGAGAAAAGGCAAAGGAAAAGAGGGGGCACATTTCACTTCACCTTAGTGACTTCATCTTTACAGCTAAGCATCCAGCCACATCCTACCCAAATATCTTGGGTTTGAATTCAAAATTATGCACATAAAATGCCCTTCCTTAAACCCAGAGATGGGCTGAACACGGAGTGTGGGCTACTATATAGTTGCATACCCTTTCTTTTTTTTTTCCCCTGTATTTTGTATTAAGTTGGGTAAGACCCTAAATATCATTGAAATAAGATGACAAAGGCTTCCATATTTTTTTCCAAGTTGGACATTGTCTAAGCAACAGAGACCTCACAGTACAAAGTGGAACAGGCTCTATTCCACCATTAGCAAACTGAGCTTTGATTGTAGATTCCCATTTACCTCCTTAAAATTTTGACTCACAAGTGAAGGGTGGCTCCACACAGCCCAGCACAGACTGGGCAGAGAACCCAGTTTGTCTGAGGATCATTCTAGTTGAGCTGATCACATCACAATCTCCAATGTCATGCAGATTGAAAAGGCTGGATCCTGAAGCAGTAATGGCCAAATTCTTTTTGTTGTTATTTATGAGCCAGGAAACTCTCATGGGCCCTGATGTTTCCAAATGTTAGACTGGGAAGTCTAGAATGGTCAAATGTCTCACTTTTACTCTCTTCAGACATTAATGACGGATAAATTCTGATGGAGAGACCTCTCTTAGTAAGACCAAGCACCTCTCTGTAACTAACTTTTCCTTCTTACACATGAAAAGCTCCAAGGAGACTCAGAACCCCTCCAGGATTTCCATCACACTTGCTTCTGGCGCAAAAGCCTTCCTGACCCACCTGAGGGGCTGAAAGTGTACCCCAATCTTATATTACTCAGCTTCCTGTTTGGCTTTCTGCACCCTCAGTTTCGTGGCGCTCAAAAAGGCAAAGAGGCAGCAAAGGGAGAGCATTTCTGTAGCTGAGTGTGGCTTTTGCTCCAAAAATACACTAAGCAGCTGGATGCCACAGGCATGCAAATGAGCAAGGGCTGCGTTTGCATTTGAGCATTGAGAAATACACTTGATGCAATTTCACCTGTCACCAAGACACAGCTGTCCCCAGGAACAAGGTCTAGCAAGGCAATAATTTGTGTATTGGAGTGACAAACCCTTCTTATGTGCAGTAAAACTTTGGGAAGGCCAAGCCAATCTGGCAAATACTGGCATGGTTACTTCTTTTTTTGGGTGCTGGCTCTTGTACCAGTGCTTTTTAATGCATTGCAGGTGTAGCTCAGGAATTTTTACTGCCCCAATCAGTCACCAAGTGGTGCTAAGATGGGTCCTGACACCCTGCAAGAAGAAACACAAGCCATGGACAAGCTGCTTCTCTTCTTTGTCGCTTGGTCACAAGAAGAACAGAAAATTATTTCATTTTGTATGGGAAAGGCCTTGCTTTGCCACTACTTACCCCACATTACTTCCCACAGATGTTTTAAAGGAAAAGAACGAACTCTTCTTGGTGTGGGGACTCTCTGGCGTTGAGAATTGCTGCAGTTTGGGGTTTTTGGTGTCCATTACACTATCCCTGAGGAGATACACATGTATGGCATCCTGCATAAACCCATCAGAGTTGCAGAGAGTCAGGCAGACACCAGAGCAAGTCCTGCATGTCTGGCAGCAAGAACCTGCACCTGCACCAAACTGAGACAGGGCTGTTAGGCTTCACTGTGTGAGCAAAGGGTGCAGAACCTGAACAAAAGGGGGAAATCAAGTTATTTGTCTGTGGTTGTAAAGCTGCAGTAAAGCCAGATCACTCTAGTCTGAGTTCATACTTCGATCATTTCCCCACAGGGCCATCCTTCCCCCTGCAAACAGCTTCCACAGAGCTCACACCATGCACACAAGGATATTTATCACCAGAGAGGATAATAAAACACTCACAGAAAGGCTGAATTCCAGACTTGATTACAAGGAAAACCAAGAGCTCTCAATATCTCACATTGCATTATCATAGTACACACTGGACAGCTTTTCCCTAAAAGGAAAGCTTGTGGCCACACAGGGATTTGGGATTGGAAATGGCAGAAACACTGGCTCATTATTTATTTTTTTATAAATAAATATCCAGCATTTCTGCATCACCAGATGCTAGGCTTGTCTAAACTCACTAGCCCAAAACTAAATGGGCACAAGCCCACCAAGCACCGCCCTTAGCCCCTCGCCCCTCTTTGTGGAGCCTACATCTGGTCAAATCTACAGGTACAAAAGGTACAGCAAGTCCAAGAGAGCAGCAGCAGATGTGCCATAACCTCTCATATTTCTTTAATACAAGGGCAAAGAATCAAGTGAGATCTGAGGTGCAGGTTCCTTGGAGATGCAGCAGGTAGAAGTGAGGGTGCTGGCAGGACATTTTTCTTTGTGGAACAAGCTTCCAGTGAAGAAAGAGATCTCATCAGCCTGGAAACCAGGTCATGGTTTTGAGGCATATTAGTTGAGTAAATCACTACAAGCACTGACATGCAAGGGAAAGTAACAGTTCAGGACAGGTACAAGGTCTCATCCCTGCTGAAGTCAATTAATGAAGCCATTATATGGCCAGGCCTGTTTACAGCAGCCAGAAATCAAGTTTCAGAGTTCCAGGCAAATCTCTACAGTGGGAGAAGGAGGGGAAAAAAAAGGAAACAGATCACGAAATGATATGATACAACATATTTCCTCTAAATGCTTCAACGTGGAAAGACTGGCAGAGGTTTCCATGAGGTGTTAGTAAATCTCTCAGCAAATAACCAAGGCAGCAGAAACAAAATTAATACATGCCAGGGGCAACCAACAGGTTTTTAATTGGTTTGGTTGGTTTTTTTCTTCCTTTCAATTCCACTCTCTCATTTCACTCTGTGTTTGGCAATTCGTTATCTAATTTAAAGCAGGCACCATACCTTAGAGTCTCCTCACTTTGCACAGTGCATGTTTAGACCATTTCCTTCGTGTGATTTTTATTTTTTTTTTTTTGTCTCCCTGCATTGTTTTGGCTGCCAGAGCAGAAATCCTTTGCCTCTGATTTCCAGAAAATCTGGATTCCTCTCTCTGCTTGAAGCCAATTGAAGCAGCTGCTGCCCTGACTGCAAAATCAAGAGGGTAGAAGCCCTCAGAATCAAAGGTGACTTTGCAAGAAAACATCTGAAAATGTTTCAGGCACCATTTTCAAAGAATCAAAGGAAGTCTTTAAGTTCTCAAGTGACTTACCTTGAAATTACATGAAAATTCACCTGTGTGTGCTGCAGAATGCCTTCCCCTTCTGGAAACATGTGGATGTTTCCTCTGGATTAAAAGAGCAGCTGCAAACAGAGGGTGAACTGCAAGGTCATGTAAATCCAACCCCTCCACCTGCTCTCTCTTTTGGAGGTTCCTCCAGCTGTGGCAGAGGTCTGGGGTAGGTAAAACTCACCTGGGACCTGGTCCAGGTCTCATGGAGGCAATGAGAGCTTTCCACTGGCTTTTACAGGCTTTGGATCCAGCCCAGTCTGGGGGAGCTGGAGGGTGCAGGTTAAAATATCCCCCCTGCATTTCCTTTTGCACACACAGAGTAATTCCCTCCTCTGTAGCTGGTTTCAGTAAGAGTTTGTGGGCTTTTTTGATTTTTTTTTTTTTTTTTTTTAATCCAGGCTCCCTTGTATGCAGTTACGGCCCCCGGGGTAGAGCAAGGCTTTGAAAATTACGATTCTGGGGTTTTGGACTTACTGTTAGGTACAGTTTGTCTGATTTTTATCTTGGAGCTCTTGTTAAATCCTGTGCCATCCTCACAGAGTTAGAAACCCCACTGATTTCGGGGAGGTGAGAGTTCCCTTTCCCCAAGCCAAGCTGAAAACCACGGATAATATGAGGTGCTGCTCTCAGGAGATGCCTCTGACCCTAAAGCAGGGCCTGAGACTCTTAAGCCTCATTTTTCCCCCAGCTTCTGCAAAGCACTCTCTGCTGAGCCCTAACGAGATCCTTCCTTGCCCAGGACTTGGCTGTGCTGGTTGGTTTATTTAGGCTTGTGTTTATAGAGTGTGACAGAACTGGGATAATGACGATAATTGGGTTTGACACAGCATGAGCAGAAAATGTGCAGAAGAAAAGGAGTGCCTCAGATGAGTTTCATCTTGAGTTTTAGAGACAAACTGCTGTGTGGGATTTCCTCTACCTTATGGCCAGCAGGACCTGCTGCAAGCTTGCAATAACTCTCCTCACAAAGTGATCTGGGTTAAGAGCATGTTTGTTCAGGTGTCTACAGCTACAGCTTAGGAACCAAGACATAAACTGAAAAAAAAAAAAAAAGAAAGAAAAAAAGAAAAAGAAAAAAAAGAGAAATAAAAAGAAAAAGAAAAAAGAAAAAGAAAAAAGGGGAAAAAAGAAAAAAGAAAAAAGAGAAAAAGAAAAATAGAAAAAAAAGAAAAAGAAAAAAGGGAAAAAAGAAAAAACAAGAAGAAAAAGAAAAAAGAAAAAGAAAAAAAGAAAAAGAAAAAAGGGAAAAAGAAAAAAAGAAAAAGAAAAAAGAAAAAAGGGAAAAAATAAAAAGAAAAAAGAAAAAGAAAGAAAAGAAAAAGAAAAAAGAAAAAAGAAACAAAGGAAAAAAGAAAAAGAACAAAGAAAAAAAATGAAAAAAGAAAAAGAAAAAAGGGAAAAAAAGAAAAAGAAAAAGAAAAAAAAGAAAAAGAAAGAAAAAAAATTTAAAAAAAGGAAAAAAAAGTTATTTATTTAAATGAGAGGGGGGAGTCAGGGGTAGTTTTTCAAGAATATCTGGGAGGTGCCAGGCACCTGAGAGGTCAAGCCTTACCTCCACATCAGAGGGCATTTTCCGGCTTCTTCCCTGGCACCACCTGCAGGACCAGCCTGGAAGTGGCTCTTCCTGCCTCCAGGTAAAACCAGTTACCACGACCTGAGAGAGGAGGAATAAAGCCAGAGAAATGCAGATCACTCATGTTTGGGAGCCTGCCTGATCTTCCAAAGGATGGGTCTGTGGGTAGCTGTACAGGAATACTGCAAACTCCGCTCCATGGCAAAGTTCTCATGCTGAAAAATCAGTTTAGATCCCTCTCTTCTAAAAAAATTGTGGTTTACAAAGTGAGTTGGCAGCTTTAAAACATAAGATTCTTTTATCGTCTTTTTCTTTTTCTTTTTCTTTTTCTTTTTCTTTTTCTTTTTCTTTTTCTTTTTCTTTTTCTTTTTCTTTTTCTTTTTCTTTTTCTTTTTCTTTTTCTTTTTCTCTTTTCCTTTTCCTTTTTCTTTTTCTTTTCCTTTTCCTTTTCCTTTTCCTTTTTTGTATGTGTGGAAGGCTCTGTAAATTGATTGAAAAAATTGACTGAAGAAATTAAAACATCTTTAGAGGGTCCTAGACCTCTGTGTCTGCTCTGTGGATTCTGCTCTGTATATTCAGCCTTCTTTTTCCAGGCTGAACTGCTGACATGTTACACAGCAAAGCCTTGATGCTCTGAAGTTGCCAGGTGGTATGGTTTTGGTGACACTGAAACCACTGGCAAATCCAGTTTGCAATTAATGAGTGCTTTCTTAGCCCAAAACATTTTCTTCTTGCTGAGAATAATCCCTCTCTCCCTGCCCCACCCCCCCTCAATCAATCCCCAGGACTTTCTAGAATAAAATGTGACATTCTTGGAAAAGCAAACATTGGCACTTGGACATTTTTAAGCAAAATTTGGGAAGTTTGATTTACGTTTGGTTTTTTTTGTTATTTTTTTAAAACTTGAGCCACTTTTGGAAGAAAATATGTTGATTTGAAACAGTACAAAACAACAAAAGCAAAACTATTTTGTTCAGCATCACAGAGAATCCAAATTAATCCAAATTACTGCACTGCTTTTTGCCCCCATTGCTCCTTCAAATGCTAAATAATTTATATTCTGGTTCAGCTGGAACTTCATTTTCTCCTTGATAACTTTGTCAACTCACTAAAATGAATAAATTCCCTGACATCAGTCACCTTTTCAAAACAGATTGGCGTGGAGAATTGTCCCCTCCACCCTCCTCCCCACCAGCCCCAGCCAAGCCGTTTGACCCCAGCAGCCCAGAGGGAAAGTGAAAATTCCAAGACAAATAGAGCAAACATTCAAAAAAGAGCAATTCAAAAAAGAGCAAGGTCATAGCAGAGCTATCATGTCCCCAGAAATGAACGTGTACATTTGTGTGTGCATCTCCCTCTCTGTAATTTTTTTTTTTCTGTGATTATTTTCTAGTTCAGCTTCCAGAGTGGCCCCTGAGTGTTGAGCAAGATCAACACAAAGCAGAGCTATCATATCCCCCCCAAAAAAACGGGTACATTTGTGTGTGCATCTCCCTCTCTGTAATTTTTATTTTTTTCTGTGATTATATTTTAGTTTAGGTCAGCTTCCAGAGTGGCCCCTGACTTTTTCCACCAGGGTGGAAGGGTGGATGGGTGGAAGGAGGGTGCAAAATGTGACAACACAGAATCAAGGATGGAAGGCAAAGCACCAGCCCTAGGCAAGAGGTCCAGCTCCATCCAAGGTGGGATCACTTAGAAAGGAAAGCAGGAGGAGTTTTGGGAATTGCCAGCAGAAAATGTCACGCAGAACGCGTGAGTCACGCAGGAAAAATGTGGGGAAAGGCAGGAGGACAGAGCAAAGCCCCCAAAGACCTGCTTGGAAAGGTCAGCTGGATGCGGAGCAGCCCAGTGCCAGCGCTTCCCCAGGAATAACAACGGGGGAGGATTGCCAGGTTCCGCCCCTGGAGTGGAAGGAGGAGAGTGGAGAGAGCCAGGGAGGCAGAGAGGAGAACCAGGAGCAGGGTGCCAGGAGCTTTGCAAAGCAGCAAAGCCTCGGTGGAGTTACGTCAGTGCAGAGACCAACCCAGCAGCTAACTGAAGACACACGTCTCAGAGCAGCAAGCCCTGCCTCAGACACCAAACTGAGCAAGCAGAGAGAGGAAAATCACTCAGATGGGTGAAATCTCACAAAGCAGAGGGGTCTGGATTTTTCCTGCACAAATCCTCAAGAATTTACCTTAAAAATTGCGTTTTTTCTGTTTCTTCTATCCCAAAATCCTTCTGTGCTGAGGTGTGCTAGAGCCACCAGGCTTCAGGGGAGAGCTGGGCATGGCACAGGGCTGAGCTTTTGTGGAGCAGCACAGACACTTCTCACTGCACACCATCTCATTTTTTTACCCCTTTCTGCACACATGGGAATGTGCAAACTACTCTGGTGCACAAGGATGCCTTTTTCTAGCCCAAAGATGTGCCACAGCCCTCCACTTCCAGCTCTGAATCATGCCAAAAACAGCAGGAGGAAAGGGACAAGGATTTTGAGGAAGTAAATGCTTTTAAAGCACATTTTAGCACCTTCACAGAAGCTTTTTCCACTGTTTGCTTCAAAATTGCATTTCTCTCCTGTTCCCAGCTTCATTTTTAAAGCCTGGTGTTAGCAAGGACTTCCAAAGCTCAGCCTACATCTCCAGGTGGACAGAAGATATTGAAAATTGCTGTTGGTTCAGTGCATTTCTGCTGAACAGGAATTATGAATTATCACCTTCAATATGGATCAGTTAGAGTGAGTCCAGGGGCTGACCATGAGCATGAACAGAGGGCTGGAGGAAAGACAGAGAAAATTGGGGTTGTTGGAGAAAACAAAGCTCCAAAGACGCATCAGAGCATCCTTTCAGTACCTAAAAGGGGCCTACAGAAAAGATGGGGACACATTTTTTAGCGAAGCCTGTTGAGATGGAACAGGAATAGTTTTAAACTCCAGGAGTGTCGATTTAGACAAGTTATAAGAAAGAAGGTTTTTACAAAAAAAAAACCTGGGGTGCTGGCAGACATTGCCCAGAGAAATAGTAGATGCCCCATCCATGGAAACATTGGGAGTGAGGTTGGATGGGATTTTAAGGTCCCCTCCAACTCAAAATATTCCATGATTACAAAGTCAAATTATTCCATGATTACACCAGCCCTTGCTTTGTCTCCCAGGTGAGGGCTCCCAGTCCTCCCAGTCCTGCTGAGTAGGGGAATGGTTTCCCAGTAAAAACCCCAGTAATTAGTAAATGTAATCTTTTGATCCTAGATATTTTCCTCCTATTTTTTTTTATTTCCTTTCTTTTTTCCACATCCTTCACACAACCCTTGGGGGAAATCTTTCTCTCTCTTGAGGATAATAATGGAAATGCAAGGCTGTTTTTTCCCTCCCTTCTTCTTCCTCAAAACATGCTCAACTGGGCCCTTATCCACCACTTGCTTGACCTCAGTTCTTTGAGAACAGCAGCTCACAAGCTTTGAAATCAGTGTGTACATAAGCCTTTGCTAACTCTAGGACCTTAATGTGTTACTCTGCCACCATTCAATTAATTCCTGCAAAAATTGGCAGCCAGGGGGATCAACTAATTCAGTTGTGCTGTGCATTTCCTGCTGCTCTTGACTGGGAAAGGAAAATATAGCTCATGTTCATGACAAATGGAGCCTGGAAGATGATCTTCTGTAGGAATCACTTCTGTGCCAGGCGTTTTTTACAATGGCTCAGTCTTTTCTCTGTTTGGAACAAGCACATCTTTCCCCGCAGTCGCCTGCTGATGGTTTCATTTGGTTTTGGGGTGGCTGTCAAGGAGCAAATTGCCATGGGGTCATCAGATGAGAGAGCTGTGGGTGCTGAAATGATAAAATTCAGACACAGTGAGGTTATTAGCTGGCTCTCTGGTGGACAACTCTGCCCCTCTTTGCCCACAAGCAGCACTTTTAAATATTGTGTTAACTCCAGTGTGACTACAAAGGCTTTTGCCTTCAGATTAGACTAAGTGCCAGCTGAAAAGATATTTACAAAATGCCACTCACCATTGCATTGGTGTGAACTCTCTGTTTTATAGGCAGTTGAAACAGAGATTTGCAAAGCCACCAAAAGGAGGATAAATCAGAACAAACCGGCCACCGTTTCACATTAAAAAGGCAGAACAAATTAATGGCTGGAATTGCCAAGTAGCTGGTTTCAAGCACTCCAGAGACATCTCTCTTCTCAATCTGCAGTGCCCTTGGCCAAAAATTTTAATGGATTCAAAAGGAAATAGGCAAATTTGTAAGGAGTAAGTTCATCAGTGGCTATCAGCCCTAATAAACTGGCCAGTGACTTTGGAGACTGATGATTTATACCCAACAGAAAATAAGGCATGTTTGGAAAGGGATGTTTTTAGGATGGTTTCATGGGGGTTTTCACCGAGTTCCTGGTACTGACAGCTTCAGGACACAAATATCCAGTCTGCAAAAAGCCTTTGGTCTGACTTAGCATGGCATTTGTTATGTAAAAAAGTCACACCATCTGAAGTATATCATCAGGATAATGGCATACAACAGATCCTTTTACCCAGCCATGAAATACCTGGGAACATGCCAAAAATCAAGCAATTGCTCCTCACATAACCCTGTTCAGGCTGATTCATCTGCCCCACTCCTGTACACACTGTGAATTAAGGCACAAAGACCACCTATAAATAGTTTTGTTCCCAGATAGCCATCATATATTAAATTAGTTTAATACTAGTTGTCTCCTCCTTCTGAGACACTCACCCTGTGTCCCAAGTGCTCTGAGTGAAATTCCACCAGAGCATGCAACCTTTACCCTTTGCATGTATTAAAACAATCTTGAGAGACCTCCTTTATTCTGTTAAAATAAAATATTTCATTAAAACTTCAAGGAAAGTTCTGCTTTCCTTTTTTTTTTTTCTCCATTTGGCTTTTTGGGAGAGAAGGAAAAGTTTATTTTCTCTAGGCCATCTTTCTTACCCTCTCCTCTAAGTTTTTCTGTCATAGAGCTATGATTCATGGCAGCAGAATGCCACTGCTGACAATCTTTTTTCAACTATCATGTTTTTTGGACTCCTACTGTCTCAGAACACCAGGGTACACAGTCCCCTTCAGGTTTGGAGTGCATCTGGTGGGCAGACACTGGGTATTTTGCAAGGATCCTCATTAGGGAGGGGGGATTTGCACTCAGACACTCTCGGAATATTCGGAGTTTGGCACTCAAGACATTCAAGCAGTGACGTGTGAGGTGGGGACAAACTTCAGCCACGCTCAGGTGCCCCATGTCAGGCAGGGCACAGGACATTGTGCTGCCTTTAATGTGCCTTTAGGACAGGCTTGTGTAAATGTCTCTGTGCTGGTAAAACAATCACACCTCCAGCTACCCTGGCTCCGTGAACACAAAACTTTGCGCAAGCCACCTCATTATACATGTCTCCAGAAAATCCTGCTGGCTTATCCAAACACAGGGAGACATCCAGCCACCTTCTGCAAATGCTTTCTTGTGACAGAAGTGTTTCCCAGTGATGGCTGGAAGGAAGTTAAATAACCGCTGCATTCCCTGGGTTCATGGTGTCCCGGGGTGTTCTTTTCATTCCTGCTGCTTGGTCGTGATTTCCGTGAGCTCTGCCTGCCTAAAAGTGCATGGAAATGCCATCAGCCAAACCTGGGGTGACTCTCGCACAATGGGCAGGTGAAAAGAAGTGGAAAATCTTTTGACAAAGGAAATACTTCTTCAGGTGAGCAGGCAGATTCATCAAACCCCTGCAAGTGTGCACACATCAGATCATCTCTCACTCCAGCTCTCTCTCCTTCAAGGCTCTGAAGGAAGTTTGTGTGAATAGAAATTCTGAAATCCCAAGAAGTGCCAGATATTTATTTGCTCCTTCTTGCCCCTCCAGGTGATCGTCCCATCACCCATATAAATGCAAAGATATTTCAGAAAATGTGCTGCATTTCAGGCTCCTCAGCCACCACACTCCCACAAGGCTGTTCTGGGCCACACACCCACCCTTAGAAGTGGTTAGCAATCTACTTCAACAGAAGTATTCAAGAATTTTCCAAGTCTTTGAAAAGAGAAGAAACTGAAGCTGCCTACATTTCTTTTTTCTTTTTCTTTTTCCTTTTCTTTTCTTTTCTTTTCTTTTCTTTTCTTTTCTTTTCTTTTCTTTTCTTTTCTTTTCTTTTCTTTTCTTTTCTTTTCTTTTCTTTTCTTTTCTTTTCTTTTTTCCTTTCTTCTCCTCTCCTCTCCTCTCCTCTCCTCTCCTCTCCTCTCCTCTCCTCTCCTCTCCTCTCCTCTCCTCTCCTCTCCTCTCCTCTCCTCTCCTCTCCTCTCCTCTCCTCTCCTCTCCTCTCCTCTCCTCTCCTCTCCTCTCCTCTCCTCTCCTCTCCTCTCCTCTCCTCTCCTCTCCTCTCCTCTCCTCTCCTCTCCTCTCCTCTCCTCTCCTCTCCTCTCCTCTCCTCTCCTCTCCTCTCCTCTCCATGTAGTTGCTCTTTTTGGACAGAAAATTCTGAAGTTTTTAATCTTCTTTCTTATTACGAGCTCCATGTTTCATTTACAGCTGTACCAACCTCCAAGGCTGAAATAGCGAGTAAGAAACCCAGTGCAGGTTAAATTTTAGGGAAAAGGTACTTTGAACCTGTCTGGAAAGTTTTCAGCAGAAAATCTGTCAGTTTAATGCTGCTTGAACATGAGTCATGCAGTTCTTTGATGCACATCAATTTCTGTCAGAGAACTGAAATCATTCAAAGAGCAACACAAGTATTTTTCTTTTTCAAACTTTATCTTTTCACATCTTCTTATCTTGATTACCCTGTTTTGTTTTGGAATGCCATAATGTGAGGTAAACACTCTTTCAGTTTTGAAAAACCAAGGCATTTTGATAATTTAAAAAGCAAGGCACAGTTAAGTTTGAAAGTAGACGCTTCCATCAAGCAGCAAGATTAAAAATTCATATTAAAATTTCCCATGTGATTGAAATCATATTTTCTGTCATGCTGTCAGATACTGTTTTCCCTGTCAATCCTTTCCACCAATTTTAGACATACTCTGGGACAAGAATTCTACTTTTCCTTTTCACATTCACTGTTTTTTTTCTTCTCATTCCCTTCCCATCTTGCGGTAGCATGTAAATGACTGTACAAATAAAACAAGTAAGTGAAGTAAATGAGGGTTCAGATTGTCTGCCTGGCCTGTGGTGCCATTTGCCTTTTTCAGGGAATTTTCTGGCTGTTCAGTGCCCCCAAATCAGTTCTTCTGGGTTCAACCAGCTGCATCCACCTTGCTGAAAAAAATCTTCTTTTTATTGCTGCCCAGTGGGATCACTGTGGTCATCTCTTTCACCTGTTTCCTCCTTATTTTCCACCATTTCCTTCTTTCCTTGCAGAAAGGAGAGGATTGAGATTCAAAAGAAAAATCCCATTAAAAGAGTACCTGAAGCTTGCTTCCTTACTCATGAACATGATTTTTGTGAGGGGTTTGGATGGATATCCTCACATCCAAGAGACAGTGGAGGACTGCTCAGGACTGCATGCATTTCCCAGAACCCAAAACCACGCACAGGGTCGATGAACAAAATGAAGAAAAAGAGGCAGGGTGAGCCGGAATCCACTCCTTCTCCATGGGCTATTTCCTTCTCCATGGACTATTTCCTCACTGCCATATTTGTGACAATATTGTAGAATCTCTCCAATATTTTCTCTTCAGAACCCTTCAAATGATACTTGAACGCTGAAGCTGTTTGATCAGGAGAAATTTTTTTTTTTTTTTAAGTCCACATGAAGAGGTGCTCTGAGATCAGGAATGGCAGTGACAGCAACAGCACCAGGCAGAGCCCTAAAGCAAGAGTGTTTCTGTGTTTGATTTATGGAGCCCAGGCAGGCACCAGAAAAGCCAGAGGGAAGTCAGAAGTGTGGGTTTGTCAGCACCAGCCACTCCCCACGGGTGTCCCTGAGGGCAGAGCAGGTGGCACAAAGCCCTGGTACCTAAGGAAAGCTCCCCTGGCTACCTTTGTGATGACTTTCCATTGCACCAGGCAGAATTTTTGGCCAAAGTTTACGTCTCCCCTCCCCAAACTGAGGGCTGCAAGCAGTCAGCAGTCTGAGGGAACAACCAGCTGAATAACAAATGCATTATTCTCCTGCCTTCACTTGGAAAAAATCAGCCAAAAAGCACGAAGTGGGCAAAGATCTGGGGGTTTTTTTTGCCCTACCTCCAAACAGCAATGCTTGTTCTGTGTGGAGTCTGGCAGCCCCTTGTGCTGGCTGGCACCCAAAATCAGAGTCATTCCGTGCTGTCCCATCTTCAAATGAAGCCAAATGAAGGCAGGACAGGTTTCTTCTGCAAACTCACTCCTCTTTTTTGTGCATCAACACGTGCATGACACGTATTTTATCCTGGAAGAATGACTCACAGTGGGATTTCCCACTGGTGTGGCTGTTCCTGGACACGGGTCTGAGATAATGGGTGCAGACAGCAAGGGCATGGGCGCTGCCAGCTGTCCTGTCCTGGTTTCTGTGGCCCCAGAAATCACATCACACAATGACAATCAGCTCTTTCATCAGCAGGCTGGAGGCTGAAGGCCAGATTTTGCCCACAAAGCAGACAGGAAAGGTGGCACATGTCCCTGTCCAGCCCCATCACAGCCCACAGAGGAGATGTGACTTCCACCTTGTCACCACTTCACGGGGGTGACAGGTTAAGTCTGAAAAGCCTGTCACAGAGAGGTGCAGGCACAAATACATATAACTGGAACTTTGAAGGACAATGTGGCCAAAAAAAGTAACTCTTGAATGAATAAGTGTTATCTAAATATTGTAATGCATCCCTAAATATGATAATAAGCTTCATTAAGTACATGGCACCACTTGTATGACTATGTTCCTCAACTCTCCACCTGGATCATGTTACATGCAAGAAGGAGGGGGGGAAATAAGATTGAGCTACGTATAAGGAGTATTGGAATTTTATCCAGTTAGGAGAAAGACCCAAAAAGATCAAAAAGTTGACAGGTTACTTCTCTGTTCTTCCTCCCAGGTGAGGGCACCCTCTTGTTAAGCTTCTGGCTATGGTTGCTTTAATGACATATTATTATATAATATTTTTTATTATTAGAGCTCCATCACAACTAGTTAATTTAACAGTGTCAGCTCTGAATCTCTTTCTTCAATAAACAGCATTATTTGTGAATCTGTGATCACACAGGTTCTTGTTGAATATGACCACACTTAGAGTGATAAATTTATTCTCTGAAATTAAGCCCAGCAGCAACCAGTCCTCTGGTCTCTGAGGACCAGCTGGAAAGAAAAGGGGTTTATTTTCTGCCAAATTTCTACACCTTTAACATAGCTGTCTTAGGACCCAGCTGAAAGGAAGGACACAGTGAGAGCAGCCCCAAATTCTGTCTTATGACACAAACTTCCTTCTCGCAGCTCCAAAGAAAAGCTCATGGATCATTAGCCACTAGGTCAGGCACTCACACTTTTTGCCGTAGGCATCATTTTTCCAACCTACCAGGACAAAATGTGGCATGCCCAGGACTGGCAGGCACCCCAATGCCACAGCCTCGATTTTCTTCCTTGTGAAGGATAATGAGTGGAAAGGGAGCCCTGCTCCTACCAGAGTCTCATTTCCCCCATCAGTGCTGGCATCTGCCACTGCCTTTTGACAAAATAAAATGCCCAAATAAAAGACAGGCAGCTCCTGCTCACCACCAGGGCTTTTTTGAGCAGAATCCTCAAACTCAAGCCAGGATTTGTGCTCGGTGTGCTGCGAGTTTTGGCAATCTCTTATTTTTCCCTGGTGGGCTCAGCACTTGTGTGTCTGTGCCCTGAGCTCAGCTTTGGCAGTGTCTGCCCCAAAATGCATTTGTTGAGCTGTGTCTTGCCTTGTATCTTCACTCTTCTGTGCCCAGAACCCCAGTGGAACTGCTCCACCTTGCTGGGGCACTGTCGCCTGCGTCACTGTCACCAAACCCCAACCACTCCTTGATGGAATGTGCTTGGCAGTGGGATTTGCAGCAGCTCCCCTCTACCTGAATGCGCTGAGAGGGATCCTCTCCAGCTGAGCTGTGCCTAGCAGGGGTGAGGGCAAGGCCCCTCCTGAGCATGTGAGGTTTGTGATTCAGGATTTGTGTCCTTCCTGGAAGCAGAGCAGCTTGTCTTGTCACAGTGTGAAAGCCAGCTGACAGCTCTGCCCAGGAGCCCACAGCTGAAGTGGAGCCATGTCCCACGATGCTGGGCTAAATGGATTTATTTCAGCATCCTCTCACTGCCCTCATGTCACTACTTCTTGCCCTGAAGAGGTCAGCTGTGCCCCAGAGTCCGCTTCTCCGCTCCACACAGCTGCCGAGCTTGGAAAACCCTGTTTTGCTCCTTTCTGCAGGATCTTACACAACTTCTTAATTCTTCCAGCATCTGCAGGAAAGATTTCTTACTTTTCCCTCATCACAAAGCCTCCTTCATGCGTAAGAGCCTCTCAGTAACCAGTCAGGGAATACCCACTGCTCTTGCCCTCTGGAGAGGCACTCAGTTGAGAAGTGGTGCTACCTAAATCTTCCTCCTCCCAAAATGCCTCCTGCTCAGCTGCAGGGGATGGTGCCACTCACAGGAGCTCACCCAAACACCTGAATTCCAGCAGCTGGAATTCCAGGGAACTGACATCTCACCCGGGGAAGGAAGGTGTCAGGCAGCTGTGGCAAAAAGGAGAAGTCAAGGCTCGGAGTAACTCCACAAAACGAGGAGAAAACGGGAGAGCAGGGAAATGTTAGATTCCATTTTTGCGCTTTTCAAACTGAGTGGCAGATTTTAGTCCCTAGCCTTGCTTGGATGATGCTGGCTCGGGCCACAAAATAGATAAAATTTAAAGTGCCCTCTAGATCAGACAACACATATTTTGCAGAGGTGATGCTGCACGGTCTGGCCACAGCCAAGGACAGCCAGAGACTGCGTTGTGCAGTGCTTTAACCACAACACAGCCCTGATTTAAACCACTTTCCTGCTCCTTTCAACACCCTGACAAAGCTGGAAATCTATGGCTGCGCAGTGATTTTAATGCAAAAAAAAATTGTATACAGATACGACTGAGATGTTTCCAACTGATAAAGACAATAAGTGAGGATAAAAGCAGAAAGAAAAGAAATTTCAATCTGAAAGTGCGTGTTTGAACTGGACTGTTTGGACAGTCCCAGCCTGACTTGGAGGGAGCAGGGCAAAGCCCTTCTCACTGCTTATCTGCAGGGCTATTCTTGGCTTCTCCATCTCAGGTTTTAGTTTGAATATCTGCAATTATTTACCTACAGCATGTACCATTTTTTTTTTCCCCTCTTGTTGAACAATGACTAATTGCCTCATGTGAAGGCAAATATTTAAGTATGTGTGCAGGAAAGCTTTTCCCTCCCACACAGATAGCAGCGCTGTAAAAAGCCTGGTGCTCATATGTGGGGTTTCATGCGTTTTGCTTAATTTCTAAGCAAATTTCTATATTTCTAAACTCTGTGAAGTTTTAAAAGCATCAGAGTTCTCATGTCAAGGTTTTAAAGCACAGACTGAGGTGGCCTTTTCAATACAAAATGCATGCAAACTTCCCTGTGGGTATACAGTTCATACAAAGCCTCAAAAGAGAAATTGAAATAAGAATAGATTTATGTAAAAAGAAAAACAGGAACTGACTAATCAGCAAAATTTCACAATTTTCTTCAGCACAGGGAAAACATAAGATATTTGCAACACTTGCTGCTTAAATAAGCTGCTCAGAATTACTGTATAAAGTTATTTAAAAAAAAAAATATTTTTTTTTAAATGGTGAAACTTTCCAAGTTACCTTGCCTTACACTTTAGTCTTTTGACAAACCAGTCACAGTACCTTTTCTCAGCAACACTGCCCAGGGTTTTGGGAAGGAAGTCTACGACAAAAGCTCAGGATTAAATTACTTATTGTACTTCGTACTGTGAAAGTTTAGGCATTTACTTAATCTTAAACGAAGAACAATCTCCCCACTATTTGTTGGCAATTCACCAAAATGCAGTTTATGTCTCAGATTTTTTCTGCATCACAGGCAATAGCACAAGGTGTCTTTTGTCCATGCAATACAGGGGCAGACAGAAGATTCGTGTATGCCAAATGGCATCCTGAAAAATGTGGTCATTAAATAATAGAAATAAAATCACAAGGGGAAAAAAAAAAAAAAAGAAAAGAAAAGTGATCTCACACTTAAATTGGCACGTGCAAAAGCACACAATGTTCAGATGGAAGTTTATTCAGATAATTTCCAGGCCTGGTCACCTGACTTCTGGGGAAGCAAGGCTTGTACAATATGCTAAGCTCAAAACCACTTTCTCAGTTTTTCCCCAAAGAGGATTCCAAAGAGTTTGCAAACTCATCAGCCTGAAATCTCCTATTTTACCACAGAAAAATTTATATTGGTCATCCAGGCACCGTTCCACCTCTTCCAGATGTTGCCTTTCGTTTTCATTTTGGTTTGCATTGTCTGAGATGAGTGACATCAGGATAGTAATGTAAGCCTGCAGAACAGCATGTCCTGCTGTTGGATGTAAGTGATGCAAAAAAAAAAGAAAAGAAAAAAAAAAGAAAAAGAAATCAAAACAAAACAGAAAAAATTAACCCCTAGTTTCAGCTGCGGATTTAATATCTGTCAGCACATGGGCTCTTTATTTGAAATTAGAAATAATTTGTCTTTTTTTTTCACTTAACTTAAAGCATCTGGGTCTGCAAGGGAAACAAATAGTTATGGCCTTTTACATATAGCGCAGGACTTGGTTTTTCCAAAATGTACATGAGGTTTTAACAGTCAGGACCTTGATCACATGGCTGAATATTTAGCTCAAAGGTAAATTTGATGTGCTTTCCTTTAAGCACTTTCCAGTGCTGTTCCTACAGAGACCTGAGCCTCAAAGATAAAATGAAAAAGTTTAAATAAAAAGCTTTAAATGCTTGCTAGCTTGGAAAGACTCCTCCTCACCCACTTTTATACCCCCCAGGGAATAAATTCACATGTACAGGATGACTTGCACTTCTTCCACTAATGCTGGAAACTATTGCTGCAATCACAGATATCCGAAATTATTTTTGCAAACAGGGGACCACAAGCATAAGTTGTCCTGCCCTTGTTGGCTCAGCACTGAAGGATCCTACCAAGATAAACCATATCTGCTGAACACAGGGCATGGTGGTCCCTGCAAAGCACCCAGAGCTCCAGGGAACATCTCACGTGCAGCTGCCTGTGAGATGTTTGCATGGTGTGGTTTAACTTCAGCAGCACATCCACAGGTCAGGGACCTTCGTGCAGACATGTGGGAAAAAGCAGAGCTGAGATAATCCAGTCCCAAGGCAACCCAAAGAAATGATAATATATTAAATAAAAGATACCCTTCATTTAACATGAGAAATCGCTCTTTACTTCTCGCTGCAGGTGGTCACAGCCTGACCTTCCCAACAACAGAATTGGGGCTTACCCCTCAGGGAGACCCCAAAATGGTTTGTCCAGGTGAGGTCCTTGTTCAGTTTTCATGGGGCACCACGGTGCTGTTCACTCTTTCAACGTGAATTCACCTTGATGCTATTAGAGCCCATCACAGAAAGTGTCTCCCAACACAGCTCAGTCTCTTTGTCAAGGCCAGGTGTAAAATTATTCTTGCAGGAGGTTGTGGTCTTGTATTCACTCCCCTTGAGGCTAGCAGCAATTTTGTTGCTGACTTCAGTAGATATCTGTCCAGAATTTGAAAAAAACCCAAGGATTTGGGAGAAGAAAACTACTCAGAGAAAAAACCACAGAATTCAAGCTTGCCCAGCCTGAATATAATTTTTACAGCATAAAATGGTATAAAAACTCCAACACTGTGCTGTGGTGACATTACAAAACTGATGCACAGGACATCAGCTTTTCAGGAAGTCAGGACCACAGCAGGAGCCTGGAGAAAGATTTTCATTGCTCCTCCAGTGCTGACCCTTCTCTTTGCCAGTGCAGGCCACCTCCAGTAAGTTCCAGATCAATAAGATCCAAACCGCGGTCTGTGCTCAACATTAATCTAGAAAAACAGCCTGAAAAGTCTGGAGGAGGGTTGAGGTGCAAAACTGCTGCCACGGAGCATTCAGTACCCAAAGGATTTGCCTGAAAATAAAATGAAATTTTCCTGAAAATACAGCAGCAGCTGAAGCCCTTGCCAAATACAAATGCATCCTGGCTGCCACCTCCACCTTTGTCCAGGTAAGATTGCCCTGCTGGTCCCTTCTCCGTCCACATTTATGAAGATTATCTTTACTCCCGAACGATCTATTTACTTTTTTTTTGCTATCTTTTTGCTCCATAATGATCTCTTCTCTTGTCTGTGGCAGGCAACATCATGAATGCAGCAAGTCTCTGCCCTCTGCCCAGCCTCCCTCAGGAAGATCGTGGAATACGTGTCATCTGCCAAGTCCCTGGTTGGAAAACTTCAACCAAATATAGAAAGTCTGGACAAGAAATGGGCAATTTTTTTAAAATTTTTTTTCTCTCCCTTCTCTGCTGCCTGGTTTTAAGTCTGTCTGCAGCTGCTGGAGATACAGGGAGCCTTGAAAGGGTGGCCACTTTTATTTTTTGACTAGATGGCAAGCCAGGCTCACCACAAAGCCATTTTTTATGGTTTTACAAAAGGCATGTGGCAAGCCTTGGAAAAGCTACTTAGTCATCCTGTTAGTGACCACTGTCTTGTGGAGTTTTTTTTTTCCCCTCTTCTCTCTCCCATATTCCTCACAGAGATTTTTCTGCCACTTCCCAGAGCAGAGGCACACTCTCATCAGCTACTCAGCATGTTT
This sequence comes from Molothrus aeneus, assembly GCF_037042795.1. Lineage (NCBI taxonomy): Eukaryota > Metazoa > Chordata > Aves > Passeriformes > Icteridae > Molothrus > Molothrus aeneus. The sequence goes on from NC_089680.1 coordinate 72,408,160, forward strand.
AAGAAATGTTTCCCTGCTGGTTCTAAAATATTTGTTTTCACAGGGCAGCATGTCCCAGAGGTGAGATTTTTTTTTTAAACACGCTTTTACAGAAAAAAATGCAGTTTAACCACGATAGAGCTATCTCTAGGAACAATTACCTTTATGGACACATCAAAATTTCAGATGTAGAACTGGACAACTAATTGGAAAAAATAAAAAGGAAGGAAAAAAAAAGAAAAAAAAAAAAGAACTAGATTTCATGGATAATTAAAAACAGTTTAAAAACCCCAAACTGTGGGTTTGTTGGTAGGAAGTGAGGGACATCCATGCTATTGACCAGTCTCAGATCTAAATTGTGGCAGAATTTCTCTGCTATAATATAATGATTGAATGTCACTCACAGCCTAATCAGACCACTTGCCCAATTTCTGCTCATTTCAATTCCTTCTAAACCTTGTCATTCCTAACCTAGCCAGTTGCAGAGTGATGAAAACTCTATTTTACTATTTTGGGTTTTTTTTTGGCATGGCAGAGATCGGTCCCTCCCTTCTTCTGCTCAGTTTCCTAACCCTTGGAAATAATCCATTTAACAGCAGGACAAATAAAAGAGCCTTCAAACCTTTCTGTCAGGCACCAGGTGAGAAAAATGCCAGCCTGGATGTGGCAGGATCAATATGTACCTCAACATGTGCTTTTTTTCAGGACAAATCCCTGCTCTAGGTGCCCCTAGATGAATATGAGCCAAGTGGAGTTCACTTAGCTCAAAAGCAGAGTTCTGCCTCAGAAATGCACTGCACAAGGCAAGATGAGGAGTTTGCAGGAGTTTGGGGGACTCTGTGCTTGGTTTCTGACAAGGTATGCTACTCAGGATGTAAGAATAATCAAAGATTTGCTTTCAAAGCGAGGAATTTGTTCAGCAATTATTCCTTAGTGCCACTCCAACACAAAGGAGAGAGGTCTGTGCCATGGGGGGATGGACACATTTCATCCCTTGTCTTTCTCAAAGGTGGCTCTATATGAAATCAGACTCAAGTAGAAGAAATTTCAGTAAAATCATGATCATTTGTGTATAACTCCAGCCAGCCCCCAGGAACAGAGCCTGAGTTGCAAAGGAAGCATAAACGCTGCATTTAGAAAGGGCTGAGAGCACACTTTAAATTATTTTCTATATCAGGAGTTTCACTAAAAAAAATTAAAGGGAGAAAGTTCTCCAAGTGCTTGAGGAAACAGGAAAATTTATTTATTAATAAAAATAATTTTTAAAAAATTAATATAGGTATTCAAATTGCTTCCCTACTTTCATCTTTCCCAACCCTTTACCCTTCCCATTTCCTTTTGGGAGGAAGAAAGATTAAAGAAGGAGAAACATCTGAGGGTAGCAGTGATAGAAGCAATCAGGAGAAGAAACAACCAAGTTCTAATTGAAGTAAAGAATGGGGAATTGGGATGAGTAAATTAAAACTTTGGGTTGTTCATGAAGGACATCATTTTTCCAAGGCTGTGCAAGAAATGTTGGGAGCTTCACCCTTGATCATCCTGTGCTAAGGGAAGCAACCCATGCTTCAGACACCAATAGGACACTGAAAATGGTCCACCAAAAATACAAAACAGAGAATCTGGATTTGAAAATGCAGCTTCCGAGGGACAGAGGTTTCCAGTCAAACTCCAGGATCCATTTCTGCCAGGCTGGGAAGAGAGCAGGAGGATGAAGGCTGCTGAATGAGCTGCTGCTGCCCTGGAGGTTTGTCCCAAAGAAACAAATCCTTTTTTTTTTGTCATGAAAAATACTATTCAGATGAATCAATAAAAAGGTTGTTTGTTTTTTTTTTTCTATTTTCACTCATTAAATGAAAGTGAAAATGACAAGAGGGACAGGTTTTTGGGGAAAGCACCTCAGTTTGGGGTAGATGCGCTGGTTTGGGAACTCTCTTCAGTTCCTCTGGGAAGCATTTCCAGCTCATTTCCCCCAGATTGTGGTTTTTTTCACTCAGGAAAAGAGAGGGAGCAGGTGAAAAAAGATGCATTATTAAAGTAGATGTGTTAGGAGAAGTAGGAGGACATTCATTCATCCCCCAGTTCTCTGGAAGACCATTTCTCTGGAAGGCCATATTTACCTCAGGAAGATCCCAAGTATCAGTCAATTTGCATTTATTATTCAGAGCACAGCACAGTATCTAGTAGTTGTTTTTACATTTCACTAAAGAGATAGATAAAGGGCTGCAAAATGTGTATATTTTGAAAGTTAGTTTTACACAATGTGCACACAAACTGGAGAGAAACATGGCCCCATTTAGCACTGGTGTTTTCAAAGGAAGTTACTACTTTCAGCCACAGCAAACCATATCACAGCCTTCTTTTTAATGAGTGAAACTAGAAAAGAAAACGTTTTTATTGATTCATCTGAATAGTATTTTTCCATGACAGAAAAAAAAAAAAAAGAAAAAAAAAGGATTTGTTTCTTTAGGACATTTTGTTTTTAAGAGGCTCAGATGAGTTACTGAAACACAAAACTACACTGGACTCTACCATCTCTAATTACCCATAAAAACTTATTTGTTCTGAACATAAAGGTCTAAAATTTTCCCTAGAGAACCTACAAACACTGGACTTGATTTTAGCCTTAGATACACACAGCCTTGAGAGTCTATACTTATGAGTAACATTCTGGTAATTTTGGTCAGACTGCTCAAAAGCCCATCAAAGGCAGCAGAGGTCATTGTTTTCAGAGAGTTCAGATTAGAAATCACCAATACCCAGAAAAATAAAGGGGACTAAGAAATGTTAAGGTTAGCTATATCACAATGGGTGTGTCCATCAGAAAAGGAGCCAAACCAGAGGTAAATGTTTTTTTAAAAAAAAGTTTCTTTTTTTTTTTTGTCCTGCTAACAGAGACTTGGCATCAACCAGAGTATGCAGTGTTGTGTGTTACTGGACACCAAAACTCCTGTTATAAACATTCTGTCAATATGTCTCTTCTTTAATCTCAGCAAACTGATGGGTGGCAGCAATTATACAAGATGATTTATTTAAAGTGCTGCAGCAGGCCTAAGCTAATCCACGAGCTCCTCTTCTTTGCCCAAGCCATGTGGAACTCATCTTTCAGCCGTACATTACAAGACCACAACTCATTTATCTTTCCATTTTCCAAAGAAATCTGACAGGGAGAGACACAAGTGCCTTTCCTGCAGAAAGAGCCAAAGCTGGGTGGAAGGTTTGAGGGAGATAACAGAGCACTTCCTATTATTGATCCACATAAGGTCACAAAGGGGGATATTTGTATTTCCCTGGGACTAAAATCTCAGGCCAGGCTCAGCTGTGGTGAAGGCAGCACAGAATGACACAAATTGCCATTTAGTCCCACGGGACAAGTGCCCATTTTGCCTTTAATTAAAGGGAAAACTGTGACGGTGTTCACAGGGGCTCTTGGATGAGGGAAGAGATGAGGATCTGACTCCATGTTTCAGAAGGCTTGATTTATTATTTTATGATATATATTACATTAAAACTATACTAAAAGAATAGAAGAAAAGGTTTCTTCAGAAGGCTGGCTAAGAATAGAATAGGAAAGAATGATAACAAAGGTTTGTGGCTCGAGCTCTCTGTCCGAACCAGCTGGGCTGTGATTGGCCATTAATTACAAACATCCAACATGGGCCAATCCCAGATGCACCTGTTGCATCCCACAGCAGCAGATATCCATTGTTCACATTTTGTTCCTGAGGCCTCTCAGCTTCTCAGGAGGAAAAAAATCTTAAAAAAAAGATTTTTCATAAAGGATGTCTGCAACAGAAAACTCCTCAGAGAGGTTGGGCAGGGTGCATTTAGTGAGATCAGGTCTCATCAGAGCACCCTGGGGCACACTGGGGTGACCAAAACCCGATGCCCTTGAGGAGTTCCACCTTGCAGAAGCTGCTGCAGAGCCTCAGAGGCAGGGATCCAGGCTCACACCCTCCTCCCTCCAGATGCCTGGAGCAGCACAGCTTGCAGGAGCCCGGCTCCAGAGCTGTGGAGGGAGCAGATCCCTCTGTGCTGGGTGGAGTCCCTGGTTCCAAGCCATCTCCTGGGCACCTCCCAGCTCTCCCAACACCTGTCTGAGCTAAGGAGAGGTGCCAAGCTCACAGCCAGAGCAATGTGCAGGCTCCCTGGCAAGGTCTCAGGTGGAAACAGGGCTCTGCAGGACCTGTGGTGACCCAGCAGGATCTGTCTCAGCTTTTCTCAGCATTCTCCCAGGCTCCAGGAAAGCTGCACTGATTGGCAAAAACTCTTCTCTTCTCTTCTCTTCTCTTCTCTTCTCTTCTCTTCTCTTCTCTTCTCTTCTCTTCTCTTCTCTTCTCTTCTCTTCTCTTCTCTTCTCTTCTCTTCTCTTCTCTTCTCTTCTCTTCTCTTCTCTTCTCTTCTCTTCTCCCTTCCCTCTCTTTCTCCCTCTCCTTCCTCTCCCTCTCTGCAGGGAAAGGTTGATGAATAAATCCAAAGGCACAAGCTGGCACTGGGGATAAATGTTGGGATAAAGAGCTCTGGCAATTTAGTTTGTGGGGAAGCCAGGGTTTTTTTGGAGGGGACATGGGATAAATAAAGATGTTCTGGAGGAACTTTTCCCACCCTCATCCCAACACTATTCTTCCCTCATTCCTGCCCCATTTGCCAAGCATTTTATGTTCATGAGCCCTCGGCTGTCAGCTGATAAAAGCCCTATAGAAGGGCAAAGAATTCCTATTGCTGGGAAAAAAGGAATCCAGGGAAATATCTCTGCCTGATCCAGACACAGGGAGGGGCACCGTCCCTTGTCCAGCTCCTTGTTGATAGCTCTTCCCCTACTGCACTCTCCTCAGACTGCTGAAATAAATCAACTGCCCTAAGCCTGGCCCTTTCCCAGAGATCCAAGAAACCAGAAAGAAATAGAAAAAAAAAATTATCTTCTTGCTGGAACAATCTGACTTTAATATTTCCCTCTTTTCAAGCAACTTTTCCCGATTTAACCTACCTTCAGACATCTTCTTTATCTTACAGCTGAATTGGGTGAAGCATTGTCCTCCATCCACGTTAATTTGTGGGGTTTTGTCTTTAATTATATTTTGGTGTTATGCACCTGCACCTCACAGTAAGCATTTTTCTTGTTTTTGCATCTCTTTTTTAGCACAGAAATCTTTACAACTCTTCTAAGCAGCAGAACTGAGAGCAGCACAGGTGGGCTGATGTTCAGAAGGTCCTTTCTTATCACCTGTGATGGGTCCATCAGAGGTGCTGCCAACAAATCTATCCTGCACTCCTCAGAATTAAAATGAATATCAAATTCAAAAGATTGGGTTTTGTTCTGCATGCATCAAGTGCTCAGTTATATCTGTTTGACATCTGATTTTTCCTAAGCTTGTTTTATTGGACAGTAGAGAAATGTACCACCATCAGAACCCTCCTTAAGAAATGTAGCTCCACTTTAGGGGGAAAAAATATTCCTAAACAAGGCAACACTTGGGAAGTGTTTAAAGTTAAGCACATGTTTATGAGACCAGACCTTTCATTTCAAAGGGTTTGGATGTTTATGTGACAAGAGTGTCACAAAGCACGGACATGTTGAAAGACATCCAGTCCTTCTGATTTGCAGATGCTTAGGATCTCTCACCCTGATAAAAAGCTCCCTGTTTTCAAACCTTCAAGGTGCCTTTGGAGCTTAAATCTCTTCCACAAGAGTGTTGGGAAAAAAAAGAGAAGAATGTAACATCTTACTTTTACTCATCTCCTTTAAAATGATTAGTGCCCTGTTGCACTCCAGATATTATGAAAATACTTGCAATTTTCTTTCCTGTTTTTTTTTTAATTATTTTTTTTTCTTCCCATCTTGCATTTAACTATTACAGGACTTCAAAAAACTAAAGGAGTATTGGAAAAAAAAGAAGAATGTAGTATCTTACTTTTATTCATCTCCTTTAAAATTATTAGTGCCCTGTTGCAAGTGAAGATTCCCTTCATAGACACTGCTCTCTATTAAAGGAAAAAGGTTGCTTTTTACAATTAATCTGTTGATTATTTCTTTACTTTGGTTCTTCTCTGGGGCAAACCCAATAACCTGGAGGGACATATCTGTAATTGCCCCATGCAACACTCAGACATAATGGCACTAAAACTCAGTGTGTCACTTGAAACCTCACCCATGGGTGGTTTAGCCCAACAGATAATAAAGAGAGACAGAATGCCTGAACTTTGATTGCATTTAATGTTTCCAGCTGAGAGGAGGCAGTGATAGGTACTCAATAATTACATTGGGCTAGCTGGAAATCCCATCTCCAGCTCCTGAGGGCTCTTCAGGCAAGTCCCAAAGAAAAACTGATACAACATCCCCCTGTCTGAGTCAGCCTGATTGCACTGACAACAGTGGATTAATGTCTGCAAAAATGCTGAGCTGTCCAGCTGTCCAACTTTCTGGGAAGTGAACAGGAATCCCTTCCAAGAAAGAAATTAGGCTGTCTGATTCTATACTAAAAACTCTTATTTTCCTGTGTGCAATATTACTTAAGCCATGTTTCTGAAAGAAGCCAGATTCACTCATGCAAGCCTAGCAATTCAATTTCTTGAGCATTTTTTCACCCTACAGGGTCACAGGGTGGTTTGGGTTGGAAAGGATCCCAAAGATCACCTTGCTCCAACTCCTTAATGTGAGCAGGGATAATTTCCATTGTCCCAGGCTGCCCAGAGCTCCAACCTGGCCTTGGACTCTTCCAGAGCTGGGGCAGCCACAGCTTCTCTGGACACCCTGTGCCAGGGCCTCACCACCCTCACAGGGAAGAATTTCTTCCCAAAATCTAACCTAAACCTACTCTCTTTTAGTACAGAGCCATTTCTCCTTTTTCTGTCAGGACATGTCCTTGTAAAAAGGGCAATTCTCTCAGCCTGTGATGTGTTCAACTTCACCCTTCTCCTCCTAACAATATTTGTATTGTTTAGTGACACACAGACACTTCAGCTCTGTCTTGGAGTGCTTCTATTCTCCATTCTGGATGATTCTCCAGATATTATGAAAATATTTGCAATTTTCTTTCTTTCCTTTTTATTTCTTTTTCTTCCCATCTTGCATTTAACTATTACAGGATGACAAAAAACTAAAGGAATTTAAAAGTTCTGATGTCAACCTGAAAGTCTCTTAGCCTCACTTGGGTGGAACATGGCCCTTCTGAGTCACTGAAGAAACATCCAGAACAGGCCTGCAAAATGTCAGGGAAAGTCAGTCTGGTGATAGCAGCAGGAGTTGACTTCCAAGGGAAGGATGAGGACAGAACCAGACCTTTTGAGCCAGTGCGCAAGCAAACACAGATCAATTTCTATTCCATTTTCTGGAGCTCAGAACAGTTTGGAGAGACTTGGTCAATTTTATGCAGCTTTATCCTTTTATTTTATATTTTATTTTATTTTATTTTACTTTATTTTATTTTATTTTATTTTACTTTATTTTATTTTTAAAATTTTATTTAGTATTATTTTATTTTATTTTATTTTATTTAGTTTTATTTTATTTTATTTTATTTTATTTTATTTTATTTTATTTATTTTATTATTTTATTTTATTTATTTTATTTCATTTTATTTCATTTCATTTTATTTCATTTCATTTCATTTCATTTTATTTTAATCTAGGACTCCATTATTTCAGCTCTTGTTCCATATCCATGGTAGGGCCTGTGGGAACCACATCTGCTTCTCCAGAAAGACTCTTCCACAGTGCTCTCCTCATGACTCTGATTCCCAGGATGGCAGGATGGCACTTTTGGCTCCCAGTGACCATTTGTGTCCCATGGAACCAGGTCACAAAATCCACTGTGCTCCAATGGAAAGCACAAATGTGGTGCTTGAGACAGATGGGACCCAGATGTGCTGTAGCCATTTACACCCCTCTCTGAGGTTATGGATAGATTGTCCAAATCACATCTTTCACCCCAAAATTTTTCTCCCCAGGAGCACAGCTGAGGTTGCCCTTTCTCAGAACTCCTTTGCCAGCAAACATCACGGGGAACACTCAGATGCACCAACAAATTTTGTCTTTGTGGCCCAAAGTTCTGGCAGGGTTTTGCTGCCATTGCTTAACTCCGAGATCCAGGGGTCAGATGAAAAATATGCACACAGAATAAGGTATTTAGTTAGTGACAAGAATCATTTTTTTAGTGAAAAGAACAATTGCTGAGACTCCAATCCTTCCACTGCTCTTCCAAAGGCAAAAGCTACCCTGTGCTGGAGTGTATTATGAGCAGGAGTTTTCTTTCTTGATTCATTTTAGTGGCATAAAAAGGGCCCTGTGTGGCCATAAAGTACCTTTTTTTTCCTAATGTAAAGGCACTTGGAGATAAAAATGACTGCAGGATATGTGCAAACAATGTTGTCCCCACTCTGCAATAACTCCAGGCTATGTGTTACTCCAGGAGCAACATTTCTCTGTTGGAGAAGCAATACTGATATGCCTGTGAGTTGGGCATTATTTATTTTTTTCAGTGTTTTTGTAGTGTTCATGCCATTTTAAAGACATTTTCCTTTCCTTATGTTGAGATGTTCCAGCTCTCCCAGGTGGGGGTTGGTTTTTTTGGTGTGAAAACATCTTGCTGTGAGCAAATCCCAGATCTCTTTGGCTCAGCACCTGCCCTGCCATCCCTGCCTGCTCCACAGCCAGCTCGTGGCCACGGTGTGCTTTTATCCTGTCACGGCAGCTGGATTTATTTGGGATTATTTTGCAGAAGTTTTGTTTAATCCATGTGAGTGGTTGATCAGTTCAGGCCATGGCAACCCCTGCTGGTCCAGGAAGAGATTGAGGTGATAGACCATTCTTATAAACAGGATTCTGAAACAAGAAGAACTTGACCTACTTCTATTTATTATTTTTTTAAATTTTTTTTTTTTAATTTCTTCTCAAAATAAATACCCCACCTTATCTATTGCCACTGGTCTCCAGGAGTTGGTGCCTTTATAAAATCTAATGGATGTTACTTTTACCAACATAATGACAGAATAAATTCCTTTGCCAAGAACACCTAAAACTTCGCCCCACAGGTGTGAGGAGAAATGAAAACACACCTCTTCAACCTAAGAGCAAGATTTAAAAGTTAAACTCGATTCTCATCATGCAGAAAAGCAAAATCCATGGGTGAAAATGTGTGGATTGTCCAAGAAACACTCAGGCCAGGAGGATGAGCTTCCATAGTTAGAGCTTCTTGTTCTCATCTTACTGCCCCACCAACCAAATTAACACCCCGTGATTTATGCAGATTTATGCAGATTTATGCACAGAAGCCTGCTGTAACTTCCTACCATGACCTGGCAGGAAATAAAAAAAGCCATTCCAGGCCCAAACTCCAGCCCTGGTGTCCTCAGCTCACCCCAGCCTGATCCTCCAATGTACAGTTTGCAGCAGCACAGTCAGCTCCCATGAAGGAGGGGATTAAACAGGCAAAGGCTTGCCTTGATTGCTAAAAAAGGTGCTTAAAAAAAAAAAAAAAAGGAAAAAAAAACCAAAAAACCAGAAGAACCTAAAAGAAGAACCTAAAATCTGATTAAAACTTGGCCTTGGTGAAAGGCACTTTAAAGATCATGCCATTCATGATGTGTGTCGGGACACCTTCCTCTAGACCAGGTTGTTCAGAGCCCCATCCTGGGACATTTCCAGGGATGGGGAATTCCCTGGGAACCTGATAATAACCTGTGCCTCATGAGCCTCACAGTGAGGAAATTTTCCCTGGCGTTTAATCTAAATCCATTCTCTTTCAGGTTCCTAAGAATTCAACTGTCTCCTAAGAGTTCAACTCTCCCAAGCAAAGAGTTTGTGCCAAAGTCTTCAGGACTCAGTGACAATTTGAGGAAAAGCCATTAAAGTTATTCAGAAAAAATATGGACCTGCCCTTACCAGAGTACAACATTAGAGTCACAGTCAAGCAAGACTGAGAATTTAGCTCAGAAAGCCTCTTGTTTTCCTTTGGTGAATAGATTCACCAGAACAAGCACTGGGAGTACACTTGCTGTGCTGGTGAATGTCACTACCTGGTTTAAATTATTAGTGGCAATCCAACCAGTGTTGCCATGCCTGACAGATGTCTCGAATCCACTCAGTTCAGCAGGCCTGAAATGTCACTGCTGATTTCACAACAGCCTTGTCCCACCCTGGACCTGGGCACGCAGACAAAAGCTTGAGTCCTGAGCCAAGGACAATATGAGATTAAAAAAAACTATTAGGCAGCACGACCAAAAAATTTCATCCTAACGACACAGAAAGCAATGCCTATTCCATAAATATTTGTCAGGTAAGGAAGGAGTCACCCATGAAAACCCTTCAATGCCAGGAAAATGCTGAGAATGCATTTGAAATCAGAGTATCATCTCGAACTGATAAGGTGAAATTTCCCCTGGAATATTTTGAACCTGAGCTCCCTCTCATGAATTCACTGGCAATAAAAAACATTTAGGTTTAGAGTTATGCCAGTGTGAAAATTACATGAAAGATAATGCCATGAAAAAGGGAATAATTTATTTCCTGATAGGCCACCCAGCCCATTTCTGAATCTGTTGTAATCACGAGAAAGAAAACAAGTTTATGCTATGGTGCCTTCTCACACTGTAGAAAGTCTAAGCAAAAGTTTTTATTGCTGTCTTGGTCTGGCAGCTTAAAATATTTATGGGGAAATTGCAAAAAAAATACCCCCCCCCAAATAACAAAAACCAACAACAACAAAAACACAAAAAAAACTCACAAAAAAAAAACCCAACAAAAAACCAACCAACCAACTAACCAAACAAAAAACCAAACTAACAAATAAAAAAGAAACCAAAAACCTGTGTTCAAACAAAGAAAATAAATACTTATTACATATTTTATCTGGTTTTTAACACTTGGGCAGATCATCAGCCTGGGTGATTAACTGTGGAATTTACCATATACACAGAATTTTGACAACACAAAAAATGGTAAGAACATTAAAGGAAGAGAAAAAGGAAAAAAAAAGAACCAAAGGGGGGGGAAGAAGTAAAAAAGAAAGGAAAAAAAAGAAAAAATAAAGAAAAAATAAAGAAAAAAAGAAAAAAAAAAAAGAAAAAAAAAAAAGAAAAAAAAAAAAGAAAATGAAGCCTCCTGAAAATATGAAAACATGCAACCTCAAGACCTGGCTTGTGAGGCATAGCTCAGATCTGTGTTTTTTGACCAAGGTCAAGAAATTATTTTCATCAGGTTTCTAGAGAGACATAACTGCTCTGCAGATCCCAAACACAGAAATAAAACCCAGCTCTGTCCTCAGCACCAGCTCCTGGTGGGATCCCTGGCATGAGATGCCCAAGGATCCCTGAGTGCCTGGAAAATGATCGGAGCACCAAAACACTCCAGGCAGGCAGCACAGGCAGGGCACAGCAGCAAAAAATGCCATGCTTTTACAGAGACCTGCATTTCCAATAAATTAAACCATTTAAGGCCACAGCAGAAACCTGTGAATGTATCAGGAATCAATCAAAGGTGGGTGTGAAGGACATTAAGCAAGCAAAATCTATAAATAAAAAAAAAAAAAAAAAAAACAGAACCTTGGGTAGCATAAGGAATTAGGCAGGTTTGGGGCACTGAGAGACCTCAGAAACCTCTGGCATGCTTATTTTTGTTTTAAAAGAGGAAATTGAATGGTCTGAGCTTCCTTTTCTGGGCTCTGCTAAGGGCAGAGAGCAAGGAGGTGGCAGTGCTTGGTATTTTCTTTGGGTGATTTGTCCCTTTTTTGAAAGGGCTTGCTGGGATTCCCAGTTCTTTGGCAGGCAAGAGAGAGGAGGGAAAGGGCCAATCTTTGCAAATATTTTCTATTACTTTTTCCTTTCACCACTAAATCTTCCACATTTTGAATTAATTCAATTTCTTTGGCATCCTGGTCAAAACCCACTGTGTTTCAAGGAAAATTCATATCAAACCCGTGCCAAAAACTGTACATTTCAGTGTTTTTGGTACAAATTAGACTAGACTGAGTTGGCCCAACAGATTACCAACAAAAAGAAACTTAAAACATTATGCACTTACAGATTTGCAGTCCACAGGGAATTAAAACCAGATGATTTTCATGTGTGTTTTCTGAGTTATTTCAGTAGAAATGGTTTAAAGAAGAATTTAATTTACACTATGAATTGAAACCACATCTTCAAACGCACATTAGTGTGTCAGTATAGGGAAATTCTTTTAATTCATGCCTCCTTTGTGAGGATGTTCAGAAGTTGCTCCTGGAGAAAAACATTGATCTGAGGGGATTTCTTCCTTAATACAGCTTTGAACAAAGTTGAAGGGATACCTCCTGCCCACTTCTGACACTCTTTAACACATATTTCTGTAGGTAAAAGGGCTCAGTCCTGGACTCTCAGGGGGGCACAGTGCAATTGGCCTCACCCTTTCCTCCAGCTCAGCCCACCTCCAACAGAAATGATAATTTAAATTCATTCTTAAATATAAATAATTTAAATTGATTATTAAAATTTAAATTTATTATTAATCAATTTAAATTGATAGTTGATATTTAATTAATAATAAATTTAAATTTATCATTAAAATGATACATTAAATTTATTATTAATTGTAATTTAACCCCTGCATTCACTTCACAGGGGATCAGAACGTCCTGAAGAAGACCAGAGAGTTGTTTCCCTCAGCTGAAAGACTTTGTCTCAAGGCAGACATCTAAGCTGTGCTGAGTGACAGCAAGGTGGCCAAATGCCTTACAAAATGAAGGTTAGGCCATTCCCACCCAGCCAAAACTTTTTTTTACCCCATTCTACTCCCTCATTCCTTTATTTGTACTGCAAATTTATCTCTCAGAATTACAAAAACTCTTAAAATCCCCCCTACATCCTGGCACGCTGTGTTGCCTGGAAAAGTTCTGCTTTTCTGGCACTTTAAACTATGCCAATTATTTAGTTAGTGGAGGACACAAGGATGAGGTTGTTGGTGCTTCTTATTTCTTCATTTATTTCCTCCCTTGGGTTTTTCCAGCAGGTCACTTGTGTCTCTACAGCCACACATCCACCTTTTAGCACCTCAACTGCTCTTTTCACCACCCTTTTTATTGAGTGCTCCTTGGCTCCCACTGCTGATTTCCAGTTGGAATTCTCTGAGGTTTTCCCATCTTCTTCTCGTGCAAAAATAGGGTCAGAGTTTCTGACCCAGAGGGAAAAACCTTTGTTTAATTCCCCGCAGGGAATGCCTCTTCTCTCCTGGATTCCACCCTGCAGAAGCAAAGCAACACTTCAGAGCTGGTTCCATGCCCTCAGGAGTCCTGCTGCTCCTCTTGCCCTGACTGGCAAACATCCCAGGGGAATTGTGACGGTGTTCACAGGGGTTTTTGGTTGAGGGAAGAGACGAGGATCTGACTCCATGTTTCAGAAGGCTTGATTATTTTATGATATATATTATATTAAAACTATATCAAAAGAATAGAAGAAGGGATTTCATCAGAAGGCTGGCTAAGAATAGAATAACAAAGAAATGATAACAAAGGCTTGTGGCTCGGACAGAGACCCCGAGCCAGCTGACTGTGATTGGCCATTAATTAGAAACAACCACACGAGACCAATCACAGATGCACCTGTTGCATCCCACAGCAGCAGATAATCATTGCTCACATTTTGTTCCTGAGGCCTCTCAGCTTCTCAGGAGGAAAAATCCTAAGGAAAGGATTTTCCATAAAGGATGTCTGCGACAGGGAATAAATCAGAATATTCTGCACGGCCCGTGGCGGGTGTCACCCAAAAAATGACAGATGGACTGTCCATATCCACAAAAAAATAAAAATAAAAAGATCCTCAGCTCCATCCAGGGAGGAAGCAGCAGGTTTGGGCACTGTTTCCCTGAAAACATCCCAGTGGCCTGGGCAAGAGGACCTTTGTCACAGAGACGGAGCAGAGTGTGTCAGTGCAATGATCTCAATGACCTCGCCCACTGCAAGCACAGGAACATCACAGTTTGGACAGATAAACCCAGTACAGAGAGCAGAGGTCCTGCTGTGCCCGAGCTGGCTGTGAGAGGAGGCAAAACCAGTGATTAGGGATAAAGCTTGCAGAACAAAAGATAACATCTCATCTGGCCCAGAGCTTGCTGGTACAAAGTCATCCTGTCAAAGCAGTTTGTTCCACCTCAGTCCAGAAGGGTGAGCTTACACAAAAGAGCAAGGAGGCTCAAGTGTCTTCTGGGATCACACTATTTCTAACTGCAAACCAAAGCCAAATTTATGGTATAGCTGTGCCTCAGCCTTACTGAAAATAAACATTTTTTTCATACAGGGTTTCAGGCTGAGATATAATGTTTTGCCTCCATCCATGAAATATATGATAGAATAACAAATGCAATAAGTCTCCAGAGCCCTAACCAGCCCATGTGGACATTTGAAAACGCCATCAGGCATTTCCTTGGCTCTGGCTAAGCTGTGAAATTGTTGGCGTAAATGATACCGGGAACACAGGAAAAAAACCCAAAAACAACAAATTTTGGAGTGTGGTACTGTGGTTGAGAAAGCCAATTACCCTCAGCCTGTAATCTGCCCTTGCAAACAATCCTATATCCATCAGTGCCTTCTAATCAGAGTGGTGGATTTTCTGTCAAAAATATATGCATAGTTTGATTTGCTCAGCCTTGATGTCTGCCTTGAGACAAAGCATTGCAGCAGAGGGAAATGTCCCTCTGGTCTTTTTCAGGATGCTCTGATCCCCCGTGCAGTGAATGCAGGGGCTAAATTACAATTAAAATAATTTTAATTTATCATTCTAATAATCAATTCAAATTTATTATTATTTTAAATATCAATTATCAATTTAAATTGATTAATAATCAACTTAAACTTTAATAATCAATTTAAATTATTTATATTCAAGAATGAATTTAAATTATCATTTGTGTTGGAGGTGGAGGAAAGGGTGAGGCCAATTGCACTGTGCCCCCTGAGAGTCCAGGACTCAATTACAAGCTGCAGTGCTGAAATGCAGGAAATTTTACAGGCTTTATACAGTTGTGATGGCCCCTCCTGGGCTTAAATCTCTGTGAATGTTTGAAATACTCAGAAAGGTAATGCAATAAAATAGTAATAATAATAATAATAATAATAATAATAATAATAATAATAATAATAATAATAATAATAATAATAATAATAATAATAATGGTGATAATATTTTTAAAAGAGTTCTGCATAGTCCTTTGCTGGAGGAAATCTATAACATCACAAATGCATCAGTACATTGGGAGATTCCCAATTATAAATGCTTCAGCAAGCCACAATGGTAAAAGAAATTTGGCTCCTAAGGAAAATGAGATGTAAAAAAAAAAAAAATTGCTACAATTGCTGAAATGACATTTTTGGACTAGTCAGGTCTACATCCTGAATAAAGCATGTTGCTCCTAGTAACAGAAAAGCAAACATCCTCCAGACACTGCAAGTGCAATTTGGGTGGGATTTTTTTAAAATCACTTGAGGTACTCTGCAAACCAATTTCCACTGACTTCCAGGTGTGTTGAATTTCCACACTCGTGTCCCACCCTCCCTTCTCAGACTGCAATTTGCCATCCCAAAGAGCAGAGCCTTCAGCACGACACTGAAACTAATTTTGAGGGAGGGTTCCAAAGAGGAAGTTTAGGCAGCTTGGATATTTTGGACATGTCAATAAGGCAAGATTCATCAGCTGAATATCTCCACCACCAACAACAACAAAAAGAAGAAAGTGGAAGCTTCCCGATCTCAAACTGGTGTTGTTTCACACAAAATTTTGGCTTATTTTTCAGTAAAGTGACTTTCAACCTGACTTGTAACACGGCCAGGTAACCACAGAGATGCTAATGCTCATTTCATAACACCCCCAAGAAATTTTGCTCATCAAATGGCAAGATGAAGTTGTACTCAAAATAAGAGGTTTCTGCACAGATTGCATAAATGGCATTTCAGCAACAATTTCAGCACCATTACTTCTGACATCTTGTGACAAGGACATATTATACCTCTGTATATATGGCAGAAAAGTTGTTCAGCCAAAGAAGTTTCAGGACAAATTTTAATGGGCAAACAAGCAGACAAAGGGAGCCAGGATGATAAATATGTATTGAAAACCAATGTCTCAGTGCAAAAGTCAATGTTTGGAACCCACAGGAGCAGATAAAATAATGTGCAAGCTAAAGCTGCATTTGACATTGAAATTCTGGAAGAAAACCCCTCTGAAAACAATGCGACAACGATTTTAAATTCAACAGAAATTGCAGGAAAATTTTTCAACCTGTTCTTCCCATTTTATTCGGAAGGAAGTCCATAAAATTAGCAGCTAGACTCTGTAACCACCAGGCTGCACTGAGAAGAGGAAAGGCTTTAAATAATTTAAATTTATTATTAAAGTTTAAATTGATTAGTAATAAATTTAAATTGATGATTGATATTTAAATTAATAATAACTAATCACATTCTCACTAAAAGGATGTTCCCTGATACTATTTGATGTTAGAGCTAAAAGGAAGCAAGCAGTGGAATCTCTCTGGCTTTCACAGGAATTTTTACTTTCCCACATAGATTGAAAGAATCCTGTATTTTAGAGCTTTTCTGGGTGACCATCACCCCAGAAGAAGAAAATATTTGACAGAAGCAAGAATGGTATAATGAAAACTTCAGGTGGTCCCACCTGCCACAGCTTCTTAATGTGAAAAAGAAAAGGAATATTAAATCAACAACAATAAACAAACAAACAGAAAAAAAAACAAAACACCTTTCCATAAGGTTTTTCTTGCATTTTAAACTGATGAAACTAAAACTCTTTATCTTTGACATTATATATTTTGTATTTTTCAGCAGATTTATATTCTTTTTCAAACTCCTGCTGCAAACTATTTTTCAAAGCACTTGAAAATGTTTTGTTTTTTTCAGCTGGTTTAATTGCTTTTTAATTTTCCTGTGATTCTGCTAAGGAAGACAGAAAGAATTGAGAGGCATGGAAAAAAAGCAAAAGCTACCTATCTCTTTCTTCCTGCCTGAAGCCACAGAAAATTTCAGTGACCTGCTGATAAAAGTAAGCCCCACCATGCACCACTTTTAAAAGAAAAACATGTGTTTTCTGTGCAACGTGCCTCCTGAATGCTACTCCAAGGTTGTAAAACACTGGCTCTTCCCCTTCCCTTGAACCTTTTGCTGCCTCTCACAGGAGTGTGAACAGGGGAGGGGGGGAGTCAGAGAGTGGAATTTGATAGAATTTGGTCAAAGGAGGGTAAGGATGCTTGGGGCAAGCCTGTCCCAGAGCTGCTCAGGCTCACCCAAGGGTTTCAGACATCTGAGGGAGGGCTGCTGGTAGAAAATTGCTGTTTCAACAACTGATTGATGCTATCGAGGCAAGGAAACAGGTTGTTCCCTCCTGGTAACATCACGCTTGGCAGCCTCTGGAGCACAAACCTGTGCCAGCCCAGCAGCTCGTGGCCCTCCAAAAAAACATCCTTCCCACAGCCTCCCTGAGGTTTTGCTGAACGTTTTGCTGTAGATTTTGCGGTTTTTTGTTTGTTTTTTTTTTTTTTTTTATGGGTGGCTTCTCCAAGCAGGAGCAGTGGGAGTGGAAGGGACTCTGAAGCTGTGGAGGAAGATCAGGGCAGGGTTTGTGCTGTGCCTCACCCAAATACCTCGAGTCAAGCTCGGTCTGAAGAGTTCTCTTCAAAACACAGGATGGAGCTGCTCCTAGCAGACTTTCCTCTGGGGCATTTGGCATTTGTTTTGCAAAGTTTTTTTTTTGCTTTGGTGAGCCATGTCCCAAGAATTAATGGAAACAAAGAATTTAAATTTATTTTTTTTTAATTGCAAGCTTACTATAGGCATTTATGAGTGGTCTTGGGCCACAACGTTTTTCCAGCTTTAGTGAGGTAAAAAAATGGCTTACATTTAAAAGTAGCACTTCTAAAGGGAAGACCTGGATCTCTCCTGTTCTTGTTTTATGTGTGCTGGGGCTTGAGACTCCATGAACTGCTCCGAGATCAGGGGATAGCACTTGATTTTTGTATTTATATTAAAAAACCAAGAAATTACTTGAAGATATCACAAGATAATGTGGACTGAGGAGTCACAGATTTTGTGTCAGCCCTTCACAAAACCTCCTTCCCAGAGAGAGGTGTAAAGGCTTTATGAATGTGGGATGAGGGGCAGAAGGAAAAATCACATTTGGGAAACATTTCTGTGCCTCTCACTGCAGACCTGAACTGATCTCTTGCTCCAGTTCCTTTTCTACAAACATCTCTGCAACTCCATGCAGACCACATTTCTGTTAGATGTAGAAAAAATATATCCAAAAGGTTACTGGGGTCAGGCTCCCCAGGAGCCTGATCAGGCCAGGTCAGGCTCCTTTAAATGGTTCTGCATCCCCAGGAAAAGTTCCCAAGGCACAAAATCATTTATATTGTAAAACTTTGGCACAGGAGCATGCAACACAGAAAGGAAAAAAAAACAACAACAACAAAAAAACCAACAACAGAAAAAACAAAACAAAACAACAAAAACAAACAAACAAACAAAAACCACAACCAAAAAAATCCTAAAAACATAAAGAAATCACCCATGAAGTTTTATGGTCACTAAGACAGGGATGATGATAATAATAATAATAATAATAATAATAATAATAATAATAATAATAATAATAATAATAATAATAATGAAGAAGAAGAAGGAGAAGGAGAAGAAGAAGAAGAAGAAGAAGAAGAAGAAGAAGAAGAAGAAGAAGAAGAAGTAGTTCCACTGTATACGAACTGCAAGGATAACACACACTTTTCATTAAAGTAGTTAAACATGCACAAAAATACACAAACTCGCATATCTATAATTCCTGAAAAAGTTTTTAAGAAACATAATTTATTTTGTCCACATTAACATGGGAAGACAAATGGGGAGGAGCTAGTTACCATCTGATTTTTCTCCCTAGGTCATGTTAGAAAAATAAAAGTGACCATACCGCGCATAGAACTAGAAACATTGCAAGGAAATAAATCATATTGTAAAAGAAATATATCTATATATATATATACATGTGATATTTAGGTTATTCACAACCTGCTCTAAAAATAATTTATCAGATAATCTGTACTGTCAATGTTCAACACGGTTCTTACTGCAAAAATCCAAAAATTAAGAGAATTATTTGGAACTTGACATTAAAATTCACTCTAAACCAAAATATTAAGAGCTATTTCTCATGGTGCTATGTAACACAATAACAAAGACAGCCATTTGTTCAGCATTAGATAAGAAATCTGTGGTTTAAATGGTTTAGAAAATGTTTGTGGAAACAAAGCATTTTGAAACCAACTTGTCCCATATCTTACCAAAACCACACTGAGCTATAAAGGAGATTTCTGCTCCAGAAATGCAACTTTAATTTTTGTAAAGCAGATTTATTAAAACATCTCTGCTTTCTTCCCATTGAAATACAAATGAGCATTGAAGAAAACTCTTTGTGAGAGAGTTTGAGCTCATCTGGGATTCTGGAATTGCAGGACAAAGCCATCAGCAAACCCCTCATTGACACCAGCAGAGCTGGGACTTCTCCCTGATCTGAGTTTGTGGTTTGGGCTCTGAGAGAGGAGTTGATAAATTGATATTTCACCCACTGTAACCCACATTTCCAGCCTTCCTCCAGTTCTGCTGAACTGCTGCGCTCATGTGATGCATTGCAGGGCACCAACAGCTTTAAAACAGCATTATTGTGCTGTGTTAATTAGTAATGAGTTACTATCCTTTGTCATGGCCTTCAAGTGTGTTTAATATTCCTGGGAAAAAAAGCAGGGAAATGATGTCTGTCTCCTGTAATTTGTCATCATGTGATGTTCAGGAGGCAAGGCTGCAAGTCTCCCGTGGTCACAGGACCAGACAAGAGATTTTGGGGCAATGGAGACTGAGGCAGCTTCCCTTTCAGAGCACATTCATGATTAAATTATCCAAAACTTATGTGTCTCCCCAGCAGAGATTGGAACTGGTGGGTAGCTCAATTAACATCATCACAGGTCAGGTATGAGGGCAAGAAGATTTTTCACTGAATGCGTTCAGGGTGTGAGATACAGCCCTGGCAGCTCCCTGGCCCAATCAGATGTGAGGTTCTCAGGGCAAAGGATCTCTAAATCAGTGAGAAAGGCAGAAATTGAGAGATCTCTGCCTCTGATTTCACACAACACTCTGCTGCCACAGTTCTTTCCCCCAGGAAAGCAAACACTAGCCCAGAAAGCAAGAAAAAAAAAATTGAGAGATCCTGACCCCTTATTCCTCCTATCTGCTTTCAAATGCTCTGCTTTCAGTCTCAGTTGTACCAACACCAAGCTGGAGTGTTATCAGCCCAGGCTGGTACTGCTCTCAGCCCAACCAACCAGCCATGAATGTCTGACTATTTGTTCCTTGCTGATATCCCATTCTATTAAGCATAATGCAGGCCAACTTCTCTAATATTTACCTTGTTATCACCTGTGTACATCTCTTGACTTCTTTGTTTGCCTTCCTCCCAGCAAATTTGTACAGTGTGGCTGTACAGCCCTTCCCCTGCTGAAGGCACACCACGCTCCAGGAGTAATACTGCACCAGCACCTCCCCCTGTCCCAGGGGAACCCCAAAAATATCACCCCCCCTTCCCCACAGACCTCATTTTTATAGCCCCAAACATCTTTGAACCACAGAGGTCTCGCTCCACCACGATACTTTATTTTATTTTTTTTTTAATTTTCAAAAGGGTGCCCCCAAATGGTTTGGGTGGCACAAACAGCACCACGGGAATGGGGAGATAAATCTGCTGTGTCCCAGTTGTGCTATCTACCGGGAACTTTCCCCATTGTGCACCACCCCACACCCGGGCTCCCTCTCCAAAAGTGGCTGGCTGGGTTTTTTCAGAGCCCATGAGCGTGTTTGCATTACATTTATATTAGTTACCAAGGGCCTGGGACCCAGTAAAGTAATGAGATAACCAGGTTATCTGGCGGAGGGTTGTTAAATAAAATGTATGAGTAGGACGTAACTGCTTCATGATTCATCGTGGCAATTTTTTCCTTTCTTTTTTTTCCCAAGGGTTTTTGGGATTCCAGTCCTCAGGAATCACAAAATTTCCCAGTGCAGCATGTCAACACCTTGATTCTGACATATTTCAGGGTAAGCTTCAGGTGGAGGTGGAAGGGGAGAAATGTGGATTTACAATAGCTGCAGACAAAACCCAAAGTAACCAATTCTCAGCTTTATACCATTTGAAGCACTGTCTAAAATTAAGGAATTAAAACTAATGCTAGTTCAGCACATTTATGTTGTAAAGTGTGGCTGGATCAGCTGCATTCATTCAAAATACTGAATCATCTAATTGCAAGTTGAGAAAGGAAGTATTTAAAAAAAAAGCCCTAAATTCAAACAGTCCTTGAGATCATTGACATACACACACTAGAGATGGATGATCCATTTGAGGAAAACTTAAAATAAAAGCCTTTTCAGTTTGAAGATTAGCTGATGATCTGAAAAAAAAATCTTTTATTAAGGCTCTAAAACATGCTTCAGAATTAGCATTCATTTTCATCTGGGAGGTTCTGCCTATGCATCCTTGGAACGTGGCCACTTGCTGGCAGAGGGGTTGGCAGAAGAAAAGCAACTCTTGTGGCACAAAACTGTTTTTTTGCTGCGTCAGGGAAATCAGACAACAAAGCTGAGTGCACGATTTTTTGCTGCTAGTTGGAGCTGACTTGTCGCGTGCTCGGCGCTCATCAATTGCTAACAGAACCCCAGGCACCTCTGAGGGGAAAATGCTTGCTTTCTACAAAGAGGGATGAATGTTTCTGTCAAGTGTTATTTTCCTCTTTGATGGCCTGGTTCCACTGCTCCCGCTGAGGAAGCAGCTTATTTTGATAAAGCACAACCCTGGGATGATCTCCATGTGCCGCTGGTCAGGAAAAGCTCACAAGCATGCACCTCAGTGCCTGTTTTGGAGAATTCCTTCCCAAATCAGAGCCTCCAGGAATGAGGGAGCAGGGAGCACTTCTGCAAACCCAACTGGCTGGGCACAGGCTCAGCCAAACCCCAAAGCAGTGGATTTTTATTCCCTGAAAGGCTCAAACAGGGAGGAATCACAGAGAAAAATGGGTGGACTTGGTTTTAAATTAATGGATTATAAATAAGTGGATTGATGAATCATAGGCACAGTCAGGTGCCCAAGTGGAGCCTGTTGGGGTGAAGGATTGCTGTAATTTTGCCATTTTTGTCTGGCACAGAAACACCACAAAGAATCCTAAACTGGGCCACTTGTTATTTCAACAAAAAGAGTGTTCAGACTCCAGATTAAGAGAAATGCACACAATGAAGGAGTCACATCTATAGGAGACAGCTCTGTCCCATGCACTGTCCCATGGGAAATATTCAAAACTCCCTCTATTTTATCCTCCTACAGCAATTTAACCCATTTCTCTTCAAATTCAGCCAACACAGCTGCTTTCTAAAGGGAAAAAAAACCAAAAAAACCAAACCAAACCAAACCAAACCAAACCAAAACAAACAAACAAACAAAAAAAAAAAAAAACCACCAAAAAACAAAAAAAACACCACCCAAACAAAAAGAAACTGGTCTTTCTTTTGGTTTTCAGTTCATAAGGAAAGACAACACACCTTGAAAAGCAATTAACACTAATTAGAAACTAAATAAAAAGAAAAATCTTGCTCCCAGTTAATTTCATTATAAGGAAAATGTTTAGAGACCCAGGCAGCTGTGAATTTGCAGATGCACTCAATATATATGGTGAATAAGAGTCTTGAAATATGCGCTGGTTATGGATTCATAAAGCCATTTTTATATATATTTTTATTAGTACTGTCACAGTGCCTTTCATGTGTACTAGAAACCATCAGATTTGGTGTTGCTTAAGGTTTCTGTGATGTTCTGCTAAATTCCCATGCAAATAAATCTATTTTGCTGATGTTTGTAAAGTTGTGTTTTAGACCAGAGATCTCAGAGCTCTGTCTTCAATAAAAAGGGGTAGAAGTGGAACTACTAATTTGGTTTCTTTAAAAGGCATATATTTTCATGCACATTAAATCCATCTGTTTCTGAAATGTACGTCTTTCTTCAGTGTGTAATTTGATCAAACCCAAAAGAAAGCCTTGGAGTTCCAAACTTGAAGCAGAAAGGGAGAGAAAGTGAACACCATCAAGAGCATAACATGGCCAGGAACTTTACCAAAGAATTAAAAAAAAAAAAGCCACTGTATTTTTAGAATGCAAAAACACTAACAAGCCACTCAGGGGATCTTGTCACGAATCTTCCATGCATTTTTAAACTTCTAGGAAAAGGAGAAAATTGTCCCATAGGTCTGTAGTCTGAGCACTGTTGCTGCAATCCAAAGGAGGAATGGGCCTATATTAATTAAATATTCAAGTTTGCTGTGTTTCTGTGATATGCTGAGGCTACTTGTAATATTTTTAGATTCATATTTATTTCAAGGGAGTTTTTATTTCAACACACATCAAAAAACACAATTTTAGAAAAGCTTTTGGATCTCAGTGGCAGCTTTATACAAGCAGGGGCATCACCAGTGTGACTTATGTCCCTATATCACTTCCATGCCTCTGAGCGATATGCCTTTTAACAAGTTTGTGTAAAACACTGAAAACACTTGATCCTGATTAATTTGGCCTTTTTTTTTTTACATTGAGAGAGAGAGAGAGGTCTTCAAACACCCCTGCTCCAAAACTCTTTCAGAGAGCACAGAAATCATTAACTATAACACGCTGAGGGTAGGCAGGGCTGTATTACAGATCTACTGTTGCCATAAATTATTCCACAGATGCAAACAACTGAAACCCCAAATGGTGATTTCCAATTAAAATACAGAAGGATTGATCTGACTTCACAGACATCTCTTTTGCTGTTTTCAACAGGAAGTGGAAGATCTGTGCACAAACTAGAAAATCTTCAAAGCAGGAGCCTGTAATTCACAATTTACATTACTTGGAAGATGTGCTGTGGTTTCATAATGTTTCTATATATATGGAGCCACAATTAGGGCTAAATATAAGAGCTACAACATAATTTTTATAGCACTCTGTTTCTTCATAGCTGGGTTAAAACCAAAATCAAGGAACTCTCCCGTACTTGCTTCATATGCATAGGAAAATAATCCCAGTAATACCCCTCAAGTATCCTTCAAGTGGGTTTTTTTGTCCACTTCTGTGCAAAAATATGTGCTGGGAGAGGCTTAAATGCATCTGGGGACGTGTAAGGTAGGAGATCACAGTGCCAGCCCTCAGCATTCTCCTCTTGGGTTCACTTGTGCAGATTGATGCTCTTTTGTTGCCCTTATTTTTCCTTTTTGCAGGGAAAAGCTCATCTTGCTCCAAAAAGACTTTTGAAGTTTCTGCAGCTCTCTGAGTGGTGTCCCTGAGAAGGGATTCCCCCATTCCCACTTGGATTCCTGAGATCCCTTTTGCTCACCTCTGAGCACTCACGGGTCAGGTGCATTGGCTGGAAAATCTTCCTGCAGGGAAACAAATAAACAAACAGTGGGTGAGATTGGATCTTGATGGGCATGGATCTGCTTTGGCATGAAGCCCTCCTAACACTGTTGAAACCTCTTAAATACAAAGGAAACTGAAAAAGGGAAATCCTGTATGTTCCTCATAGGAAGGATCTAAAGTTCTGCCCCCATAATTTTATCACTGGGGCTGGGAGCACTGCAAGGGACACTTTGCCTAAAGAGTCATATCTTTAGGCAAAGATATAAGAAATTATAAGAAATTCCTTGGAGTAATAACAATTTTAAAAAAGTGAACTTTGCAGATATAGAGCACTTTGCCCCCTAAATTAGGGTTAACTACCCTGACCCATGTTTTTTTTTTGCCCCAGCACTATTTTATTAACACCTCGAAGGGGCTGGTAAGTTTAATCTCAGCAACATTTTGGATGAGGACGAGTCCTTGCTGTAAATAAGATTCAGGTAACTTGGGTTATGTTACTCACAGGTATTGTTTGCAAGGAAAACACAGCAGTGAAAGACACTTCACCCTGAAAGTTCTTCAATGGCAGAGATTTTGATCTGTGTTTTAAGTGTAAAAAGGTGGCATTGCTGGGGGTGTTTGCCTTTAGCCACTTTGACACATTTCTCACAAGATTTGCCACACAAACTGTCCCAGGCTGCAGCCTGGACAGGAAAAGGGACTGCCCCACCACCTTCATTATCTTCATAGCACACTGGGTACCTCAGACAGGTCTGCAAAGGATCAAGTGCTGGATTTCGAAGCAAGGCTCACAAATGAATTAAGAAAGATCACACATGACTCTAGCAAAGGCAGAGGTTGTAAAGTGGGCAAACAACACATTTTATAATTCTCCTATTGTCTACAGGGTGACTACAAAATGAAAATCTCATTTTACAGTGCATGTGTCCATTTGAGTTTAAATTTGTTTTTGTCTCACCATTCTCTCTTGTCAATAGACTGACCTCTGGAATTAGAGCAGAAGAGATTATTGAAAACTGTTTTCCTCATGAAAACATGTCAGTTTTTATCCTTCTTTTGCAGCTCAGGAGAAAAGATGTTTGAATGTAAAAAGCAAGGAAAAGTCATCATACAGCAAGGTGATATCTAAAGGGAAATTTCCTCCTTTCTTCCCCCCTTTCTGAATGAGACAGGCACAACACACCAAAATCACATCTACAAACATAATTCTGTCACAGAATTTTCTATGGCAAACTCAATTCCAAATTCCTTTGTTAAGCTGAGATGGTTGTACAGCAAAATCTTAATGGGAAAATGTCACTGAAAGGAAAATAGTCTAACAATTTGCAGGCAGGGATATTTGAAGTCATGTGAAATTAATGGTGCCCATATATGTACTGTAAAATATATCTGATACCCTCAAGAACTGTGGAAGATTCCTCTAAAATTTTTGCAGATGATTCCTTGTAAAATGAACATTTATTAAACACGCATTCACAGTTTGCCTATAACAAAAAGTCAATTATTTAACCCACACAGAGAGACAAATATCTCAAAGAATGGCATTTCATAATATGCTGCTTATGAAAATATTTGAAGAGGAATGTCACAGTGCTCTAAGAACACCAAGAGGATCAGACCAGCAACAAGGACATGACGTGGAAAAACAGCTCCTGTCTGTGGGGATGTCACACGTGGCACTTGGAGCTTGCTGTCTCTCATTTTTTCATGAAGAACAATGCCTTTATGATGACTTTTTTCCCCCCATCATCTCCCACCTGCCCTTAGACAGATGATCAAGCAGAGCTTCATCCTATTTTCTCTACCTGGCAGAGGGATCTCCATTTCTGACAAGAAGTGATGAGTCAGGGAGTAAAAGCTTCATCCTTCCTCCAGCTATTGTGCCCATCTTTGTAAGTTCTCTGGTGCAGAGACCATCTTGATGAACCCTTCTGGAGCATCCTGAACACTTTGATCTTCCCTTGGCACTCCCACAGCCAGTACAACTCTGATTACATTGCCCTAATTATCTTGAAACAAATCACTTCTCCTTCTACTTTCATTCTCAGCAGGGGAAAAAAAATAAAGAAGAAGAAGGAAAAAAAAAGGCCTGACAAGGATTCTGTTTCATTCAGACTCTAATCAGAGTTGGCTCTAGTTTTTAAAATATGTAAATACAGGCAGAGATTTGCTTGCACTTCATATCTTTTCCTACCTCTGACAGAACAAACTTCTTTCCAAGTGCACGAAATAATTCGAACCTAATGGTTCCTTTTTTCTCTTTGCCAGAAGCATAAACCCATACAGTTCCTTCAATAAAAAAAATAAAACTAAAGCAACTAACCAAGCAACAAAAAACCAACCAACCAACCAACCAATCAACCAACCAACCAACCAACCAACCAAACAAACAAATTTAAAAATCCCTCTAGCACAGATAAAAACTAAATGAGGCCATGGGTCCTTTATCCAAGGAATCTGAGCATTTCTGATCATCTGGGGTTGCTGCTTTTAACCATCATTTTCTCTGTGCACACAAATTGATTGCAAAGTTTTTTCCACACCACTTTCACGATGTGAAAGCACACGGATGTTTTTTCTTAGACCTGCCAGCAAATCTGAGTGCCAGGAAGTTACGATTCCAATGCTCCCTCCACGCATATAAAATCTCCCCTTTGGCAAGCACATCTTAGGAGGACAGGCAGATTCAAACACAGAACAGCCATTGCTGCAAGCAGGGATGATTCCCAGGGAAAAATCTCCTTCTCACAATGCCACAAGCGTCTTCTGTGAGCGGGTGGGATCACAGATTGGACATGTGGGGAACCTCACAGAAGAGGGAAAAAGCTTTACATCATACAAAACATCACCCTTGGGACTGAAATGTGGATATGGGAACCCTTTTCAAGGGAAGGATTTACTGCACTGTATTTATGAGAAAGTGTTATGTTGCTTTGAAGGCATTCTGCCTTAAAAAACAACTGAGGCAACTTCACATTCAGCTGTACTCACCCTTCCAGTTCTGGAACAACAAAATCTCTTGAATGAGCCATTTCATTCCAGGTTTTTGGTACTCAGGAGCAGAGCATCCAGGATGTCCATGTCCACACACACACACAGATCCCACCTGGCAGCACCTGGGGACTTCATTTCCCTGTAAGTGGAGTCCTTGCAGAGGGAACTGCCACATCTCCAAGGCAGGGACTGTTTTTAATCCATATTTCCGCGGGCCCTAATGTATTACAGATTTTCATTGTCAGATAACTGCGTGATTTCATAATTCAAAAATGCCCCAAGACTTTGATCATAAAGAAGGGCCAACTTACTTGAAAAGCAAATGGCAGCTGGCAGAAAATTAAAAAGGTTATGGAGGTTGGAGAGGTGCTGGTGTTGAAACACAGTTTTCTTCCTTTTTCATGAGCTCCATATCCATCAAATGCTGATAAAAATAATTGCTCACAAGGATAATCCATGGTTACTAGAACTGAGGAGTGTGTTTGTACAGGCTTTAGAGGAACACTGGGAAGACAGCAGCGCTGAAGATCATGCTCTGTTCAGATCTCACAGTGAAGAGGGCCTTGGAGAGGTGTCAGAAAGACACAGGGGGGGTCCAGTGTGCTGCACATCCTGCATGAAATCATATGAAGAGCAGGCTGCCACAGTGAACCAGGGAGCCTTCCTCTTCTCTCTGCTCCTTCCCAGGCTGCATGCTGCCTACCTGAACTGGGGAAGATGGAAAAGAAAAACAAAGCATCTCCCTGAAGGAGAAGCACTGCAGAGCTGTTTCCCTAAGCACAGCTCAGCTCTCAGCACCTCCTGCCCTGCACAGGAGGTGCTTCCTCTTCAAAATTCAAAATTTTGAATTATGAAATCACAAAGGAAGGAAAATCAGAACTGAAAAACCCTTGTTTTCTGTGTGACGCAATTAACACAACAAAACACTTTCTCTCATTCTGTGTTTCCATGTGTTCTCTCACCACCACCCCTCCCCCAGGCAAAAAAAATAATTCTAATTAAGAGATGGCAGAGGCTTCAGACTAAGCCAAGTCAAGCCAAGATGTATAGTCTCTGATTTAAACCTTGAATTGTTCACAGGAAGCATTAAAAGCAAGAAGAAGGAAGAAGAGGAAAAAAAGAAGGAAGAAAAAAATGATCAACAGAACCAAAGGAGGTTGGAGGGAGCCTCAAACTCTGTAGGTCACCCTCACGTGTTTCTTTTTATTTAAGGAATCTGCAAAATAAGTATCATGTATCTATTAATAGCTCTCTAAATTTAAAACTGAGGGTCTGACTAATTTATTTTTTATTTCTGAATGCTTCAAAGGCACAGGTTCTCTTCCACACCAAGACACAACAAACTAAAACTTAGGCAGGACAGCAGGATCTGAGGTGCACCCACATTTTGGCTGGAGTAAGGTTCTGCCATTCTCCTTGTGAACACAAACACTGCTCCAAGCCAGCTGCACATGATGGAGGTGATGATCTGTAGGGATTTCACAGCACAAACTTCTTGAAAAAGCAGGGCTCTGAGATGTGATCACTTTTGGATTTATCAGTGTGACACTTCCAATCTTCATAAAACTTCTACATGCAATTAACTACTCATTTACAGACTCTTATTCAAGAGGTCAATCTTGCATATAAGTTTTGCCTGCCATCACCCCTCAACAAAACCTTTTACATTATCCTTTATTATGTTTCATTTTGCTCATGTTGAACAAGAATATAGCTGCCAAGTCACTGAAAGGTTTGGACTTTGGCCTTTCATAGTGGAAGGAGAAAATAAAAAGTTGCATTTCATTGTAAAGAATCAAACAACAGGGGAAGGATGGGAAGAGAAAGGTTTCATAATGTAGAATGACATCAGTGATTACTGAAACCTCCTGCTTCTTGAAAAGGATTAACTGTGCAGAAATTGGGTCCTGCAAACAGGTCTTCCTGTGAAATATTGGCAAGATGAGAAAAGCTCTCTGAACACAATATTTATTTTTCCTTTTCCAGCACAAAAACATGGCAATATGTTGGCTTGACACTTCTAAATGACCAACAAACACAAGAAAGACTTATCCTAATTTATCATAGTTCAGTTGCACCTGACAGTCCTAATAGTTTCAGAGCCCCCCACAAAGCAGATGGTGTGAAAATGTTGCAAAAGTGTCGTTGCTTTCCAAATGGTTTGTTGACCAAAAAATACTTGGTAGAACCAGGGATTCCTGCAAGCCTTAGGGAAAAAATGTGGACCCATGGGAACGAGGGATTCCTGGTTGACTTAGAGAAAAAATGTGGGTGGGTCCATGGGACCAGGGATTCCTAAAAGCCTTAGGGAGACAACCTAAGCCTATGGAACAAGGGATTCCTGGAAGATTTGGAGAAAAAAAAAAGTGGACCCATTTAACCAAGGATTTCTTCAAGACTTAGGGAGAAAATGTGGGCCTATAGGACCAGGGATTCCTGCAAGGTTTGGGGAGAAAATGTGGGGTCATGAGATCAAGGATTCCTAGAAGTCTTAGGGAGATAACCTGGGCCTATGGAACCAGGGATTCCTGCAAGCCTTAGAGAAAAAACACGTGGACCCATTTAACCAAGGATTCCTTCAAGCCTTAGGGAGAAAATGTGGACCCAGGGATTCCTGGATGACTTAGAGAAAAAATGTGGGATCAGGAATTCCTGCAAACCTTAGGGAGAAAATGTGGGGCCATGGAACCAGGAATTCCTGGAAGCCTTGGAGAAAAAAAAAAGGGGGACCCATTTAACTAAGGATTTCTTCAAGCTTGAGGGAGAAAATGTGGACCCATGGCATCAGGGATTCCTAAAAGCCTTAGGGAGACAATCTGAGCCTATGGAACCAGGGATTCTTGGAAGCCTTGGGGAGAAAATGTGGGCCTATGGAACCAGGGATTCCTAAAAGCCTTGGAGAAAAATAAAATGGACCCATTTAATGAGGGCTTCCTGGAAGATCTAGGGAGAAGATGTGGGCCCATGGAACTGGCACACAACACGTAACCAAGAGGGGCTTTTCCTGCAGTGCTGCAGAAAACACACCCACACCAGTCCAAGGAGCCCAGAATTCACTCCTGGGCCTGTGGTGGTGGAGAGCAAAGATCTCCACGGCTGCCCCAACCACAGGCCGTGGCAGGGGATGCCTGCTCATCCAGAGCCTCCCTTTTGGCAGGAGCACAGGGCTGAGCCTCTGCTCTGGGTGGTTCTGCATGTGCAAAGTCAGGCCAGGGAGGAATGTGAGGGTGATTCAGCCTTCATTGTCGTGGCCTAGGCAGCAGGCCAGCCCTCCCTGCTCAGGGCTGCACTTCACCCAGGCTGGTCCAGCCCGCTGTGCTGCTGAAACACTTTGCCTAAAGAGTCATATCAGAAGAAATTCCTTGGAGAAATAGCAATTTTTAAAAAGTGGGCTTCACAGATACAGGAACACTTTGCCCCCTAAATTAGGGTTAACTACCCTGTCCCATTTTACCCCAGCAACTGTTTTAACTGTTTAACCATCCTGGCAGCCTGGACAGGAAAAGGGACTGCCCCAACACCTTCATTATCTTCACAGCACACTGGGTACCTCAGACAGGTCTGCAAAGGATCAAGCGCTGGATTTCGAAGCAAGGCTCACAAATGAATTAAGAAAGATCACACACGACTCTAGCAAAGGCAGAGGTTGTAAAATGGGCAAACAACACATTTTATAATGTGTTGGGGCTGGTGGCACACAGCAGTGCTGACCTCCGCTGCATCCTCCTGTCCATCAGCATCCTCAGTGCGCACAGCACCTACGTGGAACAGCTGGTGATAATTCAGCATGAATTGTCAAAGGTGAGGGGATGAAATAAGAGCTATGTGAATTTTGAGTTGTGTTCTTCCTACCTGGGAAAGAATCAGCATGAATATTTGCTGAAATTGTTGATCAGGATTTGAAAAATATTTTCCCTACGTATTACACAAATAGCCTCCAGGTGAGGGCTTTAGGAATTTACCAGCCTTCATTTTCAAGGAGAACACTTAATTTGGTCTGTTTCCTCGTAACTCGCACTCCTATCTCCTTCTGGACTGGAAAAAGGAGGAAAATAGGGGAGCAGGGCGGGAGGAAAGGAATTAAAAGGTCAAAGACTTATTTTAGGTTTTCCTCACACTTGTGTGTTCACATCAAACCTTTTGTTTTAAAAATTCGGAGGAGAGAAAAGGCGTAAACCCCCTTTCTGGTAAAAGAAAAAAATACTGAGAAAAATTCACTTTTTCTTTGGGAAATTGCTTTGGGATAGAAATTACTTTTCTATCAAACACTTCTTATGTTTCCATCTAAAAAAGACAGGGCAATGTGGGAGTGAAAGAAATCTGGAGTGTATCAGCACAGTGAAGACAGCTGAAGTAAAAAGGTATTTTTGGCATATTAATAATATGCAGAAATTAGGTGCCCAATAATTTTTGACCACCAGCATTTTAACTTTTTGTTAAAAAGTTTTTGGACTGTTTTTTCCAAACAGAAATGCTTTGGTACCGCCCCCATTTCCATCATAAGGCCATTTCCAAAGTCAATTAAGCTATTTGGGCCATTCTTTGATTTAGAGGATTTCCCTCTAATGAAGAACAGGAGCTCTGGCAAATGATGCAGACTGGAGCCAAGGAGCAGGGAGGGATAAAAAAATGTCTCCACCTCTTACAGTAGCAGGCTCAGTTTGAGTGGATCCAGGCAATATCATTAAAAAGTGTAATGTTTCTGCCAGCCTCTGCAAGGACCAGCAGTGACACGGAGCAGCAGCAGCAGCTGGGAAATCCACCCTGTTCCCACCCTATAGAGCTAAACTCAGGGAAAATTGGGGAATGGAAGAGAAGGGAAGCACTGAATTACAGTCATAACCCAAGATATTCATGAAGCAAATCAGAACTCAGCTCTATCATCATCACTTTACTGAAGGGGGTCCTTTCCTCCTTAGCCCAGACCTGTTTGCTGAAGCACAGAAATGCACTTGGCTGAAATAAGGACTTATATTTGCAAACATCTGGGGGGAAAAAAAATCAAATTTAATTTTATTTGTTATTGTTGTTTGTTAATTTTTGATGGGGAGCATAGGGAAAGCAGAAAAAAAATAAGCAGGGGTTTATGTTTTGCCTTCAAGCCTCCTCTTATTTGACTGAGCTTGTTCCTGTCCCTTTCAGCATCACTGTCACATTTATCAGTTTATTCATCTGCATCTAAAGCCCTGTAAAAGAATAAGGAGAGTGAAAAAACCAATGTGGTTAAAGAGAAAAATCAAGAATTCAAAAAGCTGAAATTGTTTCCAGGAAAAGAATGTAAAGGGGAAATTAACTGTGGCACAAAAGGCAGAAATGCAGGCAGAAAAGAGGACAAATCATCAAAAGGTCTTGAGTGATTTATTACATCCTCTTTCTGCATGATGAGGAGCAGAAAGCTCAGCAGAGTCACTGGGTCTGACTGACAGCTGAGCTCAGGGGAGAGCAGGGAGGGCAAACGAGTCCTGTGCCCCACCATGGACTGCTGAAAACCAGGGTTTTGCCCTCCAGAAAACTCTGTTTTTCTGGGGAAGAAGGAAGGAGTGAAAGGGGCACTCACCAGAGCATCTCTACAGGACTGAAGTTGCTCTGGGAAAATTTACAGCACAGGCTGATGAAATTAACAGGCGGTGGGCATTCAGTAAAAAATACAAAGGATGAACAGCTGAATTATGGCCAGCATATGCAACCTCTCACTTCAAACACTTTTGGTACTGGAGGACTGAAGGTTGATTTTTTTTTTTTTTAATTTTTTTAAGACTGTAGGAAACTACAGCCCTGTTAACAACACCAAAACGCAGAGATTACATTAAAGCACAGAACCAGAGGGCACCTGGATAAATAAGATCTAATTGAGGAGATTGTTAGCATGACTTCTGTAAAGAAAAGCCTCTCACAGGCCTTTGAAGAGAAGAACAAACATTTGCATAAGGGTCTTTCAATCATCTGCTTGGATTTCTTACAGCTCCTGACAATTCCCTTCACCTGAGGCCTCTAAGCAACCATGGTACAACTGGGATAGTCTTGACAAATATGGATATTTCATAAAAAGGAAGCAGAACTGGGATAATGGCCAGTTCCTGCAAAGATCACTCCCTTACAGCGGCTTGTGCTCTTCCAGACATCCATAAGTGACCTGGAAAACAGGAGGTGAGCAAGCAGGTAAAGTTTCCTGGGAGACACAGAGCTCCTCAGGGCAGTGAGAAAAGCAGTGAAGAATCACAGTGAGGCCTGGTGGTTTTGTGAAAATGTCAGCTCAGTGCTTGGCAGCAGCCGAAAAAACCAAACCAAATGTTGAGAGCTGCTAGGAAAAAAATAAATGCAAAGCCAAACAGATGACCTGGCTGTGCTGCTGTGTAAATCTGTGGCTTGCCCATACCTTACTGGTATGTGCATTTTGTAGCTGTGTTGGAACTCTGTTGGCTGGGCAACTGCAATATTCTTCTGTACCTCTCTGAACAGGCCTGCTGGAAATGTGGGTGTACAAGAAATTTTCCATTAAAAAGGTAAATAACATTCCCTTCCCAGTGCTGTACACAGGACTTCTAAAATCAGAAGGGTTTCAATAATATTTGTTGATCCTTTTTGGCCAGAAAAGTAAAGAAAACAAATGTAACCTTTTTCTTTCTTTTGTCTGTCTTCAAATAAAAAATTTAAAAAATGGGAGAGAGGAAAGGAAAATAATAACAATCTTATTAAGATCACTTAAGAAAACTTAAAACAATTTAAATGTTTTTTTCCGATGGGGAAAAAATTCCTTTGTCAGATGGTTCTTATATCAACAATGCTGTGCGTTCTGAACAAAACTGCAAATACTGTAGAATTAATCTTCTGGAGAGATGCTGGAAAACCAGAGAGAGAAACAAGCAACACAAGGTTGTCATCAGCTTTCAGATTCCCAATCAGAACCTTGAGGTACCATTGCAATCTCATTGATGCGGCTTCGCAGCAACTGAAAAAAGCTCCAGGAGGATGTATCACTCTGTGGAGTATCTCCCTGGGACACACAGTGTGAGTTTTTGTTGCTTTCACTGCATTTAAAAAGGGATTTTGGAAGTGCTGGAAGACACACGAGTTGTCCATCATCTCATGGCCCAGTGGAGATGACCTCAGGAATGTTAAGATCTGGGAGCTGGCAGCCACATTTAATAACACTTTATAGCAAAAATGTCAGTGGTCAAGCATCTGTCTGGTTTTCTACTTACTGGAAGGAAAGGAAATCTGAAGGAAATCTGTAAGATAATACAAAAAAAAAATAGCTTAGTGACTAGTATTGGCTAAAAATTCAGAGAATTCCTAATTTATCTAATGGCATACCATTAAAAAGGTTGACAAGAAAGCAGCAAATTTACTTTTTAAGAGGATTGCACAGGTGAAAAAAGCTGCATCCTTCAGTCTATTCTCCTCTATACTCTGCACCCACCTCCTTGGAAGGTTTAAGCTTGGGTGGCTGTCAAAGACTATGTGGGATCTTGTGCCACAAAATTGTGGTTCTGTGGTTGGTTTAACTTTCTCTTTGCTTCTCAGCCTTTACAAACCTGATTCCAAATAGGGTATAGGTACCTGGCTTTTAGGTTTACTTATGGGCCTATGCTGTAATGTAATTTAAACCCATTCCCAGGTGGACCAAGCACAGACTTTCTCAGTTCCTCCTCCCACACTGTTTTCACCTTTAAAAGGTCATCTGGATTTCTCCCTTCCTCTGCTCTCACAGCCTCAGCTGACAAAATTTCTGGACTGCAAAGTTTGCAGCTGCCTTTGCATCCAAGGAATTTTGCAATCAGCGTGTGTGGAGGAAGCAATTTCATGCAATTTTATTACACGAAAACACAGTGTCCAGGATGATCCTGTGATGATGATGATGATGATGATGATGATGATGATGATGATGGAGTTGCTGTTTCTTTCAAAAACTGGATTTTTTTTTCCCTCCAGCAAAACACAAGAGAAAACAGTGCCTGATGTCACTCCGTAGGCAAACCCAGGAATATAAATTTTTCAACAACTCATCTGCATGGTGAATTTCCAAAGGTTAAAGGCTATGAGCTCCATTCTCCCCCTTGCTTTTCTCCACAGAGATGATGGCAGAGATGCTGTCCCAACATCACTCCAGTAGGTGCAGCCCCTTTCACAGCTTGCTCTGAATCAGCCTCTTTAAAAAAGAAAGTTTAAAAAAAAATAAAACAACAAAACCAAAAAAACACAAAAAAAAAAAAAAAACCCAAAAAACAAAAACAAACCTTTTGTAAAGGATGTTGTCTTTTCTCCGGAAGTGAAGTGACTAAGGCAACAGGCATCTTGGGCATATTCACCACTCTCCTTGGGACACGTGAGGCTGCTGGAAACTCTGTGTCAGTCACCGCATCCACCAGGGATGTAATGCCAAGTCATTTCTAAATGCCACTGTTCTCATCCCTGCTTTAACTATTTACTTGCCTCCCTCTCTTTTTCCTTCTTTAGCCAAGCCCCTCTCCATCAGGGCTTTACCTTGCCTTCTCCTTGCTGGCTGCTCTGAGCTCTGTTGGTTTCTCTGGGTCTGGATTGAAGGCACTTGAGACAGTAATTTGTGTTCGGACTCAAGTGTTTATTATTTCTTATCATAAAACAGTCTCATCACTGTAAGTTCAGCAGCTTTTCTTTAGAAGGCAAAAATGGCCAACAATCTCTTGTTATAAGGTCTTTAAAGACTAAACTATCCAATTAAGAACTGACACCTAGATTATTCTCCCTTTTAACCCAATAACTGATCCCAAAGAGCTGCAATGGGGACTTTTCTGCCCAGTTACAAAATGCCACCCAAACCCATAAAGAAGAAGGAAGAGGAAGCATGAAGCAGAAGCCCAGGATGACACCCTGTGCCCTCCATCTTGCTTCCATCCACAACATACTAAAAATCCCAAATCTAAATTTCTCCCCAAGTGATACACCTAGACTGCTCTCTAGAATCTATTCCACACTTTTGTGGATTCCAGTCTATCTTGAAGTCTGCGAAACTTTCTCCATGAATGAGGGTCAAAGTCAGTGCTGCCCTGGGGGTCAGGGCACCCCAGAGCAGACAGAGAAATATTCCCTGTAGTGCGCTGGGTTTCCACAGAGCTCCACAGGCTCCCTGGGTTCCTCTCCCTCTTCCACTGGCTCTGAGCACAGGGAACCATCCCAGCCCTTTGAGGACCCTC
This sequence comes from Molothrus aeneus, assembly GCF_037042795.1. Lineage (NCBI taxonomy): Eukaryota > Metazoa > Chordata > Aves > Passeriformes > Icteridae > Molothrus > Molothrus aeneus. The sequence goes on from NC_089680.1 coordinate 72,444,749, forward strand.
TTGTTGGGGGCAACAAGAAAAGAAACAGCCCGAAACTAACAAAAAAGAAACAGCTCAGCTCATGAGGATGATCCTCTCACCACCCACCTCATCCAGCCTCAGCTGAATCCTCCCTCCAAGCCCCTGGCTCCATCCTTGGCTGCACCTGCCTTTTGGAGGTGTTGAAGCCTCAGGGTTGATTAAGGTAGATGGTGAGAAGGAGGCACTGCCCACTACCAGATTTATCATCTGTCCCATCCATTTTGGAGCAGAGGGCAGTGCAGTGGAGCCTCTGAGGCTGATCTGAGCAGGAGGAAGCAGCCCATGGCCTCTCTCATGGCAGCAGACCTGGTGCTCCAGACCAGCAGGCCTACATTCCCCCCTTCCCTTCAGCACACATCAAGCACAAATTTCCTGCGTTCATGCTGAATGTGGAACTGCTTGGGGAAACTAAAAGCACACAAAAACTCACGCTTTTCACCTGCTCTCCATGAAATAGGGTCACTTCTGTCCCACAGAGTAAACCAAGGGCTCCTTCACACTTCTGGTTTAGGGAAAACAGTGCGAGGTACAAGGCAGCTTCACCCCAGGGTCAGCACTGCCATCACAGATGTGCTCTGAGGCCAGAGGAGGAAGACTGCATCACCAGTTATCTCCTTGGACACGTGCAGGAAATACAGTTTATCTCAGGAAGAGCTGGGCCTTGTCACAGGCACACAGAGAAGCAGCACCAAGGAGACATCTCCACCTGCATCAAGCCTCAAGACATGGTGTCCTTGCTTCCACATTACTAAAGTACCACACTGTGGCCTCCCTCTGGAAAGAAAAGAGATGCCACCCATGCATCAGAGACAGCCTGGTTGTTTTTGGGGGGGTACCAGAGCTGAGGGGGAGATGCCGTAGCATTTCTGGTGGCAAAGATGTGATGCAGCAGTGTCACCACCCCTTGGAGAGGGAGGAGACTGGTGAAGAGAAGACACAGATCCTCACCAAGGGCTCCTTGGGGGACTTGGTATCTGATGGAAATGAAAGGCTGTGGTTCCTTGAGATGGGGATAAAAGGCCTCCCCCCAGTGCTGTGGGCAGCTGTTAAAAATAAGGGCTTACATCTCCTGTGCCCATGGGATGAACTGGGCAAAGTGGCTCTTAGAGAAAATACAGGCTTTGAAATAATTCCTGACAAGAAAAATTTATCTGGAGGATGAGGAATTTATCCATGAGTACCAGGATGTGCCCTGAGAACTGAATCTGAAGCAAACAGCAGCTAAGAGATCAAATCTGCTTCTCAAGTACCCTTGCTATGCAAATCATCCTCTCTTTCCTCTCTGCCTCTTAGGTGCCCTTCAAATTCAGTGTAAAGGCCCTGGAAATTGGAGTGCCTGACCCAAAGGCAGGGGGAGAGGTCAGAGTTCTGACACTTCTGCTGCTGCTCTCCAGAGATGCTGCTGCTCCACCAGGCAGCAGCATCTTCTATGATGCTGTAGGCAAGAACAGATGGAGCCTCTTGCTCTGAAGAGGGGATTAAAATGATGTTTTTATTTCTCATTTACTGCTGGAGTAGTGGTCCATCATCAAGGCTGGCCTCAGGACACCAGTGGGCATGAGACAGTGCCTTGTTTGGTTTCTAAACCAGTGCCTTAATGTCTACAGCAGCTTACAGCAGCCTACAGCAGTCTACAGCACAAACAATCCCAATCCTGGCTTGGGAAGGGAGAGAACTCTTGCATGCAACGCTGAATGAACGTCCCAGAGAAGCAGTGACCAGTGATTCACTTTGAGTAATGCTGACTCACTTTCAAGGTACTTTCCATGGACACACGCACACGCTGGGAGAGTGAGAGAGAATGAATGCCTGATCTCAGGAAAGTTCAAACTAAATATTGTTCTAACCTTTTACTATAACCAGAGAGAAAAAATCAGCCTCCTTTTTATGGAGAGAGAGAGAGAGAGAGACTGCTTGGCAGAGCAGCCAAAACCAGTTGTTTTTGTTTTCACAGGAGTTTCAAGTCCAGAGATAACTGCTAAAGACAAGTTTTTAGGGTGTGTGGGGGCAGGCCACAAAATTGCAAGTGCTTAAAGCTTGGAGAACACGTAAACAAAGGCTTGCAAATGCTGCAGGGTCTCAGGACAAAACTCAGTGCAAAGGCAAAGGCTGACAGCAGCAACTGCAAACCCCTGGGAACACTGGAGGTACTTGAGAGACTGAATCCCCCTGGCTGGTTCTGTTCTAACCATCCTACAAATTATGTCCTCAGTGAGAGCTTCCCCCTCCATGAGGTGCAGGGGCTGGGATGGAGGAGCTTTAGACAATGCCCTGCTGCTTCTGTTTTCCCCTTGCTGTTGTCTAGATCTGTCCCTGCCAGGGATCTGCTCAGCTCCTGTTGTTACTCAACCATACCGCAGCCTTGCCATTCATTTTTTTACCTTTTTTTCCTTCAATCCACTGAAATTTTACACACAGACACGCTGCTGTTTGGATGCCCACCTCATGGCCACAGCAGTGACACTGTTTTTTTGTGCCACGCACAAAGTCTTGCTGTCCCAACACAGAGGGCTCCTTGGAGATGCCTTCTGAGCCCGGGACACATCTTTGGCCATCTCACCAGACTCGTGGGCTCTCTGTGCTGCTGCTGATCAGGTCTGGACTCCTGTTGCCTGTGCCATCAGTGCCAAAGCCAGCAGGAAGTGATGGGATATTATTCCCTTTGGCTCCCTGGCAGGATCAGGCTGCAGGCAGAGCGAGTGCCACTGCTTTGTGGAACATCCTCACAGGTGCCTCCATGGGTTTTTTTGGGGTGTGGTGGGGGTTAGTGAGGTGGTGCTGCCCCTTTTTCCTGCGTTTCACTACTCCAAATTTAATTTGTTGTGGATTGAAAAGGCTGAGAAAGCAGAAGCAATGCCTCAAGGCTCCCCTGTATGGGCACTGAGCTGTGCCAAGCTGATCTCAGGGAAGTGCTGGGAGGCTGATCAGATGGCACAAGGGGCACCATTTATGGCTAGGAAGAAACCAGCAAGATTTTAGGCAAGAGCCATGAGACTAAACACCCCTTAGAGGGCTGATTTAGAGGCAGATTTTGCCCACCATTGCCCCTGCAGTGCCCTTCCTGCATCCACGGGCAATCTATCTGGTCAGAGATAATGCACCTGCAGGGCAGCAGAGTGGATCCCAGCAGTTCTTCACTGTCCAAGAGGCTGCAGAGGTGCCTGGAGCTCAGCACAGGTCCTGCCTGCCAAGGGGGAGGACGTGGAACACCTGCTCCAAGCCGGGAGCCAGCAGGCTCTTCATTAATTTAATCAGATAGCAGCAAATAATGCCAGTTATAATAATGAGAAAGAGTGGTTCCAGACTATTAGTGTCAAAACAGATCCAAGCTGCTGATACACAAAAACTGCCCCACTCCCCTCCCTTTCCCTGGTTTTGTTGTGAAGCTTCTTCACTGCCGCGTGTTTTTTAAACAGCTTTCCACCTCCAGCTCCACGTAGCATCCAAAATGTGATTGTTAGCATTTTTTAAACCCTCTTTTTCAAAGAAAAGTCAGTGACAGCGCTCTAGCATCTCACCAGGGAAACTGAGGCATGAGAGTTATGGAGGACTGCAGGGGCCATGCTGACCTCACCTGTGTCCCCCCAGAGTGGCACAGGCTGGCTGCCACCCCCTCAGGATGGCTCAAGGCAGGCAATAACCAAACTGTGGGTGAGGATGGATCACCAGGTGTCAGAATTCAGGGCATCCCTCTGGCTGTCCTGGATTGCCTGAACCCCTGCCAGGGGGCTCAGAGACCCTGGCACAGAGCCCAAGACACCTGTGACTTTGATTATGACCCATGGAAAAAACTACCAACCTTTATACGAGGATCTGCAAGCCATGAAAGTCTAAGTAGAATAGTAGGTAGTTTGTCACGGGGTGAAAAATAGATTTTTTGGGGTTTTTTAGGATGGGCATTCAGGAGGCAAGATGGAGGAATCTGGGCATGTCCAGCCTTTCTCCTCTTCTTCTTCTTTGCCTCCATCTTCTGCTGTGGTGTTGGCACTTTTAGATTGGTTTAATGAGGAATCTCACTGTCTAACATGGGTGATGGGTATTGGGAAGTTGTGGTAAATATTGTACACATAGTTTTTAGTATAAAAAAATTTTAGTATAAAAAGATAACACCACCCCAAGGGTGGCCAGTGTGCCTCTGTCTGACCTGCTGAATGGATCTTGGCAGGCCAGGAGAAAGAATTTTATAGATAAGAAACAATAAACAACCTTGAGAATGAGAACCGAAGAGCTCTGCCTCCTTCTTCAACCGCCAGACTGGGAAAAGAGACTTTCTCACTTATCTCGTGGTCACTCTGACCAGCAGAAGCCCCAAAAACCAGGTTTTTGTTTGCCCTCTCTCAGAGCAGCTTCTCCCCAGCAGGGCTCTGCCCAACCATGGCCCACCAGCTGCTGCCAGAGACACAAAAGCTGTCACCAGCCCCCAGGTGCCTGTCACCCAGCAGGGGCAGAGGGAGATTTTTTGTGTTTGGGGCAGCAGAGGTGTGACCATGCTTTGTGGAGCTATTTGTGGAGCTGACCCAGCGGTGTCAGAGAGGTAGAGTGTGACAGTGTTCACAGGGGTGTCAGGGTGAGGGAAGAGACGAGGATCTGACTCCATGTTTCAGAAGGCTTGATTTATTATTTTATTATATATATTATATTAAAACTATACTAAAAGAATAGAAGAAAGGATTTCATCAGAAGGCTAGCTAAGAATAGAATAGGAAGGAATGATAACAAAGGCTTGTGTCTCGGAGAGAGAGTCCAAGCCAGCTGACTGTGATTGGTCATTAATTAGAAACAACCACATGAGACCAATCCCAGATGCACCTGTTGCATCCCACAGCAGCAGATAACCATTGTACACATTTTGTTCCTGAGGCCTCTCAGCTTCTCAGGAGAAAAAATCCTAAGGAAAGGATTTTTCATAAAGGATGTCTGCGACAGGGCTGCAGGTCCAGAAGCCACCCTGCTGCCCTCCAGCCTAACCTGGAGGGAGCCAAAAACCTTCAGCCCACGTTCTGCACCCCTCCAGCATCCAGCAAAGCAGGCTGGACATGCTCGGGATGGTGAGATCCCCCCAGGATGCAGCACTGACCCTGCAGCCTGGGGGAAGATGGGGTGGCTGGCTCTGTCTCCAAAGCACTGCTGGATGAACAGGGAATTTCTCACCCTCAGCAGGAGCAGCAGGCTTGATACCCCAGTGGGAGGCTTGGTAGAGTTGAGGGTTTTGTCGAGGGTTTTGCAGAGGTCCTTCTTTGGAAAGAATGTGCTGTGCCTGAACTCCCTGCAGATAATTTGGCTCAGAAGGCACCTTCTGTGCTGGACTGTGCTTCTCAGCCCATTTCCCTCTGTGCTTTTGGCCTTTTCTGCAAAGAAAAAACAGCAATTCAACCGGTCACCCACCTGAGAAGTGACAATTTTCAGGTGCTCGTGGTTACCTCTGACACTGTGGCAGCCCCACACATCCAGGATCCCTGCAGGATGGTGCAGATCCAGTGTCAGAGATACCTGCAGCTACAGAGAAAAGAAAACTCATATATATGCATAATCTTTGCAGGCACCATCAACAGTACGAGGCAAAACCGCTCTGAAAACATTTACTCAAGTTTCCAGCCACTCCCAATACTGGAAACATCACCAATGATAAATAATATCTTTTAATCAACCTTGATTTTTTCTCATTCTTCAGTACAAATCTAGCCAAACTGTTATCGTATTACAGACGTCTGTGTACTTTTGACATTTATTTCTCCTCCCTTTATTTTTTTTTCTTTTTTCATTTGGTGTTTTGCCTGCTTTGAAGGACTTGAAGAAGAGCACTGGCACTTCCCAAGAAATTCATCATTAAGGACTTCCACGCAGACATCTCATTGCAGGGCACAGGGCTACATCAATGTCATGTCTTGTCAACACCTGTCCTGCTTAGAATTTAAGTTTTCAGTTGCCTTGCTCTTGGGTGACTGCTGCTGTTCCCTTTCAGTATCAGCAGAGGGGTGAGAAAGGAAAGTTCTCACTCAACCACTGTGCTGAGAACTGAAAGAGACCATATTTAACACACAGCCTTCTCTCCCACTCCACTGCAAGAGTGACCACATCGCTTAGCAATCCCTTGGACCCCCACCCTAAGTGGAAGTGCTCTCCGATTTTCTAATTCTGTTTGTGCCCACAAACAAACAAACTGGAAACAATAAGGTCCTTTTGGTCCAGTCGGACTTTTGCTGTTTAGAAAAATCCTTGAAACTGCCCTTCTGGTTTTAGATCTTAAGTACCTCATATGTGAATCCAACACAACAACCTCCTCCATGTGGGGTTTTTAGGAAAGTCTTTCAACATTTATCTCTGTTCAAATACTCAAAGTTATTTAGGATGCAACCCTAATATTGGATAGGTTTTAAATATCTGCAGGGCAGGGAAAGGAGAGCAAGGAGAGAATCCTTTGACACATTCATGGTGAGTAGCAGGGGAAGGATCCCTTCAATTTGATCTTTGTGTTAGGGGTGGCTGCAGTTGTGAACTACCAGAGAAGCAGGGAGATGGTCAGGGTTGATTTGGACACCCTGTCAGTAGCAGCTTTTACACTGACCCATCTTTTTCCTCCAGGAAAGTGTCACCGATTCAATGGACCAGCTTCACAGCAACAAAAAAACGAGAGAACCCACCTCTTCTCCCCCACCAAGACCCAAAAAACCTTCACAAAACCAACTCATTCAACTGGTGATCATCCATTCACCTCCTTGTGACTCTCAGCTGTGGTCACCTGAACTAACTACAGCCTGAGCGCCATGCCCAAACTCCCTCAGGGGATGATTTCCACCACAGCACTGTCTGCATCCCTGTAGTCCCTGCTGGTTTCCAGCATATTCACAGAGAACAACTGGAATTTTGGCATCCTTTCCTGCAGGGCATATGTTTGGCAGGGATTGGCCTCCTTAAATGCTAGACTGAGATATGCTGAGCACAACTTTCCATGACTTCAGAGACAGCTGTTTCACTATAAGGCACAGAAATCGAGTTTAAGCTTTCTAATTCCCCTACAAAGCCAAGATTTGAAGTAAAAAGGCAGGCTGGAAAGCATGGGAAGTGATTTCACTGTTTGTTGAATGAGCTGTTCAACCCTTCAGAGCTCAAAGGGAAAGCACTGAAGATGAAAATACAGCACAGGTCTGTTTTACAGGTGAATCTCTGGCAATGCATAAATGACACAAGCTAACACATCCTCATCCATGGTCCTCTCTGTTAAAGGGTTTTCCCCCATCTGAAATCCCCTAATAATTGTGCTAAACAGCATGACTGTGATGTGTGCATTGCCCCAGGCTAAGAGTTGCCCAAAGACATCGAGGTGCCCATGAAACAGGATCTCCACATCCCCCCTGCAGGTCTGAAAGTCTGTCTTGTTGCTCAGGGGAAAGCTGAGGAAACATCAGGCAACATTTCTGAGCAAAGACTCCTAAAGGAGTCTCAGAACAATGCCATGGCCAAGTTCCCCTTGTATCCTCAGCAGCCAAACTTCATAGGATCAGAGAATGGTTTGGGTTGGAAGGAACTTTAAATCTCTTCTCTTTCCAATTCCCCTGCTCTGGGGGTTGGAAAGAGAAGAGATTTAAAGATTTAAAGATTTAATTTGGGACACCTTCCAGTGTCCCAAGTTGCTCCAAGCCCTGTCCAACCTGGCCTGGGTCACTTCTAGGTTTGGGGCAGCCACAGCTGCTCTGGGCAGCCTGTGCCAGGGCCTGCCCACCTTCACAGGGAAGAAATTTTTCCTAATCCATGAAGCAGATAATCTAAACCTAGTCTCTGTCAGTTTGCAGCCTTTCCCCCTTGTTCTGTCACTCTTGTAAAAATTTCTCCCCATCTTTCTCTTCAGTCAGTTCACCCTGAAGCTCAACCTTCTTTTCCAGGTTGAACAACCCCAACTCTCCCAATCTTTTTTCCTGCCAGCAGAGCTGCTCCATCCCTCTGCCCATCCTGGAGCCTCCCCTGGCCTGGCTCCAGCAGCTCCAGCTCCTTGCTGGGCTGGGGATCCCAGATTTGAGGATTTCAGCTGCCTGACCAATGTGTCAGAGACACAACACCACACCAGCCAGGGAAATCAGGAGCCCAGTACCTCCAGGGCATTTCCATGTGTCCTTCAGGGAAGTTAGAATCTCACAATCTCCCTGTTAGGATTTTGCCTAGTCCTTCCCTTCTCACCTCTCACACTTCCTGCTCACGAATGTTTGTTGCTAACTCATTTTTAAGCCTTCAACTTGACTCTGGTGAAAGCAGCTGTTTTGGCATAGGGAGCTTTTTTCATCATATTTTCTCCCCCATCACACTGAAGTGAAGGAGAGAGAAGCTGGATAGGGGTCCTGCAGCCATATAAGTTTTCTTGGTCTTTTTTACTTAAGGAAAATGAAAATATTAATTCAGAACTGTTCAAATTCTTTTTTTTCTTGTCTGTATTTCATACATTGGTAATATTTTCCTCCTTTTGTGTACAAGCCTTTTTATTCTGATTGACTGCACTTATATTCAGAGAAAATTATTATTCGATGAAAGATAAATGCAAATGTCTTAAATGCCTTGGCGATAAGCATGCAGTTTTTCCTTTCTTCTTTTGTAGGCTGGCAAAATAGGAAAAGCCATTGCAGATTTGGCACTTTTCCCAAAAGAGATACTTCTGGTTTTCTCAAGAATGCTCAGAATGCTTAGATCCAATCATTCATCTTTTTTTTTTTCAAGAAATGCTTTGCAACTGCACACCAGCCATGAGCTGTGCCTGTGCTAAAGTAAGTCCAAAAATATTACCCAGGTTTTCAATATGAAATATAAAACCCAAATCATTCCTGCAAGAGCTACCCAGGCAGTTCACTGACCACTTGAACATCAAGATGTTTGTTGCCACTTGAGCAATTGAGAACTTTCATTAAAAAGTGAAACAGCCCTCCAAGTGCAAGCTAACTACATATTCTAAACTCTAAAAGTATTAGAATGCTTCCAGCACTTCCAGTTCAAACAAAACCTCACTGGAATATGAGGACTGAATGTGTCTCAGCCAATTTTTTTTCTTCAATAAGATTTATTATTTATTTAAAGACAAGGCTGTGCCTACATAGAGGTTAAAGGTGGTTGTAAAGCAGAATTTTTGTTTCCTTAGTGTCTAGAGTTTGGGATTTTTTTCAAAATATTTCCCCCCCCTTTTTTTTTTTAATGCAATTTTAAATCTGTCCAGCTAGTGTTTAGCAGTTCTAATAATTTCAAACAGAATTTTCCAAGCATATTTTAAAGAACCTGGCACAGTCCTGCAAAACACTGGCTTTAAATGAATTGGTGTATAGGGCATCCTGTAGGAAAATTTTTTGTCTGAGAGCATTACCAAGGGCTTCATCTCTTCAAGGGCTCAGCAGTGCTCCTTCCCCGTGCTGCGGCATGAAAATGCCTTTCCCTTACATTCAGTGGGTCAAACTTGATAAACCCCTTAACACTGCCATTAACAGTAACAAAAATTCCAATTAGCCAAGTAGAAGTAATTCCAAAAATCCATGTATTTGCATGGAGGCGACCACCAGAGTGAGAAGCCTCTACACCAATTATAGAAAACCATGGAGAATTCCCCATTTTCTGCTATTTCCACCAGTTTGGCTTGGGGTGTTGCCTGCTTTAGGAGGGGCTGGGGTGCTCAGGGAGCAGAGGCACAACTGGCTGTGCCTCCATGGGCTGCGTGTGACAAAGCAGGGGCTGTCAGAGCAGCAGTGCCACGGGCAGATCTGAGCTGTGACTGAGCCTGGTGTCAATCACGGGGCTCCAAAGACAGGGATGTTGCAATTGGTGGCAGGGGGAGACGGGTGAAGGGCTTGGCAGGGCTTCAGGCCTGGTAAGGACAAAGAGTTTCCACAGCACAGCAGTTTTTCTCAAGCTTCAGGCTGGGATTTTCTTGTTAAAAAGTCATCTCCTGACCCAAGTGTCCTTCTTGGGAATGCAGGTTCATCAGCAGGATGCAGCCTGAGCTCTGAGCTTCATGCTAAAAAAATTTGATGGCTTCCATCTGAAGGTTTGATCCTTCAGTTATGAAGATCTCTTTAATTAGATGATATTCATTTCATTAACTCTGCTTTCAGAATATAAGAGTTTAACAGCAGGGACTGATTATTCCTTTCAGTGCAATGTAGATTTTTTTTTTTTATTATTATTTTTTACGATCCAGTTGGGAAATACTTTTGGGAAACACTTGTTCAAAACAAAACAAGACAAAAAGAAGGATTTTTCTAAGCCAATAAATAATACTCCTAAAGAAATATTTTGGCTAGAAACAGTTATGTAGGGGTGGTACAAATGATGTACCTTTGTTGCTGGTCTGAATTCAGGACGATGAAAAGTGCAACAGATTGAAATCACTTCACACCATGGAATAATTAGGACATGAACAAAACAAGGGGCTATCTGAATACACCCTCACATATTTTCCCCCATCTGTGCTTCCCTTCTCCATCAGCCAAGCCCCTTTGAACTGATGGCAAACTTTCCAGATCCTGCAGGCTTGCAGTGTTTGCCCATTCAACAGGTTGAAATGAAAACAGGCAGAGGCAGAAGGGTGTAGACAGCAAACCCTCAGACCTGTGCTGATAATTTGAGATATCATTCTTTATTATGGAAAAAAAAAAAGGAAAAAAAACCCCAAAATAAAATAAAAATTAAAAAAACACTCACACATACCAAAAAAAAAAAAAAAACCCCAAACAAAATAAATTAAAAAAACAAAACAAAACAAAACAAAACAAAACAAAAAAAACAGCACACACCTTTTTCTGAAAGGCCTTGCTGTGAAGAGCTCTGGTGTGACACTTCAGACACCCCAGATAAATAAATATTAAGTGTCCAGAAATGCAGCACTATCCAATGCAGCTGCCAGGGCAGAGCTGTTTCCCTCTGTTGGTGTTTTCCCCTTGCTCCAAGGTGACTTTGAAGAGCAGGTGATGCATCCCCCACTCCCTCCAGGCATTTACCAGCTGGTTTGGGGTTTGGATCAGGAAGGGAAGCCCTTCATCTGGGGGAATGCCAAGGGCAGGAGGCAGACTGAGCACAGCAGGGATGGCAGTGGGGACCAACAGGAGTCTCCTAGGCAGCACATATTTCATTTCTTTTGTTCATTTCTTTTGCAAAGTGTGGCTCATCAGGTGGTCAGGAGACAGGTGGGACACTGGGCAGCTACAGTACCTGGCACAGACCTTGCAGCAATATCAGCATGTCAGCTTCTAAATTCTAAATAAGTCCTGGCTGGGGGGAAAGGATTCCTACTCAAGGCTTTTAAAAAGCTTCTCTTCTTTTAAAAAATCCTCTTCTTTTAAAGGCAGCCTCCACCAGATTTCAGCTCAACAGCTAAAGGAGCCCTAAATTGTGGGAACCCAGAACATCCCTCTGTCTGTCCAGGATGGCCAGGACCCCTGCCAGGGGGCTCAGAGACCTTGGCACAGAGCCCAAAACACCTGTGGGTTTGATTATGAGCCATGGAGCAAATTACCAACCTTATATGAAGATCAGCAAGCCACAACAGTTTAGGTAGAATAATAGTGAATTTATCATGGGGTGAAAAAGTAGATTTTGGGGTTTCTGGAATGGGGGTTCAGGGGGCAAGATGGACGAATCTGGGCATGTCCAGCCTTTCTCCTTCTTCTTCTTGGCCTCCATCTTCTGCTGTGATGGTGGCACTTACAGATTGGTTTAGAGTAGAAGCTCACTGTGTAGCATAGGTGATAGGTATTGGAAAGCAATTGTAAATTTTGTATACATAGTTTTTAGTATAAAGACATAGCACCACCCCAGGGGCAGGCAGAGGGCCTCTGTCTGTCCTGCTGGATGGACCTCGGCAGGACAGGAGAAAATCTTTTATAGATAAGATACAATAAACAACCTTGAGACCAAGAAATGAAGAGCTCTGACTCCTTCTTCAAGCGCCAGGCTGGGAAAAGAGACTTTCTTACTTTCCTTGGGGTCACTCTGACCAGCTAGTGATCCTGACACTAAATGTGCCCACAGGACCTTGCTGTCACCAAAGAGTGGCCTGGGCACTGTGGATGCAGAAATCTGACACAAAACCCCCAGCACTGGTGGGTGTTCTGCAGATTTCTCGATTTCCACTCCTTCTTCCACTGGATTTCACTCAATGGAAGCTGTGACTGTATTGCCACATGCGAAAGCTATCCAGCAGAGTTAAATTTTAATTCTTATTCTTTTGGGGTCTTCTGTTTTTCAGGGTAAGTGTTTCATTATGTTATATGGTGCCTTGGCTCTAGAGTAATTCTAAAAATAAAAGTGCTGCTACACTATATTATTGTGGGTTCTGCTTTTCAGTAATGCTCCAGTTGATGAAGATTTTCTCTGCTAATCTGGGTGACTGATAGTCAGGACCACGAGGAGAATAGGAGCACACCACACCACACAGTGAAAACCCAGCAGCTTTTGCCATTGGAATTCGTGGATTCCAAGATTCTGTCCTATAAACCTCAGGAGTCCCTCCAGCTGTAAGAGCTCCAGCAAGAAGGCTGACAGTGCCTCAGATGCAACAAACCTGGGCGAACTGTGAATATTGCAATAAGTGAGGTTGTCAAATAAGCATGCACATCTTCCTTTCTTTTGCTAGAGAGTGTGTGGGGAAAAAAATCAGGTTGCACTACAGTGTCATAGATGAAAGACCTTGATGTGGCCATGAAAACAGAGTTTGGAGGAGCCCTGAGTGAGGTTGCACAGCTCACCACTGGTGGCTCTTAATTCACAGCCTTTATTTTATCCCTCCCATCAAGTGAAGGCTCTACAGCACTGTGTATTTTAGCTGCATGTTCTGCCATCAGTGTCTTAGAGTGATAATAACCAAGCCCTGCCTGTCACACACCAGGCACATAAAACTCAGGTTTTTCCATAAGATTTTCCCCTATTCTTCACCTGTTGGGGAGAGCAGACAGAGCTGTGACATTCTCTGATGTCCTGATGAGTCAGGGACAGCAGGAAATGGAGGAAACTTTCCCTGCTAACTCTGCATGGGGTTTGTGTGCTGAAAATATGGTGTGAGGGGTGCTCCTCCTCTGCAAACAGGAGAAAACTTTGGATAATCTCCCATTAAGTGAGCACAGATGGCCCCATACAGAAAATCAGCTAAGACTCTCGCAGAGAATAAAAACTTGTGATTGATAAAAACTGTGTTGAGTGAAGATATGATGCAGGCCTAAGCTGGGCCCAAACTACAAACGCAGTTTCATCAGGCAGAGCTTTGTGTTATCCTTTCCACCCAGGCCAGTGGCCCAGCACTTGGCACAGCCACCCAGCTGGATTTTTATAGGGGCTTGTCCTGGTTCAGAGCAAATTTGGGAGAGAATCCCCAAAGGGGCTCTTCTAGGAAAGCAGATTCAATCGGCTCCTCCCCGCGGCCGGTGCGGGAGAAACTGCCTCCTTGGAGAAAAGTGGAAAAAACCTGTTTAATAAACAATAAAACCCAAACAAAATTAAACAAAAAACCCCTTGCTGCTCCAAAAGAGATGACAAACAGAGAAACCTCCCTCCCTAGGTTGCAGTTCAGCTCACTCAGTCTCTCATCAGTCCCTGTGGTGCTGGAAATGCTGCTACCCAGGCCCAGCCCGGTGGGTCACAGGTGTGAGCTGCCAGTGCTCTTCTGTTATTCAGTCTGGAGAAGGTCTAAACAGGTCCAAAGAAAAGAGGAAAAACCTCCCCACAGTCTAGGGAACTTCTTTGTCTCAGCTAGCTAAAACTAACTACAAGCAAAGGAGAGCTCTGTCCTGCTGTCCATCTGTCTGTCCATCTGCAGACATCACAGTCCAGGAGCAGGAATGTGGAGCAGTGAGTGCAGTTTCTGAAAAGAAACTCCGTGCTTCTTCTCTCCCCCCTTCACTCTTGGAACTTGTCTTAAAGGTGCAAAACTTATTATTCAGCAAAAACAGAATGAGACAACTGGGGATAAAAGCATCATATAGTCAAGCCAGGACAGGGCTCCTCATATTCCTGCCATGATCAGGGAGTGTTTTTAACCCAGCTGCAGGAAGCCAAGCCATAAATAACCTGCCCTGGCCTGCTGGGAGGACAGAATAACACAGCACCCCTTGCCCAGGAGCCATGGCCTGAGCCTGGGAGCCCCAAGGCTGGGTCTGCTTTGCCCCTGGCTGCGTTGATCCTAAGCTCAGCTCCTCCTGAGTTTCCCAGCTGAGTATCCTTTTAGGGGGAATGGGCATTTCTCCACATGTGCACACCCAGGGATGTGGTGGTGGGAGATAAAAGATGCCTTCAGCCCAAGCAGGGAGGCACAGGGTGATTTCCAGCCACACGCAAAAGAGGGGAGGTCAAACCTCACCAGCACCATGCTGGTTGCTTTTCCAGGCCCATACCAACAAGAAGGTGTTTTACAGAGCAAGGAGGGAGAAATCATCACCACGCTGTGGAGGGCTGAGCCTGAGCATCCACTCCTTATCTCATCCCAAAGGTAGCAGGGGACCTCAGAGCACCTCAAGAACCCCTCCTGGTGAAAGGTAAAACCCTGCAACATGATGTTTTCCTCCCCTCAAATCTTTTCCTCTGGAGAGGCTGTGGTCAAGGTTTGGACTGAGTGGTTCTCCTTTTGTGATCAGTTCCCACTATGTGGCCTCCAGTGCTCTTTTATGATGTTCTTCTCCTCTATTCTTCTCTGCACTTTGAAGTGCTCTTGCATGAAACAGCACGACATAAAATAAAATGACACTCATTATTAACACAAATGAAACATTTGGTTTCAATTATCTCCCCTCTCTCCAGTTGTGAGGAGTGAGAAATCACTCATAAACCAGGCAACATTTTAAGAAATTGCAGATTTTTACAGAGCAAGAGAAAGGAAGAAAAACAGGCCTTGAGATGCTGAGGCTGTCACAGCAGAGAAGATGATAGGGGAGAAAAAGAGGGGGTAATTCCAGCCTGCATGGACAGAGCTGCATGGACTGGAGATGAGAAAAAAAAAAAAAAAAGGCACCAAAGCAGAAGTGTCAATTAAAGCCTTTAACTCAGAACTGACCTAGGGAGTGACCTCTAGAAAGCCACTTTGCCTCTTTGCTTTTCTGGTTTCACACAGAAGGTCCATTTGGGCTGTCAAAGAGGAACTGAAGGAGGAAAGGGTCTCTTTCTAGGCCGAATTTCTCTAAGTCCTCCACAACGAGGAAGAAGTACACATTAAAAAAAAAAAAAAAGTACCAAAACCAGTGCAATATTTGTCTCTACTAATTCTTCTAATTTTTACCATAACTTTGCCCCCTTTTTATTCTGAGAGATAATGCTGGACCCTTAGAAACAGCATGCATAGACTCTTGAACGAAGAGCAATAAAAGGTTTTACAGCATGCAAAACAGGCTTCCATCCAACCTCAGGGTAGTGCAGTCCCATTATCCCAGCCTGTTTCATAAAACAGCTGCCCTGACAGCCTGTGTCAGTATGGAATGCACTCAGCTCTGGGTTTTTTCATCCCTGCTTAAGAATGATCGCCTCTAACACAGGCTGTGATGCACTGCAATTGGCATCCCATAGACTTGCACACACACAGATCTTGAGAGGAGCTCCTCAGAAAAACCCTCTCCAGGGGCTGTGGGGACTCAGCACAAGGATGTCTCTTTTTTCCCCCCTTTCCCTTGAAATAGACTCCCAAAACTCTGCAGATGCAGCTGGGCTGAGCAGTTTGCTGTGTGCCAGGGGGGAAAGGGCTGGCTAACATGAGATTTTTTGGATCCCTGGTCTCTCCTGAGCCACGGCACAGCTGCTGCTTGGAAGTGCAAGGCACCACAGCACACGGGTGTAAGGAAGGGAGGGAAGCAAAATACAGCATGTGCTGTAGAGGAAACTTTAAGTAAGCTGAAGGCTATTACTCATATGAGAACTGGAACCTCCACCCAAGATCCCCTCGTTTTCTCCAGCAGCGCAAAAGGGACCAAAAGTAATAATAAATTTTAAAAATTAAAAAGTGATTTTTAATTTTTTTTTTTCTTCTGAAAGAATTTTTAAGGAAATTGCCTTGTGGCAGAAAGATGGTATGGGACAGCTGTTTCTTTTTTCCTTCCAAGAGGGTTTTTTTAACAAGGAAACCAAGAAACTTTATAGCAGTTGAGTAATTCTATAAGAAAAGTAAATATTTTTTGCAGCTTTTTAAAAAAAATTATTTATATTTTTGTGTGTCAGGATAAAAGAACCTCTTTCTTCTGCCATGCAACTGCAGCAAGAGTCCCACAGAGCAGCGAAGAGCAGATTTTCAGAGGCAGAAGTACATTTGTTGCTCCTAAATTTGGTGTCAACTTGCAGTATTGAAAAGCAGATAAAAGCCCAAGGGTGGGACTACAATATGTGCATTTTTTATCCTTTTTTTTTTCCACCTTGTTCATCCCTCCAGAAGGAGATGGTGTGACATTCTCACTTTGTCAGAAGTGGTATAACACAGGAGCAAGTGGGACCAGCCTTTGGATGAAATCCCTGGAAGGAGAGACCTCTGCCCTAACACTTCAAGAATTTGGAGCTCTGCTTCAAATGTATTTTTTAAGCACCCTTGGCAGCTGGGATCTGTGAGTCTGAGCAGCTCCAGGAGCCCTGCAGTGGCCACTGAACATGACATGCACGAGAGGTTTGTATTTGTTTGTCCATCTCATGGTCCTCAGCCAAGTTTGGACAAGGAAAACTGGTCACAGCATGCAGTGCTCATTGGGTGCTTTTTTCAGACATCACAGCTCTTCCTGCCCACCCGGCCATGAGCCAAAAAGGAATTTGTCACAGCTGATGCTTGTTTGCCTCCCATTTCTGTCCCTGAGAACATCCCATGGCTGATGCTGGTTCTGCACCTGGGAGTAGGCTGGCAAAGACCAAGAGCCAAAAGTGCTGCTCCCATGTCTTCTGATGTGCATTTTCAGGGAGAGTGTGTTCTGTCTTGTTTTGTGTCTGTGGGGGTTGCTGTTTGATTGTGTAGGGTGAGGGAATATGCCCCACAAAACGGGCAGAGCTGATCTTCCACAATTACAGAGAAAAAAAATACTTCAGAGAGTGGACAACGAGCCAAAAGCTTTGAAAGGGTGTTTCACTTAGGTTTTCACATTATTAATACAACCATAACACATGACATTAAACGCAGCTGACCTTTCTCTTTTATTTGTTTTTTGTTAGTAAATCTCCAAAGACAGGCTTTTCTGAGCACGTTATAATTCTGCACTTGGTTCCTCAAAGGGGTTGAATAACCCGTGTTTTTCATTAGAGACAGATCCATGATCATTAGCCCTGCCTGCCTCCCATTGCACAAGGAGCAGAATCAGAGCTGTGCCCCAAATGCACCATCTCCTTTTCACCCAGAAAACCACCTTCTCTCCTCTGTCAGCTCCCAGCTCCCAGCTTTGCTTTCCCACCACCAAAGAGCTGCCCACAGCTCTGGATTGTCCCCACAGCCCAAGCTCTTCCAGACCTCCCTCCTCTGGAGTCTGAAAGGCTGCGTTTCTCTGCCTCCAGCTGGCTCTGTCACACAGCTGGGCAGTGCAGGGGGCGGCACAGATCCACCAGAGCATGGCCAGTGGGCTCCCAGTGACAAAAATCTGTCACCTTTGCTGTGGCAAAGTCCCCAGAACATGGCACACGCACCGCCCTCCCCCAGGAATTTTGGCCCCCAATTTTTGGTTTGCCATCCTGTGCGGCTGGGGAATAAGAGGCTTCTATTGAATGTCAGCTCTTATTTATTAGAACTTGCAGTCAAACAATGGGCCACACACAGGGAGTGTCTGACAGACCGAAAAATATGCGTGCGGCTCCGTAAACACCTCAGCCTTGTTGGTGTGCGTGCGTGAAGGCAGGGGACACTCTCTCCCTCATAATTCACAAGCTGCTTCTGGACTTCTGGGCAGCCCAGATTCTCTGTCTAGATACATGCATGTCCTCTTCCCCGAGAGCCAAAAAAAGCCAAAATACAGCCCCTGTTGAGCAGCCACAATCCTGCAGACACTTTCTCCCAGCACCTCAACAATTCCGGCTTGTCCCCTCAGATGGGCCATGGGCTGCCAGTGGGTTGCAAGAGGTAACAGATGTCAGGTCTGCCTTCATGTTGGGAAGTAAAAAGCAGCAACAGGCCCATGGGATCATGGCTGGGGGGAAGACTCACCAAATTTATCTAGCTCGAAAGCAGAAAAATTTGTAAAAAAGCCTATCATTCTCTTTGGAGACAACCTTCTCCTGACACTTCATGGAAATTCTCATGTAATGTTTCTAGACTGACTTCTGTAAGATTAGGATGTTTGAAAACCAGATGAATTATTTAAAGTGCTTTACAGCATTGAAATGCAGCTTTGATGGGGGAAGTTGTCATTTTTTGGGAAATCCAGAAAGAATGCGATTGCAAAAAGAAAGCTGCAAGGTGGTTGTCAGTATCCTTTGAGCACTTTCCAGCATTTCTGTCTCCCTGGAGTCTAGAGGAACTCTAGGCCAGCCTAAAGGTGACTGAAGGAAGTCTAAAGGTAATGGAAATGCAGAGCAGTGTTACCATACCTGTCAAAGAGCACAAAATAGCAGGGGAGGTTATTGCCCTAAGTGATGCCACTGAAAAACCAGATTCATTTACTTAAAACTTCACTCACTTTCTTAACCCAGGGTTATTAAATCCACAAAAGGAAGCAAAAACTGGTGAAATGGCATATCTCAGGTCAGGTCAGCACTTTCTTTCTTCCACATAGAAATGGAGCCCACTGAACAGCAAAATAAAGTGCTTGGGATCTTGACTAGAGCATGGGGAAATGGCCTGGATCTTAATAAGTGCTGTCAGACATTTATTTGCCTATTTCTACCACATCTCCAGGTGTCTTTTACCATATTTTCAGCTCACTTTTCCTTCAGAGCTGCTCACTGGCATGGGCTGGGCTGTGAAGGCAGTCACCTACCATTACTGTCATGCTCCCTGCATTATTCATTTTATTCACCTTTTTTTGTGATTTTCAAACAATTTCTTGCTTGTGTGTGAAAATCCATCCCGTTTATGTGCCTCAGGTGAAGCACCTGAAACCCCCAGCTGTTGCCAGATGTGATGTGGCTTTGAGGGGCATTGCTCCTACAGGTGGTGCCCAGAACCAGAGGAGCACCAGGAATCACTCCTGTGCCTCTCGAAGGAGAAATCTGTAGAGATCTAACACGCTTCAAGGCAAGAGAGGCCCAAATTAAATGTTAAAATGAAAGCCAAGGAAGGGAATTTGAAATTAATACGATTTGAAGCCACACCATTTTTTGCAAAGTCCACTGGCTATGACAAGTGCCTTGAGGAATGCATCCAACACCATCCCAGATAATGGGAAAGGAGGATTTCTGTAGATGTGTTTGTAAACATCTTAAGTCGTAATCTCATGAGGAAGCTCTGTTGCCCATTCCATTATATAGACAGCCTGGTTGAAAATCTAAATTCTGAGTTGCATTCATTTTCCCACTTCTTCTGCACCTATTGTTTTAAATTTTTGTTGTTTTTTTTTTTTTTTTCCCTAGTTAGCTGATTCAAAGCCTCTCCAAATAAAAGTTTACATGACATTGTTGCCACAAGGATTCCTGCCAAGACAATGAGCGGGGCAGATGCTGGCTGACTTGTTGATTCACTCACTCAGCAAAAAGCTATGTGCATAATTTTGTTTTCCTCTGAGGTGCAGATCCCTTTTCCCTCCATGTTTTCTTGGGGCTGCGTGGACCACATGTCTAATGCAAGCTGTTCTTGCATTTCTGTTAACCTGCTCCTGTCTGGAAGTCAAGGAGTAGTTTATCATTGATTTAAATGTTCTAAATATTCCTTCTTCTTCTCTAACTAAGTTATTGTCTAGTTTACATCCTTCTATCTCTATTTACCACTAATCTCTAACTATATCCTGACTCCACTTAGGAAAAAAAATAAATAAAGAGGAATATAAAAAATTCAGGGGCTGACTGGAAAGCAAGTATTTGTTTTTCTTTTTAGATGGGAAAGTTAGGTATTGAATTCAGTCAACATTTTTGTGCTGCTCTCAGGTTGTTGTGATGTTTCACCTGAAAGCAAAAAATGAGGGCAAATATGCAATTTTTACAAGAGAAAAGTAAAGATAAAAAATCACTGACAAATATTCTGCAGAGGTCCCAAAAAATTATTTTCTAACTGCATGTGAGAGGCACTTGAAAGACCTTTTAGGAGGCAAAAGTTAACTTAGCTCAATGGGAGGCTCTGCTTCTGATCCTCCCTTAATCCACAGAAACAACCCTAAACTATCTCATAGATTATATCTTCAAATATGGGCAGCATCTGGGGAGTAGCCAAAAATTTATGCCTGTAGCAGGATTCATTTCAATTGCCCACAGCAAAATGCTTTATTTATTTGCATTTCAATGCAGACTCCTGGAGTTACTTGACTAAAGGGGACAGATCTCTGCTGCTTCAGAACCAGTGTGATTTCATTCATAGGTTGAACCAACTGGTGACAAAATTACATCACTACATGGTTTAGCACCACTTGTTGCTGTTCTGGATCATGGGTTTTTTGTGTTACTGATTTTTGTGAAAGTCATTTTTTCTAAGTCTGTGTCTCTACAGCCATACATTGGCTGTAGCAAAAGAAAATAATTTAATTTTTTTTTTACTTTTTTTTTTGGTAGAAATTGCACCAGTTTCATTTTTTTTCATAAATGAATATGTTTAAGGTTAAGTTCAATTAGTAAAGAACCTCTTGAAACTGACCTTTATGCACAAACCATCTGTTAAAAAGACCAAGAGTGGGAATTCTTTTTTCTGGGACTCATCTGAATTAATCCTGGAATTACTATGGAAAAACATAACTTGGTGTGTTAGATTATAAATCACAATTTGTATGCACAGAGGTTGATTTCTTACATCATGCTCTACATTCCCTTTGATTTCAGCCGCTTTAAAACTCTCCACCTTAATGCAAAGGGCAACAGCTTTCTCTTTCTGTCAAAATGGTATAAAGAGCAAAATATCTGGTGGAATTAAACAGTGATGTCATTCCAAGGGGGAAACACATATCAGCTGTGAAGCTTTCTGTTTCTCACTCCACCTTGGAAATATTTGGGTACCCCTGAGAAAATAAATATGTATTTGATGGCAACTTGGACAGAATCAACAGTGCTACACAGAAACAAGAGGGAATGAAACATAACACACCCTGGGTACACTGAAAATATTTCTCAGCATAAACAATGCTATGTAACGTACAAATTCCCCTTTATTTTAGTAAGAAAAGAAAAATCAGACTTATAAACTCAAGATGTGCTGTCTCTGATGTCTCTGGCTCAATCTGAAAACAACACTGACGAACCAGGATTTCTCATGCTATCCTAGCTAGGACATGTATAACTCTGAATTTAAAACTCACACTAAACTGCTCAAATATATCCAAACACTGCGGCATGAACTTTGACAGCTAGGAGAAAGAAAACAGAGCAGATAATAAAAAAAGAATGGGTTGAAAAGCTGAGACCAAGACCTGAGTCTGGGAAAGCTGAGCTTGAGTGCTGGCTTCATCCCAGTTGTGAAACTGGGTGCTACAATTTGGTTTCAAAGCCCATTTTGCACACCTCTGCCTTTCCCCATTCCTAAGGAAACTGACCATAATTTAGGGAATTTGACAAGTTTCTTATTGCAGAAATTAGTCCACCTTGCAAGGGTGAAGCTGGACTGCCTGCTTAACAGTCCCCTTGGAGCACAGGGATCTTTTCTTTCATCCAGGTACAGCATGACCATGCCTCAGTGGTGGCTTTTCAGGAATCAGAGCTCCTAACGGGCAATTCCACCTGAGTTTTTAGGCTGACACCAGCACAGCCTACCCTCATGGCTACAACCAAATCAGCACAGTAGAACTTGGCCTTTTAGTTTTATAAGCTCCACGAAGGCAAATAGGACTGAACATTTTTTCACTCAGTTTCAAGCTGTGTCTTTCAGACCCAGGTAAAAATGTGAAGCAAGCAGCCTGGCCCTGTGGCTGAGTACCTAACAGTAACACCCATAAATACATGGGAAAAATCAGACGCTGATTCTGCGTGTCTTGTCACAGAATCACAGCTGGGAGGGCTCTACATCCTGTCCAGCTTTGGACACGAGGCCGCCAAAGAACCTGTCCTGTTGGATCTGGAGACAATGAACACCTCTGCCCAATGATCTGTGACCCTGTGGTCTTCTTAAATCACACAGACTGCATTTTCTTCATGGTGGAAGAAGCCCCTTCTTTATTCACATATCTCCTTTTCACGCAGTTTTACAGACCTAGTGTGTGACTCCAATTGGTCAGTAGCTTTCTTGCCAATTAGTTATTGCTAAGTAACAAGTTGTTATTCTGTATTGATTGGTCAAACTCTCAGTGCTTACATGCAGGGAAGTTGTTTGTGAGAGATAGTTTTCATTTTTCTATCTAACGGTGTAAAATCAGTTTATACAGGTGTAAGTTGTGTTTTTTTACCCAGGAATAGATTGTTATGCTAACTTACTGCTCACAACAGGGTTGCTTTCACATGGGAACTTTCAAACTACTTAGCTTAACTTAGAAGTAATGACAGGCTAGCCAGAGCAAGCCTTGTTTTATAAGGTTTTTCTTTATAATTTTTCTACCTTACTGCAACATTCTCAGGCTTCCTTTTACTGCCAAAATCCTTATAGAAAGATACTGTTGTCCCCTGTGCTGTCTGACGGCTTCAGCTCCTGATGAGCTTCGACTTTCCTGATCCCACTCCTATTTTGCATCTTCTGAGCAGCCTTTCCCTGATTCTGCCTGTGAGTCCTTCTCTCCCCAGAGAGCTCCAAGTCCCCTGTGCTGACCCATTCCCAGCCTTGCTCAGCTGCCTACACCTCGCAGCAGACCACTCCTGTGCTCTGAAGAAGCTGACATGGAAGATCAGCTTGGCTTCTCCTGGATCCTTTTGATCCCCCCAAGGGCAGTTTTCCTTGAGACTGTGACAGGCAGGTTCCCTGCAATGGGGTAAATCTGTTCTTCTGAAGTCCAGGCTTATTCTGCTTTGCTCGCAGCTTCATGGTGCCTGCCCTCAGCCTTCCATCTTCATGGTGAGTGCCAGGTCGAGCAAAGGATCCCCTCTGCTCAGTTCATGACTTGCATGCACCCTGAAGCTGCCCTCCATAAGCTCCAGAAATCTCCTGGCTTCCCTGAAACTTTTTTGCCAGCTGCCTTTGCCACACAGCAACCTGCCTTTCAAGTCCCTGGTCACATAAGCACACACACACAAAAAAACCAAAAACCAAAAAAAAACCAAAACCAAAACCAAAACCAATAACAACAACAACAACAACAACAACAAAAAACCCACCAAAAAAACCCAAAAAACAAAAACAAAAACAAAAAAAAAAAAAACAAAAAACCCCAAAGAAAACCCACCAAAAAAACCAAAACAAAATAAACAGCAACAAAAAAACCACCACAAACAAAAAAACCCAAGAAAACCCCACAAACAAAAAAACAAAAAAACCCCAAACAAACAAAAACCCCCCAAAAAATAAAAAAACACCAAAAAACCAAAAAGAAACCCAAAGAAAACCCACAGAAAAACACAAAAAAAAAAACAACCAAAAAAAACCCACAAACAAAAAAACCCAAACAAACCCAAACAAACCCAAACAAACAAACAAAAACCAAACAAAAACCAAAAAAACCCAAAAAACCCAAAAAACCCAACAAACAAACCCCCCCCAAAATAAACAAAAAAAACCCCAAAAATAAACAACCCAATGAGCTTTTGTCCATCAGCTGCAAAGCAACACTGAATTTTGCTACCTTCAAAAGCAAGCCTGCATTGACAAGTTCTGCTTAATTCTTTCTGGTAATACACAAAGGACGTATGTGGGGTGTGATGATTCTCATCCAGCAGTCCTTTCCATTCAATTAAAGGATCAGAGAACCACAGAGCCATGGAATAAGCTGAGCTGGAAGGGAGGCACAAGGATCATGGACCCTAACTCCAGGACAGCCCTGAGAATCACAACATGTCACAAATGCCCAGGACTAGCCTTAACAACTTGGTGTAGAAAGTCTTTATCCACCTCAGCTCACATGCAGGAGGAATTCCTAGAGGGAACATTCCAAATCTGCCCATTCCCCCCTGACTGCTGCCCACTCCCGGCTTGGTTTGGAGTCTGAGGACCTTCTGCAGAGCTTGGCTGGTGCACAGTGCCCAGGGATGGCAGAGGGTCTGTGTCCTTGCCTCTGGAAAGACAGACAGCTCATGGTCAGGACCTCACGATTCAGCTCTGCTGCATCCTGCCAACAGAGATGAAAACTCCAGATATCGTTTTGAATTGCTTGTGTGGGCCAGATAAATGGTGTAAGAAGGTGAAGAGAGACCTGGCCTCAGGAAAGTTGGGGTCCGGTTTTTGGCCTTCTACAGGCAGATGCAAAGTCCCAGCCGAGGCACTGAGAAATATTTAAGCCTCTTATTTGGGCAGCAACAGGAGTCTGACACCAAAGTAATCAAAGATGGGAGCTTTATCCATGTGTATAACCTCTATGGAATAGTGTTCATATGCAACCAGGATTGTGAACTAGGGAAATATTAAGAAGGATCTGTCAGAGGGACATGGCTGAAGAAAGATTTATAGAACTAGTTACAGCCTGCTGCCTAAGAAAGCAAGCTGTATCCTCTGATGGCAGAAGCCCACTCAGTTTCTCAAAGAGGGTTTAATAAAATACTTCTGTCCTAGGTTGACTATATGATGCTTTTATCCCCAATTGTCATGTTCTGTTTCTGCTGAATAATAAGTTTTGCACCTTTAAGACATGTTCCAAGAGTGAAGGGGGGAGAGAAGAAGCACGGAGTTTCTTTTCAGAAACTGCACTCACTGCTCCACATTCCTGCTCCTGGACTGTGATGTCTGCGGATAGACAGAAGGCAAGACAGAGCTCTCCTTTGCTTTTAGTTAGTTTTAGCTAGCTGAGACAAAGAAGTTCCCTAGACTGTGGGGAGGTTTTTCCTCTTTTCTTTGGACCTGTTTAGACCTTCTCCAGACTGAATAACAGAAGAGCACTGGCAGCTCACACCTGTGACCCACCGGGCTGGGCCTGGGTCGCAGCATTTCCAGCACCACAGGACTGATAAGAGACTGAGTGAGCTGAGCCACAGCCTACGGAGGAGACTTTGTGAGTTTGTCTCTCTTTTGGAGCGGCAAGAGGTTTCATTGTTTAATATTGTTTAGTTTTAATTGTTTAATTGTTTAATGAACAGGTTTTTCCACTTTTCTCCAAGGAGGTATTTTTCCCAAACCGGTTGTGAGAGGGACCGGTTGAATGTGCTTTCTAGAGGAGCCCCTTTGGGGGTTTTCTCCCAAATTTGCCCTCAACCAGGACAACCTCCTACCAGGATGAATGAATTCACTTTGCTGCAGAGTTGCTTTGTGGGCTTATCACCCAAAGACCTGCCAAATACTCCTTCATTTGCTCCAACAAGTTTCCTCCTTTTCTCTCACCACAGCAGGAGGTTGCTTCTCCTTTTCCTCTCTCCCAAGCACTCCAAACACTTAGTGCTGGGCAGAAACTATAAACTTAGGTCTGAGGCTGATTTATCTATCAGAGTGTTGCCAGTCATGCAGAACAGGATGCTGCTCTTGTCCAGACTGCTAAAAGATTTTGCTGCTGCACAGAAACCGGAATGATTCAGGATGAAATGGGGCAGCATTTAAACTTATGAGCAGCACATGACAGAAGTAAACAGCAACAGGTGTCTGATTTGTCACAGCTCTTTTCTAGATACCTTCTGCTTCTTTGCAGAGGGAAATGATTCCCAGCAGATTTCACAGCACAGCTCGGTAGCCAAGAGCTGCATTCCAGCCCCAGAGGGGGGCTGCTGCAGCCCTCCAGATCCATGAATCCAGGCACAAATGCTCACTCGTGGAGAGGGGGCAACATGAAAAAGGAGGCTGAGTACAAGGACATGACACCTGCCGTGTGCTTGTCTCACATTGCCTGTTACTTGGGGAAGATTTGGGGCTTTTGTACCACCTTCCCTTTCAAAAATCTCAGAGGCACTATATGACATAAGGGTAATTTAGTCCCCTTGATGATGGGAGTGCAGCATGAAGATGAAAAACACAGCCCATGGTGTGTCTATGGCTCCCACTGGTGCATGGCCAATTCCTTTCAGTGACTCATGGCCTTCCTCTTCCTGCTGTGACCTGGTCAGAAGGTGAATCACCAAAATGATGGGAGGGGGAAAAAATAAAATCATTGCTCATCCATAGGTTTGGCTGCTGCTTTTTGAGAGGCAGCCTCCTCCTCCTCTTGTGGGAGTGAAGACTATGGTTGATTTCAAGTCCTGGAGAGTAACAAGACAAATTCCAGGGATTTCCACAGAGAATAAAATGGTTCCTTGTGAGATTTAAACCTCAAGGCTGCAGTGCTTGTACAAGCCTGTCAGGGAATCCTGCCTCAGCATGGCTCTGCTGTTGATGGCAGTGTTTGTACTGGGAGACCAAACTGGAGAGTCCAAGCCAGGATGACAATGGCAGGGAACAAAGCAGCAACAGCGGATAGTTCAGCCACTTCTGATCCGTGTTCCCATTGTTGCTGCCATACCAAATGTACCCCCTTAGTCAACCAAGCCCTGGAAGAATGGCAGGGGCAGAGGCCTCAGAGGGGAAAAGCAGAAGGGCAAGAGTTAATGTCTGACAGTGCCTGAAGGCACTCTGGTTTTGCTGTTATCCCAGCACACGGACAGGAGGAAAAGAGAAGAGGAAAAACCCTGCCAATGTTGCATCACGGGCAAAGCAAAAGCTGGCTCCTCTGCCAGGTTTGATAAACAGAGCTGATGGATGCCCTCCACTTGTTCCTCACCCATATGAAAATCCCTTTCCCTCCCTTGTCTGTCAGTCCCTATCCCATTCCCTGCCTCTTTCAGAGCTGGTGAGTCACTGTGCTCTTCACAGCAGGTTTAGTTCTTTGGCAGACAGTGCCACTCATTCACCAGAGGTTTCTCAGGCAAAAGCATCATCTCATCAGCCTGTTTGCCTCTCTCCCCCTTTCATCTGTTGTTTGCTTTCCATTTATACACAGAGAGCTCACCCCCCTTGCCAGACCATTTGCATGCTTTGTAAGAGGTGACGGTGATGCAAATGTCAGGAAGTGCATTTTGTCTATTATTTGTGCAACACATTTTTCTACCTCCGGGTTATTTACCTTGTATTTAGTTCTTCCCTGGCTCGGACCTTGGCCCAGAAATAAACTCGAAAAGAAAATCTAAGTTTTAAGAGCTGCAGGTGTGCCCCGTGAGTGGCTGGGGCAGAAAAAAGGGCTGGGCTGGGCTGGTCTGGATCTTTCTGTGCCACCAGCCCATTCCAGCAATTTTGGACAAACCCCTCTGTCCCCAGGAGGTGGTGGAGGGGATTTGTGTTTGCACAGCTGCACGCAGAGCTGTTGTCTGCTCTCATCAGGAAAGCACTTGTTCCACAGCGCAAGAGATTTTCCTGCCTCTTGGTGGAGGATTCCCTCTCAGGGTGCCCCTGCAGGAGACAGGCAAACCCCCTGCAGCACCTTCGTAGGCCTGAGCGTCCATCAGAAAGGACAGTTTCCAGAAGGAGTTCAGGGATATCCTTACCTAATCATTACAGGTCACAGCTGAGGCTGAGGATGCTGCTGGAACCTGTTATGGAAACAATCAGCACAGCTCCAGTGTTCTAGAGAAAGCTGAGCGAACGGGAAAAATGCAGCAGTCATCTGAATGGGCAGGTGAATCCCCACTAAAAGATGATATATTCAAAGCCCAGTTGTTGTAAATGACATTTATTGGTCGTATACTATTAAACCATGGGATTTATTAAATGGGATTACAATCCCCTTATTAAATGGGATTACAATGTGGAATATGGCTGAACTGAATGCAGTTTTGGCTTGCAATACCCACTAGCAGAGAACCCTGTAAGTCATCAAACAAAACAAGCCTAGCAAGCCCCTGCCACATCACTGAAATCACAGAAGCCCTCAGTGAGTAGTCTAGAAACCAACTCATCCAAGATCTTCACTGAAGAAATCTACAAACAAGTAGCAAATTTGGTAAATTTACCAAATTAAAATTTGCTGATCATCTCAAGAAACTTTAGAAATGAAGATGAAGATATGTAAGCAGATTAAAAGATAAAATTAAGTACACCAGTCTGAAAACTGTGCCTCTCAATTAGCCACAATGCTTTGGTGATAGGGCAGGAGAAAATTATCACATTGAGGGAAGAAGTTACAAACCTTGAGATACAGGTCCAGCCTTAAAATTAATTTGCAGTGTAATTTCCAGTCCTCGTTGATTATATTTCATTTCTAATTAACTACATGAGGGCCCACAGTTACTAAAACCTGGATTTAAAGACCTGCTTTCCTTCAGGAAGAGCTCCATCATTCCCATTGCTACGGTGGGAGCTAAATCTTCATCCACCATAAACTTGCCTCATCCTTCAGCACAAAAAACCAAACGAAACCAAACTGAACCAAAAAAACAAAACCAAAAAAACCCCAACCAAACAAAAAAACCACTACCATAAAAAGCCCTAAAATGACCAAACAAACAAAAAAAACCCCCAAAAAAATACAAAAACAAAAACAAAAAACCAAAACCAAAAAAACCACTCAAGGTATAAAATGAGGAACTGCCATGACCTACAGAGCAATGAAAGGTGTTAAGATCTTAACCCAAGAATAATTTTTATGTGGGAGAGCATGAAATGCAATTTTATCTCCCAAACCAAATGAATATGCCAAGATTTTCAATAATGTGGGCCAGAAGGATTTTTGCATAAACTGAATTCTAAACTGAATTTTCATCTTCTTTAACCTTTTTTTTTTTTCTGAGCACATATTGACTTTGACTGCTATAGAGTACCACCCTGATGATAATAATGACTTATATGGAATTTTTGCCAAAAATTGCAATGCAACCATCTTAAAACAATTCATAGATCCAGCAGAGTGATATGCAAGCCACGTGCAGGGATCACATTGCATCATCCACCAGGGCACAGCAACCATCTCTGTGATGATGGAGGGCAACAGTTTGAACAATGCACACTAGCATTACCCAACAGCTCAGAGAAGGAAGTGAAAACTTAATGATTGCATCTAATTGAAACTGCAGGAAGAATTTTTGAGCAACAGAATTCAATTACTCAACCTGGAACTTAATCAGAAGCTAAAAAGAACATGCTACCTGCTACTCAAGCATTCCAAATTTGGGCTGTCCTAAAGTAGAAAATATCAAGGATAATCTCACAAACTTAATGGGAGCTATGATTTTGTTTATTTATGATTTTGTTTATTTTTGTTTTCTTTCTTGTTTTGGGGTTTTTTTAAATAATTTTTGGGGGGTTTTTTTGGGTTTTGGTGGGGTTTTTTGGGTTTTTTTGGGTTTTTCTTTTTTGAGGGGGTTGGTATTTTGGGGGTTTTTTTTGGTTTTTGGTGGGTGTTTTTTTTTGTTTGTTTTGTTTTGTTTTTATTCCTTTTTTATTTTCTGTTAAGCCCACACCGCCCCACAAAGATATCAGGGTACGTACAACAGAAATGTTTGGGGACTCCGGAGAATGTTTTTGGTTGATACCAAAGCCTTTCTGGTGATGGGTGAAGCTGAGAAGGCTGCCTGGCAGATGGAGGACAGGGATGAACAAATCCTGACAGGGAATGGAGTTTTTATGAAAAGAAATCACACAGAGTCTGTGCTATATATGGACCTATAAACTCTCCTTGGCTGAATATCCAACCCTTCACAACCTCTGGCTGTTCCTGAAAGACAACTTCCGTGCTGAAAATGCAAGCATGGTTTGTTGGGTTTTTTTTGTGGAAGAAAGCTCCTCCAGACTGGAAGAATGCAGGGCACAGCCTGGAGGAGGAGTGTCTATCAGATTGTTGTCCAAACCACTTTTTTTTTTTTTTTTTTCTGGAAAATCCTGAGAAGAGGCTGTTAAGCCATTCAGGTTTAAAATAAGCAAGGTGGGTTCAGCTGAGACAGCTCACCCACAGCAGTCAAAGGTCAGGAAAGACATTTCAGAGTCAGGTATAAGAGCTGAGAACCCAGAGTTCACAGGGGGATAGGAGGAAAAATTACTCCTGTTTTTTAAAAACCTGAGCCTGCATCTTCAGCAGAAGTTTATGGAGCTGGTTGTGGTCACTGATCAAGACTACACAGCCCAACACTGGGGGAGGAAAGAGAGTCAAAGGAAAATGGAAACTTTATGTGTCTTGCACAGGCGTTAACACGCAGTACACACAAACTGCAGGAGCCTTTTCCATTTATAGGAGGAATTTCTCTGAAGGTTTTACCAGCAGTTGCTCGCAAAGTATTTATAGAAACACTATGGCCAAGGACACTTCCTTATCACATCACGAGTGGCCTCCCGTAACACCTCAGCGTTTGCCTTTTCCTTGCTGTAACTGACTGGTGACCACTCCTTTGCAGTGCCACAAGCTGCTGCAGCCACTCCTGCAGTCACCAGCTGTGCCTGCCTGGCTGCAGCTGCCTGCAGGTCTGGCTGCAAATGAGAAAGCACCAATGGTTTTGTTGGCTGAGCACCACATCCAGCCCCAGAGCAGAGGGCTCACCCTGTCCCACGTGCTGTGGTCAGTTATTTGCCCACAGCAGAGGGTTGTGCAACAGGCACATCTGCACATGGGCTTCCCAGAAACCAAGTCACAAGTTTCATTTCCATTGCCCAAAGTGAGGAGCCTTTCTCCTTTTTCGATTAATTTTTCTTTCTCCCTCCGCGCCGGGGTTATCCAGCATGGAGGAAGAAACAAAAATTATCTTCTGAAGGCCAGAGAGTGATGGGGAGCTGGTTTGCTGCTCCTCCAGAGGCCAGGTGGGCTGCCCACTCTCAGAAGAGGGTGAAGGGGACATCGGCACTTGTAATCCTGCAGGCTTTCCTGCCCTGCCTCCTCCTTTCTCCACGGGGATGCAGGATATCCAAGGACAGCAGGGTTGTTGCTTTCTGCTAAACAAAGTGTTCTTCCAATAGGGGAATGCCAAAGTAGGACCTGAAAGACAAAGAGCTCCATCTTCCCTTCTCCTTTACTCCTTCCCCAGCCTTTGAGGAATGACTGAGGGAGCTGGGGGTGTTCAGCCTGGAGAAAAGGAGACTCAGGGGTGACTTTATCACTCTACAGCTCCCTGGAAGGAGGTTGTGGTCAGGTGGGGTTGGGCTCTTTATCCAGGTAGCAACTGAGAATGAGAGGACACAGTCTCAAGGGAAATTTAGGCTGGATGTTAGGGAAAAGTGTTTTACAGAAAGGGTGATAAAGTTCTGGAATGGGCTGCCCGGGGAGGTGGTGGAGTCACCATCCCTGGGTGTGTTTAACAAAGCCTGGATGTGGCACTGGGTGCCAGGGTTTAGTTGAGGTGTTGGGGCTGGGTTGCACTTGATGATCTTGAAGAGAGATGGTGGCCCAGAATGTATCCAGCCCTGATCTGTTTTGGTTCATCAGCTGGGGCATTTGTTTGGAGCCAAGACCACTGTGTCCGGGTGGAATCCATCACCCCCACCAGCCTCACCTGGAGGCACCTGCTGTCTTTGGGAGGAGCAGCCCTGGTGGTTTTCTCTTCTTGGTCCCTCAGCATCCTGCAGTGTTTACAGACCATCCTCTGGCCATTGAGCAGCTGCTCCTTTCCTGGGCATTGTGAAATCTGCTCCTTGCCACAGGGAATAGTCAGTGCTGGTTGTGGAAGCTCCAGTGTGGAGCTGCCAGCTCTTCCAGCTTTTTGTCACAAACTTTATTATATCTGATATTTTGCTTGAAGTTCCAGTTCCTGTCAGTTAGCAGTTACAAAACAATATCAGAGGCTTTTTGGTTTGGTTGTTTTTTTGGGGTTTTTTTTTAATTTCAATATGAAATTATTCTTTTTTCTCTCCGAGTTGCAGAGAAAAGCCTGAAAACATGGCCCAGGGCTCCAGAACCAGACGAACAAATAGAACTTGTTATTTTTATACTGTATTTGCATGTCATTTGTAAGACAGCCTCACCAGCATTTCAAGACTGGCAGCACCACAGAGTTTTCATCTGTGGCTGGGAAGCACAAAGGCCAACTCTCCAATAAGATTACAGCCCTGGTGGTTTCTCAAGGTCATATTCTGCATGACCCAAACATACTTATTAAATTACCCTGCTTAGAATTTTTTTTTTCTTTTTTCTTTTTTTTTTTTTTTTCCAAATTCAAATGGATGCTTGAAGAAGCATGTGGTTATGAGCAGGTCACTGTTCCTGGCTTGCTGGTGACCCCAGAAAAGCTCCATGCAGGCAATGGTCCACACAGGGGAAGCCCATTGTCAGTTTCACAAACAGAAATGTCATTTTCTAGAAGTAGGTCCTGGTTTCCACCACACCAACCCCACAAGGTGAGTTTGGACCACAAATTTGGCTTGACTCCCTGCAGGTGTACCTGTCCATGCCCTCACACGTTGCCATGTCACAGCAACTGCACCAAAATGTCCCATTTCCAAGTGCAGTCTGGAAATTTGAGGGAGACAGAAGAGGTAACACCATGTTTGTGCCACTGTTCCAGGCACAGAGAGCCCTGTTAGTGCTGGATATATTTATAAAGCCAGTGGTTGCCAAAATCTGAGGGTTCAAGTATTCAATGGAAATGAGCAGGTCTGCTCTCCAGCCTCGAGAACAGTTGGCACCATTTAATCCCACACACATTACTGGCTCCTCTTCTGATCCAGGCTGCCTGGCAGTTGAGTTCTGTGGCCTGCAGCAAGCCCAGAAATGGTTCAGAGCTCATCAGCTTGGGGCAGGGACAGCCACAGCAGCTTCACAGCACGGGTAACAGAGCTCTTGTGTGAGGCCTGCCATCCTTCCCTTTGCTTCCAGAAGTGCAGCCTGTAAAATCATCTCACTGCCATGAGCAGGGTCCCTGCAGCCACATGAACCTCAGGGCACTTTGTGTTCAGTTGGTTTTCGTGGGGAACTTTTAGTTCTGGTCCACTTGGGTGCCCATGGATCTGTTAGGAAGCTCTCCTTTCACATCCCCTCCTCCGGTTTCTTGAAAGGGAAACACCCAGGACAAGACCATGGTGAGTTTCAGGGGACTCAGGGGACACTCCTGCAGTGTGGACAGGGTACCCACTGCAGAGAGAGAAAGCATTCCTGAAGAAATTAAGAGAGAGAGAGTTAGTAGCCTGCTCTCCATGTCTGTGGCAAGCTGTCTAAGAACCCATGGTTTAAATTTTAAATTTAGGGGTTGGACTGGATGACCTCAGAGGTCTTTTTCAACCCAGTTAACTCTGTGATTCCATGATTTTAGTGAGGCAGAAGCCCTGAAGGATCTTTCTGTGGTGAGGGTACTCTCTTAGTGCAGAAGATCATCAGGAACATCCACCCATGGCAGGCGTCAAGAGCAGGTCAGAAAAACATCTCTGCAGGAACGGCACAGAGATCTAATCCTGCCGCAACAGCGCTTGGAAAATGGTGCTACAGCACCCAGCTGTCGTGATCCACATCCAGCTGCTCCACGAGTCCTGCTGCAGCCAGGAATCTCCTCCTAGGAACTCACATCCCGCAGAACATCAGCCAGAATGCCCTCCTGCCTTTGAGAGATCCAGAACTTCCGTGGGCATGAGGAGGCAGCTTGGGAGGAAACAAAACCCATGGAAACAAAATTCTGCCTCTCCAGAGCAAAAACAGGGCTTTGCCATGCCACGTCACACAAGTATTCAACAATCAATTTTGTTTCTAAAGCTCTTGATCTCGCATGTCCCTAATGAGCTGGAGTCTAGGTGGGAGGTCTGAGAGCCACACTCTATTCAAAAGAGCAGAGAAAGCACATTAATGACCATGATTCCAGCACTGGTTTTAATAAAGCATCAGGTATATTGGAAAGAAATTCTCCGGTCTTACCTGCCAAAAGTATGTAGAAATTACAAAATATTAAATATCTTTTATATATTAATTACAAAGAAAAAAAAAGCAGCCTCTCCAACTACAATCCATTAAGAGAAACAAGAATCTGAGCTGTTAAATAAGAAAGGGGAGGTTTGGACAAAAATAAACAATGACTGGCATTTGGGGAACTTAAACTGCATCAGAAGAAGAAAAAAAAAAAACCCTCCTCATTTGCTCTGGCTTCAAATTTTTTCCATATTTTTGTAATTAGCCATTATTAAAGTACTACTGTTCCAGAGCTGGGTGATGAAAGGCTGAGATATGATTCAGCCCCCTACATTACATAAACAAACCCAGGTCGTTATGACATCCACTGAGGTTTTATTTCTCTTTTTCACCCCTCATTCTGTGGAGCCCTTCACGGTACCACACTGCTGGCCAGGCTTTGGAAGCTCCTCCAGGTGCTCAGGTGCAGCTTCAGGCCAGGTTTTGGGTGGATGATGTGACAGCACAAGCCTGCAGCCAGCTGTCCCCTTCCAGGTTCAGCCTCCCCCTGCGCGGGCCAGGGTGAAAGTGGAATTTAGGGGCCATTTAAAACCTGGTTTTGAGCAGCAGACCAGGAAGTGCCAGTTTAAAGTTAGCCCTGACCCATTAATCAGCACTGGAGACAATGACGCCGCTGTGACCGGATGGGCTGACTTATGATTAGCTCAGATTTATCTGAGATATAACAAAAGGGTGTTCTGCTGGTTTAAAGAGCCTCTTTCCCTTTTCCTCTGGCGAAATCAAGACATTGTTTAGAAAGCCAGAGAGAAGGTTGTTCAAAAAATTCTGAGGTCACTTCCAGGGATAAATTTAGTAGGGGGTATGACAAAACGAGGTCCAAAAATTTGGCCTCTTCCATTGTGGAAAAGTCTGGTATTTTAGACACAAATCAAAGCCAGCTGAAATCGATAGGAGGGCAACCACTGAACTGAGTGAGGCTTGTTTGGGACATCCTGGTGGCATTGGTGCTGGTTTTAGGGCAGAAAAGTCCCCTAGACCCTCCAAAAATGGACATTTGAGTGTTAACTCACAGGTCTGGTACTACATAAAGCAGTCCCCACCCAATGAGGAATGTGAAAAGTGAGAAATGCATACAAAACATGCCTCCAAAGCCACCAGGATATTTCATGTGACTGTAAGAGTGACATTTCCACCCTGGTGGCTTCCCACAGCAGCCTGGCATGAGGAGCCATGCAGGGAAGGAGGAAGGCAGCATTCCTGATAGTGGGACATTCAGTCAGTCTATTCCTGACATCTCTGAACACAAAATCAGATCAGCAACACTTCCTCTGAAAAACAGAGCTCACCATGGAAGTGCAGAAGCTCCACCACGTCACAAAGTGCCTCCTCTATGCAGTGATATTGCGGTGTAAGAAATTATCCGCTCCTCTGATTATTATATTTTAATTATTAAATTTACTGCATTAATAACAAAAGAGGGGTAACACTGATAAAAAATAAGTTTAAAAAACTCAACTAATGAACTAATGCAACAACAGCATAAAAATGGTCATTTGGCTGCCTGAAGTTTACATATATATATATATATATATATATATATATATATATATATATATATATATATATATATATATATATATATATATTTAGTTAGTTAGTTAGTTAGTTAGTTAGTTAGTTAACCACATTAAGGGATTCACTTTTCATTTTAATTGAGTGGCCTGCCCATGGCAGGAGTGGTTGTTGGCAGCCTATAAGATAGCATCAAAAGATGTTTAATTCCATGCCACTCTCAGTTTGTAGGAACAATCTTCTGCAGCCTTCTGGCAGTTATTACTTCCAGGCCCTTGAAATGTTCTCAGAGCAGCAACAACAACAACAACAACCACAAAAAAAAGGCCTAAAAGCTCTTTCTGACTGCAAGATGTTAAACCTTTGGTAGATCTTTTGGAGGCACTGAGTGTCAGAGTGGGTGCCCTTGTGCAAGGTCAGGAGGGAACAGCAGAATGCAGATAAGTCCCACCTAAGCCAGGCTCTCCAGCCTGCAGAATGGGATGTGGCTCTCAGACTGCCTCAGACTGTGGGTGGGCCACGCTGCCCTCTGGAAGTGTCAAAATCTCTCCCTGGATGACAAATGGAGCAGAGCCCGGCACTGAGCTGTTCTTTGAAATATCTGACTTTTGAGTTAGTTGAACTTGGAACAGCCCTCGCACGATTCCTTTTCCAGCGTCAGCTCCACAGTCTGTATTGACTTTCAGGCAGCAGACTCCTGACTTCTAAACAACATTTCACTCTTCCTCCTGAGGGCTTCAATTCATCTCTTGTTGGCAGCAGTGATCCTCGTTGGCTCTCTGGCAGCTGCCCCAATCACTGAGGGAACTGCAGAGGTTGCAGCAGGACCTAAGCAGCGACAGCTTCCTGTGACCATCCTGTGGTATTGAATTTTCACTCAGAATTAAGCCAATTCTAGATGGAAATACACTTCTCAGCCTTCATCCTTTCCCTCTCATCATCAACATCAGCCTCTTCCAGACATGCTGCCCAGTTTGACCCACACTGGTTTTCTCACCTTCTCACAGCAGCGTTAGGAATTCTTGCAGTTTCAGGCAGATGGAAGAACAGATGAGCTGCGGGGTTGTTTGAAGCACATTAGGGTTTGCCTGCTGAGACAGCACAGCTGGATGCAGAAAAGTGATCAGAAGGTGCAGGAAACAGCAAAACTTCAGTTTTCCAGCAAACAGACCGAGGCACGCAACAGCCAGGTGAAAAGCAGCTTGTTCTGGGCTTTGTTTGGAACCTGATTTTCTGCCAACAGCGATGCAGAACACCAGGCCAGCAGCACCCAAAGCACAACTCCCTCTCTGGACAACACTGAGGGAAGAAAAACCAGGGTCACCTAGGGCAGGGAATCGCAGTTTGCAGCTGGAAGACCTGCACAAAGCCCCAAGGCTCCAGCTCTGCCCATGCAGCGTAGGTTCTCCCGCCTTGGTTCCAGCTCAATTTTGGCAAATCCAGTCCTGACTGTACCTCTGTTTCTCACACTTCCAGAAAGGCAGTGGTTCCACAGACCTGCAGCTCAGGAGGAGAACCCCAGTGGTCAGCACTTCCTAGGAAGATGGGACACCCAGATGGGATCCAGAGGAAGATCTCCCCCACATCATCCCCTGTTAGGGATGCCGTGACCATGCCACGACCTCCCCTCTGTGTCTGCAGCTGCCTGGGGTCTGTCTGTCCGGGGTTTTGTCCGTCCCTCCCTCCTTCCCTCCACCTGCAGAGACCCGGGACCGGTGTCCTGGGCAGAACCTGGAGCTGCTCCCAGCGACAGAGCCAGGGCACATCTGTTCTGCTTTTGCAAGCAGCCTGGAAACATCTGCAGCGCCCCAGCCGAAGCAGAGGAGACACAAGCCCGAGGACAATGCGGACTGGCTCGGCGGCGGCAGCCCTGTCTGGAGCGCTGGGGACACCCACATCCCAAATGTCCAAACATCCCTGCCCCGACGACACCCGATTCCAGGCGAAGTCTCCGGGATGGGTCCGCGCCTTTGTCATTGCAGTTGTAACAATATTCGCGTGGCAGGAGGGGTTGGCACCGGTCAATTAACGCGTGAGGAGCGCCCCGATGTCCCCGGGGGATGCAGGGATGCTCTGCCCGGCCCTCCTGCAGCCCCCTCCCC
The DNA here is from genome assembly GCF_037042795.1 of Molothrus aeneus. Taxonomy (NCBI): domain Eukaryota; kingdom Metazoa; phylum Chordata; class Aves; order Passeriformes; family Icteridae; genus Molothrus; species Molothrus aeneus. The sequence goes on from NC_089680.1 coordinate 72,482,250, forward strand.
ACCCTGCATCCCGAACTTCCTCTCCTTGGGAAGGGCTTGCCTAGCACCGTTTGTTTTTTAAGGGAGTTGCTAGAAAACTCTCTTGCTATTTTCTTTTTTTTTTTTCTTGTCCTTAATAACTATATCATGTCTGGTATTGTATTTCTGTTTTCCCCTGAGGAAAGAAGCCAAAAGAAGTAGGAAAAACAAATAATGTGTGGGAGAGTGTTTTTCTTTTCTTCTTCTTTTTTTTTTTTTTTTTTTTTTTTTTTACCTCTGTTCAAAGCCTCTTTCTGTTTGGTTTTAGCAGTTTTGTGACTACAAATCCGTTTTTTCCGATCCTTTTTTTCTATTATAGTTCTACTGACTTGTAATGAGCTTGCTGAACCCTTCAATATTTTCATATTTCTACCCTAAAAGCTCTGCTTTTCTTCTGTCATTCTTACTTTTCTCACTTTTTCCCCATTTTTCCCTTACTTTCCATCTTTCTTCTTTTTCTATTTATGTCTTTATTAGATACTGAGATATTATATGTCTTTTCTCTTTTTCCCCGTGTTTATTTTTTACTTTTTACTCTTTTATTTCTTTATTCTTGTTTCCTTCCTTCTTTATGTCTCACTTGCCTTGCCTTCCCTTCCTTCCTCTTCTTTTTTCACCCCCCCCCCCAACCCCCCTTTAATTCTTCTGAAAATAAAACTACCAGAGAATTAAGCAAATCATCTGTGGCAATTAAGGAGACATCTCTGGGAAAACACTCGCTGTGGAACATGTTTGGTTCATTAAGCACTCTCATCAGGCACCTTGGCACAGAGCCACATATTTATTTGGGAGAGGGGCAAAAAAAAAAAAAAAGAAATGCAGCGGGGAGACTTTTTGATTGTTGCTGTCATTAGTAGCGAATTCATCTTTCTTGTCCCAGGTCCCCACATGTTTTTAAACCATTATGGCATGTGGTTTCCAACCACGGACGAGAGACTGCTGAGGAAAAATACCCTGGGTCTGCTCAAAAATTAAAAATGAAGTGTTATCTTTTCCTCCTTTCCCTCTCGGGTGATTGTGGCGGAGGCCAGTTCGTGCCCAGAAGCTGTGCCAGGGGTAATTTTCAGGTCTTTGTCTTTCAGTGTCCCTCCTGCAAACACACGAAACCCCGTGCTCGTGCCCAGCCCACCTGCCAGAGGTGCTGCCCAGGGGATGAGGGGATGCTGCAGCCCCCCTGGCAGCGCCACAAAGCCCCAGGATGAGGCTGTTTTATGGAAATTCACTGCAAGGGATGTGAGGCAAGGGAGGAATCACCCCAGGAGAAGGCAGCTTCAGCCTAACCCCTGGCAGGGTGTGCTGGGGCGGGAGCAGCTCCTCTGCTTCCGCCCTGCAGCAGAAACAGGTGGGAGCAGAGCTCTCTGCTGAGGATTGTTGGTAGGGAAAGGTTTATTTGGGGCTGGAAATTGGTCACAAGTTTCAATCACTGAAGGCACAACCTTGCAGGCTTGCTGCCTTCCAAACTCAGGGCTTCCCTAGCTGGAAAAGTGATTTTTTCTTTTCCCTCCAAGAGGTGCTGAAGTGATATGCATCCCAGCCTCTTCATACAGTGCTGGTAGGTGTAAACCAGGGAGAACTTGGGAATCATTCCCCTAATCAAGAAGTATCTGGTATTTCTGACCCCTTTCTCTGAAATCAGCTCATCCCAAGGCAGCACAAGGCATTGCTTGAATCACACATTCATCCCACAAAATAAAACTTCATCTTGAAATCCTCTCTTAGTTTCTCCAGAAAGCTGGTGTGGGAAAAGGAGGGAAAATAAAACCTGCTTAGCACCCCACCAACCCACACCCCACAGAGAGAATACAGGGTACTAAATTCAAGGGTCTTTCATTTTGAAGAGCGGCCACGGCTTTCTCAGTCCTCATATTTGATAAAAAGAAAGGCTCTTACATGCTCTGCCTCTCTGTAAGCACTTCACGCCCATGTGCAGAACTTTTGGGGAGCACAGAAAACTGGCTTAAGGGGTGTCAGAAGCCTCTCAAGCTGGAGGAGCAGTGTAACACACCCCAGCCAAAAAAAATCTCACACCCCAGCCTGTGCAGACTGTGTGTGTGCGCTTTCACTTTTTCGGGGTGTTTAAACGTCTTTAAAAGATTGCTAGAGGAAAAGAAGCAATTATCCCAGCACATAATTAGAGGACAGGTTTTACATTTTCCCACCCTGCTTGCTTTCTCTCTCCCACCAGCGGATTTGGAGCTGTTAAGTTACTTTTTTAGGCAGAACTCATCCTCCTCAGCTCCTTCCACACTGAAGAGCTGCTGTGTTTTTCACGGGCAGCTCCGCACTCGGGAGCTTTTAAAGGGTTTCTAATCCTGGAAGGCCATCTGACATCACCCTGCTTCTTGTCTGCTGATGTTTCATACGAGCCTCACATTTCCTTAATGTTTTTCAGAGCCACCAATTACTACAGCAATCTTGTGTTTATGTTCTGGTTTTGTGCTCTTTTTTTTTTTTTTTTCCTCTCCCCTGATGCTTTCCTGGCTTGTGTCCCAACAGGCTGCTCTCTCTTAGGCGTGCTTTGTGCCAAGGGTTAAGCTGGACCAGCTTGTTACAAAAGAAAGGGAAAAAAAATTAAAAAAAAAAAAAAAACAAACCAAAGAAGTGGGAGGGAGGAGGTCGATTGGGATTTTTTTTTGGGGGGAGGGGGGGTTCGGTTGGTTTTGGTTTTTTTTTTCCCTAATTTTCTTCATTGACTTCAGGCGCCATGTGATCAGGAAGCCTGGAACTCTTTCCATTTCCCTTCCCGACTGAAGGGAAACATTGTGTAGCTGTTGCCCTGCCACCAGTGGGACGGGCTCCGGCGGTGCTACGTAGGAGGATAAAAATAACCGGGATATTTAAGGCTGGCTGTGGAATCCCAGTGCAGGCAGAGCGAGCTTGGTCAGCAGCCGAGCTCTGCCGGCCCCGTAATCTGCTGCATATGATGCAACTGCAAATATATGCCTGGCAGTGCTGGTGAAAGAGTTAGACCTTGGGGAGGCCCAGAAGAGAAAAAAATAAAATAAAATAAAATAAAATAAAATAAAATAAAATAAAATAAAATAGGAAATAAAATAAAATAAAATAAAATAAAATAAAATAAAATAAAATAAAATAAAATAAAATAAAACAACATAACATAAAATAAAATAGGAAATAAGATAGGAACTAAGATAGGAAATAAGATAGCAAATAAAATAAAATAAGGTACAATGAAATAAAATATGAAATAAAATAGGAAATAAAATAAAATAAATAAAATAAAATAAAATAAAATAAAATAAAATAAAATAAAATAAAATAAAATAAAATTGGAAATAAAATATGAAATAAAATAGGAAATAAAATAAAATAAAATAAAATAGGAAATAAAATAAAATAAACCAACATAACATAAAATGAAATAAAATAGGAAATAAGATAGGAAATAAAATAAAATAAAATAAAATAAAATAAAATAAAATAAAATAAAATAAAATAAAATAAAATAAAGGAAAAGAGAACCGGAGAGAGCTTTTCAACATCTTTTAACACATTCTTTCTAGCACAGCTTTTGAAAAGTGACTTCTACCTGAGTTTCATGTGCTTGGTGCAGGAAAGAGGGTGCAGGGTCTTGCTTGGCTTCAGGTGTAAGGCAGCACAACAGGGCTTTGCTCTGGAGTTTTGTAGGGGATAACATCACTTGCCTCCCAAGAAAGAGAGGCTGAAAGAGCACTGTGTTCCCTCTTTAGGCTCTTCTCTCCAAATCTCAAGTGTGGCTGAGTGTGACCCACATCTTTCCTGTTGATTAAAAGTAATTCGATCAAAAGAGCAGCCAGCCCACAAGGCTCGCACAGAAATAAGCAGAAATTTGGTTTTTTGTTCTTTCACAAGTCACAGCTGTCAGGAACCTTAAAAGGTTGTTTGGTTTTTTTTACCTATTTCTTAGGCTTCTTTTCACACTGCACACAAGCTGTGAACTTTCCAAAGTGTGACACTGGACAGCACTGAGAAGAGCATGGCATTTCCAGGGCAGCAGCCTTTCCCTTAAATCTGTTCTGACCAGCAAAGCAGTCAGGACTTCAGCAGCAGCACTTCAGCTTTCCTTTTTCCATCTGTGCCCAGGACATCGCAGGTGAGAAGCGAAAAAGCCACGGTTCGGTCACTCCTGCAGTTTGGAGCAGAACCTCCTCACCTGCAGCAGCACAGTCAGGGCTGTCAAGAGACAGAAAGGGACCAAGGGGACACTTCAGCCTTAGTGCCACCCTCCCTGGGGCTAAACGGGACAGTGGCAATGATCACAGCAGATCACATTCGCCCTGAGGGGGCTGAAGTCTTTGGGAAGTCTCTGAATTTCCATGAGGTGGTTTCTTCTACTAAAAAAACAGGAGCTCACAGCTCCTTGCTGGACTGCTGAGTGGCCTCCTCTCCTATGCAGGGAAATCAAATGTAAACCTTGTGAGGAGGGGCAGAGATTGATCCTGAGGTTGTTTCTGCTGCAAAGCTCTGTTAAATGTTAGCCAGAGTATATAAAAAAAAATAATCACTGTATTTGGTTTACTTTGCAATTCCCCATTCCACAATCTGTAGGACACAATGTAATAAGAATGCATTTAAGGGAAGTTGTGACAATTGTTGGGCACAAACTTAACCATTGTTTATTGCTTATGCAATCCTGTGGGGTTATTTCAAGGAATTAAGAACGAGGAGGGGAATGGAGCTTAAAGGCATTTATGAGGGATTTCACCTGCCTGGACTTTCCGTTTGTTTTTCCAAGTGCTTATGATTTTACTGTGTCATGTTCTAGGTTCATTCTTTTGAGCAGAGTGAAACACTGGAACCAGACAGAAAATCAGACTAATAAGAGGAATGGCCAGAGCCTCTGATTTCAGCCTCACCAGTAGCCTTCCATGTAGATACTCTTATAATCACTCACATTTAACTGAACAGTATAACTGAGACCAAATGGACTTTGATCTAATAAATTCTTTATTACAATGGGAAATATTACCCCCACTTCATATAAATATGAAGCTGAACAGGACGAAGAGCAAAGGCCCAGTGCCCAATTATCCACATTAAGCCCCTCCAGTTTCATTGGGAAAATAATTTTACACATCGGGGTGTAAGTAGCAGAGCTGGGCTATTACCCTGCCTTGATGTTTGTGACTTTGCTCCCCAGCACTGGAGGAGCATCTGCAAAGTCTCTTTCACACATCTAAGTACAAATCTGCTGGATGAATATGATCCCTTCCTTGCTGGTTTGCCTGGAGAGGAGAGGCAACTGCAACACCAACTCTTCCTGCACAAGGAGAAGAAGAAGGAGAAGGAGGAGGAGGAGGAGGAGGAGGAGGAGGAAGAGGAGGAGGAGGAGGTGGAGGATGAGGCTGAAATGTCCCTCAGCTGAGAGGGGCCATGGGAGGCAGGTTGATAATTCAGCCTGCTGAGTGCAGCCACCTGGATTTTTAGATGTCTGGATTTTTAGAAACTTTAGCAATTCCAAACTTTTCTGGAAGCTGGCTAAACTTCTGGGTTTGCCCAGCCACATGGAGCACCCCCTAGGCATACAGAGCTGCCCAGGGGCTTTTAATGAGCACCACAGCTTTGTTTGCACCATGGGCTGGCTGTGACATTTCAGGTACTGCTGTCAGGGGAGCAGGACATGTGGCCGGGCAAATCCATGTCTCCTTGACTTCTCCAGCAGGAGCAGCAAGTTTGGCCATGTGAAACCAACTCATCAGTCCACCAGGACCACTGTCAGCCTCCTCTGGTGCTGGCAGACATTTCCAAGTGAATTTTCCTTTTGTTCAGGTGTCATCAGCCTCAGGCTCCCTCCCTTTTTGCAGCTAAATGGGTAACAGGAGCCACACAAAATGTGGCGCACACAAAGTGTGGCACACACAAGCCCACAACTCCCAGTTTTCCCTCCCTGGGGGATGAAGAACTGCCTAGATTGCCCCAGCAGATTTAGCAGATGGCATCCTCGTGCACCAAGGTCCTCCCAGGTGAATGCACAGGGAGATTTAGGTTTGGAGGCACCCAGCTCTCGCACCACTGGCACATTTCCATCCCTCGGGGTTTGCATAAACCACCTGCCATGCTATCAGCCCATGGAGACACTTGCCATGTAAAAACTTCACCCCGGGCTGCTACAGCCCTGCAAAAGAGGATGGCAGGCAGGGATCTGTGTGTTTGGGTGCTGTCATGCAGCCAAACCTTCCCTGCAGCAAACACAACCCGGCAAGTTCCACATGCTTTGGAGTTTTAGACCAAAAGTTTAATACAAACTTAATTAGCCCCAGATTTTTAACAGTAGTAAGAAGTTATAAAGTGTCTCAAAAAGAGCTAATCCTCATTGGCTGTTTCCACTGATATATTTTCCAGTTGGTACTCCCATCACACCTTTACTAAATGGATAAGAGCTCCAAAGCCCTCAACAGCTAAAGCCATTCCCCTTTTCTTTTCCCCTTTTCTTTTCTTTTTCATGTTGTTTGTCATGCTGTAATAATTAAATTTCAAAGCTCAAGCCTCTGCACTTGTTTTCTTTTTCTGGCATTGTTTTCCACCCAGTAGCCAGCACAGCTTAGCACAAACCAAAATCATCCACCTGGAGGTTAACAGGCCTCTCCCCTTCCCATCAGCTGTCCTGCTCTGCTGCTGAAAGATAAAACTCAGTGTTGTGTCATGTGAACTCAGCTAACAGGGCATTTCTTTTTACCCTGGTGCTCTATTTACCCAGATATGGTAAATATCAGGATACCTGGCTTCTCTGCATCTCACCAACTACATGGCCCTGGCTGTAACACTCAAGCTTCTGTGATTTGTCTTTTGGCCATGTCTTTGGTCATCTCCAGGCTGCAGACTCTGTGGAAAGGGTTTCTCCCGTGGTCTCTCTCCCTCTGGGTGTGCACACCAGCACAAGAGAGCCAAATCCCATGCAGGATCTCCTGTTGCCATGGCCAGTCACGATGGTTTGGAGATGAGGTCAGCTGCCCAGCAGGAAGCACCTCTTGTTAGAGAGTGAACAAACCTCAGCTTCCCCCCAGCCTCTTTTAAGGAAGTTGCATCTTGGAGAAGCCAGGTTTGTTTGTTTTGTTTTTTTTTTAATTGACACCACTGTGATTTCTCCTTCTTTGGCTTCCCTCATGCTTTGAGGCAGAGCCCAGCCTCCTCAGCACCTCACCTTTGGAGAAATATATGTTCTTTGGCACGAAAGGGACTCGCTGTGCTAAGTCTTCCATAAAACTTTCCAGCTGAAAGCAGGCTGAAACATATCTAGGCATTTCAGTGTTTCCCCCAAAGGTGCCAATCAAGCAGAGAAAACTCCCAGTCCTTGCACATCCATGTCCCATAAGGAACTGGCTTCAACCACTGTAAATAAAACAAAGGTATGATCTTCAGCTGATCTCACTTACTGGAGCTCCATTGAATTGAGCAGCCCTAGGATAATTTGCACCAGATGAGCATCTGCCCTCAACATATGTTATATTACAGTCCAACAGGATGGTCTCAGTTTGCCTTGGGGGAGGAGCTGCTGGAGCAGGGAGTTAGGTTTGCTCATGTCTAGGAACGATGGGCTGCAAAATCCCCGAGAGTGAGGAGATAAATAGGGAAAAGAAGGCATTTGGTTATTAGGCGTTCTTATTTCCAGTGATTAGGGTGGGAAAGAGCAGACTGTGTGGGAAACAGGCATCCCTACACCCATTTTTGGCAGCTTTTGATTGGCCCCTGACCAGACATTTATTAAAACAGCCTCATAAGTTGCGGTCTCACCAAAGAACAATACAAAACCAACCAAATGTTAATGTATTCAATCTGTTCCTGCTGAGATTTCTGCCTCCTCGCCTCCCTGATTACTAGAGAAGGGTAGGTGGGGGGAAAGGCGTGGAGAAAGAAAGAGGAGGGGGGAGACAAAGAAAAAGAAACATTTGTATTCCCAGCCTCAGCTGACAGATCTGCCGTGGCCTCCTGGAGTTTTTGTAATTAGAACAAAGGGTCCTCGGTACAGGAACTGTAATTGGTTTTGAGTGTTCATACATTTTAACTCAGCACAGGTTAGGTATCCAAGCAAACTCAAAGCACTGACACAGCTGGAACCTTAGGAGGAGAACTCCACGGGAGGATAAAGGGCCTTCAACAGAGGGTAGTGGATCGCATCTGACACCAGAAACTAAAACCTACTCCAGATTGTTTTCCTCAGGAATCCAGAAGGAAGACCATGCTGCAAACACTTGTCAGCCAGAGGTCTAGGATAATCTGAACTTCAGGGACAGGAGTGGGGAACAGGGAGGGAATAAATATTTTGGCAAACAAAATCCCCAGGGCAGGATATGTGATGGAGCTTCTGAATGCTGATGGGGAGGCGGGAGGGATTTAAAACCGCCCCTCTTGCCGAAATTTATGAGGGCAGTGCATCCCAAGCCTGCTGCCAAAACAAGTTTTGTGATTCAGCTTCTCCCAGAGCCTGAACCTGCTCCGGACAGGTGGTAACACAGAGGATCCAGGACCTTCCCTCCATCTCCACCCAGCCAGACATGCCACTATCCTCATCCTTGTCCCTGAGAGACCCCCTCCAGACAAAACTGTGCCCAGGCATTGTCTGGAGAGGGCTGGCTGGCAGCGAGCCCGTGCTGTGCCAGGGCATGTGCTGGCAATTAAAGAGCAAAGATGATCATGACAAGTGCTCGGGCCCATGCTGGGGCTCTGCTGCATTTACCAGCATGGGCAGATGCGGCAGCACCAGCTGCAAAGCAGCATTTCCATGGGAAAAGGATGAGGCCGGGAACACACAGGGAGAGGAATGCATTTGCACCAGTGTCTCTGCTAACAGTCTGGGGCTCTTTTCTCTAAGGTTAACATTCGCTTGCTGGAGAAAAACAATGCTGCTGGGGCTCTGCAGGCGAGATGTGGTTGTGGTGGGTCAGCCGGATCCACAAACAACAGTCCCTTTTTGGGTGGGATTTTCACATCTGTTCTTCCCTGCCCTGAAACCGATTTCACTGGGACAAAGCTCAGACAACACTGTGTGCCTTCAGAAAAAGTCTTCCAGCACTTCCCAGCTCCAGTGGCAGCAGTGAGGTCTTTGCATGGAGAGCACACAAGCGATGAAGAGTGTGCAGGACTGGGGCCTACCTCCATTTTGTTATCAATAATGACTTTTTTTGGGTTGTGGTGGGTTTTTTAAGTTTCTTTTTTTTTTTTTAGCTTAGGTATTACTGAAAAGTTTCTGTAAACAAATCCACATGATGGAGTTGGAAGCTGGGCTGAAGGCAGGAGTGGTGTCTGTGATGAAAATTGTGTAGCTCTGGAAAGGAGTGCTGAGTGTTTCTCTACCTTTCTGGTTGGAAAAATTTCAATCATCCACACTTTTTTTGTGCCAAAATTTCAAGGGGTGACAGGAACTTCCAAGTTCATAGTGGCTTATTTATTAAGAGGGTCTAATCTTGGAAAATTGAACACATCAACAATTTCACCCCTGCTTGTAATCCCTTGGCACGATGTGGAAGTGGACAAGAGAAAGCAATTGGAGCAAACTCCTTGGTGGTTCATTCAGTTCTCCCTTAATCCCTTGTGTACCTGATTCAAGGACTTTTCCAGCATGAAGAAATTGTGGGGCTCTTTGGCCATTGAGGAGCCAGCACCTAAAAATAAATGTCAGACTCTTATCACTGCAGTTGGCCTTTCCTCAGGAGATCCCACAGCCCAGCGCCCCAAGAGCTGATGTCAGGCATGCAGAAACAGCTGTGATTATCCATCAGAAGGCCCCATCCCACCTCTCCAGCTGAAGCCATGGGCTGGAACCATCTTGTTATCTTGCATGATCAGGTGCAAACTGGCAGTGAACACACCTAAGGTGGCCTGGAATGCTGTGGGAAGGCAGAGCAAGAGGGAGCCACAGACCTCCCTGAATTCCTAGAAACAACTCTGCACTGGCTAGGACTGCTCGTGGAGGCTGAAGGAGAGCACTGGGAAGCAGCTTTTCCAGTCAGGAGGCTTCTCTTGCCACAGGCTGGTGGCCACACTGTCACACTCTTCTGTGTGCAGCCTAATCCCAGCCTGAAACCTCCTGCCTGCATCCAGGTGGGCAGTGGGAGGCAGCCTCTTAGATAAAAGGCAAGATTTAGGAGGGCCAGGCAAGCTGTCAGCTGGTCACCACACCTGAGGCATTTTAAGGAAGGCACCAGCACTGCAGGAGTTTTGGATCTTTGGGCAGTTTTTCACTGCTACAGTTCTAGAAGGTGGCAGGGAGGGTGATGTGAATCCAATAGTCTGGGGGCTTCTTCCTAGGAAAGCACTAATTTGGGCTGTGGTTGAGAATGTACAACAAGGCAAGAAGAGCTTTGGGTTTTTCCCATTCTTATATTTCCATTTTCCATCTGTTTTACTCTCCCCCTCCTTAGAAGAGGGCATTTCAGGCTTTTTCCAGCCGCCTGCAAGGTTTTGCTCAGTGGCAGGAGCAGGAAAGAGTTCTCACTGCTTGCATTTGAGGCACAACAGGGTGCCCCAAACTGGGAAGCTGGAACAGGCCACACCGGCACCTCCAGCTGTGGAGGTCTTCTCGTGTGACCTGTGGGAGCATCTAACTGCAGACCCCGGCTTTGGAATTTTGGGACCATGTTTGCTGAATTCAACCATTTCAGACAGTATTTGCACCTCAGATGAATTTCCGAGTTATCAAGAACCAACAGATTGTTTCTCAGAAGATTGTTTTCTTCAGACTTCTCTCTTTGTTTGCCCAAGGGTATTGGCCCCTCTTGAAGAACCGGACATATAATTAGAAATTAATGTCTATTCGCTTTGATGGATTTTGCCTCTTTTCTGAATCCTGAATTATCCACAAAGCTGTTGCAAACAGAATAGAATGTATTTGTTCATCAAATAAAAAAAAAAAAAAAAAAAAGATTCACCCGTTTCTTCAGGGATTAATTCTCAGTTTTTTTCATGAGTGGCTTGTTGCAAATAGTCATAAATTCTACCATGTTGGGTTCCAACCCTGGAGTGATCTTTGTCTGGACTTCAATGGGGCTTTGCATGGGGGGGGGCCTGGCCACACAGATCTCATTGCAGGATTGGGCAATGGTTAGTTACATAAGTCATATGATGTTGTTTCTGTCCTCTGACTGGCTGGCTTATGTAACTACAGAACAATAACATGCATTTGAATATAAAGGCAAAAATCGTGCCTCGTTATTTGTTCTTCGTGAGAGCCTGTTCAAGGGCTCTGGGAATCAAGGGATTCTGCTGTCTGTGCAAGCTATAAAGATATTTTCTTTGACAGTCTGTTGGTTTGGGGAGGACATCTGGAGTAGGTGACATTAAGGGAGCTACTGAGATGCTCTCTGTGGGTTCATCTGAGGACTATTTGCAAACACTGGGCTCACATATTCTCCCCAGCAGCAGCTGAAAAAGAGCAAAACCCAAGGAGAACAGCTCATGAAGCCAGGCCATGCAGTGACCTGAGCCCTTGACTGCAATGCTCTGGTTCACACCTTATAAATGTCTGGCCATTGAGTTTAATATTTCTCTTATTCCGTTATAGGGGAATAAAAAGGCTTAAAAGCATATCTAGGGATAAAGGTGTACAGCAAAGGGCAAAACATTAACTTAATGTCTGTGTGTCATTCTTAAACATATTTTCCCCACTTTTCACATTCGCTAAAATCTCAGTGTGATTTCTATTCAGAGAGGGAAAATAGGAATTCACAACTTTTGTTTTCACTTGATGTCTTATTTTTGTTCATCTGGACAATTCATCTCCAGAAGATTTTATCACAGACTCGTGGAGATTGTATCACAAGTTTTCAGTTCTGGTCTTGTTTTGGTTTTTTGGGTTTTTTTCTCCTAAGGTCCCACTTCTTCGAGTCATATGATTACGCAAACATTCCCTATTTCCAGTGCTTTAGAAGTAAGTTTCTAGTCAGCATTGTTGCAGAGAAAAGACTGAAAACATAAACCCTCGAGGCTGAGAAAAAGAACACACAATTTACCATTTTTTTTTAAACCTCATGATTTCTCAATCTTATGTTTTTTGAGGATAGTCTGAGTAATAAGCTTTAAAAGCCAAGGGTTGACAATATTAAAGCAGAATCAGGAGGAGACCACTGCTAAAGTTCATACAGCATGACCTGATAGTATTCCAGACTCTTCAGAGATGTCCCCCTGCAGCAGACAGGTACTTTTCCTAAGTCTTTTGCGACAGTATAAAACCATTACAACCTATTCAAAGTGATTTTGCTCCTTAAACCTGTCAAATTTTAGCAAAAGTACACAAGCTTCAGCAGCTCAGAAAGCATTGTTGCAACCCACAGTGTAAATTCCTGTTCTTGTCCCTTGCAGTCTCCCACACAAACATGGGGTTTGGAGGGGATGTTGAACACATCTACCCAAAATTCAAGAGTTCACAGACGATGCTCTCGTGCCATCCTCAAGCCCCTTTGGATCTGCTTTACAAAATAAACCCCATCCCAGTGAGTTCCTCAGTTTTCAGTTTCTAACCTGAACTCACACAGGTGTCTGCAGCAGGTCACACCTTGCAGTGTGCAGCACAGATGTGGGGGTGTGGTCTTTTATCTCCTTAAATTTTAGCACTCTCATGTTCTGGAACTTGGAATTGCCAAGAACTTGCTTTTTATCTTACTTTATGCAGCTGGCACTAACAGAGATGTACTCAAGCCACTCTGCTGGCAGCAGAAAGGGCAGTTGTGGTAGAAGCTGTGCACCTTCCTCATGGCTTGAAGGAAGCTGGCACCAGCCAGGGCCAGAGTGAACTGTGTGCATTGTGGTGGCAGGATTTCCAGGGATAAATAAACAGGGCCATTCCTGGAAACTCCAAAAGCTGCTGGAAGCCAGGACAGAGAGCAAGCAACAATATCTCAGGGGTGACACTCCTGCTTCTTTGAGGATTTCTGCTGTGTGGTCCCTACTAAAAACAGCGCCTCTCACCCTGGCAGATGAGAGGAAAGTCTTTTCCGGGTGCCACACAACATCCATGGCCACCAGTGGGTGGGCTGTAAGTTTTAGGACAACACAGCCATGTAAATAGGTGAGGAATCAGCAAACAGCATTTCTTCCCTGCTCAGACGTTCAATCAAGCCTTTGCATCTCTACCCTCTGTCCCAGCTGGCAAATATTCTCCCAAGCAAATGAGAGGCAAAGCATGTTACCTGAAACCTCTCATTGCCACCAAGGTCATTTTGTGGGGATCTCTGTTGACACACTGAACCCCATGAAGCCACAATAAGTTACAAAGGGACAGTGCAGGAGATGCATAGGGCAGCACTGTTTAAAGGACAATATTGTGTGTTTATGGGACTGGGGGGAGGGCTGGTGGCAGGAGAGTTAGTGCATCACTCCTGGACACTTGAGAGACTCTCTGCAGAAGAAGGAATGATTTTTTTTCCCACCTGAATGCTATTTTAATAACTTTGAAATGTCTTCCTTAGATGTCTCATCATTATTCCCATAGTTAGAAGCTGATTAATGGCACGCCCCTCGAACACATATCTGGGCACACGTACAAAGACTTTTTAATACTCCCTAACAATGGTCAACAGCTGGCCACAAAACCAGATGATCCTCCACCCTTGTAAACTCATGCTCGCCAACAATAAAAAACCCTTCTGGCTACTAAAAAGCCTGGTGGAACAGATGAAGCTTATTATGGACTGGATTTTATAAATAAAAATTAAAAAGAGGCAAACATTTTAGCATGTGCATTCATGGGCTGAAAACAGAGACATAGGTTTTATATTCCGGGAGGGTCAGCTGCAAAAGTCTAATTTTCGGAGCTAAACTTCATCTTCCAAAGACTCCTTTAAATACATTGCTGGATTGGGTTGTTGGGTTTGTTGGTTTTTTGGCTTTTTTTTTTTTTTTTTTTTTTTTAATTTTGCTGCAGCCACAGTACATCACTTCCTCTCTCCTTTGGGGCAGGAGTTTTGTGTTGGGGGTTTGTGTTTTGTTTCTTGCAGGCAGAAATCTTGGGAATGGCCTGAAATGTTCTGCCCTCCATGCCCTAGCCCAGTATCACAGGCAGTCCAAGCACATCAGCCCAGTCCTACATAATTCCCAGACCCTACAAAAGGTCTCTGCTTGCTGCACCTTGAAACCCAAGGGAGGAGAGGCAATCAAGCCATTTGAGGATGAGCAAAATCACGAACAAAAAAAAGATATGAAGGAGGAAAAAAAGAAAAAAAAAACCCCAAATGAAACCTCTAAAGAAGCCCTTTTTGTTTGTTATTAACAACTATTTAGTGTCAGGGCTAATTCACAAGTTTAATAAAATCAGGCTTTGTTAAAGATTCAACACTTTCAATTATGGCATTAAGAACTCACAGTAATTGCTCCTCAGACTTTCCAAAAATCCTTCAGCAAAGTGTGCTTGTGTGAGGAGGAGGAGGACAGCCTTCAGTCTAAATCTAATGTCTTAGAGATTATTTATTCTTTTTTAAATAAACAAAGAAAGGAGAAAAGCCCTAATTCTAATAACGATGACTACTATGATGTCAGGCCCTCATTATACAACAAGAAGAAACAAATCAAACAGACCAGTAAAATTCTCAGTTCATCACCTTAAATATAAGTCCTTTGTTAGTGGATTTCTGCAGGGATAAACAAGGAATTTTCACAGCCTAGGTATGCCCAAAACAAGATTTCTAGGAGCAAGGAAGCAAGGAAATTGACTGAAATCTTAGAACAAGCTTTATTTTTACTGCCCTGGGCAGGATTTAGAGAAACATCAGCCTCCGCTTCATCAAGTCCTGACATAGCTGAGCCCAGCACCTCATTACACTGAAAAGGATCTTTATTGATACAGAAAATGGCTGATTATTTACATTCCTGATGACCAAGCAGGAAGCTGATACGGTGAGGAGTGAAGATTAGGGAAAAAGATTTTGTTCCTGTGAAGAAGGCTTCCTCCTCCTCCAGGGACCAGTCAAGTATTTTTTTTAAGCAATAAAAAATGGACAGGAAACACTTCACCAGTGTTAAGGCACGGGGTAAGATCAAGCAGAGCTACATTCCTGCTTCCTGTCAAAACAAGGGGAATCTTGTCCTTTGTAACTGGAGAGACCAGGTTTGGATTCCTTTTCCACCCCTCCAGTGCTCAATCCAGCCCTTGTACTTCCTTGAAAGATGCATCCAAGGCTCATTTTCCTTCCACTCATCCAGGTAAGAGATTTCCCCAGTGCAGGAAGGGGAATTCTTCCGCTGTGTTTAGGGTGAGACAGGTAATGCCATGGCCTGTCTGAGCATTTCAGCAAAGCCTGGCACACTTCAGAGCAGCCCTGGGATCACTCTGAGCTACAGCAGGGACATTGCCAAGCTCTGCCAAAGCCCACGGTCTCAGCAGCTCCAATTCTTGTGCCAGGACACATTTGCTTCTTCCTGCAATATACCGCCATTCCCAAAGTGTAATTTAGTTCCGTGAAAGGTACCTTAGAGCAAATTCTATATCATATGATACATCCTAGAGATGAAAACACTGCAGAACTGGATGACCCAGGGTGCTTACACCACCTCATGAGTACTTAAAAACTGCCAACAAAGAGCTTTCAGTGAAACAGTTGTTTGGATTTTTTTGTTTTGTTGTTTTGTTTGGTTTGGTTTTTTGGGTTTTTTTCCGGCAAGCAACACTATGCAGCTGCACTGGTGGGATTTTGTCCAGTGCAATCCCAGGTACAATCACTGACAAAACACCCGTGCTGTGCTGAAGGTGGAGATGGTTCCATCCACAACTTTTGGTCTGGCACAGAGAAGAGAAACTTGCAAGAAAAAGCCAACCTGCCACAGGCCCTCCAGAGAGCTCCTTTCCTGCCTCAGAGAGCCTCCACAAGCCCTAGAAGAAAGGGGCAGGTTTTGGGGCCAGGTGTGAGGGTGGGCTGGGGCAGAGGGAGGCTGCTTTTGAAAGACCTCATGGAAAGTATGAGTTGGTCAAGGAGGATTTGAATGGATCCAGTGAGATCTTTTTAAGTCAAGCACAGAATGACATCTCCAGGGATTTGGTTTCATCCTCCAGCTCTGATGGTGGCTCCACAGTGGCATCTGAAGTGCCTCCTCAGAGCAGCATCCTTTTGGAGTGCCCTCATCCCTGTCTCCTGTGGAAATTTCTGGGAATTAGGCACCCTCAAGATATTTAGATTAATACCCTTGCAGGTGTGATTCTCATGTAGTTTCAAACCTTCAAAAAGGGGGTGGGGGTGCATTGCTTGGCACTCTCATTATCCTCTTCACCCTTCAGTCAGATTTACTCCACTTAGGGACTGGTTCCACTCTTGGCCTCTGATTTCTCAAAGAGAGGAGGAGGAGGAGGAGGAGGAAGAGGAGGAGGAGGAGGAGGAAGCCAGGGTAAAGCCTCTGTGATGTGACCTCACATGGGCTAGTTTCCAGCCAAGTCATGGACACCAAATAAAGAGTTAGCTGCACCTGCAGGTACCTTTCAAGTACAGCACACGCTTGTTGGATCTTTTAATCATTTTAAATTAGCTGCTGATGCATTTTATTTACACTGAATTTACCTTAATGTGCTTGCTTGTTAACTTCCTGCTTATCTGGATACCACATAAGCATATGCCCAATCCAATTACAAAAAGAATGAGAAATACAGTGAATGCTACACATTTTAAGCAAGCATAATAAATTACCAGTGCTGTGGCACATACCCATGCGAGGGAGAAAAAGAACAAACCAAAAAAAAAACAAAAAAAACCAAAAAAAACCCCAAAAAAACCAACAGAAAAGAGCCCCAAAACCAGCTCCCAACCCAGCCAACCAAAAAATACAGCTGAATTCCCACAGCTATTTAATTAGAACTAACATCTCCCTTGCAAGGCTCACACAGGCCTTCCAAAGTCAAACTCATCCCTTAACAGCAGCTCACACCAAACTGAAAAAGAAAGAGCTCCATTACAGAGGAGTGTGAAGAAATGTGGAAATATTAGCAATAAGCAGGTTCCTGTGGAGTGTGCTGGGTAATGAACAGCTAGCTGAAAGGCAGTGTGAACTGTAATAAGCAGCTGCAGCTCCCAGGTCTCCTGAAAGAAGGAAAGAAAAAATTCACAAAATTCACAAGTGTCACAATCTTCCACCACGTGAGTAAACTGTTTTGGATGGCAGTGAGGCAATGCTACTTGCATGAGGTTGGGAATGGTGGGTGTACGTGTCTCCAGTGAAAGGAAGAGGGTGAACTCAGAGGCCTGAATGATTCCACTAAATGAATCAGAACCTGAGGGAAGAGAAAAGGTATGTGGGGGAAAAAAAAAAAAAAAAAAAGCATTGAAGTAGAGTCAGGGAAGATTGAGAGGGAGTATGAATAAAAAGAAGAGGGGAATGTATGATTCAGCCTATTACTTATTGCTCCTTTTAGCTGCCAGAAACAATAAGAAACATGAGTGTGTTTCTCATATATATGTAAATATATTGTATATATTTCTGATAAATATATAGATAGATAGATGGATATGGGCATAAGGGGGCCCTCATCCCTGTGTGTCCCTGTCTGCAGGGAGGGGCAGAGCAGAGTCCAGGCTCTGCTCTGTAGGGACAATGGGACAAGAGGAATGGACAGGAATTGTTACCCAGGAAGTTCCAGCTGGACATGAGGCAGAACTCCTTCCCTGGGCAGTGACCAAGCCCTGAACAGCAAGAGAGGCTGTGGAGTTTCTCTTCACTGGAAATATTCCAGAACCTGGACACAGCCCTGTGCCACGTGCTCTGGGGTCACCCTGCTGGAGCAGGGACATTAGGGGAGATGACCCACTGTGGTTCCTTCCAACCCTTCCTTCCATCCTGGGATTCTGTGACAAGCAGAATCCCTTATTCATGAGAGGTTTACCCTCTATAAACCAAATAAATTCCATGGAAGCGCTGCCTTGAGGGTGAAGTTGCTCTGAGAGATGGGCTTTGCCCACTGCACCCATGAGGCCGAATTCCCCAGCTTGTCCAGGAGAGTCTGGGCCCTAGCCCCTCCAGCTTTTCAGGCAGAGAAGGGATTTCCTGCAAGGAATTCCTGGGGAAGGAAGAAGGAGTTGGGAAGGCAGATCAGCCTTGTTGTGACAGCCAGGGCCCTTGCACAGAGAGATCTGCTCGCAGAGAGGGTAAAATAAGACACTCGTAGGAGCGAGACACCCACTGCTCACAGCGATTTCACCTCCTCCCCTCACGCCTCAAGATCAACACCAGCGCTGCTGCCAAGCCTCTAATTACGTCTTTAAAATCCTGTCAGGTCGCGGGGATGTGACGAGCTCTAATTGTGGAAGAGCGTTTAGGGAGACTCGCAATTAAACCGTCATTAAGCCGGTTAAACACACCACACCACGGTCCCTTTTGTGAGGCAGCGCTGGGCCTGGCTCCCTCCCAGCGGCGACACAAACACGGGATTAAGCCGGCAATTAGTGATCGGCAGGTAAAAAACAATATTTCCTCCCATCCACTGCTGAGCAGCGTGGTTCCTCCTGGGCCAGGGTTGGCTGTTGTGGCTTTCCCAGTTGAGAGGTGGAAAATCCAGGACAAAAGGGGGACCTGCAGGGAGTTCTCACCCTGTGTGTCCATGTGGCCTCCTGCCTCAATCCTCACTCAACAATGCTGCCGAAAATTTTGCTGAAAAAATTGCTGAAATTTGCTTTTTATCCTTAAAAGTACTCTAAGGTGACTAAAAATGGCTTTTAAAAATTTATTTTAGTTCTAACAGGATATATTCCCCCAGCCTTTCTTTTTTTAATCACCTTGTTTGCTAGATGAAAGTACTCTGGAGAAAAGCAAACAAAGCAGAACTTCTCTTGCCTGTGTGGGAGGAAAGGGGAGTAGAGGTCATTAAACCAAACTCTCCTCTGCCTACATCTCAGGCCTTGTGACATGTCAAACCACAGCCCCTGGGTTTTTATTCAGCTTTCTCAGTTTCTTTTATGTCCACTTTTATAGCTCGCCTCATAAAGGTCAGTTACATAAATATAGGAGACATTTTCCAGAATCAAAGTAGGATGAATCTGGAAAATTCAGGGTGACCAAAAAATTAGGAGGGTGACCTATAAGGATGCAAATCTCAAGTATAATAAAATCTGCAAGGGGAGATTTTATTATACTTGAGATTTGCATCCTTGGTCCAGCAAGGACCAGCTGAGGAGGATTTTTCCAAGATAGACCTGATCCCAAGACCAGATGATTTAATACCGTCCAATAAGAAAAACAGTGATACTTACATAAAGAGAAAAAAACCCATGGAATAAGATCAGCTTAAATGCCTGAATTAGATAAGTTTAAATGCCTGAATTAGCCCCAAAGATTTGTACTAAAGGCATTCCAAGCAAATTTTTGGCTTCCAGCTCCACATCCTAGAGGAAGGGAATGCCTTGGCAGCTCCTGCATCCCGAGCTCTCAGCCTAGGAAGCTAATTTAACCCTGAGGAGTCTACCTTTCTGTCTCCTCTCAAAATTACAGGGCAAAGCTCCTGCAGCACCGTGGGCTTAGCAGGTGAAAGGGGATGTCCCTGTGTGCCTTGCAAAACTCCTTCTGGCCAGTCAGCCCTCAGGTAGACTGAAATTATCCTTTATTTTACTGTGGAGCCCTGTGTAGGACTCCAGGAGTCCTGGGACACAGGAAAAGTGTAGTGTAATTTTATTTGTTTACTCTGTTATCACCAGAGCTGCCTCACTACCAGGAGGAGAAGCCATCTTTTGATGCAAACCTCTTATGAGTTAGAGTAGGGAGCTTCTAAAACAAAATAAAAAAAAAATTAAAAAAAGACTTGGTTCCAATCCAAACTCACGTGACAGAAGAGAAAAAATAAAACACGCAAAAAAAAAAAAAAAAAAAAGGAGACACACATTATTCCCATGTGTGTAAGAGGGTGTTAAATCGAGTAGTGACAAACTTTAACCAGAACCACAGCATTACTCATGGCAGCTTGTCCAAGCCTGCAGAAATCACGGTCAGAGAATCTCCCAGCTGGCAGAGGTGGACAGGGGGTGCCAAGAAAGACAAGTCCTCGCTGGTACTGCTTTGTGCGGAGGATCCTCTCATGAACGGTTTTAATAAAGGACTTAATTGATTGTTCTGCAGTCCATCGGGCTCATTAACATTTATGGCCCTGAGTCAGTCATCAAGAACACATTCCACAAGGCAGTCAGAGGCTGCTGCACAGGGCAGCCAGATGCGCGTCTGTCATGTGCCGGTGACGTCCATTCATCATGCACTAGTCATGCAACAAGTCAAACCTTCGGAGAAAGTGGAATTTCTGCCTCTTTTTCGCCAGCCAGGAGGTGGGATAATCACTTTGTCCTTGCAGGCTGGCGTTTGGGAGATTCCTGTTCTACAGAACCCTGGTTGTGCAGCAGGTTTCCACGTGTGCCCTGCAGTAAATCACTTGGGGATGTCAGCACAGCACTGATCAGACATTTCAGCTCTCCCCAGTTCTGGGCACAGACAGAAGCAGAGGCAAATACAAGGAAGATATGGCCATAAAAATACAAATTAAGATAAAGCTAGATTCACCTGCTGCTTAATCATGTAAATGTACAAATAGAGCCTGATGACAGTGACTCAAGGGAAACAATGACCTTATCAGCAGCCCTAGATAGGCCTGAGCCATAAATGAAAATAAATGATCTACTGACATTCCTTATCATCTCCCTAGCGTCTACTGGAGAGCTCAGTTCACCTCTGCATATCTGTATCCTCCAGCACACTCAGCATCAGGAGGGTCTGCTGTCCCTCCACAGTCTCCCTTTGTTGCACCAGCAGAATCTCCAGCCATTGCAGTAACCTTACAACTGGCTCTTGGGTGGCAACTCCAGCTCTGCACCACCCATCAGTATGTGGTCAGCATGGAAAACCACCTCTCCCTCCTTTTTTTTTTTGCCTCCTGAGTTTACAGCCTGACCTCTTTTTCCAATCACTCTGCCATCCATTTTCATCCCCAAGGAGTTTTAATCAGCCAGGTCCCCACACCATCCAGGCAGCATTTGGGTAGATCTCTTTGCACTCAGGGCTCGAGAACACAGAGGAGCCACCCAAAATCTCTTTACACACTCACGTTGGCTCTGACTCTGCTGATCCTGGCACGAGCATCTGCAGGTGGTCAGGGAACACTGGAGCAGTGGGGAAATCCACTGTGGAAGGAAAACTGCTGGGACAGGATAGGCTTTAGGCCTCCAGCTGATGCGTGTTTGAAGCTAAGACATAGAGCTTAAGGGGCTGCTTTTTCTGTCAAGATTGATTATTTCACATTTACAGGCAGGTACTTGTTGATATCAATTCTTTGTGGAGAAAGAAGAGCAACACTTGTAATTGCTTGGCAACTTGTGCTAAACTAGTTCACTGGAAATTCAAGAGTTTGGTATCTGCCTTCAGTTTCATTTGGAAGTGAGGCAAACAGTTTCCTGAGAAAGGCTAATCCTAAAAAACTACTATCAAGAATTAGAAAATTTGTTTAAAAACAAAAAGGGTACCTCAGAAAGTGTTCCAGAATAAAAATTTCTTTTTTTTCTCCCTCTTTCCACGGGACAAGTAATTTAGAATCAAGACATTTAAGTTGTTGGGTTTTTTTAACTTCAAGAGAAACAGAAATTGACCCAACATATCCTGCTAGCCCTATTAATAATTATAAACATGAGAACATGAAAACCTGCAGGGGAATTTTCAAAAAGAACTATCAGGAAAAGAGTTGCTTGCCTTCTAACTGAAAAGGCAAGGAGGGGGAAAAAAAAAGAGTAAAAGAGCTCTGTACCAGACGAAGAAAAGATTAACAGAAAGGAGAAAACAAATTATTTGAAACAAAATATTAATAAAAAATGTGCAGGACATGTCAGACTTTGTCAGTCACAACACACCTGAGCTGGTGAGGTTGTCAGGGCTTTGACCCCCATCCTTCTGGGGTGGGACACAGCTGGATGGAGCAGGCACCTTCTCCCCAGTGCCCTGGTCCGAGCAGGGACAGGGTGTCCCTGGGGTGTTGTGTCTCCCACGAGCAGAGAGAAAGAAGGTTGGAGTGCACCTCCAGCAGGCACAGGATGACTTTGCTGACCTTTGTAGCACTTTAGCGACACTGAAGTCATGGCAGACACAACAGAGCTGGGTTTGCGTGTCCCTCCATGGCCATCAGCTGTACCCACAGTGCTGCTGGTACCCTGGGGCATCTGCTTTATCTTGCTGGCACAGCTATGTGTGATGTACCTTTCACCCACTCTGGCAGGGCTGCTTTAACTTCTGCAGGGATGCCCACCACAACCAGACATTCTAAGAACAAGTTTTTTGTGTCTGTTATCATCACAGGCGGCAGGGTCACTGGCACAGGGCTCTAAGCCCTTCTCCCCTGCCTGTGTCAAAGCACACTGCACCCCAAGGGCCCCACAGATTTCAGTGTGCCTCTTCCTAAATTCACACACTGACCCATCACGAGTGAGTGCAAATCTGCCCCTCACTCTTCACTGCTCCTGTAATCCTCCTGGCTCTGCCCTTGTGAGCAAAATCCCTACCACCAGCCAAGAAGACAACCCAAGGCAGATGGCAGCGCATTCCAGGAGCTCAGAGACTGTGGGGCCAAACTGTAGCCCCACATTTCTCTTCACAGAGAAAAGCAAGGCACAATTCTTCCCAAGAATATTCTTATCTCATTTGCTGTGCCTGTGTTTGTGCAGAAGTAGAATGCAATGTGGAGATTGTTTACCCAAAGTGATGGTGGTTTGTTTCCTTGGCCTACCAGTGTGTGTGTGTGTGTGTGTCGGGACTGTCAGCTGACAGTCACGAGGTTCTGTGCAGTTGTGTGCAGGGTTGAGTGTTTGGCAGATTCAGTTTTAGATGTATAGAATAATAATAATAGTATAATAAAGTAATTAATTAGCCTTCTGATATCAATGGAGTCCTCCTCATCATTCCTCCCTTCCATACTAAACATCCAGGCAGTAGATTCCAAGAGCAGAAGAAAGGGCTGCACTCTTGGGTCTGGCTCCTGGTGAGACATCCAGAAATGTCTCAATTTCATTTTTCAAACCAGCAAACCCTACACCAAGCACAGAGTAACCAGAGGGGTGACCCTCCATCCTTCCAAAACTCACATGCTCTCACACCCCTCCCTGCCTGGGAACAAAACTTAACTGTGTTTTCCCCTCAGACTCCATATGTGACAAGCAATACCTATGATTTGCAGAGAGCAGAGGCGATGACAATTATGGAGCACAAATATGTAAGGTCGGGTTTTCCCAGGCATTTCACCTCTCTGTAATACCCAAATTAGGGTAAAATAAAGATTTGCTTTGGGGAAATTGCTACCAGAATTTTTTTTTTTCTTTTCTCCCCCTCCAAGTTGACAAAACTCACTTGTTTCATGACTTTGCTGCATGTTCACCAAACTCCTTGTCTTCAGCTTGTTAAAAGATTAGGAATTTATGCCTCTTCAGACATACAAGCCCCAGCTCCTTCTCATCAGCAACACAGAAAACTTCTGTTTGGAGAGGCAGACAGGCAACAGCACTCCTGAAAGTTTGTGTTGAAAGGAAAAGCCTTTTCCCAAATGGGATGTTGTATGTAATGTCTCTCTGCCATCACTTTATCATGTCCTGGTGGCTCCTGCAAGATTTGTTCCAGCTGCATTTGGGCACCATGAGAAGCAGACAAGGGTAGGAAATGGTTGGAGAGCAGGCTGAAAAGGAATTTTCTCTCTTCTTCCAGTGACTTCTTCTCCTCCCACCTCATTTCTTGCATATTTCCACAAAGAAAAAGGCGATGACAGAAAGTAAGTTTGATCCAGGAGAGGGACAGAAATTTTATTTTTGTTTAAAAAAAAAAGGAAATATTCCAAAAGAAATTCCAGATAAAAAAAAGGAAAAAAAAAATCACTTTCTGTTGAAAAAGTGTTTAGGCCAATACAGTTTTCAGCAGCTGTGACCTGTGATTATCCCAGCATCTCCTTCCCCATCACATGCTATTTTAGCCTTATTCACCAGAGATGTGCTTCAGTAGCAGCATGGCCCACTCCAGGGTCAGCTCCCTGCAGACTGCCCTCCTCCCCCCTCATGTATTTGGTTTCATTGATGCTAATTTGATCGGGGGCAGCTGTTTGTGAGGGCAGTGCAGCAGAGACCCCAGGGAGAGCCACTGATGCCTGACCTCAGGGGGAGGCTGAGCCCTCGCAGCAGGGGGAAGGCAGCAGATGCCCCTTGGTGCAGAAGCAGCCATGGCATCTGCACAGGATCCAGCTGAACCCGGAGCTGTCAGCCTGGCTGTGGGCAGCACCTGGGGACTGTCCTGGTGGCAGGGCAGGGCAGAGAGGGCATGGGAAGGGAAAGGGCCCATCCCCTTGCAGACACAGGGGCTGGGGTGCTGCTGCTGCTGCCCTCCCACACAGCTGCAGCTGGATACCCTGTGAGGCACCAGACACCACAGAGCTGTCCCTGCCTACCTGTCCAGCATCCCCCTGGCCCAAATTCTAACACAGAAGCTGTTATTGAAAACCTGCAATCGAGTGTTGCTGGCTTTTGTTCAATTGTTCAATCTTTTGCAATGTTTACAGCACAGATAAAGATTCAGGTGCTGCTTCCACTCACTGCGTGTGCTCCTTCCCCCTCAGTCCTGCCCTGTCCTTCCACTTGCTCTTGCCTGGTTGTACCTGTCAGGGAGAAAATAAGGTGAGTGGATGCAGGCAAATAGAGAGGCGGAGAAGGTAAAGAAAGGAAAGGTAACACCCTGAAGACAGAAGTCTGTGTGCCTGCTGCCAATCACAATAACAATAATGGCCATCAAACACAGACACATATTACTCTGCTGTCTCCTGCCTGGCTGCCCAGGAGTCAGGACTTTAGTCCAGCACATCAGTTAGAGAATCAGAGACATTGAACTTGGGACCTGTTTCTCTGATAAGGAGAAAGTGAGACAGCCTGACTGAGAGCTGGGAGCCTGATAACTTTTACACACTGCAAGTAAGCCCAGCTTCATGCTGATATTTTAAAGATCTTTGCCCTTTAGCTTGAACAGGAAATCTTAAAATGGAAAATATGCAGCTTAAAGGAAGGGGTGAGGCTCACTTGAAACATAAGAATGTACATAAGTGTAGGAAATAACAGGTTGTTAAGAAGCTACAGTTCAGTTGTTAAAAAAAAAAAATGAGGCCAAATATAGATTATATTTCCCCTCATTAGGGATCAGCAAAACTTTTTTTCTTCTTTTTTTTTTTTTTTTAATATTTTGCCATGAGCGGAGGGAATTCTTTCTCTCTCCTGAAGCATTACCTAATTTTTTTGGCCACCACAAGCAGAGTGGATGAAGAGCCCCTTCCCCAAGAAGCCAAGAAGAAACTTTTGCTGCATGCGTGGCTCTGAGATTTGGTGCCTTGATGAGGCAAGCTGATCCTTTATCAGCAAGAGCTGGATCAGGGCACCTCTTTCCCTTCCCACTCCTGCCTGGCATTCTAAGTCTGTTTCACACAGTGGTCATTGATTTACACTCTGCTTGTGCAAATCAATGACCAATCTCACACACACAGATTTCCTCTGACCATCAGTGGGGTGGGATTCCAGTCCAAATGCCAGCCCAAAAACATAAGCAGAGATCAGCCTACGCTCGTCTGTCACGCAGTCCCTCAGCAGCTTTAATGCCACCGATCCACACGTGTCCAAGAGAGCATCACTGATGTAAACTCACCTGCCCTACTTCCTTGCTTGGCAAACATTTACTTTCTTTATTATATGCCCAGTGCCAGATAGCAGGAGAGGGAGAAATTAAGTCAGTATTATTAACAGACTAACAGCCTTTAAGTCTAATTGGAGGGAGAGAATTACTGCCAAGGCATACAGTGCCCAGGAGCCAGCTGGGCTCACCCCAAACACATTGGCGGGACAGGATCATGGGTGCAGTGAGGACCTTCCTTCTCTAATCCCCAGTGACAACACTGGACCTGCAGATGACTTCTCTGACCTGCTCAGCCTCTCTAAAATACCCTTGATGGATCAGCAGGGCACTGGAGCTACTGCACAAACCCTTCCTTCCCTTACCCGGCAGCGATCAGCTGCAGGCTGGCACGATGAGTATCTGCCTGTGGGTGCAAGAGGTTTCTCAGGTGCATGATGCCTCGTTTTCCAGGTGTGCTGGGCCTCTCAGGAATCTCACTGTCTCCTCAGAAAAGGTGTGGTTTCCTTGCTTCCCCCCACCCCTGCTCCAGATCAGATTCCCCCAGGGAGCAAAGCTGGAGGTGCTCCCTGGAGACATAGAAGTGTTAGGCTGAGTTGTGGAACCTTATTCCATTCCCTCCAAGCCATCACCCTGGGGGTAGAAGGAGCTTTGTGGACTCCCAGGCACTGTCCCAGGCTCTTTCCAGGACACTGAAATTTCACAGCTTTATCAGTTCCCAGGAAAAGCTCTGGAGTTTGCACTACACAAGGGCAGGCAGTCCTGACCTTTGAACAGGGCATGGAAACCGAAACAGGGATATGACTTTCACTGCATTTCCTGCAGCTTGTGATGAGATCTGACACCGTTTCTAAGTGCCCAGTCCTAACATAAGATCAGTTTTTCTCCTGCTCCATGATGGGCACCAGTGTAACTCCAATGCTGTCCAGGAAATTACTTTATTGGCCACAGTTATGGCCAAGAAAAACCCCAGAACTGAAGTGAGAGTGTTCTGGGAACCATCTAAGCAGAGCCAGCTGTGGTGCCAAGGAGACATGGGAAGAAGCCTCCACTAAGGGCTGTCTGGGGAAAATCCTGGGCCTGGTTTAAAATTCTCACCCTCTTTTACCAGGGAACAAAAATGGATGAAAATTCTACAGGTTCATTTGTCTTCCATAAATTTTTTTCCAGACTTTGGCTGGTTTTTCCTCCACTTGTTCAAAAAATTTTCAGTGTAAAAGGGCTGAGGCACCCATCAGGCACTCTGAGCAGCATCCTCAGGCTGGAGAAGAATGTCCTGAGTGGGAACATTTATTCCTGGCTGCAGCACTGGGGTTAATTGCCCATCAGTCACCAAGTCCAAGGCTGCAGAGCCTGGTTTGTGGTAACAGCTGTTTATGGTCGAGCCCTCTCCAATACCTGCAAAGCTGAGATGTGTCAGCAGTGTTACTCCTTTGCCTGCCTGATCCCAGATGGGATCTACACAGGGACATAAAATAAACAACAGCAGGAAGGTGGACGAGGTTTCTAGTGCTGTTAGCCTCCCTCCCTCAGGCTGGCACCAGAACTGTGAGCAGAAGCAGTCACGGAGCAGAGGTGTCTAGGTTGTATGTAATTCACAAAGTGAAGGTGAGATTTTGGCTGCAGGCAGGGATGGCTGAAAACCTTCCAGTTGCCTTGCAGTGATGTATGCTCTGCGAGCTTGCACCCAAGCAAAACTCTCACCTTTTTGCCTGAGGCCAAATACTGCTTGGCCCTGTCAGGAGAAGCAACCCATCTCACGGCATCACTTCCTTAACAGTGCTCAATGTCCTGTTTCATTTCACAGGCTGGACAAGAGAGTAGGAGAGTGAAACCCAGAGTAACAGAGCACTTAGAGATGTTTGCTCAACAGGAGAAGAAATTCCAGACTTCTCACTATGAACACAGACTGCCTTGAGCAAAGCTTCTGCTGCACCACAACACCTTGGGTGCAGATCAGAACCTTTTTTCTCCCTGCACACTGGATGATTTGCCCTCATGTTTCTTAGCTTAGTTACAATCCTCATCCTTTAACAAAAAATCTCTTTTTACTTGGATATGACTTTAAAGTGTTTTCATGAAAGGAGTTTCTCAACAAAGTTCATTCACATGCATGCATCTTCTAACAAGCTGAAGACAAACTGGTGAACATGCAGCAAAGTCATGAAGCAGGTGAGTATTGTCAACTTTGAGGGGGAGAAAAGAAAAAAATGTCTGGTAGCAATTTCCCCAAAGCAAATCTTTATTTCAAATTTAACTCCCTGGTGGCAGGATGTATCTGTAAGTTGCCCAGAAGGCCAGTCCATGATTCCACAGCCATCAGTACCATGAAACCACTACCACAAAGTCAGCCTGGATCAACCTTGACTATGCCAAATCACACCTCTATTTATGGGGCTAACACCCCCAGAAAACAGAAAATACAACCCCAGCTTGGATGTTTGTGACACCAGGTGCATGTGGGAAAGATTGTGCCTCAAAGCTTTGCCTACAACTTCAACTCCCTGGCCTTTCCTGACAGCTCTGAGCAGCAGGGAGGTTTGTGCTGGATCGACACGTTGTGTTGTGCAGCCTCAGCACCTTTGAACTGACACTGGGAAAGCAAAAGAGCTGAATATGCTGCATCAAAACGCTGCCTTGGAGCTGATCTTATTAATTTGGCAGCAAGTGGATTTTCCATAATTACGTTTCTTTGTCTTGGAGGAATCACAGAATCACACAGTGGGTAAGGCTGGAAGGGACCACAGGAGATACATGTCTTATTATTTCTCCCCTTGCAGATACTCTGTGTCAGAGGCAGTAGCTGACTCCCCCTTCTGCTTGTGTAACTCATTTTTGCAGCTAATTTAGTCCAATAGAATGGATTATCTCTTGCCACAACCTTGCCTGATTTACATCTTAGACCTGCACAGCTATAACCCAACAGTTACTTCCTTTGAAAGATTAACACAACCGGACCTGTGCTTTTCCTGCAAAGTATCTTAACATAAAAGCAGTCCAGTGTGTTTGAGTGTTGCCCATCCTTGCACTGAGCCCTTTCTGGTTAGAGGCGTGGCACAATTGCCCAGGAATGACCAAGTTCATCTCACTCCTGAGCAGCTGTGTTTATTGTTATAAAATCACTTACAAGCAGGAGTCTGCCTAAATTTTGAGTTGCCTTGTGATCTACACCAGAACAGAACAGGAGGGAACTGTTTTCCTTCCACCCCTTCCAATTTGCACCAGTTTTTCCTAGCTGAATTTGCTTTCTTTAACTTCTAGCTTCTTGTTAGAGTTTTATTGCAACTCCAATTCACTAATTTTAACAGTGTCTTTTGAACTGCATCACTGAATGTTTCTGCATACTGTAATGAGCCTTTCCATCTCTTTCCAAAGGCCAGTGTTATATCTTGCTTTTCAGACTGACAGTCCCAGGACTCATTTTCACTTTTTTTTTTCCTTGTGGAAATCAAAAAGGAGCTTCCACTTGTCACAAGCAGAGACAGCACAGCCCAGGAGCAGCCAGCGGCCTGCCAGTGCCCTGACATGCAGAAACACCAAGGAAAATTTTTTCAGCAACTTCTCCATCTGCCTGCTTTTCTGGAAGAGCCCAGGAAGTCTTTCCCTTCAGATGAAGGAATAGGACTCCCCAAACAGTAGCATTCCCAGACAGCTGCAGCCTGACCTTCATTTCTCAGGGGACAGAACTGCCTGTTATTTATTCAGACATTTTGTTCCCAGCTTTTATTGCTCTGTTTTATATGGTAGGCGAGGTCAGAGCCTTTGTAATATAGGAACAGCATCGCCAAGATTTCTCTCCAAAGGACAAGCACTGTGTGCAAAAATATCAAATATGCTATGGCATAACATAAGGAGAAGAATGCTGTGTTTTTCACCTGGACACTTATTTCAGCCATGGGGAGATGAATAAAACTGGGAGGGAATGGGGGAAAAAAAAGTTTGTACTTTTCAATCTTTTTCCCTATTTTTTACAACATAAAAAGCAATCTTATTTTGGTGGTAAATCACTGGTCTCTAGGTTGTTTGTGGACTAGTATCAATCCACAATTTCTCACAGATTAAAAGCTCATAGAACAAGCTGAATCAAAAGCCATCAATATTGTTTACATAAGAAGTTAAGCTCTAGAAGAGCTGCTCAATTTTAAGTCACTTAACTTGTTTCAACTCACACAATTCCCCCTCTGGTAAGCAAATTTATATCTCTTTTATCTTCTTTTATCTAACTGTTTTGGCCCAAAGAAGCAAATATGTAGACTGAAGACAAAGAAAAAGAAGAAATGAAGAAGAAATTAAGAAAAAAAATGAAGAAAAAGAAAAAAAAAGAAAAAGAAAAAGAAAAAGAAAAAGAAAAAGAAAAAAGAAAAAAGAAAAAGAAACCCTCCCTCATTAACTCCATGAAGTTATCTTTCCTCACAGCCTTTAGCATGTTTGCAGCTGGAATCTGACCTAGAAAGGTACAGTCATCACATTTTGAACCATCCTGAGGTGACACACGTGACACCTCAAATCTCTTTAACATTTCTGTTTCCTTGTTTTCCTCTAGTAGCAAGATAAAGTGGCACCAAACTCTGTCATGCTCTTGTTTTATGGTGAGACAATAAATCACTAAGTCTTTATTACAAGATTAATCAATCACTTACATTCTTGCAGAACTCCAGAAATTAATGTATTATTGATTACCACGTTTTAAAACCACTTACACTTCCTTGTCTTGATAAATAACCTTAGTATACAGAGTAACCCACATTCCATTTAGGGTACGAGCTGCCCTGCAAATTTACAAACTACCTAAAGTTTTGGAAATGCAAAAGGTGATTCATAAATTAAGATCACAGGGACAAGAGTTGAAATACAGCGCTGCAAATAAGATGTCAAAACTTTCTAGCTAATGAAATTTCTTTTGTTTCTGAGGGGAGGGAAGTTTCAGAAACAATGGTCCCTCTTGCCTCAAAGACAGGCCATTCTTTATGAAACACTATAGCTGTGCCATACTCAAGAACAGCCCTGCAGTAGCAAATTATTTTATTCACAACAGAAGAAGAAAACAAGTTTTACAAAGCATTTCGCATTGGAAGCCTCTGTTTTAACTCATCTTCAAAGAAAATTGACAGCATTTCTGGTCTTTCATAGTGACTCAGCAGGCTGTGGATGCTACCCACCAAGCTCAGAGGTACAGGTTTTCACTGCTGTGAGACTTCCCATGTTTTGTGTAAGGAAAAGCTGCAGGAACAGGCTTGCAATGGAGTTCTCCCATAATTTCATATATTCAAAATGACATGCTGTCCTTGGCAACCATTCAGCATTTGACTTCAGCTGTGAGCCTTCAGCAATAAACCAGCAGCTCTGAGGTGACTTGAGGACACATCTGCTGCTTTTACTTTGACTCCAAGGTATGACCCAAAGCTCAACTGCCCTCATCCTCTTCACTGGGTTGAATTTCACACCTCTGTGCTCCGGGCACAGGTGGGCAAAGAGCTTTACCACAACCCCAGAGGCCAACAAGCCTGAATTAATCAGCCAGGATAACATTTGCTCAGAGATTGCCCATGCACAGGGCCTGGCTCTTGGCCTTGCTGAGCCTTCATAAGGTTTGCAGGGTCCCAATTCTCCAGCCTGTGAGAATTCTCCACCACACAGCTCAGTGCCATCCCCAGCCTTGATCCCAAAAAGCAGCAATCCCAAAACCAATCCCTAAGACAGCACTTGCCACCATAATGCAGTGTCAAGACAAGAACAAGAAACTCATCATCAATTTCAGTGTGTGTTCTCCTCTGCTGCATATAAGAAATAATTATGTTTCTAAAAAAGTTGTTGGTGGTACTTTCTGTGTTAAAAGTGTCAAACAATGTGGAATTTCCCACAAACATGTTGCTCTAAGAAAGCCCAAATGCCACAGTTTGGGACAAAGGAATTTTTGCAAAAGAATAGGTGAATTAGATTTTTTTTTTATTACAGCACTTAGGAAGGGGACCTCTACAGTCCAGCAGCATCCTTTCCTTTCCAGCCACTTCAAATGAAAGGAGAAATAATTTCACACAATGTGGATATTAGAAAGCCTTTTAGCTACACTACCCATGAGTACAAAGGGCAAATCATGTTCAGCCCTGTTTCTTTTGAGCCTTGTGTTGCAGACATGGAACTGTGCAGCTCAGTTAGTGGGAGTTTGCCTCCTCTGCCATGAACCATGTCATTTTGTAGGATGAAGAGTCCGTGGGCCAGCTCTTGCATTTTGGCATTATATTTTTGGCACCTAATAGTCCTAATGGTTTCTCGCTGGTAAATGACCTAGTGAGTATTCTTCAGCAAGGACAAGGAATTATTCCTTCAAAGTCACTTTAGCAAGTACCTGTTCATCTGGACCAAAGGAAACAAGAAGTGGGTCAGACCCAGGATCCACCTGGAAGCTGTATGTCCTTTCTGAGAACAGGCAGTGCACTTGCCTGGAGAGAGAGAAAGCAGCAAGCAGACCCTTTAAACACTCTTCCTGAGAGCTTGGCAAAGCTGTAGTTTCAAAACAAACCTTCAAGGCTGCTGCATGGTGGGTGTAAAAATCACTGGGGAAAAAAAAAAAAGAAAGAAAAAAAAATGTTTTTAATTTCTGTATCTAGACCAGGTTCAGCATATAGAGGCTTTCTAGGACAAACAGCAGCGTGTGTAGAAAATGCCAGCAGACAAAGCAACAGCTAGGCAGGAATTTAGCAGTGATTTGCTGGTGTTAACTAACTTGCTCAGGTGCACGCAGAGCCTGTCACAGAGGTGCCTCTGCGTGTGTGAGAGGGCTCTGTGTGTGGTAGGCAATGAGCTGGTGCTGCTTTCTGTGCAGCAGGGAGTTTACCTCCAGGCCATGGGTGAGCTAATGGAGTTCCCTTGCTGTCCAGCTGCCAAAAGGAAAGGAGGGAGTGGGAAGGCAGGGACAAGGCAGGCAACAAGAGGCTCAGCCCCCTCGGGAGGTCTGTGAGGGGAGCACGTTTGGCACAATCATAGTAAAAAAGCTGTTTTTCCACAGCTGGGAATCTCGGGGCCACCCTGACTGGGGGACATCCCTCAGTCCAGGTCAGCCTCTCCACAAAAGGTCACCCACACAGGCCACCTGGGAACGGGCACCTGGGGGCATCCACTGGTCCTGCAACTATTTTCTCATGGTTTTTTACCTGCAAGGGAAAAGCAGCTTTGAGCTCTTCCTTGCTGTAAAGACTCCAGCTGAGAAAGTTCCCAGGACCTGCACCATCAGCTCACTTCCCTGAAATCCCTCCTATTGTCTGAAAGAGCAGATTTGGCTTGGCTCAAGGAAAGGTTCTCCATCTTATCCAAACAATGCATTAAAATCCTCCTTGGCAAATGCCAGGCATGCACCAAAGCAAGAGGAAACAAATCCTTGTTTGTTCTTCCCATGGGGGCTGGATTTTTTACCATGGTTGGCAGGATGGGGACATCACCATGCTCAGGGCACGTGCACAGTGGATGGTGGCACTTGAGGAGCAGCACAAACCTGTCCCTGACACCAAGGCATGTGCCACTGCACCTCCTAACATCCATCCCTCTGGCATCCTCCCACGGGAAGTGGGGCTCTGTTCCTCAGGAAAGTGGGAAACCAAGGCTCAGAGTAAGAGCAGCAGGGTTTCTCCTTTTCTAGCTCGATTTTGAAAGCCAGCCTGTGTGCACCTCTGGTGGATCAGTTTGTCCAAAGAGAAGTTGCCAGGAAATGCCCCCAAGCAAGTCCTTGTGCAGATGAACTGGGCTGTGTGACACAGGAGGGCTTTGCTCAGATATCTGAGAGAAAACCTCGCTGAAATCTGAAATCTGGCTGATTCCACATGGATACAATAAATGTCTATATCACCATCCTTGCTGCTAAACAGTGCCACTGCTGCTGCATCTCTGACCCAAGCAGACACAGAGGGCTGAAGAAAATAAAAGATGCTGCATCTTGATGAAATTAACTTCATTAATTTCCTTCATCAAACCCCAATGTCTGTTGAAAGAATTTCAGCCCTGATACCGTGTTCAGCTGCAGCAACAAGCTTGTGACTGTTCTCATCCTGTTCTTGTCTGGCTGCTTCTCATTAAGCAAATCCAGAAATCTACAAATCAGGCACTGACATAACTCTATGGGACTCGGAGGCCTCCAGATACCATCCTGAAAAATAGAGTACTGAAGTGGTTTCCTCCTGAGGAATCTTCAGAAACTAATGCCAGAAAGCTCCCCAGCTTTATTTGTGGCTTTTTTCCAGAGGTATATGAAGGGGTTTTGGGGATGAATTGGAATACTGGATAAAACTCCATTTTAACTCCATGGAGTTAGAGCTTCCAGAGTGATATACAGCCCAATGAAGATCATGAGTCATAAGGTAAGTGCACAGCAATGTCCATCCCCAGCAACTCCAGAATGACAGCAGAGAGACAGTGTCTCAGCAAGGACAACATGGGTGCGCCTGAGAAGGGAACCACTGTCTCAAACACAAATCCCACTCCTAAATAAAAAGAGCATGGACACACCACCATCGTTTTCCTAAACAGGAAAAGCTTTGGATACTGGGGTTAAGCAGCAAGCTGAACTTCCAGCTCTCCCTTGCAAGTTATCCCATGCAAGAGGAACATGTCACTGCTGGGGACAGGGTGGAGGGAGAGGGAAAAGCTGCTGGAGAACTGGAGGAGGCTCTGTGACATCTCCTCTGCTTCTCTCACATAGCTCTTGCCATGGTAGTGCTTGGGGACTCTAAAAGAAGCAATGCTCCATGCCACATAAAAATGTACAAAGAGAAAGGTTTTGGCTTTGGGCAGCTTGAAGTGACTACTAGTGATGGGCTGGGTGGGGATAGAGACACGTGGGGAAGTCAAGTGTGTTGCCACAGGGCCAGTGGCAGGACAAGAACCTTCCCAGGGCTTCCCAGTGACTGGTGAGGAGTGAAAAAACCATTTGACCACAGTGAGTGAAAAAACCACATTCCCAGCCCAGGAAAATGCCATTTCTGTTCTGCAGCTGAAATGTTTTGGGGTTTTCAGCTTAGTTTCACTGCCCAGTCCCACCTCAGGCCCCTCCAGCCTGAGCACCCCATCAATCCCCAGCCAAAAGTGCCCTGGCATCCCAGCTTTCCCACAGCAGAGGATCTCTTGGAAAACAACCAAGCCACCTGAAAATCCACTTTTACACAGCAGCTACTGCTAGGCTCGACTGCAATCTGGGGCTTGGAAAACACGGCTTTACTTGTTTTAATTAAAACCAAGTCCCTCCACCCAGACTTGCCTCTCTGTCACTCTCGCTTTCTCTCCCCAGCCCTCTGACGCATTTCAGCAGACATGTCATCAGACTCTGGTTCAAGGGAGGGGAGCAGCCATCTAAGGCAGCCTCTTGCATCAGTATCCCACCCTTCTCTGGGGAGCTGAGACGATGGGCTTGGCAGGCAGGAGGGAGGCTGCTGTGTGAGAGGAGGAGGAGGACGCGTGTGTGTCGGCGCTTTTGTGCTCTGGTGGGAAAGCGGAGAGCGCACAAACGCAAAGCCCCATCTCCTGTTCCTGGACCAGGCTCCCCCGGCAGCAGTGGGCACTGCTCTGAAGGCTGGGGCAGGGATGAGACAACATCCTCCTTCCTGATAACATCACCAACCACAGCCAACTCTCCGTGTGGAGACGTGACGGGAATCTCTAAGGACGCCACGAGCCGCACCGCTCGTAGGACAAATCCGAATGCGTGAGGATTTTAAAATTGGAAGCAGAAACGTGTGTTTCCCCATCATAAATGCATACAACTTCCAGTCTGCCTGAGTCCCTGTACCTCCTCTGCTCATCACTTCCAGGAGAGAAGTCACTTCAAGGAGAGTCTTGTCAATTCTCAAAAACCCAAAATGTCAATTCTCAAAAACCCAAAATGCCTGGCTCTGTGAACGTGGATGTTCAGGCCTAGACCTTTGCTGGGAAATCAAGGGATCTTGGATCAATGATGATCCAAGCATTTAAATCTGTATTTGGTGCTCCTGCCAAGCAGCTCATGGGTGCTCAGCCCTAGCAAAAACCTTGTTGTTTATTTAGCTTTCTAACTGCGCCTTTAAGACTTAATTTTAGATTCCAACTTCTGAAAATGTATCTTGCCAACCTTACCACATGTAACTAAACATGTATTTTGACATCCACCTCCTACTCAAGAATTTAATTTCAAAACATCGCTGTTTTATTTTAAGATGTGGGGAAATAGCAATTTTTAGGCTACCCATTAATTATCAGAGTCATTAGTAAGGATTTAATCATTATAACAAATAATCCGAAGGTGTATATGTCTAATTAAGTGTATGTGCCTAACAAATTCCAGGGAATGATACATGCATGTGCCTTGCAAGTTATCTGTACATCTCACTGAAGCACAACCCAAGAGTTTAACTGGGGCCAAACTCATTGCAGGGCCAAACTGGCCCAGGACCAGTGACTCCAGTGTAATAAATGAATGGACCTCACCCAGGTTTCTTCCTCAAAAGAGTTCTGGGTTTCCATTTTTACCTTAACATGGCACACAGATATTTGCTGTATTTGCTGTTGGTCAGGGCTAATTCTATCCTGGTACAAAATACTTGGCTGTAATTAGTGCATGGTGCCATCTTCCCCACTAGGTTCATTTTAAGCTGTTGCTGCATCCCCACAAGTTAAACAAGATATGGGTTGGACTGTAATGGGGTGATCTTCCAGCCTGAGTAAAGGCTCAGACTGTGCACCACAAGCATCCTTACAATCCCCTGCCTGTTTTGCTCAGCTGGCATGTATTTTGAGGCAAGAAGGATACATTTTCTGGATGCTTGACCACCACACAGCATTGCAGCAGAAAGTTTTGAATGCCACCTCTGCGCTCACAGCATATTTCACATTTTGCCTCTTTTTCTCTCGCTCAAGGCTTTTGTGAGGGCTCAGGAAGCTGCTCCTGGCCCAGGAATCGTATTGCCCCAAAAGGCTTCAAGTGATTCACTGAACTTCCAAGCCTTTTGAAACTTACTCACCACTAGACATAATAAACCATCACAACATAACTCATGCAGAGAAGACTGTGTGCCACTGCAGGAGCACACACAGGCTTTTGCCAAGCATGCAATGCTATCTGTGAAAGCCAAGAGCAAGCAGACCAGCCAAACCTCTTCACTGGCACGAGGAGGGCAAGTTCACACATCAGCAAGTTTGTGCTGCCTGGTAAATATCCCAGACAAGGGATATTTGGTGTTTGGGCACACCAAAACACCAGGTACTGGCATCCTCACGGGTGAAGAGTGTGCTTGCCATGTCTCTGCTGACAGAGACACTCCCTTCTGCAAGCCAGACCATCTCTCTGCTGTGCTGCTGGCTATTTGGGCATAGATATGCACCCTGAATCTGATGTATTTCTGCCTGGCTTTCAGGCTCCCTGTCACCACTTCACTATCTGCCACACACACAGTGCTGCCTGGCCCAGGTACTGATGCTGTGCAGAGGATTTTTTCCTCACCACAGCACAGAAATGCAGATATCTATGACAAAGAGCAATTTTCTAAAACACTTCAGTGCTGCCCCTGGAAAGTTTGTGAGCAGAAATGGAGATGCTGCCCCAAGAAACTGGGGAGTAAAGCAGACTCAGCTCCAGCAGCTCGGGATCAGGTGCCTCAGGGCAGCACCATGCACAAGGCTGGAAATTCTCCTTGAGATCTTCCCATTGCAGAGGCACACAATCCAAACCCACCACACAACCAAGGGGAAAGTCCTCTGGCTTCCTTTCAAGTGTTCTTGCACAATCTGCCCTGCTACAGAGGGGGAACAAAAGGGAAATCACCCCTCCTGAATTTTGGCAGCATGAAAAGTTGTTCCTCCAGCACTTTCTCTGGGTATGTGTGATTCAGAACACGGCACAAAGTTACTTTGCCCTTTCCCTCTCTGCCTGCAGGACCCAGGATTTCCTCTCCTGCATATCTGGAGTCCTCAGCTGTGCTTGGAGAACATCAGGAAAGAGATGCTGGCAGTGGGGGTGAGGGTGGTGTTTGCAATGTGCCTGTCCCTCTGGCTTCATGAAAAGCTCACCAAAGGACGTTCCATGAAGACTGCATGTGACTTTTTTTCATTTGCTTTAGTGGGAAAATTAGGAAGTAGCCCAAGTGGATGAGTTCTTGCAGCACAGAATCTTGATTATCTGCTTGAGCGGTCAAAAGTGATGCACAGCAAGCAAGCCCTCCAATCTGAAATCTCAGTTTGTGGAAAACAAAGAGTGTAAAGAATTTATAGAATGAGAATTTAGATAAAGAAGAGTCAAAAGAAACAGGACACCTGGAAGCAGGATCTGGTACCTTGCAGAGTCATTCAAAACCCCAGCTTTTATTCAGGATCAAAAAGGCAGACCTCAACTACCTTGGGTAATATTTTGGCAAACCACAGGTCACTCATGAGGACTCTCTTAGGAAGACCCTTGAGGACATTCTCACTGTCAGGAATGTGTTTAAGTCATGCTCCTAAACACATTTTGATGGAGAAGGCTGCTGGAACTCAGGCCATGTCTTTGAACAGCTTTAGCAGCAGCTCTGGTATTCTACCTCTAAGTATTGCAGGAAACACTAGATAGAGTAAAGCAACACAAAAACTAAGCCTATGCAATCCATGGCAAAGGAAACCCCTTTTTTTTTTTTTTAATATTTTTTATTGAACCCCTTCAAGGGTTCAGTCAAACCAAGGCACGCTGCTTCTGATGTCACAGCACTGCTCCAGCTGGGAGTGCAGAGCCTCTCCCATTCCTTCATCATTCCACTGTCCTGTACCTCTGTTTCTCTCCTTTTAACAGAAGAATCACTGTCCAGAGCAGGAGACTTGTTCATCTGCAGTGCTCTCACTCCAGCAGATGCTGCAGTAAACACGACAGCACGATTAATAACCGAAATTAAGTCTGGAAATGAACGCCGTGACGACAACAAGCATGACATCGCAGAAATATCATTCGTGTGCCAGGCAGATAATTGCAGACGTGCATCAGTCTGGGAGCATTTTATTTGGTGGTGATAAGATAGCAGCCACAATAAAGTTAACTGTGTCTCCACTGGCTGTTTAAAGGAGAAGCGGGGGTTCTTTGACCTCTGGCATTCCAGACATCTCTCAAGATTATCGGAGCAGTCTTTTCCAGCCTTTAAACCTTTGCCTGATTCTACAAATCTGCCACACGAGTGTAAAGCTTAAGGATCCTGTCCCCTGTGAGGAAAGCAGCCTTCTCCATCAAAATGTGTTTAGGAGCATGACTTAAACACATTCCTGACAGTGAGAATGTCCTCAAGGGTCTTCCTAAGAGAGTCCTCATGAGTGACCTGTGGTTTTCCAAAATATTACCCAAGGCACTGAAAACCAGGTTTGAAAAGGGTTACAGCTAGATTTGAACATCTTGTTCATAAAAAACAGAGGCCCAGCACAGACCTGTCCATGCCTATTTTATTTCATGGCTTTCCCTGTGGAGATCAGGTGGGCTGGACAAATACAAAGGTGGAGGGGGAAAATAAACAGTTAAAAAGCAGAAAATAGGAAAAATAGCACAAGAAAGTGAAACAAAATTAAAAAATAATTATTATAATAATCAGAGGTGAAAGAGAGAGAAGTAGGAAATGGTCAGGCACAGCCAAGGAAGGGTGTTGGCTCAGGAAAAGAAAACAGCTGAGAAAGTGTATATGATGCTGTGTCAGGAGGGAGAAAAAAAAAAAAGGCAGATAGGCTGGTCCTTGTTTCAGGAAATGAAAGAAAGATTGGGGAGATTTGTTTCTGCTCCTTCCAGAAACTGGACGAATTTATTTGCCATGGTTAATGAGCGTCTCAGACGCCTCATTAGCCCTAAAGCAATTAATGCTTAAGCATCCGTTAAGGATCTGTTGCCTCTGTCCCAAAGGAATCAGTACGGAGGAAAGTGATTTTTTTCGCCCCACAGGGATTTCAGGAAGGCAAATGCCTACCTGAATAAAGCACAGGTGGCTTGTACAGGTACTGAGTGACAGAGGGGACACATTACAAGGGGAAACTGCCACTGTAGGGGCAGGATTGGAATGTAGTGACAGGAGAAGGAGTAATGGATACAAATTGAAAGACTAAGCCTATCTGCAAATCTAAATCAGATATTAGGAAGAAATTTTTTACTCTGAGGGTGGTGAGACACTGGCACAGGTTGCAGAGGTCTTTTATGTTTGATAAAGGACTCCTCTTCTCTTGGAGACTATTTTTCTTTTACTGGTAATATAGAGACTTTTAGTTCTGATGAAAATCAAAATGGACACAAAGTTTATCAGATAGCAGCTTCAGCCTCTACCCAAGGCATTCTCATAAATGAACAAGAATTTGAAAAGAGATTGCAGGGGAAAATGTAACACTCCAGCAGAACATATTTCTGATTCTTCTTTTGTAACAATCCTGGCAGGCTCTTCATTCAGAGCTGGTTTCTCATCGTTTCTGGGCTGCCCTGTGAACAAGGCAAGGACAGAGGACAACAGGACAGAGGATGGACACAGAAGTATGGAGGCCATGCTTTTCTTTGAATCCCAAGTGCTGCTCCAGTCAAAAGTGGTTGATTTTTGAGTGGGAAACTTTCCTCAAGGAGATCCTGCTTTAAGTTATTTCCTTTATTGAGCTCATCTGCTCAGGGACATATTCCCTCCTTCCTAGCACAGGCTTCAGCTCTCAGTTCATGGCCATTCCAGACTCAAGAGACTTCTGTTTCAAGTTCAGTGAAATGCCACTGGACAAATCATGTTTTCTCTATTTTTTTCCTCCAATTCTTTATCTATCTCTCCTTCAAGCTTCCATCTTCATGTGCCAAGTGACTCAATGCAAGGAGAGTGTCCCTGGGGTGCTGACAGAACATCACTCATTCCGATTAGGTAAAACATGCTCCCAGAAAGAGGTGATTCTGTCATAATCAGGCTTCACAACACAACCGATGTGCCATCCCAGTACCACCCCTCATGGGACTCGCTGCCCCTCTCTTTGAAGCATCCCTTTAAAGCTGGGTGCTGAGAATGAGTGCTTTCGGCTGCTTTCCTTTGCTGCACCTGAATTCCTTGATATTGAAGTGCCTTTACTCCTCCTGTGGCTCCTCCTGTTTTGCAAGGGTCCCATAATCTCCACCTTAACTTTCCATCTGCCTGACCTCAGATGATGACCCTTGCAGCCTGAGTTCCTCCTGAGGAGTCAGTGAAAAGGATTAAGTATTTAATATTTAATTATATGTTACCACCCAAAAATCTGCCTCCCCCAGAGCAAAAAGGTGCAAATCCCTGCCCTGCAAGTGTAGACCTCATCTTGTAGTGTAGGTCTGGTTTTTCCTCAACCGGACGAGGTTACACAGCTACAGGAACCACTGCTTGCACTGCAGCTTGAGAAGCAGGCTCAGAGTCTTCTAGGTAAAGACAGAGAGGCTTCTGAGCCCTATGTCAATTTTACACAAAAGACAATCTCAAATTAACCATGCAGGAGCATTTAATGACATCAATAATCTCAGCATCAAGTTTCTTGTGCCCATTGCTGTTGGAGGTAGATTTGCCATCCTTATTCCTTACTGTAAACATTAATTTTGTGCTAAAACTTCCCATCCTCACTCCATATTCCTTACTGTAAACATTAATTTTGTCCTACATCTTCCCATCCTCACTCTCTGGTTATGCTGGAGGACATCTCTTCCCTGTGTGCCCGTTGACGCTGAATCAAATAGCACAGAAATGCTCCCATCACCATGTTGTGGTCATGTATCACTGATCTAACTGCTCACAAATCTTTATTTACCTGACAACCCCACGCTTACATTTTCTTGGAGAAGAAATTGTTCTCAAACGGGCTTTAATAACTCACTCCTTGTGCTTAGTGTTGAGGGTCAGACTGAATTTAGAGACATGTGACTGTCAGCAGAGAGGAAGAGAGCTTTGTCTGCTGTGATCTGCAGTACTGAGCGCAAAAACCTTCAAACGGTTTGGTCTGCATTTCAAACTTTGCTTACTGCAAGAAGCACATTCATTTCTCTACAGCAAAGCTAGCTCCAAGCCTGCAATGAAGAGAAAGAAACACGAACTGGACAAAGCTTCTGTGGAGAGTCCAGACCAGAGCTGCCTAAAAATCTGGAGTTGCTCAAAACAAGTGCCTGAAACGAATTGTTAAAAATCAAAGCTCCAATGGGAAGGTTGGGTCCAAGTCCAAACACCCCTGACGTGCTGCAGCCCCTCAGCCCATGACGTGTTTGGGAGGGGATCATCTCTCGCAGGCTCTCAGCTATTGAAAACAGGACCTGAGCCTCTGTTCAGCCGTGCAGCTCCAGATTCAGACTGGCCACTGTCCATCAGCTGCACTGAGGCATGCTCACACCCTCTGCGTCCTGCAGGGCCTTTCCTGAACCAGGACCAAGAAGCAACTTAGACCTCAATAAGAAGGAGAAATCTTCACATCTCAAATCTCTCTTGCAGATATTTTTTTTTTTTTCTCCTCCCTTCTCTCGTCATCCCATGCAAACAGAAAAGCAGTTGTGTGTGCATATAAGCAGCCTGGAATCAGTGCTCTTCTGCTGGGTTCTTATGTTACATTCTTTTGTGCTACATACAATTTCCACTAGGACATTTTGTCCCCCAGGCTTCATCAGCCAGTCTATTACATCCACCCCCCCTGCACCCCCGCCTCCCTCTGGTTGCATAACTTTAGCCAGGATGTTAAATTAACTCTTTTCCAGAGGAGTTTGACATAATCTTATTTACTTTCATAGAGCATATGCCAGTATGCAAATACATTACTCAGCACTA
This sequence comes from Molothrus aeneus, assembly GCF_037042795.1. Taxonomy (NCBI): domain Eukaryota; kingdom Metazoa; phylum Chordata; class Aves; order Passeriformes; family Icteridae; genus Molothrus; species Molothrus aeneus. The sequence continues at coordinate 72,524,582 of NC_089680.1, forward strand.
TCGACTCTGCACTTTCACCAAACTATTACTCTTTGTTTTTTTAAGGATGGTTCACTGGATACCAGACAGGAACATTGCCGTGCCAAACAGCAGAACACTCATGTCTAGCAGGACAAATCCAGTGACACTAACAACTGTCTGGTTGGCATTTGTGAAGGTTTATGGCTAAGGGAGAAAAACAACCCGTTTCCCACCTCAGCACTGCACTCCTGCTCCTCTAGGTCGTGCTTTTGCCTTGTGAAGGAAATCTCAACCAGCTCCTCCAGATCTCCAGGACATGGGCAGCCACAAAGGTGAAACCACCCAGAGTGACTTCACATTTAGAAGTGACATGGTGTCTGTGTCTGAACATCTCACAGGGACAGCCCCAGCTGCGTGGCAGGGCAAGAACAGCCTCACCACCCACCCCTTGTGGGCTGTGCATGAGAGAGAAAGCCAGGTGCAGAAGCCACAATGACAGCTCCTTAACCAGGAGCCCCATGTCCACATCCTGGGGTCGAGGGACACGTGGTAGTGAGGTCAGTCCTTCACAGCTCTGCTGCCCACACACAGGCAGCCACACCTGTGGCAGGTGTCCACAAGAAGGCAGGAGCAGCCGCGGGCATTTGTCTTTTGGCAGGTGTAACCTCTGGGTGAAGCTGCACTGTCAGAACCGAGGGCTCACGACTGATTTGTGTGCCTGCCTGAGACAAACACCCGGCCACAACCAAGCTGGACAAGAAAAGTCAGCAAATCTCTCCTACTCACAGCCCTCTGTAGCAATCCCATGTCATGGGAGGTAAAGAAGTCACAAAAAGTGGTGGTGGAGAAACTGGATCACAGGAGACTTCCTGCAGCTACTGTGACCCACCATGGGGCTTCCAAGACACAAAACTACATTTTGCACATGATCAGAACACAGCAAAACGCACAAAACGGGCACAAAAGGGCTCGAAAACAGCATTTCCAGACTGGAAAACAAAGGCACAGCAAGTAAACACGAGGAAGTGAGAAGTTCAGCTGAAATGCCAAAGCAGCAAATTGTTTGAGCTGCCTTTCTTACTGCTGTGGTGGGTCTGGGGATGGTCCTGCTGGGCTGCCTGTCCTCTTGCTGATGGGGCTGATCTACCCTCATGGGTGGCTGTCAAAATTTTGGGGGAAAAAACATCAGAGACGTGAAGCAGAGGGCAGGTGTCCAGAGGCTGCTTTCAGGGCTCCCCAGGCTGAGGCAGGTCTCTGGCTATTCCAGGGGAAAAAAGGGCTCGTGCTGTTTCCTTTGCTAACATCTCAACGTGGAACCACCAACGTGTGCCCAGAAAAGAGGCTCTTTGATTCAGTGAGAAACACCACTCCAGCTGCCCAGTAAATACCCTCATTTTAACAGGGCTCTGGCCTGGCTAACCACATCCTACACCAATCTATTTATGGCACAGTTAAAAATAGCACAGACCTGTCACGTGGAATTAGCGTTTCTACTGGTTTTAATTGTTAACCAGCTTGGAACTACTTTTTGAATCACTGCTGTGTTTTTTTCTTCAAGTGAGGGAAGTTTTTTGTTTGGTTTTTTTTTCCTGCAGGCTCATTTTTCTCCCTCTGTTTCATGTCTGATTACATTTAGCATGGATGTTTCTGATATACTCACATGCCAAGAAAAAGTATTACTTTCTTTCATCCTTGAACAATCCAAACTCATATTTAATAACTGAAACTTGGCATGCTGATCAGCTCTCAATAAAGGCTACACACGCTTTGCCAGGGAAGTATATTTAAGTAGGGCTGAACTATCTGTTCCTGAAAAATTATCAGAATTGTATGGTGTGTCCTCTTCATCAAGTAAAGGGCCTTGATCCTGCAAACAGCTTTTTTATGAATGGCTTGAAAAGGTAAATTTAGACAAACAAGCAAAAAATATGGTCTTATGCTGTGCCAGTTATCTCAAATGGTTAGCCTGGGTTAAAATTGTATCTCAGTGACAAATACTTCAGATGTAACTGCAGGACACTCAGAGATTGGGAAGGGAGTGGATCACTTTCTCTGAGGCACCACATATCCAGAACAAAGCTTTTGGGTTCACTGCTTTAAGAGAACAAGCAGGGTGGGGGGAAAAAATGATGTAGCAAAAAGCTTGGGTACAAAAAGAGACCATGTCTTTGGCCAACAGCACTGCAATGGGCTGGAAATTCCATCTCAGCCCTTTCAAGAGGGAGAGACACAACCCGTGGCTTTGGATGCTGCTGAGCAGGACCTGCAGCCCCAGGCTGTTTCCAACACTGAGGCATCAGAAAACTTTCTGCTGCATCCTTCTGGGGGTACACAAGTGATACCCACAGAGAGCCCCTGGCAGGTTGGGAGGTGTCTTGTGACCGTGTTCACAGGGGTCCCAGGGTGAGGGAAGAGATGAGGATCTGACTCCATGGTTCAGAAGGCTTGATTTATTATTTTCTGATGTATATTACATTAAAACTATACTAAAAGAATAGAAGAAAGGATTTCATCAGAAGGCCAGCTAAGAATAGAAAAAGAAGGAATGATAACAAAGGTTTGTGGCTCGGACTCTCTGTCCAAGCCAGCTGGGCTGTGATTGGCCATTAATTAGAAACAACCACACGAGACCAATCCCAGATGCACCTGTTGCATTCCACAGCAGCAGATAACCATTGTTTCCATTTTGTTCCTGAGGCCTCTCAGCTTCTCAGGAGGAAAAACCTCTAAGGAAAGGATTTTCCATAAAAGATGTCTGTGACAGTGTCTCAGCTCCCACGAGCTCCTTGCCAGAGGGAGGAATTGCCACGCACAGGCACTTTGCAGGATGCCACCCTCTGGAGCAAGCACAGAGCCCAGCTCAGCCCTCTCCTCCTCCAGTCTCATGACCATTCACCTTCAACTCCACCGTGTTCTTGCTTTTTATCAAGATCACACACATGAACCACACTCTGACACCATCTACTAACCAAGATCTAGAAATTGTACTGTAAAGCCCTCTCAGGTTTCCTCGAAACTTAACACCTCTAATGTTATTTATTTCACATGCACTACAAGTCTCTGATAAACATTGACAAATTATGTAGGAGACCATCACTGAAACATTCTGTCCCAGGTGTGTCACCAACTCACAGGTCACTCTGGCAGGTGTGATTATAGGAAAGGTGTGGAAGGAAAGCACCACGAGCTTCACTCTCTTTGAAGAGAATCTGTGGAATCTCTGAAGCGAAGGAGGGAGAACTGTCAAGGAGCAGGGGACAGGTTTCCACAGGATTCCTGCAGGATGCAGGAATGGAAGAGCAACTGCTGATCTCCAGTTTTGCACTGGCTTTTTCCTCAGGAAAAAAAAAAAAAAAAGAAGAAAGAAAGAAAATAGCACCGCCACTGAAGTCAGTGGCACCAGGCCTCACCACCTCTTACTAATCAGTTCAGCTTCACTGAATTCAGACTATCTCAGCCAAAGATCCACCAGGCAAAGCAACATAAAGCAACATCACATTCCTATCCCACGTCTTTTGCTCCAATTCATTTCCTGTGGATTCCCTAAAAAAAAAAAAAAAAAGTAAGGCTGTGAGATAGGCTATTGATAAGCCTGCACAAGAAAAAAAAAGAGAAGCAGAACCTTCTTTTTAGCCATTTTTTTAGCTTTTTCCTGCCTCTGCTGGAACTTGGCAGCTACCTGAGTATTTGCTGCCCTCCACAAGTGGCTCATTCCTGGAGTGAAGTCATAGGTCTGTGCTTACTCCATTGAGCATTAGCATGGAGATGACTCTGACTCACAGGTTCAACACTGTGACCTGACTGATGCGTGACAGGCTGCTAATTTTCCTTTTCTCCAGAATTTCAGAATTAAAAAAAAAAAAAAAACCTTATTCACGTCACAGCTAATACGTTCATCACTCTCTGTTTTACTCTACACTCAAAATTGCTCCAGGCAATGCCATTCAATCACTTTCTTGCAACAATAAAAGATTGCTTCTTTTCCTTACAATACCACACCTAGCACAACATAATTCTGGGGCTAAAAATCATCCTCCATTCCCAAACAACGTTATTAACTGAGATCTTAAATTAAATACAAATATTTCAATATTTCATTCACAGTATTTAAATTTTCCACGTGATCCTTTGAACTACTGCTCAGGATGCTTCCAGCACACTGTGGTCTTGACCACTGTTAAACATCTGGCCATGGAATTAAATGTTTGTCCTTCAGGGTGATGCTTTCAGTGAGTCTGCATAACACTGTGGGACACAAAAGCTAGGTAGGTGTCTTCAATACCTGCATGAACAATGCAGAAGGGCATCACAAATGACTGAGAAAGGCTCCTGTGAAACATCAGTGCTCAGGAGAGAAGTGAGCTAGTCAGTGGTGATGAGCACACAGAGAGCAGGAGGAGGAAGAGGATGGGCAGTCAAAAACTGCTGTGATAAACACCTGCAGCAGCCAGGGGCTGTGGATTCCAGCACCCAGGAGTGGGGTGGAACGAAGAAAAGGATATAACACATCAACAGAAGGAAACTGAGTCTGGAAAAATTAAAATCATGTCTGGAGACATCTCTTTGTCATGTCCTCTCTTCGGCTACTGGACTGTGAATTCCAGCTCAACCCACAGCTTTTGAGTCACTGCAGAGCAGACCCAAGAGCTGGGATGAGGAGGGAGCTCTTGCATCCTGATGCAAATCCTTTATTCTGCAGTCTTATTGCATGTTTTTCCACCCTAACCAAGAAGACAGCTGACCATGTGCCAAGCACTCCAGGCTGCTCTTGAGAAACATCACGTGCAGCCCTCTGGACACCTAAACACACGGGGTTTGTCTCGACAGTCATCCTGTAAAACTCCTCCTGGCACAGGTGGAGATGTCCCCAATTTTCCTAATTTCTGATGGCTGAAAGTCAGGCCAGTCTCTTCCCAAAAGGAAATGTGGGTGAATTCAGCTGGCTTTCCTTGGCAGGGTGCTCGCTGGGGTGTGTGGGGCTCTGCCTGTCCCAAGGCTTCACCCACCAGCTGAGGAGGCTCCTCTCACCCAAATTGTGACAGCTCTGAGATATAGGAGGGGTAGAACTTTTTTTAAATAAAAATGGGGATTTTTTCAGACAAGATAAGGCCAGGCAGGATGGAGCTCTGAGCAATCAGGTCAGGTTAAAGATGTCCCTTTCCGTGGCAGGGTTGTAGGAACAAGATGATTTTTAAGGTCCTGTCCAACCAAAACCACTCCATGATTCTGTGATTCTGCACTTAGCTACCTGAAGAAGAGAAAATTGAAGAAAATGGGGGGAAATGGTGGGGGGGGCAGGAATGATAGTAAAGAAAATACAGACCAGGGACATCCTGGGAGAGTCAAAACAGCAAAACAACACCAGTAATATCTGCAAAGGAGAGGCAATGCATAGGAGCCTCAGAGACAGATGTAGCCTGGAGAAAAAGAGCTCACAGGGAAGCTGCAGATATTGCAATGAACAGGTGGGCAATGATAAAATATTGCAAGGTGTGCAATGATGAGGTTTCTGCAATTGGGGTCTCGGATTAAAGGAATCTCTTCTGTCTGTAATATCAAATAAACCACATGCAGTAACCCCCAAGAGATCTGTACCTATCAGCACCTCATGTCCATTTAAAAGGTGGCAGCCAGCTGATTGTCCACGTTACAAGAAAGAAATATGATTTGAATTTTTGTAGCACTCACATCCAGATGATGAGGCTTGCTAGTACCTCACCTAGTGAATTAAAACTCCATAAAATTGAAGAAGTATCTTCCTTTCCTTTACAGTCCAATCATCTCATAATATTTCCCTGGTTCATGACCAAAGCAGAGTGGGAGATTTAGGGTCTCATTATACTTCTGTGACAAAAATGGGGGAATTCAAAGGAAGAGCCTCAGGATTTACATACCCTTTTTGGCCACCAAAGTTACAATATAAGGCAGAGCAGGGCCATTTTACATGATGAAATGTGCAGCCACAGCTACACACACATGGATTTGGGTGTAAAGAAGGTCTCACTTGTCTGGCTGGGAAGGTTTCAGCCACAGCAAAATGTAATTTAACTTTAAAAATCACAATTGGCACTGAAGGCCAGAGCTGCCAGTGATGTGGTAAGTCCTGTAGCACTGGTCAGACCCTTTCTGGGAAATATCCAAACAAACTCTTCTTCCCCAGCCTTGGCCCACCAAAAGCTTTACCCTCACAGAGGTGATTTAGTGCTTCAAATAGATTTCTAGTCTCACTCTTCCTCTCTCCCTCTCCCTCTGGAGGCAGAGCTACATTCCTAATTCAGTGGGTAAGCTAGGTGTCCACTGAGTTACTGCTGCCTATTGTGTAAGACAATGGGTTCGTAAAGCAAAGTAGATTTTATTGATAGAAACAGCCTTGGCAATCAGTCTTCTGAGGATAAAAATCACGGATTCATCTCACAATGAGTATGTCTTCACTCATGAGATGCCAGCATCCAAAATTATTAACTGGTGCAAATACTCTATCTTAATTACTTGCACATTTTGTTCATTGCTTTGGCTGCATTGGTTCTCTTAAGTCCCAAATCCATGCTACAAAGAGCCTAGCTAATTCACTTTAAAGGAGTTCAGAAGCAAACGCTTCTTTTTTAAAGTTCAGCTGTAGAATTCCCCCACAAACGGATGGTGTTCCGCCTGCCATTAAAAAAAAAAAAAAAAAAAAAAAAAAAAGAAAAAGAAATTGTGAAAAAATCAACGTTGCAAAACCAGGCACACAACATTTGTGTGCTAACAAACTGGATGTGCCAGAACTGCAGTTGCCCATGCCGCCGTCTCTTGGCCCCTCTCCCTCACTGCAGGATCACAAGCTCCTTCACAGAGCAGCTCTGCTCTGTCGCCCATGGATTGCTCAAGGAAGGTGCTGCTGGGTGTCAGACACATTCATCCCTGCACTGAATTCCACCTGGGGCTTCCCATTGCCTCGGCATCCCCCAAGGCCCAGCGCCTGCCAGTAGGAAGCACTTGGCACAAGGACTTAGGTGGAATTCAGACTGGCTGAATCTGGAGCCTAATGAGCAGCTATTCCTTATTTTGTTTCTTCCTCATTGTGCAGAGCGTGGCCCCGGGCCTCAATTACTGCGTGCTATTCAAACCCTGCTCAGAATGCACCACTATTAATTTCCCCATGTCTTCTCATTACTGATTTCCTATGGCACTTCTTGTCCCCTTCCCTGTGAGCACAATCTGCCTGAAGTGAGCAGTGAATCTCACACTCAGCAAGGATGGGCAGCTTAAACTCTTCAGCTGGCGCAGGGCATCTGTGGTGAGGTGTCCCCCAGGGCAGGGACTGTTCTGTGCCACCAACTGCCCGTGGCAAAGCATCTGTGGAAGAAATGGAGCCACCAAAACTCCATTTCTGTGCAGTGCCTATGTCAAAAATCTGAGAGCAGTTGCCATATTGCTCTCATTAAAAGAGCAAAGGACTGTTATCATAGAGTAATGGGCTCCTGCTGGTCCATTAACATTGGAGCAAAGCTGAAGGAATTTATGGAAACAATGTGGAAAGCCTGGTATTTATTCTCAGAGCAAGGCAGCGCTGGTCCTTTCTCTCAGTGTTCTCCTATAATGTCTTTATTCCTGCTCAAATGAGGGGAATATTTATCTAATCGTTTCCTCTGCTGGATGCAGGTGCAGGGAAACAACAGATGTTCATGAATTCAGCACAGCAAATAGTTTAGAAAGACATCTTGGGTGAATCAGCTGTCCAGGTCAATTTATCCACAATGCTGAGTGGGAGGAACCATTGAAAGATGGCAGAGGTGTTGTTTACTGTCCTGTGATTGCCTAGCTCATTAGCACAAATCTAATTGCAAATACTCCTGGTTAAACTCAGGAGTACTTTGCTGCTAAGCTCTCTTACGCACATTCAAATGTATTACACATAAGAAGCAGCTCTCTCCTGTATTTTCTATTTTTCTCCTACCCAGCACCTTAATTCTTTGTAAGGAAGCATGTTACCAATTCAAATTACATACCTTAGAAGCACCACTTTTACTCAAACAAAAAAAAAAACCCTCAGAGCTCAATCAGGGAGAAAGGTTTGAAAAATCCACAAGGAGTGACAGCCAACTTTTCCTTGGTGGGTATTGAAACCTGAATCTCTGCAGTATCAGAACTTCCCTAGCAGCAAAATGCCAGTTTTTCTACGTGGAAAAGAAACACTGAACGCCAGAGCAGGTCTCTCTGCTCCCATCAGCTTCAGCAACCACAAGAAAAGTTAAATTAGTGAGGGCATTGGTCCATTAATGACATTGCTCCATTTCAGAATTACAGGAGAGGGGTGAACTTATTTTAAACTGCCACTGCTTAGGAATGTTCTGGGAAGCCAAATCTGTAGTAAGGTGCTTCATTTTTATTAACAGAGATAGATAATTAGTTAAAGATTACTATTTAAAAGATGAGGAGCACTGAGTGAGAAGGGCCTGGGACAGGGAGGATGGGGAAGATCTCTTCTGCATAGTTTTTCTACAGAAAATCATCAAAGAGTAAATCTCCTTCTTGCAGCAAAAAGAGTATTCTTCCAGAGACACAGATAAATTACAAGTTTCAGAGACAGCAATGCCTTAAAATTTGCCACACAGATAATAATGAGACAATCTGGTCTCAAAAAAGGATGCAGAAAGGTGAATTAATAGTAATACAAGTTCTTGGCCTCTTCAGAGACAGCTCCACAAAGCAACTTGGCCTTCTCACAGATACATTTCCCTGCATCTTCTAGCATATACCAAACCTATCACCCACCAGTGGGGACCATCTGGTTATCCAGCAGCCGGTGATTTCTCAAATCTTCTCTATTTTTCTGTGACTCCTCCATTGGGTCTGGAAAAATACAATGCCATCAGCCTCATGCATGCAGAAAAAGAAAATCACAAACAAATAAATAAGCAAGAATTCATCCTCTTCGCTGTGTATGAGTGTCCCCACATTACATGCAGGACTTTGAAAAGGATGCTCATTGTGGAGTTTTTGTCTGCACCAGTCCCACTGCGGGAGCCAGTCATTTAAGTCATTGTTAGAGTTTGGGGAACATCTAAATTCAAAGATGGGGAAAACTCATTAAAAACAATGACAGATGGGGCTAACCCATCAAAGCAAGGATGCTTATGGTCAATCAAAAAAAAAATTTACAAAAAAGAAAAGCTCTTTGTTTTCCATAAGCAACTCAAGGTAATTTTAGAGGAATTCAACAACCCTTGGATTGTTTGAAAGCAGAAGGTTGCTGCATGCAAGTGATCCTGGGTGGTGCTAAATTGTGTGAGGGCAGTGTTTGCCTCTGCCAGGGCAGAGGTGAGGTGGAGTGGATGGTACTGGATGGGGGAATCAGCACCTCTGGAATCTCAAACAGGAGTTGTCACCCTGAGGGAAATTCGGTGGGAATCACAACCTGACCTCTCAGCTCATCACTGCCAAGCCCACCACTAAACCACGTCCCACACCCATGTGTCTTTTAAACACCTCCTAGAAAAGTAACACAGCCATCAACAAGATATGTCCAGGCTTTCAAAAGGCAGGTGAGAACAAGTCTGACCACGGGCACTGCTGACATTCTCAGCAGGAACATTTATAACCCCCGGTGTGCATGTGCCATCTGTGTATGGACGCACTTGGTACTGCTTGAAACCTGCCTGGAACTGCTCACAATCTTCAGAGGTGTGCCCTTTGCTCTATACTGATAATCCACTAGTATAACTGCCAGATGAGCAGGGGTTTATTTCTGTTTAACAAAAACAAAGCAACCCGCGCAGGAACGGATAAATAAAGCTTGAGCTCGGTGGTGCTTGGTGAGGAATATACAATACACGGCAAAAGAAAACGGATTCCCAAGGACAGCTGTCCCTGAAGGAGAGCCCAGGAGGGCAGTTTGGTGGCCATGGATGGCTCTGGGCTGTCTCATCCTCCCCGGTGAGCAGAGATGCTGTGGGAGGACGGTGAATCCTCAGCACTGCCCCTCTCCAGAGCACGCCTTGCACAGCAGGTGTTTGTGTGAGCTCTCACACCTTCCCTCTCTTCTCTTGGCTGCAGTGCAGCTGATTTGGGTGGCATGAGACACAAGAAACCCTCCAGATGCTGCATCTCCTCGAATTTCACCTGCTCTCCAGAAGCCTTGTCAAGGTAAAACACGGCACAGCACCAAGGATTATGGAATCACTGCTTTTGATGAATCCGCAACAGGGATTTTATTGGATGCAACCCAGCACCATGGGTTTGTTCCCAGTTCTGCTTTCATTATGTTGGGCCAAGAATGGAGCAGGGGCCCTGGCAGCTCCTGGCCTTGAAGCTGCAGGGACAACACACTGCAATCCCAAAAAATGTCAGGAAAGCCATCTTTTTATCTGACCCCCACCAGAGCAACACTGTGACACAACCTTTCCCAAAACCTGCAGTCCCTGATGCCATCAGCTGCTCCCACAGACAACCAAATCAAAGGGGGTAAGCTGCACACCGAGAGGCAGTTTGTTGAAAATCGAGTTCCAAACTTAAGCTTTAAAATAAACATATCAAGATAAACAGATTGGTCTTTGTTTCAGGCACAATCGGCTTGACTGTTTTTTTCTTCTTGTTGATGTTCTTAATGTTTTTCAATGTGTGATGCCATTTCCTGAGGACTGTCTCTGCTCCAGAAACCTGTGTTCTTCCTTGGCTCCTCTCTCTGCCTTTTGTGGTTTATACACACAGGTGACCAGTTTTTTAGAGGAATTCTGACTCAGGCTGCACACTAAGGCCTTTCACTCGGTCATTTCTACCCTGCTCTACGCTTGGGCCACCAATGCGAGTTGTTTGCACCAGGCAATAATTCCTCTGCCAAAATGGGTGAGCAGCAGCAGTGGCAAGTCTAGGGGAACCCCACTCGCACAGTGAGATGTGGTAAATGTGGAAGAAACCTCCTCCTTCCACCTGGGGAGGGAGAGAAACACACAGAGGCCACAGCAGTCTGGCACAGCGAGGGCTGCAGCAGATTCCCTTCTGTCCCAGCACAGCATCATCTGGAAAAATGTCATTGCACATCCCAAGGCAAGAGGGGACACAAATTCTGTGCAATTCTCTGTCTGAGTTAGGCAATCCCCAAAGCCAGCTTTGAACAGCAGAGAAACATGCTGTGTTCTGAGTTAGTAGAAGGAAAGTTTTAGAGAAAATTGGGAAATTTGGAGCAAACTGAGACTTGGGAGAAACAGTCAGCTGGTGACAGAAGGCATGTTAAAATAAATCTGTCCTAAGAAAACAGCATTTAAGTCACTGTGTAGGCTGGGAAAGCATTAGTTGGGAGCAGTTGCAAACTTCATGCATTTAATTTCCACTCTTGGGACCATTAAATCTCAGTCCTTATCATTTAAGGGAGGAAATCACTATTGTGATTCATTAGTGAGAAAAACAATGTGTTGATCTTTATGTGGGATGTTCAAGTGCAGGTGTCACTGGACTTAACAATTCCGGCAAACATCCATTTTTTTAAGCACCCTGCCAACATTTACACAATTAAAAACCAAGACTCAGATGAAAGTGGGCCACATCTTTTTAACATGAAATTTACACATACCTCACACGTGTCTGCCTGAATTATCCAGAAACATGGCAATCAAATCTATTTTAATGAAAGATTGTGAAAGCAAACCTGTTTTATTTCAGTCCACAGTATTCAAAACTTCTCTTCCTGGAACCCATGAAGTTCTGGCATTTATTTCAAAGATATCAGATCACTTATCTGCTTCTGAAGCATTCTTGTTCTCCTATTTCTAATAAGGGATGTGATTTTAATTTTGATGTTGGCCTCAAGTGATCCCGAGTTTGAAATCTGGACCAGGAAAATGCTGCATTGCTTGGGAGATCTGTAAATTAACAAACTTACAGTGAGAGGAAACAAACGAAAAATAACTGATGGGGAAAAAATGTTCAGAGAGCTGAGAACCTCCACATCAGGGGCTTTCTTCTGAGACTAAGCTAGAAGGGAGGTTTGGAGGTTTGCATTCAGTTTGGATACTTCGAATGGTTCTCAGAGAGTCTCAAGAGCACAAGCCCTGCCTGGGAGTCACAGCTGGGACCTGCTCCGAGGGGCTGAGCAGACCCCCAGCCTCGCACCTCTGGACAGGGACTGTGCCTCCCTTCCCGTCCTGTATTTGACCAGCCTTCATCTCCCCACACTAATCCTTTTTGTACCTGTGGTTCCTGGCACATCCTTTGCCAGGACACGGACTTTGAGCAGAAGAGAAAAAAAAAAAAAAAAAAAAAACCAAACCCAACAAAAATCCAACAAAAAACCCAAAAATACAACGCTCTGCTTTTTAGTGCCAGAGTTATTAATAATTAACATTCACAACACAAAACCGGTAAAACCGGTCCGGCAAAATAAAGCCCGGCATTTTATTATTATTTTAGGGTTTAATTTAGTCATCGTAAGTTACTCGGGCTCATGTTTGCAAATCACGCAGAGCTGGGACTTCACCCCTCCGGCCTGACCAGTTCTGGAGAGAGGCCGGGGGGCAGCGGGGGGACCGGGACAGCGCCGGGGGAGCCGGGACACGGCCCGTCCCCGCCGCTCGGAGCCCATCGGGCAGCACCGGGACACGGCCCGTCCCCGCCGCCCAGAGCCCATCGGGCAGCACCGGGACACGGCCCGTCCCCGCCGCTCGGAGCCCATCGGGCAGCACCGGGACACGGCCCGTCCCCGCCGCTCGGAGCCCATCGGGCAGCACCGGGACACGGCCCGTCGGGGATGCGCGGCGCCGGGGCGCGGCGCCGGCTCGCCATTGCCCTCTGGAGGAGCCCGGGCCGTTCTCTGCGGTTCCCCTCGGGGCTGTGCTAAATTTGGAGATTGTTTTGTAGTTTTAATTTCTATCTCTGTTTCTTTTTTATTTTTTTTTTATTTTACTTTTACTTTATTTTACGGGCTATTCCCAGCCTCGCATCCACTGCCGGGAGTGGGGGCTGCCCGACCGCGGCTCCCCGGTCCCGGTGATGGAGGAGTCGAGAATAGCCCAGGGCTGGCACGGGCCGTGTTAAGGACCGCGCCGTCGGGGCGGTTCGGAAAATGAACAAAAAGGGGAAAGAAAAAAGAATAAAGAAACAAAACAAAACAAAAAACTTAAAAAAAAAGAGAACAGAAAGAAGAAATAAAAAAGAAAAAAGGGGAAAAAAAAGTAGAGAAGAAATAAAAAAAATAAAAAATAAAGTTAAAGAAAAACTAAAGAAAACGAAAAACAGTAATAAGATGCAAGGCTGGGCGGAAGGCGGACAGGCAGAGCGCCCCGGCGGCCGCTCGGGATGCTCCGTCCCACCTCCCTCCCTCCCTTCCTCCCTCCCTTCCTCCCTCCCTTCCCGACGATTCCCGACGGGAGTTCCCTCCCCGCCGCCGGTGCGGGAGCCCCCGCGGCGCGCGGGCATCCCCGGCGCGTGTGTCCCCGCGTCCCGCCCCGCCGCTCCCGCGTCACCGCCGCGCCCGCGTCACGGGGCGCTCGGGGCGGAGCCGCCGCTCGATCCGTGCGCTCCCCGGAGCCGTCCCGTCCCGCCCCGTCCCCCCCTTTCTCCTCACATGTCCGTTTGTTGTCGCCGTCGCCATGGCGGCGGGGGCGGCGCGCCCGCGAAGTGAGGTGATAAGAGGGAGCGGCGGCGACAGGACCGCGCAGTGCCGAGCGGGGCGCGGCGGCGGCGGAGCGCGCCCGGCGTATCCCTCCTTCCATCCAGCCCTCCTTTCCCCACTGGCACCACCGCGCCCCGTCCGTCCTGCCCGGCTCCCCACATGGCCGCGGCTCCTCGGGAAACGCCTCGCGCCGCCGCCCTGCCGGTGCCGGAGCCGCGTTGCCGGGCGGCGGCCGCCGCCTCCTCCTCCTCCTCCTCCTCCTCTTCCTCGTCCCCGCGGCGCCGCTAGCGCCCCGCGCCCCGCTCCGCGCAGCGCCGAGCTAGAAGAAGAAGAAGAAGAAGAAGCAGCGGCAGGAGCAGCAGCCGGGCGCTCCCGCGGCACCGCCCCGGCGGCGGCGCTGCGCCGGCTCCGCGCGGCTGGACGGCGCGTCCGTGCCGCCTCCCCTCCCTCTGCTCCGCGCCGGCGCTCGGGACCACGGCGGCGGCGGCGGCTCGGCGGGACGCCCCGGCACGGATGCGGTGCGTGCCGGCTGCGGCTGCCGCCTTCCCTCCCTCCTTCCCTCCGTGCCCGGCCGCTGGCTGACTCCGCTGTGTCTCCCCACCGCAGGCAGCCCCCCGGCGAGTGCGAGATGGCGCTCAGCGGCACGCTCCTTCCCTCCATCGCCACCTTCGCGGCGGGCGCCGCGGGCCGCGAGAAGGCGGCGCGGCCCGCGGGCCCCGGCAACGTGAGTATCGGCGCCGCGGCGCCGCGACACGGACGGGGCCGGGCGGGACGGGACGGGGCCGGGCGGGGCGGGGGCCGTCGGGGCGGGCGCGGCGCCGTGCGGCCGGCGCTGAGCCGTGCGAATGTCCCCGCAGCGCTGGCGGGAGGAGCTGTCGCAGCTGAAGCGGCCGCCGCCGGCGCTGTCGGCGCGGCCGGTGGAGACGCCGCCGTCGGAGCTGGAAGGCGCCGCCGCTCTCGGGCCCCGCCGTGACGCCGAGGAGTTCAATGAGCTGCTGGACTTCGACTTCATCCTCTCTAACTCGCTCATGCACCAGGAGCCCGCCGCCGCCGCCATAGTGGTGGCCCCCGCCGCCACCCCGGCCCCCACCGCCAGCCCCTGCCCCGCCGGGCCCTTCGCCTACCCGCTGCCCCGGCCCGAGCCCGCCGGTCTCCTCTACGGCGGCGGCGGCGGCTGCGACGGGGCTCCCGCCGCCGGCTCCGCCGCGCCCTTCAACCTGGCCGACATCACCGACGTGTCCCCCTCGGGAGGCTTCGTGGCCGAGCTGATGCGGCCAGACCTGGACGCGGTGTACCTGCCAGCGCCGGCCGCGCTGCCGCCCCTGGGCAGCTTGCAGGGCAAGTTCGTGGTGAAGGCGGTGGGCGACTACAGCCACCCGGGGCTCAGCCCCAAGAGCGGCCCCGCCGCCCCGCCGCCCGGCGCCGACGGCCCTGGCGCGCCCTACACCTCCCTGCCGCGGATGTGCCCCAAAATCAAGCAGGAGGCCGCGCCGCCGTGCACGCTGGCCCCGCCGCCGCCGCACGGGAGCAGCCCCCGAGGAGCGCCCCAGCACGACTTCGCCCTGGGCAGCCGCCCGCTGCCCGCCCGGAGTACGCCGTCGCTGGGGCCCGAGGAGATGCTGGGCGGCAGAGACTGTCTCCCCGCCACGCCGGGGCTGGGCCACCCGCCGCTGCCGCCAGGGTACCCCCCGGCTCCGGGTTACCCCACCTTCCTGCCCGAGCAGCTCTCTCCCGGAGCGCTGCAGTACCAAGGTGAGTCCCCGCGGTGCTGCTGGGGCGGCGGATTGTCCCGGCTTGGGCGCTGGCCGTGCTCATTCCTCCCTGTCCGCCCCTAGAGCTGATGCCGCCGGGGAGCTGCCTGCCTGAGGAGACCAAGCCCAAGAGGGGACGGCGGTCATGGCCTAGGAAAAGGACGGCCACACACACCTGTGACTATGCGGGCTGCGGCAAAACCTATACCAAGAGCTCTCATCTCAAGGCGCATCTGAGAACTCACACAGGTTAGTCCCAGCGCCGGGGTCAGGGGGATGTCCTGGCCTGAGGGGCACGGGATGTGGTCCCCTCACATAGTGGAAGGGTTAAAAGCAACAAGGCTTTTCCTTGCTGGGTTTCCGGGCTTTTTTTTCCTCTCCCCTTGGCTACGTGAAGTCCTGAGCAGTCTTCACTTACTGGCTTGACATTTTGCTTAATGGTTCAGTGACTCAGATGTGGGAGCGGGTGGGTTTCTTGCCAAGTCAGAGTTTGTTCTTTCTCTCTTGCTATGTGGCTAGCTAATTAGCAGGTAGCTGGAAGCCAGCAGGGATTTGTTGCTCCGGATTGTGTTGGCCCACTTCTGAGAAGGCAGCAGCCCTCTCTCGAAGATAACTGCTTTCTTTGCTGGTGGTGAAGTGCTTCACACACACACCCCTCTCTTGGCTGGCTGTAGGGCAAGAGGTTGTGCACCTCTGCAAGCTGTTTGCTCCCTTTTTGGGAAAACAGATAGATTCCCCGAAGAGCAGAGGCTTTCAGCTGAGCTGGCAGCACTGATGGGGTGCCTCGCCCACCTGTAGGACATCTCCCCCTGCACCAGCAGACTTTAACTGTCGATTGTCCACTGCTAGAATTGGGATAAAATCTGCCCAAAGTGTGTGTGTGTGAGCCCGGTCTCTAACTTTGCAGCTGAGTGCAGAGTTGCAGTAACTGAGCTTGTGAAAGCAGGTACAGCGCATGGGTTTCGCCAGCGTGGGCATTCCGTAACAGTGACTAAATAACCTGGGAATTTGCATAATTTGAATCCCTGGGTTGTGAACCTGATTCAAAACTTTCTCCTGAAGGGGAGACGGGATAGGGAAAATACACTGGCATGGCAGTAGTTAGGCTATGTCTTCAGGTAGTGGCAGAAAGGGGGAAAAAATTGGCAAGTGATCAGTGAACATCTGCCCCAAGCCAGTCAGCACCATCCCCAGGATGTGTAGGACAGGGAGTTTGTAATTGTTGGGGAAGCTCATTTTGCTATCGACAGTAGTTTTTGTATAATGAAGACACTAGTAAGACTGAGTCCTTAATCAGGCCGAGCTAATGAAAACAGTTTCCGGCTGTTTTTTCATTCTTGAGACCTACAATTATCTAAATACGTTGTCTGCTGAGCTATTTCTGGTTGCTATTTGATTGTGTAACACCACCAGCAAAAATACACGCTCAGGTGCTCTGAAGCCTGGTGTGCAAGGCAGTGAAAAGGAGCATTTTAGGGAAGATTTAAGTGACACTAGCATTTCATAGCACCTGTACATCTTGAAAAGACAGCCTTGCTCTTTTAGTCTTTGTAGTTTGTTTGCAACTGCTTCATGAAGTTCATTGCATTTGACCACCCTTTGTTTTATCTAGGACAACTGCTTGAAAGAAGGTGCTACAAGTGGTAGCTGCAAAAAAAAAAAAAAAACCAAAAATCCTAACTCGTGTGTTTCACCGCTTGTTTTTTTGGTTTTTTTTGGTTTGTTTTTTTTTTTTTGTTTTTTTTTTTTACAGGTGAGAAGCCTTATCACTGTGACTGGGAAGGCTGCGGGTGGAAGTTTGCCCGATCCGATGAACTCACTCGTCACTACAGAAAACACACGGGCCACCGCCCTTTCCAGTGCCAGCGCTGTGACAGAGCCTTCTCCAGGTCGGACCACCTCGCCTTACACATGAAGAGGCACTTCTGATTTGGGAAAGCAGTGGATCTTTCCCCCGACTGCCGCAGAGATTCAGTATTTACAGCACAAGGACTGTCTTCCACAAGACGGGGAGAACTCATTTTAAGCACTACAGATAATCAAGGTGAAGTCTTCCAAAGAGTGGAAAAGAGGGATAACTGCATATGGACATTGCAACTTTCTTTTTTTTTTATAGTTATACACTTAAGAGAACCAAAGACGTTGGGGGTCAATGACTGGATCTTCTATCATTCCATTTGTAAATCCAACTTGAATTATTTCTGGACTACAGAATGCCAAGGAGTGACTGGAAGTCACGGATATCAGGGTTAAACAGACTGTATGTAGTTCGGAGGGTGGGGATATTACACAGGGAAATTACATTCCCTTAATTTCCTTTCAATGCAATATTAGATGTACATGTCATCTTGTACTTTCTTTTTTTTTTTTCTTTTTCCTTCTAAAAGCCATTACAACGTTAAAAGAGGAGGAAAAATTCAGGTAGAGAATTATATTTTAAAAGCCTA
Source organism: Molothrus aeneus (assembly GCF_037042795.1). Taxonomy (NCBI): domain Eukaryota; kingdom Metazoa; phylum Chordata; class Aves; order Passeriformes; family Icteridae; genus Molothrus; species Molothrus aeneus. Next base: position 72,542,326 of record NC_089680.1, read on the forward strand.
TTTCATGGTGCTTAGTGACTGTTGGTTCTAGAGGTACCAAAAACAGGAAGCCAAAGTTCTCAAACTGCTGCATATCTGACAAGGAACTATTTTTTATCTTCCGATTGCCAATTATGACCTAAATCAGGTGAATAACCCTGGTTTATCTTTTTTGTTAAGAAAATAACTTTATGCAGACAGTCTGTAATGCACTGTGGTTTCGATGTGCAATAGTTTGTACAATGGTTTATTCCCAAATATGCCTTAAGCAGAACAAATGTTTTCTATATAGTTCTTTACATAATAAATATGTAATATAAATTTAAGCAAACTTCTATTTTGTATATTTGTAAACTACGAAGTAATAATGAGCATTTTGTTGAAATTTGTATTTTGCATATTCAAGGTGAAAATAAGTTTTAAATAAACCTATAATATTTTATCTGAACGGTTGCTCTAGTTTTTTTCTGTGTATGGACATGGCCACAGGAAGTTTGTTAGGTATTTGTTGGTGGTTGAGTTTACCAAGGCAAGGAGGGGGTGGTGGCAAAATGCTTGTAGTCTCAAGACTCTGAAAGACAGGATTGTGTAAGTGCAGTGCTGATGTAACATCTCTTTTTAGGGAAAAAGGTGTATGGAAAGTTTTTGGTCTGGATGTTGAGTTGCTGCTTATCTCACCTGCGTGGGTAAAGCTGTAATTTACCATTTTTAAAGTAACTCAGTTTAAATGATTTTTTTGGAGGATGTAGTTCTGTTGAGGACATACGACTTTGTGCATCTGATGATAACAAATCCTAGAATTATTTTCATTTTTTTAGCAGTCTTTTCAACATTTAGGATTCCCATCTTCATTGCCTTGGATTTCATAGGCAAGCTGGTGTAGCCACCTCAGTGTGAGCAAAGGAAAACCCACTCAGTAATGTCGAGCAAAGAATTAAACCTAGCTCGGAGAATAAAGGACGTGTGCACAAAACTCCACTTTAACCATCGCCCGCGCGGAGTTCTCTCTTGAAACCTGCTCTGTCCTGGGAGCCCAGTCACTCCACGAAGACCCAGGATTCCTGCAGGAATGCACACGTAGCCGGGGAAGGCTGACCATGCAGGGACCGAGGACGTGTTGCTGCGAGGTCAGCGGCGCGTGCCGTGCCGCAGCTCTGGGGGCGGTGAGCCTGCCCCGGGTCATCCCCAGCCCCGTGGTGCTTCTCCTTTGGGACCTCATTGTTCCAGCTGCCTTGCAGAAACGTGCAGCGAGCAGATGATTTCCACATTAGTGCCTGGGTGAATGGGATCTGGTTTTCCCACTGCTCTTCGGTTAAAAGGGAAGAAGCGATTCCTCTTCAGCTGATTCGTAATGTTTGTCAGATAGGAATTTGGGTGTATGAGGTGCACAATAAAGCTGAGGAAAAAAAAACCCAAAAAACCAGCAGGCAAGAGGCATTTGTATCTTTGTAGTAGTTAAAGCAAAAGTGGCAATATCAATTTTTTATGTCCGAATGTGCCTTTGGAATGCTACTAAAGTTCGCATTTCAATGTGGTGTTTGTGTGGGGACCGTTGCCATTTCTCCCTCAGTTCGTGTAAGTAGTATAATGATGCAGAAAATATTTCTCACCCCTTATCGCCTAGGCATGCTTTGTTCAACTGAAAGCTATCTTTGTTGATTTGGTTTATAGGTAACACAGGGAGTAGGGAATGTCTTGTTTGGTTTGCAAATAGCAAGCGTTTAAAGCTAAATTAAAGTCATGAGTCATCCTTTATCTGAAGCTTTTTCCATGTGAAAACTTTTTTACAATTAAACCAGGCATTTTTTTACCTCCTCTGTTGCTCTGCCTGTGAATTCTGGATGAGAGATCCAAGGTCAGCATTGAAGCTGGTGTGCGCTGAGGGCCTGAAATGTCATTGTCCCATCCAATAATGCTGGAGCATACTTGGTAGGTGTAGGATCTCCTTTGTATGGCTGCCACTCAAAACCTCTTACATAGGTGCAAGATCTACATTCTAGCACATCTGTAAGTACTGAAATCTGAATATTTCATCTGGGAAACTGGTTTCTTTTGCTTTTCAAGCATTCTGTCATTATGCACCCTTAAGAATTTTGTAAGGCACTGTAGCACTTAGTAAGGCATTATCTGCTTCAGCCAGCTTCAGTTTTTGCTTGATGTTTTTATGGACCCTAGGTTTCTAGTTGCATGAACAATGGCATTCTTGAAACAGAGCATTGTTCCCTATTCCACTTGATTTTTTTTTTAAATTCCCTTCTTTTTTTCCCTGATTCTAGCCAAGCTGTCTTCATGTATGAATTTCCAGACTGAAAGAGGCAGGACTGTAACTTTGTATTTAAAAGGAAATGCTGCTGTGTCTTTAAGCATTTCCAAATTGCTACTCCTATACTTTTTTGGGAGGACAGGAGCCAACTGCTCACTTTTTGCCATACATCATTCAACCTATGAGAGGCAGTCCTTACTCTTAAGGAGGTCTCTGGGGGAAATGCTGAAATGAGCAGTGCTCTGGTAAGTAGAGCTGGAAACAGCACGTTGTGTTTGCCACCTGTTTCGTCGTGTCTGCAATCCTGCAGTTGCACTTAGGTGCAGGATTGCACATGGATGCAGTGAAACAACACATGTATCAAAAAGCGTATCTCATAAAAACATATGTAAAACACCGAGAAGTCTTGTAAGTATGTCTTGAAAAACAAGATTTGTTTAGCGTTGCTAAAGCTGTACGTGTGCCACTTTGCTGGGGCATTTAGAAGTCAGGGTTTGAGGTTATTACGGGTGGCCTCTGTGACATGGGGTGAGCACCTCCAGAGCTGCCCCAGAGCACTATTTCAGCTACTGAAGGCAAAATCTCTTGCAGCAGAGAGTTATCTCTGCAGTCAAACTACAGCCGTCCTTAATCCTGCTCACCCCTAGCCCAAATCTCTCTCTGGAGCGCGCTTAGCATGTAGAGATGGAGCTGCTTAAAACAAGATGGCACATGCCTGCCTGCCGAGTGCCAAGTATTCAAAAGTGGCACCAGAGTAAAAATCTTCTCAGAGCCGCAGCTGCCATGCACTTGTCTGCTGCACACCCATGGCCTGGGAGCCTGGGTTTGACTGTGACCCAGCACCCTGTCACCCAGGGCTTCAGCCACCCCTGTCACACGGAGGGCTACTTGCAAAGGAGTTTTCTCAACCCTCGTGGTGGCTACCAGATCCTGCTGCAGCTGAACTCAACGGTGAATCTCAGAAGGATTTATATTAAGCTGATATGAATCAGTGAATTTCATTCTCCTTCTCTTTAATAAGGGAAGATCAGAGAGTGCTGCGGTTAATCACCCCGAGTGCTAACGGTTCGACAGAATTAGTTTACACAGGTTTCCTATGGGAGTGTGCTGGATCTTGGAGCTAGCCTGCTTTCACTGGAGTCCCTGGCAGGCACTTTTAACAGCATTTTGAGTGCAAGAATTTCCAAATTAACCTGTGTCTGTCCCTGGGCTTTCCTCCCCTCAGTGCAATTGGGTCGTGTGCTCAAGGGCAGCAGGAGAATAGGAATGGTTTGCAAGCTGGGGACAGACAGAGCAGTGGTTACACCACTTGAGTAGGACTCGGGCAGGGATCTGGATGTTGTAGAAGAGCTGGTAGGAGGAAGTAAACTCAAGGTATGGTGAGCTAAACTGATAATGGAGAGGAAGAGGAACACCACCAGAACCACCAGCAGCACCACCACGTGTTGACTCAGGCTTGCCAGGAGAGCACCCCAGATTAAATAGCTGCATTTAGGCTCAGTGGATGTATCTCTGGACACGGAGTTGAGTGTGTACTTAAAAGAGGGGGAAGGCCCATCATTCACCGAAATTTAATTGAGGTCACATTGGCTTGGAGCCACAGGGGAACACACCCACATTCCCCTGTCTGCCGTACACCTGGATGACTCACGTTTTGTCTGCCCTTCGCTCTTGCCGTGACTTTACCAGGGGAACATTTTCATTACTGCTGAAGGCATTGCCACTGAGCGCAGAAATTGTCTCTGCGGCGTGGAAGTGGGCGGTGGTGGTGGATCTGCAGCCTTGTTCTCCACCCTGGATGCATATAGGTATCTGCTAGTCTCTTTTTCACCTTTGGATGCATTGCCTGTGAGCCCTCGAGGCTTGAACCTTAATGGTGTGAAAGACAGGAGGGGAAAAAGTGGCTTGTGCTTTATTAATGTTTATTCTATATTTAGAGTGTGCGTTCCCAGAGATTTACAGGAGACAGGCGGCCCTAATAGCTGCTCACAAGAGGCATTAGACAGCTGCACCTTTTCCCTTCAGTAATGTTTTCCGTACTCTTGGAGCTGTGACTTCTTTTGTAACCAAGATGGTGATTTTCACACAGACCTGGCTAGCTTGGGGTCAGCCTCATGACTTGCTAATTAAGAAGAAGTTTTAGGGAACACGGAACACGCTAAGCTGCTTTCACTGTGAAACCTAGGTGAGCAGAAGGGTAATCATGTGCTGCTATCACCGCAGCCATCTTGCTGCAACCCTGGAAAGTTTTGCATGGTTTTGCTTTGGGTACAGCATGCTTGTTTATCAAGCACAAGCTAAGGCTTGCTTAAATCTTGCCATTCAAGTTCTCCACTGTTAAACTTTCAGGCTTTATTCAACAAAATAATCCAGCTTCCCTGTGTTATTTGGTTTAAGGCCTTTAATTTTAAGAAGAGATATCCCACAGTTATCCAGAATGATTTACCCCACTACCGCCACAGCAGTTAGGAAAGATCTGACAGGAAATCCATGCCACCAGCACAAAGGGGTTCCTTTACTGGGAGCCTCCTCGATGGTGCTCAGAGTCTGTTTGTGCACGTCCCAGTGTCACTGAATCACAGAGTTGCAGAATCACAGAATAAGTTGAGTTGAAAGAGACCCTCAAGGACCATCAAGTCCAACTGCTGACCCCGCACAGAACCATCCCTGAGTCTCACCATGTGCCCAAAAGCATTGTCCAAATGCTCCTTGAACTCTGTCAGGCTTGGTGCCATGCCCATTCCCTGGGGAGCCTGTTCCAGTGGCCAAACACCCTCTGGGGGAAGAACCTTCTCCTAATATCCAACCTAAACCTTTCCTGACACACCTTCAGGCCATTCCCTGGTCACCACAGAGCACAGATCAGTGCCTGCCCCTCCTGTTCCCCTCATGAGGAAGCTGCAGAGCTGCAGTGAGGCCTCCCCTCGCTCTCCTCCATCTCAACAGACCCAGCGCCCTCAGCTGCTCCTCACGGAGCTTCCCCTCAAGGCCCTGCACCATCCCCATGGCCTCCTCTGCACACTCCCTGACAGTTCAATGCCTTTTTTGTGTTGTGATGCCAGAACTGCACCCAATATTCCAGGTGAGGCCTCCCCGGCCCAGCGCAGAGCTGGACAATCCCTGCCTGGCCTGGCCGGCCATGCTGGGCCTGGTGTCCCCAGGACAGGGATGTCCCTGCTGGCTCGTGTCCAGCTGACCATTGACCAGGAACCCCAGGACCATGCCAGGTGCAGAATCTGTCACTTTCACCCATTAAACTCCATATAGCTGTTGATTGCCAAGGCCTCTCATTTGTCGAGGTCTCTCTGCAGGGCCTCCCTACCCTCAAAGGACTCAGCTGCTCCTCTCAGTTTCGTATCATCTGTGAACTTGCTCATTGTCCCTTCCAGTCCTGTGCCCAGGTCATTTACAAAGATGTTGAAGAGCACAGGGCTGAGGATGGAGCCCTGTGGAACCCTGGCAGAAGTAGAATCTTTGCTGTGCTTTGCCCTTCCAGCTCTGGAAAGACATGGGAGGCTCTCTGAATCAGCTGGCCTGAGGAACCAGACCTGCATTTTCCCCGTGGAAAAACCCAACTCCATGGGCTTTTGCCCCTGAGTCCACCCTGTGCTTCCTGCCTGTGTAGAAATTCTGCAGAGAGGGCTTTTCTCACATGAGGAAAACAGCTCCTTGAGGTTCCTGCATGAGTTTGATTTCACACACCAGGCCTCTGGGAGGGTGCCATGGTGTCAGCACTCTTCAGTGTCCAAATCTCATCCAGGGTCTTCTTTCTTGGGGGATCTCCTGGGGGCTTAGCACCTGTTGTTGTATTCCTCTTTTCTGATAAAAATTAATATTGTGAATTAGTATGTTGATAAAGTACTAGAGGCAACACTGATGGCAATTACTGAACCATGTTGGAATTTACTTTTTGAGCTCTGGAGGAGATTTTGTCCTGTGTTTAGACTCAAAACTGATTCAATACTGATTCAATAATGCTGTTGGCAACGTAAGGGGGCTGCCCAAAGGGATGCATTTGTCTTTGCACTGGGATGTACAAGGCTTGGCTGTCCATTCTTAGTTCCCACATCACACTGTTTCAGCAACAGACTCCCCTGGCTGACGAGGGGTGGCTGAATTTGTTGGCTGTGCAGCAGGTTATTATCCCACATTTCAAAATATCAAAATGCTTTCCAGTGGAAAGCAAAACAACTTCGCTACTTTCAGCCTTCCTGCCTCCCCAGTAACTGTCTGTGCTCTCTGCAGCTTTAGAGGATATTACAAAGCTGCTGTCACGTGTACAAGATGTTTAATTCCCTTCCTTCTGCAAACACCTTCTGACCAGCATTTGTTTTGTTCACAGTGTAAAACTCACTCCTATGCAAAGATACCCACTTGTAACTGTGGTGCAGAGGAGGAGCAGAGGAGCAGGGCACTTCTGTCTGGCCGTGGGTGTTCTGTCCCAGCTGCTGGCCAGAAATGGGGCTGAAAGGCACAAGTGGCCCTGTGATGGTCATCTCTAAGGTGATCCCACGTTGCTTTCCCTGGAAAACTCCCTTCCAGGGAGCCCTGATGATTACAGGTTTGTTCAAGCTCAGGAGCCTGAGAAGCACGGATGCCTTTCCAACCTGTGTTTATTTTGTGCCGGAGCTCTGCAGATTCCACTTACTTAATAAATATTTGATCCTCTTTGGTGCCTTCCTGAGCTTCTGGCTTCTGAGGGACCTTGTGGCAAGGAGTTCCGTGATTAATTAGGAACTGGCCTAAAAATATAGGTGGTAGGGAAGGGAGAAGAAAAATATATTTATTTTCTGTAGTCTCTGAGGCTGCTGCCTTTCAGATTCCCACTGTTTCCCCTTTTCTACACACTGCAGAGAAGCAAAGGATCTAACCTCTAGCTCTAACTCAGCCTTGAATTTGTTGTGTACTACCAAAGGCTAGAAGGATTTGACTTTGGTTGTGTTTTTTAATGAATTTGTGAAGAGAAAGTAAATATGAGATTTTTACATATGGATGAGTTAATCTACTCTACTGTAGACTGGAAGAATGCCAGCATATTTAGCATAATATGATATTTCAGTCAGTATTTACATGATGTTTTGGTTTACTGGTTTGGTTTTTTTTTTATTTCCAGGACATCTGAGAAGCCCCTACCCATCAATCTCCCCCCCCCCCCCTTTTTTTTTTTTAAGGACAGGTGTTTCTCCAAATTTTATTCAAAACAGAAAAAAAAATACTTTTCAGGATTTTCTTTGTTACACTTTGCAAAGTGTCACCTGTACAAGACAAAGTTTCATGAGTACACTGTTTGTCAAAGTGTTTTCCTGCTCTTGTACCTAAACATCCACACAGGTTGGAATAACTCATCCTTTATTTGTACAGCTTTATTACTGAGGCATTATTAATAATTGCAGGGTTTGTGTATTTGCTGCTGTTATGTTTACTGTTACATGGAGAGGGAAACTGACCACAGCAATGTTTAGTGGCTCAAATCTAACTTCAGGTTTTTTCTCTTTGATTACACTTTCAAAACACTGTTTCTTTATGCCTTTCCCTGTTGTTGTTCTCCTAAGTCTTGAGCAGCAAGTGTCAAAAATGCAGTGTCCTTTTGTACTGGGTACTGAAATTCATTCCAGGCGAGAGAAATCTCTTTCTAAGAAGTGATCAAGGTCTATCAGGGCTGTCTGGGAATCTGACTACTTCATTAACAAACCAAATTCGTTTGGTTGCAGGTAAATCCCCTTGGTGAGATGAGGTTATGCTTTATGCTGATTTGGGGCTATGCAAATGAACTGCATAAACAAATCCAAAGCATTATATATAAATAGGTAGCACTTTGAAAAAGTTTAAGATCCGAATCTGCAGGGTCCAGCACTGGAAGCTGTGTGTGAACAAGGCAAAGGAGGGGGGAAGGGAGGCAGGGGGAAGGGAGGTATGGGAGAATATAGAGGAAAGGAATGATTTAAACATTGGCCAAACCACTGTGTTAAGTCAGAGGTTTTCTCTGACTGGCTTCTCCCAGCATTTTGTTTTGTGCTAAACATAAGGTGCCACAGTTTACATTTAATAACTCTGTCCAAGTCAGTAATTGACATAAATACTGACTGTCCATGAACAACATCCCACTAGGCAGCACAGAAGCACTAGACAGAAATCTCTTCCTCTGCAGATGTATATCATATATAAACCTTGGTGCATGAATTTCCTCAGGGAAGGAAGCACAGGGAAGTCACTCAGCAGATATTTTTCAGTCTTTCCTTGCCTGTAGCTTTGCGCTGCCTGGCTACTGGGAGCAAGGTGACAGCAGACAGACAAGCTCCCAGGATAAATGCTGTGACTCTCTTTTCCCAGGCAGGACTAACAGCCAGCACCTGGAAGCACACAGAGTCCACTCTGCCACTGCCTGTATGGCTCCCGAGACAGGGATGGGAAAAAAGGAGAGAAATTGGTAGGAAGAAAATTTACAGGCACCCAAAACGGCTCAGCAGCGCCCGATGGAGTAACAGCTGCTCTGATTCCCTCCCTTCATATACAAATGTCTCAAACATAGAGCTGTTTCGGGCAACAGCAGATGATACTTCTTTGAAGTATGGTAGGTCTGCTGTTATTTTCTTTCTTTCTTTCTTTTCTTTCTTTCTTTCTTTCTTTCTTTCTTTCTTTCTTTCTTTCTTTCTTTCTTTCTTTCTTTCTCTTTTCTTTTCTTTTCTTTTCTTTTCTTTTCTTTTCTTTTCTTTTCTTTTCTTTTCTTTTCTTTTCTTTTCTTTTCTTTTCTTTTCTTTTCTTTTCTTTTCTTTTCTTTTCTTTTCTTTTCTTTTCTTTTCTTTTCTTTTCTTTTCTTTTCTTTTTTTCTTTTCTTTTCTTTTCTTTTCTTTTTTATTTTCCTCTCCTCTCCTCTCCTCTCCTCTCCTCTCCTCTCCTCTCCTCTCCTCTCCTCTCCTCTCCTCTCCTCTCCTCTCCTCTCCTCTCCTCTCCTCTCCTCTCCTCTCCTCTCCTCTCCTCTCCTCTCCTCTCCTCTCCTCTCCTCTCCTCTCCTCTCCTCTCCTCTCCTCTTTTTCCTTTTTCCTTTTTCTCTTTTTCTTTTTCTTTTTCTTTTTCTTTTTCTTTTTCTTTTTCTTTTTCTTTTTCTTTTTCTTTTTCTTTTTCTTTTTCTTTTTCTTTTTCTTTTTCTTTTTCTTTTCCTTTTTCTTTTTCTTTCCCTTTTCCTTTTTCTTTTCTTCTTCTTTCCCTTTTTCACAGAATCACAGAATCATTATTGTAGAAGAGCAGAAGACCTCTGAGTTCTCTGAGTCCAACCCTGCCCCCTCTTTTTCTCTTCCTCTGTCTCCCACACTGAGATTGCAGTGACACAATTTAAGATTACCAGTTCATTGCAAGGGAATTTGCAATTTTGCTGTGGAGGCAGGCTGATAATTTTGTTTGGGAGATGGGGCTCTCACTTTACACCTGGGTGCTCTTCATAAAGATCCAGTCCTTGGAGCCCCATGGTGGGAACGAAATGACAAAACACTTTGTGAATGAACAGAGAAATTGAGATGAAAGACTGAAAAACACAAAAGGAATCAGAAACCAAGAGACAAGGGGGCCTCGATCAGCAGCTTGGCAAGTGCTTTTCATGTCTGTGGGGTGCAATGAAAAAGCAAGCCACACATCACCATTCAGGCTCCCGTAGGGCCTCATCTTGTTTCCTTTATTACAATGAAGAAAATGTATAACGTGGTCAGGGTTTTCAACCTGGGAGGTGTGTGAAAGCTCAATTTTTTTAATTTCTTTTTTTCTCTGAATTCAAATGACACAGAAGTTCACGAGGTTCCCAGCAATGCTCATTATTTAGTATGCACAAATATGTTCTCAGGTGATGAACAGGTGATGAGAAGCAGCAGGAAGGAGACAGTGGGAATGCAAATAAAGATGTGCCCACCTTGTGACTTTTGACTTGAGTGAGCCCAAAGGAGCACTGGGTCCTGTGTCAAAAAGAGGTGGTGGTGTTCTCTTCTTTCTTTAAAATGAGAGAATATGTAGTGAGTGCCAAGCAGAGCTTTTTTTATTCTTTGGATGTGTTTGGCTTTTTTTGGGGGGGGAAGGTTCCCCCTCAAACTCTGTTGAAGATGTCTGGGTTCACTCTGTGTTTTTATTTATTTATAGGCATTTCTGTGGCACTCATCACCATAGTTATCTGTGCAAATCTTTCCTTTCCTATATCATATAATTAAATCTATACTAAATACATGTGTTCTTGGCGGGGAAGTTAAACTCTGCTTTTGGAAGGGATTTGTGCCTTGCAATTAAACACTGCTTTTGCAATGCTGTTACAAATTTCCATGTACGTGTGAGTGAGAAAAGAGAGTCCTGGTAAGGCTGCACCCTCACACACCTGCTGCCCTGGGGTGTGGGGTCATTGCAGTCCAGTGCCTCTTTTGGGATCTTATTTGCCACCTTTCTGGGGTGTTCGAAGCATTCCTCACTATTCCAGGCACCACCTGGGCTGAAAGGGCACTAACACACACACACACACACACTGACCCTAAATGGGGAAATACAAAGTCCTCTTAGAAATATTTTTGCTATTTTTATTACATCTGTGTGGAAGGGGCTCCTGGGAAGGTCAGCTCCCCCCTTTCAGCCTAAGGTTTGCAGGATGAGAAGCAGCAAGTGCTGGGAGAGGCTGGATCTTTCTGAGGAGCCAGCAGCAGCATGAGCTGGAACTGGTCACCTCCCCTCTGTGTCTGGCTTGTGCCCCTTCCTCTGAAGTCTAGAATTTGACTTTAACCTTCACTTGTTTGGAGTATTTCACAGTGAAATGTCCTTCTGGTGTCTGGTGCAGCAGTCATGGGTGTCCTGCAGGGCTGTCTGTGAGGACAAGCTGACAATGTCTCAAGGACAGTTTTGCACGGGAAGCTGGATCAAAAGTTGGCCTGAGAAGGGTCAGTTCTGTGTGGATTCAACAAGTGGCAGGCCAGCATAGGTGGCCTTCCACAGCACAGGGTGGGGGGAAACTCTGCTTTCTTATAAAAACACAAACCCTGCACCAGCCCTGGTGATGGTCCTGCATGTGTTCCCTGGCTCAGGTGGGTGACCAGCCAGTGGTGCCTGGCATGGCAGCACTTGGTGGGCCATATTCACACTCAGATGAACAGGGGATAATGCTTAAAAATAAGAGTTGACTCTCAAAGATTGCCTGCCTCCAGGGCTGACTGACTGCCACTGATTCACCTCTTAGGTCGGAATTTGTAAGATGCCTGGTGGTCTGGGCCCCATGGTGGTGACAACATGAACATCTTGGAGGAAATTCATCTGTCCCTTCCCCTCTTTGACAGCAGTTTGTTTCACCCATTTCAGAACAAAAAAAAAAAAAAAAAAAAAAAAAAAACAAAAAAAAAACCAAACCAAAAAAAACCCCAAAACACTACCAAAAAGGGATAGCTGGATAGCTGCACTGATTTATTGCTTGAGGATCACCTTCTAGAGAGCCTTAGTTCTCAGAGGCAGAGTAACCATCTGTCCCCATAGCTGCACATACCTTGTTGCATCCTCAGCCACTCGTGAAAACCTCTGGCTCTCATTCTGATTTTGGCAGGCACACACCTAGCAGAGGTTTGCTCATCCCCTCTCAGGCACTACTCATGTGTTTTATGGCCTGGCTGAATCAGACCTTACAGAGACACAGTTGTCCCTGGTTTGTCAAGGCCTCTTGATCAGAGTTTTGCTTATCTGAGTCTCCAGCAAAATAAGGAAGGGTTATTGCCTTTTTTCTAGATGGGAAAACCCATATGCTGATCTTCAGGAACAAAGAACCCCAATACTAACTGAATGCAGAGAATAATCATGTTTCAAGATTTTTGTGTCATTAGGCTGCACCTTGTTGAGTTTTTTTTTTCCTTACCTTTTATTTCTACTATTTTTTAGGAGGCAAACAAAGCGAGGTATTGCTGCTGGAACATGAAAGGAGGAACCTGCTGCTGGTGCTTGGAGGCTGGATGAAAAATCTTTTGCCAAGCATTTACAGACCAGTCAACACTCACATCTGTCTAGATGACAAATGCTGAGGGTACTCCAGAGGAGTTAACTGCGCTTTGGAGTAGATTCAGGCTTCACCCTTAAAGTCTCCTGCCGCGGACCAAGGAAGCGGAGCGCACACCAGGAGCTCTCTGGGCTGCACCAGCGGCAGCAGATGGTCCTGTGGAGCCGCGATTAATTGTTTTCTAGTGCCACCGTGAGGACTGCACATCCCGGGCTCTTTCCCGGTGAGACGAGAGCTCCGGTCCAGCCCGAGCGCCCGGAGGGAGCTGCGCTGCCCGTGCCAAAATGCTCAGCGAGCATCGTCTCAGCCCTGCTGAGCCCTGCCTGCTTGTGCAGGGGCAGATTTGCCGGGAGTTTAGGCTGGCAGCCTGGGTAAAGGAATCGATGCACGGAGCTGGCTGCATGGAGCCGCTGGTGCTGCAGGAAATTTCGGAGCCATCCCGGCTGGATGCATTGCAGCTTTGGAAACCTAGGAAAGCAACTCGGTGCAGCATCAGACTTCCTAAATAAACCAGGATCTTGTCTTTTAGCTGCTTGGCTCACTGATACAGCAGCACAGTGGCTCTGCAGGGGTGTACATCACACACAGCAGTTCCCCATGAGCGTGCACCCAGCTCGGTTGGTTTGTTTGTTTGTTTGTTTGTGTCATATTCAAACATCGCTCAGAAGATGAAATGAAAGCTGCGTATTTCATCTCACCCTCCAAAGCTGGCCAAAACGAGCGGCAGGCTTACAGTCGTGCCAGGATATCTGGTGTATCTAAGAATGCCCAATGATGTTTTGGGAGGAAGCGTGCAGTAAGTTAAAAACAGGTTAAGGCACTCGTTTGGGACTCCAGAGAGCTGGCGTCAATTCCCAGGTCTGCCACAGACTCCCGGTGTGACCTGAGGCAAGCTATTTCCCTCCTGAAACACTTTCATAGTCAGAGAAGGCAAAATCCCACTTCATGTGAGTTTTGCCTTTGACTTGGTGGAGCCAGCTCCCACCCACGCATTTCAGAGCTTAAAAATTAAATGCAGGCTTAAGCACCTTGCTGAAATAGTGCCAGAACTTACCTGCATTTCAGCTTCCTACACCTTGAAGAGGAACAAAGATCACTTCCCTATTCCCACTCACTTTGCATGCCACGGCTGAAAGTCTGTTTGTCGTAGCACTGAGTGTAATTACGGGGCCATGCTGACCTGTTCCCCTGATAAACTGCAGCTCAAGCAAGAACCAGACTTGCTGGAGGCCTTGTGTTTGTCTGCTTTTGCTTGCTCTCCAATATTTTCATACCTTACCAGCCCCTCTGCACTTTAACTGGGAATAAACCATTCAGAGCCCATGCTGTTGGAGAAAAAAATCAGTGTTTCTGCCTAGGTTCCCAGTGAGGGTCTCCTGCCTCTCCATTTTTTTTCCAGGGAATGGCCTGCTGTGGCAGCATACAGCTAAGTTTATATAACTGGCTCCTCGGAGTGCTGCCCTGAACAGGATATTCCTGTTGGCTGTGCATTTGCTTAAACCAACAATTGTAGGTCCCAGCAGCCCTTGACAGGTACAAACAAGGAACCACAGCGAGGGCTGAGGGCAGGAGGGGATTACAGTGCTTAGCAAGAAATGGGCTCTGGAGTTTACATATATATCGCGGATGCGCTCCACAGGGTAAACAAATAGGGCATAAAAGCATATTTGGCTATTCAAATGGCCCCGATTGTTCCCATTATGATGATGTCTCCCAGCATGTATTTAGTAACCCGCTAATTGACTTTGCATGCATCAGGAAGAAAACTTTTCACTATCTGTTTCAGGATGGTTTTTCTGATGGTGTTTTCTTTTTAAGTTTTATTTATTTATCTCCGGGCACTGTTTGAAATTAAAATAGATCCTGGCTCCTGCTGGCATGCCTGTGCCAGGGCTGATGCTGGCCTGCTGTGAGCAGGGATGGATGGAAAAGTGTCTGCAGGTGCCTCCTCCAGCTCCAGGTCCTCCTCTTGCCCGCACAGTGGATCAGTGGATGTGCCAGTGGTGGTTTGGCTCGACCAGGCTCCTGAGCTGCCTCCACTTAGAGCCTGAATATGCAAAGCAGTAGCCAAAGACAGCCTCGGTGAGATCTGGGTTATTTAAACCTCAGGTACATTTGCACGGCTCCAGCCTGACGGTCACAGACAGCGAGCACAACCGAGGCCCTCCAGGACATTTATCAAACTAGTCACCCTCCACACTGGGTTTTTGATTTCAGCCTTAAATGCTTCAAGTAGTTTGTTTAGCTCTTCTGAAGGGGAAGCTGAAAAGCCCATGGGGGAAGCAGAAAGCTAACAGAGCAATAAGTTGAGCAGCCCTCCATACTGGAGATGTGCATTAGAACAGCAAACATGATTTTTAGACACCTGACTGATAAAATGGTGCTTAATGCTTCTCTAGTTGTGAGGGTAAATTTGTTCTGGTCATACAGCAACAGTTGGCGAGCTGAATCATAACCAGCAAGATAAACACTTGTGGCAAAGTAACCTTTGCCCCCACATTCGAGTGGATAAAGAGAATATAATCAGTCATTTTATTTTAGCCTTGTTTCATCTACAAAACTCTTGGGATCTGACACAAAATTTCACTTTCCCTGTGCTAGTTTAATGTGGTTTGAGCATTAACTTCATGGGGTGTCAGGCAGGTGGGTGGTGTGTGAGGGCTCAGAAAGCTCTGAGTTCTTTGGCTGTGGGGTGACAGAGATGCCAGGGCCAGGCTCCTGCTCCTGCACTGCCATACCCTGCCAGCTGTGAAGGGGAGGGGGAGCAGCAAACAGCCTTCCCTGCTGCACAGAGCTGCCTGACAGAGGGGCACAGCCTGGAATTCCATCAGCTGCTGCTCCTTCCCCCACAGACAACAGCGTTTTGTTGGTGATCGTGCCAGCAAAGCCTGGCAGTTCACAGGCACCCCACAACAAGCAGATGTCAGAGCCACATGAACTGAAAACTGGACAGTAGTTAGTGATAAACTCATATTTCAGCCCCACACTCTGAGGAGCACAGAAAAAATTCAGGCCTGGTTTGCAGGAGTTGGGGATGTGGCGATACCCTGCGTTTTGTGAACAGACCAGAGGTCTTGCAGCCTCTGGAGAAATTTCCCATCTTTATCCATGACCAGGGCTGCCCCTGAGAACCCACACTGTCCATTTGGGTTACAACAGTGCCACAACTACAGCAGAACAAAAATTTAGGACCTGACACTGCTCCTCTCCTCCTGCTCCATCACAGGCCTGGGAGTGTGATCATGGAAAATACGCTTAAAAAGAAATTGTTGGGGGGTAGGAAAAGGAAGAAAGGTATGGAGAAGGAGTCTGTCGGTGCACCAGAAGCCCTCTCATGTCACTGCAGCCCAGTTTTAAAACATGGACCAAGCTGGGATTTTTGGAAGCACAACCCTGACTGTTTCAGTGGCAAAAGCTCTGCATGGTCAGTGGGTCCTCGATTTTTGTCTAGGCTTGAAGGCATGGCCACCATATAAATAACCACCAAACATTTCAAAGCCTTTGAAAACATTTCATTTAATTTAACATTTTAATGCTAGGAATGGGCCAGGGTTTAGGTGTGGTGGTTTCACATATTTTTGGAACCTGTTTATCCGTCTTTTATTAAGACTTTAAGAAGGCAGCTCAAAATACCTCAGTGACTCCAGTGATGCTGTAATTTCTGCTTCTTTGTTTTCTGCATGTGATTAAGGTAAATTTGTGTCTCCATCTCAAGCTGCTTCCTGGAGAGACACTCAGAGGCCAGCATCACAAGGTTTTGTTTCGTTTCGATTGCTTTCAGATCAATGGATGAGCTGGTGAGCAAAGGCATGAAAACTTGTTTTGCACCTGGCATTGTCTTAAACCTACCTTAACTTACTTCCAGCTAAATTTCTTGCTTTGTCCTGTTTTAATAAAGACAACAAGTGAGTAATTGCTAATAAAGTGTATCCTGTCCTCGCAATGTTTGCTGTCCTTTCACAGACTGATATCTTTCAGCAGTGGAAAATTAGGAGTGGAAGCATCACCCCAGACAGAAAACTCTCAGCTCACATCTCATTGCAAGGACAGGGCTTTCCCAAGTGTCTCTGGTGAAGCACTTTAGCATTGAGATACTTGGGGGTTTTACCCCAAGTTTTTACCCCTGCCCTGCTGCTTCTTCCAAATCAAAAGGTTAAGTGACCTCAGCCCAGCCTTATTTGCCATCTCAGCATCCACAGAACTGTGTGATTGAAGGGATAGTGCTGCCACACCACATCTCTGACCAGCTGCTGTATGCTCAGGCTTGCTCCTGAAGCATCAGGGGTGACTTCATGTGCTGCACAACACAGGGAAGGGTTTAAAAAAAATCTGTGCACATGAAGAATTCCAGTCTGGAGAAGTCTATCTCTGCTAAGCAAGGGGTTTTTTTTCTGCAAATATTAGCATAAAACACGAGTATCCAGACATCCCCCAACCACAGAGGCTCCTGCCCACATCAGAGGCCTGGTCCTGTTTGTCCTGGTCCCAGACACCAACCACCACATGGGAATTCAGGAGTTTCAGCTGTCCTGTGCCTCACTGTTTTACAGGAAGTTACCTCAGATCTTGGATGTGGTCCTTCCTGCCATGCACACCACAGACTGGTTTCCATAACATTGGAAATGTCCTTCAAAGTGTTTTTTAATAAAATACTGAACATGGGTTATCACCAAATCACAGAAACTTTTCCTACTGTCTGAGGATGGATATGCACAAAACTGAGATGCTCAGAAGCCAAGTTTATGTACTGTCCTGCTATGCTCTGAATTTGGACCTTTGATTCCCTCATTCCTTTGATTCCTTGCCTCTCTAAAGGTTTGTCAGTAGAGTCTTCTTCTTTTTCTTTTTTTCCCCCTTTTTAAGCAATTTGCATCCATTATGCTAAATGGAGAAGGCAGCTTGCAGAACCCCTATCAGCAGCTTTGTGCCTCTGAGCTGGAGGGATACTACAGGATCCAGCAGAGATTATTCTGAACAACACCTGTCATTTACAACTGCTGAATGAAGCAGAATGCGTTTCCAATTCCCTCCACAAAACACAGTGTTTTCCTCCCTACAACATGCATCACCATAATGAAAATTAGTGCAGATGGTCTAAACAGGTTTGTACTGCATCTTTATTTTTCATTTTGCCCTGCCTGGGACATGGCAGACAAGCAGAAGGATTTTCTCTTCTGAACCACTCCTTGGACCAACAGCAAATTCAGTTCTGTGTGTCTTTGTGTCTCTCCCTCACTTTGCTCCAAAAAGTGACAATTGAGTGAATACCCTGGGAGATCCTCTCCTCTGGCACGAACAGGACATTTTTCAGCTCACCAGCACAGCACAGAGTGTGTTCTGCAAGGGCTGTTGATTTTCTGTTGATTATTTCCTGCCCTCTGTTGGTTTTCTTTCCTCCCACCTGCTCGTCTCTTCCTGGTCCCTGCAGCAAGAAGGAATTTAAACTTTCTCACGTGGAGCTGCAAGCTTGGAGAAGGGAACACTACCACCTTCAGAGGGCTGGTGGAAGAGCAGCTGGAAGTGCACAAGGGCTGTCTCCAAGCCTGGCTGCGAGAAACATTTACATTTACATTTTCTCCTCATTATTCTGCTCCTGGGGGACTTTATCTGCTCCCCACACCAGCTGCACCACATCTCTCCTGATCTCTATGTTCAAATGCACTACCAGATACAATCTAGGGATTTTTTTAAAATATCCTCTTGGCTCGTTGGTTTTTTTGGGTTTTTTTTTAGTTTTCTGACCTCCAAATGCACACAATCAATTTGAGGAGCCTGGGCTTTCCAACGAATATTGGAACCAGCCATGAAAAAAAATGTAAGATAAAGTAGTGCAGCAGCAGTCTTATGAAAATCGGATTCCTCTTTCCAGAAATTGGTTTTCAAGGTGAAATTTCATGTTTCAGTCCAGCCACTTGTTTGCTCCTGCCTGCACAGCAGTGCCTTTGCACCAGGAGGTGCTGGTCCATCACATTTCTTCTGAGCAGGGCGCTGACTTGGTCGAGTGCTGTTTTACATGGTTTTTATTAGAGGTAAAGCTGTAAAGAGAGAGGACTGCAGACCGTGTTGCATCCCTTCAGATGCTGACAGCCCTGGCCTGTGCGGCACCCCCTGTTCCAGCATCTGGGGTTATCCCACTCTGGATCACAGAAGCTTCTCACAGGCTTTCAACCTGTGGGAACCCAGGAAATTCCTCTGGGTGCCCTGGAGGACTCCAGACCCTGGCAGGGGGCTCAGAGACCTTGGCACGGAGTCAAAGACACCTGGGCCTTCCATTTCAGCCCATGGAAACAATTACCAACTTTGTGTGAGGAGTTACAAGCCACAAGAGTTTGGATAGAATGATGGTGAATTTATCACAGGGTGAAAAAGTAGAATTTTGGGGTTTTTAGAATGGGGGTTCAAGAGGCAAGATGGAGCAATCTGGGCATATTCTGTCTTTCTCCTTCTTCTTCTTCTTAGCCTCCATCTTCTGCTGTGATGGTGGCACTTCTGGATTGGTTTAGGGTAGAGACAGACTCTCTAACATAGGTGATGGGTATTGGAAAATTATTGTAAATTAAGTACACAGAGTTTTTAGTACAAAAAGATAACACTGTCCTGAGGGTGGTCTGTGTGCCTCAACCCGACCTGCTGGACAGACCTCAGCAGGTCTGAAAAAGAATGTAATAGATAAGAGTAAATAAACAACCTTGAGAATGGGAGCTGAGGAATCCTGACTTCTTCTTCAGTCTTGTGGCTGGGAAAAAGACTCTTTAATACCTTAGAAGCCATTTCAGCAACAACAATCTTGAGATCATCCCTCCTCATCATTCCTCTGTCAAACAAAGATGATGTTCTGAGACCTTCTTGCAGCACTTTTAGCCAAAGGCAAGACCATGGTGGGGCTGTGGTTCTGGCAGAGAATGGGAGCTCCTTGCCCCCGCACAGGGGTTGCCCCAGGATGCTCAGGGATGCCTGCACAGCCTGATGGAGAGGTAGCACCAAAATCTCCTTGTGCACTGAGGTTTCTGAGAAGCCTCAGCTACTGCCTGTCGCAATTACACACAGGAGGATTAATGAGGAGAAAGAGTCCAAATTTGGTTTTCTCTTGCTGGCTCAGCTAAAACACAGACTCAGTGGCAAGAAGGCTGCTAAGTCTGCTCTGGAGAAAACAAGGGTCATGGGTGGGTCACCTCACACCCTGCTTTGGGAACTCCTCCATGTCTTAGAGGCAAAATCACCAGTGTGATAACCTGTGGAAGAGGTTCCAAGGGCTGCAAAAAGGCAAGAATGGCATGGTCAGCCCACAGCTGGCCCCAGAGCACAATGCAGCTGGAAATGTGGCTGTCCCAGGCCACCCCATGCTATTTCAACAACACAGACCTGCCAGCCAAGAAGGGATGAGCTTTTTTATGTAGGAACTGTCCAGAGATCCAATATCACCTCCAGAAAAGAGCTGTTAGGCTAATGCACAATATGCCCTGGAGCAAACTGCCTCACTTCTGCTGCAGCAGGGATTTCTGTAGGAAAACCTCATCAGGGCTGTAAATCGGGGAAAATCAGTGCCAGCCTGGCTACAGTGGAGCAGTCCCAGTGTGATGTCAGTGCCCCAGAGACCCATCCCAGGAGGGGTGGCCTGTTTTGGGTGCTGCTGTGTGCGATTTGGACATGCCCGATCCGGGCAGGCTGGCCAGAACTCTGGTGAGACCTGCAAATGCCTTTGGCAAAAAGTGTGCCAGGAGGAGCTGCTGAGCCTAAACACCCTGGAAGTTTCACCTCTTCTTGGAAATCCTTCTCTGGGGTGTGAAGCAGCCTCCTGAGTCAGAGGGCAGTGGGTGGCAAAGGTCAGCAAACCTTACATTTGCTTCTTAAGAGGTGCTTCTGGAGGATCAAGCAAACAAAATTCCTGAATCCAGAGCCATTTGAATCAACAGCTTCTTTGTGTCAGTGCAAGGAATAAATCACCATCGACCTAGAGAAAATTTTAGGTGCAGAAAGATGGCTTCAGCCCCTCAGCTCCTGGACAAGAGAGCCTGATATTTCTCATTACAGTCATGACCAAATGATGACTAGACATCCAGGAGAGAGACAACTAAAAATGCATTGCCTCCCAGCTTCTGACCCCTGCTGTTCTTAGAAAGGCAAAAAACAGCTGTGCAGCAGTGACTCAGCCTGGCCATTGCTCCCTTTAAGGGTCAGCTGGTTGTTGTTATCACTTTGCTTCAAATGCTGAGGAGGTTTGCACTTTCTAAGAATGAAGAATGTCATTACAGCTTCCTGTTGCCAACAGGAGTCTCTGCTTTTGTGCAATTCTCCTTGTTGATACCAGCCAGGCACACCCCAAGCACAAACCTCTTTATTTAAACAACCAAAATGCTTTATAGTCCTCCCTTGGAAATGTGCAAGCCACCCCAGAGCTGAAACTTTTCTCTCCAGACCATAGCCAAATCAAAACCAAAAGCTGTCAGTGTGGAAGCCCTGCTTGACATCTGAATGTCCAGGAGGTTTTGTCTCACCTTATGTAGGTTTTTAAAGCCAGCTATAAACCTTTTGGTTCTAGATTTCACCCTTAAGGTTCTGCATCCTGGAATTTGATTCAACCAAGGTCCACCTTCAGCTGTGAAAGTGAATATCTCCTTTTTGCTTGTGCTCAAGCATGTTTCAGCATGTTGTTTAGCATATGGGGAAGGCACAACAAAACAAAGCAGGCCCACTGTTTCATCAGAGGTATCTGAAACCAGAAAAAAGCTGAGTGTTTCACAGCAAAATGTGGCAGCTTGGGCTGCTGGTTCTGCCCTCATGGAAGGGCTGGCAGGTGGGTGTTAGACCAGCACGAGCAGCAGAGCTGATGTGCTCTGAGGCTCAGCAATGCACAATGTGTGACTACAGATAAAAACACAAATAAAAATCTAGCAGTGAGCAAAGAGCCCTGCTGTCCTGCTGTTCTTTGTCACTGTCCTGCTGTTATTTATATGCTGAATTTGTGAATTTATTCTATTATGAAATTCATCAAAATTATGTTCACTGCTTTTAGTCTTCATAGTGGTGGAATGCCATACTCTGCTTCTGATCTGTCTTCTAAAACGGGTGTGGAAGGGGAGAAGGACCCATTTATTGTTTGTTTGTTTGTTTTTAACAACCATTTATATTTATTTAGGAATAACTCTTGAGTTTCCAAGGCTGGGAGAACCCACCCCTCCAGCCTGTGGGCTGTAGTGGGAGCTCAGAGCAAGTTGTGCACCAGGGTCGTCCCCTCCATCCTCCTGGATGTCAGGACCATGCTGCCACCAGCTCTGAGGAAGGATGCTCAGACAGCAGGGCTGATTAAATAATTGAATAATTTCCTATTCCTCCCCTGGCCCAGCAGAGATTCAGCACATTGCCTGTATCTTGTTTTTCTTCAAACTCTCCCAGGGCATTTGGAGAGCACCTGTGGCCTAAAGCAGAGCTCCTGTAAAGGCATCAGCCCTTGCCATGGCCAGAATTAACACAGAGGTGGTGCCTAAATCTTCTCTGGAGTGAGGATGTGCTCATGACACGCCAGTACAGCAGAACAAAATGGCCCAAGCTGGTTTTCCCAAGCCTCAGCCCACTGGGAGATATTTGAGTTCCTTTTTGTATGCAAACCACTGGAAGACACAATTCCACAATTCCAGGAGCTCCCTAGAGAAATTGGACCCATCCAATGATTGGAAAGGGTGGGAAGTCTTCAAGAGGAAACAACCACCAAAATACTCAGTAGGGATGAGGAAAACCACAGGGAAAAAAATAGGAAACCGCAAAGAGACAGCAGGGCATGGTCCAACAGAAATGCAACAGCCAAACATGCCTCAGCTTTCTTAGGAAGAGTTCAGGTTGGGTTTTTTGCAGTGGAAAAATGACACAAAGATGGAGAGACACTGTCATGGACTGCACTTTCCTAGGAGGCCAGACAGAAACCAGGCTCATTCTCCAAGTGTCCAACACAAGCTCCATGGTGCTGATGGAGCCACAGCAGCTCCATCCAACAGGATTCCACATGATGGGGCAGGCAGGGCCACAGAAATATGAGGAAAGCCAAGCCAGGTATTCCACACTGCACAATTACCATTTAAAGGGAAGGCAACAAAGTCTTTCAGGGTTCTTGCTGCTGATATGGCTATCCACAGCATTTTATATTACATTTTTGGGAATATGGAGAAAAAGGGACAAAGGATGTCACTTAATGGTAGGATCCTCACTTGACATTCAAGGATGTCACTGAAAAGTCACAGATTTCCTGTGTATTGAGACAAAACCACTGAGTCCAGTTCTACAGCCAGGATGCCAAGACAGAGAAAAGTACTAATTAATTGCATAGTAAGGCAGTGATTGGGAAAAAAAACCAACCCAGCACACAAAGATAAATCAGCCCAAAAGCACATGTCATTCCCCATGTGCTTTCTTCCTCTGTGACCAGCACCATCTGCTTCAAAACAAAAAGGAATATGCTGCTATATTGAGACTTCTCTGAAGCCCAAATTTGCTCATTTAGAGTCTTTGGGTATCTGCAGTGGAGCACAATGCAGAAAGAATCCATTTTAAAGAGAAGGGCGTGCTGCAGTGTCTCACACCTAGCAGAACAGGACTCAGGAGGAGCTAACAGCAGCTGAGAGCTGGAAGTGGACACTGAAACTGGGATTGAGGGCTGCCTTTTAAAGGGATGGGCAGCGAGCCTGTCACCAACAGCAGAGGGAAGCACAGAGTCACCGTTCCCGGGAAGAGCCAGAGCACATTCTAAAGCTGCTTATTGATCCCAGCACAGCAGTAGCTGCAAAACAGCTGGTTATGAAGGGCAGAGCCAGAAGAAATGCTGGTCCTCGGTGGAAGGGTGATCTGTATTGCGAAATACAAAGCTGTGCTTCATGTCAGGTGCATACAAGCAACATGTGTATTTGTGATTGTAATATGTGTGGAAACTGACCATGGGACAGTTATAAAGATGAATTCTAATAATAACTGAGGAAAGTAAAGCATGGAAGAAAGCCTTTGAACCTATCTTTTGTTCATAATTAACCTTTATAAGTCTTTAGTTGATTTAGGAGCATTTTAATTAAAGCTTTAAGGATGTTGCTTTTTGACAGGAACTTTCTGCTTGTAGCTAAGCCTTAAAGAGTTCTGCAATAATAACCTTTTGAAGTATAATTTTAGAATATTGCTTGTAGTAAGGATCTTTGAAACTGTAGCTGTAGAATATATTAAAAAGGAAACATGCTTATCTCACGCCTTGACAAAACATGAAAAGCAGCTTGAGAAAGGAAGATGAACATCACCTCAAGGATTTATAGTTTTGACCAAGGGAAGCTGGACATCACTGTTATGAGATTTATAGTCCTTGCAATTAAAAGGTGGACCCACATCTGGGGAGCTGGACCTCGGCAGATGGGATTCATCTTCCTTCTTTCAGAAACCAGACCACCACCATCTGGGATCCTCCTTTCTGGGATACATCCTGAGAAAAACTAAATCACAGTAGTGTACAGAATTGTGACATAAAAATTGGGACTAGAAACTGCTGATGAGTAAAAATAGGGAATAGAAACTGCTGAGAAAGCTGATGAGTACTCCTATAAATACCTGTAAGCCTCAACTATCGGTGTGCAGTGGGAGGGAATACTTCCCCCACTGTACCCAGCGCTGTATTGCTCACGCTTTACCATATTAATTAATGAATTGATTGCTGCTTGAATATTGGCCTAGTCAAGCTTCTCATTTTTAACAGTATTCACAGCACATCCTCTCTCTTGCCTTATTTTTTAAGTTTACCTTCCAGATGTGTCAGAACCCAGGAAATTCCTCTGGGTGCCCTGGAGGACTCCAGACCCTGGCAGGGGGCTCAGAGACCTTGGCACGGAGTCAAAGACACCTGGGCCTTCCATTTCAGCCCATGGAAACAATTACCAACTTTGTGTGAGGAGTTACAAGCCACAAGAGTTTGGATAGAATGATGGTGAATTTATCACAGGGTGAAAAAGCAAAATTTGGGGGTTTTTAGAATGGGGCTTCAAGAGGCAAGTGGAGGATTCTGGGTGTGTCCTCTCCTCCTCCTCCTCCTCCTCCTCCTCCTCCTCCTTCTTCTTCTTCTTCTCCTTCTCCTTCTCCTTCTCCTTCTCCTTCTCCTTCTTCTCCTTCTCCTCCATCTTCTGCTGTGACGGTGGCACTTTTGGATTGGTTTAGAGTAGAAACTCACTGTCTAACATAGGTGATGGGTATTGGAAAATTATTGTAAATTAAGTACACATAGTTTTTAGTATAAAAGGATAACACTGTCCTGAGGGTGGTCTGTGTGCCTCAACCTGACCTGCTGGACAGATCTCAGCAGGTCAGAAAGACAATGTATTAGATAAAAGTAAACAACCTTGAGAACCAGAGCCAAGGAATCCTGTCCTCTTCTTTGGTCTCGGGGCTGGGAAAAAAGAGACTTTCCAACACTTCAGGGTCATCTTGACACCAGAGACCTCGTCACAGCTGGACCTCCACCATGTATAATGTGTTTTTTGTTGCAGATGTACTCCAGGAGAGGGAGGCTGGCTTGCCTTTGGACTGTCACACAGCCCTGGCTGGAGCTGGACCCTGTCCCTTCAAGGAAGGCTCAGGAGGAGCTCTGCCCTCAGGATTGCTGCGTTCCCTTCCCACCAGGATCCTCATCACAGGCTTTTTGAGTTTAATTTCCCTTTTGTGCCACGAGTGAAGGGTGCTGAAAGGTACAGGGGGCCTCCATGGCAGCCCGAGGTGATTCCCCAGAGCTTCAGAGCTGCATGTGGCGGCTGAGGCTGGCACACAGGGGAAAGCTGGAAGGTCCCAAGATGCTGATGGTGCTGTCACCTCACTCATGAAGCAGACAGTGAGAATTGTTCTCTAGTTTTGTGCCTCATCACTGCCTCTGATGGCACGGCTGAGCAGAGAGTGGAAAAGGCCTCTGAGATCATCGGGCCCACGAGCTGTGACTGTCACCACCTTGTCCCCAGAGCACTGAGTGCCACGTCCAGGCATCCCTTGGACACCTCCAGGGGTGGGGACTCCCTGGGCAGCCCCTTCCAAGGTTTCACAACCCTTTCCATGGAGAAATTCCTGCTGATGTCCACCCTGAGGCCCCCCTGGCCCAGCCTGAGGCCGTTCCCTCTGCTCCTGTCCCTGTTCCCCCCGGCTGTCCCCTCCTGGCAGGAGCTGTGCAGAGCCACAAGGGCCCCCTGAGCCTCCTTTTCTGCAGGTTCTCCCCAGTGCTCACACCCTTTACAATCAGATTGTACAGATTGTACAATCAGATTACAATCAGAGTGCTCCTCCTGAGCACCCTGGCCTGGGGCATGCCTTCTTTAAATGACCCAAGTGCATGAAGCTCATCTGAAGCTGAATTTTTTTTTGGTTGGCATTGTAAAAAAACAGGATTAATTCACCATTCTTCTGTGGGAGGGCTTTTGCCTGTCACACATGCAGGAAGGAAAGGGATTCAGGTCCCTCACCAGCACCAAGCTCCTGGGTTATGCTCCAGCTGTTACAACCATGCAAGCACACAGCTGCCATTTCATTTTCATTTATTCATGTCTCACACAGGATATCAGCCCTTTGGTTATGAGAAGACCTCTTGCAATGTTTGGGATTTCATCAAGGACACCAATAAAGGCAACCTTACCATTCTGTTACCATTTATCACACATTCCAGGGAAAAACATAACTTACAAGCTGGGTGCAGAGGGAGAGGATTTGTGAGAAATAGAATTTCAATCCAAATCCAAACAGGATTTGGTAGAAATATAAGGCTGAGATATGTTCTTTTATGGCAAAATATGTAGAACAATGCTATTTTTATTGCATTTATTACAGCAAGACCTTCCTGGGGGATTACCACACACTTTACCATCAAACACATCAAAAGCCACATGAATACCAGAACCCTGAACTCTTCTTCAGATTCATCTTTTGGATAGTCCAAGGTGGGGGGGAAAAAAGTTTAATTTGTATTTTTGCAGCTTTGGCCAAATTCTTGCTTTCTGTAAGAAAGGTATGGGACCAAGTGTATTCAGCTTAAAATATATCCTTTAATCACACATTTGCCCAGTGAAACTTGAGGACAGGAATTCATGGAAGGGAGCAGGACCTGGGAGAAGTGTGACCCATGCCATGCAGTCCCTCATGCTCCTCCCAGTGCAGATTATGCTCCAGTGTCACAGCACAAGTGTCCACATTTAAAATAAAATAAAAATTAAAAAATACCAAAAAAACACCCTAATTTTGATCACAGTTTTTTTAAAAGGGGTCACTGATGTACAACCAAAACTTAAACTCACAGGAAATACAAATACTCCTCTATGAGTTCCTCAGTGGCCCCTCAAAAAAACCAAAAATAACAAAAACAACCACCTACAACAAACACAAAAATTAATCAAAAAACTATTAAATCTAAAAAATATAATTCCTTCTACTAACCTAGAAAACACCCCAGTAGTTATGATTTTAAAAAAAACTAACAGATAAAAACTTTTACAAAATCTAAAAACTATCAATACAATAATGACCTTCATGAATGCACAACAACCCAAAATTCGTAATCCCACAATGATCCCTAAAAATTGAAAATTGTTAATTATTAACTTAAAAGATTGGGTTTTTACAATTACATTACACCCTGATGACGCACCTCATTTTAATTTTTTTATGAGTGTCCGCATCTTATTTTATGGAAGATGTAAAGGTCTCACAGACTCCCTTTATCCTTTTGGGCTGTTTTATTTAGAATCTCCTCACCTCTGAGGGTGGTAAAGGAGGTGGTAAAGCCTTGGACCACAGATCAGGGGTGTGGGCTGAGCTGACCTGAATGATTCCTTCCCTGCCTCCTGTGATGATGCCTTAGGATTTTAGCTTTTCTATTTTTCATGTATTTGTTATCCTGCAATTCTTTAGTGTATAACTCTAAGTTCCATGTAGAGTGTTGGATGCTGATTTCACATTTCGGGCAGACACAAAAATTCCTCTCCAGGCCGGGGAATTAAGGACACCTTGCTGCCTCAGGCCTGAGAGATGGAAACAAAAATGATTTATTTGGGGAGGGGCAAACTTTTGGGGGTAAATGACTACATTACCTTAATGTCTTGTGAAGGCTGAGCTAGAACACAGACTAGATGGAGTTAAAGAATAAAGCAGGGATTTAATAAAAGTATCTCTTCCATGGATCCACCTGATCCATGGAAGCACAAAAGCCCAGCCAGGGCTGCACCCAAGATGAACCAAAATGGTCACAAAATGCACAACTGGTCACAGGGTTTCTCACTTTTATAAGTTCTGCTCCACTTGCACATTGCAGTTCATTGTCCCATTCCAGCTTTAGCCCATGCAGTCCCACCCTGCTTGTTTTTCTCTCTTCAGTCCATGTTGTTTGTGCTCTTGGGCCTGAGATTTGGATCATTTGTCCTTGGTCCCCAGCTGGAGCAGGAATTGTTTTGTCTCCCTGCTCTGTGCACAGAGCTCACCATCCCCTCATATGAAGCCCAGACCCACACACTAAAGCAGCACTGAATCTGAAAAATAGAAAAGCCAAAACCTGGGGCATTGACCTGAAGCTGTAATTGGAAGATTAACTCCCAAAATGCAAATGGACCAAACTTATAAAAGTATAAAAACCCATTGTCCATTTTGGGTGCAGCCCTTGGAGGGGCTGTGTCTGCCCAAAGTGTACCTGAAGGCCCTTTAATTAATATAACCAGGTTTTATTATCTTAACTTTGTCTGGCCTCTGTTTTTAGGTAGCACAGAAAGGCATCAGTGACAGCAACCCCTTCTTCACACTCCCTGACCCCTGGCGTTGAACAAACAGAAGCTGATTCACACCAGGAGTGCTGATTCCCTCCAGTGGTTAAGGGACAGTTTTACCAGCCCTTCCACCTCGCTGTGTGAAAATCCATTTACCCTGCAGAGCTCTCACACTGCATGGCTCTTTGCTGCTGGGTCACCCCTGGGTAGCAAAATGGACTCAGGAGTTTTCCAGGGGTGAGCCCTGAGGGATAGAGACAGCCAGAGAACGACTGCCTGGTCCCTGATTTCCTCTGGGAACCAGTTTCAAAGCAACTCAGCACCTAAATCAGTGCTTTGGTTTCCCAAAGATGTCCTGGGAGAATCTGGCCCCAGGTGCTGCCAGATGCTGATCACAAAGAATGCTTTGTGCTGTGTTGTTTTCCTGCTTCCTCCCAGTGTAATTCTCTCTTTCCAGCTCCACTGTAGGGGAAAAAAAATGCTGAAATGTCATTCATAGCTAAAGCTTAGTGAACTGTCACCGTGATATTGTCTGAAAAGTCCCTTCGCCAGGATTTCTTCTCCTGAGAAGCTGGGAAGCTGCAGCTTCTCCATGTTTTGCTGCTCTGGAATGTGATTTGGAGAATTGTTTACCCAGCATGAGAATTGTTTTTAATTAATGGCCAATCACAGCCAGCTCTGGTGTCAGGGCTCTGGTCTGTCATGAGTTTTTATTATTCATTCTTGTTTTAGCCTTCTGATGTCTCCTTTCTCTTTCATTAGTATAGTAATATAATATAATGTAATGTAATTAACATAATATAATATAATATAATATAATATAATATAATATAATATAATATAATATAATATAATATAATATAATATAATATAATATAATATAATATAATATAATATAATATAATATAATATAATTAATATAATTAATATAATATAATATAATGTGATATAATATAATGTGATATAATATAATGTGATATAATATAATGTGATATAATATAATGTGATATAATATAATGTGATATAATATAATATGATATAATATAATATAATATAATATAATATAATATAATATAATATAATATAATATAATATAATATAATATAATATAATATAATATAATATAATATAATATAATATAATATAATAATTTCCAAATTCCAAAGACTGGAAGTCCTTGGGTATCACCACCTACCTCTCTCTGGCCTTGATTACGTGGTTTACATCACCTGCTCCTTGATGCAGGGTCATTATGAGTTAAAGGAAGGCTGCAAAAAGGGCTCATTTACATTGTACAGACTTCTTTCTCTGCAGTTTGGCTAATTGATGTGTGTCATGAGTAGATATCTCACAGGACTGCAAAAGAGGTTCACTGTTGTGGGTCCCAGGACGAGGTGAGAGATGAGAATCTGACTCAAAGTTCTCAGAAGGCTGATTATATTATATTATATTATATTATATTATATTATATTATATTATATTATATTATATTATATTATATTATATTATATTATATTATATTATATTATATTATATTATATTATATTATATTATATTATATTATATTATATTATATTATATTATATTATATTATATTATATTATATTATACTAAAACTGTACTAAAGAAAGAGAAAGAATACATCAGAAGGCTAAAACAAGAATGCTAATAAAAACCTGTCACAGACCAGAGTCCTGACACAGCTGGCTGTGATTGGCCATTAATTAAAAACAATTCTCATGCTGGGTAAACAATTCTCCAAATCACATTCCAGAGCAGCAAAACAGGGAGAAGCTGAGGCTTCCCGGCTTCCCTGGAGAAGAAATCCTGGGGAAGGGATTTTTCATAAAATATCACGGTGACAGTTCACTAAGCTTTAGCTATGAATGACATTTCAGCTCTTTTTTTTTCCCCCTACAGTGGGGCTGGAAAGAGAGAATTACACTTGGAGGAAGCAGGAAAACAACGCAGCACAAAAAAAGAAGCAGAGGAGCCCAGAGTCTGTTTGCTGGGTGAATTTCAGATGTGGCAGCACTGATGGAATTAAGCAGGGTTTAGCACCTCCTGTGACCCTGCACACACACACACACACAGAGGCAGACACAGCCGAGCCCTGCAGACAGACAGGCTGGGGAATGCCTCCAGGAGCCGGTCCCTGGCAATCCCACACATTCCACAGGGACAGTTTGGGACTGGCAAGGCCCTTTCTGACACTGGGACAGTGCTGGCATCAGTGACTGCCAGCCTAGGAGGGTGGATGAATGTCGGGATCTCTCGCTGCTCAGAGTGACTCTGAGGAAAGTTCCAAAGTCTCTTTTC
Source organism: Molothrus aeneus (assembly GCF_037042795.1). Taxonomy (NCBI): domain Eukaryota; kingdom Metazoa; phylum Chordata; class Aves; order Passeriformes; family Icteridae; genus Molothrus; species Molothrus aeneus. The sequence continues at coordinate 72,572,627 of NC_089680.1, forward strand.
CCAGCCCGGCGCTTGAAGAAGGAGTCAGGGCTCTTCATTTCTTGGTCTCAAGGTTGTTTATTGTTTCTTATCTATACAATTCTTTCTCCTGCCCTGCCGAGGTCCACTCAGCAGGACAGTCCAAGGCACTCTGCCTGCCCCTAGGCCGGTGTTACATCTTTATACTAAAAACTATGTATACAACGTTTACAATTACCAATACCCATCACCTATGTTAGACAGTGAGCTTCTACTCTAAACCAATCTGTAAGTGCCAACATCACAGCAGAAGATGGAGGCCAAGAAGAAGAAGGAGAAAGGCTGGACACACCCAGTTCCCTCCATCTTGCCTCCTGAACTCCCATTCTAGAAACCCCAAAATCTACTTTTTCACCCCGAGATAACTTCACTATTATTCTACCTAAACTGTTGTGGCTTGCTGATCTTCATATAAGGTTGGTAATTTGCTCCACGGGTCATAATCAAACCCACAGGTGTTTTGGGCTCTGTGCCAGGGTCTCTGAGCCCCCTGACAGGGCTCTTGGCTGCTCCGGACAGACAGAGGGATATCCTGGGTCTTGACAGAGGAACACCAGGATGTCATCTGTAGCTGATCCAGGGGCATTTGCAGCAGAAGGGAAGTGCCTGGTGTGGGGATATTTGTGCCTAAAGGAGCTACAAACCTGGCCTAACTCTGTAAGAATCTGCAGAATTCCTCCCTGGAATGCTTCAGAGTGGTGCCTCCCTCAGGCAGCGGAGCCACAGTGGTGTCTGAGACACACTGGCAAGGGCCTAAACTGATGAAATTAAAACCAGCCAGCACACCTGATGAAACCAACACTTCATTTCAATAAGGGTGCTGCTCTGCCTTGGTGCACTCGGATTTTCCAGGGTGGTTTTCACCCCACGGCCTGTTGTAAGGCCTCGCATGACGTAACTTTCAGAGGGGGAAGACGTGGAGTGAATAAACACAATAAACACTCTCCGCTGGAGGTGGCAGGTCCTCCAGGTTCTGCAGCTGCTGATGAGATCATGAGAAACGTGTGGGTCTGTGCTACCAACACCCCCAGATGAAATCCTTGTTGCAATCTTGTTTTGTTTGACTGCTCTGTTTGACTGCCCCGCTATCTAGACAAGGACATCAGAGCTCCACAGGGCATGACTCACAGGCTGTCAGGGCAGGAAAACCTGAGGAAGATGGGTCATCTTTAGGGGGATGAGCTGAAGAAACCAGTTAAACAAAAATGCATCTTTGTAGAGCTGGAAAATGGGAACCGTCCCTGGGCAGAGAGTCCAAGTCAGCGGGAGATGCTGCCTGATGCCTCCTCACAGCTCACTCACACCCCAAGGAGCTCAGGAGACAAATGAGCAAGGAGGGCTTGGGAATTACAGGAAAGCTGTGGGAAAAGGGGCAGAGGGAGAACAGGAGCCAGTGTGGCTGAGGCACAGCTCAGGACAGACACTGGCACACGAAGGAGGCATCAGATGCCATAAAACACCAATTTTTTGCTGTGCCTGCCAACAGGAACAGCTGCTAGCAAAGCAAAACTGGCTAATTCATATGATTTGCCTGTTGTCATCTAAAGACAGTGGCTTATTTTACCCCAGAATTCTGAATAAACAACACAGATTTATTTTCTTCCCATTTATGCCTTCCAATTCTTTAACGAGCATTCAGTGCTTGAGTTCAGATAAACACAGGTGAAATTAACACCAGCCAGGACTTGGTGCTTGAGAAGAAATATGCTGTCATATACAGCATACAGCTGAAATATACTGTGAGAAGTCAAAAAAGCTCCACAGACTACTTATACATATGAAGAGGAAGAAATTACCTGCCTACAGCAGGTCAGGTTGGCATGGACACAGTAAATGGGATGTTTGACTCCTGCAATAAATTGCATGGATTGCCTGCAAGGATCCCACGTCTAAATCTCAGAAATCAAGTACCTTCATATGTGGTACCTGCCATAATTTATCTTCTTGAGAAGGGTGATACCTTTACTCAGCCTAAAATTCTTGTCAGGAGAGCAGAAAGTCTGTTGTTGCAATGCTGATCAGTTCCTCTGATTCCCAGTTCTGTGTGGGCCTGGGGATTCTGAACAACCAAGAAGCCCTAATCCTGCATTTTCAAAAGTGATACATGACTTTCAGGAAGTTACATACTTGTGGCTTAAGATTTTTCCAGAAGCGTGTGTCTGGTACCTTCTGGTAAAGTCCATCCAAACAATTTTTTGAATTTCTGCTCCATAGTGAAAATAGTAAATTTCTAAATTTAATGGATTTAAATTCTTACTTACAGACTTCACCCTGTCATGCAAAATGCTGTACAGTTTTCTTTCTTGTGTCCTAAACTGTAACCCCAGCTACAAACTGCAAATTAATGCCCTTAGGATGTCTCTTTTCTGGGAAAAAAAAATCCAAAAACTCAGATTTTCATAGGAAGCTCAATTTTCCCAAAAACCTCTCCCCAGCAAACAGGCCACAGAAATTTGGGTGTCTGCGGTCAGAGAAACTTCATGGAGCCATGAAGTCCAACCCCCTGTGCTGCACAGGGAATGCACAGGGGAAAATAAAATTAATGTTTCACTGGCTCAGCTCTGGTAACACCTCACAGATTTCATTTTTTATTCAGCACCACCTGGCTTTGCAATTAATTGGAGACCTTAATGGCCATTGGGCAGTAAGCACAGGACTGCTCATTCTTCTGAGGATTATATCTCACCCGCACAACAAAATTAAAGCAGGGCAGCTTTCCACTTAAAAGGAATTTCACCCCAGGCTCAGAAACACAACAACATCAATCCTTGTTCTGGAAAGGCAAAAGGCTTACCCCAAAATACACAGGAAACAAGTGGTGGAGGTAAGCACTGATATCACCCAGCTTCTGTGCCTGAAGCATGAGTGACTCGTGGAATGGTTTGGGTTGGAAGAGACCTTAAACATTATTCCATTCCATCCCTACCATGGCAGGGACACTTTCCACTATTCCAGGCTGCTCCAAGCTCCATCCAACCTGTCCTTGGACACTTCCAGGGATCCAGGGGCAGCCTCAGCCTCTCTGGGCACCGTCACAGAGAAGAATTTTTTCCTAATATCTGATCTAACCCTTTCCCTCTCCCAGTTTAAAGCCATTCCCCCCTTGTCCTGTCCCTCCAGGCCCTTGTAAAACAATTCCTTTCCTGCTCTCCTGGAGCCTGTTTGAGCACTGGAAGGGCCTCTGAGGTCCCCCCGGTACATTTTTTTTCCCAGGTGAAATTTCCCACCTCTCTCAGCCTGTGTCCACAGCAGAGCTGCTCCAGCCTGGGGCATCTGCGTGGTTTTGCACACAGGAGAGAGCAGCCAGACCACGTTCGTGCTTTGTTCCATCTGCTTCTGAGCTCTCACAGGGGAAAATTCAACAAGAACCTTTCTGGATCAAAGCCCTTTTCTGCTCCTGACTCTTGTCCTGAAAAGAGTGGATTATCTAGCATTAAGACCCGACTCCCCTGCTCCCCTGTCCATCAAAGTCAACAAACAGGGAGCACATGGAAAGGAGATCACACCACAGCTGCTTGCCACAGGTCATTAAGCATCATTTTGGTCTCAGCTCTGTATAAAAACCTCGTTTTCCCCATCTTGGAGTGCTGTAAAAGCAGTAAATTTGCCAGCTATCAGAACTTGTGGGTGTCTGACTGGCAGCCTCCAAGTGTTCCTTTTGGGAAGACTCAAAGCTTCACTTTTCAACAGTATAATTTGGCAAAGGGCATAACACCTTCTGCAGATGGCTTTGTTAAAGGCTCAGCAATAATTAATTGTCTGCTGTCAACTGGAAAAGATCTTCAGGATGGCAGTGTTCCTATTTATATATAAATATATCTATTTATTTATGTATTTATTTTATGTATATCATTTATTTTGTATATTTATATTTATTTTATTTTATATTATATATTATAATACATATATAATATAATATAATATAATGTAATGTAATATAATATAATATAATATAATATAAATGTATCTATTATATATAATAAATATAATATAGTGCTTTATATAATATAATACAAAATAAATATTATATTATATATAATATTTTATATAATATATTAGTATATTATGTATTATATTATGTGATGGTATATCTATATTTATATAAATATTTTTATATATATATCTATTTATATATTGTGTTTGCTCCAAATGTCCTTTGCTTTATGAGCCACGAACTCTCTTTGAACAATGGAAGCTCCTGGGATGTTTGGTTTTTTTTTTAAATTTCAGCCTCTTCCCTAATACAGCAGTTTGTGGAGCCAAGCCTGATCATTGCCATACTGCAGAGATTATTTTAATGATCTCTTCCTCCCTGTCAGCCAAGGTGCAAGGATATAATTTCGTGAGCCTTTCAAGCAATCATTCAGCAACACTTTAGTACAAAAGGTATTATTAAATGACCAGTCACATGCCCAGCCCAGGGAACACCAGTCCTGCTCTGTAATCTGAGTGACTCAATCACTCTCCCAAGTGCCAGAAATGTGCACCAGAGTAACTGGGGGGGGAAATTAAAAAATTCGGTCAAAGAGACGCAATTTCTATGAAAAGAATGATGTTTGTTACAAAGATGTGCAGCCAGAATCTTCAGACTTTTGTCGTGCTACTTCTTGCAGCCTCACCAACATGCTTCATTCTGCCCTTCATGTGGTTGTGACATCCTAGGGAAGCGTTCATGTGTTTACACATTATTACTGCTAGACTTTCAACATTCAGAGACTTCAAAGATTCCAGGTGAACTGCTGGCTTCTGACATCCCGGGCCAGGCCTTAATGAAGGGCTCCATTTTTTGGAGGCACAAATAACTGCTGGCACAGCTAATTGCTGTAGTGTGCATATCTGGGCGCCCCAGAGCAGCCAGAAAAGCAGAAAATATTCTGGGTTGAAATGGGGCTATGTTGTGTCAACAAGGCAGCAGTTTGCAGACGTGTTGTGGTTTGGTTTGTTGTGTTTTGTTTGCCTCTGTCACATCCCTGTGCCAAAGGAACAAGTCCCTGGGTTGCTCTTTGCCTCTGAAACCTTAAGTCAAAGTCACACAGTGGCCATTCTGTAATTTTTTGGGCCTTGCAAACATTACTCTGTTTGGATCTCCTCAGCTCATGGACTCTAAAATCATGAAAAATGGTAACTGAGGAAAAGCAGGGAAGCCTTTGAGGGCTGAAATCAGCCCACACCCAGTGCCAGGTGCTTCAGGAGAGTGGCTTTTCCAGGTGGGATCCTTCTCTGGTGGCATTCACTACAGTGTGGTGGAGCCCAAGGTTTGGAGGTGTCCAGGTTTCAGAAGAGGGAACATTCAGAGGCAGATTTGGAACTGGTGCTTCTCCAGCCCCCTCTGCAGCAGATCTCCCCCGTGACCTCCTTCAACCTATTTAATGCTGGGCCCTCTCAGGACAGTTACAGGGTTTAAAGGAGCAGGAACAAAGTGGTGGTTTCTGAAGCTTCTAAACACCTTGAAAAAACCACAGCAGACTCTCATCCACATCTTGAAAACCTGTCCTTTCATCTCTGCCACTTAGCCTCGGTTAAAGATGGGGACATGCAGAACACTCTGGACATCATTATTGCCCAAAAGAGAATAGGAGCACCAGAACAAGGCAGAGCAATCCACTGCTGACTGAAGTGCTCAGAGACTGAGGGGGACAATGGCCAGCACAACGAGAACAAAAAGAGACCTCGACCAACCAGTTCCTGAGAAGGAAAGATGAAAGACTCTCTCCAGCTGCCACTGAAGTGAAAGATTCTCATTAACCTAAATGGGAGTCAGATGAAGGACTTGTTTGCTGTGTACCTCTGTGAAGCAGGAGGCAGGGATGCAAACCTGCAGGGAGGCCTGGGGAGTGTCAGAGCCAGACAGAAGGGAGCAGCCCACAGCAGATGGAAGGGGCAAGAGCAGGGTTTCTAATCTGGTTTAGGAAGCAAAACGCTGCTCCCCCAGCAAGGCCCACAAAGGCACACAACAAAACTTCAGTGGGAAGCAGGGGAGGCAACTCCCCTCTCACAGCAGCCTTGCTGGAATCTGCTGCTTTTGACATTCAGGGCTAATTGGGCTGGATCAGCCAAGCTGTAATGTGCCTTGGCTGGGTCACACGAAGCTACCCTCAGAGCAGTGCTGGTGCTTCTGAATACAAAGCACAGCAGTGAGTAAAGCTGTGCAAACAGCCCTGGCTCGGACAGGTTTGGTCAGCTGCCAGCCCAGGGCACAATTCCAGGGACCCCTCCTCCCTCCATTCCCCCTGCCCAGCCCCACAGAGCTGGGCTGGAGCACCAGTGAGAGGAAAATAGCAGAGAAAAAGGGAGGTTTCCATCCAGCCCAGCTGTGGGGAGACACACTGCCCTGGTGCCCCAGGTTTTGGATTTTATACTTTTCAGATTCTGTGCTGCTTTAGTGTGTGGGTCTGGGCTTCACATGAGGGGATGGTGAGCTCTGTGCACAGAGCAGGGAGACAAAACAATTCCTTCTCTAGCTGGGGACCAGGGACAAATGATCCAAATCTCAGGCCCAAGAGCACAAACACTGTGAGAGAAAAACAAGAAGGATGGGACTGCATGGGCTAAAGCTGTAATTGGACAATGAACTCCAATTTGCAAATGGAGCAGAACTTATAAAAGTGAGAGACCCTGTGACCAGTTGTGCATTTTGTGACCATTTTGGTTCATCTTGGGTGCAGCCGTGACTGGACTCTTGTGCTGCCCAAGGCGGATCCATGGAGGAGATCCTTTTAATAAACCCCTACTTTATTCTTTAACTCCATCCAGCTTCTGTTCTAGGTCAGCCTTCCCAGGGGATCAGCCCCTTTCAGCCTTTGATATTTCCTGCCCAGCACCAGGAATGTCCCCTGCACCTGCTTGGGAATGACATGGCTTCCCTAATTAATTTTTCTGTCATTAACGGTTTAAATTAATTATTGCACTTAATCATAAGCAGTGTATTTTATCCACAAGTAGTTAAGCAGTGTAATTTTCCACTTTAGGCAGAACATAGCTTTTTTCACAGACTGGTATTTTTAGAGTGAGTTTATGAGATCACCAAAACTCTTTGAGTTTTGTTAAACTCTGATAAGCTTCAGTGAAGAAAGCCTGGGGGAGCAAAACCCTGGACACCTGGAATCCAGAATTTACAGCCCTCCAAAGAGATGGTGGAGTGACCAGAAGATAAAGAAAAGACTATCAAAGGCAATTCAACATATGCTGGCAACTCCCTGCCTGTGAAAGAAAGATAATGAAAAGACACAAGAAAAATGTGGATAAGTTAGCAAGAGAAACGAGAAAACAATAACCAGCAGAAGAGAAAACACTAATTAACAAAGAGAATATGTAATTCAGAGCCCATGAATGGTGATTTGTTTGCCTGAAGTGCATGAATAAGTTCTGAAAGCCGTGTGCACCTAGGTGGAGCTATTCCCTCACGCTCCCCAGCCAGGGAAAAAGGGAATGCCAGCTCCCGAAAAAACAGCGTTAGGGAGTTTCACTTACCCCCACGTTTTGGGTGACACACCCAGGAGGAGATGAGCAACATTCCTGGCACCTCTGTGACCTGGTGCCCGACCAGGCTGCTTGTCACCTGGGCAGAAGGTAACTTCAGCCTTTCACAAACACTCAGGGGGGAAAGAAAAGAAAGGAAAAGGAAAAGAGAAAGGAAAAGAAAAAGGAAAACAGAAAGGAAAAGAAAAAGAAAAAGGACAAGGAAAAAGAAAAAGAAAAAGAAAAAGAAAAAGAAAAAGAAAAAGAAAAAGAAAAAGAAAAAGAAAAAGAAAAAGAAAAAGAAAAAGAAAAAGAAAAAGAAAAAGAGAAAAGGAAAACAGAAAGGAAAAGAAAAAGAAAAAGGACAAGAAAAAAGAAAAGAAAAAGAAAAAGAAAAAGAAAAAGAAAAAGAAAAAGAAAAAGAAAAAGAAAAAGAAAAAGAAAAAGAAAAAGAAAAAGAAAAAGAAAAAGAAAAAAGAAAAAGAAAAAAAGAAAAAGAAAAAGAGAAAAGGAAAACAGAAAGGAAAAGATAAAGAAAAAGGACAAGAAAAAGGAAAAGAAAAAGAAAAAAACAAGGAAAAGAAAAAGAAAAAGAAAAAGAAAGAAAAAGAAAAAGAAAAAGAAAAAGAAAAAGAAAAAGAAAAAGAAAAAGAAAAAGAAAAAGAAAAAGAAAAAGAAAAGGAAAAAGAAAAGGAAAAAGAAAAAGAAAAAGAAAAAGAAAAAGAAAAAGAAAAAGAAAAAGAAAAAGAAAAAGAAAAAGAAAAAAAAAGGAAAAAGAAAAAGAAAAAGAGAAAAGAAAAAGGAAAAGAAAAAAAGAAAAACAAAAACAAAAACAAAAAGAGAAAAGAAAAAGAAAAAGAGAAAAGAAAAAGAAGAAAAAAGGAAAACGAAAAAGAAGAAAAAAAGAAAAAGAAAAAGAAAAAGAAAAAGAAAAAGAAAAAGAAAAAGAAAAAGAAAAAGAAAAAGAAAAAGAAAAAGAAAGAAAAAGAAAGGAAAAAGAAAAAGAAAAAGAAAAAGAAAAAGAAAAAGAAAAAGAAAAAGAAAAAGAAAAAGAAAAAGAAAAAAGAAAAAGGAAAAGGAAAAGAAAAAAAGAAAAACAAAAACAAAAACAAAAAGAGAAAAGAAAAAGAAGAAAAAAGGAAAACGAAAAAGAAGAAAAAAAGAAAAAGGAGAAGAAAAAGGAAAAGGAGAAGGAAAAGAAAAAGAGAAAAAAGAAAAAAAGAAAAAGCAAAAGGAGAAGGGAAAGGGAAATGGAAAGGAAAATGTTCCAGGAAAGTTAAGGAGAAAGAAAAGGAGAAAGGAAAGGAAAGGAAAGGAAAGGAAAGGAAAGGAAAGGAAAGGAAAGGAAAGGAAAGGAAAGGAAAGGAAAGGAAAGGAAAGGAAAGGAAAGGAAAGGAAAGGAAAGGAAAGGAAAGGAAAGGAAAGGAAAGGAAAGGAAAGGAAAGGAAAGGAAAGGAAAGGAAAGGAAAGGAAAGGAAAGGAAAGGGAAAAATTAAAAAAGCAAAGAAATCTACTGTGTGGAGGGAAGGAGGGAGGGGAATGGGAAGGTGGGGGAGAAAAGAGTAAAAAAAAAGCTGTTTATTAGCAGGTAATTAGATTACCCTAGGAATTTCCAGATGTGCTTGGTCTGGTTTCCAAAACAAAGCACCCCAAGTTCCACCAGGAGAAAACAACTCAGGAAAACAGAGAATTAAAACACATAAATTCTGCATTTCAGATTGCTCATATAAGGACCTTAGACCCCTTTGAACTCTGAGGTCCTGCTTACAAGAACACTTGAGCATTTGCAGGAGCAAGGCTCCAGTCCATCCTATTTTTAACTTTATTTCATCTGTAAAGCCAGTAATTACAAACAAAAAGCCTCAGATTCAAAAAGGCCACCTGACCATAAAGTCACACTACTAGAAACCCATTTCCAAACCAGCAACAAAGTAAAAGCTTCTTCTATTTTTTTTATTTTTTTTTTAATGTAGGCCTTTAATGCCCCACCTATCGACCTAAGCATATTGCTTTTTTAATGTTGCTTTTTCATCTGCCTCCATGTTGATGGTGTAAATCATTAAACTATCTCCCAGGGACACATTCCCAGCTGGGTTAATGGGATATGAACCCCATGGCCAGTAAAACTCTGGTAATTTACGTCAGCAGATGCTCTGGCCCTCGCAATATCCTCTGTTTTTCTACTGCAAAAGGAAAATTAGTGGATTCTTTTGCCACACTGAACAGTGATTTAATCTTATTTACTCTCAGCCATCCTTACAGGGCTCTGGCTTTGGAAAGAGGTGCCCAAGAGAAGTGGAATTTCCAAGGCTCACTGTCTTTGTTCAGCCTCCTGAACCTGCCCTCCTTCTCCATAAAGCCATTCCTCCTTCTCCTGTCCCTCCGTGCCCTTGAGGAAAGTCCCTTTCCAGTCCTTCCTTTAAGGGAAACCTGAATTTTTTTTTTTTTTTAAATTACAAATCTTAAAAATCTGAAATGTAATTATGTAACATTAAAAAAAAATGTAACGTAATTATATAATGTGAAAATGTAATGTAATTCAGTACAAATTATTCCCTGCTTTGGCATGAAGGTCACACTGTCTTTAAAACTTAAAAAAATAATAAAGGCCTGCTTGGAAAGGCACTTGGGAAAACAACAGCAGCTGAGATATCCATCAGCAAATAAAAGAACTGTTCAGTAATGTCTATTAATCTAAATGTTGGATGGGCTCAGGCCCATCAGTGTGGAGGAAGGTGTCCAAAATAACACACAGGGAACAGATCCCACTGAGGATTTAGTGCTTAGTCCCAAGGGTTTGAGGTTTTCCATCAGGTTTTTGAAGAGAACCTTGTTTCCTAGGAAGTTGCACCAATGGAGCTGATAAATTGAGGTTTGTTGTGGTCCCACAGATCTCTTCAGCCACCTCCACTCCCTCCTCAAGGAATAAAACAGGGGTTTATTAAAAGCATCTCCTCCATGGACCCACCTTGGGCAGCACAAGAGCCCAGCCAGGGCTGCACCCAAGATGGACCAAAATGGCCCCAAAATGCAAAACTGCTCCTGGGGGTCTCTGCCTTGGATCAGTTCTGCTCCATTTGCACCTTGCAGTTCATTGTCCCATTCCAGCTTTAGCCCCTGCAGTCCCACCCTGCTTGTTTTTCTCTCTCCAGCCCACAGTGTTTGTGCTCTTGGGGCTGAGATTTGGATCATTTGTCCTTGGTCCCCTGCTACAGAAGGAATTTTTCAACAGATTTGACTGGAACAGAGGTTTGGCACCCCTAGGATGTTAAGCAGCCTAAGACAGATTGGTCATGCTGAGGAGAAGCAAACTATCCTGCAAACTCCTCCAAATACAGGTAGAAATGAAATAAAAAAATTCACATGAGGAGGAATAAAAATGTTTTATAAGCATCTCAACATAGGGAAAAGTTGTGTGCGGGCTCAATGAGAGCCACAAACCCACATGTAAATCGGGTTTTTATTATTTCTGTCACTCAAGGGACTTCCTGGCAGGTACTGTCAGTCAAAACTCCCATAAAGCCAATTCCTACCTGCATTTTTTCCTACATTTTGCCATAAACAACTAAAACCACCAGTGCTGAGCCAGTGACAAATGACCCAGCTGTCAAAAATTCAGTTTGAGCATCCCACTATCAAAAAAGGTTTCCCAGAGAACTGAAAACTTTCTGAAGGCACCAAACCCTCACCAAGATCCCCACGAAGGCTCTGCTATCACTTGGGCATGGAAAACCCTCCAGCTTTGTATGAAACGTGATGCTCAAAACCTCCATTTAAGCTGAGAAGTCTCACAAAAAGCCCTGTGGTGGTGTTCACAGGGGTCCCAGGACAAGGGAAGAGACACGAATCTTGACTCCATGTTTCAGAAGGCTGATTTATTATTTTCTAATATATATTGTATTAAAAGAAAATGATATATTAATATTATATTAAAAGAATAGAAGAAAGGATTTCATCAGAAGGCTTGAAAGGAATAGAAAGGAATGGGATGATAATAAAATCTTGTGACTGAACAGACAGTCCGAGCCAGCTGGACTCTGATTGGACATTAATTAAAAACAACGACATGAGACCAATCAAAGATGCACCTGTTGCACTCCACAGCAGCAGATAATCATTGTTTTTCTTTTCCTCTGAGGCCTCTCGGCTTCTCAGGAGAAAAAGAAATATCCTAGCAAAAGGATTTTTCATAAAATGTGTCCGTGACAAAGCCCCACTTTGGCCAAGGTCGCCCAAGTGATGGTTCCTCTTTCAGGGGCAAGAACATATTGCTCCTCATGTGAGGAAGATTTGCATTATGATCACAGGAGACTTGCAGGGATGAGAGGACAACATAACAATGTCCTTTACACTGCCCTGGACCAGCTGATGTGAATCACACCCCCATTTTTACTCTCTTTTTCTTTTCACAAGGCTAGACCACGGTGAGGTGATCTGGGGGGGGCACCTGGGTTATTTTGAGCTGGGAGTTTGTGAAAAACATCCTTCTTGCCTCATTACATCACTTACACCCGGCAAGTCACCATGGAGACTCCACTTATTATCAGACTGACTGCTTCAAAGGCGATCTTCAGCACTGGGTCCGGGATGGAAGAGAAGAAAGCAGATCCAAGGTTTTTAATTTGCTAACACAAATCAGAGAGCCGTGCAGAAAACAGGCACCATGGAAACGAGCCGCTGCATGACAGTGTACAAAAGTCTAAAAAGCAGCCACGTTAATTTTCAGCCTCTCAGGTTATTTTCAGGCATCAAAAGGATTGTTTTCAGTCTGCTCAGGCTCAGATTTGGACAGAGAGTGGGCAAGCAGGCACTCGAAATGCAGGGCCTCCATTCAGGGGAACAGCAAAGTGCCCTCTTGGCCAGAATATTTCTTTCCACATCCACTGCAGTAAGACCTGTTCAATTTGGGTTTGTTCAGGACCCTTTTAGCACTCTGAAACGAGCTCAGGGCTGTGCCTGAGACAGCCCAGCCTGTGCTATTAGAAGGGGGACAGGATTGAGAAGCACCTGCTGCTTTCTACCCCTCAGTTTTCTCTCAGATAAAAAGGTGCTGATGGTATGTAGATGATCTATTAATTTCTGGGGAACAGAAAGAAGAGGTACAAACAACAACTGTTAATTTACTGAACTTCCCAGGGGAAAAGGGGTTAAAAGAATCTAAAAGGAAGTTACAATTTGTGGAACCAGAAGTAAAGGATCTAGGCCATATAATTGGGAAAGGATGTAAGAGATTAGGTGCTGACCAAATTCAGGGAATACTGTCATTGCCCGCACCAAAAACAAAAACAGATGTGAGAAAATTACTAGGATTAATTGGGTATTGTAAATTGTGGATAGATGGACACACAGAATTAGTTAAGTTTCTATATGATAAATTAGTTGAAAATGAGCCCATAAGTTGGGATGAAAATGGTGAGAAAAAGTTAGAAGACCTAAAAGAAAAGTTGGCAAATGCTCCAGTACTAACTTTACCAGATTTAAATAGACTGTTTGAACTATTTGTCAATGTAGAAGAAGGAATAGCTTATGGAGTTATTGTACAAGAATGGTGGGGGGGGTCCTTTGAAGTGAAACAGAGTTTTGGGTACGTCTCTTGGTGCTGTCCCATTCCAGAATGGAAATTCCTCCTCCCACCCCCAACCTGCTCTTAATAGTTCAGACAAATCCTCAGAGAGGCTTCCAGCTGGAGGTTCCTTGTCACGTTGCCATTTATCAGTGAAAAAGGTGCTTTAGTGGCATGGAGAAGGCAGCTCTGCCTTGAAGGATCAGGGGGATATTTTAGCAAGCACATCCCAAGAAGCTAAATGCATTATTTTCATGGATGAAAGGCAGCTTTGACCTTCTGGCTCCTAAAAGTCTTGATAAACAGGACTGATTTACACCTTGTGTTGTGACAGACTGGCTCAGGATAATGAAAGCCTCATTTTCCTTTTCAGGCAGCTGGAATAAGCAAGTTATAAAACATAGAATCCCAAGAAGATGCAACAGAGTCATGGCACATTTTTTAGTGACAAAAGACTAATTTTGTTGCAAAATTTTCAGTCCCAGCTGTTAAAAGTAGTGGAAGGCGTTTCCACCTCTTTCTAACTTCCAGCCAAAGGTGAAACTTCATAAAAAAGAAAATTAGTTCTCTTTAGAAATGCCAGGGTGCTACTTCCCCCTGAACCACCAGTGTTAAAAGCTGAACTTAGGTACCCCAACAAATTTATCCCAAGAAAGTAAATGAAGCCATCCTATAGATCCATCACAGCTGTCCCAGAGTGGAAGGAAAGAGCAAGAAGCAGGAGACCAACCCCAAGCAGAAGGCAGGAAGAGAAAACACTGGATTTGTGCATCTGCTTTGTTCCACACCCATCAGAATGGCTGGGAAAACCCAACACACTCTGAAAAAGGAGATTTCCCTGCTTCTCCCAGCAGGATGATTTCAGCAGACGATTTTCAGGTGCTCCCTGAGCTCACTGTGAATTTTCTCCAGCAACTCACCCAAGGGACTCCACAGGTTTTCTCTTCAAGGCAAGCCAGGGGTTCAGGTCACTGAAATCTGTTTGGTATTTGAAATATATTGAAATCTGTTTGGTGTATTGATTTATTCTACTCACTTCTTCCCAGCCCTGGAAGGTTGAACAGGATCCCTGAGCTGTATGAAAAATAAGGGCTTTCCAGTCACATTTTCTATTCACTTTAAAAAACTGGGCAATGTTTTTTTTTAAAAAAAGCCATGCGATTAAGGGGTTTTTTGGGGGGGACTTTTGCCTCTTGAAAAAATTTCACAAGCACTAATAGATGCTTTTAGCTGGAGGGGGTGAGGTGGGGAAGCAATGTTTTGGAAATAAACAAATGGGCAGCTGCTTCCACAACAATAAAGGACGTCAGAAAATTTCACAGTAAATAATCCAGGGCATCTATTTTATATGCCAGCTCAGAAAATCCCTCTGTCCAATTCATCATTGGATAAGTCACCTAACTCTTTCTGATTCTGCAAATTCTTTTCTTTGCCTATCAGAACCTAAGGAAGAAATAAATTTAGGCCTAATTTAATTTGTCATGACACCACTGATGGATTTTTAAAGAAGTAACAATGTCAGACAAGCTTGCTTTGTTAATTTCTATAGGTCTGCTTAAAAATGAGGAGAAGGTGGCAGAATTCAGTATTCAAATGGTGTTTAGGCAGCTTCCACACTTCAAAAAAAGAAAAAAAAACCAAAAGAAAGGGCAGGATATGGAAATTGAGGCCAAGCTTAAGAGAGAAGATAAATCCCCACTGGAATGGTAAAGCTGCATGACAAAAATAATTAATTTTGAGGACCTGGATCAGCCAGGGACTTCTGTAGATCTTCATTTATCCTGAGTGAGCCACAGGATTAAATCAGAGCACTCTGGGCTTCAACCAGGCTGGACCTGGAAAGCTCCAAAGGTGGAGACAGCACAACCTGCTCCAATACGTGACTCCAATCTTATTCCATCCTATTAATAACAATGTCCTCCATTACTCAGAAAAGCTGAGACACCACTGAAACCTGGAAAAAAAAAAAAACATTCTGTGTGAACAGTGCATCCCCCGCCCCTGCCAGGCTGACCATCAGAAAAACCTAATCAGATTTAATCAGATTCCACCCTTTTGTGGTTCACAGGTGACGGTCAGAGCCGCACAGCCTTTCCACTGCAGCTTAAAGCAGCAGCTAATGACCCTGACAGGACATTGTCCTTCGAGCAGAAGAGAGACAGGATGACACAGACTCTGTCAGGAGCCTTCACAGGCACCTGCTGTCAGCAGAGGACACGGTGCTCCAGACTCTGAGGATCTGTTTCCAGAGTTCAGTGTGCCACAGCCTGGTGATTCGCACCCTGTGATCTGCACAGGCAGCACCACGAGCTGGGACAAACTGAATTAGGGCATCAATAAAAAAAAAAAAAAAAAAAAAAAAAAAAAAAAAAAAAAAAAAAAAAAAAAAAAAGAAGAAAAAAAATTAGCATCGGCCAAAAGTGAGGAAAAAATGATATTATTAACAATGGCACTGATGGAGAGCTGAAGTTTTACAAACTTGTAAATGGAGCACCACAGAGTGTCAGCTGCCTTTGTTTTGACTCCAAGTGCCTCAAAAACTGCCTTTTTAACCAAAGCCTGGTGCAATATCTGCTCTCTTGCTTTCCAGTGGTCCAACCTCCAAGCCTACAGATTCCACAGGCTCTAAGCTGTCACAGGAGTCAAGAACCACCAGCTCTCCATGCCTACAATAAAGCAGTGCATGAACAGCAAAACCAGGATATCCAGTACAGCTCAGGCAAATTGCGCACACCTGAATGCACAAAAGAAGCATTAACTTGCTACAGGGAAGCTTCCAGATTTGTTGGCTTGGGCACAAGGGATACAGCCAAGACTTTCAGCATCACAGAAACTCTGCCTGGGCACTTAGCGCTGGAAACCAAAGAGAAAAAAAAAAATCAACTCTCATAATTTTTCATCTTCCTGGCCCCATGAACAAATGTGGGGGAGAATAGGACCCATATTCAATAACATTGAGATACCTGGAGCCTCTGCTCAGTGAAAGAAAACTGAAAGTTGAAAAAGTAATGTATTCTCCTTGCCCTCAATTCTATTTCCCCCAAAACAGTAAAATCGGTTATTATCGGAAACATTAAAAACAAAGTATCAACCCCACTCCCCAAAAAAAAAAAAAAAACAACCAAAAAATAAAAAACCAAATCAAACAACACACAACCCCAAAAAAACCCCAAATAACCCCAAACCAAAACAAAATCACAGGCAGACACCAAGCATGGAAAGTTTCCTTCCAGTTCATTTCCAGCTGCAAACTTAGAAAGAACAGATCAGAAAATCTTAGAATAGAGGATGTAAATAAGGTTGTGTTTAGTTCAATAAAATACCAGAATGGGAAATCTTTCCAAAACCTTCATCCTACCACCTTCACAATCTTTGTGACTTTTTCCAAGTGAAATTAGTAGTCCTTAACAGTGTTTAAACTGTTCATATCTGATGAGCAGACCTGTGATCAAGCACGGGTGTGTCACTGTGATATTTTATGAACGATCCCTTTGCCAGGATCTTTTCTCCTGGGAAGATGGGAAGCTTCAGCTTCTCCCTGTTTTGCTGCTCTGGAATGTGATTTGGAGAATTGTTTACCCAGCAGGTGAATTGTTTTTAATTAATGGCCAATCACAGTTCAGCTGTGTCGGTCTCTCTGGTCAGTCACAAGATTTTATTACTCATTCATTTCTTTGCTAGCCCTCTGATGTCTCCTTTCTCATTCTTTAGTATAGTTCTAATATCATCATCATCATTATCATCATCATTATCATCATCATCATCATCATCATCATCATCATCATCATCATCATCATCAATAATCATATATAATACATTATAATAATATATAATATACTATATTAATATACAGTACATAATTATATATCTAATATAATATATTAATATATTATATTAGACATATAATATGTTATGTGTATTATATAGTAATATATAATATAATATAATATAATATTTAATATAAAATTAATATATAATGTATAATATAATTATATCTAGTCTATAATAATATCTAATATATCATCATTATTATAATAAAATATATAGTATATTTTATTTTAATTTAATATATACCATTATTATATATATATTTTTTAATAAATATATTTATTATAATATATACAATTTTCTTTTTTTTCTTTTCATATAATATATACCATTATATATATGGTGTATATATATATAATATGTACCATAAAATAATAAATCAGCCTTCTGAAACATGGAATCAAGATTCTGATCTCTTCCCTCATCCTGGGGACTCTCAAACACCACCACACCCAGGACCAAACTCAGAGGCCTGCCTTTCCCAGCCCTGCACCAGCTCTCTGAGGTGTTTCTTGCCCCCAGGTTTACAAAGTCAGATTTGGGGTAGCAGTCTCCACCAAGATTCTGGCACACTCAAAGTCTGCCTGGCAGAAGTGACACAGATTTGAGTTGAAATTGCTTAAGCCCAACCCTAATATTGCCAGCTACACATATTTTTTGTATATTTATAAACCCCTCAGGGTTTCTTTGGGCATCTCCCTTCTCCAGACACCTCACTGGTGTGGTGCTAAGACTCTCAATCCTGGGATTTCAGCACTACAGCCCCCACAGAACTCCCTGGACTGGCGAGTATTTCCCCTTCTCTTTCCCCAAATGCAGAATTAATCACTTTTCTCCCTTTTTCCCCTCCTTTTTTTCCCCCAGTTTCCTTGACAGCCAACCATGCAAGGTGCCTGGTCAGCTCCGTGTGACCTCTGCCCACACTTCTCTAAATGCTAATTTAATTTGACAACTGAGCTGCTCATTCTCCATCTCCCCTGAGTGTGGCTCAATTCCTGATTACAAAACCTGAGTGTTAAACAGGAAGACAACCAACACTGTGGCTGGGGTCAGAGGTGAAGGGAGAGCAGGGTTAAAACTAAAAAAAACCCTGTATTTCCACCTGAGTAAGGCCAGTGTAAAATGATGACCCTGCTTCTGTTCCCAGAAAAGAAAGAAATAAATTGCGGAGCATAGGGGTGTCCACAAACACACAGAGCTGGGAATTAGCAGAATCCAGGGAAAGGTGAGTGTACACAAAACTTAAATTAAGTGTACAAAAACCTTAAATTTGTCTCAGTGTTCTAATTGGCTTTTCTTCTCCTCACTTCCAGAGCTCAGCTCCAGTCAGCAACTTGCTCACTCCCCTGAGCGGGAGAACAGGGGACAGAATCAGAAGGGTAAGAAGCTGCAAAATTCCTGGGTTGGGATAAAAACAGCCTCAGAGGGACAGCAAAATCCACACACACAAACAAAGCAAACCAAGGAATTCCTTCACCACCTCCCATGGGCAGGCAGGCGTTCAGGCATCCCCAGGAAAGCTGGGCTCCATCACTTGGGAAGACAAAACCCTTGAATGTGAGTGTCCCTTGCCCTTCCTTCGTGTCCTTACTGCTTCCTAAGCTGGCCATGATGTCACACAGTCTGGAATGCCCCCTTGGATCCATTGGGATCAGCTGTCCTGGCTGTGTCCCCTCCCAAATCCTTGAGCACCCTCAGCCCCTCACTGCCAGGGTGGTGAGAGGAGCAGAGAAAGGCCTCATTGTGCAAACACTGCTCAGCAATAAAATAAATAAAAATAAAAATAATAAAAATAATTTAAAAAAAATCCCTGTACTATCAACACTGTTTACAGCACAAATCCAAGCTACATCCTCCCACTGTCATCTCTGTCCCAGACAAAACCAGCACACTCATCATAAAGCAAAACAGGGAGAAGAAAAGGGACAGAATTCCAGTGCCTTGCAAAATAACACTAATTGCTCCATGCAAGCTATGATGATGATGATGATGATGTGACAGCCACACAGAGCGAGTTGTTGTTTTTTTTTTTCAGCTGGAACAAGTAATTTGATGACAGGCTTGCAGCTTCTCCACCTACAGACCACAATCATGCAAATAACATCTTACCACTGAGGCACTTATTTGTGTAAGCACAGGCCTAATCACTCACATCCAAGGCATTCAGAAGGTATTATTTGGGCATGATAAGGCTTATTAGGGAATAACACAGCGTTCTAAAGGCACCACAACCTTCAGCTGTGCAGCAAGGAAACAAAACTGCAGCATCGGAGGCTTCACTTTCAAAATCCAAATATAAAAATGGCAGAATTCTGCACTAGAAGCAGCCACATCAGGCAAACCTATTTTTCTTGCCACCCTACCTTCCAACAGGGTGTTTGTCTCCTCTAAAAACACCAGTTTGTATCTGACACCTGACAACATGAACACCACCATGGCTTCAACTCCCAGCCTCATTTGGCATCAGAATGGTTAAATAACAGGTGTGCTGATTTTGCTGTTAAATTCATTATCCAGCACCCCATGTTCTATCTGGTGTTGGGTGACTTTTGTGATAAGGGTGCTTAGATAAAGTGCAGTCCAATATTTAAACATTTACCAATCAGATTAATAGATTAGCAAGCAGTTTTAACCAGTTTTTTTAGTATGGGAAGATTATCAACCCTATTTTTAATTTATGCTACGGAATTTTATATCAGTGTTGTTAGTAAAGACACTTTACATATTCCTGTCCTCTTGGGAGGAAAGATTCATGCTTAGAAGGAAAGCAATATGTAGTCCATGAATTTTTGGTTTATGTGGACACCATTTTCTTAGTTCCACTTCTTGGATGGAAATAAATGTCCTAACCACAAACTTCTTTCCAATTATTTTTTTTTATTGCACCCAGTGCAATGTGACTTTTGATATAATAAAGACATTTGGTAAATATCTAAATCATGCCAGGGGATTAAAAAAAATACTTGGCCTAACAAAAGGAAGAATCAAGACACAATGGTGTCCTGAGAGAATGATTGCCAGAGCTTATTTTTAGTTTTTGTGACTCTTCCCAAGAACTGCTTTACCCCTTCATCAGGGATCCTGCGCTCTTAGCTCCCAGCTACCCTCCCCTTCAAGCAGGGACTCTCAAGTGACAAAGGCCACACTTTGATAAATCTGGAAAGCAACAGGTCATTTCCCAACAACACTGGAGCAAAGGGAATTCTGAACTGGGATCACAAAGCTCCCTCTTGCCAAGAGCCAGTGGATGAATTTGCAAGCCTCTCCCACAGCAAAGAGTTAATTTCAGCAGTAACAGCTCTCCACCCTGCTGCCCCTGCCTGGGAGCAAAATCACCCTTGTTCATGGCAAAATGAGTCCTTCGGGAATGACCCTTTGCCACAGGTTTTGAGGGAAACATAGGCACCCTTCCACTAGATTTGGAAAATGGCTTTTTCTGTATTCTGCCTCCTTTGTTTGTGTACCAGAGAGCCACTTACTGCAAATCCTGTGAAATGTGAAAAATACAGCTATGTACACATTTAGCAACAATTTCTTACTGCAGCTGAAAAAGAAATTGCAGCTTCCTTGACTTACAGTCATGTTTAATATATTCCAGTATCTTCTCATCTTAACCCTGCTGCTCTTCCAATAATGAATGTTCCCAGGTTTTTTTCAGCTTTCCACGGGTCACATCTCAGATTTTAGGACACTCATGGATCACAAATTACATCCATGCTCAAAAGGCTCAATCCCATCAGGAGCAGTTGTCCAAATGGACTCTGCAGCTTTGCTCCAACAGTGTCCTGCACAGTCCTGCCCTTTGCCAAAGGGAAATTTGGTATTTTAACATGGAGACAGGGGAAGCAAGCAGCATGTTTGTTAATATGAAATGCATGCTTTTAGGCAGATCATTTCTCTCACCTCAAGCAACACAGAGACTCATAGAAACAAAATTTAGATTACTTTTTTTTCCTCTCCACATTTAAGCAGGAGGACCTCAGTGCAGACTATCCAAGAGTACTGTATCATGTCTGTGAGGTAAATTGCCAAGGTACACACTGGTTTGTTTCTTTTTACTGCTCTCATTGTTTTGTAAACTCCTCATCATCTCCCTCAGAACTGGTTTTAGAACCAAAGCACTACACAAAAAGCTACTGGGTAAGCTACAAGTAATTTCTTTGCCTTTGAAGTGTCCCTATAGATAAGCATTACTTCCATTCCCAAATGCTCCATCCATCTCTTATTTATACGTCCAGAGTCCCAGCAAAGGTTCGCTCCTTCTGACTCCCCATTTGGCCCTGTCACACCACTCCATTCTTTTATCACACTTGTAACTCTCCCAGGCATTTCCTTTCACACACACTGCCAATTCCAGGTCCAGAGTCCTCACCTCAACCTCCCTATGGAGATCTCTATCCCAGATGTTCAGCACTTTTATTGTCCTGGTTCATATCCCACCCTGAAGGCTATTTCCTGCCCCTTTTCCTATTCTGAAATACTGTTCTTCCATCCTCCAACAGAAGCTGGTAGTGCTCCCTTTGCAGCTGGCATGATTTCTTCAATAATGAAAAGAAAGTGAAAAAGGAAAAAAAAAAAAAAAGATTTAGAGTAAAGACAAGGGAGTGGGGGTGGGAACAAGCTTAATTCAAATATATAATTAAAAATACGTGTCTGACTTTGACAAGACTTTGAGCAATTCTACAGATACAGCCACACAGACATGTGGGAGACATTGCCCTTTTTTTTTTTTTTTTTTAAATCTTTGGCTGCTGCACATTTAAAGTCAAATGCTTCACATTACAAGGACAGCAACCAACCCTTCCCCTGGGGATGGCAAAGAGCTGCCTGCTGGTGTATCTGGTTACTCCTCGTCTATCACATCTAAAATCTCTTATCTCAGGCAACAAGAATTCCAAGGATGTTGCTCCTAGCCCTCAGCCCCACAGAGTCCTCACATTTATGTGTGGAGCCATATAAAAATAGAGAGACATCTATTTTGAAGGACACTTTGCACTCCAGGTCTCTGAGGCATAACTGCGTGGAGCACACACACAACACAAAACCTTAAGGACTGTTTTTAGTGCCAGACCTTCAGCAGGTGGAGGCACACAGCAGATAATGCTTTGTAACAGCTCACCAATTTTCCATTTGGAAAATTGCAAAGCAAAGGGGTGACGTGGAGGGAAGATCTTCAGACTCTACAACTATTAAGTTATTCCAGACTACTACCATTATTGAAGAGCAGGTATTTATCTTTATTTTAGTTTCACTGCAGTTTGGACAGGAAATGCCAGATATGCTGGTGTCTTCATGAAAATGTGCTGTGATTAGAAATGGAGTTAAATTGTGCGTGTTTAACATTTATTTCTCTTGCACAGAAGGAAAGAAATTGTGTCCTGATAAAAACCCAAGAAGTTCCATGACCTTTTTTTTTTCCTCCCCCTCCTTCCTATATTCTATGAAGAATTATATAATACAAAACTGGCACTTGACAATTACAAGTCAGCAACATCAGCTGCAGTCATGCCTTCAGTAGTAACTGAATACTTAAGTTTTCCCCATACATCACTTAATCACAGGTGGAATAAGCCTGCTTTTCTGGATGGTTTAGTGAAGACACAAAATTTTGTAAATTGTGGCTTCATAACTACATAGCGGTGGTTGTAGCTGTGTCAAAATAATGTTTTCAAAGGATGGTGTGTTGAACACTATTGGCATCCCAAACCAGGCAGGGGAAAACTAAAAAGGTTACTGACAAAGCTGTTCTCCCCACTCCCACCTTATTGTTTCCATTGAATTAGAGAGTATTTTCAAATTCTAGGTTAGCTTTGTGCACAGAGCTGGATTTAAGAGAAATCTGAAAAAAAAAAAGAAAGATGTGGCTGCCTCCAAAACTCTATAAAACCAAATGAAATTTCCAATGAAACCACGGGTGACAAATCTGCATGCATTATTTGAGGACTTGGCTTTGTGTCTCTGCTTGATTCATTCATGCATGTTCTTGAAGTGAAGCTCAACCCAGCACTCCAAAATCAGTCACAATCTGGCTTCAGGAGTGATTATCTCACATTCCTAAAAAGTTCTGTTAGTGTGGGGTAAGAACAGGGCATTTAATCAGTAAAATTGCTTGGGTTTTAGCTGGATTCATCAGGCAGCTCTGGACGAGGTAAATGAACCACAGCATCAAAATGCAGCTGTAGAGAGGACTTAAGAACAGACAACTACAGAATTAATATGACTTCAGAGTAACTTTTTAATCCCAATTAAAAGTGCATCATAAATAGCTTTTGTCTAAGCAGATATTCAGAAGTTTTACAACAAAGGTAAGGACTACAGTACCAAAACTTAGGAAGAAATACTTTTATTTTCTCAGCTACTGTTCAGAAAGCCCTGAGGAAACTGATCCCCAAATCCCTAAGAGATCTGCAGCAGAGAAGCTGAGAAGCACTCTGTGCAGACAACTCCCGGTAGTACTTGGTAGAAAACGAGGCACAACATACCTAGGCAGCTTGCTCAGGTCACACCTCCTCAACACCACATGAATTCCATGTATTCTTCCCTTTTGGCAGCTACTACAAAGAGAGACATGATTCTCCCTGGCAAGTATCCCGCTATTGGACAGGTAACAGTTTTTGCTAGCATGTAAGGTCAGACACCTGTTGTTCATCAGAAGTCACAAAAACACTGTTTCACTGCTGGAGAAAAACGGGAACAGCATGACTAGTAAGGCTTCAAACACAGCAGCCATAAATCCCTCAGTCACTCAGCATACAAAGTTACAAATGAACAAAGCTACTAGCTTTTTTTTTTTTTTGCCTTTTTTTTTTTTACAAAGAACAAGCTCAACAGACTTTAATTCAAATACATTTATAATAAGTAAACATTTCAAAATCAAAATTGGAGGGAGTGGACTGAAACACCCAGACATTCTTGCTTTACTCTCTACCCTCCTAGAGAAGGAATGGTTATTTCTCAGAGCAGTTTGATCAGTACAGAAGACTCCCACAAACTAAAAGCTTTTGTCTTAGTTAGGTATCAGCTATGTAGTAAAAGTACATTCAAGAAGTCCTTGTATCAATTTGGTGTTTTTCAAGTACCTGACAGCTGGTCCTTTTACAGATAACAAACAGCCCCTTTTGGCATGCAGTGTTAAACCAAAATCCATCTCTCCCAGTTCACAGACAAACTGAGAATCCTATTTAGATGATGTTTACTAGCTGACTCAGGCGTTTATGTTAACTTCTTTAAAATGAAAACATTATGAAAGACTTATTTCCTATTTAGCAGTATCACATCTCCTATTGATAGATTTGGGTTGTGCTACTGATCATTTAGACGACATTCACCTAAGAAATTTTAAAAGAATAAAATCTGAATAATTAAAATACACACTATCTGGAAAAATATCACAGATGTATAAGAATAGAAAAAAAAAAGTAAAAGGCTTTAATACATTTCATTGTTTTGTGCAGATATTTTTACAGACTATGGCCAATCAATGAAGAAATGAAATACAAATTTTTCAGTCTTTTTAGCTCGTTTTTCAAGACACTTGACTTGTACTTTGAGCTTAAGTAGTAGCTAAGTAGTTAATCCACTGATAAACAAACTCAGCAGAAAATAATTTTTTAGTTGTACCACTAAATCATTAAAATCATTAATATCATTAGTAGTACAGGAATTCAGTGCTGTACCACTAATAATATTTTTTCCTGGTTACTGTAGAGGTAAATTTGTAATCCAGGTAATTGGACTACAACAGTAGAAAAATCAAACTATCCCCATGTTGTGTTCAGGTAACGTTGCACAGAACAGCTTTAGATTAAATTTACATTTGTTTTTATTTGTAGTATTGCAATGATGGGCAAAATTACCTCTAAAAGTAAACATGTATAAAAAAAAAAGTTGTTAACATTTTATGATGACTAAACAAAATAAATGATAAGTAGGTATGGAGAAGTAAGATTCAAAACTCTGTAACCAGAGTTTTATTTTCAATATAAAGTTTCGAGTGTCAATTTTTTTTACATTGGAATAAATTCATAGTTTGCTTGATATATCAAGTTTTGAACTTCTCATCCTTATAAAGTGAATAAATCCCCAAAAGTCCTTACTTAACAGAAATAGCTTGAACACTACAATCTACTCAAGAGCAACAGAACACTTATAGCTGTACTATAAAAGCTGGTTCAACAGAGTTGGGAAGGTGAAATTTGATTTGATAAATTCTCATTGCAGCAGACAAAAATGAAGCTTGCATTTTGTTTGCTGGCAGAAAAAGAATATTCAACTCACTAGAGTGCATATAACAAAACCAAACATGCAATCTATTGCTTTTAAAACTTTTACTGCAAGATAACATTAAAAGAACAGTAATTAGGTATCTATATTTTTTTTTCCCAAAGAGAAAATATGTAAACAGGATAATAATTTTTTTCTGTATGTATATAGTTTCTCAGATCATTTCAGGGGGACAAAGGAGGGGGTGGTGTTTCTCAATAATCAGGACACTTTTAACTGTAATGGGTTTTCATTGCAAAAAAAAAAGAAAAAAGCCAACACTGTTCTAATTCAGCATTAGACAAAAATACTGTGTTTCTTGCACTACTTTAACACAGCTGAAGAAAAAAATCCCAAATACCCCTATTTTGGCATTCAGGATTACATTTGCTCAGATCTTTTAGATTTCACAAAGCTGCTATCCAGTGTTGCCATGAAATACAGACTGTAAAATCTACGTAGCACAGGCTACTTCCAATGTCAATACTAAGTGGAAAGGAACATGAAGCAGTGCATTACACTACATTTCTGGAACTAGTACAGTAAGAGTGAAAACCTAGAAAAAGTTAACCTACAGTTTACAGAAGGAACTAATTATCTGCAGAAGCTGATTTTTTGGTTGTATATATATATTTTTTTTACACTGTGCGATTTTCTGCTAATTTAAAACAGACATTGAAAACTTGTTGCTTTCTTTGCTTTGTTTCCTATGTTCTCCCTTCCACCCACCCCCTATATTCCATACACCAAGCATTATGAATGTAAGCCCAAATATCCTAGACAATCCAGTGAACAGAGTTAGTGTAATGCACTGGTGTGAGGTGTGAAATAGAAAAAAAAAAAAATTTTCTCTCAGTCTTCGTCGAAGTTCTGCTGTAGAAGAAAGTTGGCAGCCAGGTTTTCATTCTTCTCACAAGCGAAATATGCCTGTATCACGAGTCCTTCAGGAAATCCCAATGCCTTTAACTGAAGAAAAGAAACATATTTAGGAAGTGCATTTTGCATGTTAGGCTTCTTTGTATGTCTTTGTGTCTTGAGATGTCACTTAAGCAATTACTGCCTTCTTGAAAATAACACTGCTGCCTAGCTCAATGCAGATTTTAGCAAGTAAAAAATAAGGTGCTGCCTCTGCCTTTAGGATCCTCACTTGAAAAAGTGATTGGATTAAGTCTAATGAACCACCATAAAAACTTGTCACTTCTTTAGAGACACAGTAAGCCTAAAGCAGACCTGGGTCACAGTATTGCCATGAAGTAAAGGCAAGTTGCACTGCTGCAGGGGAAAAAAAAAACCAACTTCAAACAATGCTCACTTTAAGCAATTATACAAAGCTCCAAAGGACTTTTAACAAAAAATTGCCTGGAACAAAAGCTCCCAGCCTGTGATCTTTAGTAGGCTGTCCAGCACATCACATTAGGCCATATTTTGAATTGTTTATCTTAAAAAATTAACTACACACTGCAGCCAAGACAAGTAAGCTAAGAGCAATCTGGTTTTCAGAAGTCAAGGAATTAATTAACGTCTGGAACACTGCAACAAGAGGGCATGAGAACATCAGAGAAGAACTTATTACTGTGCCAAGGGTTTAGCCAGCACTTGGAGGCACTCAGCAAATGAATTCTTGTTTTAGCCAAAGGCAAATACAGTCCACTATTTGGAGATTTTCTTAAAATCCTCACAGCACCTGCAAGGCATTTCATGTATGGGGCAGATCAAATAACTATGAGAAAAACTGTGTCCTATTATCCCTCACAAGCCATGCTTAGATTTTACTTCCAGCCCACAGACAACATGAAGGCATCAGCTGCAATACCAAGACACTTAAATTTTGAGGTTTGTCTTTCATGAGAAAGACAAAGAGAAAGAAGCGTACGGATCTCTGCTGGGCTTCAGAAGAGAGAGTAGAGGTAATAATAAAGTTCTACTGCATAAAATGACTTTAAAAGGAAATGCAACAGACTAAAGATGATGACCTGTGAATAAGTACATGGACAAATAGTTTTATTAGACTAATTTTATTATTTGCCAATTTCCTCAAGATCTAGAGAACTGACACCTATATTCAAATAGGCATCTTCTAATGATCCTTACTTAAACTTTGGTTTTGCTAGATGAAAAAACATTGTCTTTGGAGTACCAAACCACTACCACAGTATGATAAAACTCTTGCAATCTGTCCTGAAAAAAATCTCAGAGGCATTGCCATCTATGCAAAACCATATTTGGTCAGTTACACAGTATTTATTAATGCAATATACTACCTCAGAGTATATTTTCATGCTTACCAGTACTTTTAGAAAATGGTAATTAACTAATTGTCATGGACAGACAACTGAGCAAAAAGTCTTGACTTCAACTAATCTACTTAACTATGAGTGTTCTTACTTTCCAACTACTTTGCAAACAGTGCTCAAGCAGCCAGGTCTTTGTACCTGGAGACCTGTCATGGCCTGATCTAGAACAGCACTGGCTGAGGCTTCTGCAAGAGGGATTACTTCCTGAATAATTCCTGAGGGAAACCCATTTCCATCATCAATTATCACAGGATGGTCTCAGATCACTTAAAATGCTCTGGCTCTTCTCGGTAAGACAGATTTAAGATATTTTAGACTCAACTGCTATAAAGCAAGAAAAGATATGATTTGAAACAAGGCTACAACAGCTGTGAAACGCCAAGTATGAAAAAACCAAACATGATGCAAGAACTACTGAGCTCAACAAAGTTTAAGTTAGGTAGGTCTTAAGCATGCACTGGCGTCAACACCCAACAGCAACAAGAATTTCAAAGAAGAAAGGCTCACCCTTTCTATAGCTTCCTTTTCCTGAGGTGTTACTTGAATGTAGTTCATATGAGCATTCCCAACATCTCCTATTCCTCCAGTGCTGGCACCATCATCACTGCCACTTAAACCTTGGCGAGACTCTAGAACTGGCTCATTCAACATGTGAATAAAATGTTCCTGGTGCTGGCTTATTTGCTGTGATGCACAGAACAGTAAAAGAAACACGTATGTTTAAGTAACTGAAGTTTAAGCGTGCCAAGAGACAAGTAAAAATATTTATTTTCAGAGAATTAAGAAGTCAAAGGGACGTGCAAGAAGTGCAGAGAAAAAAATTGTTATATCTGGCTATAAAAAGTGCAATTTTAATGTTTCAATTCAACTGCAGTGATCCTTCCCGCTTCCTCACCCCCCTCTGCACCTCTTATGAAGTCTCAAATTTGTATCCAATGTCACAGAAAATACATTCTGTACAGCAACAACCGCTGAAAAGCCAGCAATAGAATGTTGTAACTGCTAGTAACATATTATCCCAGACAACATCAACATATGACACTCTTGCAAAAGCTAAATCAGAATTAGTGAGCATTATTTTCTTGTTTTAAGGTCCACCTGCAGTAGTTGGGGGTTTTCCCTTCCAATTTGCTGTAGCAATGCTGGCAACAGAGAAGGATTTTGCTGGATAATTTGTCTCATCTGCTGGAACTGAGGCTGATTTCGTAAAAACTCAAGTGGGTGTCCTGAAAAAAAGATCAGTGAAATAACATGTTTTTTTTTAAAAGTTATGAGAATCTTAATAAAATGCATACCTACACTGCAATTTTAGATAGAAACAGGACATGAAAGTGGATAACACACCACTCATTGAAGCATAAAAGAATTTGCTTCCTCAGTCTAGCTTTAAGGAAAACTTTATTCTAAGATTAAACAATGCCTTTCCTTTTCACGCAGTCTTCTTTTAAGATCCAATAGCCTGGTCCTTATCTCCAACACTTTCCTCTGGATATCTCATCTCTGGTTCATCTCAATCAGACATCTACCCAATCCACTGCCTTGTCTCCTGTATCTTCAGCACCATTTCCAGACAGACCTTTCCTACCCCTTCATTAGGCTCCTTTCATGTATTTATCCATCTCCCTTTAAGAGGGAGATAAATACATGATAAATACCCTTCTCTTCAGCAGGCACCAGCCACTGTCAAAGTGCTGCACTGCTGAGTGAGGAGTCCTAGGTCATATATAGGTCTCTCCAGTGCTACACTTCATGGCTTAATTTCAGGTTTCTCCCTTGAAATCCCAGCTTCTGTGTGGGAAATATATTAATGCAGTCACAGTGGACAGTCCCCAGTCACTCAACGAGTAGAAAATCAGAGTTTAAGTGAGAGAAAACACAATCTGTGTTTTCTCATCTGTGGTCTTGCACTTCAGAATCCTGAATACTGAATTAAAGAAATTGTGCAAGTTCACGGCATTTTTAGAAAACTCTGCACATGACATACAACAAGCCACCTCTCCCAAGAAAGTACCCACACCTGGAATTACCGCGTTAACAGCTCTTACCCAATTCCCTTCTGAAGAGCTCACAAGCACCTGGAACTTAAAAACTTACTGAAAAATAGATTGGTTAAGGGCACATTGTTTATCACATCTTCTCCAATACAGCCTCTCTTACCTCCTAGTGAACTAGTAGTCGTGGGTATGGTTGCTACTGCTGCTGCCACTGCTGAAGACTGAGATGCACCAGTGCTTGGTGGTTGAGGGGGGTCAGCCACAGCCTGATTATCTCCAGGTATCCCCTAAAGCCACAGTTCACATCAGAATTACCCACAGAATGCTGACAGACACGTTTCAACTGCATGCAGTATTTGGGTTTCAGAATGAAGGGAAAAAAATAAAGAACTTAATGCTTTCACTACAAATACAAGGCAAGATTCCTGTGAGTTATGCATTTGTAACTGATAGAAAACACAGTGAAAAGATTAATTTTATTTTTTTGCAGGAAAAATGTGTGGTTTGTATAAAAAGGCAGAAAAGCATGCCCTACATCATTTTAAAACACACTTTGCCTGATTAAAAATACTTGCTTTGAATCCTGTTTAAAGATATTTGATGTGAATGAAAAAGTCAAACTAAATACACTGTTATACTATGTTATATTGTTGTGCAAAAGTGACATTACAGCAGCAAACTGCAGTATAAAATGCTAACTAAGATTAACAATTCCATACAACTGGCAAGGAACTGAGAAGACATAGAACACAGCTCTTGGGACCTTTTTCCTCAATGAAAACCTGTAATTCATTATATCTTAAAGGTGAAAAGGTCTGTATATCACCCAACTTTAGGAAGTTTTAAAAAAATGGTTAACTTTTGCTTTTTGTTTATTTTTTATGTGCAAGCAACTTTATATAGGAACTGACTGCTCAGAGGCCTGAAATGGACAAAGCTAAAACACAATATTACAATAAACTAGAATGCTGGCTATACAACAATGATACCTCACTCTGCTACTTTTCTCCTGCATGGAAATCCTTCCTACCCTAATCCTGCCTTCCTCACTGGCACTGAACTCCTGTACCAAGTTTGTCCTTTTAATCTACCTTTCTGAAGCCTGGAAATTTACTCATGGGACAGACACAAAGAATATTATAACAAACCCTGTTGGAACAGCCCAGAGAAGTTACCCAAATGAGGGTCACCCAGTTGTGTTGGGGAACCACAAAATGTAAGGAACTGGGTGGGTGAAAATATTACAGAGCTACAGGGTAACCAGACAATGAAGAGGTTTGTCAAGCCTACCATAAAAATCACTGGTAGGTAATGTAGATTAAAAGTTCTGCTGTAACATGATCTTCACATGGTATGTTCATCATTACACCTGAACAGAAAGGATAAATATACAGGTAATATAGAGGGCACATCTGGAAAGGGAGAGTTGGACAGTGCTCCAAGCAATGCTCTTTGCCTTACCTGTTAATTAAGAAGCACATCAAGGTATAAATCACCTGATCATCAAGTGCACATTTAAGCCACTCAGGGGCATAAAAGCAAGATTTCCCTGTCATACACTTCATTACCTTCACATGGCTCAGTAAGCTCAGCACACATCCCTCCCTCTTCTGAGGGGGAGGAGGATTCCATTCATGGTATAATTCTGATGTAACCCTCCCTTATCAGTGGCTTACAGAGCACTGATTAAATACTTTTCCCATCAAAACAGTCATTTCTGGCAATCCAAGTATAATGTAACAATTTGGGTTAATCTTATGAAATTACTAGTTGATTTCACCTATTCACAGGCACACGTCATCACTGCAATCTCTGTCCAGATCAAACAACATGTGCTTGTTTAAACTCCTAAGTTTGCTCTTGAATGGAAGGACTGTGTAAACTAGTTCAAACAAATTTACTTAGAAATTATTTGTCATCTTGAACATCATCTTAACTCTTGAACACAAGCTTGAAGTACCCCTCTCCAAATAACAGAGACTGTGTACGGTTGCAATCAGACAATGCCAGTGAAGCATATGGACCTTGCTCACACGGCCACACAACAGAATAAAGCATGGCATTAAACCACACACAAGCCACTCTGAATGCAAACTCTGCTTGGACAGCAAAAAAGGCCACTGTTGCCTTATGGTGGATGAGACAATTGTTTACTGTTTAATGGAGCAGTACAGCGGTTTTTAGCTGACATTGCTCTCTGCAGGGCAATAATCACATCAGGTCCAGCTTCTGCACAGAAAAGAGAACAAAATAGTTCCAGTTGGGAGGTACTTAAAATGATCATCTAGTCTCACTGACTGACCAATTCGTGGCTGACCAAAAGTTAAAACCTTAAAGGGCATTGTCTAAGTGCCGCTGAAACACTGACAGGTACAGGATGTTGACCACGTCTCTAGGAATTATGTTAAATATTTGACTATACTCACACTAAAGAAATGTTCCCTAAAAATATCCAAATAAGGTTACTGAAGAGATGACAAAACTCCTTCTTAACCAGAGGTTAGTAAATCCTTGGCCAAAAGAGAGATCTGAATGGAAATATCCCCAAAGATGAATCTGGTGCATAGAAAAAAAAAAAGATAATCTTTTGCAAGTCCTTCCACAAATGTAAGGATTACACCTATAATCCTCAGTGATCACGCCATGAAAACTGAAGAACTTGCCATCTGAACCATGGACAACAAGTGGACTCTTCAGGGCTCACTTGAGGAACAGCTCTGCTTTAATTAAGGTTTAAGCCCTTTCCAACACCTTACCCTCGCTGTACCCAGGTTCTTTAAACCTGGACAGTGTTGCTACACTTACAGATCTCAATGTCTTAATCCTAATCTGCAGATTATATAAAAGATAGTGCTCATGGTAGTTTGGATGCAAGTAATGTAGAGAGAGGGTCAGAGAACAGTGTCCTCAACAGATCAGATCAATAGTAGCTAAAAAGAAACGTTTTGTGAAGCAGCAGGAGAGTAAGGAACATCTTCAGACCCCAGCAGATCCAGGGCAGTTATAAAGATCATTTACAGCAAAAGGATTCTTCTAGAAGGACAGCAAAAAGTCTGCCATCTAATACAGTCTCCAAGAGCAAGACCATTCCTCCCTACTCCCTTTTCCAGCAGAAGGAAGAAAAAAAGAAAAGGTGTTTTCCAGGGAAGGATAACATGACACATAAAGGGACATCTTATATAACACAAGGACCCACTTTAGATACAGGACCTACTGAAGGACTAAAACTTAAGGAGTTAATTATAAGGGTATTATAATAAGGATAAAAATGCAAGGACTGCTCATAGCAGTCAATGCATTTGGCAGATGTGCCATGTAGCTCCATCATGGGGATACTCTATCTCTATTCTGGAGCTCCTGAACAGAAATAAACAGAAATAAACTAGAGGAGGGGAATGCCAGAAACTGAGTGCACAAGAACTGCACACTGTGTAGGACTGCCACACACACAGCAGGCCAAACACTTAGGGGAGGCACTGAATTCATGGTGTATTTACAGACCAGATGAACAGTAAACCCAACATTTCTACAACATGAAAAACAAATGTTTGAACTTGAGGACTTATGACAGAGAGTTGGGAGCTATTGCATTCACCCTTGTTTGGCCTAATGCTAGTTGGGAATTAAACTTTTCCTATCTTGAACTGAAAACATTTGTTGTCAATTTAAAATCTGAAGATTACAGTCTTGGGAACATTAACATAAGTAGGAAGCATGCCAGGGACTTGAAATTGTAACTACTGAAGGAAAACTTCATTAACAAAATTGAAGTTTTATAATTGGAGGGTAAAGATGCCAAATTTCTCATCGATCAATCAGAAATTCAATCCACATGTATTTTGCAAGGATTAGGTCAAGATACCTGGTTGCCAGATTTTAATAAAGTTCAGATCTGCTAAAAGGAAAAATCTCATCAGGGGAAAAATGGTGTGCCAGAGCAAAAATTAAATGTACCGGAAATACTGATTAAGCAACAAAATTAGACAGATTCTACGTGGTTACAATTCACCTGTCAGATTAAGGTATACAATAAGAAAAAATCCAAAAAGTCCAGGGTTTTCATTGAAGTGAAACTACACTTTTATTTCCTCTCTTGCCCATGAAGTTTGTTTAACCCTTCAAGCTTTATTTATCAAATGAAAATTCTTTATTTTCTAAAACACTGCTGAAATGAAAATGCCAGTTAAATTAAGCACAGTTCAAAAAAAAACCCTCTCAAACCTTTCTGTTTGTGAAATATATTAAGAACACTGCATCATTAACAAAAACAGTGAACTGGAACCTAAGAATGGTGATGATATAGATACAAAAGTACAACTAATCAACTAATGCTGTCACTAAGAGGTGACACAAAACCATTGGCAGTTAAATCTATGTAACTGGACATACTTTACAGACATATCCATATCGATCAACAAAAAATGAAAGCAAAGTGGTAGAGGTGGTTAGGGATTACTTCAGTGTTTTCTATGACACACCACGTCTGTCAAAATGTCAATGTCATCTTTCCAGATGGCAAATGTCACAGTCAGTGACTGAGCAACGTTCAAAATAACACCAAAATCAAAGTGAAAGGTATTAAGTGGAAAAACAAAGGCGCAGGTAAGGTAAGTGCTCACCATCAGAAGGTATTCCACTGCTCTGTCAGGGTTGTTGAAGCTGGCCCGCAGTGCTGCAATCACCTGCTCCCGCTCGTAGCCCATGGACATGATCTCAGTCACCATGTTCTCGTAGGACTGA
The DNA here is from genome assembly GCF_037042795.1 of Molothrus aeneus. Taxonomy (NCBI): domain Eukaryota; kingdom Metazoa; phylum Chordata; class Aves; order Passeriformes; family Icteridae; genus Molothrus; species Molothrus aeneus. Next base: position 72,606,784 of record NC_089680.1, read on the forward strand.
CCAGTCACTAGAAGTCACAGGACCACCATTTTAAGGGAATAAGATGAAAATAATCACACACACACACACAAAAAAAAAGTTTCAATGAGTAAGTGTAATTTCCACCTGAATTTCAGTTGTTCATTGAAAAGAGTACTTCATATTAAACAAGCCGTGGTTCTGTGGCTTTAATTCCAAATATATTCAGTGGTTTCATTATGAATTTGATTGGAAATAGTGAAGGGTAATGAAGATAATGTAAACTTCTACTGACAAAAGCAGTACTTGTGATACTTCTGTACTTGTAATTGAAATAATGTTCTCTCTTCAAGTTTTCATTTAAGGTCAAGGGCATCCTCACAGCTAATATTCAATTCCTGATGTAATCAAGATAAGTCTCCTGCAGCTCACATTTGGAAATGTATTAATTTGAAATCTGCCTGTCAAATTATTAGCCATTGAGGATTTTCCAAATAAAGACTTTCTGCTATGCTGTTGTTAGATAGATGACAATTAGTGGTTAGATATTGCTATATATTGCTACATGCTGGTGATGATGATCACAGTAATTTAATCAACTTAATATGGACCAACTCAAATCATGCAGAAGACTTAAAAGCTGTATCTAGGAAACTCACTCAGGACTTCAATGGGGGTTCAGGAAATCAAGTTATCTCATTTAATTTTTCTCACTCAATTTAACATTTGACTAGACATCCATCACATCAAATCCCCCACCTCTTACAGCAAAAATAGATGAAAACTGTCCCACACCTGCAGCAATCAAGACAAAAGGCACACACACAATATATGGAACTATTTAAGGGCAAATGTTCACTACACTAATGTCACTGTAAGGACAATCAATATCTCTTTTCATAATCCCTTTAATATTCCTGCCACAAATGCAGACAGCAAGTAGTACAATTACACAAAAAAAAAGTAGCTATTCTACCATACATTGTAATTGGGCAAATCTTCAAGGTTATCTTCCTGGCAGGAAAAAAGCCACAAACAAACCTAGGCATTAAAATACCATCTCCTTCCTTGGATAAAGGTATTCCTGATCTCAGTGAAATCCTACTACTGACTGACTCTGCAACTAGCAAGTTAGTGACAGGAAAGCTAAACAATTAACAGCCATCATAAAAAACAACTAATTAATAATAATATTAAAAAAAAACCCAGAGGAAATAAATACAAGAGCTACTCTGTTAAAGCAAGTAAGTTGTAATTAAAAGAACCAAAGAAAACATGATATTTTATTCCCTTAGGGAGAAGGTGTTTAACTCAAGCCAACATTAAAACAGACCCACTGTCTATTTCTTAACATGTGCTTCTAAACACTCAGTGGGTGTATGACTTAGGGCAGTATGCTCAAGAACAAGCAATAAAAACAGCCCTAGCCCAAGGGTACTTGTGCATTATCCATAAATAAAGGCTTTAAAAGCCTTGACTAATTTGACTATTTATTATTTGGGCTTCCAAGTAATAGTGCCAACCTGAGTTTAAGGAATGGTAAGTTCTTCATGTCTTCATAGAGAACTACAAGATCATTCATTTCACATCTACCTGCACTTTTTCAAATGTGAAATAAAAAAATCACCTAAACTTTTCTCTTAAGATACATACTTCTATACTTCTATCTTCAGGGAAGCAAAAAAGCCAAGCCAATAATTGTCCCAACACAATGATTTTGCTACTTTTGCTCACATTCTTCCTTACACAGCACTAGTTTACCCTTACTACTCCTAAAAAACTAACCAAGCAGACAGAACACCTGTTGATCTAATTAGTTACTACTTGAACACTTCTGTATTGCTTTTTCAATATAAGCATGGTAGAGGCTAGAAGATTTGACACAGGAGAAAGATGCAAAAAGGCTGGCTAGCTCCTGTAGCACAGGCTGCTACATAAGGCATAATTAAAAGCCAAAGGAGGAAAACAGAATTACTGAAAATGTAGGTGCATGTACTCCATACAGTCTACTTCATAAGCTGTGCAAGAGCGAGACCAAGAATAATAATTCAGAAGTTGCACACCAGCAATGTCATGATACAGAGTCAGGCCTATCTGTCCCTAGTGCTAGTGGAAATGTTTGAGGTCAATGCTGAATTGATTCTGCTCTTTCCTTTTATCTTTCAAGCAACGTTTTAAAGCTGGATTAACTCTCAAATCCAGTTCATCACACTCCCCACAATAATTCTCGTCCTATGCCCTAAAGAAATCTTAGGCTGCTCCTGTGAAAGATGTGGTTGCACAAGGACTGCAAGACATGCAGATCTTCATGGAGCACACAAAGCCACATCACTTTTCAGCATTTAACTGAAAACAACAGCAAATCATAGAAAACAATCCCTGTTTTTAAAGCAGAGTCAATTAATTTCAGACAATGTAATTGAGAAGCCACAGTTAGAATATGTGTCGGATCCAACTTAGGATGTGAAAACATACTCCATCAATTTGTGCAAGCAAATTCCCTTCAGGACAATTTTTAAAGAAAAAGAACGGAGTTCATGCCTATTGTCCTTGAAAATTTATTGGTTCACAACACTCACAGTATGCTTACCCAGAAAATCACACTCAATACCTCTTATTCCCAAACATGTTAGGTACACATGGGTTTACTCCATCAGACACCAACCAAAGAACTCCAATACAAAATGGATCATGAGGTGATGCTCTTGAAATATTTTGGGTTTCTTTTCCCCAACTTTGAAGAGATTTTAATCAAGACCACCAGCTTCATTTAATTTGCTGATCAACACTGTTAACATGAGTGTTGGTGATGACATCATCTTGGCCACTAAGATAATATGAATGGTTAAGGAACCACCTTTGGGAACACCAATCACTTCAGCCAGTTTCGTTTTAGTGCTACATTTTTGTCTCCTGTCTCCTCCATCAGCTATTTTGGATCATGCAATTTAAAACAGTATGTCACACCTAAGATCTAAGCTGCAGCTGGACAGACTAAATCTAGTAGCTACCACTAAGTCATGTAAAATATTACTGCTGCTTCTAAATCACCCTGCGCTGCTTAATTTACAGCACCTGCCTCCAATATATCCACATGAAAATGTAAGTGAAACTCTTTACTTGGTTTCACTCTTTGTACCAAATTGGAGCTTCATATTTAAAGACAAAAGACAGAATAAAAACCCCACCTCCTCCTTATTTCTGTACCTGAATTTGTTACACTCCAAAACAACCCAAAAATTTCAGTAGGAGTAAGGAGTTGTGGGTTTGCCTAATAATTTCCTAGCTACCCAAATCAGCATAAATGATGGGCAGAGCTTCCTGTTGTCTTTATTCTGTCTATTTCACTGAGAAACAAAGATTATTTAAACTGTCAAAATAAGAGTAAGTTGACTGTAAATACATGGAGGCATGTATTTTATTCTCAGCAGCAGATCTGGTGAATTTATCTAATCTTAATGTGTCAAAAAGCAAAGTACTTTCAAAGCTGAAACAAGTGAATAATAAAGGCAGCCATTCTACCAGCCCTGCACTCTGGTGTGCCAAAATGAAAAGCACACACATATTTACATCTAGTCTCCTATTCAAGCTGCTTCTAAGTGAATAGTTAGAAGAGAAATTAAAGCAAAGGGGGGAAAAAAGCAGGAGTGCAAGGATCTTCCTTTTACACAATAAAAATATATAAAGGGAAATATTCTTCAGTAAAGAAGAATATTGAAGCTGGTTCCAAGATATCAACCTCAGGTCTTGAAGCTGGTTCCAAGATATCAACTTCAGGTCTTAGAGAAGAGTACTTTGATTACAACTTTAACAATGACAGATACAGAAGAAAATGTCAACATCTGCTAATCCGTCATGTTTCTGCTGCACCAAAATAATGTCTACATTAAAAAAAAAAAACTCTCCACTTACCAAGTGCACTTATAGCATCCTCAAAAAGATTTGATCGAGATGTATCACCTGTTGTACTGTAAGATGAAGACAAGTGCAATGGTAATTACAAAACTTTGGAAAACTTCCTGTTTTTCAAAAAAAAACAAGAAAAAAAAAAAAAAGCAGCAGCAGCTGTAACTCTAATAGCCCCTTTTGTTTCTAAAAAACCAACAAAGCTTTCCAAAGAGCTCGCTTTTGGTCCTATAGTGAGAATAGATTTTTACAAACTTACAATGCTAGCATTTTTAAAACAAGGCCAACCTTCCCCCGCTACCCCCCAGAAGTTTGGCTCTTGCCCATCTGCTCAGGGATTAGCCATCTGCTTGCTTGAATGCTTTAAAGGGTGGGAGAACAAGGTGGATTTTCAAAAGCACACAGCAGTCTCACTAACTGCTTCCCCACAGCCACCAGCTTGACCTCAATGAGGACCCAAGGAGGCTGGTGGCAAGCACTTATTAAAACCTCAGTATACTGCTTTCTCAGGAATATAAACTGCTAACATTTGCAATTACTCCATCTCAAGTTATCAAAGTTGTAAAATTACGGGATTAAAGGCTCACCTCCATGAACAGCAAGGAACACAGAGGCACAACACTAGGCAGAGGAATACTAGTTTTAATCAGCTACAGCCAAAGCTGCCCAGTTCCCAGGGCAGCAAAATTAAAGCATCAGCCCCCTGATCTCAGGGTGACACCCAGGGTGGGTCAGCAGGACTCCTTCAAGGGCACTACAGCCCATAGGGTGGTGCAACTCACTGTGGGGTGCCAGGAAAAAGTGCTGGGGGAAGAAATCCAGAGGAGGAACCAAAGGCAGGGAAAGGAAAGCTTAAGGCACCATGCAGAAGAAAAGGATGGGTCAAGAGAGCAAAAAGAGGAGAAAAAGGGCCAGTCATACATAAGAAACACTTGCCTGGCCGTGCTCTGCACCTCACCACCCACCCATCCTGTCTTTTTATTAAGTTCTGCTTCTAAAAATTTTTCTTAGTGTGGGGTGTGTGTGTCTCCATTCTATATGCACGTATGTGGCATTCCAAGTGTTCACAGGGACAGGGAATTGTGAGATAGAGGGATCCAGACACCTGTGGAGCCAGCAACTGCTGAGACCAGTGTGGAAGTCTGAAGGCCAAGGACTGCAGCCAGTTCCTGGGTGAGCTCTCTGAGTGTGTGGGTGTGTGTGTGTGTGCGCATGTGCAGTGGGAATCTGATTATCAGGGCCTGGAATGGGGTGGCAGGGCTCAGGCAGTCCCCATGCCCTGGTACCAAAAACTTGGCAACCTCTAAGGGGCCAGCTATCAAAAGAGAAATTCATATTTTTCATTTGAGTTTTGTACATTTTCATTTTGCAGTAGTGGGCTTGGCTCTAAACAGCCAGAGGGGGAGAGGATGTGGCTGATGTATCTTGCATGAGTGCTGGGATTTTTCCTGCCTGAGCTGACCTAAGCAGGCAGACATATATTTATAGGTATATCCATATTGTGTGTATATTTTGGGAATACACAGTCTTGATAACATGATAGACTTGAGGACTTGGAGCTGCAGAAGCCTCACATTTATCAGGCTACCAGAGCTGGCAACTCCTACCAGCAAGTGAAAGATCATCAGATTGATCTGAATGTTTTCAGAAGATGCCACTAAAAATCCAGCAAGGAACTTAGCAAGATCTCTGTAAGATCTGTGCAAGAAATAATTTGTTCCAACAAGAATGCTTCATTAGAATCTGTCAGTAGTTAAGATTTACAATCAAAAAAAGATCAAAGACAAAGCAGGACGCCAGCTGGCCTGGCCTTGGGTCAATAAATCTTGCCTTAGTAATTCAGCTTCTAAAGCAAATCAGAAGAAAACAGTATTCACTGTTTCAAGGCAGGTAATAACTTTGATGTCTATGTTAAATTATTTTGTTTCTCCCTGTCAAGTGTGTACACTGAGGGTCCCTTACTGCAGTTTTACAAAACTGCAATCTCTACATGAAAAACACTATTTCAGTATGACAGATTGATCTTTGAACCCACTGGACAAACTGAGCAGGGAAAAAAAAAAAAAGAAAATAACCCCACTCATTAGTATTTTTTAACAACTAAGTTAATTTGACTGATAAATGAAACTTCATTTGCATTCCATTTCTAAGAGATACTCGTTTCTCAGAACTGCAAAATTAAAACATCAATGTCTGTATTTAGTGCAAGAAATTTGTGATCAGTTTTTCAAGACATTAGGCAATTGCAAGTTTTGCTTTGTTATCATCAAATCAGTATTCATTGGTGGTTAAATACAATCACTTTAAAAATACTGTATTGTGCACCAGTATTCCCAGAAAAAACACATAAATAATTAAAACCCAGAGCACGAAAAATGAAGATTTGATACTATGCAGCACTTCAGGGGCCATTAAATTCCAGTTAACAACATTTTAATCCCACGCAGTACTTCGGCAACTTAAGCAAAAAAAGGCAACAGCATACAACAGGGATGAAACCTCTAAATTCCACTTGATTTTCTCAACTGTAGAAAATTGAGGTGATAAGTTTTCCCAGGTTTCACAATTAATTACCTGCAGATGGGTCAAAGAACATTCAGGGGAAAAAAAAAGCCCAACCTTGTAGCTTTAAAGCATTACATGATTAAGAGCAATACCACATCCTACATTTTGGAAGAAAAAGCTCTTTGCAAAAATTAAGAGACTCATACAGCAATAAGGAATTTATGGTTTGAATCTGACCAACATCATCAAAAGCACAATCAGGTTATGAGCACGACAGGACACATTTCTCTTCAGACTTCAAGAGCTTTGTGAGCAGTAGACGCCCGCTGCAGGTGAATATCCTCAGCTTGAAAAGAAACTTGCACGATAGCAACTCTGAAATGCCTAACAAGAGCTCAAATCTTGTGTCATTTAACTCTCCCCTCCACAGGTTTGTTCCCAAGACCACACTTCCCACAGAAGGCACAAGCAAGAAGAGGTGCTTCTCACAATCAGTAATATCATACTTGAGTCAGAGACTGAAATTACAGTCAAGAAAGAAGAAAAATTATATAGAATGGAGAGAGTGACTGGCCTAACACCGTAATAAAAACTTAAAATCAAAACTAGAAGCAACAGAAAGAGGAACCCATTTTTGGAGGCTTATCCATACCTGTCAATTGATGATGGACTGAGAGCAGCTGGTGCCTCAGGTGGTTTTTCTTCTGGCTTCTCCTCTTTCGGAGCACTCACAGGTGCTGGTTCACAAGCCACTGCATCTGGTACTGGTGGTGGAGGGACAGGAGCTGGCACAGGGGCAGGAACAGGGATTGGTGCAGCAACTGCTGTGGGAGCTGCAGTTGTTGAGCCAACAGTGGAAGTGGCATTTGACGGCTGAGTCACTCCAGCTGCTGCTTTGGGCTACAGGAGGACAAAAGAGTTCAGGCACAGAACAAAGATCATAAATCCACGGCTCTCTGAGTTCTGCTAAGACCATTTGTGTTTGCTGTCGCTGCCTCAACATCAAGCACAACATTAAAATGTTGCAAGACATTAATTCTCTCTCGCCCTTCACTGTGTTTAAACAAGCAACTGAGAGCGTCACTGAGGTACTCACACACCTGAGCACTCACACTCTGAGGATAAAGTGAAATGTAAAGATCTAAATATTTACAGGCAACAATATTTTAAATACAAAAACAATCCTGTGTTTTACAAAAGCACATTTTCCAGAAGAAACCAAGAGAGTTGCCAAAAAACATCTGCAGAACAAGCATAAGCTTTTCTCACCACTCAGATGTGGAAAAAAGTGATTAGGACAGAAATCACATTTCATTATGTTTGCTGGAACACAAGATGAGAAAAAAAAATTAAACTTCACCTGCAACATGTTTTGGTTATGCAATCTTTGCATTCAGAGCACTAAAATAACATCTCAAATACTTCAGTTCATGAAGTAAGCATCAAGGATACAGCAGAATGAAGGACTACCAAATTTACAGCAGAATATTTGGAGTGAATAATACTTGTATGCAATTGTGAAATAATCTTCACATCTCTAATGGCAACCTGAATTTTTCTTGGATGCAGTATTAATCCCATTATACAGAAATAGCCCCAAGGGCTTACAAAGCTGACCCCAATCTTTGCCTTTCCAAGAGAAATAGCTGAACTTTAACAAAACTACTTATTCAAGGTGCACCACCACTTTCAGACATTGCCTGCTTGAAGAAGAAAACATTTACTTCCTCCTTTTGTCTGCAAGGAGAGGTAAAGCTCAAGAATTAATAGCTTCCAACATGATGGGCAGAGCAAATAACATTTTAATAGGCACTCAGAGAAAAACACTGACACAGTAGGAATGCAACGGGGGTTATTTTCTGCTGGATTCCTAAACCCTTAATGCAACAACGCCTGAGCATCAGACAAAGTTAGCAATCTCTGCCTACATGACTGGGCATGTCTTACCCACAACAGAATCAGGAAAGGGCAATTGAGCTCCAAGACTAGCAAAAAGATTGTAAGACTGAAGAAATGCCCAAAGTACAGGTCCTTTATTATCAGAATATACTGAATTTAGCAGTTCTTCACAGAGATCTGCCTTTAGAATCATAGAATTGTTGAGGAGACCTCTAAAATGATTGAAACTAACCCAGTACTGCCACACACACCACTAAACAGTGTCCCTAAGTATCACAGCCACACATTTTGTGAACACTTCCAGGAGTGGCAGTTGCACAACTTCTCTTCTGGAGCCTTCTGCTATCAAGAAAATGAAAAACTGGACTCTGACAACTCATCTGCACCTGTTTTCTTGTACTGATAAATGTCCCTGCAGCAAACCACAAATTAGGAAGCTGTTCATTCAGGAAGACAGCAACAACAGTTATTTTTAACAAGCCCACTGGTTTAATTATGTTTACTATTACTAGATAGAAATAAGGGCCATCAGAAAACATGTTTTCGTTGTTAGGAGGAGGAACTCGAGCTTCAAAATTAATTTAATATTCCAAAACACAAATGAAGCCAGTTTGATTCAGATCGCAATGGTCTGGAATGCCTGGAAAAGCAGTGGCTTGATTCCTGGAAGCAGCCTGACAAGTGGTTCAGAGAAGAAATACTTCAAACACGTGTCACAGTCATTCCCTATAAATTGCACTTGCAGGCTTTCAAAACCCACAGGTTTGTTTACTGCCAGATGTATCCTGTCTCTACTGGTTTATGCTGTTGAGTTTGACAGGAGAAAAAGCCATGAACTAAGAAAAGCAACATGGCAAGGCTGGAAGAGCTCCATACAGAAGATTCAACCACAAACTACCTAGGTTGCCTTCGTCCTTTTAATAATAAAAGGGAAAAAAATAACAGAGAGACATGAAAGAATAAACAGTAAAATGAACCATTGGCAATTTTTTTCTTTAATACAAACATTCAGCTCAGAGCAAAAGTAAAAATCAGCCTAGGCAAACCAAGACTATGAAGCAATATTTTTTATCTATTCACACAAGCTTTTTACTGTTGATCTGAATTTGCTTATGATGAAATTCCACTGGTTTTTAGAATGGATATATACAACTACTCATCACAAGAAAAAATTAGAATTAAATTAATGAAGATTCCTACTCAAAAGAAGTGATTACTCACTTTTGTCACCATAACCACCACAAAGTTCTTCTCATCTATCTTGTATTCTTTAAGAGCAGTTTCATCATTAAGGATTTTACCTGGGAAATTAAACAGGCAGAAATTAAGAAGCTGTTTAACAAATCAATAAATGATCTTGGGATTCCCTCAAGAAAACATGTTTTATGCAGACTACAAATAACTGTTAATTCAACAAAAAGCAGTGTGGCCATTAAGCTTTGGCAGCAGAGCTACAGTTTTCCTCATGTGATGTACAGAGTAGTGGATAGCTTGAGGGCTGCTGCCCTAAGTGTTGCAGATGCTTTAAAGCCATTTAAAATAAAAGAATGAAGTCTGGAAAGATTCACTGGAATCTGGAAAGATCCATAACAAAGATACACGTAATACAGAGGAAAAGCATTAACAGACAAAAAGCTTAACCAAGTAACTTATGTCTGCTTACACAGTAAGGGAAATTCCTTTCTACTTATCTTCCATTTGCTCTTCAGATAAGAGCATTACCGGCAATAACAAGTGTGTGACCTTGCAACTTTAACAATTTGCAAGGCTAAAACATTAGAAAAAGCTAGAACCATTCCATAACTTGCCACCTGGACAGAAGGATGAAAAAGTTATCAGACAAACCCAGAAACTTCTGTTATACTACGACTTTTGATGTTTCCTACGCAGAGGTGGTACTGTGACAAAACAGATTTGCATCACTTCTACAAGAACTTAGGAACACAGTCAACCACACACTCTTTGCCTTTTCTTAGAATAAGCTGACTTAGAGATAGCACCACAAATCAGAAAAACAAGTCTGTATTTCAGTGAGTTTTATAGCACTGATTTCTACTACAGAATTTTCAGGGAATATTTTACAATTTAAACTGATTAATTTTCTGAAGATGTGCCACAGACTACTTCCATTTCATAACCTCTCTGGTGGACTGCAACCAGAAGGACACATCCTGATGACTGCAGGGAAATCAAGCAACACATACACTTTATGGCACTCAGAACACAAACGACTGGTTCCACCAGTCTTGCAGGTCAAATATTCAAGGAAGTATTACACATAGTGCAGTAATAGCAATACCTGTAGCATCTGACTCAGAACCTACAAGGGTTTACTCACAATTTTTATAGGCACTTCAGGGAAGGCTTTAATGAATGTGTTTGCAATATAATATATATATACTTTATGAAAATATATATACAGACATCCTGTCTTCTCAGAACCCACCACTCTCAGGGTTTCTAGAGCTCACCCTAATTCAGATGTCAACACAATGGACAATCAGAGCCCTTCTAATCAAAGTCAGCTGGGGGTATCACTTTGCTTTACCAAACTATGAAAATTCTACAGTTCATTTTAATAAAAGTAAAAATGTCATCAATATACCCTCATATCTCTTGTCCAAGAAAAAGAAAAAAAAGAGAATCTGTCTCTGTATAATGTTATATTCTCAATCTTATTTCCTATATTTCCTACTGCTTGTGAGGGTTATTCAATACTGCAGGTACATTCTGACTTCACAAAACACTCGAGTCATGTCACAGAATCTTATGCAATCTCTGATTTTTGCAATCACAGTAACACAATATTAAGACTGCCACGCAGTCACACACATTGCACAAAGCCTTCTGCCTGGTTCCCATTTCTTGGTTGTGCATGAGACTTCCACGTTCATGCTCCTGGCATGCACTGCCCCCACTGAAGTACCAGGGACATAAAACTTGCTGTGAGATGTGGTCCAGAGGAGCTATACAAACACAGAGACTCACAACTTCTCTCCCATCAGCATCTCTCCACTGTTAACAGTGGCTTTGGCTTATCACAAGTGAAAGAGACAACACTTGTTACACAGCAGTACATGACAAAAGTGAAAAGTCCACCAAAGCTTCTTTCAAACCCGGTTTTAGAGAAAAAAAAAAACACCAGAGGGAGTACTGGAATAGCACCAAAGTTCTGACATGAAGTAAGAACAAAAAAAATGGATTTCTGTATTAGCACCAGAATGAACAAGGCAAGTAAAATAAAGCTCAAATAAAGTTAATTTCATGTTTTTAACTGACATTAGCCTGCTTTTTGCTAGTACATAATGCACATTTCTAGTGACAGAGCTTAAAACTATTGAAAGTACCTCTGTACAGCAAGGATTTGGTGGTGGGTTTGTTTTGTCAATCCAAAAGAAATAATCTAGTTTTTGATTCTCTGTGGTATATACAGAAATGCTTCAGCTATACACAGTATAAATTGAAAAATAAAAGAATTAAACCAGAACAGCAGCTTTTACCTGCTTAAATCCTGAATTTTTGTAAAAAAAAAGCTATTTCTTCTTCACCCAGCATATCCCTAAGACATCATGTTACAAGAGAAAAGATGACACACATGCATTAAAACCTAAAAAATTCTAATTCAAAATCAAGAGTTCCCTTTGAGTTAATTTTTGTGTTAGTGAGGTTTTTTATCCTGTCTGTACTTCAGTTCTTAGAATTCTTAGAAGACTTAACATTCACATCCAAGTCAAACAACAACATAAAATAAAGCATGTTCAGATAAGTTATCTTCAGAATATTCATTACCTGCATAAATTAGTTTTTGGCCAGCTACTGGAAAGGCATCTTTCCCCCTTTCTGATTCAATCTTCTCTTTCAGTGCCTTCACCTAAAGCACAAAAACAGTCTTAATGAAAACAAAGTTCACAGTACAAACCTAATTAAGTATACTTCAAGTTTTAAATACTGAAGAGTAGTTTCAATCATGCCTTGATTATGTCAAGTTTATCAGCCTTCAGAATGTCACTGTAACCACTTTGCAGAGCAACATGCCCCTTTCCCAAATAGTCTCCTGTGCAGAATCAAATCAGCTAATTAATTCTTCCATGTGAAGTTATTTGTATGAGTGTACAACACAGTGAAAAAGTAAATTAAGAAATTTGGGGAGCAAAAATGTTTTCATCTCTTGACCCATTTGCCCTGTTCTTTCCCTGAATGCAGAGGATACAGCTGCTACAAACAGAGAGGAAGGTTTTCATCATCATAACCACTTTTCAGGGAATGCCTGGGTTGGTTTTTTTTTTTTTTTTTGGTAAGATCACCATGACATCCAACCTTGAACTCCCCATATGCAAAGACTTGTGCAAAATGTTCAGAAGCTTATCTTACATAAATTGTTTTCAACTCCTCCCTCTCCACCACAATTTCTGGAGCTTCACACAGCAATTCTAAGCCTATACATTTACTTGCTTGCACTAATGCATCACCCACACTTTCACAGCACCAATAGCTCAAGTGGCCCTGCTAGTTGCTGTCATACATGAGAATGGTCTCAGTTCTCCAGGAAGGCTCTGTAATGCTACCCTGAGGAGGTAAAGCAAGCTCCTGTAAGAGCATTCCTGCACTGACACATCTGCAGTCATGTTTTAAGACAAACTACATGCACACACAGTCAATTCTTCTTGCTTTTTTTGCAGACACTCCCAGCACAGAGAAAACAAAGACAACCAATCTGCTATGAGCTTATTACTACAAGCTAACACCACCTTCCAAAGGTTGGGTTTGTTTTTTTTTCCTGAACGTTCAAAAAATCTATTTCATAAAGCTCTTCAAGGATACAGAACGCAACATATTGCTTCCCTCTATGGTACTAAACAAAAATAGGGAGCCAGCTCTTTTTCCCCAGCAGATGAAGAAAGGATGCTTTTGGTATTTTGTACCATGCATGCCATCCCAGCACCTGCCAAATGCTTTGGAATTAGTCTCCAACCAGGCAGTTGCTCTCCCACAGCAAAACTGAGAGCAGCTCACTGCCACCCATAAGTCCTGAGGATAATCAAACTTGACAGTAGTTTGCTGAAATAATCAGCATTCTCACGCACTTACTTTACAACAATCTGTCCCATCCTTGGATTTACATTTATTTTTAAAGCATCTTTTCTTGAAAATTAAAAATATGAGCTTGTTAATTCCTCCCCAGTTTTAAGGATGGAAGTGACTCACGCTGCTACTGAACAATCTCCTTCACCACAGATAAGCCATCAAGGATTTTTTCCCTAAACTTTAATAATGTCTAATACTTCACACAACTTCAGTTAAAGTCCTGCATGCACTAGGGCAAATCCCTTGAATCATGTTAAAAGCCTGTTATGTGTGCAAATGTCTACTTTTTAACACTCTCCTTGTGTATTCTTATGCTCTTATACCAATCACTTAAAGATAATGACTCCAGACTACTTCTTTTATACCCAGGTACCAGGTTTGCCATAGATTTGTAAGAAATATTGCAATGTGACTAACGTGCATAATCTATTTTCAGTGAGAAAATTAAAGTTTGTTTCATGTCCACTGCATAAATCAAGGTACTGGCTTCAAATGTCTAGTTAGTCTCCTTTGTTTTCTACTGTTTTATTCCAGACAACAGTCTTTTTCCCACAGAGAACAAAACCAAGATGTGTTCTTTCAAACATAAATGTTTGAACAGCAAATAGTCCAGGTCAGGATACACTGAATACACACGTTGATTTACTACACAATAATTGGATCCATGAAAAGGAGTTAAGATATTTACTGTAGGAGGATCCAACAATTCATTTGCCTTTGCTGACCACCTGCATGTAGCATTTCCCCTTGTTATTACTGTGCTGTGATTGATGTACTGCAAGCGACCTGAGGCACTGCCCTCTTCCAAAACCTCCCAAAACATCCCCCCTTCCTTAAAGTCTGCAACAAACAGGACTATGCTTTCATCCCTCTGGCAGGTGGCATTCATCTCCAGACGTAGGCAAACTTCCATTTACACCATAGAGCCAAGGGAAATGAGAAAAAAAAAATTTCTGGGAATCTGTTCCAGTGTTTCACCATCCTCACTGTACAAAATTCCTTCCTTACATCTACTCTTAACAGGCCTGCTAAGAAGTCTGTTCCCATCTTTCTTATAAAGAACCTTCTGTTTGGCACTGGCAGGGTCTCCAAGATCTCCCCAGAGCCTTCCCTTCTCCAGCCCGGACAAGCACAGCTCTCTCAGCCTGTCTCCATAGGAGAGGTGTTCCACCCTCTGAAGACCTTCATGGCCTCCTCTGGACCAGCTCCTAAAGGTCCACATCCTTCCTGTGCTGAGCACCACCAAGAGCACACAGTCCCATAATATCCCACAGGATTACACCTAGGAAAACTAACTCAGCACCCACGGGCAGTTTTAGCCTTGTTGGATATTCAGGTGGCTGTGCTTCAGCTGTACAGGCCCCTTCCACAACCCAAAAACCCTCTCTGCATACTAATACTGACATAATTTTTATTATTGTGGTGGTCTAGGTCAGGACAGACTGAAGACACGTGCTAATTACTATGCAGTAACTGAATCCACGTGAAGCAGTTTGGTATTTATTGCCTCAGAGAAATGGTTATCAATGCAAATAACACCATGAGGTTACAGAACCATAGTGGTTCTGAACATAAAAACAGACTAGAGATTTTCTCCTAGAGAACAGATATAATCTTTGGCTAAAGCTTGCCAATACAGAGGCCACCATTAACTTCTTAATTCTTGAAAAGACTGGAAATCCTGAGGAGAAAAGCCTGTTACAGTTTTCAGTGCTGGTCTTTATTCTCTGCCTGTATTCTTGCCACATGCATCAATCAGTTTAAGAACAGATTATATCCTAAATTACTTCTGTTCTCTGGCTGACAGCTTACAGAAATCTAAAAGAAATTTAAGCTTAACATAACTGAGCCAATTTACAGTATTTTGCCATCTATGCCCAGGGACACTGCCATTTGCAAAGGGGAAGATCATTTACATGGGTCTCTCATTTAAATGGACATTCACTCTACTGTGAACTTTTGCCATCCAAAGGTACTCAATATCTTATGGTGACTGACAGTACTCTACCATGGGCTCCTAATCACAAATTTAAAATTCTGTCATGTCATTCAAGTTGCTCCTTTAAAACTGAAAATACCATCAAATAGTCAAGTAATTTCAAGATTACATTCAAAAACATTTCAGAGCATTGCTTAACTGCTTTATAAAGAACAGTGATTTAGATAAGGGAATCTGTCCTGTCTCAAATGAATACAATTAACTGATTGGATCACAACTATTCAAAGGAACAAACAAAAGGACTTAAACCAACTCTTAACTACTAGAGCCTGAACCTGCAAGAAAATACAGTCAGCTGCAGACTTCATCATTCTCCTATTAGAGACAGGTTCAAGAAAACACTCGGGCTAAAATAATGCTTTCCTATCTTCTGGCTTTCATCACTGCCTAGCCTAGGAGGCCAGAAACACATCATTTGCAGAGGATACAATACTAATTCTCAGGGAAAAAAGAAAGGAATAGATAAGATCAGATACATCAATTTTAGCAGTAACATTCCAGTGGCAGAGAATTTCCCCTTGTAGTTCCAACTGGAGTGATTAAAGGCATAGTGAGAAATAACTGTGCCATTAATTCTGCTAAGAGAGGAAAATGCATAACGGTGCAGCAACCTGTATGTCAGACAGTAGTATGATCCACTTTAATTTAGATTTAAACTATAGATGCCCCATTTTCAAGGAGGAATTAAAAAACAGAGAGAAAGAGAGAGAGAGGCCCTCTCAATGCTTTTCAGAAAATACAACTGCATCTTCCAGCTGCTGGTGCAGTGAAAGGCTGAAAAAAGTAACATCCTAAACTTTGCCTCTAGCAAATTAGGTTGCTGAGAACCTAACTCCAGCACCACCATTGGTTATTAAGTGAAAATTAATTTTGGGGAAGCACACCCAGCACATTGATCCATCAAACTGAGAAATAATTCATAGATTATGATTTATTTTACTCATAAATACAGATCCATAAACCAAACCTTCAGGCTTTGTAGCTTTAGTCAACCTGATTAGGGTTCAAAATGTATTTCAGACCTCACCAAATCCCATTTTTCCTCTACGCTTATAAAATTTCACAGCACAATAAACAGAGCCTCTACTTCATGGCAATAACTTTAAGAATGAGCATCAATTCATCTACAAACACTTTACCCAAAAGATTCAGAAACAGCACACTTACAAGCCAAGATGACTTTCTTCTGTCCCCCTACGAACTCAGAGGTGAAACTCTCCCTACTACTCAGAAACTGAACGCAACGTCCCCGAGAATCCATTATGCCCTGCAATCTGTTTAATAAAGAGCTAGAGCTGACTGACTCCTAACTGAAAAACTGAGGTCTTCCAAAGAAATACCAGTCATCAACTGCATCTAAAAATGGGTTTCTTCATGAAATCACCAGTGCTGAGTTTCCCAGTTGCTCCTTGCAGTCACTTTTTGCCAGCTAAGCAAGCAGGGCATGCTGGGTTCCACCCAGGCAAGCAGCTCCCATTGATCACACACCCTCCTCCCTTCCCTCTCACACACCGATTTTCATTTCTCCCACCTCATATAAATGCTAACACAGAAGAGGCAAGAATCATCAGTTTATTCAGAGACTCATTTCATAAATCCTAATGAAAAGGTGAACAGTGTACTTTCATCAGTTTTAATGTATAATTACACGGGCAAGACAAATTGCTGAATTTCTTGAGATGTTGGGAGAAACTGAATATAAAGCTGGAATGGATCTCTTTTGACATCAAGCCACAAACCCATCTTCCACACCATGATCTCCATCAGGAATCTGATGCACCCACAGACAAGGTTGCTTGCTACCTCTACCACGAGGCTGCTACAAAGTTTACTCTGATATTGGAAGTCTTTTGCTAGATTCCACCCCAAGTTAACTCATAGACTATTAATACTGATTTGTTCTTGTCGTGATGATATCATTCAAGCATGAGTAGCCTTCCCACATCCACTGATGCTTGCCAGTGTAAAACATTTACATAATTTCACCAAAACTTTGAGCTAAACCAAGCAGGTCTCTTTAGTTTCATGTCAGAGTCACAGTTTTCCACAGGCTCCAGGCACCTCTTTCCAAAGGTAGAAATTCACTGTCCTTGGGAACAGGTGGCCAGCACACTTGAAGAAGAGCATCACTACTCTCCCTGGATGTTTCGGGATCTATGATCTTCAGGGCTTCACCTTTTAATGAACCAAATTACAATTAATCCATGCTGCTCATTTGAGAGCTGTTTACCAAAGTCTGACCCTCAATTAGGCAGACAGGTACCAATATTCAACCTTGTGTTTTTCAGTGATATCATGCTTCTGTTAATTTGTAATCAAATTCTCATCAAATGAATTGAAGGACTGTGAAGAGACCAACTCTGAAAGAACCTCACTGCCAACCTAGCTCTGCTGAACTGCTTCTTTTGGAGAACAAAAGCTGCAC
The DNA here is from genome assembly GCF_037042795.1 of Molothrus aeneus. Taxonomy (NCBI): domain Eukaryota; kingdom Metazoa; phylum Chordata; class Aves; order Passeriformes; family Icteridae; genus Molothrus; species Molothrus aeneus. The sequence continues at coordinate 72,624,561 of NC_089680.1, forward strand.
AGAGGGTTTGTTTTCAAATCTGCATTATAATTCTGTACCACTCTTCATCTTTTCTGTAGCAAGCTAACGTGTTTCTCCCAGGCTTTGAGAAAAGTCATAGTTAGACAAGGACAAAAGATTTTGCTCCAAAGGGCTTGCTCTTTTCCTCCTCCCTGAGGGAGGGCATCATAGTCGGAAAAATTGTTTAGAATTTAAGCTTAATATTCCTGAATTTTCTCCTCCTACTGCCCTTGCAAATATATTTACCACATGCTATACTGCTACATAGATACTGCTCAAAGTCAGGCGAGGACAATGCAGCTGTATCAGACAATAAACCTGCTAATGAAGCAACAAAATGACCAGTGCAACAGGTTTTACTACCCTTAATCAAACTCCATGATCAGCAACTGATTAATGACAAATACTGTGCCTACTACTGAAAACACAAAGAGGATAAGAAATTACCAAGCTCGTAAGTCAATGCTTTACAGTTCTTTTTCTGGTAAGAATCTATTTGGTTCCAGCTACTTCTTTCTACAAATCATAAAAGCAGGCTTTTCGGGCACAAAACTCCATTTACAGTGTTCTCTTATATTTTCTTTCTAAACAGGACAGTCATATTTAGTCAGAAGGCAATAATAATGGTGGTTACATGAAAAGATCACTGCCCTACTTCAGGCCTCAAAGGCATAACAGATACAGTAATTGGGAAGAACCACAGGAGAGGAAGAGCCTTGTGAATCCAGTCAGGCTTATGAGCTTAGTAAGTGCCTGGGAAAAAAAAAAAAAACAGTTGTACTCAAATAAACAAGGCATCTAGAATTACTCCAGCATTTAAAAACAGACAGGATAAAGCATTCATATGCTCCTTTATTTACTGCTGCTGAAGTTTGCATACAAAGAAAGAAGCAGCATCCTCTGAAGAAAAATAATCTGGAATTGTCAAGGTAAAAATCCAAATTTTGCCCTGAAATTTACTTTCTCTGCAATTACCTCTACCTTTCTATTTTCCTCTACAAAATTGAGCTCATCTACACACAAGTGAAATTTTTAAGTCTAGTAATCATTATGCACTGACCAGAGATCAAGAGTAATCATTTCTGATTTCAAAGCTGGCCTCCAGGCCTCCACACACTTCTGCCCTGCATTTCAAAATTGATGTATGCCCTGTCTGAAAGAGGAGACACCGGGGCCAGTTCTCTGATGCAAAAAGGTGACTAAAAGCAGCTTTGTACTAACAGAGGAACACAAATGTCAACCTAAAGCAGAGCTTCCAGCTATCTGCAGCTTGAAGAAAAATAGCAAGATGGACAGTCCTGCCTCTGAAGCCACAAAGGCTTGTTTTAGGAAGAAAGCTTACATTCTGAGTGGTGACTCTTGCACGGTCTTGTTGATTAGCACAAAAAAAAAATCCTCCTGAAGATTTGGGCACACAGTTTTTACAATAGGCATATTCCCCACAAGCCAATTTACAAGTATAAAAGTGACCACAGTTGTTTGAGTATGAAGAAAACTGACAACCCACTTCGATCAATGTTAAAAAGACACCTAAAAAAACCCCCCCTTTTCCAACACTGCATGCCTCTGACACAAAAACACAGGGAAAGACAAGGAGGGGGAGAACCAGAGCCGGTGTGCAGACAACGCTCTGTGTGCTCACAGCCGCGGCAAGCCCTTCCCTCTCCTTTTCCCGTTCCTTTGGTGCTCCCTGCAGGGCAGCACGCAGAGGGACAGCCACCCTCACAGGCTCTAGGTAAGACATGCTGCACATCACCACGTCCTGAGAAACACAGGGAGATTTGTTCCACTGAGCCCACTCCACCCACGGGAACCTTGACCAAAGACACAAACCTTGGTAGGAGAAAACATTGCCAGCCGTACCCCTCGGCGCTTGAAGTTTACACCCCCCTACCTCACACCTACAGATAACCTTTTCTGTGTTTCAGGAATTCAAAGAAAATGTTTTCGAAAGGTTTGTCAGTAAATACAGATATTCACACACAAGGGCAGCAATGGGACTCCAGCCAGCAGCAGGATCATCTGCTCATATTTATTATTCTTAATTAAAACATACTCTCCTTATTCACCAGCTTTCAAAGGGAACACCTTCCAGCCTGTTGTTATCCATGTCAAGGACAGATACCCTATGCTTTCCAGTCATAACTGCAAAACAGACCTTAAATATATGTATAGAACCATCTTTAAGTGTGTACAATCTCTATATTTAACTTCTCAGTGTACTGGCCACCTTGGGAAGTTTAGATTTTGAGAAATACAGCACATAAAACTGCCAAATTATTAAAAGTACAAAGCTAACTTTTCTTTGCTGACAGCTAACCTAGATAAGAACATCCTCAATAAAGTAGTTGAAAAAATATGGGCAGAGCCATAGCATTTGAAAAATGGGCAACATGCAAAAACATATTCCAATATGAATAAAATAATTTTAGTTGTATTAAGTAATTTATGCTATCTTATCCTTTCCCTTATTAAATTTTAAAAAAATGTGTCATCCTGCCCAAAGTTCTTTGGAAATTTTATTTAAAACACTCACTAGAATTTCAGGAAAATATTCCTGTACTTGTGAAAGCTTAGCCTTCTTCAGCCAAGAATCAGAACAACCTCCTTTCTTGAAAATCCTAAGTCTAATCAGGAAAAAGAAAAGGACTATCCACCAAAGAAAAGCAGTAGCAAAAAGCCCCTAGGGAGTTAATTAAACAATCATAAATTGTAACAGACCAAAACTCCAAAATGCTATAGTCTGTGAAGAAGATATGAAAACAATGGGGGAGAAATGGAGCTATACTCTAGTGATCTCTGAAGTTACAATTTTGCAGAGTCATGTATCAAACCACAAGCAGCAAGTACAAGCCCTTCAAACTCACACTTCCTCTGCCTGTGCAAGCACACACATACACACACAATAATAAAATGCTAAAGAGAGGCAAGAACAACGAAACAATCCTCCAGAAGAGGAGAAAGATACCTACTGTACAACCCAAAGAGTAATTTAAAAAAAGAATACCAAGACCTGAAAAACATCTTTAACCTGGAAGGGTACCTCTGGATTTTGAACTGAGCACTTTCCTCTAACCATAAAATGATGAAACTCCCAGGGAAATAGAAAAACAACCCTCTTACCCACAACTGCTGTAGGATTAACTGAAACACATGTAGGAAGGAGGTTTTTAAGGGCTTGTTCACGCTCATTCACAAGTTACAAGCCCAGGAACCAGCTTTCACCATTTCACTCAGCAGCAGCCCGATTTTTTTTCCAGAACTGCTACAAAGTTAATTCTTCTGACACAGTAACGTTAGCGTCCCGAAACCTCCACATAAAGCGCACACATGCTAAGGACACACCAGAACACGGCAGAAGCCCGGACTTCCACAGCTGAGTGTTCTGCTGACACGGTGTTAAACAAGCTGGCTTTGCCTGGGTGTTCAAGGGCTGTGGGGGAACAGCGAAATGTGAAAGCCCATATTGTGTGACACACAGGCTGCAGCCAAAAGACTGCTGACATCCTGAATATTCCTTGCACTTCTCTGCATTTTGACAATCAGGTTTTTAGGTTAACAGCGCAGGGGGAGCTGAAAACAAAACGGGACAGACTTAAACTTTTGCCTGGTGTTTCACTCTCCAAGTTAAGAACGTCTGTTGGAGATTTTTAAAACCCTGCTTCGTGTCTACACAGTGGTAACTACAAGAGAAGTGCCACATTTAAAACCCTACAGTGTCACCTCAGACAAGAGATGTGGCCACACAGGGCTGCACCAGTGTCAGACAGCGCTTATTATTTGCTCCTAACACAATGTTTAACATGTTTACTTTCTCACAGAGAGCCAACAAAAAGAAGTAGCAGCTTGTGCAGATGGATACATGCTTTCGTTTACCCTGGTTAAATCGAAATGCTCAAGCCCTGAGTGGCCCCACTTGGAACACCACAAGGGGGTAAATCCACCCTGTGCGGAGCTTGATGGACCCATAACAAAACTTAAGGGAAAAACAACCAGGTTTGCAAAAATTCAATTTGATAACAGGCCTTCCCCAATAATAGGGCCTGAGGCTAAATATTTTCATCCTCTTTAGTCAGTCAGGGTACCTGAGAGTATCTTTGCCAAGCAAGGTAATAGCTTCAAGCAGAGTTTTCACTCACTCAAAATATTCACTTGGCCAATGTTTTAAAACACAACCAAACCAAAACTAGTCACACTACTGAAGGCAAGTTTAAAATTCGACTGTGTATTTAATAGGGGACAAAAAAAAAAGACCAGTTGCTTGTGCACAGAGCTACTTAGCAAGGCTAATGAGTTATTGGGAAGTATGTTGCTTCAAATTATTACTGGAGGTTGGTTTAAATATTCCTATCAACGACAGCTCTCAGTTACAAGCATTAAACCTTGCTGCCTTGCACAGTAACATCAAGTCTCTCCTGATTAAACTGGGTACTGAGAGTAAGGGGAGAAATTGCTAGGAGCACAAAAGCAATTTTACAGAACCAGAACCCGGCTTTGGAGCAACAGGTTTCCTGTGCCTATCGCAACTACATGAATTTTGGCCTTGTCACAGCACAGGGCAGAAATCCAAGTAAACAAGCCTACCTCTGAGAAACACACACATGGTCCAAAGACTAAAAGTAATGTTTCCCAAACTCCATGAAACACGTTTCAAGGTCCCAGGAAATTAATCTAAGAAACCAGTGTGCTTTCAGCTAAAATCCGTGTATTCCAAAAAAAATCTGACTGAGAACTTCAAAGCACACACTTGTGAGGCGCTTCCTCAACATAGCCTATTTCAAAGTGTTTTCTGATTTTAAGACTCAGTTTGTAAGTGAAGGCTCAAAGCTGAACTTCTCTTTACTAAGTTCTATGATTTTTAGTATTTCCAACAGTTATTTTCTTAGTAATTTTCTAAGAAGTGTGCCACAGAAATTTAAACACATTTTTCACCTCTACAGCTAATACAATAAAATCAAGTCTCTATCCTGTCCTTTTTAAAACAAAGTTCCCCTCAAATTTTACCAGATTTCTTCTGTCTTATCACTCATTCCTGGCCAAAAGCTGAAATTACGCTCATGAGGAATATTTTTATTTTGAGCTACTGTAGCAGCTACATTTATAAACAGAGGGTGCAGTCGCATTTTCCCACAATCCAACTTCCAGTCATTGCATTCTGCTGTCTCATAAACTGGTGAGGGCTTTGACTGGCAACATTCCTTCAGTCCTCTCCTTGAATTTACTTCCCAGGACCTTACTGAATGCAGAGAGCAAGAGGGGGAAAAAAAGAAAGGAAAAAAAAAAGAAAAGAGAGTTTTCTCAGTAACAGCAAAGACTTATGTTTTAAACATTTGAAGGTTTCTGAGCCCTGCTTCTCCTAGGGCATTTGCCATGTTCCTCAGTCACAATGGTAACCCAAACGAGCTCTTAGTCCAACTTTGAACTGTCATCCTTTATTTTCTTATGAGGGAAGAGGGTGAACCAAGAGCCTTTATAAAAGCAGATACAATGCCCCATAGTATCTAGAGCTTCACTGCCCACCTGTCACAGGAAAGGTGGCTGGAAAGGAAAGCTGCCAGCCTCCCCAGATCTTTCAAACCAAGGCCACAAGTGTGTCTGGACTTGGCTATCAAAACAACCACCTCTGCTCAGGCAAGTGACAAGGCAACTTCCAACCCTGCCAACTCGCTTAGGGCCCTTCCTACTGCCTTTCCCCGAGGATTTTCCAGCGGGCTCCTGTGTGCACCTGGAAGCAAAACACGCCTCCTCCTCGCTCACAGCATCCAAAGGCGCTGGGCAGGGGGAAGGAGGCTGCCGTGAACCCCATCACACCCCCCAGCACCGAGGTCAGCAGAGTCTCTGCTGCGCTCCCTCCCCTCCTAAGTGCACACTGATTAATCACTGCAGCTCGCCCCGTGTGGCCACACAATAAAACCTCCACACACCTGCCCGGGAACACTGTGATGCACCTGGCAGCAAACCCCAGAATCATGCTCCTGCCCCGGCAGAAAAGCCCCACAACCCTCCCAGCCTTTCCCTTGTAGGAATCCATGGAAGGATGGGAAAGACCACCACGTTTTCCTTCTGCTGGACCCCCAGCCCCACCCCGGCAGAGGGATGCTCCCGCAATATCCCCTCTCCCAGTGCTCCCATTATAAAACTGCGCCCCACTGACTGCTAACCCACGGTACCCCGCTTCCCGAAAGGAGAAACTTTCCTTTCCTACAGAGCTCCTCTCCTTCCCAGGACTACGTGAGATATTTATTCCCCCTCCCACCTCCGGGGCGTTCTCCTCAAAAACAAGGGGGGGGAAAAGTCCTTCCGCCGGAGGTCTGGCCACGGCAGCCCCTTTCCTTCGGCGATGGGAAGTCACTCCTACCCACCAGCATCCCGAGGAAAAGGGGATCCCTCATCACCCCCCTCCCCGCGGCCCTAAATCCCCCAAAATCATCCAGGGCGGACACCGCACCACCCCCGCGGCCCTGACCCCTCACTGAATCTCCTGCCACTTCCACAGGAGGAGTCCGTCCCTCCTTTTTCCTGGGGGGCGAGGGCACAGATCCCCGCATCCCTGTCCACGGCCGCGTCCCGGGAATGGTGGTTCGGGTGGGGGAGGGAAATGGCGGGGGTGGGGAGGGAGCCCGGGAATGGCCGCACCGTCTCCTCGGGGTCGATGTCGATGCGGAAGGTCTGCTGCTGCAGCGTCTTCAGCGTGATCTGCATGGCGGCGGGTACGTGCCGCTCTCCGGCCGCCCTCGTCCCTTCCCCGGGAAGAGGTGGCGGGGAAGAGGCCGGGAAAGGGAGGATGAGGAGGGAGGCGGCGCCGGGCACGGCGGCAGGGCGGGACGCGCATGCGCCGCCTGAGGCGCCCGGCACGGCGCAGGCGCGGGCGCGCTTGAGGGCGGGGAGAGCGGGAGGAGGGGCGCGGGCAGAGTCGCAGAAATACGAAAATATATATTTATATATAGTGAGAGAGAGAAGGAACAGAGCGATTGCAGCGGAAAAGGTCTGCGAGTCCGGCCTGTGAGCGGACAGCAGCGTGTCAGCCCGGCCGTGGCACTGAGTGATGAGTCCAGTCGTTGCTTTGAGCACCTCCGGGGCAGTGACTCTGCAGTCTCCCTGGGCATCCCGTTCCAATGCCTAGTCACGCTTTCTGTGAAGAAATTTTTCCTAATACCCAGCTAAATCTCCCCTAGACCGGCCAGGAGAGATTACTCCATCATCTCCACTGGGCAGCCTGTGATTTTTTGCTTTTCACCATTTCTGTGAAAAATTTCTTCCTAGTACCCAAATTTACCGCCCCCCTGGCCCAGCCTGAGGCCGTTCCCTCCGCTCCCGTCCCTGTTCTCTGGAGCACAGCCCGACCCCCCCGGCTGTGCCCTCCTGGCAGGAGCCGTGCAGAGCCACAAGGGCCCCCTGAGCCTCCTTTGCTCCAGGCTGAGCCCCTGCCCAGCTCCCTCAGCCTCTCCTGGGGCTCCATTCCCTTCCCCAGCTTTCCTTCCCTGGACACACTCCAGCCTCTCTATGTCCTTCTGGAAATGAGTGGCACAGGACACACCACTTGTGAGTTGTTACACAAGTTTATCAATACACTCTTGCGGGTTTGTAGCACCTCAGTTCTGTCAGTGCTGGTTTCGTGTAATATAAAAGACCCTCTAATCCCAACCCCTCTGCCATGGGCAGGGATACCTCCCACTAAACCAGATTGCTCAAGGTTGCTTTATCCAACCTGTCTCTTGAACACCACCAGGTGTTGGGGCATCCACAGCCTCCCCCAGGTAACCTGTTCCAGTGTCTCACCATCCTCACAGTAAAGAATTTCTTCCCTATATCCAACCTAAATTGTGGATAAATAGGGGTGATTCCCCTAAAAAGGGGAGATGCCCTAAATCTCCCCCCTTTCAGTTTGTACCTATCCCTCCTTGTCCTACCACTACCCTTCCCAACAAAGTCTCCCTCTCTGGCTTCCCTGCAGGCTCCTTCAGATACTGGAAACTTCTCCAGGGTGAACAGCCCCAACTTTCTCAACCTGACTTCACAGGCAAGGTTCTCCTGATGAACTTGGTGGCCTCCTCTGGACTTGCTCCAGCATTTCCATGTCCTTCTAACATCGAGGACCAAGACCTGGATGCAGCACTGCAGGTGAGGGTCTCACAGGAGGAGGAGAGAGGCAGAATTGCCTCCTTTGACCTGCTGCCTGCTCTGCTTTGGGTGCAGCCCAGGATTCATTTGGCTTTCTGGGCTGTGAGTGCACGCTGCTGGCTCATGGTGAGTTTAGTAGTTTGCAGTTCAGTGTTTGAGTAGTTGGTGTGTGCCTTTGATGGGTTATTAACCTGTGTTTGCCCTGGTGCTCCTTTGGTAATATAGGGGGAGAGCTGCCACAAATAAACTTTAAAGTTGAGCCAGCTGTGTTGGTTAAAGAGATCCCTTTCCCCTGCACCTTGTAACCTCTTCCATCTGCAGGTGTGGGATCTCCTGGGGCATTTTCTTTGTATAGAGGCTGTCTTTCTGCAGAAGGGGATACTTGTGTCAGGCTGACTTCATGGCAGTTAAACTCCAAATTTCCTAGCATTTTGTAATGGCCAGAGAATTTCTAGCCTGCCACATTGTCAGCTTGATGTTTGTAATAAGAACCATCTTCTAACTCTTTATTTTTTTACAGTAGGCTTGGCTTCCTCACCGTTTCCTCCCAGCAGCGCAGCCAGCAGGCAGCATTGCCAGGCAGAGGGAAAGAGGGAGACCCCTTTGCCTGCAGGAATGAGGGAATGGGGAGGTGCTACACGTACACACAGGGCTGGAGGGGGCTGCTTCTGCCAGCGTCCTGCTCATGCTCTGACACACAGACAGCCAGAGCCTCCTGCAGCTTTCGCAACTAAAAAGAAACCGCTGACTGTTGCTAGTAGGAATCCAGCATTCTTGACAGCACAGAGTAACTTGCTTGCTCTGCGTGGAGAGCCATTAAAAAAAAAAAAAGAGAGAGAGAGAAAAAAAAATATCACTTGCTATTTTTTGCTTAGGTGGTTACCACTTAAAATATGCTGCTTGTTCAGTTTCACTCCTGCCTGATACCTAAGTCTATACTTTGAAGATAGAAGGGATTTTTTTTTTTTTGTTTTTAAACGTTTCATTCAGCAGTCCAGATATATGTAAGTGCTGAGCTTCACATGCAAACTAAAGTACCTCATGCTGAGGGGTTGTGTCAGTTTCACTACTCTTTTCTGCTCAGATTGTGTTAAACTACTCATTCTGACTTCTGTGTTGGCTGGTTAGTGTGTGAAGCGGTTCTGCCCAGGGCCAAGGGTTCATTTGCACAGTGGCTGTTTAGCTCTGCTTGTAAAAGCCCCAGAATAACTGGGAAAAACAACTCCAGAGGCTGTGAACAGCTAAGGATGAAGGGTTTTTTTCCTGACCGTTTTTATTTGAATTTTGAAATAGAATGAGGGGAAATAAAAAAGAAGTCGTGTTTTTTTTTTTTCTTTCTCCTGAGTGGTTCAAGAACTTATGACAACTCACTATATGGGGAATATAATGAATAAACAGATTCTTGGTATTTCCTCTAGCTCAGCCCATTCAGCTCCATAAAATCTGGCTGGGCTTGGCTCTCCAGTTCTTTCTTGCACTTGCAGAATTGAGGGTTGGAATTTCTTCCCCAGAGCACTCTCATCATTTAGTTTCATAGTGCTTCTCCTTGACAGCCAGTGCTTGGTGGTGGTTTTTTTGTTTTTTTTTCATTCTGTGTCTGAAGTATTTTGGGTAATTGCCCTGTGTACAGACTGAAGCATCACAGTTAGCTGACTTCATTTACAAAGAGCAGTTTAGGGAAGCGAGGAGTGAAACGGTGCATGCAAGAAAGCAGCACATTCAGTTTCAGACCTTTTGAGGTGGGTGCAGGCTTTTCCAAAACAAAGGGGCACTGACAGAAATGGCTTGAACAAGGCCCTGAAGGTGTAGAAAGCAACTTTTTTAGTCTGTGTTGAACTGGGAGGAGGCATGCAAAGGGCAGTACTCCAGGCAGATGCTTGTCAGCCTGGATAACAGAGGTGATGGAAGGGAGAGGCAAGCTTTTGAGCTGCTGGTAGGGGTTAGGAAGAGTTGTTACACAGGTAGCAGAGCCCCAGAAGGGCAGCACAGCCTGGAGGGGCTTGGGATCAAATAGAGCACATGCTGGTAATGGAGAGGTGAGGGAGGTTAGCACCATCACTGACAGGCAGTAACATGACCTTACCCTTAATGAAAGGCAGCATTTCACACTTTTTTCACAATAAGTGACCTATCCCTGAAAAATGCTTCAAAAGCAGTCTTTTCCCACTGGTTGTGGACGTGAAATAGAAATTAATTAATGGGAGGTGTCCTAGGCTGTAGTGTTTATTTGCCATTAGGGTGAGATTTTCGATTGAGTTGACTGGTCTCTGCTGTTCCACACTTCTCCATGCAGACCTCTCACTGGCTTTCCCTTTATCACAAATGAGTTGAGAACACCAGTGGACCTTTTGTGGAGGCTGAACCAACTGCAGGCATGTCTCTGGAGCAGGTGAACCTCTACTTAGATTCCAGTTTGCAGTAACTCATTAATTCACCCTCAATCTTATTCCACAGGCACTCTGGAGCTTTATCTTTCTCCGGTTGGCAGCATTGTTTCTTCTGGTACAGGAATAATTTGGGGATTTACTTGTGCTGTGAAACTGCTACCACACTTCCTCAATCATCCTCATTTATTGTGCAGGACTAACACTGAAGCAGGTTCACACTGTTTGTCACAATAGTAAAGAGCAGCTGTGCAGATTAATCAGCTAATTAGACAGTGAGTTGTCAGGCAGTGACCATGGAGGCAGTGGTTACATGCAGCAAGATGGTTGTAACCTCTTCAGCCACTACCAGCTGCAGGAAAAGAGGGTCTGGATCTTGCTTTTCTTTGGATTTATCTGTAATCTCTCGTGTCTGCATGCCTCATGGTCTGAAAAAAAAAAGGTCAGCAAAAGGTCAGCAAAATCCTTCAGATTTGGAGACATCTCACTTTGAAGCAGTGGTACTGCCTTGGATGAGGGAAGCATGGAAATTCCCATTGGAGTTCCTATCAGCCCTTGGACACCATGGATGTTAGCACTGGAGTCTGCAGAGAAGAACCTACAGTTCAATTTTATTGCACACACTGATGGAATGTTATTATGAGATCAGAATGAAACCCAGTGGTTACTGATAAAAGGGACTAAAATTTCTTTAATGCAGGGTTCATACTTGAGAGCAATTTTTATTTTTTATTTTGAGAGCAACTGCTTTTCTGTTGTTAGTTTTTTAGCCTGATTGACACTCAAACAGCTGCCAAGAATACTTGGAATTCACTATTAAATAACAGAGTGGCAAGTACATTAGACTATCATCTTGACAGGTTTATATATTTATTATGCTAATTATGTGGGTGTAGTAATTGTATTAGGAATATCAAGATATTTTCCATCAGTAAAATCAGTACCAAGTATGGGGAAACCCGCAAAAGATTTCTCAGCTGACTCTAATCTGCAAATTTTCCTTAAACATATAATAAAAGTTCTCATTCAGCTGCAAAGCCTTTTACTTTAATTTATTTCCTCTATACAGAGATTTAGGAGCGGTAGCTATAGTAAGTATATGAACTTCTTAATTTGAAACTGCTATTAATTTATTTTATACCACTTATTAAGGAAGTAAGGGACAAGGGGTGGGAAGGGGCATCTCAGTCCAGGGTGTGTCTGCAAGGCATGCTGCCTCCAGGAGCTATTCCTGCAGCATAGTCCAGCTTCACAACAGCAGTGGGCTTGCAGTTGGAATCTAACCACTTTATCTGTTTTATCTGTATCTGTATCTGTTTGTTTGTTTGTTTTTTTATATGCTCCCTTGCCATCAGGTCAGTGTCATTTTGCAGCTGCAGGAAATGAGGTTTGCCAAGAGAGGCCAAATGGGACTTGAAGTTGAGTACCAGGCTGCATAGTACTTCTTGCCCCAAGCATTTCAGAGAAGAGGTCATCTTCCAGACTTATAACAGCCATGGATAGTGACTCTGGAAGCTTACCCCAGCAATGTCAGTGTCCTGACTGGCATTGGAATCAAACTCTTTAAATCTCTGTGTGCAGTAACGGCCTTGGAGAGGGAGGTATTGAATTCTGTATGCTTCAAGAGAGTTCATCTGGGAATGAAAAAATATTTTTACCCATGTAAAGTTTCCTTATTTAATCGCTGGTTTATTTGGAGTGCCAGACAGCTAAAAGGGAAGGGAATAAAAATGACTGGGATTTGACAAATGCCTCTGAAGACAGTTATCTGATGTCTGTGTCTATTAGCAGGAAGGGCTGCTGTGGCTTGAGGAGGGGGGGGGTTTACAGTATTTCAGAGTGCAGACTCTTTGCCAATTCTTCTAATATTTAGGCTTTGTTTGAGCTTCTGTCCTGTCTGTGTCCCTGCCTGTCCTGTAATAACAAGGACAAATGGGAGCCGGAAGCTGCACATTGTCCTCCTGTGGTTCTGCAGAGCTGCTGTGGAAAGGCCAGACATCTGAATATTCCAAAGCAAGGCCAATAATTGCATGAGCCATTAGAGTGGCAAATACTGCAGCCAGCCCCTTTCTATTGACTGTTGTCACAGGGTGAGTCTTCCCAGCTTCAGGATGGGACCGAGCAGTTTCAGAGTGGATTGCTGAGTGCTCTATAAAAAGCTTCTAGGAAAATGACGTCAGGAATCATCAGTAATTAATCTGGAACATCGATTCCAAGAATAATATTTATCTGAAAAATAGTGAATCCTGCAGGTCTAGCTGGGCCTACTATGAGTAAATTAGATCAGTTTATTTTTGTATGAGTCATTAATCATATTGCAGTCATCACTGTGGTTATCTGAAAGTATTTTAATTTAATCAAAATGCAGTTAAAACTCATGTAAACAAACTTGGCCTAAGCTGAACAGCCACACAAACAGACCAGTCTTTTCCAGTGTGGTGTGAGGAATCAAACACCAAAACAGATTTTTCTACAGAGACCCAACTATGGATTTTTACATTACTTGATTTTGAGCATGCACTTTCCAACACGTTGCTTTCTGTACTGACTGCCAGATCAAAGAGAACAATACACTGTGCTCTGAAGCTTTTGTCACAGTGTTTGTAGCTTGTACAGGCCATCTGCTGTGGAGTAATGTGGCTGCTACAGTACATTGCTTTCCTAGCATATGTGTAACCTGACAGCTGGGGAGTGTGAGCCCTCTGGATTCAACAGGAATTCACTTGGATGTGTAGTTATTCTGTCTACATAAAGCCTCGTGTAAAAGAATACCAACTCCTAGGTCACAGACCAAAAAAGCTTAGTAGTTGGCAGAGAAAACTATGGGTAGCTTCTACCACAAACTTTTTCTTGAGGAGAAGAATGGATTCCGGAATGAATTCAGATCCTGAAGCTCAGAGCTTTGTCCAGCCAGACTTTGAAAACTTCCAGAGATCCCACAGCCTCCTCTGGCTCCTGCTATAGTACATAAAAATTCTCATTTTTTCCCCTTCTAACCATATGCTGAACTTCTCTATGTTCTGCTGATGTCACTGTCTTTTGCCCTCCTGCCAGGGAGCGTTCTTCACTGGGAACACCCTGGCCCCATCCACTTGATCTCGTCCCCACGTGCACAAGGGTGTGCTGTGAGCTACCCCAAACCATTCTCTGTTCCACGTTGAACCAGCCCCAACCCCACAGACCCTGCTCTCAGGGTGATTATTTCAGTCCCACAGTTCCAGTGGCCTCCCCTGAGCCCTTCTGGTTGCTCAGTTCTGCCTGGGACCCCAAACAGGACACAGTGCCCCAGTGAAGCCTGGTGGGTGCTGAGCAGAGGGGATCACCCTGGCCCACCTCCCTGCGCCATGGATAGAAGAGAAAATACATGCAAGTCTGTGGGGATAGATCCCAGAATCCTGAGGGAATTGGCTGATGTTGCCAAGCCACTCTCCATCACATTTGAAAAGTCATGGCAGTCAAGGGAATATTCTGGCCTGGATAAAAAGAAGCATCACTCCTATTTTTAAAACCGGGAGAAAGGAAGACACGGGGAGCTACAGACCAGTGAGCCTCACCTCTGTGCCTGGGAAAATCATGGACCAGGTCCTTTTGAAGCAATGTTAGGGCACATGGAAGACAAGGAGGTGTTCTAAGATATCCAGCATGGCTTCACTAAGGGAAAATTGTCCCTGCCCATCTGGTGGCCCTCTGTGACAGAGTGACTGCAATGATCAGCAAGGGAAGACTGACCAACATCATCCACCTGGATTTCTGTGAGGCCTTTGGAGAGACCTGGGTTTGAAGGGTGTAGGATTGAGTGGAGGAGGAGCTGGATGGATGGACACAGCCAGGGAGTTGTGGTCAGTGGTCCAGGATTCCATGTCCAGCTGAGGCCTGGTGATGAGTGGTCTCCCTCAGGGCTTTGTTCTGGGACTGGGAGTCTTCAATACCTTCCTAAGTGAGACAGACAGGGAGAGCAGCTCCTCAGCAGGTGTGCAGCTGGCACCAAGCTGCAGGTACAGTGACACACCTGAAGGATGGGGCCAGCCAGGGGCACCTGGACAAGCTCAAGAAGGGATCCCAAAGAACCCAGTAAGGTTCAGCAAGTCCAAGTGCCAGGTGCTGCACCTGGGGCAATCCCAGACATGAGCACAGACTGGGAGAAGAACTCATTGAGGGAAGGACTTTGGAGTTTTCTGGTGGAATATAAAGGTGGACATGAGCCAGTGGTGTGAGCTGGCAGTCCAGAAGGCCAGCTACACCCTGGGCTGCACCAAAAACAAGGGGGAAGACATGTCAAGGGAAATGATTGTTCCCCTCTACCCTGCCCTCAGGAGACTCCACCTGGAGAGCTGCATCCAGCTCTGGATTCCCCAGAACAAGAAAGATGTGGACCTCTTAGAGCTGGTCCAGAGGAGGCCACAAAGATGCTCAGAAGGCTGGAGCACCTGTGCTAAGGAGAGACAGGCTGAGAGAGTTGAGGTTGTTCAGCCTGGAGAGGTGAAGGCAAACCTTAGAGCACTTTCCAGTACCTAAAGGGCCTGCAAGAGACCTGGAAAGGGATATTTTACAAGGGCATGTGATAAAATGTGATAAAACAAAGGGGAATAGCTTTCAGCTGAAAGAGGGCACATATTTGGAGGAAAATCTTAATTCAGATGATAGTGAGGCCCTGACAGCCTTGACCAGAGAAGCTGTGAGTGCTCAGCTGTGAGTATGGAAGTATTCAAGGCCAGGCTATATGGGTCCCAGAGCTATCTGATTTAGTGGATGGCATCCAGCTGCTCTTGGGGATGAAGGGGAGGGATGGAACTAAGTTATCTTAGGGATCTCTTCCAAACTAAACCATTCCAAGGTTCTATGAAAATCTCCTTGTGGGAGGAATCAGGGGAGCCCTAGAGGGCTGGCCAGAAGTGCTGAGATGTGGGAAAAGCCTGTGGAACTTTGCACTGCAGCCTCCCAGGGAGACACGAGGTACTACCCAATGAACCTTCTTACCTCACGTGCCCAGAGTTCACTGCCCCAGACAGAGTGACCTGGTGGAGCCCTGGGAATCACAGGATCATTAGGCACCTTCTGGGTGCACATAAAATCATCAGGGACCTCTCCCAGGCTCAAAAATGTCCTGAGAGTGGCCTCGCTCTGTCATCAGCCACCTCACTCAATCCCCTTCAGACAAATCCCACCCAGGTCAATGGAATTGTATAAGACAAGATTTTCTAGGAGACCCCTGAGCTGAATGGCCTCTACTCCTAGAATCCCTCCTCTTCTTCATCCCTGCCTTTGGGCTAAAACACCTGGGAACGGTGGCAGTGGAAACTGAGAGGAAGGCACCAAGTACCTCATTTTTGCCTGCATTTGCTGTCAATATACTGCTGAACCCATTTGTCATAATTTCTTTACCTGATTTACTTCTTACATAGCAGCAGAAGCACTTCTGGAACCCTGGCTTAGCTTTGGTTCTTCTGATCACACCTCTGCACACCTCAGCAGAAATAATAATATCTCTGTCATAACCTCTCCTAATTCCTACTGTGCTTATAATTTTTTTTTTTTTGCATTGCTCTCCCATGAATTCTCTTTTCAGCCAAGCCAGCCTCCTAAAATATCTGTTGTGTTTTTTCCTTGACCATCAGCAAGGACTTTATTTTTTTTTTTTGTGCTCCTTTGCCCTTCAAACCCCACAAGAGCTGGCTCCCATAAGAACTGTCTCACACCTACCTCTTCCCTGAGTAAGCCACAGCTTTCTGTAGTGAGGGTCAGGGCTATTGGCCTTCCTACTCCTCACCCTGGCCCAGGATCTTGAACTCCCCTGGGTCTGGATCATTGCAGTTATGCCCTGACCAGTTCTTATTTTTAAGTAGCACTTTAAGTAACACATCCAGATCAGCATAGTCCCAGTTGGTACATCTAACGTCTGTGTTATCCCTGACACCCTCTAGAAATCTCCCTAATGGCCTTTCCCTTGCTGCAGGTGCCAGGGATGATGAATTCCTCCAGGAGAACCAATTCTGGGGACCAGAAACTCGACCATGGCAGGAGCACTGTAGTTCTGTCTCCCACACTGTGCTCCATCTCAAATGCAGAATGCAGGAGTATGAGACAGGGCCAGCATATCAAATATGAGTCCCCATTTCCTAGAAATATCTTAAAACATAATAAAAACAGGGATTTTGTTGTAGGCTTTGTGTTGTTGTTCTGTTCAGGGTGTTTTACTCCATGTGACTCTCTTAATTAATTATGATGAGTCAGAAACTGCTTCTCCTGTAACTGAATGTTTTCCTGTCTGCTGTATAATGTGTTTGTGATCAGTTTAAACCTGTTTAGTCTTGGGCCAGCACGACCACTTAGGTTTTCAGCATTCATTTGTATTCAGGATACAGTAATTGTACTACTCTCGGCTTGCATTTTCTGAGACTAAATATGCCAAACTTCTGTAGTTTTGCCTTCTTTCTCATGAATATTTTAGTTGTTATTCTCTGCAATTGTTCTGAGTTGTTTCAATGTTTCTTGAACTTGAGCTGGAGCCTGTGCAGTATCTCACTGGTGTGGTTTGAGCTTCTGGATCTTGCTTTGCACGTGCCCTGTGGAACCGCTTGAGTTTCTCACAGCTTTGTCTTCTTAGTGACATGTTGATACATTTAGGACACAGTTACACACACTTTCCTGTCTCTTTCAGCAGTTTTCAACCTCTGATCTCACAGAAATTCTTACTATGCTGAACGAGAGTCTGGACTTTATGCTGCTTGCATTTATACACTTTCTCCCAGCTTTCAGAGGAACATCTTTTTCCACACGGACACTGTCTGTAAACTTTGAGCTAATACACCTAAGTTTCAGCAAGGTGTTTCCACATTTTGCAGCACTGTCATTAAAGGAAACTCACAGTGAGTCCCCAGAGAATATCTCAAAGATGTTACTCCTGAAATAAGGTCCTCTCTCTGCACCTGCTTTTCCTACTCTTCCTGGAGTCAGCTCCTTACCTGTTGCACCTTGATCACCATTCATGCCAGCAATGCTAATTATTTCTCAGATGACCTTGAGTTACATGGATAATGTTTTGTCTGTGCAAAGGGCATCAGCAGAATATCCAGTATTTTTTCATGGCTCTTGGTACTCAAGGCTATTTTTATGTTTTGGATTGCTTCAGATGACTTGGGCTGAATGATGCTGTTGTGCCTAGACACTCCTAACACCCAAGCGGATACACACACACACACACATATCCCTGTTCTGTACTTCCCTTTAACGTTGTCAATGTCATTTTTTAGGAAGGCATCCACAGACATTTGCACACGACTGCCAGAGCAAGTGCTTGAATGCAAATGGGGCAGCAGGCTCACAGGGAAGCATTACTGCCTTGCTTCATTAGGTGGCTGAGGAGCGTGCTGGGTGCTATCTTTAAGAGAGATCTGCCCAGATTCTTAGTTGGCTGCAGTACACATTCCAGTCGAGCACTACTTACCAGCCAAATTTCAAGGTTCAGCAAGCAATTGAGCTAGGGCAGACGGAATAATTACAGAGTTGTGAAAAGGCTGAAGTGTAAAACAGATGAACAGATTGTTCCCTCTACCTGTCAACCTTGGTGGGGGGAAAAAAGTTCAGCTTCTAGGTAGTGGCAGTCTCTTAGCTCAGAGGGGCCTTGCCTCTCTCCCACAGCCCAGAATCATGCTTCAGACTGCAGTGCACACAGCAGTCTCACATCTTTGGTTAGTTGTATTTTGTGTTCTGACACCAGCTTTTCACCAGGACTCATGTGCCCAGGCTGCACACACCAGGTCCCTGCAATATACCCTGTCCAAGGGTGCTGTTCCCAAGCAGAGTCTCTCAAGACTGGCCATTTTATATTTAGGGTTGGATATCCTACTGAACCTCTCAAGTAAAGCCTTTTCTAGTGCTAACTGAGCCACCTTTAGCTGATATGCCCTTCTCCATTGCAGCTCTTCTGTCTCTGTCTGCACTGTAGTGAGGGATTGCAGTACACAAGAGGGTACCAGGTTTGGCTCCAGTTTCCCATGGTTACCAGTGAAATCAAATATGAATAAAACAGAGAGTTGATTTCCTTGGGATTTAGTAGCATTTTTTTTTTTTGCCTCCTCTTTACTCCCAGCTGGCTAAAATCTTCCCTTCTTTTCTTTTTCTGCAGTTTCCAATTGCAAGTTTAAGAAGTGGTTCAGGGGAGTGGGGAGGATGCCTGACTGAGGGTAAAGAGGCTTGCCTGCTAATCCTGCCCAAAGTAAATGATCAGCTAATGGTTTTGATTTTAGCTGTATGTGGCTCAATCCTCTCCCATCGGGCAGACTCTGCAAAATGCAGAAAATTAGCTTCACTTTTTTTTTTTTTTAATTAAAATGAAAGAGGAAATTAAATTACTGCCAGTGAGAACAGAAGTAACAGTCATTCACTAATTGTTTGTCAGAAAACAGGTTCAGTGAAGGGGAAAATCAAACTTGATCGGTATTGCTGGGTTTGTCTTCATACTTTCTTGGGTAAATGGTGTTTTCTGAGATCAAGGAGAGAGCCAAACAACAGCAATTCTGTTTCAGGATTTATGCAGAGTTCGCTTGCATGTCAGGTTACAAATATTGGTAGTTACAGTGGCACTTCATTTCTGCTACAATTGTCACATACAAATAAGATATTGGAAGTGCAAGAGGCCTGAAAGGAATAATTTGCTTGAGGTAAGAACTTTTAAAAAAAACTAAGCATAAAGTCATTCAAATTGGGTATAAAGGGCAAACATCAGATCAGGCAAAGCAGGCAGACTTTAACCAAGCTTCAGTGAGACCCAGTGGAGAGGTCATGTTGTCCAAGTTAACTGGCACTGAGGAGAGAAATTAGAGTTATCAGGATTATAAATTTATCGGTTATGAATTTTTCTTTCTCCTGAGCAATGCTGTTGCATGGTTGCTGCAAGAGAAATGACTGAAAGGACCCTGCTTCCATAGGAGTGCACACTTAAAAAAAGCAGCAGAAGAGCAGTAATGGGGAAAACAGAAACAACCTGGCAGTGGAGCAACAATAGTACATGTTCAATAGCACTTCGCATTGAGAGGCAAAAGACCCAAATAACCACAACCCTCAGCAGTGTGCTGCTTCTTATAAGGAAGGGGGCTGTCATGTTTCCAGCTGAAGCACCAGAGACAGGCAGCTCACGTGAATCCATGTACAAATGCCACCCAGTGCATCCAGGATGGATTAAACCTCTTCTACCTGCTGGGAACAGGACAGAGGATGTGTCCTGTGCATGGAAACCCAAGTGATATCAGCCCCAGCTATTCAGCACAGCAGCCATGCACAATTGCTGCAGCTGGTTGCCATGGTTCAGGCCGTTCTGGGATCTCATCAGAGACTTCCAGCTTGGCAGAAGACACTCTCAGTGTCCTGCTGGAGAAAAAAAAAAAAGACAGGGCAAAGGACCCTCCAAAAGAAAAGAAAGCTCCACAGCCAAGACTGCAGTGGAGATTATTTGGCTTAGCATGAAGATTCAGGTCTGTATTCCCCAAGGAAAACAATTATGTTGTTCATGCCTATACTAAAAATTTAATTGTAGTATGATAAGTGCTGTTTCGTCCAATATGCACATATTGACTGTTTTGGGTTGGGAAAAATAGTTAGCTCATGTCTCAAGATGCACTTTTCAAGTGTCTGATTGCTGCTTCAGGTAGGAGATTCCCAAATCTTACTGCTCACTTACTGCACTGCCTCATTTTTGTCTGCCAAGCGACGTTGCCATTTGCTCCCTGAAGTGGGAGTGCCACAGAAACCTTACTGCTTTGTGAACATGACAGAATGTGTCAGTGTAACAGTCCAAACTTGCACAGCAGAAATCCGGTGTCGTGTAAAATAGACTAGAAATCTCACTTTTGTGGGCCTTCAAAGGACGTAAAGTCCTTTGGAATCTTTTATCCCTGGAGTTTCATTTGTCAGTCTTGGTGCCGTTTACAAATAAGATGTAAATCTTAGACCATCTGTACTTGCAGTTTTGTCGTAGCTTCTTCTCACGTCTCTCATCTTTGAAGTGTAAGTCTTGTTTAAAGATAAGACTCCTGTCCTAACTTTGGGACCCAAGCAGAGAGGTTACTGTCTTGAAAGGAATCTTGCTGGAGAGACTTTTTCAAAAGCTGTGAAGCTGGTGCCCACTTCCCTCTTTCTTGAAACAGTTATTCCCTCTTTGCATGGAATTGAGGTGTCAGTTTACTGTTTTGCATCTTTCTTTTATCCCTCTTTTTTTCCCCCGTTCCCTGGAGAGCTGCCCGGTCCCAAGAAGCCTTTGGGGGATGTTTTTTTTTTCCAATTCTGCTGTCACTTTGTTAGGAATCGGCAGTTGTGGGGCCAGCCCGTGGTCAGTTTTCCATGTGGGAATGGAAAAGTGCTGTGTGGATGTCGGGATCGCTGCACTCTTTTTACCCGGACAGCAGATGGCATCGAAGCTCCAGAAACGTCACCGCTTTCTCGGATCATGACCAGGTTCTTTTTGGCTTCGACATCTTGGTGCAAACATTATTATTTCAATAGGCTTCCATTTGGCCTGCTGTTAACTTAGAAGAGTCTTTTGACAGTAGTATATGTACACATTTTTAAAATTTGGTGATCTTTCTCCTGAAGCTTAACTTACTTTTCTCCTTCAAGGTACTTAGAGGAAATTTAAGAATTTCTCTTACAATGCTTTTAAGTGAGGATTTATTTTATATCTCATTTTAAGTCTGATTTGTCAAGTTCATTTTTTAGACTAATATTTGTTCTCCAGAAGTTTGGTTATTATGAATGCTGACTTGGGTAAAAGAGCAGATGTGAATCAAATGTATTAAAGTAATATAATTTCTAAATTGTATTGCTTCCTGATGTTAGACTTCACAGTTTATGTATAGCATTCAATAACTTTTGAATACTCAGTGCAAAACTGCTCCTTACATGTCGTGAAAAAAAAAACTAATACCAAAAGCCCATAGTGACTATGTAAGATCTAATGAATTCAGTTGCAAAGTGGACTCTGATTTCTATACTTTGTTAGAAGAATGGAACTTGTAATTATCACTTCAGTTCTCATGAAGAGTAAAGTAAAACCCATTTGCTTTTTCATTTTCAGGATGGGAAGAGACAGCTGACTGTCTGTGTCTAATCCCACACACACCAGTCTTCATGGAAAGTGTCTTGTGCCAGTTTCTTTCCTAGGAAGCACTTTTTATAGGTGCAAACAGAACAAGAAAAAGTATTCAGCTAGTAGGGTTTTTTTCCTGCTGTTCTTCTTTTTAACAAAACCATTTTAGCACTGCCAACAACAGGAATATTAAATTACCCATGATGGGAGAGTCCAAATAATTCTCTTAGCTCAACAGAACTTATGTATGGTAGAATATTTTTCTTCAGAAATCCAGAAAATAGTCCTTTAGGGGAAAAAAAGTGTTGAGCCATTTATCTGATTAAAATATTTATGGATGAAATAATTGTAGCTCATCCCTCATAATTTGTGGTACTCAAATATCTTTCTGTGTCTCTCTGATATGAACAATAAAATAGATAAGAGAAGTTAAAAAAGTGAAGTCCATTTGGCCTTAAATAAGATAGGAGGCTAACCTTTTCTGGCAATGGGATTTCTTCTGACTTTCAGAATCATGGATTGCTCAAGATGTATGTAGACATTGGGTGAGTAATTTTTGCCTGTTTCCAGTTTATCCATTGTAAATTCAGTTGCTGATGTTGGGAAAACAGCAACATCTGGATCAACAACTTTTTACATCCCTCAGTGGCATAGATTCTGTGATAAAGGTATTTGTTAAGGATTTCTTGAGTATTATTTAGGTTTTGGGTAGTAGATTTTTTAGGTTATACAGGACATACAAGTGTCTTCCTCTGTGATTATTTTCCAAATCATTAAAAATTACAGCTCATATTAATTCTAATTCTACTGTTATTGACTCTACTCTTAAAAACTATGCTAATTCTCTATTCTTAAATTTGTTTCACCAAGGTTACCCATGCTGGTTAACAACAGGTTTTTTTTCAGATATGTAATATGACACAATTTATCACATTCTTAGTAAATAAATAATATGTTGGTTGTTAATAAGATTAATTTAATGCAGATCTGTATGGTTGCATACTTGCATAACATTCCCAACAAGACAAATAATACTCCTTCTTGAATGATGCTTCAAAATAGCTATTTTTATTTATTTAATCACTTAACAGACATAATAACTTAATTGCTACTACACCATTGCAGTAAACAAAAGTAACAACTGTAGAAAACATAATGTGAAATGATGCTTGTTAAATATTGAATAAGTACTGAGGACTGCCAGGTTAAGTGGCTGACTCAGTATTCTGCCACCAGAAGCCAAAGTTTGCTCTCAGAACAAAATGCAGGTGTGAGAGAGAAGGAATGGCAGGCGGGGGGAATCTGTCTTTACCAGGTTTTGATTCAGGCTGCTGGGCAAGGGCTCAGTGCTAGGATTCGCTGCCAGTGATCTGTGTGAGACCTTGGAGCTCCCAGTGCTGTGTGACCCTGGCTGGGCAGCCCCTGAGCTCCCTGCTTGTCCAGGACACAGCTGCTTTTCCAGGTTCCACCAGCTGGCAATGGCCAGACAGGGTGGTGGTGTTCACAGGGGTCCCAGGACGAGGGAAGAGACTGGCTCCATGTTTCGGAAGGCTTGATTTATTATTTTATGATATATATTATATTAAAACTATACTAAAAGGATAGAAGAAAGGATTTCATCAGAAGGCTTGAAATTAAAAGAATGGAATGATAATAAAATCTTGTGACTGACCAGAGAGTCCGAGCCAGCTGACTGTGATTGGCCATTAATTAGAAACAACCACATGAGACCAATCCCAGATGCACCTGTTGCATCCCACAGCAGCAGATAATCAATATTTACATTTTGCTCCTGAGGCCTCTCAGCTTCTCAGGAGGAAAAATCCTAAGGAAAGGAGTTTTCACAAAATGTGTCTGTGACAAGACAGCTCCATCCTGTTGGAACCCAGGGCACAGGGAATGTCCCCCTGCTGTTCCTGAGAAGTCCTGATCCCCAGGAAAACATTGCTTTTAACCTTAGTCCATGGAGAAAACTTCCAAGACTTTGGGATGAATTGGAATCTATCAGTGTGTGAAATAGATAGTGGTGTAGTTTATCACAGGGTGAAAAACTTAGAGTTTTAGGTTTATAGTATGAAGGTAGATAGAGGACAAGATGGAGGATTTTGGGTGTTGTTTGATCTCCTTCTTGTTCTTCATCTACTCCATTTTCTGCTGTGTTGGGAGCATGGGGTGATTGGTTAGAAAGAGCCACAATGCAAATGTTGCATGAACAGACAAATAATTAATTATTGGCAGAAAGGTAGAAATAAAATACGTTCCCTATACCCTAAATTCCAACACCATCTGAACCCCCAGTGGTGCTGCAGTACAACTGACAAAGGGTTATCTATTGTTCCAGCAGAATTCCTGCTCAGATGAATCTCCATAGAGGCTTGATTTTTTTTTTTTTTAGGAAATTGAGGGTGGTAATATCCAGACTGCCTGTTCTGCTGGCAGGAGAAAAAACTGGGTTGGTGAGCACATTTTGTCTGCAGGCTCTTTCTCTGCAATCATCAAAGTCAATGGAACGATAGGGAGGGTCAAACAGAGGTGAGGATCACTTGAACTGGTGTCCTCAGTTTCTTTCTTTGTGGTGGAGGCAGTGAGCAGGACTGTAACTGTGCTTAGGAGGCAAGCTTCAGTCAGCTGTCATTGTCTCTATGCCCACTGCAGACAGTAAATGGCAATTAAAAGGCCCTCTCTGATCCTTCAGCAGGTAGCTCAGGTTCTGTTAATTCTATCAGGTTCTAATAATTCTATTCCTCCCTAATTATCTGTGGAAAGGATCTTTTTCCTCTGCACCTTTTGAAGCCTCAGGTGCTCACCCACAGCCATAAATTCGCCTTATGCCTGTCTTACGTATGACCAGCTCTCAGAAGCACCTCTCTGATTCTTTGTTTCTCAGTCTCAACTTATTACAGAAAGGGGTGTACAGGCTCACAGCAAATCCTGCACAGGCAGGACGGGCTCTCTTCTCATGCCTTTGTGCAAGAAAACCACCCTTTGTCAAAAGCAGCTTCATCTGATTATCAGCAACTCACTCAAATGTATATCCTCCGGTTAATTCAGTATTTGCTGGGAAAACAGCACAGTGCTACACCAGCCACCAGCTTTTCTGTGCCCCTTGGAGGGCAAAGAAGCACAGGAGTACTGGAATACTTTCAGTTTCAAGGCATAAAATTGGCCTACATGCTTCATCAGAAAAAGGAACCATCATAACAGGAAAACATCCTGGAAACAGTGAGTTACTGAAGGAGCTCCAATGCAAAAGAGGGATGTGAGAGAGATGGAAAAGGTGAGAATAACACAAAGAAATAGAGAAATAGTGCTCCTGCATGCGGTGATGTTGTTAGCAAAGGAAAAATTCAGGCAGAGCTCAAATTGGCAGATGATGTCAAACACAGAAAATAAAAGGCTGTTATTGCTCTGTAACAGAGTGGAAGCACGACGAAGCTGCAGGTGCGCTGCTGAATGAGGATGGAAGGTTAATTAAAAATGCCCACAGAAAAGACAGAAGTACTCAGTGCCCTCTTCACATCAGTCATCATGGTGAGATCAGCCCCCAGGTCTCCGTGCTGAGAAGCAATGACAAACAAATGTATCAGAGAGCTCATTTAAGGACCATCTCCACAAACTGGACATCTATAGGTACCTTCCCCAGTTTCAGGGGGGGAAAAAAATCACCATGAGAGTGATTGGCCAAGGGAGCCAGGAAAGTGGTGGATTTTTCTTGATTAAAGTATTCAAGAGGCGGTTTGACAGAGAATGGAGAACTTAATCTAAGGCACTGTTTTCCATGGAAGTTTGAAGTCCTGTTCAAATCTGGACCTTTATGTTGTTTTTATGACCGCCTCTTGTTTCTGCAGAAGAATTACAATGAATGAAAGAAGTAAGTAGTCTGATTACAAACCTATTGTATATTTCTAGTGGTGACTTTAATAAACACTTGTACATAGCTCATCCCTTCAGTTTAAACTTTATTTCTCTTTTTCTTGCATGTCTGACAGTCCTGTCCCCCTGTACTAAAGATCACAGAAGCAGCTGCAGAGAGAGAGTGTCCCCAAAACACTGAATTTTTTATTCCAAATTATTTGCTCATAATGTTTGAACTTCTGTCATTAGCTCTTAACTTCTGTTTAAGGGTCAGTGGAAAAGCACTTTTTCTTAATGACAAAATTTTGTTTCAATTTCTGGTATTTGCAGCTACTCACCAGGTTATGCCTTACAGAGCAAGATGTGATAATTTTTTCACAGCTCCCACTTGAATAATTTCCACTTTGTTGCTCTGTTGCTTTGGTACACCCCGCTCTGCTTTTTGGAAAGCTTTTGTGCTACCACACAGAAAGAAGGAGGCACAATTTTGTACCTCCATTCCAGGAAATTCTGTCCTCAAAACTATCCCTCAAACGTTTAGGCAGGTCTGATTTTTGAGGTCCTAGTGAGGAACATCTGAATTTCCACCCTGCACCGGAACAATATCCAGCTGACTACTGTGTTTTTTCCAGCAGTGAATAATGTTTACTCCCCTAAGGTGTCCTGGAGACTTTTAGGGCCTCACCAGACAGCAGTGGTGTGAAGAGGAAGAGGCTGTGCTGTCACAAACCTGCAAATACTCACCCAAATATTGCCTTTTGACTTCCAGTGGGCTGAGTCAACATTGCTGCGACTTCAGGCTCTGTCTCTTGGACACTCCACAGCCTTGGTGGCTGGGGTTTCACAGGCCAGCCTCCCAGCCCTGGTGCTGACATCCAGAGTGCTCTGGCTAATTCCTTCCCCAGCCTGCAGGTCCAAGAGCTCTCTGAGCTTGCCACATGGTTTCCCCAGGACACATATGATTGCCAGCAAGCCTAATTGCTTTTTGGCTGATGCAAGACATTCGGAGGGGGGGAAAAAACAATCACCAAAAAAAGAAAGGGCACATTGTACACATTAGCCTGCCTCTGTGCCCCTGTGGCCATGCAACCTTAAGGTTTGGATTAAAGGCTTTTAAAGAGCCCACCCTTCTTTGTCTCCCTTTTTCCTTCTGAGAGTGGTCTTTTCCTCTCCTTCCAGCAGATGTTTTTCTGCTCTCAGTCTTTCCTCATTTTTTGGCATGACTGAAGAGAGAACACTTCCTGGGTTGTCATTAGTCTCCTTGTCAAGAGGCTCACAGATCAGGCCTGTCAGATGTGCAAAATCTATCACCACCTCATCCACAGTTTACTTGTTACCCTGCCGAGTCTCAGATTGGAATAATTAGTTTGCCTTGAGCCACTGCCAATTATTTTGCTGCTGTATGATTAAATGGACTGTAACTGAATAGCTGGTCACCAAGATTTAATGACTCTCCACTGTTATATCTAGCCAAGTTGAAGGTTTTTTTTTATTTCCCCCTTTCTGTCACCTCCCGGAGGACTTCAGCTGAATCTGAAGGCAAAAGGTCACAGGCATGCACAACAATGAGAGCGGAATTTGCAATGTAGAATGGAATAACATAGAGGGTCCCTAGTATCAGACAGAGTTTATAAGCAGGGTGGTTAACAGGTTGTTTTGCATACACACAGAGACAGACACAAATAAGAAAAGTGCAAAATGGACTTATAAGAGCTATATCTTTTTTCCTGATTAAGAAAACTCTCTTTTTTAGTATGCAACCCAGCTGGATCAAAGCATACTTTTA
Source organism: Molothrus aeneus (assembly GCF_037042795.1). NCBI lineage: Eukaryota > Metazoa > Chordata > Aves > Passeriformes > Icteridae > Molothrus > Molothrus aeneus. The sequence continues at coordinate 72,651,787 of NC_089680.1, forward strand.
AATAGAAAGTTATATGCTCAAGAAAATGGATTCTTCATCTATGACTAAGATTCTTGCAATAAATTAGTGTTTGTTTCCCCAAATTGATCTCCTGGAACTTAGACATTTGTTCTTTAGTTGTAAATTGCCACCTCACTAGAAAAAAAAAAGGCATAGTCTGTTTTTAATGTGTCTATGCCAAGTTTTGATTACTATTATGTAACTCAGCTGTTGAAACTGTAAATCTATTAAAACGAAAGGATTTTGTTTGAGTCTTGGACTGAAATATTGTGGGCAATTAATCTACAGTCTGGACCAGCACATTTGAGCACATCAGCAAAAAGATGTTGATAGTTCTGTGTCTTGCTCAGAAAAGAAATCACAATGTCCCTGTAGAACAATCTGTTAAGCAAGGCTTCCAGCAGATGTGGGTTTGTGGGTGATCAGCAAAAGCACTGATGTGATTTTTGTAGTTGGATATAGATGTGTAGATCTGATCTATTCATTCGATCACGGAGATGCAGGGCAGTGCCTCCTACCATCCCCTGGTGTTGCAAACAGCCAAGCAATGATTTATCAGACCATCATCCTCTTGATGAGAAAACTGAATCATTGAAGTCTTCCTGTACTCACGTCAATGAAGAAAAAGACACTGCCACTCATTCACATTCTTCTGGCAACTGCAAGATGCAAGTACAGCCCCAAACACAACAGGCTTTTCCTTATCCTGGAATGTTCCTGCTGCTCAGCACCACCACCACAGACAGTGAGCTGGCAGCTCTGCCTCCCCAGGAGAGCTTTGGCTGCCTGAACCCCTCTTCTTCAGCTCCCCTTTTCCAGCCAGGACAAAATGCTGAGTGCCTTTCTGACTTGGACAAGGCCAGCTGGCACAGTCTGGTGGCACACATTGGTTCAGTGAGGGAAGAGGCCACTTATTCCTGTCTAGCCAGCCATGGTTCCAGCCATAGGGGAGAAGCTGGCAGTTCTGCCAGGAGCATCTGCCTGGGCTGCACCACATGTCTGCTCTTTGTTGCCCTTATCACCACAGAGAAATAGTCCCTGAGCAGAAGGAGCAGTGGAGGAACCTTTGGGTGCAAGGCATGGGCTGGCAGCGGGGTGCAATGCCTGCAGGATCCCAGAAGCAGGCAGGGATCCTTGGGGATTCCAGGGTTTAGCCACAGAAATGTTGTGTCTTTGAATTCAAAACAATGTTCTAGCTGTCTGGAGGCTTGGGGCAGGTTGGAAGAAGAGGCAGGGACAGGCAGGATATGCAGGAGGAGCAGCCTGTCCCAACAACCATCTGAGTTGATGGTGACAAAATTTGGGGCTGGAGCAGAACCTAGCCCCAGGAACCCAACAGGGACAGATTTCTCAGATGATTACACTGTCAAAGTCCTGGACCAGCAAGGTAAGCCCAAGACATGCATTTTCAGATTAATGCTGATTTTTGTTGGTTCATAAGTAACTTTGATTGCTTCTGGATTTCAGATTTTAATCAAAGCTTCAGGATAAGGGGCTAAGAAGAAAAAGAGTATCTATCAAAAATAACTCCTCACTAATGCATATATACTAAAAAACTCCAAATCTGGTTTAATCACCATTCAATCCTACTGCTGTTAAAGAGAAGAAGGGTATGTAAGGGAGTGTTAAAATAAAATACAGTAAGTGCATTTACAACCAGGTTGTTCAATGGACAAAAAAAACCCCAATTCCAAGTGTGTTTGTCTGCATAGAACCTTCAATATCCAGTGGAATAAGGTTGTGCAGCTGCAGAGATACTATCACTATTTCTGTCTTCACTATCAACCCACAGATTTTCACAGATTTTCACAGATTTTCACAGATTTTCACAGTTCTTACGGGGAAGCTAATTGCCAAGTTTGGATGAAACTTGCAAGCGATTTTGGAGGTCATAGAAACTGTTTTCACAGAAGCTAAATCCTAGCTAGATCTTAACTAACCTTAAGCACATCCAGTACACCAGCAGGTACTGCTGTGTACGAGCACTAATTAATTTTTGCTAATTAAAATAATTCAGAGGCAGGTACAGCTATCTCTGGTTTTAATGTAATCACTAGGTAAGCCTGGGTGGAAATCAGAAACCCTTGTTTTGCATCTTCGGAAGTTGATTGTGGGCACATCCATCTGTGCAAAAGAAATATGATTCTCTCCCGCAGACAGCAGATAAATATCATGTCAGCTCTCCTCTGCTGCTGAATCCCTGGATGATCCTGTTATCTTCCTTTCATTGTTATTCTCCCTGGCAGCAGGAGCCCTTCAGCAGCCCTTCCTCTGTGCCCGGGCTGGGAGGTGGGGTGTGAGGCACTCAGCCACAGCACCCCCAGGCATATCCTCATCTCCGTTTCACCGGGGACCAGCACTGGGAACCTGAGCACAACACTTCATTTGTGGTCTGCTGGCTTCTTCTCCACATTTTTTTTGTTTCTCTTGTCTATTCAGCCCGTAATCTTTTCAAAGGCTGGGACTGTCTCTGACTGTCTAGACACACAGGACCTATTACAATGGGACATTGATTTCTGATGGGGTCTCCATCTGCTTGCTGTATTGCAAATGATTGCTGCTAACTTTGAAAGGGCTACATTTCAGCATCAGGGTTCAGCAGTAATAAGAGCATTTGGACTTTATTACAAAGGTAAATAATGCCTTTGCTAATGTACTAATGAAGGGAGAAATAATCTATTTCAAAATCACAGAAGTTTATAGGTTAAAGGTGGATTATGTGGTTTTCATGCTTGGCCAGTGATGGATGCTCCTTGCTTTCTTTCTCTGCTATCTGCTGAAGGCAACTGAAATGTCTGACAAGTGGCTTAGTTTTTCTGTGCAGTATCTGTAATATATACTGCTATTTCTTAGCACTTTTTTTTGTTGTTCTTATCACTACAGCCTCTGAATGCCTCAAAACAGCTCAAGATTTTATTCGTAATACATAAATGTTATTGTACACATTTTACAGAGTGAAATATAAGGCCATGAAGTGATACATAGACACGTAAAAATTATCTTCCAAGGAAGAAAAATCCAGATACCTTGTCTAATGCTTTAATCATGGGTCTAGCCTTTCTACTGTACAGTATTTTATTGGAAAGCCTCAAGGAAATCTCTCCTTGACACATGAAAAATAATAAGTGTGATTCCTGCCAAGATTTTTTTTTTTCTTTTTTTGAGTTGACAAAACCGTTGCCATGTCAAAACAGTTCTCAGAATTGCATCTTTTGTCTGATTCTCACATCCTTTTCCTCTGCTTATGTAGGCAAGCAAGAAGATTCTGGGAAGCTGCAGCTTCCTTTAGAAACATTCCTTTTTTTCCCCCCAAGATGTGACCACCTAAGGGAGCAGAGGGGAGGTGCAGGGCAGGGAGGATGTTTGGCACAGGGGTGGACGAGCAGCAAGAGACATCCCTCTGTCCCTTTATGGGATAACAGCTGCAGCACTGCCACAGGCCCCCGAGAAGACAGAAATAATGTGTTTGTGGCCAATTGTTCAGCCTTGGCAAGTGACCCTGGAGAGTCAGCGTTAGCAGCTATTGATACCAGGAGCAGCAGCCCTCTTCCTGCTTTTGTAAGAGCACACTTTGGATTACCCAGGGTGCTCTGCAATCCTGCTTTTTGAAACATGCCCAGCTCACCAGGCATCCCAACCTAATGGGGAAAAAAATAATAATTAAAAAAAAAAAAACAAAAAAAACCAAAAAAACCAACAAAAAAAACCCCGAAACAAAACAAAAAACCACACACACAAAACCAAAAAAAAAACCAGCAAAGGCTGCTATGCACAGCAGCATTTGAATAGACAGCAGCCAATTTACCAGTACAACAATTCCGCATTGAGCTGATTCCTAGATATGAATATCCCTTTCAGGGAGAGCTTCCCAAATGAGGGAAATCCAGAAGCTGGCTTTTGAGAGTGAAATTCCCTGGGAATTCAGCATACAGCTTTGCCTGGCAGTGTTCCCACCAAAGAACCAACAAAAAGCAACTGGCTCTAATCCTTCTCCTTATGTATTTTGGCAGCTTTCTTCCATTTAAAAGGAAAATAAAAATAAAAGTCCATCTTGCTCCCACACTGGAAGAAGTCCAAGATACACACATTGGGAGTACAGGAACTGGCATTTAAGGTCCTCCTGACACTTTTTATGCTGGGTCTTTGATCACACAGAAAAAGGCAGTCTATTTTTGCCTTTTATGGTCTTAAAACAAAAAGTTGCTCTTGGAAGCTGTCTGCAATACAATTTGGTGCTCAGCCTTCCTGATAAAATTGTTCCAAATAGTGCCATAAAACAACAAACACCCCAATAATCCTGGTTAGGACTCCCGTGTATCTCTTCTGAACCATGAATTTTGTGAAGGTTAAAATAAATGTGAGACCAAAACTGCACCTCTGTTTTGTTCTGTCATTTGTGTGACCGCTTTTTTTTTAAAAAGCAGCAAATGTTTGGGAGCTCAAGGCTGCACTAAGACACAAACACACATGCTTTTTAGTGTCACAAGCCTTCATGTTTTTTAGATAAGATGAGGTCTGAGATAAAGTTGTGGGGAAGATACAGTGTGAGATGATGGCAAAAAGCCATTTGTGTAGCTTCTGCTGCCCTTCAGGCATGCTGTCCTCAGACAGGCACATCAGAAAGTCTGATCCAGGGTTTTTATAAACTCTGCTGCTCTGTCCAGGTCAGCTCTAAGTGATGTGTTTTCTCTGTCAAGCATTTAGTCATGCAGGGTATTAGCTCCTAGAATTTGTAGAGAACTTCTGTTCACTACGACAGTTTGACCTTTCTGTGGGAACAAAAACAAGACATTGCAGTTGTCCAAGTGATTCATAGTAAAGATGTTATGAATTGGCATTTAAAATAGGTATTGTTCTCGTGTAGCAAGCATCAGGCCTTGTATTTCATCAGATAACACGTCTTAATTTCACTGTTAGGGAAAAGTCATATCTTACCCACAAGAAATACTCTTGTTTATCCCAGGAGTGGTTTCAGAAACAGTTTGGAGAGGGCAGAATTCCCAAACTGGGAAAAAAACATTATCTCCTTTTATTCAGACAGACCTAGAAGGGCAAATATGGTCAGCTTAAAATGTCAGATCCTCAGATGCTGTGATGTCCTAGAATCAGTGGAAAATCTGATTTGCACCTACAGAGTGCCTAGCAAGTGTCTAATTTGAATACTCTGCAATTTAACAAATTCTAACTAAAAACGCTGAAGAGAAAGGTGTGCACTACCACATATACGAGGCAAGAACCAGCAGAAGGAAATTCAGTGCTCCTTTTAAATGGAAACTGACAGCATATGAGGCATGAGATCTTGTCTAGCAGGTTTTGATACTCAGGCAGGAAAGGCTAAAATGGAGACATAAAGCATGGTTGCTTCTAGCAGCATCTCTGACTGAGTGGTGATGGTTTTCCACCATGCTGGTGCATCCTCACCAGTGGAGATGGAATTCATCAGACAGAAGAGGCCCCCATTTTGACATGTCGCTGTGTTGTTTTTAGGGGCATAATTTCTGTTCAGACGAAGGACATTTGGGCAGGTGAAAAAACGAAGCTGCAGCTGGCAGAGGTTGTTGATGGGAATTACAACATGACAACCAAGGCTGTCTGTGGGCTACAGCAGAGGCCTCAGTTCATGCCTCCACATACCTTGGCTGACAGCAGCATTTCAAACCTGTTGTGGAGATCTCACCGGGGGATAATTCTGCTGTTTCATTTTCCTGATCATAGAAGCAAATGTGTGTGTGTGCTGAGAGCTGCAAGCAGTGGGGACTGCTCTGGGGGATGCCTGCGTTGAAGAGTGCAGTGCAAAATGAGTCTGACCTCAGCAGCATCCCACTCTGATTCAACTGAGAAGGAAAACAAAGCCTTAAAGCTGCACAAAGGTAAGGAACAGCACGGGACACGCAACAGCCTGGCAGATAAATCCAGTCCTGGATGACAGAGCTGCTGGGATGAGGGGACACTGCTTTCAGAGAGCACTGTGCTATCAGTATAGTGAAGAACAGCCAAGAAAGCATTGCCCCAGAATTCCCACCTGGAATTCTTGACAGCATCCCTTATTTGCTCTGTATGTGCAGATTTCCTTTGTGGTTTCCTCTTCCTCCTCATCAACCTGTTGGAGCCAGCCCAGGGGTGACCACCAGGATGAGCAGAGGGATGGAGCAGCTCCAGTGTCGGGAAAGACTGAGAGAATTGGGCTTGTTCAGCCTTGGGAAGAGGAGGTTTCAGAGTGACCTAATTGCCCCTTCCAGTGCCTGAAGGAGCCAACAAGAAAGATGGAGAGAAACTATTTATGAGGGGGTGACAGGACAAAGGGGAATGGCTTCAAATTGAAAGAGAGTAGGTTGTTTTGATGGCAATTCTAACCCCAGTCCTGCTGACTTCTCTGACTGCTCTGCAGTTTTTTTCTACAATAAAATATTTTTATTAAAACAGCACAGGGGGAAAGGTGTTTTCTGATATTTGATGCTGTCCTGCCCCATTTGGATCATGCTGGCTTTCATACCCTGCAGCAGCAGGGCATGAAATTTTGGGTTCACCATACAGCAAGTGCAGGTCTAAGTGCACAGCACAGCTCGTTCAGTGACTGACTGAACTCTGGTTTCACTTCTGCAGCTGCAAATCTGGCAGTTGCATCTGTCTGACAAATTGTGGCTGCAGATTTAGCTGGGTAGACTGTGGGGTATTTCTTCCTAACCACACGTCAGTGGTAATGAAATCCTGTTTCACAATGCTTGTCAAAGGAACACGTTCAGCAGAACTTTTCACAGGCATCAGAAATTGCCTATTCAGAGCTAAAGGGTTCTTGAGCAGCAGACAGTGGTGAGGGTTCAGCTGGTTTCTTACAAGTACAAGTACAAAACAACCATGAGGGAAGTCAGGTGGGTCTCCAGGGCATCAGTACACTGCTTAACTGGCAGTATCCAGGTAATCCAACCATTTCTTTTCTGGTCTCCTCCACTGTTCTTGCCTGACACTTATCTCTTATTCAGAAACCGTTTGGATCTGACTGCTTCCCCCTCTTCATCCTTTCTGTGCAGGTGCTGAGGTGCTGCTCACTTTCCTTCTCCTGCTACCAAAGGTTTTCTGCTTCTGTGGAAAGGGGCAGCAGGAAGGGGCACGAGGCTTTGTCTCAGCCAGCACTGTTCACTGCCCAGCACATTTACTGACAGGCAGAACCAAAACCCTGAGCAAGAAGAGAGCAGCAGAGGTACAGAGACATGATCTGGTCACCTCCTCCCATCATGTGGGGGATAGCCTCCTGCAGAGGAATCAGATTTTGGCCCTTTCAGTCATGAAAATTCAAGAAATTCTCAGAGACACAAAAGGCCTAAAAAAGTTAATCAAAACAACAACGCCTTCTTCATCTACCACAACTCCCAAGATAGGGAATCAAGACTTCCATTTACTCAGTGGTGTGGTAGCCCAAAGCTACCACTTCCCAAAGGGTCACGAGTGGTCATGCTCTGTGTTGATGGCCTGTTTGGATGCTTTTATCCAGAGTAAATAAAAAGTAGTACTAAGTACCCTATGCCAGAAAAAAAAAAAAAAAGTGAGAAATTTCACTTAATGCAGAATGCCATGGAAAGAGCACATTTAAGGACAGCTGGAGCAGACAACACCTGTGATATCCAGTGTATGGCAATCACTTTGTGCTGCTTTTGGCTGGGACACAGCTAATTTCCTTCACACAGGAGTGTGGCCATGCTTTGGACCCGTGCTGGGAGCTGTGCCGATGACACAGGGATGTGTTGGTTGTGGAAGCTCAGAGTTTGCCCATCAAGGACCTGGGAGGGCACAGGGCCAGGACAGCTGAGCCCAGCTGGCCCAAGGGATGCTCCAGACCCTGTGGGACTGGGCTCAGCACAAAGAAGGAAGTGGGGACATCTGGAGGGATGGCCTTTGTCTCCCCAAGCCACCTGTGATGGAGCCTGGCTCTGCTGGGCCTGGCTGAGCACTGCCTGCCCATGGGGAGCAGGGAATGAGTTCCTTGTCTTGTTTTGCTTGTGTGTGCAGCTTTTGTTTTTGCTATTAAGCTGTCTTGGTCCCAACCCAGGAGTTTTTTCATTTTTCCTCTTCCACTTTTGCCCCCACTGCACTGCTGGGGGAGTGAGAGGGCGGCTGTGTGGTAATTACTCACTGTCAGTCCATTTTGGCACCCAAAATGGGGCATGAAAGGCTTGAGATAATGACAGATTTGACTGGAATGTGCCTTTTAGACCTGCCACTGGATTTGGTTTTGGTATGCAGTACAGTTGGCTGGCCATAAAGAAAATGTGCCCTATTTTAGACAGCTACAGCTGAAGGTGTGGATAAAGATGGAGTACAAGAGGATTGCTCATTATCCAGGTTGGCCCCAGGCTATCACATGTGTGATTCCTGCATGCTTTCCTTCCTGGAGGACAAGCAGAAAAGACTGGTACAGTCTTTTCTCTAGAAAGAGGATGATAAGGAACGGAAACAAAAATGTTGTGACACACACAGTCCTCTTTCTCTGGTTTAGTAGGAGCTGCACTCTTTCCCCACCTCACATATGAGAAACTGTGCTTTACACCCTGGTGATTGTGATGTCTTGAAGTCAGAACTGAGGCGTCCAGGATTCAGATTTCTGGAGTCTTGACCCCTTAGTCATGAAAGGATAGGTGTTCATGAATCAGCATGTGTTTTAGGTTGGAAATAGGGGTATTCTATTCCTGTCAGAGGAGGTGCAGTTACCTGCTGTTAATTGGGCAGTTTTTTCTTTATCTCTTCCACAACCCACCCTCCCTCCAGGAGATCTCTGCTGTTCATGGACCATTAATTGTTAATTATCTTCTGTTCATGGCCAGTGAGTGTCCCTGCATGGCTGACAAAATTACATTGTCCCACATTGTGAGAAGCTCTGCCCAGAGGGAGGAGCCAAGCATTCCTACCTGGATACAATCTGAAGTTTGGAACACTACATAAGCCTTTTCCCAGTGCATTCCCAGAGGAAGACCAGGCCCATCTACAGCACCCATGGACCTTCAGAGGAAAACTCCACCCTTCTCCAGGATCCCTGCTCCAACAGAACCGCATATGCCACTCCAAGAAGGCCACAGCCACTATTTAATGGGATTGCCACCAACACCCTGACCAACAGAGTGTCAGGTTCTATTCTGACTCTGTCAGTATTTTTTTTTGGTACTATTGCATTTGTGTTTTCAATTTTCCTAATAAAGAACTGTTATTCCTGCTCCCATATCTTTGCCTGAGAGCCTTTCAATTTCAAAATTATAATAATTTGGAGGGAGGGGGTTTACATTTTCCATTTCAGGGGACGCTCCTGCCTTCCTTAGCAGATCATGTCTTGTCAAACCAAGACAACAAGGGATCACTTAACTGTCCCCTCTGCCAGTCCTGCTTGTCTACTTTTTCCACAAAATGCTGTTCAGTTCTTAAGCTGAAGTAAGAACTGATTGTCTGCCGCTTCTGATAGAGCCACACTCGGTGTGGAAATGCCTGGATGTGCCTTACTCACCTGCTGCAGGTTTTGTGGGAGTTCTATTCTCAGTTAACTCTGCTGCAGAGGAGGAGCAGACCACTGGACGATGCTGCTTGATGGGAGATGGCAGCTTCCAGCTCAGGAAGTTTCCGTCTGTTGTTACAAGCATTGGAGCTTGGCTGCTCAAAACCTTCTGATAAAATCCACACCCTGGAAGTAATGTTAGAAAACAACCACTACACTTGTTTTGTCTCACCTCCCATTAAATCAGGCTTCCATTTGCCTTTGCTGCTAACAATTGGTTGGACTTTCCCACTGGAGAGGCAAAGCAGAAGCCCTCTCTGAGCCATTTGCATCTTTGTAGGCGCTGGTGGCTGGAAAAAATGTCCTGGGATACATTTACACCCCTGTGTCCAAGATGTTCTCATGTGCTGGATGCCCTGGGTGCATCCTTGGTAGGAGAATTATTAATAAGATGTCCTGTGCTCCAAGAGAATTCATTCTCACCCCTCACCCTGCACCTCCTCCTGAGGTCTATTTTTGCTGTAAAAAGGAAGCAGCTGAGTGGAGCAGTTTTGGCCAAAGGACCCTTTGTGGGGTTCCATGAAACTTTTTAAAGTGAGGCCATCATGATGGTATCTCAATGATATCTTCAGCTTTTTGTGCTTGTAGATCTGCCTTTTTTGGGGGACTGCAGCCTGGGTGGACAGCAGTAAACTGCTCAATAACTCTCCTTGCAGCCCAGCTGAGGTGTTTAGAAGCCCAAGGAGTCTTTCCTTTCCATGAATCCAATGTGATTAACTGGGAAGGAGCCTTTCTGTATGTGTCAGAGTGGCCACAGAGCCACCAGCAGAGACCAGGGGCCACACCAGTATCTGCTAAGAGGCAGCTCTGGTACTCAAACCTGTAGAGGAGCAGCACTTTGCCCAAAGCCATGCAGGCAAAGCCACCTCACCCCTGCCCCTCCCTGAATTCCAGATTTGACTCCTCCAAACTCCCCCCTGTCATTTTTTTTTGCTGCAGAGCAGCTCCAGGGCCTGGCCTCCTGCTTGTTTCCTGTGGAAATTCCTGAAAGTCTTCCCAGAGGTTAGCAAAATGTTGTCTTGCAGAGCTGCCAGCATACCAGGTAGGGAAAAAAATCTTAGGAGATCAAAGAGCCTTCCTGCTGGCAGCTGCTTCTGAGAGCAGCCTGTAAAACCCAGTGCCAGTGACTCTGAGCACAGCCCTTGGTCCTGCTTTAGTCTCAGTCTAATGCCAGAATCACCACCTACTCCTAACCAAGACCCAGAATGAGTTGTGCAGAGCACCCCTCACACGTTCAGGGTGCACAGAAATCGTCAGCATTTTAGAAGGGACACCTTCTCCCCCCTGCTTTTTGTTTCCCCCTTGAAATTAGATTAGCAATTCCCCTCAGGATTTCAGAATGCAAAGGTTTGGATCAGTTCTAACACTCACACATCGTAATGTGTTTTATGCCCTTATTTAGGGCCAAGCACTGATCTCTGTGTGCTCAGTTTTCAGGAGTACTGCCTATTCCTTGGCACAGCCTCTCTGTTTCACAAGTACTCGGGCAGAGCAGCCTGTCAGCCAGAGCCTGGCACTCCTGCAGGCAGCAGGATGAAGAGGGGACACAAATGTGGTTTTGGGATTCACCAGTGCTGCAGGCTGCTCAGCAGAAGGAGGAAATGAGCAAGAGCCAGAATAGAGGCAAGAGCTGCTCAATTTTTGGTTTTATTTTATCCTGGGGAGAAGGTGGGGAAGAGCAAAGTCACAGCTCTAACAATCTGCTCTAGGCAGGGTAACTCAGAGTTGCTTCAGGCCATTATCAACACCTTCCTACACATGCACGTAATTAACACTGATTGGTCCAAAAGAATCATTAATTTTGGTGTCCTCCTGCCCCATCCACAAGCAAGCCAAATCCTTACTTTTGGCAGAAATTTTGAGTTCCTCTCGACCCTCCTGCCTGATCACTGGAATTGCTGATGCAGATAAGGAAAAGAAGTGCTCATACCACTTCTCCCACTGGGACATTCACTGAAAAGCTTCCCTCCATATTTGAGGCTGTTCCCATAATAGATTCCCTTTGTTGTATTTAGGTGCTTCCACATTTTGGTTTTATTCCCTGTGGTGTCGGGAGCCCAGAATCACTTTTTTTTTAAATAAAAGGGAAGCTTTACAGTGATGCTGTGCCCTCTTTAGTACAACCCCACTGGTTCCCAGGCTTTTTCTCTTTTGCCTGTTAATCTTGCAGCCCTCACAGAGCAGCCAGAATGATGCCCAGAGTTGCACCAGAGGAATGAGTCCTCTCCGATATTTTTTCCCTGCTGCTAAAGGGACTATCTGCTGCTTGCCTTCAACACGAGGAAATCTTATTTCTTCCAGCCTGAGGAGCAAATGCTAGAGTCAGAGCACTGGCCTCTTCCTCTCTGCTTCCTACAACAACATTGCCTTCCTTCTGAGGCCCACAGGTCCCCCCTTGCTCCCGAGAATGAGCCTTTGTCACACGTTAAACCCTGCAAATGTCAAGTCTGAGCATTGTTCCAATGATGTCTCTGTGTCCCTTTGCCCTGCTCCCACCCACTTTTTTTGCCTCTGTCCTCCTCCACGTTTGCCTCATTTCCTTTTCCTGCACCAGGCACCTGTTAAGCTGGAGCAGAAAAGGAAAAGAAATGTCTTGTGAAATAGGAAGGGAGGTGGGTCATAACAATTGCAAAAGCAGTTAAGCAGCACAGCAGCACTCTTATGGGGCTTTTCTCTTCCAAGCACTGTGATTTTTCAGCTGGAGCGCAGTCAGCTTATAAATTTCCTATTTAATCTGCCGTGTTCATGGCAGTGCAAGCAATCAACAAATTAGCACCATTTAATTTCTTTTCATTGTATCTGTTGGGCACCATCCCATTCTCAGAAGAGAGAGAGCTGCTTTTTCTTTTTTCTTTTTTTCTTTTTTTTGTCCCCTTTATTTTCTTTTTTTTTTTTTTTTTCCTTTTAATAACCTTGAACTGCTCTGAGGACTTCAGCAGTGCTGCATCTGGCAGTGCGTCACACAGACCACACAGAGAGAGGAGGTCAGCCTGGGGCAAGCACCAAAATTCTTGCACAGCATCAGCTCAGGCTGATTGGGAAAGGCATTGGCAGGGGCTCAATCCCCCCCTGTCTCATTCCGAGCCTCCAGAAGGAGGCACCTGTGGAGCTCAGGTGAGTCTCCCCATCCCCTCTGGCCAGGAAAGGGCTCCTTGCCCTGGCAAGCAGGGATGGGTGGGAGGGTTGTCCTTCCTTGAGCTCTGTGCTGGAAGCAGCTGTGAGGGTCTGAGCCAGCAGATTGCCCCTGCAAGGGCAGACGTGGCAGCTCAAAAGTTCATGGGAGGCCTGTGAAGCACCTCCAGACGGGGGGACATCAGTCAGCAAGGCCGATGCAGCAAAATCATGAGCAGCGGATGCTGCAGGACCGTGACAGCGTCCACAGGGGTCCCAGGGCGAGGGAAGAGATGAGGATCTGACTCCATGTTTCAGGAGGATTGATTTATTATTTTATGATATATATTATATTAAAACTATACTAAAAGAATAGAAGAAAGGATTTCATCAGAAGGCTAGCTCAGAATAGAAAAAGAAGGAATGATAACAAAGGTTTGTGGCTGGGACAGAGACGCCGAGCCAGCTGACTGTGATTGGCCATTAATTAGAAACAACCACACAAGACCAATCCCAGATGCACCTGTTGCATTCCACAGCAGCAGAAAATCATTGCTCACATTTTGTTCCTGAGGCCTCTCAGCTTCTCAGGAGGAAAAATCCTAAGGAAAGGATTTTTCATAAAAGATGTCTGCAACAACAGGACCAGTGGGTCCTGAATAGAATTATGCCAGCTTACCCTTTGGTCCTCTGTCTATGGTGCCTCGCTGTGGAAATGGTCTGAACTTTATCAGTTTTAGTGGATCAAAGTAATTTCTTTCTGTTTGCAGCAGAATAGTTCTCGTTTTCAAGTCTGTATCAAAGTTCCTCCAAGGATTTTGGCTTATCTTCTACATTTTGTTGATTTTAGCCATACCCAAGGGTTTCTTTGTCAATTGCTGATTGACACTGGCCAAACCACGACAAAAAACACAAGCTTTTTCTTTGAATTGTACAGTGGACTGATCAGGAGAGTGGTAAAAATTTACTTCACTGTAAAGTAAATTTTTTTATTTGTAATTAAGATGATCTTTCCCTGGTGGGTGACATTTGGCAAGCTACTTTACTTGCCTTGTCTCCCTTTAAACTGTATTAACTCATCCTCTCTCTTTTTTTTTGCTTTGAGGTCAGCAAAACAGGTGATGGGCTTTGGTCTGTGGTTGCCAATACCTGATCTCCACCTTGCCTTCAAATAGTGAGAATCTAGAAATGAAAATATTCAGGGCCAGGACATTTCCACAAAGTAGAAATCTGTTGCTTTGCCTGTGTAGTTTGTATTTTCACCACCCTGCTCTGTCCATCAGATCTCCCTTACTAAACAATAACTTTTTTACCAAACAATAAGTGAAGTGGGTGCTTTCTTGGGTCAGATGGGAATTTGTTAAAGCAAAAAAATTCATTTAGAAATTAATTATTAAAAGTGCAGCACTCCAGAGAAAGGGTTTTCATTGCTTTAAAGTGGGTTGTATTCTTGGCTTACTGCAAAGAGCAGTGGAGATTTATTTGTTTTGGGATCCTGGTGTAGATATTTACCAAAGGCACTCAGCTGTCATAGCAATCCTGCAACGTGTGCCCAGGAGCAAAGGGCTCTGGTGTCAGGGTGACCTGGTGGGTGCATGGCAAAGGGAGCAAAGGGGTTCAACTGACAGAACAGCTAAACTTTCATAACGCAGAAGTTACGAGAGAAGTCATTCTGCTCTGGAGGGAGAAAAAAAATCTTCTTCAAAGCACACAGCATCATTAAAATGTGTACGATTTAATTGCTGTGTGGGTGGGATGGTCTACCAACAATCTGCTGGAACGGTATCTTGCACTTATCTGAACTAGATAAGCTCTTGCCTCTGCCTTTTTTAATTTATTTTATTTTTTTCCACTGTAAAACAAGACTGAGTTACTTATCTAGAGAGTCTTTTAACTACTCAGTGCTGAGGCTTGATCAGTGTGCTGCTGACAACCTTTCTCTCTCTAAAAACCCTCTCTAAAACCCAGGGACTTTTATTTCATTTTTCACCCCACAACTGCGGAGCCCTGAGCCAACTTGTGGTTTTCAAGATGTTACTGTGACAGAAGTGCTGCCACTGGGTTTTGTTTGTTTTTATCTTTGTGCCCCAATCTCCTGGCCCAGCACAGGCAGAGGATACTCGCATCCTGCCCCCTTGCACCAGGGTAATTCTGTATTAGGGAAAGGTGGGTCACTTCAGCAAAGTGAGAGCTTTGAAGTGGGTTTGAGAGAGGAGTCTCAGCCCAGCATGAAACAGGGCAGAAAGAGCTTAAAGGGTAATTTTTTTTTTTCCAATTATTAAAATGTGGGGTTTATGCTGTTTGGTTTTTTTTTTTCCACTGGCAGAAGGTCTGTGCTGTAAGCTATCACATTTTCCATGGTGTCTGACTCGTGGGATAGGAACATACCTCTCCCTCCACTTAAATCCAAAAAAAAAGGGGTTGGCAAATTATGAGTGCAACAAAAACACAGAAGCAACTGCATGTAGATGAAGAAAACACTACACTGCAGTAGACTGCAGAAGCAAAACAGCCCCTTTTGTACCCCAGGAGGAGTAAAGAATGAGATTTCTTCTCCTTTCTCTCCCTTCTGTGCTCTTTTCTTTGTGATGCATATTCTTATGCCTGTGGTTAAGAAAAACCCAACAAAACGAAGTCACTGGACAGGCATGCACCAGCAACCCTCAATTTCTAAATCTCACATTCTCTCTTTAGCAGCTGTTTCTGCTGCAGATATTAAAGTTCTGCTGGGTGAACCATGAAGGGGAAGCACTCTCTTTCATGGGCAGTGTGTGTTTTGCAAGTTGGTGAGGAGCTTTCTGAGGCTTTTCTTCTCTTCAGAATGTGGAATTTCTGTGGTGATTGGTGGGAATGCTAAAGGCTGGTTTAGACTGAGAAACAAGGTGTATAATGTTAGTATATTCTCCAAATTGCATCTTTCAGTGCACACAGCAGCTGGGAGAAATCTCTGCCTGGCTAACTTCTTTATATTTAATTGCAATTCCTGGGCTATCAAGGACTCTGTGACTAAAAGTCACTAGGTTCAGGACTTACGTGAATTCATGAGAAATTTCAGGGAATCATAGAATCATTTAAGTTGGAAAAGACCTTTGAGATCAGTGAGTCCAACCATTAAGTCAGTGGTGCAGTAGTGAGAGCACTGGGCATAGAAAGGAGATGTCACCATAGTAAATGATCTCCGGGCAGTGCCACGTGTGACACAGAAACACAAGAAGTCTCAACTGTGGTTCCAGGGGAAGCCTATGGTACAAGAAAGACTCCTCTCTCCTTGATCAACTGAAAACTGATTATCTAAAGAGTAGTGATGGACTGAGAGTTAGTGATCTGAGAGCTAGATGTATTAGAAATTTAGTAGGGGAGGAGGAATGTTTTTAGAAAGTTTTCATTCTGAGTTCTCTGTGTGTTTCTTTCTATATATAGTTGTAAGTTAATAAAGTTTTTCTTCTTCATTCCTAAGTTAGAGCCTGCTTTGCTCTATTCCTAGTCACATCTCACAGCAGACACCGGACAAAATATATTTTCATAGATGCACTGACATTGTGCCAGCATCAAACCGTGACACCCAGCACTAAACCATGTCCCCAGCAGGAGCCACATCTACACATCTTTTAAATCCCTCCAGGGATGCTGACTCCACCACCTCCCTGGACAGCCTGTTCCAATGCTTTTCACCATTCCTGTGGAAAAAATTCTTCCTAATATCCAAACTAACCCCCCGGCCCAGCCTGAGGCCGTTCCCTCTGCTCCTGTCCCTGTTCTCTGGGAGCACAGCCCGACCTCCCCGGCTGTGCCCTCCTGGCAGGAGCCGTGCAGAGCCACAAGGGCCCCCTGAGCCTCCTTTGCTCCAGGCTGAGCCCCTGCCCAGCTCCCTCAGCCTCTCCTGGGGCTCCGTTCCCTTCCCAGCTCCGTTCCCTTCCCTGGCCACGCTGCAGCCCCTCCATTGCCTGCGTGAGGGCCCAGAGGTGCCCCAGCCCTCGAGGTGTGGCCTCAGCAGGGCCGGCACAGGGACGGGCCCTGCCCCGCTCCTGCCGCCACCCCAGGGCTGGCACAGCCCAGGGGCCATCGGCCTCTCGGCCCCCTGGGCACCCCTGGGCACCTCTGGGCACCCCTGGGCTGTGTCCGGCTGCTGTTGACAAAAGACCCCATAAGAAAGCGAATATGCGGGCAGAAAGGATTCAGGCACACCAGGGTCGTTTTGTTTTTCCTCTGAGCTCCTTGGAGACCGTGAGCTGCTCTCTGGTCACAGCTGCTGGATAAATTGGAGTTGTTAGTGCAGAGTGGAAGTCACACTGGAGATCAAGGAGCTCCTAGCAGGCCTGAGCACAGGCCAGCTCCCAGCTTCCTCACTGGCCATTTTTAATCTTGTTTTTAAAAGGTAAAATAAAAGAGTTTCAGGCCTTTCCCTGCTTTGCACGGCATGCTGTGTAGCCATGATATTTTCTGAAAAATCCCCTGGCCAGGATTTTTCTCCCGAGAAGCTGAGATCCCTCAGAGGAAAAGAAAAACAATAATTATCTGCTGCTGTGGGATGCAACAGGTGCATCTTTGATTGGTCTCGTGTGGTTGTTTCTAATTAATGGCCAATCAGAGTCCAGCTGTCTCAGACTCTCTCGTCAGTCACAAGATTTTATTATGATTCCATTCCTTTTATTACGATTCCATTCCTTCCATTCCTATTATGATTCCTAGCTATTCTTGCTAGCCTTCTGATAAAATCCTTTCTTCTATTCTTGTAGTCTAGTTTTAATATATCAATTTCTTTTAATATAATATATATATCATATATACATATGATATGATATATTTATATATAATATTTATATATAAATATAAATATCTATTATAGAATATATATATGTGTATATATATATATATATATATATGTAAAAAATCATCCTGGGACCCCTTTGAACACCACCAGAGTGCTGAAGCAGAGATGGACCTGCTTATTTGGTCAGGCTGTGTTTAGCCCAACACCAGGCAGGCATCTGCAACCTGGAGCTTGCCCCTGCCCTGCAGCACCTCACAACCTTCAGCTCCCTGCAGAGTGATGAAATTCAGGCAGAATGCTGGAAACTGTGGAGATGGCTTTCCACCACCTTCTCTGAAAGGCCCAGGGAACAGGGAGCCACAACTGATCAGGGTCAAGCAGAGCCAGGGGGGAGGTGGCAGTGGTTTGCTGCTGTGGGAAAAGCAAGGAAATGAAGGTTGTAAGGTGTGCAAACTGGGTTTTTCTGTACAACACACCCAGAGCAATTCCCTTCTCTGCATGGCAGCTGGGTCCCATTTTGGAAATCATTTCCAATCTGTTGTGGGAATGGTGAGAAGTCTGGAAAGGGCCAGACTGGGAGAAAGATTGTGAAGTGATTCAAGACAACTATGACAGAGAATTTCAAATACTTAAAGAGGAGAGGTGGAAAAAGAATGGAAATCTCCACAGCTGGAGGGGTGATGAGCTCAAGCTCTGGTGTTGGAGCTTGGGCAGCCCTGCAGCAATGGGGCACTGGGAGAGAAGGGGGCCCTCTGTCAGGGGATGTATTTAAGAGCAGGTTATGAGAAAATATTCACTGGGAATAATAACCTGGGCACAGCTGAGCCTGCCTTGGACTCAGAAAATGGACTTGATGGTCTCCTGAGGTCTGTCCTGATAGACTTGCCTGCCTTTAGTAATGGTGATGGCAAGAAGTGTGAAAATTGGGATAGGACCAGTTGCTAGGCTGAGTTTGGAGGTCCGTGTGAAATATCCCCCTCCCTCCCACACCTACCCCTTGTGCTGGAAAACCAGCACACTGCTGGTTTTGCACCCACAGAGACTGCTTTCTTTTGTTTCCAGGAGATGGATGCTCCATCCCTGAATTCATCCATGGATGCACAGTTCACACCTCCACAGCTTTGTGCTCTGCCAGAGGGGCCAAGGATGTGCCCACCCTCCTGCTCTGAGTGGATGACAAAATCAGAGCAGGACTTAAATGCATGGTGGTCTCCTGGACATAGATAAACACACTTTTTCCAAAAACACAGTGAATTTACCCTTTCTTATAAGTGCAAAGAGCACTGGGCAAGGAGAGCTAAAAAACCATTTTGTGCCCACACAATTTGGGATGCAGTGGTCTTGATGCCCTTGAGTGATCAGCTCTCATAAAATTCATTGGTGTCCAGAGCAATGGAAGGACTCAGCAAGCTGGACAAGCTGGAGCTTCTCACCAGTGTGTCATCCCAGTGGCATCCACCAGTGACTCACCAGCAGCACGACAGCGGTGGCAGCTGCATTAATGCCTGTGCCTTCCCTCACACAGCAGCACAAATATCTTTTTTTTTACCATTGTTATCTTGAAAATAAGGTTTGAAGTGTGTGAGCTCTCTTCTTGGAGAAGCTGCTGCCTTGTTGCAGGTCTCTGCTGCCAAAAAAAAAAAGCAAACTGAGCTTTCCTCTTCTGCTGCACTGTGCCCTATCAAATGGGGATAAATACTGGTGACTTCCACAATAACTCCTTAATGCCTGAGAAGCCTCTTCAAGATTCATTTCCACAAGCTCTGGAAGGAGCCAGGCAGCAGCAAGACTTATCCAGGGGAAAAATGGAAAGGCAGACCTGACTGAAAAGCAGGGGTAACACTTCAGTGCCAAAGTGCAGAAAGTCCTCGATGCTGCTGTTCAGCTTTCTGTCTCTCAGTCCTGGCTCATTCCAGCTATCACACCTCATCTAGCCAGTCCTGGAGCATGGAGACTTGTGTCTCTCTGGTTTTTGCCCTGAGAATCCATTTCAGGAACTCCTTGCCCAGGCCAAGGATAGCAAGGAATACCTGTCTCTCCCAGGGGAGGGGAATCACACTGAGCAGCTGAGCAGACTGGAGGTAGCACCTCTCTGAAAAACCCCAGCAGGTTTTTAGAGCTGCTTTTTGGGAATCTCTGGAGCTTTCTGAGGTACCACTTCCACCAGGGGAGTCTGCAGCCACAGCCCCCTTCCTCCAGGGATCCACCTGGGCTGGGAGCTCTCGGGTTTCTGTGGTTGAGATGACCCCTGAGGTGTCAGAAAGTCTTTTTTTTTCCCAGCCCCGTGACCAAAGCAGAAGTTGAGATTCGTTGGTTCTGCTTTTCAAGGTTGTTTATTTTCCCTTATCTATGACATTCTTTCTCTGGCCTGCTGAGATGTGTCCAGCAGATTGGGTTGTGGCACAGTGACTGACAAAAGGTTGGTGTTAGTTTTTTATGCCAAGAACTAGATGTACTTTATTTACAATAAATTCCCAATACCTATCACCCATGTTAGACGGTCTTTCTCTACTCTAAACCAATCCAAATGTGTCACCATCACAGCAGAAGGAGAAGGAGAAGGAGAAGGAGAAGGAGAAGGAGAAGGAGAAGGAGAAGGAGAAGGAGGACAGAACACACCCAGATTCATCCATCTTGCCTCTTGAACCCCCATTCTAAAAATCCAAAAATTCTACTTTTTCACCCTGTGATAAATTCACCATCATTCAATCCAAACTCTTGTGGCTTGTAACTCCTCACACAAAGTTGGTAATTGTTTCCATGGGCTGAAATGGAAGGCCCAGGTGTCTTTGACTCCGTGCCAAGGTCTCTGAGCCCCCTGCCAGGGTCTGGAGTCCTCCAGGGCACCCAGAGGAATTTCCTGGGTTCCCACAGGGAGCTGCCTCTGAGGTCTCACAGCTCACCTGTCAGGGGTCCTGAGCACCTCATGGACACCTTTCCCAAGAGGATGGGATAGTGATGTGAATAGCAACACTTCCACTGATCTTTTCCAAACTAGGACTTCAGTTTCCTAAACCATTAGAGCAGCTTGCCCTTTTTTTTTCAGCCTGGGTGCTGGAATTTGAAATGCAAGGAATTCCAAGAACCCTGGGCCTGTAAGCCAAAGCTTAGAATTAAACAGAGGATTTGATCTGAGACCTCGGAAAAGGCTCCCAAACTGAGGTGCTAGAAGTGAGAATGTGGATTTGTAGTTTAGAGCAGACACCCATTAAGTGGAAGAAAGTTTAGAGTTTTAGAGTTAAAGATATAAAAATTAAAGTAGTTACAAAGGTAAACAGGAAGTTTAGAATGCAGTGCTGTAGGTTTGTGTGTCATTACATGATTGGCTAAGGAAGCTTACACTGTAGCATGGGTCCAGAAGACAAAATATTTAAGGATTGGGTCAAAAACACAAATATCCTTGTTGGCAGTGTTTCATTGGCCAATAACTCCTTAAAAGTTCTTGTAACTAGGGGGTGTTGTGACCTTCTGAACCATGGGGTAAAGATGTGAGCTGAACTCACCCTTCCTGTCTATGTAGAAGATAAGAGCAATAAATCACATCATCAAAAAAAACTCAGAGGTCCTGTCTCTAACTCATTCAAAATCCCTTCAAAAAAGTCCCCATATCTGGGTACTTTGCTGTTATTAATTCATTGTAGATCACAATCCCACAAAAAAATAGCACTAATCTGTTCTTTACCTGTGCCAGTGAAGAGCCTTTATGGAGAGAGAAACAAATACAGGTAAAAAGTTGGAAGGCTGGTTTCTTTCTTTGTTGTTTGTTTTCTGGAAAACAACCTAGGCAAAAGAACATCACTTAAAAAAATACCCACTCTTGCCAGCTCAAATCTGATTTTGATTCTCAAAATGTCAAATTTAAAATTAAAACATCTTATTTTCTGTGTGAAGTCACAGTGTTCAGTTCTCATTCATACCAATGCAGAGTGTGGAGGGTTCAGTTTTGTTTCCTTCAACTATTGCAAAGCAAGTCTAAGTTTTCTTCAACTCTTCAAGGAAAAGAAAAGCCCCTATTTCCATGACATCTATCCAGGCATGCTATAATTACAATATCAGCTGGCTCTTTTCATTTTCATGTTTACTGCATTAAGAACGTAATGAATTGCAGTCTGACTCCCCTGTGGGAACAGCGAAGTATTATTGCAGTATAAAATAATTAATTTCTTGTTAATTAAGGGCAAGCTGGATTCAGGTCCACACAGTGCAGACCCTGGGGAGGAGCCCCCAGGGAGCAGGTGGTGGTGTCACTGTCACCTGCAAGAGGTGGCAGTGCCCCCAAGCCTTCCTTCCCCCACTTCCTCAGGGAATTTTACTCCCATTTTGAGGCTGGCAGTGGGCACCATCCATCCTGGCTGCCTGAGAAGATGGAAAATCCTTCACCTGTAATACAAGGGCTGGAGGAGTTATCCAGCAACATCAGTGCCAGCAAAAAATGAGGGCTGGGGGCAGCGTGTGTGTGTGTGTGTGTGTGTGTGTGTGTGTGTGCAAAATTCAATGTTGTGCTACTTGGCTCTGCATTTTGCAGGGATAAAAACCCCACACTTGCTTGCTGATGGAAGTTTCTCTTGGCTTTTTTTTTTTTTTTGCAAAAGCAACACCACCACACACTGGTGGCTGCACAGCAGCTGGGCACAGTGCTCAGGGTGCTGACAAACACAGTGGGCAGCAAGTGTGCCCAAGGGGCAGCATCTGCCCTGCAGAGGAGGTGGAGGGAATTTCACTCAGGGATTCTTCTCCAGGAAGCCAGCAGGTCATTTTCAAAGCCAGCCTGAATTCTTACCTCTAAACCAGTTCCCCCTCCTCATCTCCTCCTGGTGCAGAGCAAAAGAGACCCTCAGTGCTCATGAGGATTGCATTAGCCTTCAAAGAAGAGCCAAATAAAAGATTTGAGAGTTAGTGATCTGAGAGGGAGATGTATTAGAAATTTAGTAGGGAAGGAGGAATGTTTTTAGAAAGTTTTCATTCTGAGTTCCCTATGTGTTTCTTTCTATATATAGTTGTAAGTTAATGAAGTTTTTCTTCTTCATTCCTAAGTTAGAGCCTGCTTTGCTCTATTCCTAGTCACATCTCACAGCAGACACCGGACAAAATATATTTTCATAGATGCACTGACATTGTGCCAGCATCAAACCGTGACACCCAGCACTAAACCATGTCCCCAGCAGGAGCCACATCTACACATCTTTTAAATCCCTCCAGGGATGCTGACTCCACACCTCCCTGGACAGCCTGTTCCAATGCTTTTCACCATTCCTGTGCCCTGTTCGGGCTGACCTTGGCAGGCTCTCAGGAGCCCACCAATATTCCCTGTAACTCTGCCTCCTAGAGGGACGGGGGAAAATGAAGTGACAAAAGGGTCATGAGTTGAGTTAAGGACAGGGAGAGATTACTCACAAATTGCCATCACGGTCAAAACAGACTCTGCTTGGGGGAATCAATTCAATTTATTGCCAATCAAACAGAATAGTATAATGAGAAATAAGAACAAACCTAAAAACATCTTGCTCGTGCTCTTCCCTTCCTTCAGCTTCACTCCAGATTTTTTTCTACCTCCTCCCCCCAAGATGGGATGGGAATGGGGCTTTTCATCGCACATTTCCTCTGCCACTCCTTTCTCCTGCCCTGCTCCACCTTCTCCCAAGTGCTTCAGTTCTTCATGGACTGCTCCAGCGTTGATCCTTTCCACAGGGAATGAGCTGCTCCATCATCCCTTAATCCAAAAACACCTTCTCATAATCCTTCCAGTTTCTGTGATATTTATCTTAAAGCTTGTCCCAAGGATATCCAGTCTACCATTCCTCTGTCAGATGTCACCTGGTAGGTTCTAGGTCCTCCAAATTTACCCAATTGTACACAACAGTTCATTTAAACAAAAATTCCCTCTCTCCCCAAAAAATGAAACAAAACAAAGATCTAGTCTTGTTACTTGCAGAGAGAAAAGATAGAACATGAAAGTTCACATGATAATTAAAAAGAAATAGCTGGTGTTTAGCTATTAAGCTAGACATGTTAGCTAATGACCTGCCCCAAAATCTTTGAAGTCCCACTCTGTCCTCATCCTATTTGTCTTCTTCCTGTATTTCCTACATTGCCTGCAAATGATTAGGAAAAGCAGCAAGCTGTCAGGAGAAAATCAGCTCAGGATATCAAGAAGTCATAAAGGAAAGGAAAATGTTTGAGGGTTCAAATTTCTGCTTTAGATATGATAACTCAAGACCTTTCACCGAATCAGGACGATTAAACCTTTTCCTACGAAAAAAGCCAAAACCCCCCAGCTCCCAGCCTGATGGAACAGCTCAGGAGCAGACAGATGGTGTTCTCTGCTGTTGCAGTTAATAATAGGCTGCCAAGCCTAAAACCAGTAAACAGCTCCAGCATTGAGGCCAGCAGGATTTCTCCTAAACCTCTGGATGCAAAGCAAAGTGTGTCAGGACGAGTGCCCTGCTTTCCTTCACTGGGCTGCTCCCTCTCCCCATGATTCACATGGAGAGGAGATGTGACCCTGTCACCACTTCATTCCTCTCAGGCTTTTTTGGAGCAGGGAGGCAAAGAAGATTATCATCCCAGATCCTGGTTTTGCCTCCACCACGCAGAAAGCCCTTAGGTCACGGATTAGTGGTGTGGCTGGAGGTGGAGGCAGAGCTGTGGGTGGTTTTTTTCGGTGTCCACACAGCCCCACAAAGGGGTGCACTCCTCTCGTTTTGCACTGGTTGTGGCCAGCAGCATAAGGCCTGTCCTGGTTTGCGTTTTTGGCTTTTTTTGGTCAGGTGAAGAGCAAAGCCAAAAAGCTTCCAAGGGGTGACAAACAGGAAAAAAAACCCCAATGATTGTTGCCATGGGGTTTGTCCTTCCCACTGAGGGGCACAGGAGCCACATTCCAAAGCCTCCATGGAGTCTTTGCCTTGATGCACTGTGGAATATCCAAAATCACATTGAGGAGAGTGAAAATTTAAAGGGAGTGGGATAAATTTTGTATTCTTTTTGCTCATCTTCTGGAAATTGCAGATACATCCCCTAATCTTTCACCTGTATCACCTATCCAGATTTACACTTCTCCATCCCTCTGCTGAGCTCAGTGGAAAGCATCTTTCTGTCCACCCTTGGAGACCTGAGCCATGATGAAACCTGTAAAACCAGTAAATCACTGTAATCTAACCCAGGCTTGGGTTAACAGGACTCAGAAACACTGCTCTAGATTGAAAGCTCTTCAGAGCAGCACATTTCTCTTTGATCAGGGGTGTAAAATGGCTTATCCTGTTGGTAACTGTGGCATTGTTTTGGACCTTCAGGTATAAAAATAACCGGTATACAAAAATAATATAAATAATTATATATATCATACTTATATCATATAAATATGATATTAAAAAAACAGGTGGTTTTCATTCTAGGTATGTCCTGTTCAAACAGGGGAGTGGGGGAAAAGAAACAACGAAGAAACCTCTAAACCAAACCAAAAATACCCCACAAACAAATAAACAGACAAACAAAAAAGGACACACCAAAAAAAAGCAATGCAAAAAAAAAAAAATACCAACAAAAGACCAACCAAACAACTGCCCCCCCCCCCAAAAAAAGCAAAAAAACCCCCAGAAACACCAACCCACCCCCCAAAAAAAACCCCAAACAAAAACAACAAAGCCAAAAAAAACCAAAAAACACCCACCAAACCCCAAAACCCCCACTGGAAATCTGAAGAACTCTGATGATGAAAGACAAAGCTAAAACTGCTCATCTTTCCTGCAGAGCAGCTCTCTGTATCTTTGCTGTACTTAAATGTGCTTCCTTTCTGCTACACTCCTGTTTCAAGCATTCATTGCTAATTTCTCTTCCAGCAGAATAAAAAGTGGTGCTTGGAATACACAATGGAAAAAACCAAAATAAAGCAAACAAAGTCCTTAAACTGGACAAACCCAGTGTCAGTATTAAAAATCTCTGTGTGTGGAGGCTTCTACCATTTTGATGCAGATTTAAATAGAAAATATTTCAGGTATATGAGTGTGTGCTTTCTTTTGCCATTCAAGTAACCGAATTTTGCCTCTTGCGTGCAGCTCAGATTTTTTTCTGCTGGAATTTGAAGTTACCACTCATTCACAGCTGGAGAACAGGCCTGGGAGCAGAATCATGGAGTTACTACAGCTGGAAAAGAGCTTTGGGGAAAAAAGAGCTCCAACCTGTGACTGATCCCCACCTTGTCCCCACCCAGGCCACAGCAATGAGTGCCATGCCCAGTCATTCCTTGGATGGAATGGAATGGAATGGAATGGAATGGAATGGAATGGAATGGAATGGAATGGAATGGAATGGAATGGAATGGAATGGAATAAACCTCCAGGGATGGGGAATCCAACCCCTCCCTGGGCAGCCCCTTCCAGTGCCTGACCACTCTTTCCATGGAGAAATTCCTGCTGGTGTCCAGCCCCTGGAGCAGTTTGAGGCAGTTTCCCCCTCCTGTCAATTGTTTGGGGAAAGAAAAGAAAGCCAACACTTAGATCCTAAAGGAATGATTGCCCAAATCAGCATTTCAGGGCAGGATTATCCTCTCTGTGCAGTCACAGGGCCCAAAAAACACAGAGAGGAGGAAGAATTTTTGGAGTGCTGCAGAAGGATAGGGAGCAGACTCAAATATTAGAGGTGTGTGTCCACCACAGTGCTGTGACAAGTCATCTGTCCCATGATGAAGGAAAGGAAAAGAAAGGGAAAAGAAAAAGGAAAAAGGGGAAAGGAAAGGAAAAGGGAAGGAAAAAGAAAAGGAAAAAGGGGAAAGGAGAGGAAAAAGAAAAGGAAAAAGGGGAAAGGCAAAAGATAAAAAAGGAAAGAGGAAAAAGGGAAGTTCAGGGAAGGCAAAAGGAAAGGGAAGGGGAAATTTCAAGGAAAGGAAATTAAAAGGAAAGGAAAAGGAAAAGGGAAAAGGGAAGGGAAGGGAAGGGAAGGGAAGGGAAGGGAAGGGAAGGGAAGGGAAGGGAAGGGAAGGGAAGGGAAGGGAAGGGAAGGGAAGGGAAGGGAAGGGAAGGGAAGGGAAGGGAAGGGAAGGGAAGGGAAGGGCTGTGTATAATCATGTAGAGAGGGATGTAAGACACCAGCATCTTCTCAGGAGCCTTGAGTTACATCTGAGGGATCACCCATTGCCAGGAATGGGATGTTCATCTCACCATTTTCTGTGCCAGCCAAGCGCCTGAGCAAACGAGAGGTGTCTATGCAGGGCACCAAGCTGCTCCTGATTTGGACACAGGGTGATTTATCACCTCATCCTGAGGTGATCTCCCTACCAGTGCTCAGTTTCATTACCCATCTCCACTGGCAGGGGAAGAGGAAACCTGGACATTCAGTTGTAAAGCGCCCACAGGTGGGTTGCTGACTGATCCATTCAAAAGGAATGAATTGAACAAAATGGTGTTTTGCTCAATCAGCCCAGTTATTGGGACACTACGTGAGCTTGAAGAGTTAAACTTCCTGAGATCCGTGGGCCTGGTAGGCAGCTGGAGTAGAAGTGAGTGGTCTCTCCAAAGAGTTTTTCCAAGCTGTTATGGTGCACAAGACTAAAAATCAAGGAGGGAAGGAAAAGGCTGAGGCATGGGGACAGTGTGGGGTGGGAAGGCGTGCCAGACAGTGGCTCTGGTGACAAACAGAGCCAGCCCTGTGCTGTTGATTCCAGAGAGAGGCAAGGAAAAGTGCTTCAGGACTCTCTTTTCCATATGAGGTTTCCTCCCACCACTCCTCCCGAGGTGGGACACGATCCTGTCCTGTGCTGAGAGGCATGATCCACACAGGCTGAAAGGGAAAGGAGGCGCAGGCAGCACAGCTGCCAAACCCACCAGAGAATACCTGGTGGGGTTCAGTGAATGCCTTCTAATTCTGGTCCTTCAGAAAAACAGAAAACCCAAAGGATGCAGGGAGGAGATTCATCAAAAAGCCACGAGCTTTGCCCTCACTGCATCCAGCAGGAATTTTACTCCTGATTACCAGGGGAGCAGAATAAAGCCAGGAGTGAATAAAGCCAGCCCCACCTTTGAGAGCAGCACTGTTCCTTCCCTCCAGAGCTGAGCTGAGGCACGTTCCTGATGAGCAGCAAAACGCCTGCATTTAATGTCAGAGTGCTGAAAACATCACAGACACCCTGGGATGTCACCGCAGAGCAGGAGGATGCGCTGAGCCCGGGGATGAAAAGATAAAATGGGCAAAGGCAGCGCTCACAGGGACTCTGTCAAAGGCAGGGGGAGGGAAAGAGGGAGCAGGGAAGCTCAGGGAACAAGGGGATGGACTCTGCTCTTACCCAGGCAAATGCTGCTGCAGTTTGTGGCAACTGAGTGTGGTGCTCTGGGGGAGAAGGGGAACATTTGGCCTTTTCTGTTTTGGTTTGGTTTTTTGTTCGTTTTTTTTTTTTTTTTTTTTTTGTTTTTTGTTTTTGGGGGGGGTGGGTTTTTTGGGTTTTTTTTTGTTTGTTTTTTGGGGTTTTTTTTGTTGTTGTTTTTTGGGGTTTTTTTAATTATTTTTTGGGGTTTTTTGTTTGTTTTGGTTTGGTTTTGGGGGGGTTTTGTTTTTGGGTTTTGGGGTTTATTTTGTTTTTTGGTTCGTTTTTGTTTTTTGTTTTTTGGGGTTTTTTTGTTTTGAGGGTTTTTTGGGGGGGGTTTTGGGTTTTTTTGTTTGTGTTTTGGGAGGTTTTTTGGTTTTGTTTTGGCGTTTTTTTAGGGTGGTTGGTTTTTTTTTTTTGTTTGGGTGGGGTTTTTTTGTTTTTGTTTTTTTTTTTCTTTTTTTGTTTGGTTTTTTGATTTGTTTTGTTTTGAGGGGGTTTTGAGGTTTTTTTGTGGGGTTTTTTGTTTTGGTTTGGTTTGGTTTTTGGTTTTTTTCGTGTGTTTGGGGTTTTTTTTGTTTGTTTGGGTTTTTGTTTGGTTTGGTTTGGTTTGGTTTGGTTTTTTGGGGTTTCTTTGTTTATCACAGGTGAATGTGCTCGCACAGCAGGTGTGCTAATCTGGGCAGCACATAAGGAAACAGAAAATAAAACCCAGTTTGGTAATTTGCCCATTACCAAACCAAAAGGATGACATCAGTCAGATCAAATTGTACACCCTGAAACAGCAGAGGCACTGCCTGACTTCATCACCCCTCCTGCTGTAAGGTGCCCACAATCATCATCCTTTAGATCATTATCCCAAGGCTAGCGCTGAACGGTGATTTAAATAAATAAATTCTGGAGAAGAAAATGCGCTGCTTGCCTCTTTCTTCTGTATTTGTAGTGGTGAATGGACCTCTAGTGGCAACAGCAAAAATCTCCAGTCAAGCAGAAATAAGTTTTGGTTAAGGGAATGTGGTGTAGATAGAAAACACCTGAACAAAGTGCAGAATGAAGAACCTTGTGTGGTCAGGCACAAGATTTTAGCTTGTGAATAGCAAGGCCTTAATTATCTCTGTGTGCTGTTAACTGTGCAGTGGCCTTTGCTGGTTTTGCCAGAGCAAATAATAGTAATTATCTGTGAATTAACCATGAAAAACAATAAAAATTTTCTCCCTCATAGCTGCAATTTATTTCTAATTATTTATAAACTAAATCATGCATTTGATTGTTTTGGGTTTTTTGGTTTTGGTTTTGGGTTTTTTGTGTGCTCTTTTGGTTTGGTTTGGGTTTTGTTTGTTTGGTTTTTTGGTTTGTTTTTTTTTTTGGTTTAGGGGGTGTTTGTTTGTTTGGGGTCGTTTTTTTGCAGTTGCATTCAGATGAGCTTTTCTTCTTGAAGCCTCAATTCTTACCTTTGAAATATGAAAGAGTCTGGAACAATGCTGAAGATCAATAAAGACTCAAATAATATTCATGACAGTGGGACAGCACTGCAGAATTGCCCAGCTGAAAGACATTGTGTGCTTTACAAACTCAGGTGAATGCAGTGGGGGAAGGTTGAGGTCAAAATTGAGATTAAACCACTTTTTCCTCCAGCTCATTTTCTTGCCTATCATTGCAGTTACCCATGAGCTTCTCATTGGGAATGGGGCTGGCCCAAAGAAAGACATGCAGTTTATGTGTCCTATCCAAAAGAGAATCATAAATTTGATATCCTAATTCCTATTAATTTTCAATAAATCATTAGGTTTCCAAGAGGTTAAGTTAGATTTGAAAATGACAGCAAGGCTACTGAGATTTTCTGATTAAACCTCCAACCATCACAATTAACCATTTTGCCAGAGAAGAAGAAACAAAAGTGTTAAAAAAAACACTGGGTTTGTGGGGACAAGGAAGGGAAGGAAGAATCAGAACCAAATATAAAGGAAATATGGACAAAGATAAATTAATGGAAATGTAAATACAACTATATCTACACATACACATACCCTAAATAAAAGTGTCCATTTGTGCCAATTTGGGCCATTTTTTGCCAATTTGAGCAGGGTGGAACAGGGACTGAGGTACCCAGGGCTTTGTAAGCAACAGAAGAGAAAGGTTTGAGCCACTCTTCCTCCAGATTCCCTTCTTCAAGGCCTCAGTCTGAGTTTCTGGCATCTTCTTCTCTTTGGCTACAAAGTCTTTGCTTGTCAGAGGTTTTATTTCTGGTGTTGACCTCAAAAACCAGATCCCAGCCTGAAATAAAGCTCCTTTGTGCTCCCAGAGGAGGGTTGGCCCAGCTGAGGAGAGGAGATGTTGCGAGGGGTCCTGTTGCTGCTCAGTTCTGCATGAAAACCCAGCAGGACCTGAGAACTTCACACTTTCCTTTTTTAATTTTCACTGGAACGGGGAAGGGGCAATACTCCTTTTCAGGTGAGGAGCTGCTGGACCGAAGAACCAAAAAAAAAAATACAAAACTCAGGGAAAACACCCAGAGGCAGAGCAGAGAGCTGAGATGTTGGGTTTGTCCTGCTTCCCCAGTGTTGGGATCTCTCGCTGCTCAGAGTGACCCTGAGATAAGTTAGAAAGTCTCTTTTCCCAGCCTGGCAGTCGAAGAAGGAGTCAGGGCTCTTCATTTCTCGGTCTCAAGGTTGTTTATTGTATCTTATCTATAAAATTCTTTCTCCTGTCCTGCCAATGCCCATTCATCAGGACAGTCAGAGCACACTGACCACCCTCAGGGTAGTGTTACCTTTTTATGCTAAAAACTACATGTACAATGTTTACAATTACTTTACAACACCTATCACCTATGTTAGACAGTGAGCTTCTACTCTAAACCAATCTGTAAGTGTCAACATCACAGCAGAAGATGGAGGCCAAGAAGAAGAAGGAGAAAGGCTGGACACACCCAGTTCCCTCCATCTTGCCCCCTGAACCCCCATTCCAGAAACCCCAAAATCTACTTTTTCACCCCGTGATAACTTCACTATTATTCTACCTAAACTGTCGTGGCTTCCTGATCTTCATATAAGGTTGGTAATTTGCTCCACGGGTCATAATCAAACCCACAGGTGTTTTGGGCTCTGTGCCAGGGCTTCTGAGCCCCCTGACAGGGGTCCTGGCCATCCTGGACAGCCAGAGGGATGTCCTGGGTTCCCACACCCCAGTGCCACCACCCTGTCCATCCCTCAGCCCTGGAGGACACAGATGTGTGGCACCCACCTGCAGTGCCACCACCTCCTCCTGCAGGAGGATTGTACAACCACCACAGCTCCTCCAGCCCCTGAGTGGCTTTTGGAGCCATTATTTGCATGCCTGAATCACAGACACAGTCCTGCAGAGTGGAGCTTTGATGGTGGTGCCTCGGTCCACTTGCACAGAAGTGCCTGAGCTGGGTCTCTCTGGCCATGGGAAGCAGCACTGAAAAGGGCAAGTGTCCAGCATGGGCAAGTCTCCACCCCTCCAAGGGCTGTTGGATCAGTTTGTCTGGCTGCAGACATGAGGAATCAGTCTGTATTTTCATTGCAGGTCACCTCTGCAGCTCAAAGTGTCCTCCTTGTTGATTCTCGGGTTGCTGTTGTTAGTTGCTGCCCCGAGATGTGCAGGGTGTCTCTGCTTCAGCCCGCTCCACTCAAGAAGGACTCTGGACTCTTCACTTTTCAGTCTTGATGTTGTTTATCAATTCTTACCTATAAAATTTTCTCTCTGCCCAGCCAAGATCTGCTCAGCAGGGCAGCCACAGGCACTCTGACCGCCCCCGAGGCGGTGTTGTCCTTTTATACTACAAACTACGTGTAACATATTTACACTCAATTCCCAATACCTATCACCTGTGTTAGACAGTGCACTTCTACTCTAAACCAATCCCAAAGTGCCAACAGCACTGCAGAAAATGGAGAACAAGAAGAAGAAGAAGAAGAAAGGCTGGACACACCCAAGTTCCTCCATCTTGTCCCCATAACCCCCATACCAAAAATCCTAAAATCTACATTTTCACCCTGTGATCATTTTATTATTACACCATTCAAACCTCTGTGACTTTCAGGTCCTCATACAAAGTTGGCAACCTGCTCCAGGGGTCACAATCAAATCCCCAGGTGTTTTGGGCTGCATGCCAGGGTCTCTGAGCCCCCCAGTAGGGTCCTCAGCAGCTCTGGACACCCGGAGGGATGCACTGAGTTCTGACTGTTTATGTCCCTTCCCAGGGAATATTCTGGGGGCAGAGAGAGCAGGACCAAAGAGCAAACACTCCAGCTCAGCTCCAGCAGTATTCTGCTCCTCTCTTAGGTGTGGCTTGACCTTTTTTTGGCCCTTTTTCACTGCTCACACAGCCTGAAGAAGTGGGAGGGGGGCATGGGGCTCCCCATGTGTCAGAGCTCCACATCTTCCTCATCTCTCCCACCCCATCACTGAAAACACAAAACCTACACAACCAAAGCAGCTTAAAATGTAACTCACTTGGAAATAAATTTTTTTAGGAGGAAGAGCAAGCAACAGGAAGCCTACTAGGGGTATACTACTGCCTAAACATCACATTTCTCATTTCAATCTGATGTCTCTTACCAAAACTCCTCCTTCTTATGTGTGTACTTTTAAAACTCAAGGCTCATCTAAAGGTAAATGTTTTTGTTCAAGCCTAAAGATTTGCTTCACTCTAAAGGAGCTACTTTTCCCCACTGCTTTTTTGTTTTACAAGGGAGAAGTCAAAAAAAAAAAAAAAAAAAAGAAGAAAAAAAAAGGTGTAACAAATTGTCACATGGCCAGTAGAACTAAGATAAGTGTAAAGACCTATTTTTCACAAAGTTCCGGGCTTATTAACCTGTAATATAAGTAAGACACTGAGAGTTCCAGCATCTCCTGTCCTCTCCCTGTCTCTCACCACACACCTTATTGGAAGGTGCTAAAATGCACACGGTGTGGAGATGCAGATTCAGAAGCAGCAGCAAAGTGATGTAGGAGGACAAGCCCCACCGAGTGCCAGTGGCAGCTCAGAAACCAAACCCTTCTTTGGTGTTTTGGTTTTGTTTTTGTTTTTTTTTTTAGCTCCATTTAAATCTGCAACTACCTGTTTACAAATGTGATTTGTAAATCTTTTGTGGCCCTCCACACTTCAGGAATGTTACAAAATGAGAGGATCACCTTGTTTGTGTCGCTCAGAGCATGTCAGACATCCCTGTGGGAGTGGTGGTGTCAGATACATCACCAGGTGCATTCCAATACCCAAATCTGAGGCCTGACCCTGTTCTATCCACCTTCTTCAGGCATGTTATAAGGAAATTATCAAAGAGGTCACCAAAATCCTGACAGAAAAAAATATCCTGTTTCTTGTCTGTTTGCTGATAGAAGTTTTCTGAACCCTCTGGTGTGTCAATGAGCTATTAAAGACCATATTTGCACTGTAATAATAATTAAAATATCACCAGTGGGAATCTGACCCTGTGTGTGTACAAGTCCTTGTACGACAATTAATGTAGTAGGGAGGTGTGCTCCTAAAAACAATTAAGATATAATTGGATGAGTTGATCCAGAAAACATATGGTTTATTTGTAAGGAGGCAGAGGTGGAAGAGGCAGCCACTTTCAAAATGGCACAAATTAGAGCACGAGCAGAGACTACACCGTGGCACCCTAATTAACTGAACTATTTAATGTTATATTTAATTTAGTCTTTATCACAGGGAGAAAAACCACCTAATTACACAATTCCACAGCCTCATTTTCACCTTCACAGCTCCTCATGTGGTCAGATGCTGTCACCCCCAAGTAGGTGGCAAAGCAACCCTTCACTTGCTGGGTGCAAGGATGCCACCACCCTGTCGCAGACATCTTTTATGGAAAATCCTTTCCTGAGGATTTTTCCTCCTGAGAAGCTGAGAGGCCTCAGGAACAAAATGTAACCAATGGTTATCTGCTGCTGTGGGATGCAACAGGTGCATCTGGGATTGGTCTCGTGTGGTTGTTTCTAATTAATGACCAATCACAGTCAGCTGGCTCGGACTCTCTGTCTGAGCCACAAGCCTTTGTTATTCATTCTTTATTTTTCTATTCTTAGCCAGCCTTCTGAGGAAATCCTTTCTTCTATTCTTTTAATATAGTTTTAATATAACATATATAATAAAATAATAAATCAAGCCTTCTGAAACATGGAGTCAGATCCTCGTCTCTTCCCTCTCCCTGGGAGACCCCTGTGAACACAGTCACACCACCCTGTCCTTCCTCTTTGTGTGGCTTTGTTTGTAATTTTTTTATTATTATTATTATTATTTTTGTGGGATTGTGTTCCCATGAAATAATTTAGCACCAGTGAGAGCTCATCACGTGGTGGCAGGGGATGGTTTGGCAGCACACAAGAAGTGTTGGAGATCGCACAAAAGATGCCTGGGGGGCAGCCAGCTGCTGGATTACACACTGAGCCTTCCTCCCCTCTGCCTTGGCCAAAAGTTGTCTCCAAAAAAAAACAAAAACCTGGCAGGAGGAATAGCCTGGGGATTAACCTGCTCTTCTGGGGGAGAACCCATTTCATCTCCTCTGCTCTGCCTAAACAGGCATCCCTCCAGTTTAGGGCTGGATCCCCTGGCTGCCTCTGCACTGCCTGTAAAGTGAGATGGCCATGAAATCCAGAGCTGGGGCAGTATCTGTCTCATCTTCTTACTTGTGAACTGGAAGGCAAAGCACTTCCCTCTTCCAATCAGTTCCTGAGGTCTTTAAAAAAATTTTAAAAAGTAAAGAAAAATGGAAAGAAAGCTCATAATGTGCACAAACTCCATTGTAAAAATGCAGTAAGAATATGGTAAATAAGGTCTCCAAGAGGCCGAGAATAATTTGTTTGAGGACTGAGTATATCCTGGAGGAATGGGAAGGAGGTCCAATGAAAACCTCCTGTAGCTGGGAGATGGTGCAGAGGCAGTGCTAAAGCAAGGCTGTAGAGTGACAAATACTGGTCTTAAAAACCTCCCAGCTGTGTTTGGACCTCTTGGAGTTAAGAGCGGGATTGTTTTGGGGCCCGGGGGTTATCCAAAATAGGGCAACACCATCAAGACCCTTGCAAGAGAACCAACAACAGAACAAAACCCCAAATCCCACAGCAAGCACTGGGCTGGACAGTGAAACCAGCACGCTCTGAGAAGTACAGGATGAGCTGACCACACCTGGAGAAATCATTGTGGCCACGATGGGCAGAAAAATTGCTTATATTACGGATTAATAATCCTGGAACTTTGCAAAAAATAGGTCTTTACACTTATCTTAGTTCTACTGGCCATGTGACAATTTGTTACAGCTTTTTTTTTTACAGCTTTTAAAAAATTTTATTTTATTTTTTTATTTTTCCCTTATAATACAAAAAAAAAAAAAAGTAGTGGGGGAAAAGTAGCTCCTTTAGAGTGAAGCAAATCTTTAGGTTTGAACAGAAACATTTACCTCCAGATGAGCCTTGAGTTTTAAAAGTACACACATAAGAAGGAGGAGTTTTGGTAAGAGACGTCAGATTGAAATTAGAAATGTGATATTTAGGCAGTAGTATACCCCTAGTAGGCTTCCTGTTGCTTGAGCAAAAAAAATTTATTTCCAAAGAAATCCCTCCCTCTTTGACATCCTCTCCCTAGCAGGAAAATGACCTGGATCCACACTGGTGTGGTGGGACGGCGGCAGGCTGTGTCAGAAACCACTGGAAAGAGGCAAAACTTCACTCAGAACCTGCTGATTTTGGCTGCCTGGTGTCTCCTGGCACCTGCCTCGGTAGCAGGAGAGCAGCCAGAGGTGTGGACAGGGCTGGATTTTCCTGCTGGGCAGCTTCCCCTCACTGAATCCCAGGCAGCTTTCCCCCTGAGGAGCAGCACATCCCGTCTCAGTCCTCGAGAAAGCTTTGGGTTACTGCAAACAAAACTTTAGATAGGGTCTATTTTGTTCCTTCCTGTGCTCTCTAGCCACTTCTTCCAGCTGCACTGGGTGTGGCATGAGGAAATTGTGCAGATTTAGTGGTGCTGGCATCACACAGGTTCCCAGGAAACAACACAGCTGCAGTTTTTCCAGCCTGGATTGCTATAAAGGACAGAAATCCTGCCTTTCCAAAGGGGGAGTGATTTACAAGCCCAGAGGAGACAAATTCCAAAATACACCAAATCTTGAAACACACCTGAATGCATGCAAAATTCAATTAATTGAGTCAGTATCCCTTTGGAAATCACTTAATTGCTCCAGGGGCTTAAATTCTGTTGTATGAGGAAGAAAATTCTAAAATGCAATATATACTTTGGAGCTGAATCAGCCACACAATTTCAGATTGGCAGGGCAAGCTGTGTTTACAGCTTGGTGCATTCTGTTAAAAAGGTGATCTAAAACATTGGTACCACGGCTGAAGTAGTTCTGAACCTGAGCAAACTCATTTCAAGTCCCGAAAAAGTTGGAGTTTTCTTATCTAACAAAGCAGCAGCTGGAAGAATCAGTAATAAATAGGTGTCTTAGCCCATATCTTTGGCTGGTAGAACACGCAGACACATCCATTATCACCTTTTCTCTTTTTATATGAGCCCTTCCACCCCTGGCTGTTACAACGAGAATGGATTCAGGAATCAGAGGAATTCACAGGAGCTGCTGGGAGCACAGAGCCCTGCATTTTGCATATGAAATACCCGTGGAAACAGAGAAACAGCTTTGGGCAGTCTGTGTAATTGCTGGTGAGTGTTATAGGAAGTTTTGGACCGCTGTCAGGCAGTAAAAGCAAGTGAAGGAATGATACTCTTAGGAGTTTTGTCCCTTTTCAATGCCCAGGAGTGAGTCAGTGCAGTCTGGCAGCCTCTGAAAGTCACATTCCTGGTTATATTGCTTGGTGAGGAACAGATTCCTGATGTCATTCCCAAGTTTGGTGAGACCCAAAGCCAGCGCGAAACCTCGGCCATAAACCAGGTCTGCCTCCAAACTCTGCCTCCTTTCCCCACACATATCTCTGATGTCTCAAATTGCATTTTCCTGCATGAGGCTTCCTCTGTGTGCCTCCTTTCAGGGAGACACTGCTCAGTGAAGCAGAGATTACCTGGGCATAATAAAAAGTCAATTTGCAACAATATTCAGATAAAGGCTGCGTTCAACATTTTTTTTATTCTATATTTTTATTGATTTGAGGGACTTGAAAGTCTGTTCATTAGTCTGCAGGTTGTGAGTGAGAGGGCCTGTGGGCTTTGAAAAACAGGCTGAGGAATTCAATCTGACCCTGACAGAGTAGGAAATTAACCTGGGAAAAGGATGAAGAAAGTAAATTAACAGACTCAAAAAAAAAAAAAAAACCCCCCCAAAAAAAAAAAAACCCAAAAAAGCTGGAAGGAATAATCAATTGTGCAAATGCAGTATAAAAATATCTGGGGTTTTTGGGTGGTCACAAATTACATGTAAGCCAAGAGTGATGCAGACAAGTCTAACACATCTGAAGTCATCCCTCTGCTTCTTCACACAAAGGTTTTGCACGTAATGTACCTATTTGGTCATTTTGTGGGCATCAGATTCCAAGGAAGATGAGGGCCCATTGCAGCAAATGCAAAGGAGGGCAACAGTGAGATGGAGAGCCTGGAAATCCTGACCTGCAAGGACAGAAAAAACCTTTGGTGGTTGTCCAGCTCAGAGGACAGCAAAGGGAGGTGTGGGAGGTGTCCTCAGCTGCTCTGAGGGAGAATGGAACAACCTGCCTCCCATTTCCATTGCAGATGGGACACAAAAATATGGAAAATGTCATTATCTCCAGCTTCAGGAAAAAAAACATCCAGCCCCAGGGCATGGTGTCAGCCTCCACCTCTGGAGGGGTTGAGGAAGAGATTACACAAACATCCATAGCTCAAACCAGCCTTGGGGCATGGCCATGGAGCTGGCATCCCTTCCAGACCTGTTCTCTGGTTTCCTGTTTGACTTTTTAAATAAAGCACCTCCACCAGAGGGTTATTTTGCTTGAATGGGTTGCTGATGCTCCAATTCACTGCCTCAGTTTTCCTCGGGCTCCTTTGTGGATCTGGCATGGCAGAGAGCCCCAGGGCAGGGTTTTCCTCGCTGTCTGACCACTGTGAGCACCTCCCTTGTCTGTCCCTGAGTTACCACAGGAGCCTGGTGTCTCCTCCAGCCATCCTCCCCAGCTCTGCTCACTGATAAAGAGCCTGAAAACCTTGGGGAAAATACATTTTTTTTTGGAAAGATCACACTCCTCCCAACCCCTTGGTGTTGAAGGTCTACATGGAAGCAGAACGCTTAATTACACTTATATTAATTTCTAATTAATGAAATCTTACTTCCCTCACTAAATACCCTCACATCATTCAACTCTTACTCCCAGTTCTTGTGAATTTAGTAACTGGGAGTGGCCAAGTTGGAAATCAGGGGTTTGCTGGCCAGCTGCAGGGAAATCAGTGTGAAATCAGGAGTTTGGAGCCCTGTGGTTTGTGCTCCTGCAGTGGATTGTTTCCTTAGATGCAAGACCACAAAAGCCAATTTAGATAAGAAGGAACTTTGCAGCAGTTGTGATAAAAGGATCCAGAAACCAGGGCTGGGGAGGCAAGAGCAGAGCCAGAAGAAGGAGGGGAAAGGGGGGAATTTCCTCTTTTACACACACAGAACAAAGCAGCACGAAAACCCTGTGTCTTACCCCAAAGCTGATAATCACTTTTCCTGATCTTTGAGCAGCAGGAGGAGGCACAGACACATCACAGGGAAGGATGGCAAACCATCCCTCTGTCTGCTGTTAGCAGAATGACACCTGTCCACTTCAGCAGCAGTGGTGTTTTTAAGGAATTTATTGGAATTGTTGGGTAGGAAAACTTCTGTTCCACCCATCAGTCTGGGTGGATAAGGGCCCACATCCTCAGCTGCTGCCCAAAGCCATGATTGCCCACACAGATATGCTTCCCCAAAACAAAGCTTAGATGCCTGCCAGCAAAGTTCCTTCACTCTAATTTTGGACTGGAGATAGGAGAAACATTCCCAACAATGTTGCTGTGGCACTTGGATCAAAATCAATGTTATCAGGGGGAGTGGAACAAGGAATTAAACAGGGATTTTTTTTTTCCCCTGGCGTTTCTTCTTTTCCTTATCTCTCTGACTCACAGCCTGAAAAAGTTGTAGTTAGAATATCTTTGGGGTTTGGTATGGTTTGGGATTTTTTAATAAAAAGATAGGCAGTGGGAAAAAAAAAAAACAAAAAAAAAAAAAACAAACAAAAAAACCCCAAAAAAACCCAAAACAACAAAAACAAAACCAAAAAAATCCCAAAAAAAACCCACAAAAAAAACCCCCAAAAAACAAAACACACACACACACACACAAAAAAAAAAAAAAAAAAAAAAACAACCAACCAACCAAACAAACAAACAAAAAACCCACACAAAAAAACCCCCAAAAAACCGAAAAAACCCCACAGCCTGGCAAGCACAGCAAACCTTCTGCTTTGGCGTTTTCTTCAGGAAAAAAGAAAAAAACAAATAAAAGGTTTTCAGGAAGCCACCTTACTGAATTCAGCAAAGCAGGCAGCAGCTCCTGCTTCCCCTTCCACCACAGCGTTTCTCATGGCCAAAGCAGCTACCAAGGACGACCCCAAAAGTGTTATTTTTTTTTTATTGTTGTCCCCCTAAGGATTTCAAGTCTTTGAGGTTTTCCTTGCACCACTTTTGACGCCATCACTGTTACTTCACTGCTCTGGCAGCAGCACCCAGCAACCTCAATCATTTTGGCAGATGTTGTGCAAACACACAGGTCCATTTGCTCCCTCCTGCATGTCAGCCCCTGAGCTCTCCTGTTATTGCTGGGATTTATTTGCATTGCTGGTGAAGGGTTACTGTGCTACCTGCCTTTCCAGCACCCTTGTCTCAGCCAGATCTCTCAGAGAGCTCCTCCAAGTGCAAGCAAGCCAATACTTGGTGGAATCTCTCTCTCCAAACTGTCACATTCCCTGAGAGAGTGTTGGGTTGGTTTTGTTTTGTTTTGTTTTGTTTTTACCCCTTTTCAAAAGTGGAGGCACCAAGGCAGAGAGATGAGGAGAGCTCAGCTCTTTCTGAGCACTTGCCCATCAGCTTGTCGTTTATATTCCCCTCACTTTTAGAAACCCTTCTCAGGGCTTTGTTTGCTTTTCAACTGCTGCCAAACATTGTCCAGATGGTCTTAATGTCACATCACTGTGGGCCTTTTATTTTCTAGCCTGTGCCCTGTTTTGTCCTCCCTTCCAAGCCAATGTCTCTAAGACTATTTTGGGCCCCTTACTTCATTTCCCCTCCCTTCTGTCCATCAAGCTGGGTGAGTCACTCTCATCTGTCCAGGAAACCTCATCTATTACCCCAATTGTTCTGGGCTGAAAGGAGGAGAGGAACAGTCATCTCCAGATGACATTGTTTATGCCACCCCAAAGCAGCTCACCAAGGGTTTAGGTACTTAATACCAAGCAGTTGCTACACACACACACACAAGGCTGCCCTAGCAGCACTGAGTGAACCTTCAGGAATGTGCCTTGGAGAGGGAGCATCCTGCCAGGAGCCTGCAGCTATCACATGCCAGTGAGTGTTTCTGAGCAGTACCAGGAGGTCCAGTTCTCACCTACACACAGGAGGATGCAGAAGGAGCCCACCAGTGCCAGCAGAGATGCCCAGGCACAAATTTTGGGCTGAGATTCAGCTCCT
The DNA here is from genome assembly GCF_037042795.1 of Molothrus aeneus. NCBI lineage: Eukaryota > Metazoa > Chordata > Aves > Passeriformes > Icteridae > Molothrus > Molothrus aeneus. Next base: position 72,692,156 of record NC_089680.1, read on the forward strand.
CGTGCAGGGTGGGTTAGGAAAGATGCACACAATGCTTGGGTCTTAAATTCAGACAAATTTCCTCAGTGTTTTCCTCACCAGCATGATTAGAAACCTTCATTTCCCTCCTGAGCTTTTCTGTTGCACTGTAAGTAACTGTCTGCCCTAAATTTAGCTCCATCACAAGGAACATTTCTGCATTCCTTCAGTCCCATTCTCAGGGAAAGAAGCTTTCCTGACTCCTGCCACTTCCTTCCAAATTCTGAGGACATTTTTCCAAGGCTATTGGCTTCATCATTGCCCTGAGTTTTTGATGCTCTCCTGGCTGCTCAGTCTTAAAATCGAATCCTGGCCAAACATTACATTCCTTCAGAAAAGGCAGCTCCTTCTGTGCAATGTAACCATCAATATCAGCAAACATGAAGGAAAATAAATTATCTAAGCCTCAAGGAGCTACTCCTGCCCTTCAGAGGCACAGTAGAGGAGACATTTGGGTTTTGGAAACAAGGCTATGCAGGGTGACAATGTAAAGCTGTAGAGCCCTCAGCAACCTTTAGTTTAACACCACTCATTCCTGAAAGGAGTGGGAAGTATTTCTGATTTTAAAAAGAAGTGGGGGGGAAAAGAAAGCCTAACCTCACCTGTGTCATAACAAGCTGTAACAATCAAGGGAGCTGAAAAATTTATAGATAAAGGACTTGACTGACAGCATCTTGGGAGTCCCCGGGTTATGTTCAATCCATCAGACTTTGTGAGACATGCAGCCAAATTCTCACCTTGCTTACCCCCCAGTGCAGGTAAAATCCCTTATAGTGCCAGAGGAATAACTCTGGAACCACACACTGGCAGTTTCTAGGAGGAGAGCTTGGTGTTTTCTCTCCCACCCAGTTCCAGGGTGATGAAAGCACTGCAGAAGTTCCCATGGGGAGACTTTGTGTGCTCACCAACCTGTGCAGCAAAAAGTGCTGCAACGAGCAAGTTAACAAGATAGCAAGGTGCTGAGGGTCATAAGGTCTGCATGGAAATTAATTTTGGGAAGGAAGGAAGTTTTCTTTTTTTCATGGGAAAAAAAAAAAAAAGAAAGAAAAGAGAAAAAAAAAAAAGGAAGAAATCTAGTTCACAGAAACTTCAGGTCGACCTCATTTTTTTCCCTAAGAGCACACAATTCCAAAAAATCAAAAGCACCTGCAATCATTCAACACCTCTGTGAAATCAGGGCAAATCTTGGGCTTTTCTTATTTTCCAGAGTAATATAATACAGCAGGTTCAGACCAAAAGATCCTTCCCAGCCTGCCTGGTAATCTCCTGAGAGCCATCCCATACATCCTGACACAATGCTGTCAGTTGGATGATGAGATTAAATAGCATCCAGGTAAAAGCCAATGCAATCCAGAGAACAATGATTTCAAACTCAGCAGTCCCTAGAAGTGGAATGTATGGTGTTCCTCAATTTTTATATATATATATATATATATTTTTTTTTTTTTTTGGTGTGTCTTCAGGAGTATTCTTCCATGCTGAGAAAATGAGAGTGAAACTCTCAAAAGCCACCCCAGCTGCCCACCAACAGGAAGATCCGGGTGGGATGTATCAGCAATGGTGTCAGGAGCCATTTAGGACCATATTTAAAGCAGAGATGTATTTTACAAGATGTTAATTAAAGGAAACACAATTTTTTTTTTTTTAATAAATCTGTCCAACCTCCATTTCTCACCAGGTTATAATGATAGAGGCTTGAAACTGCAGAAAGCAAAATACTCAGGAATAAAAAAACTGGCTTTGGATTTTTCACTCCCTCAGTCTGTAACACAGCTTTCGTTTCTAGAAGACAGACTCAATGATCCTGAAAATTTTGGTAAAATCCTTAAACACTGGAAATGGTACCATGTTTAGTGTTGGGCACCTGCTTCAGGGTCCTGGATCCAACCAGGATCCAGGGTTTTGTGGCAGGGTTGCAGATAGCCTGTCCTGCAGCAAGGATCAATATCAGTGCAACAGAGCAGAGGCATTGTAGACAGGAGAGCGTACAGAAACAACAGAGACATTGGCCAACACAGGCCAGCCAGTGATCCTGGGACAGCAGCAGCAACCTGCACGGGTTTTATGTGCATGGCTTGGTAGAAAAAGCTGATTTTTGAGGTGTTATGCATGCACTGAATAGGCAAAGCTGAAGCGTGGCCTCAACAGACAAATCTGCTGAGAAACCCAAATCAGAAATTCCTATGAGCAGCTTCCCTCCACCTCCACAACCCCATTATTACGGTTGTTACTGTAATTATTGAGGCTGTTGTTATTATTTCACCAGTTCTGATGTTTGCATTTAATCTCCATCTGCCAGGCAGATGCTGCAGAGCAGGGGATCCTCTGCGAGCGCACAACTGCTTTGGTGACCCCAGTAATTACAGGAGCACTCCACAGCCTCTCCCTTCCCTAGACACCCTGGAGATGACATCCCCGAGGCAGCAGGAGACGGGTTTGGTCCGTGGATCATCACTAAATTGTTTCCTGAGCTCCTGTCACCACCCTGCAAGGATTAATGTGAGCAGAATGAAAAGCAGAGCTTTCCTCTCAGGCCCTTCCACTCCTGCTGCTCTCAGAGGAGGGTGAGCACTCCCCATGGGCTCTCAGCACTTGAGGCAGAGCTCAGGAGCCTGGCAGGTGGGAAAGAAGGGGTAGAGTGTAGGAGTGGTGGGGGCAGCACGGTCAGGATGGACGGAGACGAGAGATCTCTGCAGCCAGGGCGTGGAACTTGGGGTTTATTGCAAAGGGCCGGGGTGCGGGGCCCTGCCGGGAGCTGCCAGCTGCAGCAGGCCCGAGAGCAGAGAGGGGTAGAGAGGATGAGAGGGTAAGAGCGTAAAAGCATAAGAGAGTAAAAGGGGTAAGAGAGTGTTATAAATGATCAAATTGAGAGCCAAACTTATAAGAAAATATAGCAAAGATTTATTAATTTGTCCGCGAGACCAAATTTCGGTCGTCAAAAGCCACCGCAGCCAAGGGCAGCGTCGAGCCCGGGATCGGCCCTGGGTGAACACACGGATCTGACCTCCGAGTGTCGGAGTCTCCCCCTGTTCACAAATGCTGCTTCGCGCAGCGAGTTCTTTTACAGTTTATTCTGCGCAAGGCAGAGATGACCGAATGTTCTTCGTGTCTCCCCACCATGCATAACCGAGGCTTTACATGCGCAGAGGTAGACAAAGACTCAGTCCAGGTATCGAGATGTTGTCAGAGAACTTCGGGGAAGTCAGCATTCACATGTAACAGGGTAATCATCGTGATAGATGTAATCATGGAGGCGATAATCACTCTTGAGTGGTCCCAGCTACCCCGGGAAGCCGGTGATAATCACCCTGGAAGCTTCTATTCTCACCTTAAAAACCCCGATGTTATCTAAACGTAGTCCGGGAACTAGATGTATATTAATAAGATGCTGCTCCCGGCCAGGGTGGTCAAAAGACATAGTTTGGATCGTACAATCTTTTATACATTAACAGCATGAATTATCTCTACCATATACTACAGAGTAAAAGGGATAAGAGAGTAAAAGACAAGAGGTAAGAGACAAGAGGGGTAAGAGCTAAGAGTAAGAGCTAAGGGAGTAAAAGCATAAGAGAGTAGAAGGGGTATGAACTAAGAGGGTGCAGTTCCCGTTACAATACAATAAATCATCTTCTGTGTTGAATATTCTGATTCTCCCTAACCAATCTAGTACAATATACAAATGCTATAGTATTTACATACAGCATATAAGAATCATTACATTACCATACTGTGTTACATTTTAAACCCTAAAAACTCCTCTTTGAACCCCTTCTGCCAAGCTAGTAGGGTCTGCTCTGCCCCTTGGACCTGTCTGCAAGCAGAGGGTGTTGTTCCATCAAAAGAGGATTATCTTCAGTCCAGCCACACCATTGTTTTCCAGTTGTTCAGTAACTGAGGGATCTCAAAGCTTGCTTTCATTTCAATCTCGCTTATAGTTTCCATATTCTCAAAATCTTTTGCCAGACAATCCTATTTATAGGGCTTTCCTGCTTCATCTTCCCCAACAGTAGAGGATGGTACACTGAGGCACGGAGGGTGGGGATGTCACCAGCAAACTGAGCCTGCACCTCTCCAGGCACTTCAGCCTCGCTCAGGGGCAGCTCTTTGTCGAGAAATACATGGTTTTTTTTCCTGAAAGAGGACACCTTGCTGTTCCAGGTTGCAAGGCAAGATGTTTTCTATTACCATCTGTATGGCAGTTGTCTTTTGTCGAGTGGGCAGTTTGCCTTATCTCTCTCTTTGAGTGACCACAATCACTCCTCCCTCAGGAGGGGACATCTGCTGATAACAGACTATTGAATGCCACTGCATGGCTGATAAGAACTAGAACATCCCATTGGGAGATGTGAGCCCAGAGGGAGGAGCCAAGCATTCCTACCTGGATATAATCCAGAGGTTCTGAAACGCCAGCATGGTTCTCCACTGGATTCCCCAGAGGAACAGCAGCTGCCTCTTCTTCCACTGGATCTTCAGAGGAAGAATGAATACATCCTTCTTTACAGGATCCCTGCTCCAACAGAGCCACCCCTGACACTCCAGAGGACTGCAGCCACATTTCCAATGGGACTGCTACCAACACCCTGACCCACAGGGTGTCAGGTTAAGTTCTGACTCTGTCAGTGTTCTTCTAGTGTACTGCATTGTTTATTTTATCCTTTTTTTCTTCCCTATTAAAGAACTGTTATTCACTGCTCCGATATTTTTGCCTGAGAGCCCTTTAATTTAAATGTCATAGCAATTTGGAAGGGTGGGGAGGGTTTACATTCTCCATTTCAAGGCAGGCTCCTGCCTTCCTTAGCAGACTCCTGTCTCTCCAAACCAAGACACTTGCATTGTCCTGCTTTGTGCTGAATCCCTTGGGCCAAGCAGGAGGCAGAGCTGGGGCACAGAGGATCCCACGGTGCTCATCCTGCTCCTCTCATCCCTGCCAGGTGAGGCCACTCAGCTGAGCTCCAGTGGTCAGCCAGGCTTCTGAAATCATGTATGCACTGAGATCCTGGAGGTTCTTCAGGGTTTTTTTTGCTCTTCAGGCAGTAGCAGGAATAACTCCCATAAATTCTCACAAATTTATGAGGCACAGCTCAACGTCACTGCAACCATGGTTAGAAACATTGAGGAGCTGGATCCAGCTGGCTATTTATAGAGGGACCTTCCAAGTCACTGGAAGTGCTCCAGGCTGGCTTGTTTTGTCACTGGAACCAAAAGATGGGATTTCAAAGGACCTAGTCGTGTAAATCTGCACCTCTGAGTACTTGACAGGGCAGCAAGGAACTGTGGCCAGAGCCTCTGGTCAGATTTTTGAGGGGTACAAAAGGAGGTAAATCCATTAACCAGGGGAGGGGTGATGATGTGTGCCAGTGGAAGAGCTGCTGCCTTGAGGGAAACCTCACAAACACTTCAGTTCCAGTTCAGCAGGAAGTTGCTCTTGCAGAGATGCATGTGTGTGCATGTGTGAAGCCAGCAAGATTTCCCTCTTCATTTTTTTTTTTTTTTTTCTCTCTGCAACTGGGTGGGAACAGCTTCATCCAAACTCTTTATGGAACTCTGTGGCAGCTACCCAAACACCAGATCTTCACACACCTTCTAGTTCCATGGTGTTCCCATCTTTCCATGTTCATGGTCCCCACCAAGCCTGTCCTTGCAGGGCCACCACCTTTCCCACTTCTTGCCCAGTGCATCCCAACAACTTTGTGTCCTGCACCACCTTCCTGCCACAACTCTCAGGCAGCACTTGCCCTGGCAATGAAAACAAAATTTAGAACCACAGCTGCCCCCACAAGGGATCAACACCTTTGCTGTCACTGCCATGGTTTGGGAAATACTCAGGAGGTCACCTTCCATTGTGTTATGTTTTTCTCTTTATGAAAAATATTTTTAATAGTATGCAGAGTCTTATTGTATTTATTAAATCTTTCTGGGGGTAATTTGACAGAGTGAACTCTGTCAAATTATGAATGTTATGAATAATCTTCTTTTTCTGCAGCAGCATGAAGTGCTGGAGGAAACAAGGGCTGACCAGTGTGGGTGAGGAAGGAGAAGCTGACAAAGCTTCTGTGGTTTTTTTTTTTTTGCAGTCCCCTTGACAGAGAGCAACAAGCCACAGATGTGCAGTTGTGCAAAATAGGTGTTTTTGTAAGAAAGAGAGCATTACAGCTCTGGGCATCATGTGAGACTCAACCTTTTCTAAACTGAGGTTCAGGAAAACCTGTAACAAGACTTTGTGCAACAAGAAAGAATATTGAACCAGTGCAAGTCCACTGACAGTTGAAAACTCTTTTTTTTTTTTTTTTTTTTTTTTCTGTGGAAATATCTCTGGAGAGATAAAAATTGAGAAGGGGAAAAAGAAAAATTGAGAGGGGAAAATACTCCAGTTTTCAGGCAGCAGCTGGTGGTAGGATAAAACAGGGAAACAAAACAGCTACTGTGGGATGCTTGCAAGTCTAAAGGCATGATCCAGCTCCCTGGCACAGGGGAATTTTTCACCAGGAGTGTGAGAAGTGCATGCCCTTCTTTAGGATCCTCAGTGAGACTCCCTGGGCTTCAGGAGGTGAGAAACCAAGCCTGGTGAGGTCATGGAAAAACACCAGGGCAACGCTGGCTGACATGCTCTGCCTTTCCTCAGCCTGTGCTGTTTCTGTAATCCTGACCTCATCCTTTTCTCCGGAGTCCAGCCTGGATTCAGGGACGGTAACTGGAGCTTCTCCTCTCAGTTGCCTGCCTCTTTACCAAGCTCCATAGAAGCTGTCACTAAAAGCATTGACTCCCTGGCACTTCTGCTGCCTGGCTGAGATGCCACCACTCTGCAGAGCCCCCTTCCTGTCGGAACTCAGTGCATCCCTCCGGGTGTCCAGAGCTGCTGAGGACCCCGCTGGGGGGCTCAGAGACCCTGGCACGCAGCCCAGAGCACCTGGGGATTTGATTGTGACCCCTGGAGCAGGTTGCCAACTTTGTATGAGGACCTGAAAGTCACAGAGGTTTGAATGGTGTAATAATAAAATGATCACAGGGTGAAAATGTAGATTTTAGGATTTTTGGTATGGGGGTTATGGGGACAAGATGGAGGAACTTGGGCATGTCCAGCCTTTCTTCTTCTTCTTCTTGTTCTCCATTTTCTGCAGTGCTGTTGGCACTTTGGGATTGGTTTAGAGTAGAAGTGCACTGTCTAACACGGGTGATAGGTATTGGGAATTGAGTGTAAATATGTTACACGTAGTTTGTAGTATAAAAGGACAACACTGCCTCGGGGGCGGTCAGAGTGCCTGCGGCTGCCCTGCTGAGCAGATCTTGGCTGGGCAGAGAGAAAATTTTATAGGTAAGAATTGATAAACAACCTCAAGACTGAAAAGTGAAGAGTCCAGAGTCGTTCTTGAGTGGCGTGGGCCGAAGCAGAGACACCCTGCACATCTCGGGGCAGCAACTAACAACAGCAACCGGAGACCTTCCCTCTGCATCTCTGCTCCACAGGGATGAGATAACTCAACTTTAATCCCTCTTTGGTCCCTGTGCCCTCATTTGACAGCCCAGCCTTCAGCACTAGGTTTAAGAGGAATTGGAGAGCATGGATTCTTGCTTCAGAGTGTCTGTTTAATAAAATGCCCAGGTGTTGAAGTCCTCTGGGGTGGGTTTGTGGGTCTTGGTGGAACAGGGATGCTGCAGGTTCCAATCAAAACTGAACCCTTCCCTCTCCTAGCAGCACATTGTCCCTAAACAAAGGCAATTGCTAGGACTTCGAGCAAGTGGCACCCACTGGCTTTGATTTTCCAGGAAATTCAAGGCACAGCAAAGCTCCTGCACGGCAGGTTTTGCGTTCATGGAATCAGCACCTCCCAGCAGAAAACCTCAGCCTCGCCTGTGGAAAGTTTCCAGCCATCATTGCTTTGGAAACAGCGCTTAGGGCAAATCACACTGCCACATCAACACTGAATCATACCTCAGATGCAGATAGAAGCCTACAGGGTTTCCAGAGCAAGCTTTATTTTTTTTTTTTCACCACACCCTTAATTAAAAAAAAAAAAAAATCCTTTTGCCACTTCCAGTTCTTCCCAGGGCAATGAGCATTGTTAGAAGTGTTTACATTGCTGCTCTCTGCCAAATTAACATTATCACTCTCACCACCACAGGAGCTTCTAGGTGATGCTAGCTACTCACAGGCAGCAATTTCAGAAGCACCAAGAGCAAACAGGATATGTGGCTACATTTAACTATCACTCTGCTTCAACAGGCAAGAATCCTAAATTCTAAGCCTTGTGAAAAAGCCAGAATATCACATGCCTCCAAGCAACTTGCTTTGAACACCTATTTTGTTGCTCTTTGCTCTTTCAGGTGTCTTTCCACAGCCACTGTTGCATCAGAAGGCAGGTAAAAGTAAAAATGATCTAAGACACCAGTCCACGTTGTGAACCAGGTTCACAGGGAACATTTCACACCCTCTTTGCCCACCTTGAACCTCCTGTGGGATTCACTTTCCCCACATTCCTGCTGCCTGTAGGAGTAGGACAGCACTGTCACAGCTGACTGAGGCAGGAGTCACTCCATGGAGGAGAAAACTGAGGAGGATTCATCCCAACCTTACCCCCAAGCCTGACCTTTAAGATTGTTTTCCCTCTCCCAGCTGCGAGTGCCAAGTCTCGATATATCATCATCAGAGGGGAACACTGCACTGGAGGAGGAAAATAACTGGGAGACATGTGAGCAACTGAGACAATGCAGAGCTGCCAGATCTCTGACAGCTGCTGAGGCCTGGCATTATGCACATCCAGGTAAATTATCATTTTGATTTGTGTTTTGCTCTGGGCAAGCACAAACACATGAGGGGTTTTTCATTATTGCCACGTTGTGAAGGGAGTATCGAAAGGTCCATTTCACCCAGTGGCTGTTTTCTGGAATGGGGGACAAGACTGGTGGTGTCCCTCCCAAATACCCTGAAGTAGGTTAAATGAAGGCATTCCTTCAAAAATGCTAAATCTACAACTCCTTAGCCTGCCAGAACATATTTTAAATCAGCTTTTCCAAACTTTTCCGAAAGCTCTCAACAAAAATAACAGCAGCCTAAACACTGTCAGCAAAGTGTCTCTTCCAAGCTGAACAGCTTAATAAAGAAGAAAAGCGAGGAAAAAAAAGAGACAAAATCAGAAAAGCTGTGGGATATCAAGGCTGTCCCTGTCTCTGTGGGGACAGCCCTGAGTTGCCTTGTAGCTTTGGCAAAACCTCTGTCTCAAGCCTTGAGCTTTGCCAGGCAGGCTCTTGGCTGATCTCAGCCCCTGGTGCTCTGTTGGGTCTCCATCACTCTGTAGGATAAAGCACTTTTCCTGCTTTTTGTGCTGAGTGAGTCCCTGCAGCTCCCTGTAGCCTCTGGTGAAATGCACAGCGCTGCCTGAGGCACTGAGCTTCAGCATCCTGCAGCCTGCTTGGAAAGCTTTGGCCAAGCTCTGTCAGTGAGATAGGATGAAATATACTATCTTGTGGTGGAAATATTAATTAGTTACTGTTTCTGAAGTGGATTAGATGTTATGGTGCCTCTGTCTCTTCTTATCTGCAATATGGGCTTTCTGGCCCTTCTCTCCATCCCAACCAATATTTTATATAAACCTGGAGTGCAGAGTCTGAGCTGACACGTTACAGGATGAGCCAAGTGACTATCATTCAAATATTTATTTCATGAGGAGTAAGAACATTTTGCACTTTTCTCCAGAACTCTTTTAAAATCAGCTCATTTCTTCTTGTTGGAAGAGAGCCCATTGTTCATTTGACACTAAAGATAGAGCTTTGCTGTTTTCTTTTAAGTCAGCATTTGGAGGGTGGACAGCAGAGAGGGAGTTAAGCTTTATTATGCTGCCTTGTCAAAAGGATACAACATTATGCAAAAGGAATGAAGTGGAACAAAAAAAAAAATTGCTTTCTTTTCCACATGCTCTGTCTCACTGGCATACAGTCTTCAAATTATTTCATTCCTCCTTTGCTTTGTCTAGTAGATTGGATTTCAGATGACTGTGTCAATTAAGCAGCAAGAGCACCTTGCTGCCTCAGGAAGCAGTTTCCTCCTGCCCACAAAATGTCTAAATTAATGGGGCAGAAGGGTGGTGCTGTTTGTCTGGTTTTAAATCTGCCTTAAATAAGCATTTGAACAGCTTACTGCTGGAGCCTGCAGCCTGGAATGAACAATATTCCCCGGGACTGAAGGCAGGCAGAGTTGTCACACACCCCCAGAGGGGCAGGAGGGGCAGAGAGGGATCTGCCCGAGGTGAGACCGAGCTCAGGAGCAGGGACCAGGGCTCACGGCATCCCTGGCTTCATTCTGGAAGCAGACAGAGAAGGGACTGCCTGATCCACCGAGAGAAAAGGGGACAGATGGTTGTTTTCCTCTGTGGCTTTGCAGGATAAACCAGGAAACACGGAGTGATGCCCCTCCTGATTTGTTTTTCCAACAACACGTCCCTGCATCCCAGCTGCTCTTGGGATGCTGAGCAATGGAGAGCTGGAGCTCAGAGCTCATCAGGAGCAGCTGAGGGAGCTGGGCAGGGGCTCAGCCTGGAGCAAAGGAGGCTCAGGGGGCCCTTGTGGCTCTGCACGGCTCCTGCCAGGAGGGCACAGCCGGGGGGTGTCACTGTGATATTTTCTGAAAAATCCCCTCACCAGGATTTTTTCTCCTGAGAAGCTGGGAAGCTTCAGCTTCTCCATGTTTTGCTGCTCTGGAATGTGATTTGGAGAATTGTTTACCCAGCATGTGAATTTTGTTAATTAATGGCCAATCACAGCCAACTGTGTCAGACTCTGAATCTGTCATGGGTTTTTATTATTTATTATTTCTCAGCTTTCTGATGTCTCCTTTCTCTTTCTTTAGTATAGTTTTAGTATATAATTTTCTTTTAACATAATATAATATCATTATATAACAAATTAACCTACTGAGAGCTTGGAGTCAATTCTCATCTCTCACCTCATCCTGGGGATCCTCACAACAGCACAACGGGGGGGGGGTCGGGCTGTGCCCCAGGGAACAGGGACAGGAGCAGAGGGAACGGCCTCAGGCTGGGCTGGGCTGGGGGGTTAATTTGGATATTAGGAAGAATTTTTTCCACAGGAATGGTGAAAAGCATTGGAACAGGCTGTCCAGGGAGGTGGTGGAGTCAGCATCCCTGGAGGGATTTAAAAGATGTGTAGATGTGGCTCCTGCTGGGGACATGGTTTAGTGCTGGGTGTCACGGTTTGATGCTGGCACAATGTCAGTGCATCTATGAAAATATATTTTGTCCGGTGTCTGCTGTGAGATGTGACTAGGAATAGAGCAAAGCAGGCTCTAACTTAGGAATGAAGAAGAAAAACTTCATTAACTTACAACTATATATAGAAAGAAACACACAGAGAACTCAGAATGAAAACTTTCTAAAAACATTCCTCCTCCCCTACTAAATTTCTAATACATCTAGCTCTCAGATCACTAACTCTCAGTCCATCACTACTCTTTAGATAATCAGTTTTCAGTTGATCAAGGAGAGAGGAGTTTTTCTTGTACCATAGGCTTCCCCTGGAACCACAGTTGAGACTTCTTGTGTTTCTGTGTCACACGTGGCACTGCCCGGAGATCATTTACTATGGTGACATCTCCTTTCTATGCCCAGTGCTCTCACTACTGCACCACTGCACTTAATGGTTGGACTCACTGATCTCAAAGGTCTTTTCCAACTTAAATGATTCTATGATTCCCTGAAATTTCTCATGAATTCACGTAAGTCCTGAACCTAGTGACTTTTAGTCACAGAGTCCTTGATAGCCCAGGAATTGCAATTAAATATAAAGAAGTTAGCCAGGCAGAGATTTCTCCCAGCTGCTGTGTGCACTGAAAGATGCAATTTGGAGAATATACTAACATTATACACCTTGTTTCTCAGTCTAAACCAGCCTTTAGCATTCCCACCACACCATCACAGAAATTCCACATTCTGAGGAGAAGAAAAGCCTCAGAAAGCTCCTCACTAATCCAGGGGAGGGTTAGTTTGGATATTAGGAAGGATTTCTTCATTTAAAGGGCTATTAACCACTGGAACAGGCTATCCAGGGAGGTGGTGGAGTCACCATCCTTGGAGGGATTTACAGGACATGTAGGTGTGGCACCTCAGGCTTGGCAGAGCTGGGTTAGTGGTTCGGTTTGATGATATCAAGGTTGGTTTTTTTTTCAGCCCAAACAGCTGTGTGATAGCGAATAGAATGTTCCTCTGTGTGTTTATCATCCTTGAAAGTGGAATCCCTTGTGGCTGCGTGCACAGCAAGGTGCACAGAGAGGGAGTCCCAGTGAAATCCAGAGCTGGGTGTGATTAACTTCCCTGCACCTCTGAGGAATTGCACCAGGAAATTGCCAGCATTGTAAATTGTCTCAAACATGCACTTACTGAAGCCCTTAAAGAGCAATTACTATATGTTAACTGAACACACATCAACTGTAAAAACAGCAGTTATGTGGGTTTAATAGGTACATAAAGGAGGAAATCTCACCACCCTGCAATTAGTTCTAAATCACATTTAAAAAAAAGTGTAACTTGTACACTTATTGCTTATTAATACATAAAACATGTACAGCATGTTAAAACATTTAATTAACACGTACATAACGGGCTAAAAGTTAAGCACCAATTTATCACTATAATATTGTTGAGGTCTTCATTAGCCATGTGAAAGCATGCAGGGCTGGAATTGTCCTGGGAATTGGGTGATTTCTGTTACTTCTCAGTGATTTTAGACCGGGGACAATGATGCACTGCCCATTTCCCCTGGCTCCAGAATATTTCTGGATATTCCTGAGGGAGCCAGAGGGCAGGGGAGGGGCAGAGGGAAGAGATGGTCCTGAGCAAGTGTCCTGGGTTGACTATATGATGCTTTTTTCCCCAACTGTCTTGTTCTGTTTCTGCTGAATAATAAGTTTTGCACCTTTAAGACTTGTTCCAAGAGTGAAGGAGGGAGAGAAGAAGCACGGAGTTTCTTTTCAGAAACTGCACTCACTCCTCCACATTCTTGCTCCTGGACTGTGATGTCTGCAGATGGACAGACAGCAGGACAGAGCTCTCCTTTGCTTTTAGTTAGTTTAGCTCACTGAGGCAAAGAAGTTCCCTGGACTGTGTTTTTTTCCCCTTTTCTTTGGACCTCTTGAAACCTGCTCTGGACTGAACACCAGAAGAGCTCTGGCAGCTCACACCTGAGGCCCACCAGGCCGGGCCTGGCCTGCGACATTTCCAGCACCACAGGGACTGATCAGAGACTGAGTGAGCTCCGCTGCAACCCGGGGAGGGGGATTTCTCAGTTTGTCTCTCTTTTGGAGCAGCAAGGGGTTTTTTGTTTAATATTGTTTGGGTTTTATTGTTTAATAAACAGGTTTTTTCCACTTTGCTCCAAGGAGGTAGTTTCTCCCGCACCGGCTGCGGGGAGGAGCCGATTGAATCTGCTTTCCTAGAAGAGCCCCTTTGGGGATTCTCTCCCAAATTTGCTCTGAACCAGGACATCAAGGCCTGCAGCCCTCACCTCCATGAGGCTGTGCTTTAAAAATCTGGCCTGAAAATGAGGTGTGAACAGCAATTTACACTGTGCTGGCCTCCACCAGGACAGAGAAAAGGGTCCTGCACAAGGTCCTCGTGGTGGAAGAGGAGTTCAGTGGTGGATGATGCCAACAGGAGGGTTTTTGGCAGAGGCCAGGGGAGAGGGGAGCCAAAACTGGAGGGCTGGAGGCCCCCAGCATCACCAGGAGGGAAGTGATGGGACTGGATATTACCCTGGGAAATAGGGAAAAGCAGGAAAAACAAGATGAGGGTTGGCAGAGCAGGGGACAGGGCTGCAACCTGGACCTGCAGCCAGGATGGATTCTTGCTAGGGATCCCAGAGGGAGGAAAATAATACCTGATGTGTATTGCCACTGGGAACGCCACCCAACCACGCAGTGTGTTGACAGAAGGAAACCACAAGGCAGAATTACCCTTTGTTTAGTCTAAGTCAGCTGCCAGCCTGCACACACACACGCACCACATGAAAGGCAAAACCTGCGCATGTTCCCAGAACATCTTCCTGAAAAAGCCATCTGCTGCTGGCCAAGCTAATGTTACCCATCCTCCCCATCACAACCAGGTTTGGGAGCACGAAACTCCCATTTTCCAAGCCAAGTGAGACTTGTGGGGTTTCTCTGCTTCCACAAAGAGGTTTGCAAGGATGGGACACCCAAAACAGGCCCCTGATTCCATGGGGTAGATCTGGAAGTGCTTGGTCCAACAGGAGAGGGTCTTCTCCTGTGCTCCAGACACACAGATGGTTTGTTGCTTCTCCCTAAAATGGGTAGAAAAGCCTTTCTTTCCTCAAAAGTGTTTTTTAACGGGCCCCAAGGAGGTGTGGAAATTTGCTGCCCCTCGGAAAAAGGGTATGCTCTCACTAAATTTGTTTATTTGACGGTATTTGATTTGTTAATATTTGACAACATTTTAGTCATTACTCATCTAAATCCTAATATATGGTACCCCGAAAGATTAAAAGAAAAAAAAGGAAAAAAAAAAGAAAAAAGAAGTATTAAAAAATAAAAATAGTAATAAGAAAACTGTGTGTCTTTCATGCACAGAGGTATAACTTGGAGAAAATATTTAATTAAATATCTAAATAAAAACTTTTAAATTAATTTAAATATTTAGTTTAATAGAAAATATTAATTATTATTACATATTTTAATTTAAAATATTTCCTTTCATTTTCTAAACATCTTCAGGCTTAGGTCATGGACAAGGACCCAACTCACCAGAATTAATTTTTGGGTTATGATAGAATTCCTCAAAACCACATTCCCTCTTCTACCAGTTCCCCATCTGGCAAAAAGGGATGTTAAACCCCTTTACTGCCCCAACAGCAAGACACAACTTGTTTGTCCTTTACATAGTAAGATTTTTTGGTGAAAGGTTTCTGCTCTCTTCCTACTACAGGAAACACTACAGAAATATTTGTGTGGCATTATTTCTTTATGCCATTGTCATGCAAAATAGATTATTGTCTTATTCCATTTTTCTCATTCCATCCTCTAATTGCTGTCTTTGAAAGAGCATTAGTGGCAGAGGATGAAATACCAACAGACTTCTGCTCAAACTCTATCTACTGCTGGTGAAAAGAAACATTAGATTTAAAATAACTGAAATACTTCATGGACAACAAAAGCCTCTCTAGTGCAACTGATCCTCCTTGAAAGGGACCTTGAAATGGTGACAGGAGATATTTATACATAGTTATAAGCCCTTGTCTCTTACTGGACTGTAAACAGGAATTAAAGTTTGGGGATTTTGAATGCAAAAGTTTGTACAACTCTTCCTGCTTTGAGAGGCTCAAAGTTTAATATTATAGGTTTGGTGAGTGCTATTCCTGACACAGTAAAGTTAGTCAAGAGGGGACTATCACTACCTTTAAAAGAAAAATATCCCAGCCTGAAACTGGAGACAACCTGGACTAACCAGAGCTGTGCTGGAAACCTGCTGTTGAGGAGGAAAACAAGATTTCCCACTGCTCAGAGTCAGCTGAAGGCAATCTGGAAAACTTGGAGCAGAGCAAAGCAGTCCAGCAATGAAACAGCTGTGCAGGCAGGTTGCAGGGAAATCAGTTTAGATTTTCTAATTTTCTAGACGTGGATCTGAGCCACAAAATTGTGATCAGGATTCAGACAGGCTACAGGTGACCTACCATGGGACTGGGGCAGTGCTCACATCCTGATGTCTCCAAACTCCCTGCAAAATTTGGACTTGAGAGGGTTCAACTCACGCCCAGCTCAAGCTCCCAAATCTCAGACTCATCCTTTGCTTTGAGGTTTGTGTGGAAAACCACTGTGTCAGCATGGGCAGGACCTACAGATAACCCCAAAGGGAGAAACAAACCAGGAAGGAGGCTTGTATCATCACTCTCTGCTTTTATTTTTCCTTTTCCATCTTTAGCTTTCAGATTAGTTATCTAAAAAAACCAAAAAGGAGCAAAAAAGGAAAAAAAAAAAAAGAAGTATAATGGCAAGGTTTGAGATACTTTAGCTTGATAAAAAGGCAAACCACATTTGTGTGCAGAAGAACCAGCCACGGGATGGAGTTCCTGGTATGTGCAGAAAATGTGAATGAACACAGAATCAGTAAGCTGTCACAAAGCAGAAACTCACCTGGGTGCTGGAGAACAGCCCAGCTGCGTTGCACCCTCGATATTTCATTTACAGCATTTGCTGCTGTGCATTCCAGGATGGGAGCTCTCTGAAACTTCCTCTGGACATTTTTAACTGAGAAATCTTGGAAACCTGTCTTGCTCAAGGTTCCAGTTTTGCACAGAAAATGAAGTGATCACCTCTTCCCTGAGCACTTTAACCACCTGTTGGCACAGCACTTTTCCACTGCTGGCTGATCATGCCTCTATTTGAATTCACAGTGTATCATCACAAAGTTTGCTCTCAAGGATGACACTGAGGAGAAAGTCTACCTGTTTTGTTTTTTTTTTTCTACAGGCAAAAACCAGGTGAATTCTCTCCTTTTAATGCTCTCCCAGAATGCAGAATGCCCCCAGGAACAGCCCACTGACTCAGCACTCCTTTTGATATAAATTAATGGGAGGGAAATACAACATCTCCTTGTCAGCTTCCCAATTAAATTACATGGAAAGAAATCTAGGTTACAGCATGAGACTCTGCAGAATGAGGTCCTAATTGCTAAACATGAACTTTTAAATGGATTAAACAACCACACACATTTAATCTGGTGTTAAGAATATAATATATACTCTTTTTTTCTGCTGTTCATTGACTCATTTACATGGGATATGATACCAACACCTGACCACCTGTCCTTCGTTTGGTTAAGAGGACAGAAGCACAACCAGCTCCTCAAGGAGGGATCAGTCGTATTCAAAGCTGTTGACCCCCAAAAATCTTTTTTTCTGCCACTGGGATGAAGAAACACAAATCCTGTTGGCAGCACCCCAACCAACAACCATAATAATGTCTCCTTGAACAAACCAACTCCTACCAGCCCCATCCTGGCCAGCGTTTCCCACTTGGCTTCCAGAGTAATCCCATGAGGGAAGGAGGAAGAGGAGCTTAAAGGAGCAGCTGAGGAACAGGGGGAACAAACAGAATTTCCTAACCTGTTTTCCAGGAGGGTATTCCTGTAGTATTAGCAAGAAATACTCTGCAGCTGCAGCAGAGCATCTCAAAGGACTGATGCCTTTCTGCAGGCAGCATGTTTTGGGTGCTGGATATTTATTTACCTATGAGAAACCAAACCCTTTCCACTTCTGAATTACTATTTTTACTCAGATCACGTGGCTTCAACAATCATGTGCCTGAAGTCCTAAGGAGTCTAAGAAGAGGAAAATATGGGGTTTTTTTCCTGGAAAAAACACATCAAAAGCCTAGTGCTCTACAGAGCTTGCCTGCTAATTTTCTGTTGGTTCTTACAGACAAAAACTACCTGCAACAGTTTAAAATTCCTCTAACTGCAGCATCTCTGCTAGAAGCCTGCAGTGGCTTTGGTCTAAATGATTCCACAAGGAATACTTGAAGCAATACTTGGCACAGCAGCTAAATACAGTTTTCTTCAGTGGCAGAGAAAACTTTAAATTTCATTCCAGCATTTTCAGCACGAGCTAAATTAATTTGAGGCATTGCTGGTGAATACCCGCCTCTCCCTAAATGCTGCTGAGAGCACAACAGAACAGCTGCAGGGAGACAGATTTCACTTAGATTTGGAAGTCATGCATGTGCAGTTGGCTAGACTGAGCTAAGCTCTTCATTAACAGGAGTGTAAACTCCACAGAGAATTCAAGAATCGAGCTGAGGCGTGTTTGCTGCTGCTGCACCAAATATTCAAAGAGAGAAATTACTTGAGAAGGAAAGCGTGTCTCTTCTCATTCCAGCACCTGACTTCATCTCTTCCCAAAGCATCCTCGCTAAAATTAATCAGTTGCAATTCCTGACTGATTATTTTATGAAAAATGCATTTTATGAATAATGTCAGAGTAATGCAGCTCGCACAACAAACTTTTAGGAAACATTTCTTTTCTGGGATATTGAAATAGCAAAAATTTTTAACACAAAAGTATTTTACCTCTCAGTTCTCATCAGAAAAACTAGGTGTTCAGTCAAATCTAAAATTGAATTGGTAGCAAAAGTACTGTAACTTATATTATCAGAACACAAAATGAATGTGAAAGAGGCAGGACTTCTACTTCCATGGGTAAAACTTTTGTCAGAATAGATGAAGGTGAGACTTTCATTAGGGACAGATTATTCCCTTCCTGCTCACCATGGGATTTTCTTTTTTTCTCCTTCAGGAGTCAAGACATTGAGCCAGAGAGGAAACACACCTGATCTGATCAATTCCCACATTCAGCTGGAAGAGAACAGATCTCAAATGCAGCAAAAGGAAAGTCAATTGTGCTACCTGAGTCTTAGCTGCACACTCTGTCTGTTGTGGACAATACAGTGGATTACATGAAAATTTATTTTATTTTGCTTATTTTTTGAGCCTTTTTCCCCTTTTTTTTGTGAGCTGACAGAACTTTGCTCCAGCTATAAAGAGGGAGAACATCAGCTCAACCACAAGAGCAAAGCAAACCCAAAATCTCCCCATACAGGCATTATCTTGGGTGTTCTGCTTGATTTGCAGCATATTGTGTGGGTGGTGAGGAGAAAGGATTGGAGAACCCAAGCTGGAATGAATTAAATCTGAAATAGAATTTGATATCTTCTCCTCTATGATGATAATTTTCTATGTGTTAAAGGCTCTTGTGTGCTGTCCCTTGGCAGTGATGCCTACAAACCTAAAGAGAAAATCTGATAAAATCCACTTTGATTCTGGTAAGAAATCACTGTCTCAGTTACATGCTGTGCCACTGAGCACACATTTAGATGCCCATTTTTTTGCTCCTACCTTTAGATTTGCCTTTTGGTCAGGAATGATGTGACACAGGACAGGCAGAAATGCTGTTCAGAGAAGAGTCAGTGAGCACATCCTCAAAGCAGACATGGGCTTGCAAAAAGAGACAAAGCTGGAGAAGCCAAGGGTTTAGAGAAGTCAAGGGTTTAGAGAACACCAAATAAACAGGAATTGGGAAACAGGCTCAGGAGGGAGATCTGGAGATCAAGAGTTTCAGCCTCCTGCCAAAAGAAGGATTATTGCTGACACCAGACCAGGCCGGTGGTGTTTGTGATCTCTTTGCTTTGGGGCCAGACAGCTGACTCTCATGGAGCAAAAGTCCTGTGTGTTCTCAGAAAAACACTGAAGGAAGACTCCAGGGTGAGGAAGAGAGCAGAAACTCGGGCCAGCTTGCACTGAACTGACCACCAGCAGTTGTGCTGAGAAGTTTCCTCCTGGCCTGGGGACTTTTGCTGTGCAGGTTCACGTGAAGATAAACGGGCCAGGAGCACCAAAATATCACACCCACTTCCCAAAGAGTGGATTTTCCTCTGGAAACCCCACAGATCCAGCCTTGTGAGTGACTCTGCCAAGCTTCAGTGCTGTCCCTGAGTCACAGGGCAGCCTCAAAGGCTGAACTCTTCTCCAGGGAGGCTGGATGTTTGGAAGGGAGGGAGATATCAGCCTGATATTCCTATTCCCATAGCAACTCCTGCAGAGCCTTTGCTCTGGGGTGGAATACAAAGGCAAGAGCTCTGCATGGGGAGCATTCAGCCACTGTTCTTCCAGGCTGGAGGGAAATCCAGCAGTCAAGATAGCAATAATGAGGCAAACATTTACCCAGGCTCCATAAGCAAAGGGAGGACAATGAGCCTGGGAGCAGAGTGTGTGCAAAATCCCACTTGTCCCACAGCACAAGCGTCCCCTGGGCTCTCAGCCCAAAGAAAGGGACTTGCCCGTGGAGGCAGAGGGGTAATAATGTGGGTAAAGGATCATTTTTGGTAACCATTCCCTTTGCTTCTTCCCTCCCACTGCTGTGATTTCAGCTCAGCCAACATAGGTGATCATGAAGGGAACTCAAGGAAAGACAGGGTGAGACTGTCCCTGCAGTGACAGGACAAGGGGGAGAGGGTTAAAATCAAAGAAGAATGGGTTTAGAAGAGATTTTAGGAAATGAGATTTTAGGAAAAAGTTCTTGGCTGTGAGGGTGGTGAGGCACAGGATTCCCAGAGAAAGCTGTGGCTGCCCCATCCCTCAAGGCCAGGTTGGAGAGGGCTTGGAGCAACCTGGGATAGTGGAAAGTGTCCCTGACCATGGCAGGGGGTTGGAACAAGATCATCTTTTAGGGTTCCTTCCCACCAAAACCATTCTGTGATTTTGTCATCCATTCACAGCCTGATACCTAAAGATGGGGATATCAAATGCTTTTGTTTCAAACTCACACAATCCTGACACTAAGCTGGGTGGGAAAATGCAGCTGCAGGGATCTAGAACTCACCCCGAGGTCTTCCATTGTCACATCAGTGGTGTAATTATTATTAGTGATATATCACTGGGCAGCCCTCTCCTCTTTCAATTTAGTGAAAGTGCAGGTAGGCTCTGGGCTAGAACATATAATGTGCAAATTACTTGTAGGCCTTTCTGAATAAATGTTTCTAGAGATCCTTGAAAAATGTAGTGTCTATCATCCCTACCCTTTTCCTGTAAAGAAATAAGCATCTTAACAGGGAAATAAAGTATTTCTCTATTTTTTGACTCCTAGGGAAAAAGGCATGAGCAAGTAAAGCAAGATCAAAGGTTTCATGCTGTTTCACAGCATACACATTCCTTTGAGATCCAACTCCAGAACAACCAAAAAGCTGCTTAAACTGGGGACAGGATCTGATTAAAACACAACCGGATAGAGGCCAACAACCTTCTGAAATCTTACCACCATGCACTTAAAAACCTGTATTTAGCAAAGGAAGATTCTGTGACAACACCATGAGCATCACTTTGGGTTTTTGGAGGAGAATGAGGAAATACACCCAGCTCCAGATTTTTTGGGTGAATATCCAGCTCTAGACCAAGAACAGCCTCAGTGCTGGATCCAGCAGGTCATCAGATACTGGGGAATGCAATATTGCAGCAGCTCATGACAGGGCTGAGTTGGTAATCCAAACACCAGCCTGTCTCCATCTATTTTGATCTTCCCATACAAAGTTCCCTGCAAAGTTTCCTCATTTCTCTGTTTGGGTTCAGGAGGAGCCAGCAGAGCTTGGCAGGGAGCCCCTGACCTCTAAAGGATGTTGGGCTGGGGCACATTCAAGGCATTTTTGGGGGATGCTGTAGACCCTAGACCTGTGTGAGCTAGGGCAAGCCACTCTCCATAACCTGCAGATCACGAATTCCCAGTGAGGCACTGGAGGAAAGGCTGCAGGAGGGAAAAAAAGAGGATTTTACTCCCCCCAAGAGCTGCAGAACCAGTAACTTCTAGGGACCCACCTCCAGAGTAACATAAATATAAAAACCACACAAGACGAGCAGGCACTCTTAAAAAGTTTTTATTAATTTTCATTGTTTTTTTTTTTTTTAAAAAAAACAAACCCGTCAGTGCAACAGTTCAGTATCCCCTTCCTATCCCCCATCAGTAAGCAGTAATTTTAAAATCAGGAAATACCGAGTGCTGAAGCCAATGGGTTAGCATTTTGCTATTATTTCCTTCTGTCAAACTCTGAAAAAG
Organism: Molothrus aeneus; assembly: GCF_037042795.1. Lineage (NCBI taxonomy): Eukaryota > Metazoa > Chordata > Aves > Passeriformes > Icteridae > Molothrus > Molothrus aeneus. The sequence continues at coordinate 72,713,786 of NC_089680.1, forward strand.
TCCTCTGTATAAATTAAACAATGAAAAAAATGTTATTTTCAATTCTATGTCATTACAGTCAACAGAATCATAATAATGCACCTAAAATGTGTGTCCACAATATATCAGGTATACATTTTTGGGAAAAGAAAAAAAGGAAAAAAATATGACATTCTAAGCTTGTTAAAAGGATAATGGTCCCATATTTTTTATTACAGGTTAGCAAAACAAAATCCAATGGATTACAATATTTACATGTTATTTGAAAAATTAAGTAGTGATAAAAGCATGTCACAATCATTGTTTCTTTTTTTTTTTTTTTTTTTCTTTTTCCTTTTTGGTAACCATTACAAACACCCAATCCAGGTATGGAACTGTTTAAATATATTTGAAATGAGGCCAATTAAAAAAACAAATACAGACACAAAATGTGTACTTATACTTGTCCCTCCAATGTGTCTTTTTCTATGATGTTCCCTCCCTATTAAAAAAAAAAAAAAGAAACCAAAACAAAAAAAAAAAAAAAAAGAAAAAACCAAAAACAAAACAACAGAAAAATTGAAAGAATCCCCCTAACACACAATTGATGAATCCCCAAAAGCAAAACACCATGCTTCTCAAGTAGCACTTATTCCACAAATGCAACATTTTTGCCATCGCTTTTAAGTAAAGCTCTCCAGGACACAATTTCCTGGAGAGCTTCTTATTTTCCCCCCTCCCCCTCCCCCAGATCCCCCCCAAAAAACAAAAAAAACAAACGAAGACACATGCATTTCTAAAACTAGGTTTCAGTCAAGTACTTTCTACTTTTTGGAAAGAAACTTTTTTTTCAGTTTTTTTTTTCTTTTCTCGTTTTTCTCTTTTTTTAAATTTTTTTTTCTGAAATTAATTCTTTTTTTTTTTTTTCTTTTTTTTCTCCTCTTTTTTTTTTTTTTTTTTTGTTCACAATCGGAACATACCGTGGGCACCAGATCCTGTGTTGGCCGCTCAGGCAAAATCCCCAAATTTGAGTTTAAATAGGCTTTCTACCCAGGGGGTAGTTGCAGGATCAGCCACTTAAGGTATGAAGGTTCCTATCCATTCTACACTGCTCCCCTCATGCTAAAAAGCTAAGGAGGAGGGGAAAAAAAACTCAGCAACTCCATCCACTGAATCGAGTTAAAAGTAGTTCTCCAGGCTCAATGTCGTGTGTAACCAACTCACCTCCGCTTGCAAAAAGATGTGTTAACAACAGACACCCCTCCCTCCCACCACACCAAAACAAAACGAAAAGAAAAACAAAACAGAAATACGAACAAAAAAAAAAAAAAAAAAGAGAAACAACCAAAAACCCACGCACAAACCACAGACGGAATTAAAAAAAAAAAAAAAAAAAAGAGAAAAAAAAAAAAGGCAGCCAATCTCAACGAAAATTTACAGTTGTGAGACTGATAGATGTTAATATGACAAGCAACAGAACGGTTATGAGGACCCATGTGTTTGGCCCATGAGCTGCATAGCTGTGCTGTAAGTTTGGTTCTTTAGTTTTTTTTATTTTTAAAGTTAAAACTTCTTTGTTATCTCCATTATGTTTAAAATTAACGAGGACAACGACGACGACGACGACAGCGACAACAAAAAAAGGTTCTATTCACAAGATCTAGTCTCCTTTCCCTGTCCCCCACTCAAAAAGAAATACTCATTTTTACATGAGAAACTTAATTGTGCTGTATTTGTAACACCTCAGGCTGATAGAAAACAAAACGTGTGGCAAACAAAACCGCACAATCAGTCACATGAAATCTACCAAATACTAAAATTATAACTGAATACTAACAAACAGCTTACCTGGAATAAAGGATGACAATTCACAAACAGTTATCTAGGAATTAAAGTATCTCTCTCTTTTTTTTGTTTTTTTTTTTTACTAAAATAATTAAAAAAATCACAGTATTTTAAGAAATAAAACCCACACTGGGATTTTAAGCACAATTTGTTTTTCCTTTCTTTAAAACTTTTTTTTTTTCTTCCTCCATTCACCACCTTGCCCAGCAGTCTCTCTACATTTAACCACAACAACAACAGGTAGTACTGACAAATGCAGAGATCTCCCTTGGTTAATTCTGAGGTACTAGGAAACAGGTGACTGTTTTAAGCAAAGCAGTTTCTGTTTTGTTTTTTTTATTTTTTTCTGTTTTCCTTTTTTTTTTTTTTTTTTGTTTTCCCTGTGGTGGTTTTTTTTAATTTTCCTTTTTTTTTTCTTTTTTTTTTTTTTTTTAATTTTCTTTTCTAAAGCAATTGCTTTCAGTCTGGAAAAGCGTTATGTATTAAAACTAGAAAAACGCACACAAACTTGTGCGTCTAAAAGTTGTCCCCCTACCACTTCTTCCACGCTCACGACGCTTCCACTCATAAAACAATCGAAGTCTCCACTGCAAAGCACGATGTGAAATGTAGGAAAAACACGGGGAGTTTTGCTTCATTAGTCCAAAGATGAGCGTAAACTTCCCATCGTCAGATCCGGGAGGAAAACAAAGATGCAGTGATGTAATGGAGCCACTTATTCCATCACTTAAATAACTTTAATATACACACACTCACACAGGTACCAGTGCTTTGAAAATAGATCATTCAGTCCTAAAAGCAGCTTTATTTCTTCCTTCTGCCCGCCCTGCCCCGCCCCGCTCATCACTGTTCAAGTACTGTCGATTAGAACCACACCAAACTCGCTTTTTTCCTTATTCGTTTTTGGCCTCCGGGGTGTCTAGGAGAGGTTGGTCAGCAGCCACCATGCTGACAGCTGTTTCCCCAGTGTGGGAGTAGTCCAGCACCATGGCCTCGATGCTTTCCTTCTCTTCTGGCAGCGTGCTGGCCGTGTCCTCCACGTCCTCCTTGGGCTGGCTGTCCTCGCCGCTCCTGTGCTTGCTCTCGTTCAGCGCCCTGCAGGAAACAGAGGAAACAGTCAGGGCACACAGCAAAGCCAGCCCGTGCCCGTCACAGGAGGGACAGCAGCAGATCACCCTCCAAAAAGGCAGCCACGCCACTGGTTCCAAAGGAAAGGAGGAGGAGGAGGGATGAACTTGCTGGTGGGACATTCTAGCCCTGAAACGGAATCTTTGTTCTGTGCTGGGACAGGTTTGGGGTCAGAAGGAAGAGCTCCAACTGTGACACCTGAAGTTTATTCCCATCTTCCAGGTCCCTTGTAAACAAGACTTAGCAGGCACCAAAAGTACAGGAAAGAAGTGCTTTTCCCAAAGAGTTAATGAAATCAAATAACACTTTTCATAGGTTACAGCATTTCCAGTACTTATGCTCAGACTTACATTCTCTTAAGGCTAAGAGAAGTTATTGTTTCTCATTCCATCGCAGTTAACCCACAACATTGTATTCAGATGCTTCCCACATGTCAGCAGCCTTGAATGAAATCTACTCTTTGAACAAACTCTGGCTAGAAAAGAGGTCTCTGCTACCAGTGAGATCTACATCAAAAGAAGGAAACAGATTGCTCCAGAGATTCCTATCTGTGATGTGTATCATCCCACAGTGTGCAAACTGCCCTAGAGAGGAAAATTTTTTTTAAAAAAATCAACAGCACACTTAGGGGAAGTTAATCCTGGCCAAGAGGCATTAACCTAGGGACAATCTTAAGTTTTAGAGCCACAGTTAAACCCTGGGCAGCAGAGTTAAAAAGGACGCAGAGACATTCGATGACTATCCAACAACAAATTTGGTCTTCACAGAAATGTGTTGGCATTTACTGCAGGTTTCTGGGAGGGCAGGGATGGGGTGGGGGGAACATACAGAGATGTACTGCCACCTTTGGCTGCTTGGCAAGGGAACAGAAAGCAACTCACATGCCATGCCTCAGCACGTGCCGCTCCCACTCGGAGCCCTCGGTGAAGGATCGGCCGCAGAACTCGCACGGGAAGCGTTTCTCTGGAGCACTGCTGTCAGGAAACATCATGGGATCTGGGAAAAAGACAGCACAGCCCATGAGCTCAGAAATGCCAGGGCAAGAAGGGAATTGCCACCACAGCGATCCTGCTCCGGGTCCTCTCTGCTGCACCTCTCACTCCAGAGAAGCAAAAGGACTTTCTTGTCAAATAACTGGGAAAGTGCAGCTGCCGAAAAGAAAAGTGACAGTGCAAGTGACAAATCCCACCCTAGGTCTTAAAGCATCTCTGCAAGTAAGGTTAACAAGTTACTAGACCCTGCTCCTCTATTTCAACAAATGAGGAGACTGTGGAATTTAAATTCTGAACCAAAAACTGCAACTTAGGAAAGCAATATCAAAAATCCCCACTCAAGTCCACCTATAATTCTGGAACCAGTAGTACAAATTTCAGGAAACACACGGATTTGGTACATTTAACATGTGATTCCTGTAATAGATCTTAAAGTCTCATGGATTAAGTGAGACTTTAAGATGCTGCTGCATCTTAACTGCATAGGTGTTTCATGCTCATCCTAATGTTTCACACAAAGTGCTTGGGGCCTCATTTGCAGAAGCGTCAAGCACCTTGTAATATGAGTGAAGTCACTGGCAGCTCAGGGAATGACATTCCAGAAAGCCAAGCTCCATGTGAACACAGCCTGCTCTGACAAAAGATGAAACATTTTCTCACAAATTAAGAAGATCACCGCACAAGCCATTGAAAATAATTGCATGAACTATCTCACTTGATTCTTTTGCTGGAAATGAGACAGCACCATCTGCTCAGAGCATTAATTCCTTAGCAGGGATTATCTTAAGCAAGAAATCAACAGAATGTCTTTCTGACTCCTCCTGAACTACATAATAAAAGAAAAGGGATTTTGCTTAATTTTGGTTCTGATCTCTGCTCACTTGATTTCTTCACTCTCAGACTTACTCTGTTCAGGACCAGCCTGTGAACTCAAAATTGCTCACACATATCCTATTACCCACACCTAAGTCCTGCAAATGCATTTTTGTGACACACTTCTCACTAGTTAACCTTTACTTCAGTTTTATATGGAATGGTTGTTGACACGATTTTTTGACCTCTTCCCATGAAAGGAAAAAAAAATCCATTTTGTATTTCTTATTGTTGGGGGGCTCATTTATTATGTGGTTAAATACCATAAAGCTGCTGTGTTGGGGAACACCAGAATGCAAGCAGCAAATGCCATCAGCCCAGTTTTTTTACATCTGGATTTTTAACACCTTAAGCATGGCACAAATGTTTAAACACACTGCAACACACAGACTAGTCATGACACAGGGAAAAATATTTTTGGTGGTTAATAGTTTTGGAAGCAAATGCTGCTGATGTTCTGTTTAAGAGTATAGCTACGGATGGAGCTTGGAGCAACCTGGGATGGTGGAAGGTGACCCTGGCCATGGCAGGGGTGGGACTGGATGCTCTTTAAAGGGCTCTTCCAACCCAAGCCAGCCCTGGCTTATAATTTATACCTGCAAATCCCATTAAGTTTAGCAAGTGTTACTCTAGTAAATCCACCATCCCTTCAGACAACACCATCTTGCTCATCCTACTCCCCAGTAACTTTTGCCTCTAGGGATGTGAATTTGGGCTGCTTCCCTGGAGAATTATCAGAAGCTGCTCTTTGGTCCTGCAGAGGGGAAGCAACACATTGCACACACGCCTGACCTCTCTGTGGTTTTGCTCTGTCACACATACAAACACTCACTGACACTTAAGTTTTGCCCATTATGGAAAAACACTTCTTGATCTGCTGAGACCAAGACATAAAGATCAGTAACAAGGTCTCTGAGGCACAGTTCTACTTGGAAAAGCTGCTCTTGACATGGTCTTTTATTCTCCTTTTATTCTATATCCCTTACCACCCCTTCCTTTCCCATCCAAGAGTGCTGCCCACCTCTGCCTGTCCACATGGACAATGGCCTTTGCTTGGTCCAGCAGCCCATCTGGAGAAGCCACAAGTTCTCATCTGCACCTTCAGTACTGCACAGAGCAGCTTGAGTCAAAGTGGTGAATCCAGGGAAGAAATCCTGATTCTCCCAAGGTCACAGACCTCAGACAGATACCTGGAGCACTCTCAGCAAATCCCACTTCCTGCTAACACCACAAAGGCTGGAATTGCCAAATGCACCCCAGCAGCACCCAGGATTGCACAGCTTGATGTGGTTTGGAAGCTGTGACAGCATCAGCCACTGTGACAGGCTCTGTTTGAAACCAAAGGTCTGGCTTTCTGCTACCAGGGCAAACCATTTCTGGGTCAGAAGGATCTCCTGAAAATGCCTAGGGAGATGCCAGCATGCATCCTTCAGTTCCTGTCTCACTGGGACATTTTTCAAAAATCTTGCACATTAAGAGTGGAAATTCACACAACTTACCTAGAAAAATACAATCAATACAAATGGATCTTTTCTAATATCCTTCTTGCAGCGTTTTCTGCATTGTCTACCTATTTTACTATATCTATTACAAACGTTTAAGAGGTTGAAAAGGACAAAAAAGAAACTTGAAAAAAACAATGGTGAAACATCAACCCTACAGGCCAGAGTAAAAAGAAATGCTGCAAAGCGAACCTGAAAACACACCTGAATTTCTTAGGCTGGTCATCCAAACAAGCACGCAGAAATCATTTTAGCCAGCCACAGATTAAAGAAAACATAGACAGAGGTGAAAAAAAAGACTACAGCATCATCAAAATGCTGCCTTGCTTAACTCTGAAACATGAGGACAGCACATCTATTAACCCTTGGCCATGTAATACTCCAGCATGGAAGGTGATGGTTTTTATACTTCCAGGGTGTAACCTAAAGCCAATTTAAACAATGAACTTCACCTTGGGCTGCCCCTGCTGCACATGTGGCACACGCACAGGGATTTGTGGGGCTTGGCAGAGAGCACTTTCTCCTCCTTGGTGCGGGCACCACAGCCTCCAAGGTGACCTCAGCACCTGTGCCTGTGTGTAATGCTCAGGCAATCCTCACAAGGACAGCTTGACTCCTCACCCCCTGCTAGCTGTGGGTCCACACAGGACATTAATCAGCCTGCTGCATCTGCAGCTGAGGTGAGCTGGTGCTTTAGTCAAATCATGGCACAATCGCTGCTCCAGAGGAAGCCAAGAGGGCCGGAGCTGTCCCTGAGGAATGCTGAACTCTGAGATGCACACGTGGAACTGGCATCCCTCCTATGATTTTTCTGCCTTCTAAGACCTTGTGCAGGGTATTTTTCTCTAAAACATAAATGGTTTCCTATCCAATTGGCTTGCATTCTCATTTAAGTTAAAAGCCATCACTAAGTGCTCCTGAAGCGCTGCTGATAAGCACAAACTGAATTCATGCTGCAGGGACACCAAATAAAATCCAGGATGCTGGGGTCTTGCTGTTATAAGGTAAGAAGCGTGATCTGAACCCCCCTAGTTCTATAAAATACCTGTGAATCCAAAAATGGGAATTTTTCAATGCCTGAAAACATGTACAGAGATGCCTTTTTTTTCCTTTTTTGGGGTTTTTTTTTTTTTGGTTTGGTTTTTTTTTGTTTTGTTTTGTTTTTTTTTTTTGTTTTTGTTTTTTTTTTGTGAAAAGCTCTTGAGTGAGTTTGAAAGCTAAAAATCAGGAGGAAAATGTTCACCGAACATGGTGGTGTACCTTTAGCTGAAGTACACAGAACTTGGCTAAGTGGAGCTGTCAGCATCAAGAATTGGGTGGCCTGTCCTTCAAACCATGAGGGGACTAAAGATATTAAACGGTTGTTGCATTATAGGATGCATTGTTGCACCAGAACAAAACACAGTTACACCAGATATTGGAATAACTTGCCTTTCATGGGAGAAGGTTGTTGGAAAGGAAACCCTTCATTTAATTATCAGAGAATTCTTTTTTCTCTGCTGATCTAAATTCAACCAAACCAAAATTATATGGCCTAGCTTTGTTGAAATCAGTGGGATTACTCCTCAATACAAACCTAGGCACGTATTTAAATATAAAATGGTACAGACAGGTGGGCATGGATGTACCCTGGCTCTGGAGCTGCCAACTGCAGCAAATGCAAACAGGGCTGACTGTCTGACAAAGAATGCTGGGCAGAGAGACAGATAACAGCCCATAAAGCAGCCCTTCATCCCCCACTTGGGCAATGCCAAGTGAAAGCTGGAAACTGGTTACCAAAACAGAAAATCTGACAGGCCCCTAAAATACACTTACATAGTTTTCCAAGCCCTTATAGATGGTATCTGAACAGGCAGATTAGTCACAGATGCTATCTCATAGCATGTATTCTTTCTGAACAGACAAAAAACTTTTAAGGAGGATTAGAAACACAAGATTCCCACAGGAGCTGTGTCTTCAGGAAATTCAGTAGGATTCTGTTACTATTTCTGCAGAATATGTGCTGTCCACTCAACAGCCGACCTGGCATGGTTGGAGTGGTGAGGCAGGTTGCAGTGCCCAAAAAAATCCAACAAAACCCACCCCCCCAGCACATCAAAGAGCTGCACTGACCTCTCTCTTGAGCCTTGGGGCTTAACTCTTCTTCTTTTTCTTCTTCATCACTGCTAGAGCTCTCTGTTTTCCCTTTCATTTGCTCCAGCTGGTCCAAGTTAACCCGTCCAACCAGCTCAAAATTACGACTCACCTTTGAAAGAAACACTTCTGTTAGCACTCAGCACAGTCACCAACCAGCCAGAAAAGTGGCCACAAATGCAGAACAAAACCAGGTACACCCCAAAGCCTGCTCAGCTCGAGGTAACATGCAGTCCCCATAATCAAATTAACACTCTTTTATTTCCAGGGGCAGTGATCCTTCCATTGCTGTTTATTCTGCATTTCTCATTTCTGGTTTCTTTTTGGTAATTAATGAGATTGGGTAAACCCCGCTCATTTCTTCATCCAAGAAATGTAAAACATCAAGTCGTATCCTCATTTTTATGGCATTATTCAGCTGCTGTGATCAAACACTGCTACCACACATCCACGCTGAAGGGGAACTCTCTGTGACGGGTTCATTCAGCTTTATTCATGAAAGGATGTTTTTTTTTTTTTCACTGAGCACATGGCTGCTGTGTGGCACATACACTCTCACTCATTAATAACAGATTAATTTTCATTACGCCGGGGCTGCGAAGTGCTTTGCAAACTGATACAGCAGCCTATAATGGGAACACTTCACCCAGCAGTCAAATTCAGCTAACCCTGGGGTGAAATGCACCCAGCTACTTAACAGCTCACAGCAGTATGTATGAAAGGAGCAGCTCAGGGCACAGGAGTCAGGAACTGCTCCACATCCAAGAGGAGCAGCAGCCCAGATTTACAGCGGAGGCGGAGAGCGTGGAGCGTGACCAGGACACCGAGGCTAATACTTGCTGCATGACAAGCGCCCCCCGAGCTCATTGATCACTGCTGGGAAGGGTTTTGGATTCATCCTTCATGCAGAGAGACAGCCCTCCAGCAGCAGCACAGGCACTGAGCCAGGCGGGCAGAGGGGATGGAGAGGGAGCAGCGAGCGCATCCCACAAGGGGCTGAATGAAACAGCAACACCCACTGGCTGCTCCTTACCCCTCTGTGGGAAAGGAAACCTGAATGAGCCCAAGGAGGATGTGGAGCAGGCTGCAGGGTACACCCAAACAGCAAAGGATCCTGAATATGGAGGTGTGAGGATTCCTAGTACTGGGCTACAGACAGTTGTGATCAGGTTCTCGAACTTAACACATCACCCACAGAGGTTTAAACAAACAAACAGTGCAAGACACTTGATTCAACTCAGCTCATGTGAAGGAAACTCTTTTTAAGGTGCACTGTACAACCTGGGTAGTATCTGGGCCCAGAACTTAAGACACAAATTGCAGAGGTATAATTTAACCCCCAAAACCGGGGAAATGATACCTTAAACTACCAGCACCACCACTGCAGGTCCAGATCAGAAGGGAGAGCTAAGTTAAGGGAATAATTATCCCAGAATGATGAACTTTGTCAAAAAACCCCAAGCAATAGTTCCTCTTGGACACAGCAGGCACCAGGAGGTGTAGAACTCCTTCTGTACCATTTGAATCACAGAAGATTCTCCAGAAGTAATAAAGATGGCAGAGAGTCTAGCATGCCAACATAAATTAACAAGGTTTGGTTTTATAAGATGGCCAAATATTTTTTGAGCATGAAAACTGTTGTTTTTTTTTTTTTTTCCTGTGATTCTGCTGCTAATACCTTCCATATATATTTGGCTTTAAGGAAAAGTCATTCAGTCAATGAAGCTTTTAGTGAGGACCTTTAGTGGGCAGCTAAGCTCCAAGAGGGGAAGGCATATAGCTGCCTCCCCTGGAAACCTGCCAAGGAAGCACTCTAGGAAATATTCCAAAACACATCTCAGTTCTAGAACTTACACATTTCTCAGCTACAGAAATTCAAAGCTAGCAGTCTGTGGAGAACCTTTAATGACTTCTCAAAGGCTGGACCTGATATGCTCTCAGGTAATCCACAAAAACTCCAAAGCAGTCTTAGCTGAGGACCTGGTTAGACTTGCTGTTTGTCTTTCCCTTGTTAAAGGTAAAAGGGGATGTATAGACCTCTTTGTTATTAAAATATGCGTGGCATGTCATGCTGTTGAAGTTACCAGAGCAATCCTGTGTTTGGAATCTCCTGCCTTTCACAGGGGCTGAATCACACTGCCTTGGTATTGTTCCACAACTCTTTCCCCACCCCCCCTTTAGATAAACCCAGCATACACAAGAGCCTTCTCCAGACAATCACACTCTGCAGGCAGCAGCAGTTTGCTAATTCTGATCAATCTGAACAGCTTCAGAAAGGATTATTTTTCAGTTTCTGAAGAAACGACAACAACAAAAAGATAAATAAAGAGAAAAATGAGAAAGGGGAGCACCACGTGGGATTAGCTTTCAGATTTGGGGAGGGATAAAAAAAAATAACCCCGGTGTCAAACTGGCTAGCCAGACATGCAAATAAACCAATTCAGCATTTGCAAAGACTAGATCGCCACAAATTAAAGCTACTGGGTCCTACCTTGTGCTCATCTCGAAGGTGAGCATCCAGCTCCTCTGTGTGTTTGGTCTCATAGTAGCAGAGTTGGCATTTGTAAGGTTTCAGTTCATTGTGCTTCTCTATGTGCTGCTGCAAGCTCTCGTCACTGGAGCAGGTGAAGGTACACTTGTCACAGCGGAAAACGACTCCCTGCAGGTACTTGGACAGCTTGGAACGGCAGACCTCGATGGGAACCACCCTCTCCTCTGTGGGGACAGCACAACACTCACTCAACAACACCAGGAAAACCATCCTGCCCCTCTTAATCTCCAAGAGCCACAAATGCAGGCGTCCTCTGTGACTGGTGGTGGGGTGAAGAGGATGGGAATGAAAAGGTTTTGGGCCAAGCGAGACTCCCATCTATGAGTCAGAGGAGCAGAGCCTAGGAACACAAAACTCAGCCATAAATCAGCCCAGACCAAAAGTTTGTTTTTGTTCAGTACTTGACAGCAGCTGGGAACTGCTTCTATAAAAGAAATAAACAGGGGAGCTGCAGGGTGTGCTTCCCAAAGCATCATATACACTGCTGGCTCTGCACAAATTGGAGCTGGTGTCCTCATCACCACACCCAAACCTGCCCTCTGGGGATTGAGAAGGTGAGCAAGGCAGCACTTCTCCCTGGAAAAAGGCTGTGCAAGTTCAGCCAGCAGCAGAACTTCCTGATTTACCCAAAGCCCAGACTCTGCACGCATGATGTACTGAAAATGCCCTTGCTGAGTTTTTAAACTCTGCACTCCCTCTAACAAAGCAGTGATGTTTAACAGAGCAGCAATTAATTTCGGTCATTTGACACAGCCAGAATCTGATGTGCCTCAACACTCATCTACTGTGGTTCCCTCCATGCTGTGCACACCAGAGAAACCCCAAATCTCACCCTTCAGCTGAGGGTCACCAGCAGATCCTCATTAAGGCTTTTGTTACCCAAACTGAGCGTTTTGAGCTAGAACGCTTGAAACTTAGCGCTGCTCCTCCGTATGCACTGCACACTAAAGGAGGGGTTTTTTTGATTCTCCTCATCCAGGCTCATCCCCAAGGACAGGAGGAAAAAAAAAAAAAAAAAAAAAAAAAGAGGCCTGAATCTCTTATGGTAGACATGAAGGCTGAAGGAATGTGAGACGTGGCAGTGCACACATGGATCTGAGCCAAAGGGCCCTTTCTTCTAGTGAGGAGGGTAAAATTACATCCAAAGACAACTACAGAAACACACACTCGCTTTACAGCAGGACCTTTTTTTTTCTACAGCTCAACAAAATATTCCATCCTGCCTAGCTTCTCCCTGAGCACAAAACTTATCTATCTCCTAACTTCCTCTTTTTGAAGTTTTCCCCAAGGCTATGCCTTAACCCCCCAAAAAAACCAAAAAAACAAACACCCAAAGACTTACAATTATTTTCTACACCAACAGCAGCTTCTCTAAGTATAAAGAAACCAAACAGTGGCCATTCAGGGTGGAAACAGGGGAGGGGAGAATAGGGCTTAAGACACAGCAGAATTCAAAGCTGTGCTGCTGAGATCACTGGAGAAACTTTTTACAAGGTTGTTGCAGCTGCGTGCTTTTGGGCTCTCAGAAATAAGTGACACAGCTGGTTTCAGAGGTGAAAAAGCCAAGGGAAGTTTTCAAAAACAGAAATACTGATTAAAATATTTTAACCTTCACCTTTCCTCTAACAACTGGCACGGATTAAAAAGGCTAAAACATGCCGTGGTACAAAACTTTAAAGCTACCAGCCTGACGTAAAGCAGCATTTTCTTATTCACATGAACAGAATCTATTACTTCACAACCACACACACAGAGCCCCCAAATCAAAGGCAGCACAGTAAGAGCAGGGCAAAATAGACACAAATATGAACTCTAGATTGAAAGATTTCAATTTCAGGGAATGATTTTTAACTTTTACATGATGTGCTCATGTCAGTGAGCGTCCTCCAAGCTATGATTTTGGAACTTGTAGGGCTAGCTGGACCTGGAATGTTACATTTCTTAAGATGATGGTCTCACCTCCAGCTTGCCCCTGCAAAGCTCTGTTTATTTAATTACTCATTTAGAATGCACTTATCATGTCTGGACAACCAACAAATTACAGCAAACCATATATCCCCACACAAAAATTGAACAGGGAGCTTCCTTACCCCCATGAGACTTCTAAGTTCCATCTGTGTCTAATCAAAGACTACTGCAGAAACTTCACAAAAAGACGTCCCAGCAACGTGGAACAATTTTGCAAGAGTGGTAATTAAAAAATGAACAACAAAATAAACACCTAACAAAGTCATCATCTTGGTTCAAGAAGTCCAATCCTTCCACTAGGCTGGAATATTCAGGCTAATTGTATCAGGGAGTGAACTGAAAGGACATTAATGACTAACTATTCTCAGTACTGTAACTCAAAGCAGACATACATTTTTTGGCTCAAGGCTCAGGATTCTATTAGTCCTTAGTTGTAAGGAGAGATCTTTGTTCAGCAGCACATCAAAGCAAATATAACTCAATTCCTTCCCTCAAAGGTAAAAAAAAAAAAACCATTAAAAAAGCAGTCCTACTATCCAGACACAGACCAATTACTTGGTCATCCTGGGTTTTGAAAATACACATTTTTGCCTGGAAATCCAAGCTGCACCCACAGAACAAGGAGTATTTGGATTCCAGTAGTCAAAAGCAAGCACTGCACAAGGGTTTTGCATATATCAGTGAAGCTGTATGTACAATGGAAAATGCCATAAAAAAAGCATGTACAAGGAACTAGGATCTGTAGCAAGGAAGCCTTTGGGGAGGTGGGTAAATTTGAAAATTTACCTTAAAGGTTACTATTCAAAACATATAGGTGTTATTCCCTTATATGGAAGAAGAAAATCACTAGGTTCTTTACAGGAAGGATAAAGCATAAAAATTCCCAAGGATTTAAAAGTCTAGCCAACAGTGAACTTGGTAAGTTGGATTCAGCCCTGGAAAAACACCAGTATTCAAAATCAACAAGGGGAATGCTACTGGAAAGGGTAACAACAGGAGAAAAGGTGGCCAGGCATTGGCAGGGGCTGCCCAGGGAGGTTTGGAGTCCCCATCCCCGGAGGTGTCCCAGGGGCACCTGGAGGTGGCACTCAGAGCTCTGGGCTGAGGGCAAGGCGGGGATTGGCCACAGGTTGGACTCGGTGGTCTCAGAGCTCTTTTCCAACCTTGCTGATTCTGTGACACACTAATTGTGTTGTGCAGCATAAATTAAAGGCTAACATGCTGCTAGATCAGGAATTCCCTGCCTCTCCTTGCCTGTCATAAAGACCAGGAAGAACTAGAGAGCCAAACTTCTCCCCACTGGCCTGCAGCACCCTCTGTACCCACAGGCGGGAGGCTGAACTGCCCTGGCACTGCTCAGGGGCAGGTGGAACATGAGAGAAGCTCTTGAAACCTCTTATTCTTCATGGGAAGCAAATTCCTTGCCTAATATATATATTTTTTTCTCACTAGGCATTCAATCTTCTAGCTGATACTGCTTTCACCCTGTGAAATTCAGCCTCTGTAGCCACTCATTAGAAGGCAAATATATTCTCCATTTCAAGCACATGCTGGTTCACCAAGGATTAGGGGTGCAGCAACTTGGAAGTAATGTAAGAGTCATGCATCTGTAAACATGCCTTTTGCACAAAAGGGACATTAACTGTGAGTGGATCGAATCCTTCACTCCTGATTTTACATACTGCACCACTCCATCTACCTCAAAACTAATTTTCTTGGGCTGCAGCTCAGGGTTATGCCCTTGCTTTGCCAATGCAATGGCCATAAAACAGGAAGGCTATCTCAGACTACATTGACTACCCCTCAGTCTCTTTTCCAGCGCACATTAAATCTTGTCAAAACCATCTGCTTCAGCTGCCACACAATTAAGCACAACAGTAGAGGGCTGTTTTTTAGCTGGATGTGTGCACAAGAAATCACTCTAAGTATGAACCCTGGATACATGATGTCAAAGAAAACCCTATTGTGGCCTCTGAGACTCTTCATCAGCTATAATCCCATTTGCATTGAAACTTCTTTTACTCTGTTTTTTCCTCCCCCCAGCACTGTGGTGTGTAGATCATCATTATGTCCTTTTGCCATAAGGCTTGCTCCAGCAGCAAAAACTCTTTGAGGTTGGTTTGTGCAACTGAAGGAAGTCCTACAGAAGAAAAGATCCACAGTTTCACTCATCCAGGAGGTGACAGAGCTGGTCAGAAACAGCTCTGCACAAGCAGTAGAGCTGGTTGAGCTCTTCCACTTCTGCAACTGGACATTCCCAACACCAAACCTATGTCAAGATGGAAAATACCCTAAACCCACCCAGTTCCCTCTGTTTTAAAGGCCTGGCATTGTCTGCTGGAGACCTGGCATGGCCACAAAATGGAGAAAACCAGGCAAAATCTGACACAGCAACACCTCCAAGGGGAGGAAGTAAAAGCCAAAGCATCGGCCAAACCCTTGCAACCAAATATGTCAGCTTTGTAATGTGCTTTCAGGTCATTCCTCCAGATGTTCCCTCACAGAAGCCCTGCTACACCTGCCAGATTTCTTTCTAGCCCTGCTAGAAAGAAATCTGAATTCTGCCAAGCTCACTGAGCTGGTACAAGAAGGACTTCAAGCTACCGGCACTGAGAAGTGGTATACTACATGGAATTACGACAGCACTTGTCACACCAGAATCTCCTCCAGGAAAAAGATGGCATGCAAAACCTGTGTTTGCTCACCACCAGTACCCCACTGTGAATCTCTGCCCAACCTGCACGCAGGCAGAGTGCCATCCCAACACATGGGTTTGGGTTTCGGCAGCCAACAGACCATCCACAAGCATCAAGTGTGATAGCTGTGGGCAGGAATCCCAGCCCAGAGAGCCCAAACTGCTGTCTCTTCTGAGATACCAAGCCCACAGTTAATAAAATATAGAAATCCCTACTCCCACTTTTAGCAGGCTGAAAAAAAAAAATATTTAAAAATGGAGAGGTGTAGACAGAAAAGGAGCCTTACAGTCAAGCGAAAAATGAGATAATTATTTTGTCCCTAGGAACACGGAGGAGAAAATAGTCAAGGAATTTATCAAGGGATATTTTGAGGCCTCTATGGTTTGCTGATAAACCTTTTGGGTGACTTTATGATAGCAAGGCCTTTAAGACAACAAGGACACGGTCAGGGCACAACTCTGTCCTAGATCAAAGTTGTAAATTAGGGCAACTCTTTCTAAACAGGTGTTTGATGGTTTTTCACCTCCCCTGAGGAAAAAACCTTAAAAACTATCCCAAACCTGCCCTGTTTCAGCACTGTCAAACTTTGAATTTCACAGGAAATAAATCAGACACATCTTACAGAAATGAAACAAAAAGACAATCAAGGGCTAGTGACTCCTTTGACCTGTTTGTCCTCATGTACAGAGAGAGGAAAAATTTAAGGAAACCAGACTGAAATATTGAATGAAACCAGAACCAGGGTCCTGTCCAGCATTCCCCTCACTGGACACAGACATGGACATGGATGTTTTTACCTCTGTGCAGAACTATGTGGTCGATCATGTTGCGTTTGTATTTGGTGTGGTAGAGACAGAGAGGGCAGCGAAGGTCTTTGGGTCCTTCCTCGGGGACTGCCGAATGCCCGGCCTCCACGTGCATAGTAAAAGCAGATCTGTGAGAGAGGAGGGAGACAATGGCAGCAGTCAGGAGGGCAGCAGCGAGGTGCCACGGCTCTCTATAAGGGATGTGTGGTGTAAAAAGGTGCAGATGCCACTCAGCGCTGTCCGCGCGGCCCCGCAGAGGGGCTGCTCACATGAGCGACACATGAGAGGAGGAATCTGCAGGCTCCTGCCCTCAAAGCAGCAAACACTCCTGGTGACAAGATATTCTGCTGCATGGGCTGCTCCGTACAGTCACACTGCTATAGTCAAGATAGCAAAAGAATTCCCATCCTTTCATGCTCACTATCTGTCTTCAGGCTGAAACGTTCCGTGCGCCTTCTCCGGCGAAGGTTGAATTTTTAGCAAGTTGGACAAAATCGGTCAGCTGTTCTGGACTTGCAGAGGGGAGGACAAACTTAGTTCAGGCAGAACACATCCTTAACCATCTTGATCTAACCAGCTACACGGTTTAGATTGTGGGTACCAAAGGGATTTGTGTTCACAGCGAGTTTGGCACTGAGTTGTTTAACTTTCAAAGCATCAGCTGTAATGATCTGAAAACCCAAGACTTAGAATACTGTACTTATTAGTGTGGAAGAATGAATGGATACTTCACAGTACTTCTGAACCAAAAATTTCATGCTGGCATTACACTGGCTGCATACTTAGAAGTTGCAAGAGATACACTTAACAGAAGAAATTAACTGTACATCCATTTAACAACAAGCCCAGCTACTGAAATCAAGAGCTGTCTCTAGACTTGGGGCACTTGGTCATTTTTTCCTAAAGCAGTGATAAACCTTGCAAAAGCTAAGGGGCTTGACACATTGAACTAGAGTAAAAAGTGGCTTTGGACCCAATCCAGCAATCACTGAATTCCGATTCCGCAGGTATATTTCTGTCAACTTTGGTAACTGCTCTCATGCTTTTAAGTTTTTAGGATGGCTTGAAGAGGGGATTGGCATGCTTTTGGTTTTTTTTTTTTTTCCTCTTCCCTTTTTTAAGGCAGAAAATACGCTGCTATGAACGTGTTTAAATGCTGCCTGATTTATTTCATAATATCAAGGTGAAAGAAAATTGCACTTGAAAGACACAGACAGATTGGATCTGTAAATTTCTGGTAGTATTTAAGAGAGCAATCAGGATACTAAACATAAGCAGGAAATTTTAACATGGGGAGAGCAAAGATGAAGCAACAAAGAGAAGATCCAGTGGATTCTCTCAGGTTTGTGCTCAACATTTTCTTCAACAGAACTCCTTCCCTTGATCCAGTCCTACTGTTTACTGTCACTCTTAACAAGTTTAAGACCTCAAATGTCAGCTCAGGGTGTTATGCTTAAGGGCCCACCACACAACTGATGATGTGCAGTTCATCAGTTCAAATGATGAACTGCACATGTGCCTTTTTCTCTTTTCTTACAGAAGAGCAGCTAAAAACACACACACAAACAAACGCACAAGGCACCCGAGCCTTTACATTTAAATAATTGGATTTTCTGAAATGTCTCTGTATGCTATCAGATATGCTAGAGAATAGCATCTTTCTATAATTTAAGCTAGAAAGACTAGGGGGGAAAATAAAATAACAGGAGAAGGGTTTCTTCAGTAAGGTGAAATAAATTCCCCTGCCACTGCTGGACACTTGATTGTCCCACGTTTCATGCTGGTTGCATGTGGAAATTGCATTATTTCTGCAGAGAAAATTTTCACACTTAAGGACAAAGGGATTATGAAATGATAGCTCCTGATTCTCAGACAATCTCAGAGAAGTAATGAGAGGTGCAGCAGACTGCCACACTAGACTTCCAGAGGGCAGACTTTGGCATGGTTAAGGGACTGGCTGAGACAGTCCCCTGGGAGGGCATCCTGGAGGACAAAGGAATCCAGGATCACTGGATGTTCTCCAAGTAGAAAATCCTTAAGGTGCAAGAGCACACTGACTCCATGTGCCAAAAGATGAGACTGGCACGGCTGGACAGAGGGATGTGTCTGGAACTCAGGGAAAAATTGAGATTTTATGACTTTTGCAAGAAGGATTGTGCCAAGCGGACAACGGGGATGTTGTGAACCTGTTGGCCTCAAGTTGCACCAGAGGAGATTTGGATTGGATGTAAGGAAAAATTTCTTCCCAGGAAGGGTTGTCAGGCATGGGAACAAGCTGCCCAGAGCAGTGGCTGAGTCACCACCCCTGGAGGGATTTAGAAGATGTGCAGACGTGTCACTAAGATTTAACACTGGGCTTGGCAGTGCTGGGTTAATGGTTAACTCGATGATCTGAAGGGTCTTTCCCATCCTAAACAATTCCATGATTCTGAAACCCTCTGCAACTGTGCTGCTGTCTGCAGCAGATGGTCCCGGCTGTTGCAGGAGAGGAGAAAATGGATTACATGGATGCTGCTGTGATCTGGCATGGCATTTCCTACGCTCCTCTCCCTGGTCAGCAGTGCCCATGTTCCCATCAAAGACCTCAGAAGTCTTTTCAAGCGCTGAAAAAAAAAAAACTCCCTCACCAGTTCAGTTCATCTGTTCAGCAGAGTACTTACTTAAAGCCTGTGTAAAAGGAACAATCTTTGCACTTGAAGAGCTTCTTCCCTCCGTGCTTGTCGCGGTAGTGGCGCCGGATGCTCTGAATGTAACCCGAAGAGAACTCGCAAAATTCACAGTTAAGGATGGCTTCTGCTTTTTCCACTCCTGCAGCACTCCCAGAAAGTGGGATTGGGCTGATGTTGTTGTTGTTCCTGGCCAAAGCTGCGGACTGGTAGTGGTTCAACTGCTGCTGAACATCAGGAGGCTCTGAGTATGAAGAGTCTGCAGGGAAACAGAGCGGAGCTGTTATTCCAGGTGGATCAACAAATCTAAAAAAAGTTTGATGATGCCTGCTCCAGAACCTACTGGCTTTTGGAGGGGGTTGACCAGGCTGTGGGTTATGAAACTAATCCTGCTTTCTGAAGGGATTAAGAGGTGCAGCACTTCTTAATCTAATTTAATGTGTATTCTACAATTTATAAGGTGAGAAATATAAATGACGCTTTTTTAGATCTGATTTAGGGAGAAAATGAGTGACACATTTAAATTAAAGTAGTCTAAAAAAGAAGCCTGATTTTAAGACACTTAATTTTTGAAGGTAAAGCCCTTTAATCATACTGCCAAATGTTTTATGTGTTTGGCACATAAAATCAGAGCAGATCCTCTCAAATATCTTATGCCAGTTCACACAAGGTGAAGATCTGGAACAGGGTACATGTAAATAATCTGTCTATATGGAAAAAAAATGAAGAAAAAATGTAATCTATTTTCTTTCTTATGCCAGTTCACACAAGGTGAAGGTCTGGAACAGGGTACATGTAAATAATCTGTCTATATGGGAAAAAAAATGAAGAAAAAATGTAATCTATTTTCTTTCTTATGCCAGTTCACACAAGGCGAGGGTCTGGAACAGGGTACATGTAAATTATCTATATGGAAAAAAAAAAAGAAGAAAAAAAGAAGAAAAAAAATGGATACTCTTCCCTACTCATGCTGATGATATTAGAAATAAAATCATCATTGGAAAATAAAGATGCTTAATCATAAATTTCAGTAAAGCAAACTTTCAAACTGCTGCTTTGCCATACTGA
The DNA here is from genome assembly GCF_037042795.1 of Molothrus aeneus. Taxonomy (NCBI): domain Eukaryota; kingdom Metazoa; phylum Chordata; class Aves; order Passeriformes; family Icteridae; genus Molothrus; species Molothrus aeneus. The sequence goes on from NC_089680.1 coordinate 72,733,972, forward strand.
GAAAAGAGATCTCCAAAGACACATCCCTTCTACAAGCCAGCAGAACTCTGCCACACCATTTTAATGGCATGTGGAGGAAACAAAGTCCAAAGATGTCTCAGTACTGAAACTGAAAGCTGTAATATGCTGGTTAGATACCCCCAAAAAGGAGTGTGGGGGGAAGGAGGGTGGTGTTGAACCTTTCCCAACACACTGCTTGAATGTGGAGGTTAGGAATTCATCTGCTTTGTTCTACATAACCCACAGCTGCCCATGAATGGCACAAATCAAAGCAGAGGAATAAAGCACAGATGAACTTCAGTGCAATTTTCCTGAATAGAAGACAAAAGGCTCTTTTCCTAAGCTTTCTAGAAGGGGGAAGAAAAGCTAGGGGAGGGGGGAGGTGGGAGGGAAGTCAGGACACAAACTGTACCAGCCACCTCCTGCTTTGATGTGTTCTTCATTTTCCAAAGCTGAATTCCCCAAGGCTAGATATATAAGAATTCCCTCACAGACACACATTTGTGGGAACTTAACACCATCCAATCCAACCAATTAGTATGGGGAAACAAAAGGCAAACAGGCCTATACAACACTGAATGTGGGGACTTCTCCACCTGTCTTCAAAAGAGCAAAATGCTTGCTTTCTTTTCCCACTGCCACAGGCAGGGGGTTACACATGCCCAAGAAATGAGTAACAAATAATGACAAGGAAAAAAACCAAACCAGACCATGAAACAAAACAGGCACAGCAGGTAAATGTCTCCAGGCTCCCCTGGCTTCACCACCAGGTGTACATAGCAGAGAGGAAGGCAGAGACATGAAAGATTCTGGCAAAATGGGTTTGTTTTTCTTATCCAAGCCCCATCAGCTGAGTGAGGCTGGATTACAAGGCAGCATTTATCATCCCTTGCTTCCACCACTTCCACAGCACGTTTGTTCACCAGGAGGGCTCACAGTGAGCTCCACCTGTTTAAATGTCAAGGCTTTCCTTCCCCTGTGTTTGAAGCAGGCTCCCCACATCCTTTACTTTGGCACAGGACAGCCCTGAGGAGCTGTAAACCCTCTGTAGAAGCCTCTCTTCTCTCAAAGGCAGCAACTGTGGGCTCACCCCTCCTTTGGAACAGGACCTTGAGGGCTCAGATGGGATTTGCTGACTCACTTCTCTGGGCTACCAAGTTCAGTGATTCTAAAAGCTCAAAACAACTGTTAGACAGATCTCTTGGCAAGGGGAAGGCAGCCTGAAAAGAAAGTTCATAGCATTTGAAACAGGGTTTTTTTTTGTTGTTGTTGTTTCTTTTTTCTCTTTTTTTTTCTTTTTTTTTTTTTTTAATGTGTTCTAGTCAAACTACTCTTAGGGTATTGAAGTCTACTTTGTGGCTCACTTGTTCCCCTCCTGAGGAAGAAAAGATCAAAAATTTCCACCACATCACCAATGTTCCTGGTCACAGTCCCAGAGATATCCATGGCTAAGAAAGCTACAGGTCTAAAAAACCATTCTTTCCAGGAGAAGGAAGTTCTGCTGTTGTCCACAAGATCTACTGTGCTTCAGATGTTTTCACTCCCCCTATCATCTGGTGTCTATTATTCCAGATTTCGGACTTTCCATCGGTTATTTACACAGCCCTGTGGAATCTGGTATGTGAAAACTGCAGAAGCAGACAGTTCCATGTCAATTCCCACACACAAAACCAAAAAAATAAAATAAAATGAAATTAAAAAAAAGGCACATCAAGTAGCTTTTTCTCCCTGTCATCATCAACAGCCAGAAGAAAATTCTACCTTTCACACAGGCCACCCCACGGTTTTTAGTATGTTGCTTCATTACACTTGAAAGAGTCATGACATTTAAAGAAATTTGAAAAAGCCATCTGAAGAGTTTTTCCAGTGAGTTGCACCCTTGAACAATGGCAGCACGCAGGACCTAGTGTACTCCTTGCCTTTTTCCCTTGCCAAATTCCTTCATTACACTTGCTGCAGCACAAGATTTAGCACTTCCTGAAGGAAAACACTCAGGATTAACACATGTGCACAGGGCTTCTGATGGTGTCTGAGAACCAGCTTACCAGACAGCTCCCCTGGCATGAAGGGGCAGCCCAGCTCCACCAGGAACACCCTGGACAGAGGCCAAAGCTGACTGAAGGCACAGGAGGAAGTTTTCCACTGGGTTTCAGTGAGCCCCGCCTTCATTACGCCGCTCCAAAACCAGCAGCAGCTGACCAGAGCCTGCCTCCAAAGATGCATTCTGGCACACAGAATGCAAACTGCCAGCAAATGAGGAACAGTGGATGGGGGTGAGCTTTGGGATATTTTTTTTTTTAATTTATTTTTTCAAAAGCAGTGTCTTAGAGAAGGGCCAAGGGATGCATATCCACAGTCACAGAGCACTGCTTTAAAAACTGCATTTTTCCTTGCTCTACTCCTGCTGCAAGAGTGAGTTGATGTTCCAGACACCTTTTGGAGGTGCTGCCCCAACAAAGGAGCGGAGCTTTTCCTCCAGAACTGACCCAAAAACTGAGTCATGGACATACACAATGCAAGTTCCACCTCTTTTTATTCCTGCACCCCCAAGCAAAAAGGGCTGGGTGCACTCTGATAAAGTGCTAACAGCCTTGGCCTAGAGCAGGAAGGGGGTTTAGCCATCCAGGTCTGAAAAAAGTAAAAAATAAAAGCCCTAAAAGCCTACAAAATCAGAAAGCAGAAAACATTTAAAATAAGCAAAAGGAAGATTTAAGAAAATTTGTATTAAGTACATGTAAAACACAGCAGCAGCAAATAAACACGAATGGAAGGGAAATTAAGAAAAATCAAACACCAGGAAGTACCATTTACATTTTAAGGAAAAAAGGCACTTTTTTTTTTTTTTCACTAGACAGCCTTAAGGCAGCAGAAGAAAATAAAGCACATTCATATATGCAATGAAAGGGAAGAAAATGGAACACTTAGCCCTGACTCATTTGAAACAACCAAACAAACAAAAAAAGCCCACACCCAAAACACTGAGACTCCTTTTTAAAGACCAATTTTATTCAAAACGAATGGAAGGACTTCACTGTGCAACTCCAAAAGCAAGATAACAGCATAGGATGATCTGAGATAAAATGAAGGACACCTACAGTCATGTCAAGAGGCAAAAATTAACAGTGATTGCTGCAGTTAGAAATGGAAAAAACAGTGGCAATGCTGCGAATCCCAATTTTGAGATTTTACATATGGCATCTACCTACAAATTACCTGCACAGGACAAATAACAAGGCCAACAAATAATGTAATCCCTGCCAGCACCTCTGCATCTAAAAGGCATTATCTCTCCTTAGTACACAAGAGCATTTTTATACCCCATATTCCAGAAGTTGAAAGGAAAGCAGGAGAAATAATTGTCCATGGGGTGATTTATCAACACAGCTGTATCTGAATTACTGCTGGATTCTGGTAAGAACACACAAGCAAGTCTCACTGTGTCCCTCCAGGGGCATTTCCAGAATGCTCAGAACACTAAAATCCCTGCTCAGGAATGCTGTCACTCCAAAAACTTCATCCAGAGTACAGTCCCAAGGACTGGGACAAATCTGAGCCTGCCAACAAATCTGGAAGTTACTACCTCAGCCAAAAGAGCAAGTAATGAAAATTCAGCTTGATTCCCTGCATACTCCGGGGTCACACGCTGGGGAAAAAATGTACAAAGAAAATACACAATGAAAACCCACCACAGAAGCAAAATGAAAATCCAAAGTTTCATTGGATCCTGTGTAGCATATAACATGTTTGAGATACCTAAACGAAAACAAAACTTTGGGATCCCTTCCAGGAGGAAAAAAAATGCAGTTTCAGATCCCGAACTGAAAACATAAATTTACACAGAAATTCGGCGGTGTTTCAGCTGTTGGCAGGTATTTTCAGAGGTATCAATGAACACCATATGCAACAGCAAAACACTTCCACAAGACTCCTAAACCCAACAACAAGAGGCCAGAAATTCACCCAGACACGTCAAAGTAAAGAGACACTGAGCAACAGCTGAGAAACAAGTGGGAAAAGGACTTTTCAGAGGGAGGAAATTAAAGCACTGCTCTATCCTTTCAGGGTGGACAGAACCAGACATATGTAACATAAACACTTTGATGCCTGCAGAGTGATGGATAGGGGTGGAGGGAGGAACCCTGCTCAGGAAAAGCAGCTGTTGGAGTGCACTGGAAAGCGACGCTGTTGATTTTACAGAATTTTAATAATTTAATAGCTCAATGACCAGGAGGAGTCACTGGGAGATAAAAGTGAAGACACCATGCCCTCCTGGTATATTCACACAGAAACATCAACCAGTCAAAAGAGACCAGTGTTTGTAAGAACAGAAATTAGGGACAGAGATGTTTGGCTCATGAGATAAGGAAAAAACCCAAAGGGAATGTATAAATAAAAGAAAGTGCTTAGTAAGACTTTGGGAGGGAAAAAATGGAAATTAAATATTAATATAGGCCTAGGACATTCTGGATCTGCGAGGAAATGTTCTAGAGAGACTAAGAAGAAAATATTTGGAGTGCTATTTAATTTTATCTGAATTCATTCATAAAAAGAAAATTTCTGTGAAGAGCAACAAAAAAAAAAAAAAAAAATCCAAGGGTTTCAGAAAAGCAGCAGTCTCCTCTGGATGAAAAATTTGTAGAACCGAGTAAAGATGCAATGCTGCACCAAAGAACACCAACAGACAACATAAGGCAAATTGCTATTTTAAAATGCTTAAGGAATAAGAGTAAGGGTGGAATTTAGGAGATTTAGGAACACAATCCCTTCCAAAATTCAACGGGGCTCAAAACCACCAGCTGACTGAGTGGCAGGATTGCACATAGCCATGAATGGCAACAGCTTGAAAAGTGGGAAGGTGGCGAAGCAGGGTGCCATACAAAGATTGTGAAGACTGCACACATTTGTTCACTTTATGCCACACAGCACTGACCTGGAAGGGAGAGTATGTGGGAGGGTGAAATGTTCTGGCAATAAATTAAGCTGAGGGGAGGGGAAGACAGAAGAGACACAGACTCAGAGAGATGCAACTAAACGCTCGTGAAGAAGCTCAGGGAAACAGACAGTGCAAGTCTTGTTCACTGAGTGCCTAAAAACAGAGTGTGAGCCTAGTCCTCTACCTAAATTCTGATTTCTGCTTAAGAACCTTTACATTGCCAGAATGCTATGAGTGAGAGGTAACAGACACAAAATTTGTGCCCTCACTTGCACGCTCCCAAAGAAAAAAGCAAAGACTAACCACAAAGTAAAGAAAATAAAGCCCTGGAATAAAATCACCATTTAGACAATTTGTACACCACTACTACCCCCCAAAAAAACTCCACAAAAAACAACATCAACCCCAAAACAAAACAATAAAAACAAAAAAGCCCCCAAACAAAACAAAACCAAGCCTTGTTGGTGGCATTTATTTCAGCTTTATCTCTAAAGACCACTTCTTGGATCATGACAGACCAGCTTTTGTGAGAAAGATATTACATGTATTTCAGAAGAGAGCAATGAGAAAGGCACATAAACTATGCAATCTTGTTTATTCAGAAGAAGTGAGAGAAGCTATACCCACACTTCTCTATAACTTTGAATTTCCTCTGAATTTGTGTGCATACCATAGCCCTGACTGGGACAGAGACAGCACAGAAGCTATGCAGCTTCTTGTGCTAATATCCAAGAAACTTCTAAGGGACATAAATTTCACCTCTTAAGACAAAAATAATAAGTATTTTTTACCATCTGAATCACTTCCACAGAGGGACTCTCACCCTGCTGCCTGTACAAGAGTTTTGGAGTTTCACAGTTGAGATCAAGAGTGCCTACAATAGTCTGCAAAAGATGATGCATTTGAAAGCGGCAGGAGCTAATTAAGATCTCAGGAGGAGCAATATAATTGATGAAAAAAGTTATACCACAGTCCTTCTGTAAGAAGAAAAAGATCAGTCCAGGAGATCCCCATGCTCCTCTGTTTTAGAGTATTCAACACCACCAGAATTTCCCATTTTCATGAGCTTTCAAGGCAGGCACCACCCTGGCTCTGCTGACGCTGTGATTTGGAAGGATCAGTTTAGTGCTCAGGAAATGCTTCACCATAACTTCCAGTTATCCCTCGTTTTCATCTCTTCTCCCCACAACAATATTTCTTTCCTGCCCTCTAATCAATCTAACTTTCCTGTTCTTTAGGTGACTTGGCTGCTTACTGGTCACATTTAGGCTGCACACAACCCTCTCACTGTCAACAGAATCAAATTCCATTGCCTAAATACAGGATTGCACTTAAAACCAGGATTTCTGCTACATATCAAACACTGGGACCTCCATGATGTTACCTATTTCCATAAAATGCATAAAATGAAAAGTTTGCCTAGCTATTCGTTGAACCAAATTCAACCTTCATAAATGGAAGTGCATTTACAGAAGAGGGGGACACAAACAGAAATGGAAATAGCTTTAGCAAGACACTGATTTAACCAACCTATTAAAAGGACTTACTGGTAACAGGCTCTTTTTGGAATTTACAAAGTTCTACTTCAACTGATTCTTCACTCAAGACAATAATCTACCAATCAACTTTTCTTTTTCATCAGTAGCCATTTGATCCTCATGCTGTTGTGTTCCATGAGTTCCTTCTCATTTTTAAGGACAATTCATAAGGTAATTTTCACATTTCCTTCCCTATGTGATCCTCTACATATTTGTATTAATACAAACACAGTGCCACAAACACACGTTTCTGTCACCTAAATGCTCACTCTCCTCTAAGGCTTGAAATGAAGAGGAGCAGGTGGGTGGGAAATCAATTTATCAAGCAATTCTTATTGGCATTCTGCTTTAAAACTGGCCCTAAAAATTACAGTGGCACTATGTGGGCACCAAGGATTCATTCTAACCACAGAGCTCAGGAACCTGAACTTGTGTTAATTTGTTCTGGAGACCTCCAGCACACACCTTGACATTATTTTTATTGCCAACAGAAAGTCCTCATCTCTATCACCAGCTCTGAGCCCAGAACACTCCGGGCAGTGTTTTCAAGCACTTGTAGTAACAATGTTCCTTAAAGAAGAAATAAAACCAGCAACTTCAATGTCAAATCTTGGGCTGTCAACTATGATGATAACACACATCCATTTCAACAGAGCTAAAATGAGCAAAGAAGTTTTACCTCTCTGCCAAGCACCAGATCCCTCCAGCGCGTTTTAAATCAATGGGATAAACTGGAGTCTCAGGTGACAGGGAGGATATCAGTGAGGCTGACAGAGAAGGCTGTGATATGTGGGTATGATGCTCTGCAGAAGTGCCCTCTTGCACACCCTGTACCCCTTTCAAGCATCCTTTTCACTCTGTGTTGAGTGATCACAAATGCCCCAGGCACGCAAGAGATCAGCATCTACCACTTTGTCCTTTATCCTGAACACGAAAACCAGAGCCAAAAGAAACCAAAAACCTCAGGAAAAAAGAAAAACCAAACCAAAACAAAAGAATAACCCACCACCAACAAAATCCTGACCCACAACAGGAGGCAGGATATGCTTCTTTCTTTCTCTGTGGGTGCTATCAGGTAACTTCTTTCTGCATCAGATGTTTCTTCCTTCATTAATTTCTTGACCTGCCGAAACATTTTGTCTTCTCCCAAGCCCAGGCAAGCCTTCCAGGGCCACAGCAATCCCACCACAGCAGTGTGGCCAACTCCACACCAGGCTGACACCCACCTCTCCAGCCTGTGTCCTGCTCAATCTCAGCTTTGCCTTTGCCCATTCAGCTCAAGCACAAAAAACAGCACCAGAAGAAAAAAAAAAGAAAAAAAAAAAGCACAATGAACAGCGAGCTGACACTCCCCTCAGCACAGCCAATGACATCTCCCTCTGTTCCACCAGCCACAAAACAGTTCTCAACATGCTGCAGGAAAAGGCCAGAAGCCAAACAACTATACCCCAGTGGAAGAGAGCTTCAGAGAACAAGGTCATCCCCCTAGTGCCTCAGGACCTTGGAACAGCGAGGAGTTTGTTCAGTAAAAGTGGAGGTGAACAAGCCCTGTGCTTGTTCCACCAGTCCCTGCCAATCTTATGGAGGAGAAAAGTCCTATCTGACCCAGCATCTGATGTTTAGCTTAACACTGACCACAAGGAGTAAGACAAACCAACAATTACCACAGAGTTTTAAAAGTACTGTGAGGCAGCGTGGCCACTGTGGGAAGAAGAGCAAAGGCTGAGGGGAAAGCAGGAACTTGCTCTAGGTTAGAGAAAGAAAGAACACAGCTGGGGAAAATGAAAAAAAAAAGCAGCCTGCAGGTAACACAGGTTAATCTGATAGTTCAGAGTGAGCATGAGGCATCACTCCTGTGGGGCACAAAAGCAGGGAAACAAGCAGAACAAGCAGACAGCTCCTTGCAGCCCAAGTGTAACTACAAAAGCAAAACCATCTTCTATTCTGCAGTATGCAGATCACCACCTTGCATCCTTAACGGGGATGCAATCCTTCCATCTCACCTGGCAATTAAGGCAATTAGCTGTTGTAGCTCTGCCTGGATTTGCCCTGCAGTCACTACTGGCTCTCTGCCCTTCCAGCCAAACTGCAGTGAAACAAAAGGGCCTGAAACTTCAAAAGAGTCTTTGTCCAAGCCCTCCTCCCAAAAAAAACCACCCCAAACCCAGAACTAAACCACATTCTGCTCTAACACCAAGTTTTCTGGCTGTGACGACTGACCCATTGTGATTTTCCCCAGACAGCAGCAGCCATAAAACACAAAGACACATAAGCAACAATACCAGAGAAACAGCACCAAAGGGGAAGGGACCACCTTAGGAACTTTCTGCCCTGATTGCAAGGTTAGAAAAATATCCCTTATCAAGAGTAACAGTGCACGTGAATAAAAATAAACAAGTCAGCCACAATCCATGATATGGATTTAAAAGACTCAACAACAACAACAATGAAAAACAGGAGAACCCAAAAATCAGGGTAGTAGTTATGTCTGGCCACACGGGAAGCCTGCCACTCTCATCTGAAAGGTGGAAGGCAGAATCATGACTCACTGGCACCAGATTTGTGGATTTTTCTTGAAATGGTGCCTTGCTGCCCATAGTTCTCCCCTCGTTCTGGTATTGCATGAAATTGCTTCAGCAAAACCTGCCCAAGGCCCTCTGCATCCTTCAGGAGTTCATCTGTGAGGCAGCACAGAAGAAGACATCCAGTCTGATTATGCACTATCTGCTTTGGAGAAGTGTGCAGAAATGGGAAGGGATTTACAGTTCTGGAACGACAGTCCAAGAAACAAGACTTAGTCAAGCAGTTTTGTGCCCAGCCTAGCCCTGGCAAAGCAAGCAGATGTATTTATATTTCAGCCTCTACATGAGGCAAAGTTATTTTCCACTGGCAAAGGCTAAAGTTCAGGAAAAAAAACCTGGAACAGGGCACTGGATGTTTCACTTAGCAGTTTTCAATGCATTTGCTGCTGCAATTAATTAAATTTAATTAAGATGTTGACATACCATGTACTGGGAGACTCAAGAAATCTTCTAGTTCTGACCTTACTTGCATGTGTTTTGTGATGTGTGCTGGTATTAATGATAAATCCTGTACAATTATTGAACTTCAAGGGCACACAAATAGTGTGCTACTTTCTATACATCAAGAACTGGAGGCCAGTAAAAAGAAATGGACTTATACCACAGCAGCATGACTGAGGAGACATTAGAAACCACATCCAGGTCTGTTTAGCCTGGCACTTTGCTGTTTAATTTCGACAACTCAATATTCTTAAACACTAAAATTTTTAAAAGCTGTAATTTTGAATTACTGCACACAGCCTTGGCACAAGGAAATTTATGAGGCTCCAAATCTGCCAGCCTTATGAACAAAGAGCAGTGCTTTGCTCTACAACATGCCTAGGCCCAAGGGGTTATTTTCAAAAAATAAAGGGCTACTCCAAAAATCAGTAACAGCAGCCAGAGCAATTTAGGACAGGTATTTCACGTGCTCTCAAGAAGCATTTGCTGTGTTTGAAGGCACAAGATGAAACTGTTCATCAGCCTGTTAAGTCACTCTGCTTTACTTTATGGCAAGGGGTTGAGCTCATGTGTCTGCAGTTTGTGAGAGGAGGGCAGATCACCAGCCCCTGACCACAAACACGGTGATTTTAAATTCATAACCCCACTCACACAGGCAGTGTCTGTGGCCACGTGCTCTGCCCTCAGCTGATGATCCCTCTGCACACACAGCTCCTGCTGCTGCGCCGTGTTTTCTCATGCTCAGCCACACAATTTCTGTGTGTCTGCTCTGTGTCTCTGCAGCTCTTTCTTATGGAAAGAGATGGGAGCATTCCATCCCAGTGCCTTGGAAATGCAGATTTTTTTTTTTATTTATTTTTTTTTTTTTTTTTTTTTTTTGGATTACATTGCCTTGCCCTCAATAGAAGCAAAGCTGGGAACACTTACCTGTGACACACATAGCCCCACAGGATGACACCACCATCAAAAAAAACCCCAGAAAACCCTTTCTGGCCGGAGATTAACATGAATGCAAGCTCTTGTTCTCACAAAGGCTGAAGGAACTTGGAAGCAGATCCTGTGAGGAGATTCATCCAGTCCTCCCAGCAGTTTGCAGTATTTCCATTTACAATTAACTTTTGCTGCTCATGCGCTCAGAACTATTAACGAACATTTTAGTGTAAATTGAAAATAAGTAAATTCAAACAAACAACCCAAACACTCATGCAAATATATAGCAAACCCTCACCATTTCCTTCTTGCAAGACAAAAAAAATACCTGTGAACTATCAGGAGAGCCAAAGAACATTTTACCACAATGGCAACCTCATTGTGTCAACAAGAGCTGGGCACTACAAACCACAGAGTGCCCCTATACCATGAAAACCAGAAAAATAGCACTCATGACCAGTATTTTCTGGGAATTTTTTGTGTCTTATCTGTAAGAAGAACACCCACAAACCAAAATATCATCACGCCACACGCCCTCCAGAAAACCCACAGAGTGCTTTACTTTTGGTTAGAAAAGGACACAGTGAAAACAGTTTCTTTATGTATTAAAATACTGCCCAGCAGGCAAAGAGGGGTAGGATAAAAAAGGCAGGATCTTTGAATGATGCATCTGTAAAAAAAGCCTTCTCTGCTGACCAATCCAGAGTGACACCAGCACCTTCTTACACTACTGCCCTGAGAGAAGCACACATGCTCTGAGTGATTGTTATTAACTGGACTGAGGAGGTTGCTATGCTTTCTAATGACACCAGAATTACAGTTGGCAAGGGATGGTCTACCCAAAACATTCAGCACCTACTCCACTTCAGCTTCAGTTCCATGACAACCAGGCACCCCAAAAACACCTCTGGGATGTGCAGCTGAGTACTCCAGATTAGGTCTGCTGCTACCAACACAGAGCTGAAAGAGATGAGCCAGAGACATATGAATACATTCACCTCTTTCAATGGATGGATGGATCCAAAAGAACAAAAGGAATGATCTAAGGAAGGCCCGTCAGGGAACAATTTTTGCAGGGAAAAGAAGCATCACAGAAGTTCCACTGGGTTGCTGTTGCAGAGCAGCTCTGTTCATGCACTTTGCTGTTGCAATCCAGCACCCTTCTCCCTCTTCCACATTTTTACAGAGCTTAACAATCCACAAGATGAGTCCTGCCAGCTCCCCAAACCACCCTGATATATTTCCTACTCCAACCACAGCATCCATTCACAGGCAGGAGCAGCTCCTTTCTGCAACCACTTCAATTACACAAGCCTGCTGCACACCCATCAACCTACAAAACAAGCTCCCTAACAATGGGATGCAGCTTTTTGTCTGCCTCTCACCCCAGCCCAGGTTCAGTGCTGCCTCCCTGGTGAATTGGCTTTGATCATGGCTCACACTGCAGGTTATTCACACACACCAACAAACAAAAATCCAGCTTCTCCACACCACGTGAGCCCTTCCTAATACTCCAGCTGGACATAACAGTGCCTGCATTTCCTATTACTTCCTATTATTCCTATTAGTATTGACCAGTTATTTCATCTGGTCTTGCACACCACCTGTGACTCACAGGCCTGGGCCACGGAGGCAATGATTTATTGCCTTCTAAAAACCCAAAAAAAACCATGTGATGCCACAACAGCAGCCACCATTAACCTCATCTGCAGCCAACTGTAGAATGTGAAAAAACTACTTAAAGCAGGTTATTCCTTCCTCAAGCAATGCTGAAAATGCTAACACTATTATTGTAACACCTGTACTTGTCTGATGAGCTCCCCAGTGGGTGGCTTCTATTATTGTCAAAGTGACTTAACCATTAACCCCATTTAAAGATGATCTAGCTAATTGGGACAAATTTGGCCTTGGTCTCAGGCTGTAATACAGGTCTTGGTAACAAAGTCAACCCAGTGAAATGCTGTTGTTAACAGAGACATCGTTTTAACTATTTCTAGGAAGAGTTCTTAAAGGCTGCAAAATCATCCTCTACAGGTTACAGCAGGTATCCTGAATTTTAACTCCACTAACTGAGAGTTTGAGCTCCTGGGATAAGGAAAATAAAAAAAAAAAGGTAACTGAACCATCCTTCCCAAAACTGAGTATTGTCCACACACCAATAACAAATGACTGCTAACACACAGGAAAGGCTTGGACAGCTACTGAAAATTATTCTCCACTTCTTAAGTCAGTAGTGGAACATTTTATTTTAAAAGCAGAAAAAAAAAAATAAAGCAGTAGAACACATCTCAAGATGTACTCAGCTTGCTGGATTAGCTTAAGCTAGCATTACCAAAAATCTCAGTAGTTGCACTGTTCCAGACAACCCATTGACAAACAGGGTGTCTGGGAGCAGCTGGTCAAAATCTCTTGTTAAGATTCTGACTCTGACCCAAAAAGTGACTTGCTAAATCACAAAAATATCTTGCCTTGTTTTTTTTTTTTTCCTTCAATGAGGTATTTTTATGCTGATTTACTTATTTTAATTCTTTTTAGCCATTTTCTGAACTTCCACTCTTTCTGATTTTACTTTCAGTTTTTTTGTTGTTTTTGTTTGGTGAGAAACAGAGGAAAATAGGAGACCAAAAATGCTACAAAACAATTACAGATAATATCTACCTCCCATCCTTAGTTCACCAGTATCCCAAGCAAAACAGCAAACAACAAAACTCCTGCTGTTTAGTAGCTAGAACCACTCAAGCTTCTGGAAAATAAAAAATTATATTCCCCTCTTCTGACACACCTTCCATACATTCCAGTTCTTTGAACATCTGCAAATATTCTCCTTCCATGTGAATGAAACTCATCCAGGAATTAAGGTTTGTTTTTTCCAAAGAGCTCTCCTCTTAACTGGTAGGAAGTGACACCAGAAGACGCCTCATAAGCTACTACTCAAAAAGCCTTAAAGCTTGCTGTGATACCCCACACCACCTCTTCTATTTTCTCTGTTTAAACATTGGCCCTCCCTCTGCTGCTTTCCAAGCATCTTCTACACATCCCTCCAGCACAAGGGGATCAACAGCTTTCAAAAGGAAAAGGAAACACTGCTCAGGTTCTCCTTCCTGCAGCTGAGTATCTGAAGGCACTTTTGGTACCCTCTGTACAGCAGACAACAGCAGCAATTACTCTTCCTACTATTACAGGTTCACATTTTAAGCTTAATCATGTGGTTCCATCAAAGTGCTCTGTTCATGAGATCAGGCATTAGGAAAAAATTGTTCCCTGTGAGCATGGTGAGGCCCTGGCAGAGGTTTCCCAGAGAAGCTGTGGCTGCCCCATCCCTGGAAGAGTCCAAGGCGAGGTTGGATGGGGCTTGGAGCAACCTGGGATTGTGGAAGGTGTCCCTGGCCATGGCAGAGGGGTGAAAGGAGATGATCATCAAGGTGCCCCTTCCAACCCAAACCACTCTATGATCCTATGACTATAAAAGAAAATCAGGAGCATGGATGGAATTTGAAGACCCCTTTCCCACTGGCTACGAATGGAAATTATGAGTCTGAAATATTTTCTACAATGTAAATCTCTGCTAGCAAAGCCAGCAGCGACATGTTCCAAAGTCATCTGGTGCAGTGAGGGGACAAATAATTGTAGTATGAGCTGGTGAGGACCTAAAGCAGATCACCTCCTACAACACCACGTTTAACTCTCGGGTTCTGATGGAACTTCTGGTTTCCTCTTAATGACCAAACGAAGATGCTTTTGGTGCAAAGTTGCCTGCTGCCATTTGGTTTGCAATACAAATATTAAGCGGCACCTTAGACAATTAAATTCTTGCTCTGAGGCACCTCTTACCATTAGAGTCCTCCACTTCTTCAGCAGGAGTGTGGTTCTTGGAGGTGTGGTGGGCGTGTGAGGCTGCAAGGTTGACAATGCGGGGTCTTGGTAGTGTCAGTGCTTTCCCATGCACTTTCAAGGAGTGCTCTTTCAGCTGGCTGATTGTCATGGTGGAAAATGAGCAGGAGGAACATTTGTAGGCATGTTCACCTGGGTGAGCGAAATACAGGCAAGTCATCAGCTCACAAAAGAAACAAAATGGGGCCCTCACACTTCTCTTACTGAACTTGGCAGTAAAATTCCCATGGACTCTTCAGAGAAAAAGACTGATCCCAAAGGAAACAAGCTATGCATGCCTCCTTGTTGGAGCAGTCTGGAGTCTGTGGGTGTAGACACCTGCCTTGGACCAAAGTATCACTTTCTGTCAACTGCAGATCCTTGTACAGCGGCTGATGTCAAGAAAAACAGAGACCAGACTTTCAGCATGCCTGTGTTGCATGGTATGGGAAGAAAACAGACTCTGGGATGAAAATGGAGCAACTTAACCACAGCACTTCCAAATTTGTTTGGGAGCACAGCAACTAGAGATGGTGAAGTCGTTTGTTTCTGCATGCAGCACATCCAGCGTCATTATTAATGAAGCAAGAAGGACACTACAAAACTCTAACAAAAGGCCCTCCACAAACAAAAAAGAAAGAAAGAAAAAAAAAAATTAAAAAAAAAAAAAGTGTGTGGTGTAATTACACTTGGGAAAGGTTAGAGTTTTCCTTAAGAAAAACCTGCCATAAGGCAGCATCAATCTTCAAAGAAGTGGCAACCAAGTCAAGGCTGGTGAACACGGCAATGCCAAGTACAAAAGGGTAGATCTACCAGGCTGTGTGGAAGTGTGTTATGAGAAACCACTAAAAGAAGTGAAAGAACAGAAGCAATGCACAGTAGTGGATTTAATTTTGAATACATTCCAAGCCATAGAGACAGCAAACAAGGGGAAACAAATCCTGATACAAGATTTGTTTTGCACGGAGGCATGAAGGCAACTGGAACACAAAGTGAAACTGTCCCAACATAAATAATGTGATATTATATACAGGTGCCAAATTAGTGTTTTCCACTTCCAGGTACAAGATTAACACTGGCCACATATGAGTTGTACAAAAGGTGCCAAAACTAATACAGAAGCAAAATATTCATGAACAGCAACAGAAGAACGAGAGTTTTGGTAATGGATGAAGCAGAAAATGTTTTCCACCTCTCGACAAATCCAGCAAAGAAGGTTCTCAAAGCAGCACTGTTTCCCACACCAGAAATAAGTGAACCAAAAGAGAATATAAAAACACAGCAGCCATTCAGAGTAAGCACACCTGAAATGATTAGCAACCATCCTCCACAAAACTCCCACCCCTGTCCTCCAGCAAAACCATGCTAATCATCAGGACAAAATACAAACTCTTAGAATGCCCTTTTTTGGTGCATCTGAAAAAGAAGAGATCACTCAAAGAGTCTGAAGTGGTGAAACAAAAAACTCCCCTTTGTGTTTTTTTCAAGTGACATTCCTCACCTGTGCATTGTACGAGTTACATATTTCCTTTTTGCAAACAGAAATACAACATTTCTTGAGTGGCACACACAACGAGTTGCTCAATGAAACACAATAATTTAAGGACAAAAGATATTCCAAGGTTACAAAATAATACCACCAGTGGGATACAGATATAGACCTTCATGGTTCTGTCAGTGTAAAGAGATTCCTAGATGACAATGTGCACCAAGCATGAACTTAAAAGCACCACAAGACATTAAAGCAAATAAAAGATGATTACATACCAAGCAGCCTGGACACACTAATAAATATGCCCACAATTCGTTTCCAATGGACATCAAAGCATGAAAGGATGTGCCTGATTGCAAAAGAAAAGCTAGAGTTTGGCCCAACAGAAGTCTTCTGCACTTTTTTTGACTGCTAGTTTTGCGTCTCACCAAGTGATCATATTAATACACATGCAAATAAATAAATGCAAGCATTTATGTAGTGGGTCTCAACACTTGATATGTACTCAAAGCACTGTGTTCCAGAATACATAGAAACTGAACAGGACCAATGCTCTTATCTTACAATCACCCATTTCTGCATTTCCAGAGTAATTGCTGATTAAGAAATTGGTAACAAGGATTCCTCAAAAACACAAGCAAAAAAAAAAAAAAAAGGAAAAAAAGATAAAGAACAGGTGAAAAAGTTCAGATGAAAACAACAGAGAGCCCGTTTAGAGTAACTGTAAACTGTTTTGCTCCATGCCAAAGGAGATGGCACACACACTGGATGAAAAACAAATGCCAGAAACACTGGTACCAGCTGTCACACAAGAACGGATTTTGTAGTTCACTGAATTTTGATCCGTACCCAGAAAATGAGGCAGAGAGGCAGACTGAGTAAAACACTTCAGGATTCAGGATTTTATGGACTTTTAAAGATCTCCAGGAGAGTTCAGGGAAAATTCAGGAGGACTGAAGTTTTAAATTCTGAAGAAATGCATAATGAGATGATTGACAATTGAAAAAAAAAAAAACAACAAAAGGTAACATAAGAGAGGTTCAGAGAACCACCATGCCATTGAAAAACTGGGGAGTCTGAGGAAGCCAGACATGCTTGTTCAGTAATACATATTTCTGAATGACTGAGTCAAAACACACCAAAGCAAAGTTCTGACTGAAAAACATACAAGCAACTTTTCTGTGACATGACCATCCACTTGGTAGAAATGGGACTGAGGCAGAAACATCCATAAGCCTTTGGAAACTCTATTACCCAAGTCACTATGCAAGCACTATCTAGGCAACCATGAAATTGTGTTTCTTGTAGAATGCAAAACATGGCCCTTCATGGGGTGTCTGTCCACTAAACAAAGCTCAGAAGCATGAATTCCTAATAAATAAATCAATGAATTACATGAAGAGAAGTGTGAAGTAAATATTAGTTGCATGGTAACTTTGGGTCTGAAAATCTGGCAGGTTCAAGCAAGAAGCCCAGCTGTCTAACAGCATAAAGAAAACATTACTTAATGGTTGGTGAAAATAAAGAACCATGGCTCCTCCACACAGGACGTGGGATTCTGTGAACTGGAACTGCTGCATACAGTTGGATTTCCTAGAAGGGACAGAATGCCACGCTCCTCCCATACAAAAGAAAGGTGGCAAAAGTGAAGCTAATCTATTTTATCCATCCAAGTACAGAAACTGGCACAAGCTCTGTGAAATCCAAAAAAAAAAAAAAAAAGACAGGAAACAAAGTACACAAGACCATCAATTCCTCCTGTATTTGTGTAGATGAAAAATGCCTTTGGATCAATGGCAACAATGATTTTTTTTTTTTGTATCAGCAGACAGCTACAAATTTCTTATGCCTTTTCTCCCCCATTTTTCCACCTTCCTCCTCCACCCCAGAGTATATGACTTTGAGTAACCAAATAATAAAAGAAGGAACATACTTGTGGGCCCTTTTTATCAGAAACTCCTGTTCAAAGAGTTTCTACTCACAACTTTTAAACAGCTGGGCTAGTTCTCAGATTTTCAGACTGGTCACTATCCTACTATCTGCACCAGAGTGCATGTTTGGATTGCAAACCAAAAGATAACCTTTCAAGGAAGGATGTGTGACGGTGCCAAGAGTCTATGGCCAAGGAATAAAGACGAGGAAATACTGAGTCTCACTTTTTAATAATCAAAGGTGCAACAACTTCAGGTGACCTACTCTGTGTGACACATCACCTTCCCAATTCCTGTTCCTCAGAAGCGTGTCTTGCTCGCTTGCTGGTATGGATTCCATACTGAAATTTGCAAGACAAATTTCCATGCTTGGTAATGCAATTTTGACATTCTGAGCCTGTTGCACACAGACCTGACTCCCAGTGCTTGCAGGGGTAGGTTTTAACAGGAAAGCCAGCATAAGACCCTACCAAAAACCAAGGTGCTGTTCACAGTCTTTTTCCCAGAGTCACCTAAAGCACAAACAAAAATGCAAAGAGCAGAGCAATGCTCACTGCCAGTTTCGTTATGGCATCTACGGTACAAGCGATGAAATCCACTTGGAGAAAAGCAGAAATAAGGGAAAAAATATCATTCGTGTAAGAGAAAAGAGAAGAAAAAAACTTCTTGAAGTACCCATCAGTTTAAATCCTCGCCCTTCCCACTACCCAAACTCCCACTTAGCCCAACAGATTCCGTCGGCTGTCCAGCCACAAATGCGGCCCTCGGAAAAACCTTACCCAGCTCTGGTGACAAAACACGCGGTTCACCCCAGCATCTGTGACCAGCCACAAGAACACAGTGGGCCGTTTCAGCTGCAAGACTGAGAGGGCAGAACTTACCAGCGTGAGCCTTGAGGATATGGGTTTTCAGGCGGCTGTTGTAGGAGGACTTGAAGGGGCAGAGCTTGCAGCGGAATGGCTTGTGGTGCCCGTGGTGGGTCTGCATGTGGCGGTCCAGGCTTGAGGGGAGACAGAAAAAGGGAGACAGAAAAGGGTCAATTTTGTTTCAGCTGTGCCTTCAGAGGCAGAGCAAAGCACTTTACAGCAGCAGCAGAGCAAGTAAAGGTCCTTTCTCACACTCTCTCTTCAATAAATTCAACAGGTCTGCTCACACAATGAAGTCAAATCGAGTGTCAAAGAAAGGAGCAGAGCTGGCACCAATTCTGTATATGCAGAGAGCAAGCCACCTAAATAAACTTATAGGGCAAGATTAGTATAAATTAAGTTATGCATGATCCAGACTGAGAGGACCAGCTGAAGAAACATGAAACAGGCAAGAAATTATTTTCTTATAAAATTGTCGTTACACAATTTTTCTCCTGCCAAACATTTTTTGTGAAAATATGTATGTCCCCTCTTTTCCTGGTGATCAAGAGTAAAAAAAAAAAAAAAAAAAAAAAAAAAAAAAAAAAAAAAAAAAAAAATTTTTTTGTTGACCAGCTTTACTGAGGAAGCCTTCTTTTGGTTACAGCAGGAAAAGCAGATTAGAGATCCTGCTCTGGGGAGGGTGCCAGCAGGCTACAGTTGATGAGTTCCAGGATTAAAAGGCAGCAGAGTTTCAGAAGCAGCAGTGTAGGAGATTCTACATGAAGCTCAGCAGGAGAAGAAGGAGTGGCAAAGACCAGCCTCTACTTTCTTCAGGGAAAATGGAAGTACCAACAGCCTGAATACTCTGAAGTGATCAAAACCTGCTCTCAACACAATTTGTCCTAGCAGCTCAGTAAAGTTTGGAGGAGAAAAAAGGATGCTTCCCACATTTTCTAACAGAAGATCAAATTCATTCTAACTGAGTGAATCCTGCAGAGCTCTGCAGTTCCTGTGCTGTGGCTGACAGACATGAATTCACTGTCTCTGGGTGGCAGGCAGGTAGTCTGAGCCCAAGCTGTAAATATTTCCAGTACAGCCCTCCACTTAGGACACATTTATGCTTTGTGATCTGGTCTTAGCTTGAGTCATCTCATGCACAGCGATCGAACAACAACGGGGCAGACACTGCAGGAGTTGCAATTTGCCAAAACTGCCCTCCACCCCCACCTCAGTTCTAGAAGTATTTCAGGCGTAGCTCTTTTCATTCGTCCCAAATTGTCCTGCTCTTTTACAGAGTATCAACATGTAGCTCAAATAGCAGTTGTTCCAGCCCTGTCACACTACACAAGATTTCACGTGATCTTCAGTCCCACACTGACAAGAGCCTGAGCCAGAAAATCCCTGTTTACGAGAGCTAACACTGAAGCCTGTGTATTCAAACATCTGATAACAGCAAAAAAATAGAAAATGAACTTGTATCTCCTCTTAGGGTCACTTCATACAAATACAACTTAGCAGAAATCCAGGATGGAGTTTGGGACAAGACAAAACGCACAGCTTTTCCAGAGAAATGGGGGAAAACATCTCCTAAATGAGTAAGGCTTTGAAGACTCGCAGTGAATACTTCATAAAACAAAACTTGTTTTAAACAGCCTCCAGGGCATGAGATTACTTAACAATTAAAGCAGACTGCCAAAGAGGTATGTAATACATATTAAGCTATTATAAATATACATACCTTAAGGTACTCAACATGGCAGTAATTAAAACTGTATTCACAACCACACAGTTTGCCAGCTGCACTCTTGCAGAAGGAGGTTTTATAGTTTTGGTCAGATTTGGGAGAATAGTGGGCTGTTTAAACATTTGGCTTGGGTTCCTTCACCGACCTAATCTCCCAGGGGAATAATTGCATCAGAAACAAAAATAAAAAGAAGCAAACAACTTCAACAACAGAAACCACACCTATCATCAAGTTAGGTGGTGAGTTCTTCCCTGCCATCCATCACTTTTTGATTCAACCATGCTGCAACTTCTGGGACATGACTTATCCTCAGTAGGAAACAGAGGCACCAAACTCAACAGAAGTCTTTTTGTTGAAGCAGGTTTACCAGGCAAACAGCAAGCCCTGCAGGGGCTCCCCTCATTTGCCAGCCTTGCCAAAGCAGGGTGGGATACACCCAGCAGTGCACATCCTTCCCCTAAGTCCCTCTCCTACCCTTGGCCGCTCAACTCCGGGGACCTTTCCAACTGTGACATCAATTTGCAATGCTGTGACACCAGCAGAAACTTTGCTTTTTAACACGAGGAACCAAAAAATGTCTTCTCTTCCACCTGCATTTGACTGCAAAACGGCGACATCATCACCAAATTTAAGAGTGCCTGCATCAAATGAGCACCTGGATCTGTCTCCTTTTGTTAAAACAGTGAACAAGCAGCTCTCTCCCCAGAAATTAAGAGGAAACACAGACCTGTGAATCAGGTCCAGGGCGCCACTGGAAAATATACCATAAACCCCATCTTTTGGGGGGACATATACATTTTTATTATTACAATAATTTTTAAAACTATCAGACTTTAAGCTAAGTCAAATCTCAGGGAAACAAATGATAAGAAATGTGACTATTATGACCATGTATCAGACAAGGAAGCAGGGTGAGGGAGTCACTCATTCAATATACTGTTATGAATTTGAAATATTTGACTGAAATTGCATGCCATAATTAAGAAAAAAAGTCTGATTTAAGGTAAATTTATGACACTGTTTTAACATCAGAAATGAAAAATCAGCCCACAAAAAAAGTACTCATTACAAACAAGGTAACTATATGCAGCAGAAGTTTCTTAAATATGCAAGATTAACTCTTCTCTTTTTGGCTTGTTAACTCTCTTTGTTAATTTGACAAAGGTGCATAAGTGGTGGGGCTGCACTGTTTGCATACTGAAATAATCCTTATTCTTTGGCTTGCATGCAAAGAAGGCTGACACGAATTCAGGAACACATAGAGGTGCAATCTTTTACAAACAGCCAATCATAATGGCCAAAGACTTTGCAGAGTGGAAAACAATGTAAACACCATGAGAAAAGTGTGGCTCAACATCAATTCAGGCGAGCTCTCCTTCAGTGTCAGCCCACAAACCAGCACCGCTAGCTGGCAATTCTTTAGGAAACCCAAAATAATTTAATTTTTTTTTTTTTTTAAAGCAAAAAAAAAAAAAGGAAAAAAAAAAAAAAAAAAAAAAAGCAAAAGCCACAACTTACTTGTGCCTGAAAGCAGAGACAAAGGAGCAATACTGGCAGCTGTACTTGTCTTCCCGGGCAAACATGGCCAGAGCCAAGTGACTCCTCTCGTGGGACCGCAGACCCTGCATAGACATCAAAACCCGGTCACACTGGCTGCAGTGGTAGCCCCCAGGCCTGGCTTCATCTTCCAGGGATGCTCCATATTCAGCTTCTGTAAATTCCACAATGCCAGGGTCTTTGGCTCCCTCAAAACCCTCCATCAAAGTTGTGTTTGAAGGATCTTCAGCTTCCTGCTAAAAAAGACATATCCCCCCAAAGCCATCAATTCTCTCTCTCCCTTCTGCCCCTCAGTCTTTCCCCTGTGTTCACCAGAACGTCCAGGCTTCCCACTGCTTTATTCCTCTAAACATATCCCTACACAAGCTCCACATCAATGGCTTTCTGAAAAAAAAAAATTACCTATTCTTGGGAGAGAAAAACATAATTACATCTATTATGTACATGCATGCATATGTCAAAACAAAAAAAAGGTCTCACTCCTTGAGCAAGTTTGTGTCAGATCATGCAAAAAGCCAAGAAACCTATCTTTCCATGGTCTTGGTGTGAATCTTCTAAATTTGATCAGATAATAATTAGTAAATTACAGAGAAGTTAATTTTAGTTTACTTTGCTCTAGCTGACTGTAGCTACCCTGAAGACTAATACAGCTGTCTACTCTTCAGCAGACTTTGTTCATCAGCATCAAACTCTCAAGAAACAAACTGGTAGACTAAGACCCTAGAATCCTCTAAAAATATAGAGCAAACAGAAAAAGTCCTTTTTTTAACTTTCTTTCATAACCTTCCTTTCCCATTTCTAACTAGAGCATGCATTTGTGCAGCTGCTTAAATACCCTGTAAGAGGCATTTCCAGCACATTCTTTAGGCCGTGGCTTTCAGCTTTTGTTCCCTGATGCAAGATTTTATTTACTCAAAAGAAAGCACTGACCCTACACAAGCATCACTTGAGAATTGAGAAGAGGGAAAGGACTCTTAGGAGAGAAGCATCTGAATCTGTCAGGAGTACCAGGTGAGAAGGCAAGGAAAGGTCAGTGGTAGGGCAATGAAAGCTCTCTTAGGTGGGGAGAGTTAGGCTGTGGAGGACAGGGCTTCATCACAAAAAGCAGATTATGTCACCACAAAAGGCCTGTCACTCATGCAGCCGGAGCCTCTGACAAGAGCTAATTCCCACAGCCTTGCTTCACTTTCACTTCCCCCGCCAATAAACATCCTGGAAATCGGACTTTGGAACACCACTTGTCCTTGGAGATGTCATAGGAGGCACCCCCTTTTCCACAGGGAGAAAGGAAGAACGTTTGCACCTCATCACCTGGAGGGGATCACTGGCTCAGGTGACCACTGAATGCTTTGTCTGGAGCCAGTGTGCAAATTCCATGTGGAAAGGTGCACCACAAGCAGCTTCACACATTCGTATGTGCACACTTCCTCTTCCTAAAATAAAAATCATATACATACAGGAAAAAAAAAAAGGAAACAAACTACTCTTTTTGAGCTTAACTAAGTAGAAATGTAGCCCATAAAGCAGCTGAGATAAAGTTTCCCGCTCATAAACCATCTTTTGGTCATCAACGACACCAACTCCTTTGTGGCTGGGAAGAAATGAGGATTAAAGAGTCTTCGTGCCCCTGGATCGAGAGTGAAAAGAAGTTAAAAACCATCTTGAAACGAACCAAATGCACTTCAGAAACTCAGTGTTAGATTAAAACATCATGCTGAACCGGAATGCCCAGTTCAAAACACATCCAGAGCTTCACGAGAGCCCTCCACAGGTTATCAACGAGGCCTTTATTTTAAACAATGCAAGTAGTTTCAGTCCCTTTCGGTCACCTTTCAGGAATTCTCACCTTTACAGTGGCCGACACGGAAGAGACGTTCCCGTACTGGACATGCTTGCGGAGGTGATTACAGATGGCTCTGAGTGTTGGATGCACTTCCACGCAAAACTTGCACTTGTAGCCAACCACCTTCCTCTCCTTGAGTTTTGAAACATCCTCCAAGTGTCCAAAAGCCTGTTTGAGCACACAAGCACAAACCACTGAAGGCAGGTTTTGCCACCTCGTTTTTTAGGAGCACAGAGCAGACTTTAGACCTGATGTTACACTTGATGTCCAGTCTTGCAGAACTGCAAGGTCAATTTCTGCAGAGATCATGAATTCCTACAAAGTACATGGACAAGACATCTGTGCAGAAGAAACATTCATTTTATGGCTAACAGTGGTCCTCTAGAAGACCATTTTGGTTTGGCCTGAAACTGTGCCTCCTCCTCCTCCTCCTCCACGACCCCAGAACTTCCCCAACTTCTGTGCAAAGCTTTTCCTGCGCAAGTGCATTTTTTCAAACTGAAGCAGAAGGAAGGGGGTAAGTGGGCAAGAAATGGAAAAACAATTTGGTCCTCTCCTTATGAGGCACCTGCCCAAAGCTCCTATCACCAGACAGATCCGTGTCATGCTAACCCCGAGTGCTCAATGAGACAAAGGACTGAGAGAGAGAAGGTTGAGAAGAAAACTGATGTGTTATTCAGAGGGACATGGAAGAAGGGGATGGGACATTTTGTAGAGAATCTGAAAGTACATGGCAGCCTTGCCACAAAAGAACAAGCAAGTGTCAGACACAGATGGCCCTCCAGAAGCGTGGGAGGGAGGAAAGAAGATAAAGAAAATACTGAAGGAAGCGGTAGGAAGGAACAAGGTTTCCTACAGAACCTAGGGAGGATGGATGAGGAAATTAAAGCAGGATGTGTAATTGACTTATGGGGCTCACTGGCACTCTGAGTCATTCATTAGCCTGTGGTCATTTGGCTGTCAAAGAGAACATGCAAGTGGGCATTGGTGGGCTCCCTGGTGGGGAGCAGGGGGCAGAGAAAGAGACCAGACACACAAATCCTTACCCTCTCTTGTTTGAAATCTGCAAAAGCACCATCTGCATATTTCTGCTTGCTCAAAAGCTGCTTCCTCCTCTCCTGACGTTTGGCACGCTTCTGGAATTCCTCATTGTGACCATTCAAGTGTGCAGTCAGCTCTGCCGTGCTATGCAATTTTGTATCACAGTGCTTGCACTGGTAGACAGGGCTCTGAGAGCGGGTGCCGCTTCCAAGTATGGAAAAGTCCCTCTTCAAATCCTTGCTGTGGTGGTCAGTGTAATGCATGCACAGCAGCTCTGCTGTGCTGAAGGACAGCTTGAAACATTTAATGCACCTGAAGGGAAGCCACTCCATTTCCTGAGCCTCAGCCTCCACCTCAGGCTTTTCAAAGTCGTTCCTCTCCTCGGCTGGGGCTGGTTTTTCATGCTCATCAGCGTACACAGCAGTGAAATATCCCCCCAGCTTGCTGGCGTGCTGCTTCTTGGGGAAAACACCAGGGTGACGCTTCATGTAGTGGGACACGATGCCCTTCTTGCTGAAGGACTGAAAGGAACAGAGCGAGCACTTCTTCTTCTCCACAGCCCTCCTCAGCTCCTCGCTGAGCTGAGGAGTGTCGTCCTTGGGAGGAGATGGAATGATCACTTTATTGGGCTTGTCGCTTACTGTCCTGGAGGCTGCCAGGCAGTGAGTGTAGTAAGCATCAATGTCATGTCTTTTCTGGTAGTGTGCCGCGAGCCCTTTGCGGATGGGGTTGGTGTAGGAGCACAGGGCACACTTGAAGAGGTTGTTCTTGCCCTCCGGCTGTGCCCGGACGTTGTTGTGTTTGATGCGGTAGTGTCTTGCTATCCCCTTCCGGGTGGAGCAGAAATATTTACATAGCTGACACCGGAAAACTGTGTGAGACACTAGGTGAGAACTGGAGAAATGAGGCGCCGGCATGGAGACCTCCCCAACGTCCTCAGCAGCAATTTCTGGGGAGGCCTTGATTTCGGTCACCATGTCTGGCTCCACTGAGGCAGACACCTTTGGCGGTGACTGGGCAAAAACGTCGAACTCGGGCTGGTTGTGGTACTTCTCATAGTGGATTTTCAGCTTCTCGAGGGTTCCGTGGGTGTAGGGGCAGAGTTTGCAGCGGTAAGCACCGTAGCCTTGCTTGAAAATCCTGCTTGTCTCTTCCACGTCGTTCTGAGCTATGTCAGTCGACTGCTCCACGTCGTGCACAAAGTCCTCAGCAGTGACTTTTACTGATGGGTGACGCTTCTGGTAGTGTGTGAGGACGCCATGAATGCGTGTGTTAATGTAGGGGCAGTGTCTGCACTTGTACACAGCCCCTGGGTTAATGTCGATATCCTGAGCAAAGTCTGCTGCCTTCACTTTCATGCCAGGATGCTTTTTGCCGTAATGTGTCAGGAGGCCGTGCAGGTTGTTGTACTCAGACTGGCACACTGTACACTGGTATGGAGTGGAGGAGATGGCAGGATTTGCAGAAGCCAGCTGGACAGTTTTCTCATGGGAAAGGCTGGGATCCTCTGCACACTCTGCATCCTGATCCATCTGTGGTGTTGCTATCTGGTCTTCAGATTCCATCCTGACCCCACCTTCATCAGGCTGTGGCATGGTTTTCTCAGCAGTATCTTTCTCCTTAATGATATCTAACAACACAGATTCATCTCCATTCATGGCCCAAGGGTGAAATGCTTGGTAGTGATTCGTAATATCCCAAATAGAAGATGCTTCAAAAATGCAGTCTCTGCATTTGTAGGTCTTCATCTCTGTTGGCATCACTAGGGCGGGAGGGGAAGGATCAGGACCCGCCCAGAGTTTGGTGGCCATGTAGGTATAATCAACATAATGCTCGGGATGCCTCCTTTGGTAATGCACAAGCAAGCCACTCGGCTCTGTGTGTGAATAAATGCACCATTCACAGTGATAACCAGCTTCTATCAAGCCATCCAGAAACGCCCACCTCAGTATGGATGTCACCGTGGCCTTCAGATTCGGGTGGTCCTTCTTGATATGCTTCCTCAATGCATAGAAGTAAGGGGAGGTGTAGCTGCACTGCCTGCACTTGAGGGCTCTCAGCTTGGACTTGTCCCGCTCGGCGCCAGAGGCGTGGGCGGGCAGGCTGCCAGCCGATTTCTTCTGCCCACGGTCACAGAGGCTCCTGATGGTGGCCGTGTGCTGCCTGATCACGTCCGCGTTGGCTTTGAAGTCGCGGTGCTTCTTCTGGTAGTGGATGAGCACACCCTTCACTGTCCTGTTCCCGTAGTCGCAGTGCTGGCAGAAGAACATCTCGTTCTCCGGAGGGTTCACGGAGCCCTCGCGGCCCAGCTGCTGCATGGACACTGGCGGCCTCTGGATGCCGGGGGGCAGCTCCCCTGCCCTCATCATGGCTGCGGTCGGCGGGGCCTGCCTGATGTACTTGGCCGTGACCTTGATCTCCGGGTGCCTCTTCTGGTAGTGGACGAGCACCCCCACGACAGAGCGGTTGCTGTAGGAGCAGTGTTTGCAGTAGTAGAGCTCCGTAGAGAGGTCTGGGGGTGGTGGAGGGGGTGGTGGAGGCTGAGAACCCAAGCTGGAGAGTTTCGGGGAGATGGGAGCCCCCAGCTCAAAGGACATTTGGGCGAGGGCAGAGCCCCTGTCGACAGAGACTACACGCATGGTCTTCTGGATCCTGAAATATGAGGCCTTTTCTTCGGGGTGTTTTTTCTGGTAGTGCACCAGAACTGAATGCATGTTAGGGCTTGCAAATGAGCACACGTCACAGTCATAAACAACCACAGTGTTGACTGAAGGTTCCTTCTGATTTTCACATTCAGGACTGAAACTCTTGGTGGCACTTTTGTTAAAACCAGCTGGCACACCAGTCCCGCGAGCCACGGGGGTGGAGGTTGCCATAGTTTTTGGAGCAGAATTCAAGATCTCTCTCAGCGTCTGAGACTCTGTGTTCAGCCCTTCTTGCTGCTCGACAACATAGCTCGAAAATATCATTGCATTGTTAATTTTCACTGTGGGATGCATTCTTTGGTAATGTGGCATCAGGCTTCTAACATTTGGGCTTGTGTAAGAGCAGAAGCGGCAGCGGTAAATCAGATCAGAATGATCAAAGTTCAGTACATTCATAGCTTCAGGATGATGCTCCCCATAATGCTGCTGCAGGTCTTCAAAATTCGTGTAGTCAATGTAGCACTCGAGACACCGGTACACTGCGCTGTGATCATTGGGATCCAGGATGTACCTAAAGCTGAATTTGATGTAGGGATGCATGCGCTGGTAGTGGGTGCTAACACTCCTGGCAGATTTGTTGCTGAAATCACAGTGTTTGCAATAGTAAAGCCTGCCAGAGTCGCTGAACTCCGAATTCTCGTTGTTCTGGTCGGTACCGTACATGTTGGACTGGCTGCCCAGAACAGAGGCATTAGGGCTCTGATGGTCCTTCATGCTGACAGCAGAGTAGTAGTCCTCCTCATCCTCAGACAAAGTGAGCTCAATCTCCGCCCCGTTGGTGGAATTGTAGTCGTGCTGCATGCTCCTGAAGCTCGCCTCCTTCTGGGAATCATTAGCCTCCCTGCCCCACATTTGCTGGGGTGCGTAAGAACTGGAAACCTCTATCATTGGTTCTGTTTGCTCTTCCTCTCTGTCCAACTCCACCTCTATCTCCACCTCATTGTCCTCCTCCTCTTCCTCATCATCCTCTACATTAATCACAGCATCCTCCTGCTGTTTGTTTTGGCTGATCTTGCTCTGCAGGTTGCTCGCTATTTCGTCAATCCTAGTTCTCTTTTTCACGGGAGACAGATCCAAAGGGAAGTCGTTTGAGACCTTCCTGGGGGCTTTTGCAACAAAGTTATTTTTAGATGAGAGCCCAAGGATGGAGGTCTGGCTCTTCTTCACCGTGCTGGCAGAGGGGTGAGCATCTGCCTCGCTCTCCTGCGGTGCGTTTGACGGCGGCCCATCGTATTTTGGCAAGTTGTCACAGAAGGAATGCTTGTGCTGCTGATGAACTCGGAGGCCCTTCAAAGTGGTGGTGGAATAGTTGCACAATGTGCACTTGTATGGATGCTGTGAATGGGGCTGGGGCGACTGCTGCTGCTGCTGCTGCTGCTGCTGCTGCGGTTGTGGCTGCGGCGGCTGCGGCTGCACGGGTTCCATCATCCCGGCTGATTTCCTGCCGTTGATATTCCCGCTTTCATAGGACACCGTGCTGTCGTTCAGGGACGAGGCAATGCTCTCAGCCTGGGAGTTCATGGTGTCCCAGTCGGATGTTG
Source organism: Molothrus aeneus (assembly GCF_037042795.1). Lineage (NCBI taxonomy): Eukaryota > Metazoa > Chordata > Aves > Passeriformes > Icteridae > Molothrus > Molothrus aeneus. The sequence goes on from NC_089680.1 coordinate 72,762,968, forward strand.
CTCCCGTGTGGCACTGCTTGTGGGCACCGAGCTTCAGGGAACTCTTGCAGGTGAAGGGGCACTCGTCACACTTGTAGACAGCCGTCTTCCCAGACAGGTGGATGTTCTCAATGTGACGGGAAATACTTCGGCGGTGCATCGTCAGGAAAGGGCAGAAAGGACACTGGAACCTGTTCATGTATCTCCTGAAAGGAATCCCCTTTGTTTCCAATAGTTTGTTGCCATCAGATCCCATCAGCTGCTCTGCAGACATTCCTGAGGTCTGGTGATCCATAGAGTTTAAGCCATTCTCGCTGTCCATTTCATTTAGCTCTTCATCTGAGCTGGAGTCATTTAGCATACTGCTTGTTTCCAGGTCAGCAGAAGAATTCGTCATATCAGCAATTCCATAGCGGGATCTGTCAGACAAATTAACCATGCCCGAGTTGTGAGGTGACTTAGGCTTCATTTGAGGGTAAGACACAGAAGAAAACTTCGAAGATGTAGAAGAGTTGGGCCTGATGAGTGAATTGCCCATAGATCCCCTGAAGTTTGAGACGTTAGCACTCGACATCTCACGTCCTGTAGTGTTCATGGACATGTAATTCGAGTTTGGAGAGGCACTCTGGGCACTCTTACTCTGCACCTCGGGTGCGCTGGTTCCATCCTGCTGCTGCCTCAGGCTCGACAGGATTTTCACCATGCTGCGGTGCTTCTTCATCATGTGGTCACACCAGCGCTCCCTCCGAGGTGTCTGGTAGCTGCACCACTCACAGCAAAAGTTGCCCCTAGACTTGGTCAGGGGCTTGACCATCGACTCCAAAATGCTCCGCTCCACCACCTCTGCCGGCAGCTCCTTGCAGGGTTCCTGCACTGGCACAGAAGCAGACGTTGATTCAGACACAGCAGCAGCAGCAGCAGCAGCAGCAGCAGGAGCTGAACTCTCTTTCAGGTTGTTTTTGTGATACATTTTCTGGTGCTTAATAATCCTCGCACGCCTGGGTGACTTGTAGGTGCAGAACTGGCAACTGAAAACTTTACCAAACCCTTCATGCATCATGATGTTGTAATTTAGGGAACTAGAAGCCGGTGGCCCCACTGAGCTCCCCCCAGCCTGTGCTCCATGAACCTTCCGTGTGTGCTCTATGAGGAGGTTTTTGGAACGGAAGTAACGCACACAGAACTTGCACTGGAAAAACTTGCTGGTTGGTTTAGGGTTTGGAGCCATATGCTGGCCATAGAAAGTCTGGCTCTGGCTATAGTAACTTCCAGTCCCCATCTGACTTGTTGCATTTTGCCCTAAAATGAGAATTAAGGCGTATATGTAAATTTGTAAATAAAATAAAATTAAAAAAGGCTTTTCCTTCACCCACCCTGTATGCTTAAGAATGTAACCACACCCTGAACTGACAACAACCATTACAGGATTCCCTCACTTGCTTATGGTAATATCTACAGACCTGGCAATGGTCAGAAAAGTGACCATTATGCATAATTTCTACATATAAATGACTGTGGTGTACAGTTTTGGGTGGATAGTTTCCAAAATGACCTTCTTGGGGGGAAAAAATAAAACTAGTTTCAGTTTGAAAACTAACAAAAGTTGTAATTTTGAGGTGGTTCATGGTAGTGAAGAACAACCTTGAAAAAGCTGAAAATGAAAAATCTGTGTGAAGAACCCTATGAAAAGAAGCTGGGAAATAAAACCATCCTCCATGCTTGCATTTGCAGGGAAAAAAATAAAAGCCATGGTCAGAGCCAGTATGGCTGATGCTAGATATCTGCTTTGCTGAGCCAGCCATAAAGATAATGCAGATTTTTAAGCCACAATTAAGGCAGAAACCAAAACACACTGAAATAAGACACATGTAAAATAGGGGGGTAAGAGCTGAGATCTTAAGAGCTGAGATCAGTCTTGGAGTTGAGATTTACCTGCTATGTCATCTGCAATTGCGAATTCATCCTTTACAGAAGAAAATTCAACCTCAGTCTGGTTGCTGGCATTGATGGAACCAGACCTTGGCTGGGTAGGGCTCTCCTCAGAGACATCAGTTGGCTGCAGGAAAGCAGTGTGAACATCCTGTATGTGAGCTTTTAGGTCTTCGTAGGATGGAGCTCGAAAATCGCAGCCATCACACTGCAGGACCTCCATGGTTCAGGATGATCTTTTACATTAGAAAAATCTGCAAGAGAAAACAGGAGAAGAAGAAGAACGGTATGAGTTTACAGCAGCTTTTGGAACAAATCCTGGGAACAGCAAGGTAACGCCAAGCTTTTGATGACTCAGTCACTTGCAGAGATTCCACAAACACAGCGGCGTGGAACTCAACCTTTCCTAACCCTATTAAGAAGCGTCTGCTCAGATTCACAAGAAGTCCTATCTAGGTAGCTCACAAGCTGCTGACTCAACTCTCTGAAAAGTGACTACTGATCCAGTGGACCTTGTCCTCTTGGCTTTTCCATCGGGCTGTTTTTTCAGAATTTGGTCTTGTTCAAAGACCACAGCCCATGTGCAGAGCAATGGCACATTACTCCCAGTCATACACTGGAATTTACTATCAGAATACAGCAGCTTCTGCCTTCAGGAGCCACACTCTAAGCTTCCTGGAAGCTGCCAATTCCTGCCTCACTCAGTACCATGCATCAAAAGCTTCCACAGGGAGAAATCTGTCTTTCTTCACAGCATACTACTATCTGTCCTGATACTGAAAACCTAGACCTAACAGCAAGGTTAGATACACTTACACAAACCCAAGGCAGAATACTTTGCTCCGCCCTACTTCCACCAAGCTTTTAAGGGCACCTCCAGTCTTTGTTAAAATGTTTAGTTTCATTTCTGTCTATTCTAGGGACAAGACCTTTGTGCCTTTAGCAGTCTGGGGGATGGAGACAGCCGGAGGAAGAAAAGGACAGCAACGGGGATAACCACACTGAAAAAATACAATGGAAACATGAGTTACAAAGACTCAAGAGTCATTAGGACTTCCCTGATTTATCCAAAAACCCTGCATGCCTTCAAGTGGAAAGCAACACAAGACACAGTGAAGAACAGTGGTTCAGTTGTGACAATTAATCCTGCGACAGAGGCTGCACTGCCATGAAGGACAGGAGACACAAAGCAAAAGCCAAACAAAAGACTTAGACCCTCCTACCCTGTGCAGTGCTCATGCACAAGAGCCACCTTCCTATGCTAATACAGCAATTGCCTCTTTAAACTTCCATGCATCTGCTGGAAAAGGATGATAAATGGAGCATTTCAGAGGTCCAAGATACAACAGGAGCCCACAGCAACTTAAATCCCATGTGTTTGTTGTATGTGGAGTATGAAGGAAGCAACCTAACAAAGTGAGGAGAAAGCTCCAAAACATTAAGGCACAGAAACAAGAGAGGGTACTGCACCAGGATTTTAGATGAAAGAATGCTTCTCCTGAGAGCCTGCTAAAATAAACTTCTAGCTGGTCAAATTCCGGACAGCCTGAGCACAGAGGCTCTCCTCACATTTACCTTCTCTACTTTGCAGGCTGCACGGTGTCCTTTCTCTCCCCCCACTGCCTCTCACCACCAATAAAGAAAATGAACGCTGCACCAGCTTCTTTTCAGCTAACAAAGTTACAATAATCGAGATACTCAAGCTTTTATGTGCAAGCACCAGACCAAATTGTGTGGAAGAGGTTGCTATCTGCTCTGGATCAAATTACAGCAGTGAGTGAAGCCCCACCCCACGTCTCCTTTAGCACAGTCCATTAGACCTGAAAACAAATTTTTCCATGGAGCAGACGACTCCTGCATTTAGAGCACTTCACAGAAAAGCAGATCATCCAGTTTTCACTACCCATCCCCCAAGCTTAGTCCTTTCATCTCAGCCAAACAAGCCACAGCTCCACTGAATGTGTTTATCACACTTTCAAGAGATATGAGCCCCTGCGTCACTGAAGCTTTAAGACTCACTAAGCTGCCCTAGTCCTCTGAGCTTTGGGAGCAGCCATTTTAGCTCAGACAACTCCTGCACTCAGAGCCTCGGAGCTCCTTGCCTGTGCACAACATGGCCTCACTTATCTCAGCTTCAGCTCAAGCACACCAGCTTTTTATTTTCTTTCTATGTTTTTTCCTCTTTTTTCCCCCCTCCCTTTTTGAACTCCTCCTCCTCAAGGTGATGCTTTAAAAATCACCACACCTCAGAAATCACATCTCCTTCACATTTCTCCTGCATGGCTTGCCCTCCAAAGTCGTGTCCCTGCTCTCCTCTCCCTGTGCCTTTCTCTCAGAGCTGCACCTTCTCTCCTTCAGCAGAAGGTTTCCCCAAAACATCTTCTCAGGGTTGGGTTCCCCTGTCCCATGGATGACAAAACGTGGCTCCACAAAACGCTGCATTCACAGCGTCAAGACACTGGTCCAAGCTGTCCTACAGGCAGAGGCGACACGCAGCTGAGCCTCCTAGGAGCAGCAGGAGCAGGAGGAGGAGGAGGAGGAGGAGGCGCGGGGGAGTGAGGGGGGACAGCAGGCGGGAAGGCTCCAGCCGGGCCTGTCCCTGGGGAGCTCTCCTGCTTGGCGCAGAAGACACACCACCCCACTGCCCTGCCAGATTCCAAAGTCTAATGACCTTTGTTAATCACCACCCAGCCTGTCTGCATCAGCAAACCCTGCCAGCAGACACACCCTTCACACAAAGGCTGTAGCTATGCCTTTTAAGAGAGGTTCTCTGAAAGCTCCATTGTGTGGAAGAGATGAAAAACAACGGCGCGCACACACACAAAAATCTCACTCTTCCCCCCCCCCTCCCCTCAGACCTCGCCCTCCTCAGCCCCCCGAAAACTTCAGACCCTTGAGAACATCACTGCAAAACTCTAAGTTTTGCTCTTTCTCTCTTGGAAAACTAAGCTCTTTCTCTCTTGGAAAACTTCAGGCCAGCTTATGAAATAGAAAACCCGAAGGGAGACCAACGCTGAGGATATGGAAAAAAAAAAGGACAATCCTGGCAGCTCCAAGAGGTGAAAGCCACCACCATCTTCATTCATCTCCAGCACGCAGTGGATGCTTGGAGAATGCATCCTTGAGGATGCTGGTTGCCCTCTACACAAGCTTGAACCAACCATGTTGAGAGATATCATTAATAGCTGCTGATTACAGAACTGATGGAGACTCTCCAATGGGTTCCAGCTCCAATCTCAGCAAGGTCTGCACCACAAAGGCAGCACCAAGCCCAAGAAAGGTTAATCTTACTGCTCTTCCCGTGAGGAACAAGCTCTAGAGCTGAGTGGACTTCAGTGTGATGTTTCCACCACCCATCACCTGCTGAGAGCTAAAAACTCACACTGCCAGTTTGAGCTCATATATCAGAAGAAACTGGAACACAATGTGCATCTTTCTTCTTTTTTGTCCACACGGGAGATGACACCAGGAGAGACTCACCCGGTGAAAAGAGCAAAGAGCATTTTCAAGAGCAGATGTTAAAACACTGTCAAGCCACATCCCAAGCCACGTAGACAAAGCAAAGTTCACATGTCTCCATCATGGTCAGCTAAGCTAACTCATTCCATAACCCTTTACATTTTCAGTAAAAAAATTTAGAGGGAAAATGGAGGTGGAGTGAGACAGGAGTTACCAAATCTAGTAAGTCAGCAGCAGAAGTGTGGGAAGAAAAACCTGAAGCAACCAAACAAAATCACCATTAAATGAATCCATAAATCCCAGAAGCCCTTGAACATATTCACAGGCAATCTCTTGAGACCACATTGTGTATAAATAATATGTGACTTCTAAAATACCCTTACTAATGCAATGCTAACCTCACAAAACATTATTAAAATGCCATTGTCTGGCTAATTTGCATTTACAACGTCTTCTTAAATATGGAGGTATTCTCATTTTTCTTACGAGCAAAAAGCTTTCAAAACATTGGGCAGCAGAGATTCTCAAAGCCACCGTTTTAAAGACACAAGGTGGTCTCAAATCGTCTACAGCATCCTCTCTACACTCATAAATGCCTGAGAACATCTGAGAACAGTTGCATTAGATTTTGAGGTTTTTAAAAATCCAAAACAAAAGATAATTGTGCTTGTTGAACAACAGTAATTACAGAATTTGGCAGCAGCCAAAGTAGTACAAATCATTATGTTTAAGTTTGGTTTTAAAGCTTCAAAATACAAAATTAATTGTGAAGCCCAAGGCACTGACCTCAAAACTGAGCTTCTGTGGTTTGACTACCCATCCGTTATATTTTGAGATGGAGTCAGCAGAGCTTCTCCAAGTTAGGAATATGCACATGCACAACCGCAACTAAAAAGGTCAGACCACACAACACTCCACCAGCTTCCAGCTTAGCATTAGTAACACTGCATGTGAAACAAAGGCATCTCCAGCCCTTCCTCTGGTCAGATGATCAGAGCCCTCTTCATCCCTACAACTGCAGGTTGCACTCAGAGCGCTCATTTTACTCAGCAAAAAGGTGGAGCTGAAGAGAAAATCTCTTCCCCCGAGCTTGGAGCAGGGAAGTGGTTGAGTCACCCTCCTTGGAGGTATTTAAAAGATGTGTGCATATGTACCTTGGGGGCACCATTTAGTGGGTGAACACGAGGACTCCATGGTCCTCGAGGTTTTTCCAGTCTTCCCCACCCATCCAGAATTTAACTACCAAACACCACAGAAACAAAATTTGCTGGCATATAATTACAGATAAGACAAGTTTTCAAAATTCCCATGAGTAACACCTCAGGCATTTTTCTCCTGCTAGAGAAGCCTGGGTTTTATACCAGCGCCTACAGCTGTGCTGAGGACCTTCCAGCCCTGCTGCCTGGGCTCCTGGCCAGGTCCAGCCCCAGGTCCAGCTCTCATCTTTGGTTTTGGGCTTTTTTTGCCCCTGATTTTTTTCTTCTTAAACACTTTTTATAACGTAAGATCACGACAGCAAAAATCAGGACTAAACAAAGAAAATCATAGGAGTAATGCAAAAACTGACACATTTGAGAAACTGGAAACCTGAAGGCTATTCCAACTGGAGGATGCCAACCTCTCCTTTCATTTATGAAAGGAAACCCCATAATTAATTAAGAATTCAGGGAATAAATTCAACTCTCAACTACAGTCAGGTAAACATACTAAACTCATGGGTCTTTTTCAATGACTGAAAAAGTCATTGGAAAAGTCAAGGTATTGGAATTCTTGGTCTTCTGAGGACTGTCTTTGGAGTTACGTCTCTGAGCTGGTAACAACATAAACTAAACTGAAATGCCATGTCTTTCTTCACTATTTTTTTCTTTTTTATTTGATACAACCAGATTTTGAGAGAACTCCATGGGTTGGGTTGCAAGTCCATACTATACATACTTTGTGGTTCATCTTTTCTTGTGAAGGAATTAATGATAAAACTATATCACTGGTTACAGCTTTAATTATCAATATCTCCATACATCCAGTTTTGGGTTGTTTGTTCCGTTCTGAAACTGAACAGCTAAGGACATAAGAGAGCTGATGCTTGTGATTCCATTCTTCAAGTAAAAATTTCTCTTGACTTACATGGAAACATATATCAAAATGTAAGGTATTTTCAGGCTTAACTTTACTATTGAAGATTCGGTACAAATCAATAATAAAAACAATCTAAACTGAGAAGACACAAACTCATTTTCTTCCCAAAATGTCCTTATCCGGCTACCTGAAAGACTGTTTGAACCTGAAGTGGGTTTCAGATCTGATTTCACAAAACGAAGTCTTCTTTTTCTTCTTCTACATGCTTTGTAGATTATCTTCCAAACTTTTCAGAAATCTCCCTGTCTTGGAAAATAGGAGGGCTAACTCCCATACAGTTGATATTTATTTATGTTCCCGAATACAGACACCAAGACCACACTAAATCTGGCACAGCTTGCAAAATCTTCTACGTTAAAAAGTACCTAAACCACATTATTCTTAAAGCTCATGGAAGAGATGATTCTCACTGCTGCCTGAAGAACGGTTGGGTTTTATTTATTTTTCACTTTAAGAAAACAAGGATTCACAGAACCTCTCACATGAATGAGTTTAAATGGGTCCAAATGATTGATACACTGGTATCAACTACACCAGCTCCCCACGACTATGACTTCTCAAAATGGGGGTGGAAAAAAGGCAAAACAAGTAAACAAAATATCCAAAACCCCAGAAAAACATAGTTATTGAGTATTAATACCTATTAGTCATCTCACTGTAAGACCATGGCAGAATAAAGGCACACCATGGATTTTAGAAGAAGGTGTGAAAGGAGAATCACAGATAGTGGCACTTATCTGTCTGCTTCTGCTAGAGATTTACTGATTCAAGCTACCTAAGTGCTGATGACTCCTTCTTTTCTCACAAATAATGTTTCTTTTCTTTCTTTCTGACCTGGGATCTACATATATACCTGATCGGTTAAAAAAAAAAAATACATTAAGAGGCCATCCAAATGCCTGAAGGGTACTTTCAAACTTCAAACTTTTGAAATAAGAGCAGATTGCAAATAAAATGCCACAGTCTTATCAAATGACAAACATAGACTGTTATACAAATTACAATTCTGGCCTTTTTTGTCCCTTTCCTTTGGGTTAGCTGTGAGGCAGTACACGATACAGAGCACAGGCAACAGAGTCTGAGGATAAAGAACTTCCCTGATGAGAAAGGCTCTCAAACATTAAATGCTCTTGCTCCAAGCAAGGCTAGGATGGGTTCTTCTGATCTTCTGAATTACTTTCATGGCAAGTTATTAATCCCTACAGAATTCAGAAAGACACTAAATATATATATGAGAATCTGAACAACCGGATGGTCAGAGTAGGACTTTATTAAGTATGACACTTAATTTGATGCACAGAACTAGTTTAAGAGGGCGGTGAAGCAGGATGGGGCAAAAATTCAGGGCAGAAATGTGGTTTTTGCCACTGGGTTCCCGTGCTAACAGGACATGAGCCAAGTCACTCACCTCCCCCGCACAACCCACAGCCCCTCAGTGCTCTTCTCCACAGACACAAGGGGCAAGAGGGCTGGCCCAGGCGAGGAAAACAGACACCAGAGCCAGCAGCTTGGCTTTTTTACCCTGCTCATTAGTGCTCCCCATATGGCACAATGGAACTGAAAGCACTGGGGTCTGGGGTTTCTAATTTCCAGCCAAGAGTGTATTGGTAATTACCTCGAGTAAGAAAGAGGTGCAAACCCCGGTGTGTGCTGAGTTTGAGAGGGAGAGGAAGAAGATGTCAGTAGGTGGTGCTGAAGAACACGGCAGCACCGGTGCCTGGGTACTCCAGAAAACAACCTAATTCCTTCTCATGCATTTGCAAATACCTTCCAGGAGCTTTCGCACAAAGGATGCATTACCAGCCTCACCCTGGAAGGAGCAGGGGAGGAGCAGGCTCCTCAGCTTGGCACAACCCCAGCAAAGACCTCGTCCTTGCCAGGAAAAGCTGTTTAAAAGGGGGTCCTGCCAGTGGCAAAGCAGGTATGACAAACTCCATGCAGGACCGTGGACTGAAAGAACAGTCAGAAAGTCTGAAGAGAGAAGAGATTATCTCCTGATAGCCATCTGCCCTTAAAACACCCTCCAGTGCCTTCAGAGGTAATCTTGCCATTCACCCTGAACTCCCATGCTCCGTTCCATGATCACTGGCAGTGCTGCGAGCTTTAAAGAGGACCAAATCTCAGTTTGCAAGAAGCACAGTATTTTTACAGAGGCTAAATACAGCTTTATGAACTGGTGACAGGGCTAAACCATGGGAACACAGAAACTGTTGGATTATTTTAGGGGCCACAGAATTTTAATCTTAAGAGATCTGAGATTAGACCAGCCAACACAGCTGGTTTAAAACACATGCAGGCAGTCTGAGTATAGTCACAGAGGTGAAAACCAAGTCACTAGCGCTTAGAAACCACAAATGCAAAAGAGCAAGGCTCTGCTTTGGGCCTCCAGCTAAAAAAATGTGATGCCAAATAAAGCCAGAATATCACTAGCTTGAAAGATGTATGTCAAAAGTTGTTTTTCTGGACTCATGTTCCTCCTTTAGGTGCAGAAACTGAACTGGACCTCTTGTAGCTGTGGTGACAAAGATTGAACTTGGCTGGTGAGAGGAGTAATCTTCCAGCCAGAGATCACTTCCCTAATTTGGCACCACGTTACCCTGTTTGGTCACTCAGGACTCGCTAAGAGAAGTTCACAGGGCAGCTGGGAACCAAAGGAACATTGCCTGGATCAGATCCAAGTGAGCCATAGCCCTCTGCCTGTCTGTCACACCCATAAGAGCTCAGCTTCCTAAGGACCCTGGGGAGTAAGAAGCCCTCTCCCTCAGTCCATCCAGAGATCTTATGTGCTCCAGAAGTACTTTAAAAGTACAAGAGAGCTTGTGAAGAGGATGGAAAAGGACTTTCAGAGGAATGTTTTTAACCCTACAAAACCAAAGGACCAGAATTCATGTTCTGTGCCAGCCAGCAAAGCTGAGTGCAGCAGCACACCACCTCATGCAAGCCCACCTCATGCATGACTCCAATTATAAAGCAAGATCCACTGCTGAAACCCTGCTGGAGGGTGAAAAAATGCTGATTAACGAAGCCTAAAGATTGTTCAGCTCTCCCAGCCCACCCCTCAGAAGCACATGTTTGTTTGAGGAGCTCCACTGACACCCTGGCTATTTTAACACTGCCTTTGTCTCCAGCTATCCCTCCCCTTCCCCCAAGCTTTCTGCTATATTTGACATTTGCAGGGCAGCAAGCAGAAGCTTCTGTGTCCGCCAGTTCATTTCCTCAGGTAATACAAATCCATCACTGACCCATTTATAATACCAGACAGAATACACAGTTTTATTTGCCCACTGACTCACACGCAGCATGGCAGCCAGCATCTCTGCCCCAGGTGAAAGAACATATACTTTTCCAGCACTTGACAGATCTCAGACCGGTGATTACCATTAGGCTGACACCTTTTCTCCTTGACAACCCCTCCCAAGAGTTCTTTTCCACCTGGGCAAGTGAAGGTCCCCTGTCTGTTTTGTGGTGGTGGCACCAAGATGCTGGTCCTGCCAGCTGAGAATGGATGCTGCAGAAAAGGAGGAGCAAGTTGCTGATAACACATTGCCCAAAATAACAACTTATTTGTCCCAAACAACTTCAGATACAGATTTAATCCTTCGGATTGCATGTTGAGGTGCACTATGGAGTGCAGTATCCTGGGTCCCAATGAGAACCTTGCTCCTTTTCCTCCCCATTTTCACTCACTTACTCCTTCCAGGAATCAGATTTTTGCAGTTGGTGTAATAATACAAAGCTCAAGTCTTAAAATAGCACTCTGGCTCATAATCATAATCATTAATGTGATACATAGATGGCAGACAGGCTCTAGAAGAAACCAGGTGGAACATCTACAGTGCACTTCAGGGTTGGAGGAAAGGGAATTCCGAGTGATCCTGCAATTATGGATCACAACATGTGCAAATCGACCAGGGTTAATGAAAGTTCTCCAGCCAGAAAGTGGTTTAATCAAAGAGGAATTAGAAACTATTGCATTAAAACAGGGAAAAAGCTGTTTGTCCCTGTCTGTAAAAAAAAATTATACTTAATTATGCAGGTAATAATTAAGAACAATCTCCCACAAAAAAAAAGAAAAAAAAAAAAGAAACTACAACCAACCTTTTGTTAACCTCATTTCATGTCTTTCCAGTAATAAACATCTTGTGTCCCTCACTACTATGAATGCATTCAAATTAAGGAGAAATCTAGTACTATAGCTCAGTTGTATCAAAAATGGTAAGAAATTGAAGCTCAAGTGGTAAGAAATTGAAGCTCCTAATGGAGTTCTTCTGTCCTAGTTTAATTCTTTTTGCTTTAAATAAGCTGTCTGAGGGTCAGCCACTGACATCCAATTTCTTTTTCTTTCTCCTAAGAAATACTCAAACAGGAAATGGATCATAAAGAATAAAAACAACCCCCTGATTTTCTTTGTAATAAGGGCTTAGATTATAAGCAACTGCATCCTTCAAAAGCTACAATCCTTGCAAATATGTGGACATTGCAGAACTCTTAAGAGTTTTTTTCTCTTCTGCAAGTCCATTACACAACACTTTATTATTTTTTTTTCAGCTGTTGCAGACGCTCTTAATGATTTAAAACTCAGCAATCTTCAGGCATTTAAATTTATCTAGGAAGGTGACAAAATCTAATTTTAGAACAAAATAATCAGTCTCCATTGTCATAATATGACCCTAATTTCTTAAGAACCGTTGTCACGTGGCCTAAAAGATACAGGATGAAACCTGATAAAAGAAAAAGTGAAGCAAAAGCTTCACTCCATAATATGTAAACAATTGCCAAACTGCATATTTAACCCCCAGTGTCTATTGCCACAAGGAAAGTTCTGTTCAAGACTAGGCTGTTAAGATAAATATCTCTCGAGGTAAAAAAAAAAAAAAAAAACAAAACTAAATTATCCAACAACTGAGTAACCTGGAATCTGCACCCAAATCTGCACCCAAATCTTTATTTTTGTAACAGAGGAGATTGCAAGAGATTTTCAGTTTTCCTGGTCTAAAAGAAGAGAATTCTTGGGGAAATTAATTTAAAAAAAAAAACACTTACATGTGTACCTATTAAAAATTTGAACCATCTCCAGTTAGGAGAAAACAAAATGCACTTAAAACCCCAGCAAGATTCTTAGACAAATTCAAGGAAAGGCAGCCCAGTGGCAACTCAGGGTTTGTCAGGATTTTGGTTTTGTGTATAATAAGAAGCAATAAAGACACGCCTCAGGAGAACTGTTAAATAAATGGCCAATAAATGGTCTTCTAATAAGACCTGGCCTTAGAAAAAAAACCCTTATTTTGTTTCATTATTGAAAATTGGTGAGACAGTGGCTCTTCAGGACAGTTATTCTGCTTTTGGCTACGTGCTTTGGGACCCAAAAAGGCTGTTTGGAACTGCAGTGCCTCTGTCTAAATAACTCCATGGCTAGGCAAACCTTGACATTTACTCTGCATGCAAAAGTGCACAGGAGTGGGTTAGATGTTTTTAAGCTAAGAAAGATGGGAAAAAAAAAAATTCAAAAGATGCAAAAGAAACCCAGAAGAGTGAAGCCCCATGGTGGTTTAAAATCCATCTATAAACCAAACAGAACCTTCAGCCTGATGAGATACAAACAGAATTATGGAATTTAGCTTGCCTTTTAATCTGGGGAAGTTCAGAAGTAATGTTCTGAAAGCAAAGGAAGGGTTTTCTGGCTCTCAGTGATTTCAACAAAGTCAATTCACCTATGATAATGACAAAGGCACTTGTGCTGCATTCCACAGTTCCAAAGCAAATGGGTACATAATTCCTATTATCTTTACTGATTATTGTATAACCATTAAAAAAACCCAAAAAACAAACCAAGTTTGACTGAAAGGGAAGGCACTTAAAACCTTCCCAACCTGCTGCTTTTCCAAGATGTACATCTAAGTACTTTCAGTAGATCAAGTGTCTTTGAATCCTCCAGCTCAAGCAAATTTTAAAATAAAGCAGGATTAAGTTCAAAGCAGAACCACGTAAAGAATTCTGTCTCGTTCCTACTAAAGGAATAAAGATGGAAACAAGCAAAAGGAAAAAAAGGAAACAAACAAGCAAAGAAAATCAGAAAGCAAAACCTAAAGTGCGAAGACCTATGTTAGACTCAACTGTTAAAAAAAAAAATAGATTTATGGTGGTTGAAAAGGACAGGGTGCATCTTTTCATTTACAAATGGAGAGGAGACAAGAACAATCACATATATAAACAACATATTCTCCTTGCATGGAGAGTCCAGCTAAGTGAACAGCTCTTCAGACACAGCATTCAGCAACACCACTTGCCAGCCAGGTGGATGTCCTCCCTGTTTCTTTCATCCCAAAAGAGGCATACATGACACCAGAATTCATACAAAGAGTGTTCTGAGACATTTGATTTGTTTTTAGGCAACGTCCTTAAACGGTATGGAAGGGAAAAAAAAAAAAATAGAAGAACATAATGCGGTTTGCAGTCCACTCTAGACTTTTTTCCCTTTTAAAAGTCATTTGAATAAGAGGCATTTGCGCTTTTTTTTTATTCACTTCAAGCAACAAGCATTCATTCAGGCGTGGGTTCTTGTTTGCAGGAATGCAGGCAGAGTCAAAGTTCCACATTAATTTATGACCTCATTGACAAAGTGTCTATGGGAGAAGTGTACAATCAGTTCTGCGCCAATTTCATTTTCCCTTCTGCTGTTTATGGAACACTGGAGCATGACAAAAGACAGGATCATATGTTTCAGGTTTCCATTCATTTATCACAGACAAGTCATTAAGGCCAGCGGAAGTGACTTGTGCTCTCAGAGACAGCAGAGGCTGAAGTATCTCCCTGGTTTTCAAATGGCTGCAAATTCAAAATGAAATCTGAAGGCTCGCGATTTCAAGTTGCAGATAAGAAACAAACAAATCAGACGGCAGCAATACTGACAGTCTACTCCATCCAATCACAACCTGTTCATTTGGCTCACTAAGTTCAGGCCACACTTGTTGGTGGGCTCTGTCTGTGTGAAAAGCAAGTCGGGTGGGTCTGCACCACAAAAAAAAAAAGCCTTCCTCCTTTCCCTGGCAGTGGAGAACCACAAAGAAGTGAAGCAGCCTGGCTCCAGGTCACACAGCTGGTCTGTGGCACAGCCAGCAGCACAAAGTGGCTTTCCAGACCCCAGCCATTCCCTGTGGTGCCACGCTACCTTCCTGTGCCCCTGGAATCCCAGCACTAACTTTCCACCAGAAGAAGAAATTAAAAAATGCTCTCCAGCACGGCAGAAGTTGTAATTCCAGAAGGAAGGGTAAATCAAAACACCACACACAAGGATGCAACTGATGCTCTTTATTTATCTCTGTATTTATTTTCTAGCTGGAGTTGCCATTTCCACCCTTCTGCACAGAATCCAGGCCTTTTGCTGAAGAATTTAGGTCAACTCGGCAAAATGTCTGCAGAGCTGCAGAGAAGAATACCAGTGGAGAGATGGGGTTTGGGGTTGGTGAACATGGTCTAACCCTCATATTACTTGACATGGCAGTGGAGGATGCACATGGTAAAAAAACCTGGTTTTTTAGGGAAGCTTTTTATCAGGGTGAGGAAGAATATTTGTTTTGCAGGGCTGGCAGCTAGAAAAACTGAAATTCTTGGATGATCTGAGAGGCTTTTCTCTTAAAGAGGACCTTGTCCAGACTGCTGAGTCTTTATTCCCAAACTCTTCTAAATAATCAGAAACATAATAATAATCCTATTTTATCAAAGAATCTGGACCAAACCCCATCAACACTCACTAGCAGTCATCAAAGAGAGTCTCCTTTAGAGCACCTTCATAAAGATACCTGCAAGAGGAACTCTCTGGGTCTTCCTTAGTGTCTTTTTTTTTTAAGCAGGAGATATTCAAGGCCATAGAAGAGGAAGTTTGATTTAATCAGACCTCTTTTTCACACATGCTAGCTGGAGCCACAAAAGCATGTGCACACTTCCACTCCACTCTGGCTGACAAAATTTATGACAGCAGCAAACCAAGCAATTAGTTTTCACATGCTGACAGTTGCACCTATCCTTCATTGTTTGTATATCACCACAAGCAAGACAAAGGTATTTTATAGATTTTTTTTTTTAATGTTTAGATTGTAGGAGAATCACGTCCTACAGAACCTTTAGGCTACACATCACCTTCAGCCTATGTTCAACCAGTATGTGAAGCTAGTATGGTTTTTCTGAAAATAAGGTTTTTCAATAAAATAAGTGTTCCCTACTGAGAGTCTGGATGTCTGAGAAAACACATCTTTCCAAAAGGCTCTGTGCTCAGAGCCATGCACAGCCTACCAAGGACTCCTGATCCCATTTCATGTGAACCCAAACTCTGCGAAAGGAGCTTACAGACACAGAGCAGCCTCTGTAGTAATCCAAGATACTGCTGGCATTCCTGCTGAAAGGAAGCACACTGAGCATGCTTCATCCTATGTCTGCAGAGCAGAACCAGCCTGAGCTCTGCTGAAAGCCAAGTGTGTCATGGGCAGCTGTGACTGCGACTTTGCCTGGGCAGAGATGAGGAAAAACACCTCTCCTTTGGGTGTTTTCTTTTTCTTTTCCTGCCCATAGCTGTCAGCTGAGATACACAAACATTCTTGGTGCGGTTGGAAGACACCTGGCTGAAAACTCAGCTTGCAATTACTACGAGGTGCATCTGGGCACACCACGCAGTCAAAAGCATGGGCTCCAATTTTTCAGCACACCTGGGGTGGCACACAGGCTACAGCTAAGGCTGTACACAGCTGCCTCCTGCACACAGTTTCTGTCAGGGTCACCAGAGAGAAGAACAATCCCAGCTGCTCCACACCCAGACCCCGGAGGAACCCTGGCTTCCCAACCTGGCAAGGAGTTGGTGTGAGATCACATCAGCACTTCGAAGCAGCCAAAAAAGGGTTAAATCTTTCACCTTCTTCATCCCTCCCCACATTCATAATTAATGAAGAATTGCATCTTCCTAGGTTCCTAGACTTGTTTGTCTGAGTAGAGTCACCTTTTCTTTCAAAAGACCATTCCTTTCTAACATAACTTGCCTCACTTTCCAGGCTGTATTTCTGGCACTAAGCCATACCTTTCTGCTTTCCTGCCACAAATTATTCTTCGTGGTCTATCCACTGTCTCCCTTGTATGCCTCCAGATCTTCTAGAAAGATGATCTGAGCATCTGCTATTTCTGCAATCCAATAGATAAACACGTGAGCAGCACGGCTCTGAAGCCAAAATAGTTGGTCCTTCCTTTCTTCTGAAGGTGTTTGCCATCCCGGTCACTCAGCCCACAGTATGACATAAAAGGCACTGCTTTTCTCTCTTAAGAAAGGAGCACATTCTCGAAACAGGACTGCTCAGCTCAGACCCCCTTACTTAGCAGGGCAGAGAAAATGTGGGAGAGAGAAGGCAGGGAAGGACCTACAGCAAACATCACCAGGAATGACTTGGCACTTGTCCGTCCCTCAACCTTCTGCTGCTGAGGGGCCTCCTGTGCACACCAGAAACTGGCATCTGAGGCTACAAAAGCCTTGTATTTCTTCCTCTTTCTTTTTGAGGAACAAGGCTCCCTTTTTGGTTCTCATTGTCTGCTGCCCTGGGCTCTGTAACTGATACAACCGTGGCCAGCCGAGGTCCTGCGTATGTGTGTGCGTGTGTGTTTGCTATGTCTGGATCCTCAGGAAGGCAGCCTGGTATTTTATTTTTAAACTCTGGCTCCTGTTGCACAGCCCCACATATAATGGCTCCACTCCTGAAGGTTGGATAGTCTTCTGCTATCAGTTTTCAAAGAAAAACAAAGCCACGCAAGCCAGTGCCACCAAGAGAACAGGAGCAAAGTTCTCGCCTTAGGATTTTCATTCTCACAAAAAAAGAAAAACACCCCAGGAGATCACAAAAAAATATTAAGCCATCACTGTCATCCCAGCTTCATGCTGCTGTATTGCTGCAAGCTGTAGAATATTGTGCAAGCCCCAGCAACTGCTGTGGTTTTAGAGACTTCTCTAGGTTTTTTATTTCTAGAAATTTGCTGGAGCTCTGCCAGTTTTCCCCAGCTGAGGACCAGACCTTTGTGTGGATCAGTGCTCACCACAGCCTTTTATGATGAAGTGGAGGGTTGAAACAGGAGTGAGTTTCTGCTCACCTGAAAGCAGAACCTGCAAATGGATCTCCCAGGTCTCAGAAGCTGAAGGAGGCAGAACCCAGACATGCTAATCAGGGACTGGTGCTATTGTTCACCCTTCCTGGAGAGCCTTCAGATGTGTTGCAAAAGCTGACAAAATAACTGATATCATGTACCTCTAAGCCACCTGCACTACAGGATCATTTCAGCAGTGAAGGTTCACTGTCAAAAAAGGAAAATAAAATTGTTTCCTTTTCAGCTGAGCACACAGGGCCTATATCTGTAGGCTTGATTGCTAGAAGAAAGGAAATGTTCAAGCTGAAGACAAAAGGATTTGCAACCCATGCCTGGGAGAAAAGATCTGACACAGAACATGGGAGAGAAATGGAGAAAAAGTGGTTTGTCAAGAGGAAGCAATCTTTTTATATCTTATCTTTACTTTCATTTCATGATGGAACACCACTAATTAAGAGTGTTATTTACAGGTTAAAAGAGTCACTCATCCCAAAAACAAGGGGAACAGCTTCAACATCTTTCTCCTTCTTTATTCCTGATCTCCTTCCTTCTCCCATTGGCTTCTATCTCTCTCAGTCAGACTGCTGCCATACAGAGTTCTGAATTTTAAAAGAACCCTTCCAAAACTGAAACTATAAATTAAGAATTGAAAAAACCTGTCAATTAGGGAATCAAAATTCTCCTTCATCCTGCTGTAGTAATTGGTTTAGAGAGGGAAAAAAAATGCATTTACAGTGAGGCCTCTACTGCTGACCTTCAAAACCAAGCTAATGAACTATTTTTCCCCTGAAACTGACTTGTTTTTGCATCAGTTATCAAAAAAGAGGATCTAATGACAGTGCTAACTGTTGAAGTCTTTTATAAGCACAGAAGACAAAATGGCCTAATCTCTAGGTTTCCTAGATTTATCACCCTTGACAGACCAAAGCCTGAGATTTTGAGAGATGACTAACAAAAAAATGAAACCAAATTACTACTGAAATTGCCGAGACCCTCAAATCTACTGAACAGCGTTTACAATGATAATTCTACTGCTAATAATAATTTCAGATGGCTTGGTTGGGCTATCTATAGTAGAACGTTAGGTCACCCCAGGAAACTGACATGTTGACAAATTATGATTGGGTTTTTGTGCAACAACCTCCTCCACGGTAACTACAGGACAAAAGCCTCTGGTTCCCATCTGTAAAACCAGGACTAAAGTTCGGGGTGACTAAAGTGCTGCTAAATTCCAGAGGAAATCAGAGATGTTCCTTCTGGGGGATTTATTTATCCTTTAGAAATTACTGTGTGAAAATCTACAGTAGCGCTGTCAGGACTGGAAAAAAAAAAAAAGTCTATTTCCTTTTTTTCCCCTCTGTGGTAGAGACAACAGAAAAATGTGAAGAGGAAAGCAGCTTCCACCAACCTCCTGCACAGATCCCACTTGGAGAACCCTAATGCATATCACTTGTCCATAGTTTTAAGCCTAAAATGGAGATATGGAGGAATGCCCAGCACAGATAATCAAGCCTTAACTGATAACTACAAACCCACAGTCAGCCTCATCACCTCACCTAATTTGGTTTATTTGCTTCCCATTCCTTTGCCAGGCGAGGAAGAATCTTGCACATTCTGGTAGAACCCAACCACCTCCCTGGACTCCCTGCAGCTCCACATGGCAGGATTCTCATCAGAGGGGCTTTAATCGCTAAATTGAGATAGCAGCACTGGGAGAGTCCTCCTGCTGAAGGTTCAGCTTTTACAGCTGCACAATTTGTCCACAAACAAATCAATCAAGCCTTTTACCCACCACAGCATCTGAAGAGAATCTACACTTGACCCCTTACAACTTTTGACAGTCCATCAGAAATTCCAATAGCTCCTAATTTTTTTTTCTGCAATTCA
This sequence comes from Molothrus aeneus, assembly GCF_037042795.1. Lineage (NCBI taxonomy): Eukaryota > Metazoa > Chordata > Aves > Passeriformes > Icteridae > Molothrus > Molothrus aeneus. Next base: position 72,782,471 of record NC_089680.1, read on the forward strand.
GTTGGAAATTAGGAATTGCTTACATAATGGGCATCTTTCTAGTCTCAAGTTCCAGCCACTGCATCTTTTTAGAGCTTCATACAGACTCCAGATTCCTGTAGTACTGTACACAGGCAGGCAAATTGGCTGCTTTTAGTCCTCCTAATGTCACTCCTGAAAACCTCTGAAAGGGAGGAATGGACTACCTGAGAGCTCTCATGGTGAAGCACAACTTTCCAGGCTTCAAACCTTTACCAGCACAAGCATTTCCAGCCTAGTCCACTTAGCTATTCTAACAATTTCAAATATCTACTACTTTGCCTGATCACTTTTTCTTTAATATTTTTTTTTTAATTAAAAGGAAGACAGGAGTCTTCCTTCAAGTCCATACAGGCTGCAAAGCCAACACAGTGGCTTGAGTGAGTCATAGACCATTTTCTGTTCCACATTTTCTGTCTTTTACACATAGAGACTGAATGACGAGCTTTTAGACCCGACACATTAAAAAAAAAATATAAATTACTGGCATAGAAAACAGACAGAAAAAAAGGAAAAGTCTCTTTAAATCCTGTCAGACACCCTTCTTGCCTGACCTGTGGGATGCTTTTGTTTTGAATGGAATGGGTCCAAGATACAAAGGAAAACCCTTGCTTATCTCTTTGGGATCAGGGCTCTCAAAGGCACAACACTGCTGTTATTTGTTTGATACATCAAAGCAAGGTCATTACTTATTTCAGTCTTGGAAAGATCCAAAAGTCTTCTGATACACCAGAAAAGCCAATGGCCAAGGAGATCTATGACTCTCCAGCACTTTCTGCATGGTCCCTTTCTCCTAGAGCTGCAAAAAACAGGTGCCTCCATCTGGATGATCCCTGAGGCACTGACCCATTCTCAATCCCTTTTACTTGGTGGAGGGGAAAAAAGACCAAAAACCAACCAAAACCAAACCACAAAATATGTCAGACGTAGATCTAAAGATGGTATAAATACATGTTTTGGTCATTTGTCTCCTTCAGCTCAGCTCCACTGAGAACATCCAATGGCAGCCCAAAATTCTGTTGGAGTCTTTTAAGTGTAATTGATAAATTCCAAAATTCAGGTTTTGTCCACAGGAACTTCAGACATCCACTTTGCTTGACCTAATAGATGCCAAGCACACTGCTGTCATTCAAAGTTTCATGCAAGCCAATCCTCCATGCTTCTCATGCTTCCTCTTTGATTCAGGCCACAATATAGCATTTTTTTCTCTTTTTTTTTTCTTTTTTTTTTTTTGGCAAGAAAAATGATCAGCTTTATGACTGGCACAGTGCTCTGAATTTTCAGAAAGCAGGGATTGGTCCAGCTGCCTTATATATCTAGGAGTCATATTACTAAGAAAATAATAAAAATATCCCACAAAGATAAGATCTGCCTAATATAAATTTGGGAATTTAACAGCTTCAAAGGATACTTTTCTCAAGATCTCCGAACCTAGCCAGGATCTTCTGCTGTCCCTCCTATTTCCTGAAGAGGTGAGTAGAGGATTGTAAGAAATCATTTTGCACCCTTTACTGATACACAGTTGACCTTTCAATCTCTGTGCCAGGCTGATACTATTCTTTCACTTTTAGACCCAAAACTTTATAACTTTAGAGAACACTCATACTCCTTTTTTCTCTTTTTTTTTTTTTTTTTTGAGAGATTTATGTTCAACCATGAGATTTTTCTCCTTGTCCTCAAACTCAGGCATGGATTGAAAGCTCAGTGAACTCCTTCCACTAGACATTTTTGGAATATAAACATTTTTGATCACTCTATCCAAATAACACTGACTTAGTTTAGACACAGTTTGCAGCCATGGTTGAATAAAGGAGCAACACTAGTGGTATTATTTCCCATCCCCAATATTATTCCCCTTAGGTCAAAGAAGCTGGAAACACATGCTGGTGGTTTTTGGGTCAAATCCAGCATGGCACATCCTCTGGGATGGCTTTTTAGCCCCTGCTGAGAATAAACAGAGGGAACAGTGAGGTGGACTGAGAACTGGCTGAAGGGCAGGTCTCAGAGGATGTCACCAGTGGCACAGAGTCCTCTAATTTGTGGTGTCCCCAAGGTTTGGTACTGGGTCCAGTATTGTTTAGTGGCTTGGGAGAGGATGTCCCCTGAGCAAGTTCACTGATGATACAAAACTGGGAGTGCTCTGCTGCCCTTCTCAAGGGTATGGGCACAGCAGAATCTTTTGAAATGCAAAAATGCAGGGTCCTGCAGCTGGGCAGGAATAACCCCCAGCACCAGCACAACCAGCTCTGCAGGTCCTGGGGGACAAAGAGCTGTCCCTGAGCCAGCAGAGTGTCCTGGGGACAAGGAGGCCAAGGGCATCCTGGAGTGCCCTTGGAGGGCATTGCCAGCAGGTCAGGGAGGGATCCTGCCCCTCTGCCCAGCCCTGGAGGCACCTCTGGAGGGCCGTGTCCAGCTCTGGATCCTCAGGACAGGAGGGACACAGAGCTCCTGGAGAGGGGCCAGCCAAGGCTGTGGGGGTAAGGAAGGGCCTGGGGCATCTCCCTCACCAGGAAAGGCTGGGGGAGCTGGGGCTGCCTCTTGAAAAGAGACAAGAGGAGGTTGGACCAAAAAAACCTCAAATGGTCACTTCCCAAGCTGACCCTTGCTGTGATTCTGTGAATTTTCACAATTGCTTTGGGACACTGAACATGCCAATCATGGCAGCCCAAGCATCACACATTTAAAATTTTCAACAGAAGCTTCCAATCAGGAGAGTCTGATGACTTTCGGATGTGCTTTTTTAAAGTGGGATTGTAAAGCAGCAAGCTTTGTTCCCAGTGCATGCTGATGATGGACTGTCATCATCCTGTGGAATTAATTTATGTCCCTTTTGGATTGACAGCATCGTCTAGGCTGTACGTGGGAAAACAAAGGGCAGAAGGGATCTCATGGACGACCAAGACTGGTTCTGTTATCACAGACACAAATCTATTCTCCATTAACTTAAAGAAAAATAGCGTGTTTGCTAAAAAAATACAACTGTTGATCCCCGAGCCAAGGAATGCTCGATTTTACAGAAAACTGGTTCCATATGAAAGCTTTCTGATCATGGTGCACCTATAACTGCCAGCATCTTCTAGTCCCAGTGACCATGCAAAAAGGGAATATACAGAAATCTAACCAGCCAGGTCACTGATATAAATTCTACACCCCACCCTCCAAAGGATTCATTTCTCAGATTTAATACCCCTTGAGGCTGGAAGTCATATATTGTAGTTCTGAAATGTGAAGTAACCGACAATTCTATCCAGCTTATCAAAAATCCCTGTCCTGCTCTCTCCCTTCTCACACTTCTTTGGCTTCATTATGCTTTTAAAAAGGGAGATTGCTACTAAAATCCCAGTTGGGTTAATTTGACAGCTGGAACACCAAAAACCACAAGAATCTCCCAAGTAGAAGGTCCTGGCTGTCCCAGTAATTTGATCAGTCCAGCCCTTCCTATGCAAAAATCCCATCAGGAACACAACTGAGAGGTATCCCAGAACACACATACTATTCAGGGGACACAGGAAGAAAGAAAAGAAAAAAAAAAAAAAAAAAAGAAGTATAGAAGAAGTCTCAAGCAGGAGGTCAGAGTTCACTGGATTTAAAGACCCACTGACCTTCCTTCAGGATAGGCTTGGTCCCATATTCCAGGCCTGGAACATTTCACCACTTCCCTAATTACAGATCAGATTTTCTAGGCAGGCTGCAGAAGGGAAAGTGCTCCTCCAACACCAGTAGTCCACTGCCACATTTTCCCATTGCGAGCTTGTCAGCCTGCCAATGCAGAGAACTTCTAGAACTCCTCCTTGCTCTCTTCCCACAGAACACAAAGCAGCATATTCCTTCAGAAAGCCTATTCAAACTCCCTTTCTTCTCTATGAGCCTGCATCTTTGAGACAATGGATAAGAGGAGGCGGACCACTTCCGCCATTCATTTGCCCAGCCTGCTGAAACGTCAGATCTGTCTGATCTTGCAGCAGAAGCATTATCCTTTGTTCTGATCAGGTTGCACAAATAGCTGTGCTTGTGTGCTTGTGTCAGTCGCAGAGATTTTTCTTTCTTTTTTTTTCTTTTTTCTTTTTTTTTTTTATGACCAATATGATTTACGGCTCACACAACGCACCGTGTCCTGCTAAAAATGTTGCAGTTTTGTTTTCCACCAGGCAGCTCTCCTACAAAAAAGCTCAGTTCAGCCTTAAATGCTAAGGCAGAAGTGGAAACTGCACAAGGCTGTTGCTGCATGTGTCCCACACAAATGTGCCAAAATACTCCCAGCCTCACACGAAAGGTCACAGAGCCACCAGAAGCACCTGAACAGGCTTGAAGGAGTTAGAGAGACACAAGATTACTGTGACTCCCAAGACTTCCCACCACTTCTCTGAAGGTTGGGCACTCCTCATGCTCATCAGCAGCAGCTGCCTCTGCGTGTCCTGACAGCTTTCTGCTTCCCACACAGACAAATTGGGCTGGCCCCAGCCACCCCCACCGCTGTGGTGACATACCTCTGCCCAGAATTCACACCTGGGCTGCTTGCAAGCCATCTGCAGCCCAAGAGACAAAGGCTGGCCACTGCCAGGTTGTGTGAACACACAACGGTGGTGCTGTCTGCTGAGCAGATCAGTTTCCCACACTGCCAGAAGAAAAATAAATCGCCAGCCTCTACTGATAGAGAGTCCCGAGCTCTTGAGAGGTTACAAAACATGGCTTTAATTTTCCCTTCCCCTTGTTCTGCCGTAATATACACTTGCTTATGAAAACAGTTGTTATCATACATCCTTCCTCTTCCTAGGGCACAAAACCAAATCAACCAGAAACCATGGACGGTCAAGTTCTTCAGAACTTCAGCACACACATCCAGGCTGGACGTTGAACTTTACCCAGCACCTCCAAATTTCTCATATTTGTGCCTAAGTGTAAGTATGTACATAAATATGCTGTCTCTGCTATCAGGTAGAAAGCTCAAATACCAATTTCTGGCTTCTAGCCAGCATTTAAAAAGGAAAAAAAAAAAAATTGCTAATCCATGGTTGCAATGGAAAAAACACCTACCACAGGGAAAAAATCCTCCTGCCTTTAGCCAAATCTAATCTAATCTTTTCTCACAGCTGTAATATCACTCTGAATGCTTCACTACCTAACTTTAGCTTCACACACCGAGCACGGGGGAATTACTGATACAAACCTTTTGTACAAGGCCAGCCTGAAAAAAAAAAACCCCAACATGGATGGCTGTGCTTAACATTCCTGAGCTTGCCATCAGAATCAGCACAGTTCCATGAAGATATTGCCATTTTTAGTAACTATGATAAACCCTCCAGAACGCAAGAGCATTATATGATTTCTGCTCCACAGAGGCTCTGATGTTCCATCTATTATCCCAGTCTTGCTTTAGCACGTATTTTATATTAGAATGCGTTCCAGGAGGCATATGGCAGTAGAACTAGGTCAACCATTAACCAAATAACAGGAAGCTGCTCTGCAGAGCACACCCTTCAAAGCTCGCTTAATGAGCTGGCTCTTCAGAGTGTGTCCTTCAGTAAGGTTGGAGCTGACAGTTCCACAGGATTTTCCTTAAAGACACAAGGACGTCCAAGGCAGGTGATTTATGGACGTGACAGACTCTGAAGAGCCATCCCAGAGTGCAAAAGCATCTGGGTCAGTTGTTGAGACGAAGAGCAATCCACAGTCACACGTGAGACGCTGAATACCAGGAACCTGCTCCAAGAATTTCCTCATCTTAGATGTGAGCAGAGCCCATTCCACCATTGATCTGCTCCCACAACCTCACAGGAAAAGACCACAGCCTTTGTAGAGTTTCTAGGGAAGGATCCCATCACTAGATAAAGATTTGGAATCTCTCTGTCTGGATGAGTCAATTACATGCTTTTGCAATGTTTGGGGAGAAAAAAAAAGGGCTGTTGTTAAGCCTTGCAAGTCAGTGTCTGCCTAAATTCTTCACGTCTCCTGCTTTCTCATTGATCTTGTTGAGATACATGGATTTAACATCATCTGCCAAATCCAGTAGAAAAAAAAGTCCATCATCATTGCTGGTATCTTCATTTGTTCCACCTCAATCCCACCAATTTCTTCCACTAAATATCACACTCCACTCTTCAAAGCAACCACAGATGCCCAAGCTTTAAAGAGAAGTTTTTATGACTGAGAAGCATCAAGCACCACAGAACAAAATCCATGAGTAACATGGAAGTTAGAAAAAGTTCTGATTCATATTATACCGTCAACAAAGCAGTAAAGATGGCCTGATCAAGTTGTTTTCAAACAAATAAAAGGCAAACACTTGCCAGCACTCTAATTGAAAGGAAGTTTGCCACTGATATCCATCACATAACTGTTGCAATAACATGATAACTCAACAGTCATGTACCACAAAGCAGTGTAAAGTTTTCAAATTCAAAAAAAAGCGACCATCCAGCTATGTGACTACAGCCAAATCTTGACACTAGGTGTATACAGATACTAATATTAGTTTTCTGATACTCTCATAAAAAGTGGATATCGTCTCTTATCTCTATATCCTAATCTTTCTTCTGGACAGCATCCCGACAAAACAAAACATTCAGAGATCCTGAAGTCATTATTTACCTAAACAAAGCTAACAATAAAAAGGAAAAAAACCTCTCTACACCACTGCCAAGGGTAGGCTTGCATTTCTCCATAATTTCTAATAGGAATGACTGCTGTAAGCATATATACACACATATATATATGTATATATCAAGAGTTTCCCCAGTGGTTCACATCCATCCTTGTGACAAAAATAAAAGGCAAAAAAAAGCCCATGTCTAACAGACATTCATCTGCTAGAGCCTCCACAACTGAGAGCTTCTCTGCAACCAAAATGTTTGTGAGGTGGGAACTCAGGTCCATCTTTCTGGAGGTGGATCCTGCTGGTTCACCAGATAATAATTCCAGCTCCTAATTACAGGCACAGGAAACGATAAGGCATCCATGATGACTGAGAAAACAGTCAGTGTGTGTGATCATATGTCCCTGCAGATTGCTTTGTATCTTAAGCGACAGCTCCTTGCTGAAACAGGCTAACTCAGTGGAAGACTGCCAAGCATGCTGTGGTGAGATTATCATCTTAGTAGTTATTTATAATAAACTATCTTCAGCAAGTAGCACCTTTTTCAGTAGGAAAAAAGTCAAGGACAATGCATTTTCTTCGCAGTGCAGAGATGGTCTACGAGAAAACGTGCAGGCAATCTCTGGTGGCATTGTTCATTTGTTCACTTCTGATGAACATTCCTCCAGCGTGCTCTGAAAACTGTTCCAACACCACCAGGAAAAGCACAAAATTACCAGCCACTACAAAATACAACCTGCAGTGGAAATTACATCGGTGGACAGAACAAGGTGCCCATACTCTATTTTTAAAAAAAATATTTTGATTCGCCTGCATCCTTAATACTTCTGATGATGGAAACAGCCACACCATGGCATATCTATGGGACCAAGAAGGAGCTCTGCCCTGAGAGATGATGTTCCAGTCCCATGTAACTCCTCGGTGCCATTTATTTGCACGTGCCCTATGCAGAAGTGCCAGAGTCCCACAGCTCCAATCAAAAAACCCAAACGGGGCCAGTGGAGCAGTTTTAAGGATGGAGTTACTGCAGAACAGAACAAACAGTCTTCACACACAAGCCATGTTTTATATGCATCCCCTCCTCCCATCACCAAACTGCAACTGGGAAAACATACCTGTGGGCTGACTACTCCCACTCCAGCTCTTAGGAACACATGAAGAAAGTCATGCTTTTGCAGGGCTGCCACAGAACGGCATCCAAGACAAGGATTCATTCAAGGGGATCTGTAATACATTGTCTGAAGGTCCTGCTGAACAGGCAATGGAAACCATGAGAGCTCTGATTATGAAGTTCAGCTCTGCTGTGCTCATCAAGGAGCAAGCTTTGGTATCCCAGAGTTTCCCTGAAGCTGCAGGAAGATATCTCCAAATGTTATGGGTGGGGAAAAAACCCAAAACCAGTTGGCCAAGTGTGTGACTGAGCTGACAGAAGCCATACCACCAAATTTTTAAAGTCCACTGAATGCCTAGAAAACTTATTTAGAAATCTTTGTTCTCCAGATTTAGAGAGAGTAGTAACAATATTTGGCTCTTGAAAAAAAAAAAAAAAAACAACAAAAAACAACCCAGAAGGGTGTCACGCATTAGCCACATAGGACAAAGTTGTTCTAAAAGTGCATTTCTGGTAAAAAGAAAGCAGGAAGAGTAGCTTTCTACAGCTTCTTAGCAATTTCAGAGTTTCAAGGTCTACACAGTATCCCAGCATTTCATACCTTCTGCATTTCCCAGCTGCAGTTCAATGTTCTCAAATGGTTACAGCTTTTGAACGAACTGTGTCTGCAGCAAAGCCAACAGGATCTACAGTGGAGCTTCATCTGAAGCTCAGGACTTGCACATGACTGAGCTCTTCTCTTTCTCCAGATCTGCGCAGCCCTTCAGCTTCCCCCCAGCCCCTTTTATAATCCATCAGACGTGCTTTTGGAGCACACTTCATTGCTATTTGCTTCGTGTGGGTTTTTTAGAAAGAAATATGCATCCAAAACAAAACAAAATAAAAACAAGAAAAAAAATCCCACAGGTTCAGGATGAGAGGAAGAAATGAAACCCTATTGGGCTGAAGTTTCCAGGTGACAAAGCAGAGAAGGTAATTGTTTAATACGAAGTATGAAAGCAGCACAAAAGGACAAGATGCAGAGGGGGGGAAGGAAAAAAAAAATCTATCTGGGCTTCCTGCACTGGCATGAAATGGCTGCTTTCCTTCTTACTGCCAGCTCCCATGCTTCATGTTGACATTACACATCCTGTGCTGTAGATCCACCCCCATGCTGATGCTTGCCCAACAGAATTATCTCCTGCGTCACAGCAGTGGTAACAGAACTGCTGGCTCTGCAGATCCCAGAGCACCATTTCAGCTTCACTCACACAGCCACTGGACACACTACCAGATATTCTGGGTTGGTTTATGGCACTCTCAGTGCTGCACTGCTTTGCCTAACCTTCTGTTAACCAGATGGCCTGTTCTCTCCCCTTGGGATCAAACCATTAAGTTTTATTTTATTAATCTCTACCAAAATGCAGGGACGGTCTGGAGCCCTCGTATCTGGTTTATCTCCAACAGGGTTGCTAAAATGAAAATGACCTAAAAATAACTGGAAATGCTGCTTCACACCAACAGAGAACAAGCTCTTTTGGAGTAAATATTTAAATGATCTGCCAGATGAAGCACCACAGCAGCATGAACCACATGGATAGGAACTTGTATTATGTACACACACACAAAGGTACACACTTCTGCCATTGTAAAAGGACCCAGGTTGCATTTTTCCTGATCCAAAACATTTGTCTTCAACAAGCCATTACCATCCTAGTATCTATTCAAGCCAATCCCTTAATTAAGAGGAAAATTGAGGGGGAGAAACAGCTTCCAAAACCACCACAGTTAGTGATGGGGCTCCAGAACACGTGAGCATCATCCACAGACAACACAGCAACAGGGATGTTCTCACCAGAACATCTGCAAAGTCACATGAAACAGTACTTCAGGGACATGCCAGCACTAATTGAAGTCAAAGTTGAGTATTTATAACATACATGCTCCTGCTGTCAAAATACAAAGAGTGAGAACGAAAGAAGGAGCACACGAACGAAAGTGAAAGAATTATCTAATGCATATGCTTCCGCTGAATCCTGCAAATCTGCTACAGCCATGCCCTCACATGCAACCACAAATGAGCATCTCATGTATGTAGGTGGAAGCTGTTGAAAGTTAAGGGCATCCTCAATTCAGGATGTAATTTTCAAAACGCCTCCCTGAAAAGCTCCACAAGAATTACTCCATGCAGCTAAGGTTCTGATCTTCAATGTTTACTCACACAAGTAGCTGCAGTGAAAATTCAGAATCAGGGCACAGCGACTGTTCACATGAATGAGCTCTCAGAGCATAAAGGGCTTTACCTCCCCACCATCTATTATCTACCAAATGCACTATGGAAACTATGAAAATGCAACAGTGGTGAGGTCTGACCTACTAAAAAGCCTTTCTTAACATTCCTAGCAGTGGCAGTGAGCAGTTACAAAATAAATAAATAAAGCGCACATGCCTGCACACTAAACAAAATCCCAGGAATGTAAGAGGAATCCTGTAAAAAGTTGCAGTTTTGCTGTCTTCCAAAGGAAATAGGAAGCAAAGCCACATAAAATCTAACTACGATAAATGATTAAAATCTGTTCTCCGTGGCTGCCACCACAGTGCAGTGCTTCAAAGGCGCAACTGGGTTCACTGCTCAGATTGCTGCACACATGCATTTGTCTGAGGCTGGATCTTTTCAACCTAAAGCTCCAAACCTCTGCAGGCTGGGGTGTCAAACACGCTCAAAGAGGATGGCACTGCTACTATCCAACTTCCTACATGTGACTGACTTCTGATGTGGAAGGAGATCACAGACCGTCTTCTTCACACCACCTGGGCAGCTAAAATGTTCTTGTGGTCATCCATTACTAAAAGTCTTACTGAGACATGAATAACCCTCCAATCTGGATGTCAACAGATCAGCAGGTATTGCCTTCAGCTCATAAGCAGACTGCTTAATTCACCTGTAAAGAGGATTAGGTGTCTTCAGCACATCAAGGAAAAAAGCATGAGAACAGGCGGTGTGACATTTTAGCTCCATCTATCTTTAAAATTTCCCCAAAGAGCAGGATTTTTTTTTTAATGTCCCATTTAAGTTACTAACTCATCATCATATGACTGGCCTCCACTGCCATGACATACAAAACTTCAGTATATGGTGACAGGCCCCCTAGAAAGTCATTCCACAACCTGAAACATCATCTACCCTTCAAACACACTAAAAATAGATTCCTCACCCCCTTGAGGTCTCAGCAGCCCATCTGATATTACAGTACAGTATTAACAAACCTATGTAGACATGAATTCTTAAAATAAATATCTTCAGAGATAAGACCAGAATACCAGCAAGCAAACTATATTCCTGTACACCAACTGGAGAACCTGTGGAAGCACCGGAGAACCATGGAGGGCAATGAGCATTCCATGTTCATTTTGCAGGAGCACAACTCGTGCAACCTTTGGTCAACCTGCCTGACATCTTGCCAAGCAACTTCTGACTGTCTGAAAGACATTTTCTGACTACACTACAGCCTCAGCAGGGTTTTTTCATGTGGCTCCTTGGGAGAACAACACACTGAAAATCTCTGTCTTCCCCCCTGACCCACGGTGGAAGGAGAGCAGAACACTGGTAGAGGAGGTGGAATGGAAAGTTCACTGTATGTTTCTTATCACCTCTGCAATCTGATCACTTTTAAAATAATTCAGGTTTACACATTTTTTCACACAAAGACCCAAACACACTGAGTCACTCTCTCAGCAGCCCCAGTGAGTAATACAGTGAAGCCCTTGGAGCCAGAGATTTCAGGTCTCACACAAGCACGGGTGCTCTGGCAGGAGAAACCCGCGCGCGCTTGAGCGACAACACCTGCCTTCCCGACCTACCAGGATGGAAACACACCAGGAGCCACTGAAGGGTTAAACACGCCCATCCTGCATGGCAGGACATGGGCCTGGGTCACATTTACCTACAGAAGGGCTGCTGGAATGCTCCTCTGCCCCGGTGCTGTTGCACACTGGGCTGTTTCACACCATATGCTTGATCACAGACAAGAGAACTTGGCCTCTGCATGACCTGACACAGCTGAAAGCCGATATGCTTTCTCCCCACTGCCCACCCCCAGCAAAGATAAAAGGTCATTTAGACCAAAAGGAACCTGTCCACACTGACTTCAGGTTACATTAATTCAACTTTTGGGATGCACGCTCCTGGCCAGGAAGCCAAACCCTTTCTCGCAGGGCTGCAAGCCACAGCCATATGACGGGGCAGGAACAATTCAGCAGTCAAGGAGCTAATTAACCAGGCTGAGAGCTGTCTGGCTGCTCTCGATTTTCCATCAGCCATTTGTTACGTTTTTTTACACTTGTCAAGCTATTTATCTGAGCACGATGGAAGCAAGGCTTCGGAGGTCCCACATCCTGCAGCCCGAGCCACCCAGCTGTAGACAAAACTGGAATGCAAAATCAGAGCTTCCAATCAAGTACAGAGAGAAATAATTCCAAATTCGTTCACATTGACGTTTTATTTATTTATTTATTTGTCTTCAGGGCGCCACTTGTCTCACAAGACAGAGGAAAACAAGAAGACGACTCCGTTGGCCACTGCCTTCCAAACTCTGCTGCATCACCAACTAAGTAGGTTCTGTGCATGTATAAATATATTCATCCATACTCACCGCAAGCAACAACACACTTGGGAAGACAGGCTCAGTCAGAATGCCAGCAGGGACACAAAAGCAAGGTGGCAGGTAACCACATCTCATCTCTCAAGTGCTCGCCCAGAGAAGGCCAGCTCTGCTCCAGTCTCACACACCAGAACCACTCACAAAAGGAGGCTCTTTCTTTCCTTATCTTGGTTTGTTTTAACACACACAGCAGCAGAATCCAGCACCAGGGCGGTAATTTCCAACATCCATGTTAAATCCTAATTATGCCTATTTTACTGGGTAGAGGGATAGACGGTTGAAAGAATTAAGAAAAAAGAAAAGAGCAATATTTCAAGGACTGGACAGCATTCTTCGGTCTCCTTTCTTTTTGGTCAGAGAGACCCAAATACCCTTAACAAAGAGACACATGCCCACAAATCTAGCTGGGTCTGACTGTGACTGAAGAATCCAAGCCTGAGTTAAAATAAATAAATATCCATGGGCCTCTTAAGTTCTCTTCAGCAGCAGTTTGCTCAACTAGAGGTGAGTACTCATCCTTGACTCACTGCATCCCCCTCAAGACCAGCACTCCTCAAGCTATTCCAAGTTTAGCCCAGACAGCAGTTTTCACTTTGTTTAATAAAACCGTGAAAATCAAAAATTAGAACAGGAAAAAAAAGGAAATGACAAAGAAGTTGTTAAACAATCACCACTGACATAAACCACCTTCACCAATCCGTCTGAATTTCTGACCTAGGATCTATTTTAGCTGTCCATTTACTAGCAATAAGAGGGAGGCAGAAATAAAAAAAAAACCCAAAAACAAACCCCTAAGAAAGAAAAAAAACCTACCAAAAAAACCAAAACAAAACAAAAAAACACAAACAAAAAGAACCCACCACCACCAAAAAAAAAACCCACACACAAAAAAAAACCCACAAAAACAAACAAACAAACAAAAACAACAAAGAAAACCCCAACCATTTTAAAGCATCATCAGCCAGCTGAATTCTGACTTTTGGACCGCAGCAAGGCCTTTATTAATGATCCCTCTCCCAGCTACACACTCAATCAAATTCTCCAGCAACTCAGTCATTAGAAGGTAAATGCACCACCCTCCACATCACCATCATGATGGACCAAAATCTTCCAGCACAAGTAGTCTCTCCCTTATCTTTGCTGTTTATTTGACAAGCAGGGGGAGAAAATTTAAGAAATTAAAGAGAAAAATTAAGAGAAATTCAAGAAAATGTTGTGTGCTTGCTGGAGCACAGGTTCCAAGTGTTACATTCCCTCCCATTCTGCCCTTTTCTTTGGAGGGGTCTGGGGACAGCGTGTGGGAGGAATGTGCCTGCCTGGCCCCTGTGAGAAGTGGCCATTGTGTTTTGAAGCATTTGCATGACAACAGTCCAGCCCAGGATGACCCATCTTCTTCCCAAAAGGAATATCCTGTGATGCCTTCTTTCCACAGCCACCGAGATACCATCTCAAGCCACTGCTTGAACCCAAGGGCTGCAGGCGGAAAGGAAGGGTTTGCTCATCCCAGCAATGCAAAAGAAGCCCCCATTGTCCTACGAGGCCACGGAAACACTGACCACATGTGCATCAGAAGATTCCATTTTTAGCATCTTTCAAAACAAAGTCTTCTCTTTCACATTATCACGAGCACACTGAATCCTCAGTCCTCCTATATCATTCTCTGCAATGTCTGCTTTGTTTTGTCTTGAAAAATCGTTCTCCTGCCTCTCTACCCCATGCCACTGCTCCATTAGCAGCAAGTTTCCACTGCACATAATTATGGCATGCCTTAGCCTACTTTTTTTCTGTTTGCTGAACAGCTCTGCCTATTTTCTACTTGTGCTGATGCTACCATTTACTTTTCCTGACGCTCTAATCCTTGTATCCTTTGAAGGCCTGACTTCCTCCACACCATGACAGCAGCTGGGGTTCTCAGGCCCCTTTCCAGACCATTTTAATAGCAACTGTAATGCCATTCTGATGAACATCCCACTTCCTAATCTTCAGGTCAGCACAAAGCCTGCATCTGTAACAAGTGCTGCAAATACAACATCCTGGGCTGCTGAGCACCCATTATCTAAATGACTTCAAGTTATTAATTGCATATTCCTGGAACTGGAAGGAGAAGGAAAAACACTGTCACATAATGCAAGCACTTAGCTTCTTCACACATAATCCCAATTAGAAGGTCTTATTTTCCACCAGGAAGTAACAAGTGACACACGTCAAGAACTGAATCCTTAATTTAACTGGTTCAAAACTAACAGAAGTAACACAGTGATACAAGTGCTTTCCCAGAATTATTTGTCCTCAACACACACTGGCCTTGCAATGATTGCTACCCTAATAAGCTCTAAATAAGTCCTTTCTAATCACTCATGACATTGATGCTGCGCCTACAGCTCTCTATGCTGACACTATTAAACAAGTATTCTTTAAGAGACTGCCTTTGACTCCACTCAAGAACAACTCCTGAACATCCTGAGGTCTCCTATTTCCATCTTCTTTCAATTACTGCTAAACTCAACTTAATTAATTGCCTCTCCTGATGGATCTTAACATCTTCTACCTAAGAAGGTGCTTTTAGCCCAAGCCAAAACCCCACTGTATTCCCCCTAGACAGCAGCTGTGGAGGTCCATAATTATAATTACAGACCACAAAAACCAGCCGAAAACGATGAGACTTTTGATCAAGCTAAAGTACAATGTATAGCACTGCTGCTAGGTCTGGGAGTTATCTTCTGATAGCAAGTGTATCTCAAAAATGGCTACAAAGCAGTCAAAACCAATGATGTGGGAAAGCTCTTTGCCAAACGCTGCTCAAGGAAATGTTCCTTCAAGTCGTGATTAGGCAGGGAGATTTTGAGTTACTGCAGTAATATTTGTTGCCTCAAGCTGACCAAAGCAACTGCACCAAGACCTTCAACTACCAGACAGGTGAAAAGAGCCCAGAGGGAAAAAAAAAAAATTACATTGTATTTAAGATTGTGTTCAACTGTTAGACACCAAACACAACGGCTCCCCTTTCCCTACCTCAAACTCTCTCCTCTTCCTCAAATCCCTTCAGAGACATGTTTGTGCTGCAACCTCTGGCACAGCTTAATAAAGCTCAAGAGATGAGGGGCAGACTTTTTAGATCTTTGGTATTGTTTTTAACGTTGAAAGAACAAAACGGAACAGAACCCAAAACCAAGAGAACTCACACAACTTTCTATTTACCTATGTGTTGAACTTCCCAAACACAAGCTGAAAGCAGAAGAACACTTCCAAAACTCAGGATGCAAATAAAGACCACATCTATTAAACCTGGTCCATTAAGTTTGGAAACTTCTACTAAAGACTTTTTTTTTTTTTCCTTTCATTTTTGCTACAACCAACAAGATAATTATCATAAGTCGATCTATCTCCCTTCCTCCCCCCTTTTCTTCTTTCAGCACTGGCATACAAACCATGCTATTTTAACTTCTTTCCTGTTCTCCCAGTTCTTCTGGAACATTTTATTTTCAACAGTCAACTCATTTGGAGAAGTGCCATGCTGAAGTTCAACCGTGTACAGTGTTAACTGTGTCTCTGCCAGCAGCTGAGGACTTGCATCACACCACCTTCTCCTCCAAGCACCTCTTGATTAAACAATTTTTGAGTTCCTCTCTCTGAGAACTTAGCTGATGTTTAAGCAACCTTCACTCTCATCACGCTCCTTTTCTTCCCCCCCCCCCCCCTCAAAAATTATTCTCACTCTCTGAAGAGTGGAGATGGAATTTCTCATTCTCTCCTCAATTAATTCTCAGCAGACCTCCTGCTCACCTCCTGTGGGCCCAGAGATTTCTTGATTGTTTAATACCCAACTGATGGAAAAGCAAGCAGGCATTTGGGCTGATGAAGTTCAACATCTCTGCTGAAGCCAGCAATTGGAAGTTCATACTTGAACACAGCTTGGATCAAGCATGCAAGTTAAGCCAATCACACAGTTGTGGCACTGGTAGCAGACCATGTTCATCCAGAACAAGTCCATAAAATATATAATCTTCTACTTCAAGGTAGAAAAGTATCTGTTAAGAGTCAAAATAAGAGAAATACACAATGCTAAAGGAGTATTTCCGTTATTTTTCTTCCACAATAGATTGGAAGTGTAGCAAAATGTAAGGAAACAAAATAATACAGACATCTTGGCCTTTGTAGACCTTTCCTGATCTGTGGAAAACAGGACCCCATTCCTCCATCAGCAGCTTCTTCCAATCCCTGTTTCACTGGGGACTTCTGCATTTGTCCCTAAGTTTGCCTGGTGAAGCTTCATCATGGGACAATATTAGTTAATGAGTAGTACACAGCTATTCACCAGTTTTACACTTTCAAGTCCTTTTTATGGAGTTTCTTACTTCAAAGCAGTGTTGTTCTGCCCGTTTAAGGAAATTATCCACAACACCACGCAGAGAAAGTGTTTCAGTAAACTGAAGTAATCTCAATTTATATTGTAACTCCACACATGTTGTTTGGAATAATGGGAAAACCCAATAGGAAATGCTAATTCACACTGGGTTTCTGGGAGTTCCAGATTTCAAGAGACATCTTTTGAGCTCTTCTGAAGTAATCTTCCTCAAACTGCAAGTTGTACTATTATAAGACTTAAGTTCTTCCCATTTCCTTTTTAAGGCTAAAATTAAACTTGCCCATTCCTTGGGGCCCAGAGGAACATCTGCCAGATGTCCAGACATCTATGTTGAACAATAGTCATCTACTTGTCAACTCTCTTTTTAATCATCCTTTTATCGGTCTTCATAAAAGTCAATTCCTCTTTTAAGTCAAAGTGCACAATGCTAATGAATTTTCTTATAAAGGTCACTGGATGATCACATTATTTTCCATTTCCACTTGCAGTTGCCCTGCTTTCCCTTTCCAGCACCCCATTATGTACTCATATTCTTCACACTCCAAGCATACACATTATTGTATTTTTAGTTTTCTTCTTGCAAAAAAATAATATTTTTAATTATGAAAGGAAATTCTAAACATGACATATCAAGTTTCTCAACAACATAACCTGGTGTGAAGATAGTGAAAATGTAAAAGGAAATCAAATAATCCTTTAAATATTTTTAAAGCAGTGGTTCATAGGCTATGTCTAGTAGGTGTGAGAAAAGTGATTAAGGAAAGCATATTTAAATACTGGAGAATAAGCTACCAATGCTTACTCTTTCTATTAGAGATTGGACCAATAAAAGATTCTGTGTGCTCCAAACCAAAAGCAATTGAAAGCCAGTGTCTGAATGAAGAAATTTACGCCCGATTAGGAGAAACATTCATGTCACCACCATGGCATGAATTAAGATCATCTTTCTGGAGCTTCTTTAAAAAACCAATGGGTTTTGGGGATTTTGTTTGTTTGGGATTTTTTTTTTTTTTTTTTACTGGGTAGAACTGTTTTGTGTTGTTTTGGGATTTTTTTTTTTAATCAAAGTTCTTCAGCTAGAATTTTAACAGCAAGGTGAACTTCAGTCTGCCTGGAACCACAGCAAGAAGCACCATTAACAAGAGTACAATTCTCTGAAGAGGTTTCAATCTCATAGTGAGGAAACCCAGGAAAACCCCCCCCCCCCAAAAAAAAAACCAACCAAAAAAACCCCATTACGACTACTGCAACGTTGTTTGGTTTTCTAGGGCGTTAAGAGGCCCTCCCAAAAAGATCCTGATCTTAAATCTCAGAGCCGTTCTTGGATTGCACATGCCACGCTCAAGGGCAGTGTGTCTGCAGGGCACTGCCAGCACTGGGCTGACCTCCCCAGAAGTCAGAGGAGAATTCACAGCTCTGAACCATGAGCACTCTGCATACAGTCCATGTAGGGGATGGATATTTGGGATCCGACCCAAATAAGCAAAAGTTCAGTGGGAAATCTTTTCAATTTTTCTTCAATGGCTGACTTAGACCTGTGCAGAGGTCTGAAAAAATCCATCAAAAAATATCACCTCGGGGAGGGGGGGGGGGGGGTGGAAAGAAACCCAAAACACCACAACAGCAGCAAAAACAAACAAACAAACAAACAAACAAAACCCCAAAACCAAAAGCAGTTAGCCTCTATTTTTGTCAAAATATAAGATTAAACATACCTCTGAAATGGTATGTTCCATGGCCTTCTTCTGAAAGATGGAGACAACCAGAGAACCTCAATAATTTGGGTGACACATCAGCAACCAGAACTTAAGAAATGCACAGTTGATAAAGCAATATCCTTCCGAGGTATATTAGATTGCACATTAAAACATTTCTTCCACAGCAAAAATAAAACAAGGGCATTGATTTTTAACCTCTAAGACGGATCTCGAGTTCCAACACCCCGTCACTGCAATCCTCAAATCCTTCTGGTTTTTTGCACATCTGGGAGGGTGTTCTGATTCAAATTCACTGGTCGCCCATCCTACCACTTAACATCTTCCCATATTTGTCCTTAAACACCTTAGAATAATCAATGTATGGACATCACCGACACCTTTCCATGGAGCTGTGCCTTCAAGCTCAGCAGCACCCCACCCCAGTGTCCCTCTCCTGCATTTCAGGATGGATTTTGAACTTTTTGAGGAATTGCATTTACTGTGCATATTTCAGTGGGTGGGAAAAGATCCGAGGCCTGCTTTGGGTCTACTCAAAATTGCTTCAGATTAAAAGGTGGGTTAAAAACAAAGCACACGGATTCCTGCTCAACTGCTATCTCACTTTAAAGATCTCAGGTTTCCATAATGACATTAAAATCACAGTAAGAATGTTGCTGTAAGTTTTCAGGAAAAAACAGTATTTTATGACACCAAAAGGACAGCTGTGAAAACTGTTTTGCTTTTTCCAAGAGAAATTATGTATGTTATGATGCTCTGAGGAACCTACTAAAAGCTTGCCAGTATCACTTTAATGCAACCTACTGAGTGGGGAGAAATATTCCATCTTAATTTAAAACGTATCCAAAAGATGGAATGCTCTTGAAAATGAGATGTTAAAAATCCCAAAAATTAGGCATCATCACCTAGGGAAAAAAGAGACATTTCATGATACCCTCTGGAAGAACCTGAGCAGCCTCAAGCTGCACGCACTTACCTCCAAATGCTTTCAGAAATCTAAAAATATATGCTTATATACACTATTTACTTGGCCAACTGATCAACCTCCAAAATCCTGTGGTCTTTAACCAAGGAAAAATATCTAGAAAGGTGACCTCCGCATGAAAGCATCAGAGAAAAAAAGCCTGAGGATGTGTTTCTCTGTGTGAAGGAGAATCTGAGCAATTTCCTCCAATCCTCATTTCCTGATAGCATGAAGACAGCGAGAGAAGACCCATCACAATGTTGTGCATTGAAAAAATCTGAAGGGGAAAACCTTAGGGGGAAAAAATCATGATTAAGCCAGCTCCTCTGCCCAGCAAAGCCTCGAAACATGGAGAGACATCCACAATGTTAGGAGCACTTCCCATCTCAGCTTTGTCTACTCTCTCTCTCTCTCTCTCTCTCCTCCATTTTCTGGTGGAGCTAGAGAACATGACATGGCTTACCTGACTCAGATCACAGCTCTCTGCCAAACTAGTCACTTCCTCTTAGACATGCAAGCAGCCTTCATGAGACAAACAGACCCCCACAGACGCACACACAAAGCAGGAGCAAGAAAGCACTCAAAAAACTTGGGAGGTCTCTCCCATTCCAAACACCAGAGAAACAAATGAAACTTTTTGCCTTTTTCTCCCCCCCCCAAAAAAAAAAAAAAAAAAAAAGAGAGGGAGGTGAAGGGGAAAGGGAGGGGAGGAATCCTATCAGATCACAACCACATGAAGCTCCAGGAGGATTCTCTGTGTGAGGAGAATAGAAACCACAGTGCTGAGGGGAGCCGGGGGGCACGGAGAGGGGGGAGAAGGAAGGAGAAGGTTTCTCCAGAAGACATAAAGAGCCTGTGGACTGTGTGTGTGCATGTGTGCGAGAGCGAGGAGAAGCTTTGTGTTGTGGAGCCTGGACTGGAACCAAAGCAGACAGCTTGCAAATGGAGGACAGGGAGATAAAGAAAGGGAAAGAGGGGGAGAGATAGGGAGAAACCTGCTCCGGGTGGGTTGAGAAAGGGGCAAAGGGGAGAAAGCGCCTTCTCCCTTGCCTGGTTTAAAGGTAGGGACATCGGGGAACTGAGCGAGTAGAAGTGGGCTCCTTCCCCTTCCTTTCTTCCCTTCTCGCTCTCCTTTCTCTCAAAGGAGAGCACAAGCGTGTGTAATGGCTCCTGCTCTCCAGCTGAACGCTGTCCTCTCCTCCAAGCCACCTCCTGCGGGCACCAGCAGCCCCCCAGCCCCGGCTCCAGCCGCCGGGGACCCCCGCATCCCAACTCCAGGAGAGCCGCGGAGGGGGCACCACCGCCGGGGTGAGGAGGGCAGCGAGAAGAGGGGACCAGGAGGAAAGAGGAGGAGGGGGAAGAGTGGCTGGGAGAAAGGAAGAAAGAAAGAAGGAAAGAAAGCAAGAAGGAAAGAGAGAGAGAAAGAAAGGAAGAAAGGAAGGAAGGAAGAAAGAGGTCACCCGATTGCCTGGGTCGTGCCAGCACGGAGCTTTTCTCTCCTCCGTGTGTCTCCCGTCTCTGATCCAAGTCCACACGCACAGCACCATCCAGACCTCGCACACACACACATATCCTCTCAGGCACCCCCCACCCCGAAAGCTCGGCTGGTATCTCACTTATCTCCCCATATTTCCCCCCACCTCTCCCCCCCCACCACCCCCCCGTAATGCAACAACAAAAAATTAATTAACCGCCTTCCTCCTCCTCCCACCACCACCACCACCACCACCAGCACCTCCTCCTCTTCTCCTCCTCCATGCAAGAGACTTCTCTCTCAAACAAAACACCCCGCTCTCGCTCCCCTCTCTTCTCTCTTTTTTTTTTTTTCCCTTCCTTTCTTTCTTCCTCCTTCCTCCGTTGACCGAATGAATGGATTTCAGAGGAAGGTGGTGGAAAGAAAGACAGACGTAAAAGACCAAACAAAATAACACACGCACACACAACAGAGAGAGACACACACACACACACACACACACCACACACACACGCACACAACACAAACGAGAGATGATCTCTCCAATGCCAAACCAGAGATGGGTTTTAATTGCAAGAACTTACAGGAGCGTCCCGGCACTGCTGCTCTTGCTGCTGCCTCCTCTCCTCTCCTCTTCCTCTCTGCCTAGCTCTTCTTGTTATTGTTGTGGAAGTTGTTTTGTGAGTCTCATGTGCTCCTTGCCAGGTCTCAGCAATGGAGGATCGCCATCTTTCCCTGCTTTTCCCCCCCTCTCTCCCTCTCCCTCTCCCTCTCTCTCTCTCTCCTTCACTGGTTTGCTGCAGCTGCAGATGACCTGAGATATCCGTCTCTCTCTCTCTCTCTCTCTCACCCTCTGTGTCTCTCTCTGAATAATGAGCAACCAGAGGGAGAGAGAGAAAGAAGACAATCTCCTCTCCTACCACACAAAACGCAAGAGCACCAGGGGGTGCAAGAATCCTTTCTAACAACAACAACAACGTGTAGGGGAAGAGGAGGAAAAAGAGAAAGAAGAGAGAAGAAAAGAGAGGAGGAAAAGGCAAGAAGAAAGAGGAGGGAGGTGGAAGAGGAGGGGGGAAAGCAAGCAAGCGAGAGAGATCCAGCAGGCAGACAGATGGAGGAGAAGATGGTAGTGATAGAGGAGGAGGTGTTGAAGATGAAGGAGATTAAGAGGAGGAAGGTGGTAACAAAAAGTTAAGGTTTGGGACACTGAATCACTCACAGGCCAGGGAGGAGGAGAAGAAGGGGGAAAGATCTGAAGATCTTCCCCTTCCCAAGCTGTTGCCTTCACAAAGCTTGCTGTGCAGGAGCGCTCAGCAGCTCCTGCGATGCTGGGGGAGCCGCTGGGATGGAGCGCTCTGCTGGGTCATAGCTCTCTTCCAGCCATGACAAAAACCGGTTTCTGCATGCAGATCTGCCCCCGAGGTGATCCCTCAGACACATCCATCTAGAGGCTAATCTTCCCTGAGCAGGGTAAAGAACATAAATGGAGCTGGAGGTTGCAAAGTATAAAACCAGATCTACCACGTGGTTGGTTTTTAATCCCCCTTCCAGCTCGCATTTGATGTGGAGAAAGGACACTCGAATTGTCCATTTCTGGCACGTATTTTGAAGTCTACTCCTGGAAATAAAGACAGTCATCTCCAGGTTTTTTATTTCTCACAAGCGTTTGGGAGAAAAGAGAGCTTGCACTACTATCACCAAAAACACTTCTACGTTGGTGAAACCTTGTTTTTGTTTGTTTTTTTTTTCCGCCCGCAAAATAAAATAAATAATTCCACTTAAAACAACTTTTATGCCTCCCAACACCTAGTTGTCTGCCTCTTTTGTGACTGATTATTTAAAACCGTGGAAACTAACGATCAAGGCTCACAAAGAAAGGTATCTGGGTGATGAAGGCAAGCAGACAAAGACAAAGCGGCTGTAGCCTGCATTTTTATTTAGTCTCGTTTCTATTAAGCATTGTCCTGAGCTACTTCTTTTTTTGCTCGGCACCCCCACCTCAGCTCAAAACCAAGCCCCCCCCTCCCCTCCCACAGCACCAGGTCAGATTCTTTCTGGGGTTATGTCTAGCGAGGGAAAGGGGGATGGGGGTGGAGGGGCGGGAGGAATTAGGGTTTTACGTGCAGACTCAGTAAATCAATACGCGGGGAGTGAGGCAAAATCAATTTGAGCGCAAGGGCATGGCTGGGTGTTGGAACATCAGTGGGGTTTCTCCAGCTCTGCAGCTTTGCATGGCTGGGAGAGGGACTAGAACCACGGAGCTCCGGTTCGGATGGAGGGGGGAGATGCTCCCCTGCTCCCGAGGAAAGTTAACAACGTGAGTGGTGAACCTGAGGTGATCTCCTGGAAATTTTTTGGGTTTTACTGACTCTGTTGAGAAGTCAGGCGTGTTAGAACTTCATTGTGTCTCTCTCAGCTCAGCTGAAGACCAAACGCAGGAGCACTGAGCACAGCAATGAAATAAAATAAAAATAAACGAAAATCGGTCGCCCAGGTGGTGGTCAAATATTAAACCCATGCATCCTCCGATCTTCCCATCCGCAAGAATGCCGTGAGGACAAAGCACACATGCAGGATCTCTCCCATTAAATCTTCCTTTTCTTTGAGCCGTGCAAGTTAATGACTAAACAGGAGAAAGATCTTCTCCCTCCTCCTTCTCCTCCTCTCCCCTCTTTCCGCTCCCCCCCCCTCCACCCCAAACAAGTGCTGTGAGGAATGGGAGGAAGGATAATATCTGGGCAGAAGGAGCACTGTTGGATTTAGAGAATTCTTCTTAAGGAAAAAGGGAAAAAAACCACCAAAACTGAGGATTCCTACTAAGACTCCTGGTTTCATGCAGACAAACGGAGCGGACACCTCCTAAGAAGCTGATAAAAGAACATTAAGGAAAAGGGAGGGACTGTCTTTACGGCTGCCAGAATGTGCATGTGTTCTGCCTGCAATTTTCTATAAATCATCCTCATCGCAGGAACAGAGCGCCTGGGCTTTGCAATCCTTGACGTACCATCAACGCCGAGACAGATAATTCACCTCTTTGTCTCTCAGCGTTTTAAATTTAAAACCCAGGCAAACAAACAAACAAACAGAAACAAACGGGAAAAAAAAAGAGAAAAAAAAACGCCCCACCAAAAACAAACCTAAACAAATAAAAAAAAAAATTAAAATAAATTAAAAGCGAGCGACAAAGACCAACCCACAACCACAAAACACGTTGCTTCTGACCAGAAAGAAAGAAACTGGATCTTCATGGAGATACTCTGGAAGTGTTTTCCCGCCCTATCCCCCCGCTCTTTGGGAGGCGGGGGAGGGGGGAATCCCTCGCTCGCCGGTCCCGGAGGAGCCCCCCGAGCCCCGGGGGGACCCCCGGAGGAACCGGGGGCTCCGCGGGGCAGCGCGGGGGGCTCGGGGCGGGGAGATGCTCCCCAGGGCTCCGGTGGTCCATAACTTCCTCCCGCGGGCTTGCTGCCGTCCCCAGGGCGCTCCGAGCGAGGTGGGCACGCTGGGCTCTCAAGAAGCGGGGAAAAAGCAAAGCGGGAGCCACCCCGGAGACCCCCCGAGCCCCTCGGAGGGCTGGTTTCGCTCAGGAAGGGGGATCTGTGGCTAACGAGAGGAGAGGGGCGAGCCCGGGGGGTGCAGGACCCTGCGAGGCTGGTGGGAAAGCGGGGGGACCCTCCTGGAGAGCCCCGGCAATAAAGGGGTTAATCTCGCTGACAGCCCCCTGGTGTTAATTAGCTCGGCGGGTTAAGTGTCCCATTAAGGGAGATGGGGATGGTTGGCTCCTCTCGGGGTGCCGGGGGATGTCCCGGGGCTCCGGAGCCCTCGGCAGCCCCGCTCCGGGATTTCAGGGGGATTTCAGGGGGATTTCAGGGGGATTTCAGCTCCTTCCTGTCTTCCCAGCAAAGGTGGTGTCCCACCGCCGTGGTGGTTGGAAGCCACAGTAGAAGATCTTTGGTTTTAAATTTAAGAAATTAAGCCTTTGCTCGTTTATCTGGTTGATGTTCCACCATGTAGCCACGGGAAGAAAAAAACATGGGTGAGGCGAAAAAAACCACAAAAAAACCCCCAAAACCAACCAAACAACTGTTGGTTTTTCAACCAACAGTAGAAAAAGAAGAACCAAACACAAGCATCTTTCCAGCCTCTGGGACTGACTGTATCTTTCCTCACCCGGAGAATGTGACCAGCCTGAGCCTGATCCCAAGCATTTCATCCCTCAATTTGCAAATGGAAAATCCCTCAAAATCCCTCAGTTTGGGCTTGGCTGTGGTGCAGTGAGTCAGGTTTGCGTGGCCGTGGCTGACACCTGTGTCCTGTTCCTGTGAGCCCCAGGGTAGCAAGACCACAGGCAGAGGGGACAGAAGATGGTGTGGAAAGATCAAGATGATGCTGTCCTGAATTTCCTTTCCTCCTAGCCCATTCCCCCCCAGCCAAACCTGTTTCTCCACAGCGTCTAATTATCTTCTCAGGATGGCAAATTGGTGCGTTTAACATGGAAAGTGAACACAGCCATAGTGAGCACGAGACATCAGGAAAGCAACGTGGAAAATAAAGATGCTGAAAGCAAAATCTGTGTACACAGTCAGCAGTGAAGCACTGTTGTTAATGTCCCCTCACAGAACTGGAAGTGGCTTCTCTTTTCCCCCCCCCCCCCCCAGATTTGGAAGAAATTCTTCATTTTCCTACAACAAGTTTGTATGAACTTGTATTTATTCTCCTCTTCTTCACAGCTGTTTTGTTCTACTGGAGCTAGGCTTCAGAGTCCTTATGCAAGGGGCAAGTAAGTATTGTGTCAGCTCCCTGAACAACTAAATACCAGTCTGTCTGTAGAATATTATGTTCTCCAGCTTTTGAGAGAATTTCACTTTCCTGTCTAAAAAAGATTAGTAATGTGTTGATCTGACTTTTACCCTGGTAGGTCTTATATTTTTTTAACCTCTACGAGTTTCCTTTTTGGGAGAGGACTTTGAGGAGAAGCTGGTTGTCTGGAAGTGCTGATCTATGAAAGACAAGGGACATAATCTCATCAAGAAAATTTCCTTTACGCAAGTACTCTTATAGACAGCAGTGTATTCAAGAAGGTTTACCTGTAAATAGTGCAGATCTAGGCTCTTAAGAACTCTTCAGAAAATTCTCCCATTAAAACACAAAACTTTTAACCTGCTAACAAAATTTGAAATGCTTTTCTTTCAACCTGGCAGAGCTCAGACTGGGATCTCCAAGAGCAAGCTCTTCACGGTGAGATCACTTTTGTCTGCAGGCGCACCCTAGAATGTTAAAAACCCACAGAAAGATGTATTTTTATGTTGCTGAGAATGCTCAAGAGAAGTGCACTGGTGAGGACCATGCTGGATGTTGGAAGTAACTTCCTTCTCCGACAGATGCACAAGTGGCAATTATTAGAAATAGAGGTTTTGCTCCCCTGAGGAAGCTGAATCTTTAACAGTCGAAATGCTTGAGTAAACTCACAGTTGGGTTTTTATACTTGCCCCCAGCGTTCCTCAAAAACTCTTCACTAGGACCAGGACTCAAGAAATCACTTTGCAAAGAGAACCAGACAACCAGTCCTTCTCCAAAACCTTTTAACTGAGGCGTGAGACAGGAATAATGGATGTGTGTGGTGCTGGCAGGCTGTGGTAGACCGCAAGGTGGGTTTGGTGGGTACCACAGGTCACACTTCCCCAGCCTCAGAACATGCCTGGAAGTGCAGGCAGCAGGAAAAAAACAAAAAACAAAAAAAAACTTGTATTTGGAGAGACCAGTGAAACTTGCAGTCGAGTTAATGAAAAAGAATTCCTCCAGTGTTAAAATTAACTGAGTTGGAACCAAACTAAACACATCCGTTGGTCGCTAAAACGTGAACCACAAATGGCCCTAGATCTTCATTAAGTAATTTGTCGGCGTGCATCCACTCTTCAGTGATAAGTTTTGATTTAATAAAATAATAGAATGCTGTCTAGTCGAAAGGAAGTTTTATCCAGCACTAGAATACAAGCAACAAGCCGACTTTGCAAAAAAATCTGCAATTACCGTAACAAGGATTTCTAAGCAGCTAAAGGCACATCCTGACTTCACTTACTGCTAAAAAGCAGTGACCACGAAGCTTAATCAAATTCACTTTTTTTTTTCACTTTTGAAATCTTTAGAAGCAAAATATTCTTTGCTGTAGGTGCAAATTAAGTTTTATGAAATTCAGTCCTTCAAAAGACACAGCTGGATTTCATTTACCTTCAGCATGGCTTTAGATGAAGTCAATGAGATTGAAACTGCAGTCATTTTACATCATCTGACCTCTGGACAATGACAACAGTTTGCTGGTTGAGATAAGGTATCCCAATATTGCATTATGCTCACTGCTAAGAAGACTTCAGGAGAGAAACATTTTGATTTTGTCTTCAGAGGAGAGAGGTACTGAGTGATTTGTGAAATGATTTTGAATTTATGGGTTAGATACAAATGGTTTCTGGCTATATTTACTGGTCATTTTTCAGAGTGTGCTCCCCCCTCCTCGTGTATTTTACTAGATGTATGCAATTCAATACAAATCTATTTTTGCTTGTGCTTGTACACCTTGAGAAAAGCATTTCATTTTTTTTTTTTTCCCCAAGACCTAAATAGAACCCTTACATCTCTTGATACGTCTCGCTAACACCTCAGTATTTTTAAAACTTAAGCCCTCAAATACCAGCCAATAATTTTTATTCTGTGTGTCCTAACCAACCTGTATAATATACAGCCTCCAAAAGGCTTGAGCTCCCCTTCCTAGCTGGTTTTTCTGATACCTAATTTTTCTAGACACACCATAAAATTGATCAAGGCCATCTCTGGCTTTGTAGGGAAGTACCTGCTACCACAGAATAATCTGTCTGGTATATGCGGTTTGATGACATTTTTATTGATACATTACAAAGTTAGCCCAAGTTTCTTCTTTTGAAGCAACTCCAGCAGGTATTTTCGTTGCCTGTGGAAGGATTTCAGGCGTAGTTGATTTCCCATCTTGCATGCCTTTGAAGATATAAAAAGGAAACAATGTATTTTATCTTCTGCTTTTTGAAATACTCCAGTTTATAGTTTATTTCCTAATGAAGTTGTTTCTTCGTCAGCTTTTGCTGAAGTCCCAGTGGTGCCCGTGGGTCAATTCCAGTTCATTTTCCCTGGGAGCAGAGGGATGCACACTGCAGAAAGTGGAACATTGCTGAAGTGCCCGCCAAAGCTCTATTCTTCTAATAATGTCATTTGTTTTGGGCACACCTTTCCTCTCTCTGAGCTTGTCACTGCTGCTGCTGCTGCTCTGGAGGGGTTTTCACAAAATCCCTCTGCAGATTTTGCTCAGGATTTTGAATCTATGGCCAGCAGAAAACCAAGGTCTTCCTCATCCATTTGCTGGCCATTCATCTCTGTTAAAACATTGAATTTTCTCTAATCCCATGTATTTATGGCACTTTTAATTTTTTTTTCCCCTATTCCACATCTCCAAATGATCAGCCAAATCCTCAGCTGATGCAATTTGGCTGGCTTCATTGACTCCAATGGATAAACTGCTAATTTAAACCTTCTGCTTGGCTCATTCTTGCATCTAATTGGGTTAATAATCTTTACCAATTCCTTTCAGTAATTTAGAGATTTCTCTTTTTTTCTTGTAGGTGTTATGTATTGCAATTATGTGCTTCTCTCCATTGGTGTTTTATCTATGATTCAGTGATACCTCTTAAAGTCTTAGTCTGTTTTAAAAATTACATTTCTTTTCTGCTCCCCTTTCTGATCTCTCCAGAGTTATTGTCTCCTAATGCCCACCCTGACCTCCTTTATTTTAAACCACACTTTTTGCTGAGTTTCTCTGTGCATTAATTTAATTTAATATGCCGTATTTCAAAGGAGCCCTTCTTCTGCAACATATCACCTATACTTGTGTTGTGACAATTATGTAGAAGGCATTTTTTCCCAGTTTTTATCTTCACAGCTGTTCTGTTCTCTAGAATAACTGAAGATGCACCATTTGTGATGTGAGTTCATATTTCCAGTGATTGCATTGCAGACTGATCTAGTCAGGGATAGCCAATCTTGTTGTCATGAAATGTAACCTCATCTTTAAGGAGACTGGTGCTATAATGCATATTAAAAAAAAAAATAAAAACAACAACAACAACAACAAACAAAACAAAAAAAACCAACCAACTAAAAAGCCCCAAAAATTCAAGTGTATTTCATAATTTATGGACATCCTTACCTGTCTTGTGACTGCACATAGTAATGTTTTTTACACTAACATGTGGAAACAGCTGGGAACATTTTGTTTCCTTTTTTCCAGCACAAAAAATATGAGGATTTTCCAGATCTTTTATGGAAGCCCAGGCTTTTGAGGTGACTGGGTGGATCCCATTAACAGGGAGAAGGTAGGACAAAAGAAAGATGCAGAAAAGAACACAAAAGAAAGTCCATAAATAGTAGCAGCACAGTTGGAAAAAAAAAATCCTCACCTACAACTGCAAAAATATTTCAGCATCCCATTCTGTCTTCAGAAAGGTAACAATTATTTATACATATCAGTCTCTATGTAAATGCCACCTGTCCAATCAATATATTAATATTTGAATTAATTTCAAAAGAAGATGGCAGAAAAAAAAAAGCCATCATTTCCTCAGTAATGAACTAATTTATCTGAAAATCTGACAACTGCAAGTGGGTGGTACTCCTTTTGGTGTAGTCTTTCAAAAGATATAGCTGCACTCAAGCTGGTACTTATTATTCTAATAGTAAAACATGCCGAGCATCAAAACTTGACATGGAATGTAATGAGAAGTGATATAATTGAGCAGAGATTTAGCAGATATGTTATTAGTTATGTTATTGTGAGAGTGATTTCTGCTCTGGGTCAGGGAAGGGAAGGGAAGGGAAGGGAAGGGAAGGGAAGGGAAGGGAAGGGAAGAAGAACAAGGAAGAACAGGGAAGGGAAGAATGGGGAAGGGAAGAACAGGGAAGGGTCAAAAAAGGGAAAAGAAAAAGAAAGGTTCGAATTTGACTTGATTGCAGTAGTAACCAGAGAAAGGGATTCAGGGGAAGGCTGAGATGTAGCTGGAATCATCTGCTGATGCTCAGTGGTGGTATCTGGGACAGATTGAAAGGGACATAGTGGGTATTAGGAAATGCACCAGCAAAGGCAAAGTTTTTTCAGAACAGCCACAAAGAAATTAGTAGCTTCATGGAAACACTTAGGGTTCACATTTTGGATAGAAAAGGTGAGAACAATATCAAGTTTGCAGCTCTTCAGAAGGAAAACTAGGTCAATTACATATGCTGGGGATATAGTCAGGTTTATTCTGCAGCCAGTTAGCTCCAGCTCCATTGAATGTGCACTGAAAATTGCTCCCTGTCTCTAGACTGGATTATCAGACCTGTTGCTGCTTGCCTGCTCTGTTCTCAGTAATTTTTTATTGTTTTGGGTTTTTTGGGTTTTTTTTTTGTTTGTTTGGTTTTTTTGTTTGTTTGTTTGTTTTTTACTGCAGGTGCTGCTGCTTGTGGAAGCTTCTCCCTGGTGCCTGGTCATTCTCCAAGGTCCAAGTGTGCATGTTGCACAACGTGTTTCCAGTCATTGTGAGTGCAAATTAAATTCTGATAAATGTGCCTCAAACACAGCTGATGCAGGTACTTCTGAGTCTGCAGAGAGCCTGGAGCAATAGCTCCAAGAGGTTTGGACCTTCTCATTCATCTCAGTATGTTCTTAAGTTGTCATTCTTCACATTCTTCTAACTTAAACATCAGCTTTAGAGCTGGGCTCACATGTTTAACTGTTTCCCTTTTGATCATTTCATAGAAGCCCTCTGAAGTTTTTTTTTATTCCCTAATTTCAAAGTGTTTCTTGTGCCTTCCAGGTGAGAAAATCCAGAGCTACAGTGATATCTGTTTTCCCTCTTGACAACTTTCAAGCTGCAAATGGGAATTTCCAGTACAAGAACCCATGGCATACTAGAAAAAAAAAAAACATCGGGACTCCAACAAATTAATTGGTTTCCCTACCTACTTAATTGTCCCTGGGATTAATGTACTGAGTGATTAATTGCCTTCATAGCCAGTTACTCACGGGTTTCAATGTCCTCAGTGTAAAATCAAGCTGCCATGTGATTTCACAGCAACAAGAACCCCTTGGCACACCAGCTCAGGGGTGGTTTGCTGGTGAGGAGCTCAAAAGGTCTTTTCGCTCTTCATCTTGCACTCCTGGGGTTGGAGGGCTGGTGTTCACCAGTTTTGTTCCACCAAACCTGATGTGCTGATCAAATCACAGCAGTTTGGTGCTCCACGAGTTTATTTAAAGCAATTGCTCTTTGCCCCTTGGGATGGAAGGACAGCAGAGGAGGTGTGAATCAGGGGAGGTGGACACTTGGCATTCCTGGGCATTGTGCAGCTCCTGCCTCAGTGTTCAGCACCAGAAAGAGCCCAGTTTCCCAGCTGACCTCTTCATCTGCCATGAGCTGTTTTACCTTCGTCCTCCCCAGCAAGCAGGACTGAAATCCACCCTCAGACCAAGGTCTGGGATAGCCACAGTTTTTAGCCTGATGGGTGAGCCCAGCCAGCTTTGTTCTTTCCCTCTCTCCCAAGGGTTTCTTTGCCTTGCTAAGGTCTCATCTGCATCAGGAAATGGACCAGCCACGCTCTTGAGGTATCATCATTTCAGTGTAACCAGCCCATTTCCTGGGTAGACAAGCCCTTAGGACTAATCTCCTTGCCTGACACACAACCCCAGTTGCAGAAGCCTTGGAACACGTTTTGTGAGTTCTCATTTCACTCCTAGATTATGAAGCCTGCCAGACCTTTTCATTTTGTTCGAGGCTTCCTGCCATGTCAGCATTGGAGCCCATCTGATTCCAGATCTTTTGCCCACCAGCCAAGGAGTTCCAGCCAAGCCACACACATCCTGCCACCAGGATGCTCCCACTGTGCCAAGCTCAAAATCCTCCTCAGTTCTTCTGCCCATGGATATCTAACCTTGTTCAGACACTAACGACTTGAGCAGTGGAGATTTTGAGGCCAGAAAAAAGGTTTGGAGGTCTATGATTTTTCCTCATTGTTAATTTTCACGAATGGATACAGAGGCAACTGCTCCTGGAGAGTTCTGTGGTCTAAATGCATCAATATCCTCCACTGTCTCCAATGTTGCCTTGCAAAATCAAGAAATTCCATTTTTCCTATTCAATCCTTTTCATAGTTTAACCATCAAACACTGGTTTTTTTTTTCATCAGCTTACCTCTGTGGGAATAGCAGGCAAAGATGACGGGTTTTTTTTCTGCAGTCTTTGTTTCATGGTTTTCTATATCCCATTATTCTTGCTTTAAGTTATTTTACATATTATTAAATTATATGAAAAAACCCCAAAACACCAGAACACCTGAGAGATT
The DNA here is from genome assembly GCF_037042795.1 of Molothrus aeneus. Lineage (NCBI taxonomy): Eukaryota > Metazoa > Chordata > Aves > Passeriformes > Icteridae > Molothrus > Molothrus aeneus. The sequence goes on from NC_089680.1 coordinate 72,814,739, forward strand.
TGCAGTGATACAGATAGATGTATCCTATGAAGACACTTAAGTGTAAGTACACACCACAGGCTGAATAGGTTTATTTGCATTTTGTAGTTTTCAGTTTTAATAAGTCTCACACACTATTCCTAATATTCTTTTTCTTTTTTTTTTTTTTTTAAATTAGATTCCAAGCCAGACCAGCAAAAACAAGTTTATATGGAGTTTTTAGCATTGGGGGAATGCACCATAAAAAGAAGATTGCAGCAGACACAAAAGTTTCACTGTATAGCAGTAATTCTTCTTCTTGCTGTGTAAAATTCAACAGTACAGAAGAATCCCACTGCTTGAATGCTCTCAGGTAGGAAGTGCAGTAACTCCTGCTCATCCCTTTTCTGGAGGGGAAAAAAAAAAAATAAAGATCACAGTCCTGACTGTTTTCCTCACAATTTCGACCTCGCTTCTGCCAAGTTTTGTCAGGGCCTTCTGCTCACCTAAAATCCTCTAAAATCTAAAATATCTCCAGTGCCTGTCAGCCAGGTCTGTCCTCCCTCATTTGTCCTGTCCCTTGGGGACCAGGCTGAGGAGCAGCATTCCCCTGTCCTTCCCAAGGATCTGCTCTCCAGCGGGGCTGGCTGTCCCCAGGGCCCCAGAGAATCACCACGTTTCTCTTCACAGAGAAAAGCAAAGCACAACTTCCCGAGAAATTTCTAAAATTCGTATTCTCTAAACCTCAAAAAAAGCCCAAAAAACCCCCCAATTCTTATCTAATTTACTGCACCTATATTTATTCACAAATAAAAATTTCAAATATTTAATTATATTAATATATTATATATTAATTATATATTATAGGTATTGTTTTATTATATTATTATATATTATTATATTATTATATATTATATTATTATATTATTATCTATAGTTGTATATAATATATTAACTATAATATGATTTTTAATACATGATAAAATTATTTACCTAAGATTAATAATTAAATTCTAATATAAATATTTTAATTCACTAATCAATTAAATCCATATATGTATATCAAGACTGTCAACTGACAGTCACTATACAATAAAGTACAATTAAATACTTAACAAATTCTTAAATACTTAACAAATTCTAATATAATAAATATAATATAATAAATATAATATAATATAATATAATATAATATAATATAATATAATATAATATAATATAATATAATATAATATAATATAATATAATATAATATAATATAATATAATATATATTGTTTATATTGTGTATATTAAATATTAAATATAATATAGTATAATAATTTATCTTCTAATAAAATAAAATAAAATCCTCCTCATCATTCCTCTGCATCATAAAAAAAAATCTATAATATTTAAAATAAAATATATTCAAAAACCAAAAATATCTGCAATACCAGAGGGACACATTTATCTCCACTGAGATGTCTCCCTACATCCAGCCACTCCTTTCATCCTGCTCCACCAGCACATTTCTCTTGCACTGGGCACTCGAGGTTGAAATCAGGGCTGGGAAGGGCCTTGGAGACCAAAGATGTGACCTGGAACAAAGTGTTGGAACCAAATGCTGTGCAGATGAGGGAATGTGTGTCTGGAGGGCCATCTAACTTTTTCCTGTCTCAAAAAAAAAAAAAAGCGTTTGTGAAAGGTGAAAAAAGAGCTCAGATTTTGAAATGTGAATGCTGTTGATCTTGTTCTTCGGTTCATTAAGAAATGCTCTTGCAAGTGAGGACAAAAATCAAATTAATCCCATTCCCTGCCACTAGTGATGCTTTTCCCTGAAGTCTTGGGAGCATTAATCATTTCCTATTCTCTCCTTTTCTCTGGAACATAAGAGAAGAAGATGCAATGGCTTTTAATTGATCTTCCTGAGAAGCATGGGTGTATTGGGTCACCTCAGCCACGCAACGGAACACAATTAAACTTATTCTGAAAAATTAAAAAACACACCACAGAAGGCCACCAATTAATCCAGGCACTTCTTATTTCAGGTTTCTTTTTGTTAATCAGTGTGTAATTTTTAATGGCCATGAAGTAAAGTTGTCAAGAAAACAAACTTTTAAATTCAAGAGAGGTTCGATATTTTGAATTTTCTTTTTGTTCTATTCAGAAGAGGAAGTAAAAAACTCTCATGACTATTTCACTGTATTTTAATTTAATGACTCATTTTCTGATTAAAAATTACCAAAGGCATAACAGTAGCATTTTGGCAAAACTGTATAACTCCAGTTGTAAAGTTATAACTTTGTGTATAACTTTCTGTATAACTGTATACAGAAAATTGGTATCTCAAAAGTAAATCTTAAAAATTCTTTTGTGCTTCCATGCATTTTTCTAGCAGCAAGTGCTAAATGAATTCCAATTGAGCCAATTTTTAAAATAATTAATTGGCAATATATAAATGGTTTCCCAATAACTTATTGATAGCTGGAAAGGTTTAAAAAAATAGTCTTCTCTTACAGAGGCTTGAATGAAAGAGCAGTTGTACTGAAATATATTAATATTTTATAATTTTTTTTTTTTGTGAATACAGTGAAAGTAATTTGAAGACTTTTAAAACAGGAATTTCATATTTTCACAACACTTTTATCACCACACTTTAGAAGTTATTTGCATCCTAGACTGAACAGATCCATTCCATAGTCTAGGAATTTAGGAAAATTATAACCACAGTCATTGAGATTTGCAGAAAAATTTAAGTGGAAGTTGTAATCCATTCATCTTGGCAAATTTTGTAGAATTCATGTTTGCATTCCAGTCTTATAAACAGTGTTCAGCATAAAAGTGGAGCAAGCATCTTTAAAAATGTTGGGTAGGAATGGCAGACAATAAAGACTAATGCTGAACTAAAGTTTTTCGGGCAAGTGTTATCAAAACAGCACCAATATATTACCAGTGCATTCAAAACATTGAGAAGAGGGTGAACAAACCATATTTTGAAAGACCATGGTAGATCTGTAACAAAGGTGGAGCAACACACAAAGGCTTTCAATGCCAGCGTTGCCTGCAGAAAATATCCAGTTTACAGGGGAAAAAACCAGTCCCCATGCTCAGTTTAAGGCACAGGGGGGTTTGGCTGAGCGAAGAAGGAAAGGAATAACCAGGAATTATTCTAACCCTGGCATCCACAGGCACCTCCTGTGGCAAAGAGGGGCACAAACCACACTGCACTGATTTCTGCACGAGTGCCTCACACCCAGCTCCTGCCCTTCAGCAACTGGCGGGGCTGGGCACAGGCGGCGTGCTGGAAATGGGATTGCCAAATAATAGGAAACAACTTGTGGGAAAATGACTGCTAGTCAGGTTTGATCAGCCTGGAAGCCACGTTTCCTAAATGGCCAAGTGTCCTGAGCTGCAGCCTGGTCCTGTTTCCTACTCAGAGTTTTTTCAGCCCTGTCACTTTCTCACCCCCGTTTCACTGGGGAGGTGAAACAACGGCAAATATTGCTCGAGGAGGACATTTCTGCCTCACTGTGTGTGTATTCCTCGTTGCTGAAGGCAAAGTGAGGTTTTCCTTGAAGATCAAAGACTTCCTGTAGCGTGATCGGTATCTAAAAATGATTTCATATGCGTGATGAGCTTTGCACCTTTCTGATTCACTCCTGCAGCTGGGGAGCTGCACTGCTCGCTGCCATACAAACAAGGTGTGCCACCACTCATTAATGTTCTCCACTCAAATTAATGCAAACCTCCCCACCAACCCACAACAGGGCTTGAGGGCATCTCGTCTTCCTTGCTCCGAGTGGAGTTTCTCTCTGGATGTATTCCCAGCATCCTCATCCTTCTGCCACCTCTTCCTCAGCTCAGGCACTCAGGCTTTTTTCTCTCTGCAAGCAGAGGAGCAGAGTGGAGAAGGAGGAGCGCCCGTGCATCCTTGGTTTTCAGTGTGGCCTCCACTTTACAGGCAGGGGAAGGATGCTTCCCCTTGCTCCTCCTCCAAAACTCTGCTTCTGGTCTCACCTAGCGAGGCCATGCTGTGGCACAAGAAGCAGCCTGTTGCACTCATTTGCCAGACTTTTTTTTTTTTTTTTCCCATCTTCAGATGGTCCTTTTCAAGAGATTAGCCCCTTCCTGCCACACATTTAAACAAATAGAGAAAAAAAAATAGTTTTTCCATCTAGGTGTACTTGCACTTTGTTCTTTTATGGAAGGATCGGTCAATCCTTCAGCTCAGAAAGGATTTTAAGGAGGGGAACAATATCCCATGGGGCCCCAATCAGCTTTGCCTTTGTTTCCCAAGGTAACAAGTGTCCTTCATGGCTGGAGAGCACAGTGGATCCTCCAACCCTGCACACTTTGTGAACAGAACAGAGCATCTTGTCAGGGCTTGGGGCCACGCTAAAAAATAGCTGTGTACAGACAATTGCAAACTGCACCACTATTTGAAAAGGAAAATGGGCTCCTTTGAAATTGCCCTGGCTCGTGCAAACACACAAGCAATATGTGTATGTGGAGGCTGAATGCATAAAACACACAGAACTATGTGAGCAGGACACCTGTGAGCCCAAACAACCTTCTGGAAAAGGGCAAGAGAGCCACAGGAGCACCACAGAGCTCAGCTGGCTTGCTCAGCCCCTCTGGAAATGCTCGGAGACCCAGGTGATGCTCACAGCACCAACCCCAAGCAGAAAAGAACAGAAAGCTTCTTCAGCCAGTGCAAAGCGAGTTGATTTTGGCTGAGCTGCTGCAGAGCATTTGATAAAGCCAAAGTTTTGGCAAGCTTCAGGCCCCTCAATCCAAGCTCAGTACAGTGAGGATTGTCCCACAGAAACGAAGGAATTGCCTGTTCTATTTTGGCCAAATAGTTTGCAGGGTTGACCCATAGTAGCACCGTGACTGTCATCCCCATGGTGTTAACTCCCTCAGATTCCTCTGTGCTTTTAGAGCTTCCACTGCTCAGGCAGCAGCCTGGTGGATTTTCCTCCTGTTATTTTAGGTGTGTGCTCCATTTCATTCCCAATTAAACCCGTTTTGGAGGAGGGTTTGTGGAGGTGGTGGTGTCCACACCGGGCCAGAGATGAAAATCTGAGCTGAAGTAAAAATGGAAGGCTTGACAAGGTGGTGCTGCTCTCTTTGAAAAACATCACTTTCAAAATTTGAAAAAAAAACAAACTTGAAACTTTTGAAAATTCAAAAAAAATTTCTCTTTGAAAGACACCACTTTCAAAATTTGCAGTTTTAAAGCTCTGTTCTGGGGTGCTTTGGTGTTTTCTGATGGAGTTGCTGGCCCTGTGAGCCATGCAGATCCATGTGAGCCATTCAGAGTATGAGATTGAATTGGAAGCCACTTCTGGACATGCATGACACAAAGCACAGGGGCAATTACACAACCAAACTCTCACAGCATGCAGTAATACATTCGGTTTTGTAGAGGATTACCTTATTTGTATTTTATTTTTTTCTTCAGAATGTGGAGGGCTATTACCAGGCAAAGATCTCTCTGTGGCTGTTCTGACCTTGTATTCCTTCCTCAAGCATCTGCTCTTGGCCATTGTCAGAGATGGGATCAATCTGACCTAACATGACAAACTCTGCATACCTCAGGTAATTGCATATTTTCTTTTTTCTTCTGCTTGACAATGCTGGTGAATAGTCGAGTAGGATGGAGCCTTGATTTTGTCTGATGCTGTTAAATAAATAATACCAGTGAAGGAGAAGGGAATGGATTAAATTTAAGAGTTTTGGCACTACAACATCTCTACAGCATAATTTTCTGCATTAGGAGCACAACAGACATGCAAAAAATGACGTTTATGTTAAGGTAAGCCAGAGTAAGCTTCAGTTTTCAACAGAAGTTACACAGGCTCTCCAATGCCTTGCTTTTTATTTAATCAGGAGTGCTTATTTTATTTTATTTTATTTTATTTTATTTTATTTTATTTTATTTTATTTTATTTTATTTTATTTTATTTTATTTTATTTTATTTTATTTTAATCTTGCCAGCTCAGCTAACAAGCCTTTCAGAGGAGGAATCTGAAGGAAACACAAACCACCTGAGCTGGTTGTGGGCACACTGGCAGTGCTGTGGGGAGCACAGATCTCCATTTTTTGTCCCCAGAATCCTTGCCCAGAAGGTAACAGTGAGGTGACAATGGTTTCAGTGGAGCTGGGTTGACTCTGTCCTGCAGGATTCCAGACGTGTGCAGGCACTCATGCCAGAAATACACAATAATTTGTAATTCCAGAAAATTCCATGCAGAGAAGGCTGCATTTGCATGTCTTCCCTATAGAACAGGTGTGGAACTCCGCATGTAAAGGCTTAAGTGCTTTGCTTTTCACACAAAAGTCTTGTAATGGACATTTTTTAGGTCCTTCTTCAGTTTTTGAAGAATTTATGGCATCAGATATTAGCTGCTAGACTGTCATTTTCATTAGTGACTTTTTAATAAAAAATGAAAATTCTGCAGCGTTAAATTGTTCACATGAAGTGACCACTGAAGTCTAAACTTGTCAATCTCTGTTTGCTATATTACAAATTTTCTCTATTTTTCATTAAAAGTTACCCTTTTCTGAAAGAAAAGTGGAATATATTGTCTATAAGAAATATATTTTCATATTGAAAATATATTTTCAATATATTGAAAAAACAATATTTTTTCATTAGTTAAAATAAAAATATATAAGTGCTATAAACACATTTAATATTAATATTAATACTATAAACACATTTAAGACTTGAAATGTAAATATTCAGGGGAAAAAAAGAGGTTTCAGCTTTTCATTCATGAAAACCAGAGAGCTAAACAAGACTATCCACATGCTTTATTTAATCTCATATTACCCAATTTGACAGCGGGGCATGAAAATGTGAAGCATATATTTTGCATATCTCGTGTTAACAGAGGCATCTCATGTATCATGGAGAAGTTCTGTATGTCTTTAAAGGAACAAATCCTGTGTTTGGGTGAGAGGTGTAGTAGAAAAACCAAAAAGAAAAAAAAAAATGAAGTGCCAAGGCTGTAAGTGGAGAAATGCTTGGATGGAGTGGTAAAAGTGCACGGGAACAGAAGCCTGAACCAGAGAAAAAGGATTTAAAGCTCCCTTATGCCCTCAAGATAACTCTCTTAATGAAGAAAAAGTCCTCCATGAGTGGCAGAAATAATGAATTTTGGTTTTCAGCATCTCCTTCTTATGTGCTTTTCCCATCTCTAATAAAGGGTGAGGTTATTAGCCACTCTCAGGGAAAGAAAAAGGAAACATCATAAGCTCAATTATACGAGTGGTTTCTCACTGGAAAAAAAAAAAAACCAAAAAAAAAAACAGGGTTTAAGCTGCTTCCCAAGGAGAGCAGAGCCACAGCTAAGAGCACCCAGGAACCAAATAGAACATCCCAGGTAAAATTCTGCCCTGCTGGTGTGGATGGCAAAGCTTCCCTTGACTTCACAGTGCTGGGCTTTCACCCCCTGTTTTTGCCTGCTCAAACAGGTCTTTTTCTCCTCTCTCGGGGTAAGATATGAAATTTTTACTAACCCTTTGGTTCCCCATTAGCCAAGATTCCCTGGCTTGCTGAGGGTGATAAAATAAACCTAAATTTACAAAGTGCCCCAGCTATGAGGACACCAGCTGTATCTGAGGGTGAAATATCAGAAGACTGCAGTGCTGGAGGAGAGGCTTAGCACATCGACTTTTCTGTTAAAAAAAAAAAAAAAGAAATAAAATAAAATAAAAAAAAATAGCACTTCTGATGATGCAGTGATAAAGCTAACACGGTTATGAAGGCAAGTGACTGCAGACTTTCCAAGCTTAAGGATTAAGGTTTTAGGTTAAGCAGTCCTTCTGGACAGAAAGGGGGAAGGATTAAAAATCAGAAGGAAGATCAGCTGTCTCTGCTCATAATATGGGCGATAGGTAAATTGGAAAAAGTGACGTTGGAATGTTTTGCCTTTGGAACTTCAGGGTGAAATGGACATGCCAGGCCACACAGCAAAGGAGTGAGTCCTCACAGGTGAAATCCCAGCTGTGTGATAAGGAGTTTTCACATGACATGGGGCTAATCTGTTCACAGCAGTGATGCAGATGATCCCATGGCCTGTTTGTTTTCTCTCTTTTTTTTTCTTTTTTTAATTTTTATTTTTATTTTATTTTTTTTCCCTTTTGGGATAGTAGACTAGCATAATCCACAGATATGAATCTGCAGAACAAAAATTAAAGATCTGCTTCTCAACCAGAAGTCAGGCGTATTCAGAGCTCCTCTCTGAGCTTCCAGCAAGGAAGCAAAGATTCTTGAGAAGAGAAAGTGGAGGAAATCTGCCTGATTATTTATGCCACTACATTTTTCAGTGGTCAGAAGAGGACAAATCAGGAATCTCTGTGGTGTGGGGTGATTAACCATTCTTCTTTGTTCTGATTCACACACAAAGACAGCACCCACCTGTTTTCTCTTAAACTTTGTTTGCAGAAACTTGAAATTTTTACAGAAACTGATTTTATTTCCTTCCTATAACTTTAAAAGGTATGTTTAGGTTTCACATGCCTCCTTTGTGTACAGAAGGTATTACAGAATGAGTTGGGGGGAAGCTGGGGGGTGTGGGACATCTTTCCTATCATCTCAAATATTTGCAGGAATAGAAAAATCTATGCAATTTGCACAGTGCTATAGAGAAAAAAAAAAAAAAGAACAAAAACCTAAAACCAGGACCATTTAAATTTCTGTTGTAAGACACAGTGAGCAAACTATGACTTTTGGGGAAAAAAAATAGAATGCTACAAAAGGCTGAGTTATAATCAGCTCAGCAGAGGTCATAGCAGGCTGATCCAGCAGCCATCCTCACTGAGGTCCCAGCTCCACACAGCATTTAAATGCATGCTTAATTTAAATCACAACAAAGTCCTGCATGACCTTAGTGTTAAGCACGTGCTGGAGTGAATTGCTGAAGTGCAGGTGGGGACATGGTTTGGTGAGGGCTGGGAGCAAGAAGAAGAGAGAGCCCCTTGCTGTAGGTTCTCATTTGTGGGACTCAGGCAGGATCAAAGGCTGCAGTGTCAGTTCTGGAGCAGGAAATGCCCCCACAGAGCTGTGAAGCAGGCAAGAGGGGTAAGCAATTTGTAAGGAAGGTGTGGCAGGAGCTGGAAAACCTGTCCCACAGGTCAGCTGTGCACCCTCCTTCTCTCTGGGCTGTATCCCTGCGGCCCCTGTGTTCCACAAGGACTTTAGGAAGTGATTGTGGTCACTGTCTGATGGCTTCAGAGGGAGAAATTCAACTCGTGCTCTGCTTGTTTTGCAGAATGTGAGTCCACACACACTGCTTGTTGATACAAGGTTGAATTTTACAGCCTGGTCCCTTTGCTGTCGTTCTTTTGATTTTAAGAATGTTGTTCTCCTGATGCACATGGAAAAGTTCACCTTCTAATTCATGATAAAAAGGGGAGAGGATTTTTCTTGTAAGAGCATCAGACCAGTACCCCAAGGGTTAGGTTCCTCAGTCATATTCACTTGCCAGCAGTACTAAACTATCAAAAGTGTCTTGATATCTATGCCTGGATTTTGCAGCTCTGCTGTTTCAAGAAAAGCATTGGAATGGTCGCTTTTTTACTTTTGCAGTTCTCTCAAATAAACTGAACCCAGGGCAGATGAGGAAGTATCTTAGATGGGCTCCTAACATCAGTATTGTACTCACTGGGCCAAATTCTTTTATACTTGTTCACTGCTTTGTCAGGAGCACCCTGGTAGATGCACTGATTTAAATGAGCCAACAAATGCATCAAAAAGCCAAAGAAATCAGTGTATGAGAGCAACCATAATTAGAAATGTGTATTCTGATGAAGTGCCCAGACTGGCAAGTTTGGCCTCTCTGGACTCCTGGATGACTCTCCTGGGCAAACAACTCTGTTCCTCCACCCATGCCTGGGGGGGAAAAAAAAGACTCTCTGTGCCTTATTTGTGAAAGCCAGCACGGTAAGGGATATGGTGAGCCCCATGGAGCAAATATTTTAGCTTGAGGATGAAGGAGGATCAGCATGGTTCACAGTTCACCACTGTTTTGCTGTGATTCTGGCCAATGTGGCTGGCTGCACAGGGACTTCTTTATCAGTCCTGCTGCTTGGCCTCAGACAGAAAGTGTGTTCATGACTCGAGCAGATGTTTCTGCTTTTAGGAATCAGCCGTTTCCTCTTTTCCAGAAGCACATGCCAGCACAGTCAATATCTGGAAACCTGCTGCTTCACAGTAGGTCCAGAGTCTAAACTGGTACTTTACTAGAAAATGGTAATAAAGCAGTTTGAATTGCTTTTCATCCTTCATGCTCTTAATGGCTTTCAGGTTCATATGAGACCAATCAATTAATCCTGGTTCAGACATAGAGGAATGGGATGTTTCCTACGCTCTGAACAGGAAAGAAACCCATAACAGAGATTACCAATCCACTTATTAAGACTTATGTTAGCAGTGTAGTCTAACAGAGCCTCCAGCTGGGGTTGGGACTACAGATTTGCAATCTTGTAAATGCCTAATGTTCACTAGTCATATGCTAATTAATTGCTAAATCACAAAAGGCAAATCATAATTATTGTTTCAGGTTAGCAATTCTCCCTGACCTGATTGCATGCTTGCTGCTTGGAAGAATTAATGAATGAGGCTCATTTAGGAACACTCACCTGTATAATCCACAGTTTTGGCTCTGTTAGTTTTTGTTTCCAGATGATGAAAAACACTTTTTGACCTGAATTTTGATCTGAACTGCTCTTGGATGGACTCTGCTACACTTCATCATTCTGAAGTGATAATTGCTCTGGTCTTGCAAACATTTTCAGGGGACTGAATGTGTCACACTGCAGCCAACCACACTTGGCTAGATTTGTGCAGTCTTGGGTACTTGAAGTTTCCTACTTCAGGACTTCTTTCTGGAGGCAGCTGGGCTACTTTATATCAAGCCCAAGGTTTTCTAGCTTCTTTCCTTATTTGTCCCATGTAGTGCCAGCACTTGGTAAAAACTTTCTTGCTGAAGTTGCTGGTGAACAGAGGCACAGGAATTGCTATGTGCCCTTCCAAAAATCCCATTAAGATGAGAAGCAAAACTCCTCTTAATCTCAGGCACACAGAGTCAAAATTTTACTTACAAAAAAAAAAACCAAACCATAATGTTAATGGCATATTTGAAGACTGATCAAAGAAAGCTTCTCCTGATCTTTTGTCACATGGTCCCAAAAACTGCCAGTGCAGGGAGTCAAGGGGTTATCAGGAAGATTTCTGGCTAACAGTCAGGCACATTCACATGTGAGGGCTGGCTGACGTGGCTGGAGTCATGAGGATGCAGGGGATACTGCCTTGGCTCTGAAAGCTCTTACTCAGTTTGCTATCTAAAACTGTCCCAACCCATCAAGCCTAATGTGTTTAGATCCCTTCCAATCATTATCTGTTACTTGTGTGGTGAGAAGGTTGACTTGGCAGCTCTGAAATGACAGTCCAGAAATTGGAGTAATTTCCTCGCTGGGATAAGGTAGTTCTGGCAGCCCTGAGAGTAACTGTGCAGGAGGGATCAGGCTGCTGCATAAATCCCTAGTCTGAGGTGATCTCACCAACAACCAGATGCTGATCTGCTCACTGTTACTACTCATATCTGAAGGATTGTGATGGTTGCTCTGAGCTAGCCAAATCCCAGGGCAGCTGCTCCCTGCTGCCCTGCGTTCTCTGGTTCAAACTGGGGCTGCAGAGGAGGAACCCTGGGCAAGGTCAGCTGCACGGGATCCTGGTGGACAAAAAAGAAAAGCAAGAGGAAAAGAGGGCTGTGCCTCCAGGGCAGTAGATGACACAGGAACGTTGGGAGAATTTTCTAGCAAGCATGAAGCTGCTGCAGATGGAGAGGCATTCCCTCCACCCTGCTGTAACTCTAGCCAGCCAGCCAAGCAGCACAGCAGACACTCAGCAGCACTGGCTGCAGCCCAAGTCCCTGTGCCAGGCTCCAGGCACACCTGTTGGGCAGATTCCTTTCACCCAGCTTTCAGCTAATGTTTCAAAGGAGGCTGGTGAGATAAGCCTTAGCCCACTGCGGTGCTGCAGTCCTCTCTCATCAGACCTCCATGCCCACTTGTCACACACTCACTGGGTTTCCCAGACAGGCAGAGAGAACTGACACCTCTGGGGTGATCCAACTGCCTGGAGGGATAGGAAGACCTCAGGGAGATTGGACTAGCCTTGGGTTT